>NC_057345.1:86445000-87815000 GCF_016509475.1 Prionailurus bengalensis
TGAAAAAATGCTCAACATCACTGATCGTCAGGGAAATACAAATCAAACCCACAATGAGATGCCACCTTACACCTGTCACAATGGCTAACATGAACAACTCAGACTCCAGGCTCCAAGCAGTCAGCACAGAGCTGACTGGTGGTGACGATGCGGAGAGAGGATCTCCTTTGCATTGTTGGTGGCAATGCAAGCTGGTGCAGCCACTCTGGAAAACAGTATGGAGAGTCCTCAAAAAACTAAAAATAGAACTACCCTACGACCCAGCAATTGCACTACTAGGCATTTGTCCACAGGATACAGGTGTGCTGTTTCGAAGGGACACATGCACCCCCATGTTTATAGCAGCCAAAGTATGGAAAGAGCCTAAATTTTCACTGATGGATGAATGGATAAAGAAGTGGTATATATAGGGGGTTGCGGCAAGATGGCGGCTTAGGAGGACGCTGGGCTCACCGCACGTCCTGCTGATCACTTAGATTCCATCTACACCTGCCTAAATAACCCAGAAAACCGCCAGAGGATTAGCAGAACAGAGTCGCCGGAGCCAAACGCAGACGAGAGGCCCACGGAAGAGGGGCCCCTCCTGAAGTGGATCACCTAAGGAGAAGCGATCTAAGCCTGCCCCTCCTGCCCCCGAGCACCTTGCCTACCCACCCCAGCTAATACGCCAGATCCCCAGCATCACAAGCCTGGCAGGGTGCAAGTAGCCCAGACGAGCCACACCACCCCACAGTGAATCCCGCCCCTAGGAGAGGGGAAGAGAAGGCACACACCAGTCTGACTGTGGCCCCAGCGGTGGGCTGGGGGCAGACATCAGGTCTGACTGCGGCCCCGCCCACCAACTCCAGGTATACACCACAGCACAGGGGAAGTGCCCTGCAGGTCCTCACCACGCCAGGGACTATCCAAAATGACCAAGCGGAAGAACTCCCCTCAGAAGAATCTCCAGGAAATAACAACAGCTAATGAGCTGATCAAAAAGGATTTAAATAATATAACAGAAAGTGAATTTAGAATAATAGTCATAAAATTAATCGCTGGGCTTGAAAACAGTATACAGGACAGCAGAGAATCTCTTGCTACAGAGATCAAGGGACTAAGGAACAGTCACGAGGAGCTGAAAAACGCTTTAAACGAAATGCATAACAAAATGGAAACCACCACAGCTCGGCTTGAAGAGGCAGAGGAGAGAATAGGTGAACTAGAAGATAAAGTTATGGAAAAAGAGGAAGCTGAGAAAAAGAGAGATAAAAAAATCCAGGAGTATGAGGGGAAAATTAGAGAACTAAGTGATACACTAAAAAGAAATAATATACGCATAATTGGTATCCCAGAGGAGGAAGAGAGAGGGAAAGGTGCTGAAGGGGTACTTGAAGAAATCATAGCTGAGAACTTCCCTGAACTGGGGAAGGAAAAAGGCATTGAAATCCAAGAGGCACAGAGAACTCCCTTCAGACGTAACTTGAATCGATCTTCTGCACGACATATCATAGTGAAACTGGCAAAATACAAGGATAAAGAGAAAATTCTGAAAGCAGCAAGGGGTAAACGTGCCCTCACATATAAAGGGAGACCTATAAGACTCGTGACTGATCTCTCTTTTGAAACTTGGCAGGCCAGAAAGAATTGGCACGAGATTTTCAGGGTGCTAGACAGAAAAAATATGCAGCCAAGAATCCTTTATCCAGCAAGTCTGTCATTTAGAATAGAAGGAGAGATAAAGGTCTTCCCAAACAAACAAAAACTGAAGGAATTTGTCACCACTAAACCAGCCCTACAAGAGATCCTAAGGGGGACCCTGTGAGACAAAGTCCCAGAGACATCACTATAAGCATAAAACATACAGACATCACAATGACTCTAAACCCGTATCTTTCTATAATAACACTGAATGTAAATGGATTAAATGCGCCAACCAAAAGACATAGGGTATCAGAATGGATAAAAAAACAAGACCCATCTATTTGCTGTCTACAAGAGACTCATTTTAGACCTGAGGACACCTTTAGATTGAGAGTGAGGGGATGGAGAACTATTTATCATGCGACTGGAAGCCAAAAGAAAGCTGGAGTAGCCATACTTATATCAGACAAACTAGACTTTAAATTAAAGGCTGTAACAAGAGATGAAGAAGGACATTATATAATAGTTACAGGGTCTATCCATCAGGAAGAGCTAACAATTATCAATGTCTATGCACCGAATACCGGAGCCCCCAAATATATAAAACAATTACTCATAAACATAAGCAACCTTATTGATAAGAATGTGGTAATTGCAGGGGACTTTAATACACCACTTACAGAAATGGATAGATCATCTAGACACACGGTCAATAAAGAAACAAGGGCCCTGAATGAGACATTGGATCAGATGGACTTGACAGATATATTTAGAACTCTGCATCCCAAAGCAACAGAATATACTTTCTTCTCGAGTGCACATGGAACATTCTCCAAGATAGATCATATACTGGGTCACAAAACAGCCCTTCATAAGTTTACAAGAATTGAAATTATACCATGCTTACTTTCAGACCACAATGCCATGAAGCTTGAAATCAACCACAGGAAAAAGTCTGGAAAACCTCCAAAAGCATGGAGGTTAAAGAACACCCTACTAACGAATGAGTGGGTCAACCAGGCAATTAGAGAAGAAATTAAAAAATATATGGAAACAAACGAAAATGAAAATACAACAATCCAAACGCTTTGGGACGCAGCAAAGGCAGTCCTGAGAGGAAAATACATTGCAATCCAGGCCTATCTCAAGAAACAAGAAAAATCCCAAATACAAAATCTAACAGCACACCTAAAGGAACTAGAAGCAGAACAGCAAAGGCAGCCTAAGCCCAGCAGAAGAAGAGAAATAATAAAGATCAGAGCAGAAATAAACAATATAGAAACTAAAAAAACTGTAGAGCAGATCAACGAAACCAAGAGTTGGTTTTTTGAAAAAATAAACAAAATTGACAAACCTCTAGCCAGGCTTCTCAAAAAGAAAAGGGAGATGACCCAAATAGATAAAATCATGAATGAAAATGGAATGATTACAACCAATCCCTCAGAGATACAAACAATTATCAGGGAATACTATGAAAACTTATATGCCAACAAATTGGACAACCTGGAAGAAATGGACGAATTCCTGAACACCCACACGCTTCCAAAACTCAATCAGGAGGAAATAGAAAGCTTGAACAGACCCATAACCAGCGAAGAAATTGAATCGGTTATCAAAAATCTCCCAACAAATAAGAGTCCAGGACCAGATGGCTTCCCAGGGGAGTTCTACCAGACGTTTAAAGCAGAGATAATACCTATCCTTCTCAAGCTATTCCAAGAAATAGAAAGGGAAGGAAAACTTCCAGACTCATTCTATGAAGCCAGTATTACTTTGATTCCTAAACCAGACAGAGACCCAGTAAAAAAAGAGAACTACAGGCCAATATCCCTGATGAATATGGATGCAAAAATTCTCAATAAGATACTAGCAAATCGAATTCAACGGCATATAAAAAGAATTATTCACCATGATCAAGTGGGATTCATTCCTGGGATGCAGGGCTGGTTCAACATTCGCAAATCAATCAACGTGATACATCACATTAACAAAAAAAGAGAGAAGAACCATATGATCCTGTCAATCGATGCAGAAAAGGCCTTCGACAAAATCCAGCACCCTTTCTTAATAAAAACCCTTGAGAAAGTCGGGATAGAAGGAACATACTTAAAGATCATAAAAGCCATTTATGAAAAGCCCACAGCTAACATCATCCTCAACGGGGAAAAACTGAAAGCTTTTTCCCTGAGATCAGGAACACGACAAGGATGCCCACTCTCACCGCTGCTGTTTAACATAGTGCTGGAAGTTCTAGCATCAGCAATCAGACAACAAAAGGAAATCAAAGGCATCAAAATTGGCAAAGATGAAGTCAAGCTTTCGCTTTTTGCAGATGACATGATATTATACATGGAAAATCCGATAGACTCCACCAAAAGTCTGCTAGAACTGATACAGGAATTCAGCAAAGTTGCAGGATACAAAATCAATGTACAGAAATCAGTTGCATTCTTATACACTAACAATGAAGCAACAGAAAGACAAATAAAGAAACTGATCCCATTCACAATTGCACCAAGAAGCATAAAATACCTAGGAATAAATCTAACCAAAGATGTAAAGGATCTGTATGCTGAAAACTATAGAAAGCTTCTGAAGGAAATTGAAGAAGATTTAAAGAAATGGAAAGACATTCCCTGCTCATGGATTGGAAAAATAAATATTGTCAAAATGTCAATACTACCCAAAGCTATCTACACATTCAATGCAATCCCAATCAAAATTGCACCAGCATTCTTCTCGAAACTAGAACAAGCAATCCTAAAATTCATATGGAACCACAAAAGGCCCCGAATAGCCAAAGGAATTTTGAAGAAGAAGACCAAAGCAGGAGGCATCACAATCCCAGACTTTAGCCTCTACTACAAAGCTGTCATCATCAAGACAGCATGGTATTGGCACCAAAACAGACACATAGACCAATGGAATAGAATAGAAACCCCAGAACTAGACCCACAAACGTATGGCCAACTCATCTTTGACAAAGCAGGAAAGAACATCCAATGGAAAAAAGACAGCCTCTTTAACAAATGGTGCTGGGAGAACTGGACAGCAACATGCAGAAGGTTGAAACTAGACCACTTTCTCACACCATTCACAAAAATAAACTCAAAATGGATAAAGGACCTAAATGTGAGACAGGAAACCATCAAAACCTTAGAGGAGAAAGCAGGAAAAGACCTCTCTGACCTCAGCCGTAGCAATCTCTTACTCGACACATCCCCAAAGGCAAGGGAATTAAAAGCAAAAGTGAATTACTGGGACCTTATGAAGATAAAAAGCTTCTGCACAGCAAAGGAAACAACCAACAAAACTAAAAGGCAACCAACGGAATGGGAAAAGATATTCGCAAATGACATATCGGACAAAGGGCTAGTATCCAAAATCTATAAAGAGCTCACCAAACTCCACACCCGAAAAACAAATAACCCAGTGAAGAAATGGGCAGAAAACATGAATAGACACTTCTCTAAAGAAGACATCCGGATGGCCAACAGGCACATGAAAAGATGTTCAGCGTCGCTCCTTATCAGGGAAATACAAATCAAAACCACACTCAGGTATCACCTCACGCCAGTCAGAGTGGCCAAAATGAACAAATCAGGAGACTATAGATGCTGGAGAGGATGTGGAGAAACGGGAACCCTCTTGCACTGTTGGTGGGAATGCAAATTGGTGCAGCCGCTCTGGAAAGCAGTGTGGAGGTTCCTCAGAAAATTAAAAATAGACCTACCCTATGACCCAGCAATAGCACTGCTAGGAATTTATCCAAGGGATACAGGAGCACTGATGCATAGGGCCACTTGTACCCCAATGTTCATAGCAGCACTCTCAACAATAGCCAAATTATGGAAAGAGCCTAAATGTCCATCAACTGATGAATGGATAAAGAAATTGTGGTTTATATACACAATGGAATATTACATGGCAATGAGAAAAAATGAAATATGGCCTTTTGTAGCAACGTGGATGGAACTGGAGAGTGTGATGCTAAGTGAAATAAGCCATACAGAGAAAGACAGATACCATATGGTCTCACTCTTATGTGGATCCTGAGAAACTTAACAGGAACCCATGGGGGAGGGGAAGGAAAAAAAAAAAAAAAGAGGTTAGAATGGGAGAGAGCCAAAGCATAAGAGACTGTTAAAAACTGAGAACAAACTGAGGGTTGATGGGGGGTGGGAGGGAGGAGAGGGTGGGTGATGGGTATTGAGGAGGGCACCTTTTGGGATGAGCACTGGGTGTTGTATGGAAACCAATTTGTCAATAAATTTCAGAAAAAAAAATAATAAATAAATTAAAAAAAAAAAAAAAAGAAGTGGTATATATATATACAATGGAGTATTACTCGGCAATCAAAAAGAATGAAATCTTGCCATTTACAACTACATGGATCGAACTGGAGGGTATTATGCTAAGTGAAATTAGTCAGAGAAAGATAAAAATCATATGACTTCACTCATATGAGGACGTTAAAGACAAAACAGATGAACATAAGGGAAGGGAAATAAAAATAATACAAAAACAGGGAGGGGGACAAAACAGAAAAGACTCATAAATATGGAGAACAAACTGAGGGTTACAGGAGGGGTTGTGGGAGGGGGGATGGGCTAAATGGGTAAGGGGCACTAAGGAATCTACTCCTGAAATCATTGTTGCACTATATGCTAGCTAATTTGGATGTTGATTTTAAAAAATAAAAAATAAAACAGGTTAATTAAAAAAAAAAAAAAAAAGAATCCTTGCAACGACACCCTAAAGAAATTCATCAAGTTTTTATGGCTTGTGGCAGTAAAGAGATCCTAAAAGAAGAGTACAGTTGACAATCGAACAATGTGGGGTTTGGGGTACTCACTCCCCCAACACAAGGTCAAAAAGTTTTGAAACCTCAAAAACTTAACTACTAACAGCCTATTTTGGTCAGAAGCCTTATCAATAACATAGTTCATTAATACACAGATTTTACGTTATGTGCTATATTCTTAAAATAAAGTAAGCTAGAATAAAGAAAACGTTGTTGAAGAAAATCATAAGGAAGAGGAAATACACTTACAATTACTGTACTGTAAAAAAAATCTGCATTTAGGGGCACCTGCCTGGCTCCATCAGTTAAGCGTTGGACTTCGGCTCAGGTCATGATCTCACAGTTCATGGGTTCAAGCCCCACCTTGGGCTCTGTGCTGACTGCTTGGAGCCTGGAGTCTGCTTTGGATTCTGTGTCTCCCTCTCTCTCTCTTCCCCTTCCCTGCTCATGCTCTGTCTCTCTCTCTCTCAAAAATGAATAAACTTAAAAAGTTTTTTTTTTTTAATCTGCATTTGGGTGGGTCTGCACTGTTCAAACCTGTGTTGTTCAAGGGCCAACTGTAATGACAAGAATCAATATTGGTTATGGCTAAGAAAGTGAAGATTTGAGGAGGTAATACTCCTTCAAGCCAATTTGTAGATGCCTCACTCGGAAACTTTTGGTAAAGGTGATGAGTACCTGTCTCCAGAAAAGTGCATGCACGTGTGCACGCGTACACACACAAACACACACACACAATTTTGCTTGTCATTTCAGAGGATAACTAGCATTCCAGAGACTCTCCCTCCACCAATGGATCAGGATTTGGATGATGAACCCCAGTCTTCTAGGACATAAAATGACTTAGGCTTAGTGATTGCTCCCTGAAAACTCACAGTTTCTTATTTTAACAATCTTTGCTTTCTTTTTCCATCTCTATTCTCGTTTATGCTTAAGTGACAAATTTTGCACGATGTTTTCCTAATTATTGGTAATAATAAACCAACAAGAAAACATAAGAATAACCTTTTTCTGTCTTACTGTGCCTGGTTTTCTAGTGGTACATTAACCAGCAGTAATAGTTCAGCTCTCACAGTTGGGATTGGCTTTCCACTTAAAACTAATTACCACATTACAAAGGAATAGATGAATATAAAAATAAAGACAGCAGACATGCCGAGCGTCATACCACACTCAAGGAAGGGCACAGAAGTGAACAGACAGAACTGCTAAAAATAGTTTTAAATTTAATGATAAGATGTGGGGAAGGTTTTTACCGTGTTCATTAAAGTAAAAGGCTTAACACTAACTTGTTATGTTTCTCATATTAAAAATGCGATTAAAGTGCCACTCATGACATGTATTTGTTAAGAATACACTAATAACTAAGCTAAACTAAAAAATAACTCCCACTGCTCAAAGCATGATATGGCTAATCTCCCAAGAGTTAGGACTTACTTACATTGCGTTTGCTTGGGTGGGCTGGCTAATTATTCAAAGAAATGTGCATGTAAACAGGATTGACAGTAGAAATTGACAATAGAAGGCAAAACTTCAGATATCAGATTACCCAGGAAGAATTTTTTTAATATAGTTGCCTGGGCCCCTCTACTTCAGTTAAGTCGGAATCACTGTGGGTGAGCCCACAAGGCAGAGTTTATTGATGTTCCTCTGGCCATTCTAATGAGTAGCCTGAGTTGAGACCCATCAACTTTGGATTTAAATGTGGTCATTTTGATGGTCTTTGTGATTGGAGCCCCTTGTTTGCCCTTTAGGGGAAATGGTGAAAGCTAAATCTTATATCCTTTGTTTTTGTAATAATTTGAAGATAGAGGCTGTGGGCCATCTTATAGGCATGTCCTGTTATAAAGGCTATTTTTTAATAGAGACTGTATGTGAAAATCAGTCTACTTGCAAATAAACAAACTTGAATCTACTTGAAATAAGTCTCAAACTCTATGCAAATGGGCTGGATTTTCCACATGAGAAGTAACCTGGACAATAGTTGATATTCAAATGACTCTTGGCTTTCTCTAGTTTTCTCCTTCCTGCTTTGATTCTATCCTCACCCTAATAAATTCTTACCATAGGCTCTGTTTCCTATCATTTTTCATGACATACATTTTCCTTTACATTTAGAAAAAATAATTGTATTCAATCTTTATCTATTATTTAATATCTATTTCCTTTAACTCTCTTTTCCTGATAGCTTTTCACCTCCTTTTTTCTCAGCTCATGTCAACTGACATTGCTTGAGGTTTTCTTTATAGATTCTGCCTCAAAAAAATCCTATGGGTTACAATTAAGCATCTGTTCTACAGACTTTGAGTCTAAAACAATTCACGGAAAAGTTATTTGTGTTCAGTTTGTGAAGGTTAAAGGACTCTATGCTTTAAGAGGTGTCCAATGACTTATTCAAATGAAAAATAAAGTTTTAAATTAGAGAGAAGCTATTATTCTCCAGAGTGACAGTCACCCTATGAACCAATAGTTTGTGGGGAACCAAGTTTACAGCTAGCAATTGATGACATTGATAATGGGTATAGTTGAAGTATCTGTGTCACTAAAGAGAGACATTGTGATGCAAAGAGAATCAGACTGGGACTCTTATGATTTGTTTTCAAATTCTACTCTGCTGCTTCCCAGTAGTGTCACCTTGGGCAAATTCTTAACTTTCTGGATGCAATTGTTTGGAAATAGCTCTAGAGTTGAAGGCAGAAGATCTGGGCTGAAGCCATAGCTAGTCCTCCTACAGACCTTGTGACATAGAGCAAGTTACTTAAACTCTCTGTGCCTGTTGAGAATAAAGCCGACCTTACTTCACTGGGTTGCTGTGAAAAAACTGAATGAGATAATAAGGAACGAATGAAACAGAAACTCAGTAAATGATTGGGGTTATTTTAAAGCATATCACTTTGCAGTGCCCATGGACTAATTAAAACAAAGAACATATTTGGAGTCAAGGAGAAATGGACAGCTCTGTGTGTTATTTAACTTCTCTGAGTTTGTTTCCTCTCTAATGAGAACTAATGAGAATTATGTAAAAGCATTATGTATATCGACCTTGATCTCATTGGTATGTGGGAATGAATGAAGTCAAATTATGAGTATATTTCGGGGCGCCTGGGTGGCGCAGTCGGTTAAGCGTCCGACTTCAGCCAGGTCACGATCTCGCAGTCCGGGAGTTCGAGCCCCTCGTTGGGCTCTGGGCTGATGGCTCAGAGCCTGGAGCCTGTTTCCGATTCTGTGTCTCCCTCTCTCTCTGCCCCTCCCCCGTTCATGCTCTGTCTCTCTCTGTCCCAAAAATAAATAAACGTTGAAAAAAAAAATTTTTTTTCAAATTATGAGTATATTTCATTAGCTCTTGCCTCCACCTGCTTCCTCTTTATAGCATCCATTCTTCATGGTGGCAGAGATCTATCCACTCTTCCATAGCCCCTGGCTCACTTGCATTTAGGCAAGGGTATAGCACTTCTTCTGACCATTGGCTTGGAAGTATCAGTGCCATGTTTGTTATGACCACCTACCCTCTCCTGACTAATACACTCATATTTTTGCCTACAAACTTTCTGGGAGTAATAGTGAATTTCTAAGAGCACAAATGAACATCAGTCAGTTATCATGAGACATCCAACAGATCCCACTGTTACTTCTTACATGTCTGCTACATCTCACCAGAGGGCTATAGTCACTTGTCATTCACTTCTCCCTCGGTGTGCTAAAACTATTTGTTGGATTGTGCTAAATACAGGCATACCTCTCTTCTCCGTTTTGTGTTACGCTGTACAGAGGATGACAAATACTTTGTTGAATTTTAGTGGAAAAGCTCTTTTCATGCATACTCTCCCTTGGCTCTTTCTCCCTGACCAAAAAGGGTCCATGGGCAAGGCAGATATCTAAGTAACACAGTAGTCAGTACTCACAGTATTGAGTACACTCAGACTGTCTCCTCTCTCCTTTTCTTCTGATGATCAAGCCTTGATTCAGCACATAATGTCTGGCTTTTTCTTCCCTTAGGAGAAATTGTTTTCCAGGAGGATCTTCAGCACCTTCATGAAAACAGATTTGCCAAAGTCTATTCCAATACACCTGAACTGCTTAGGTGGATGCACTTAGCCACAAGCTGAGCTATCCACTTGTGCACACAAAATGTCATGTATGTAAAATATCTATTGGAGCACTGGGGACCAGATGACACGGTGGTGTCACAGGTAACAGCTTGAGTGGCAAATTTATTTTTTTCTTGTTTCTAAGGTTTAAAAGCTTATTTCTTTCCTCTTCATCTTCCCTACTTCTCATTCTTTTGTTTCACTATTGTCAGAGAGTTTATTTCAGTTTATTTCTCTAAACCGAGTTATTCAGTTTATTTTTATGCAGAAAAGTGTAGCCCTTCCTGGCTGCTGGGTTGGATTTATTTTTATATCTGATAGCAATCAGGTCAAAGAAGATGGTCTCAGAATGTCTCACATCCGGACCAACTCACCCACTAAGATTTCAAACTTTGTTCTTCTGAAATGTTGATAAACACAAGTGTTAGGGGATTTTCTTCCAGTTTTCATCAGATCTGAATCTTAAGATTTTTTGAATTCCATGAATCAGGGGAACTTCCAGAGAAAAATGGGACCTTTTGAGGCTACAGGGATTTTAAAAGGGTTTTGATCTTTCTTTCAAGATACTCTTCAAGGAATATGATGTGTGGAAGCTTCACTTGGCTGATTTATTACTATCAAGGTGAATTGTTTCATTTTTTTTAGACAGCCCAAAAATTCCCAAAAGGGAATTTTTTGACACTTTTAAGTGATAAAAATCTCAAAACAATGTGTCTCAGTATAATAAGGATTTGGGTGTTACTCTATCCTCTGTTAAGAGAATAAACAAGTCCATTCACAAGCTGCCATTAAATGAAAGTATTAATATCAATGGAATTTGAAACTGAGTAACAATAATAATTGACATAATGTTGCTTTTCCTGATATTTTCTGGGCTTCTTTGTTGATTGGAAGTTTTACTGCAAAATGCAAGCCTAAATAATAAACCTATTTAAGGAGAAGAAAATTTATTTAACCAAAGTGACTTATATGTAAAAAAAAAAAAAAAGCCGAAGCCCAGAGAGTTTACATTTACCCAAAGACACAAGGCTAGTTATTGAAAGACCTGCATTCCTAGTTTCTATTCAGTAGTACATAAATAGCTATTTGCAATAGGCATTGGTTTGTGTTGTAAACATTTATAATCACACAAAACTTAGCAGTAAGTTTGGAAATACTGCACATACACTGTGAATACGTAACAAGTCCAGCCTACCTTTCTTTGCCACAATGTTGTTACAGCTGCAATGATCCTCCCCTCTTGCTAAACATGAGTTAAGAAAGGGAAAGGGGTAAGAGTTATAAGACAAGAAAAGTGTCACAACCTGCATTTAGGAGAGAAGTACTAGGAAACTATCCAAGCTCAAAGAAGCCGTCCTCTTTTCTAAGACTCCCAAAGGTCCCATGCTATCGACTTTATGGACTCTGTGTTTCACACCACCAAACGAAGAACATTCACAATTCCTCCCAACTTCACGGGGACAAGTTGCACTTTTTACAGCAGCAGAAGCATCAGCCTCCTTACCAACTACAGAGGTTCAACTGAAACCTGAAATCATCCCAGACTAAGGTAAGGAACAAGCTTTGATGAGAAAAAGTGAATGTTACAATAACCCTAGCAAACATGATGCCATGTATTTGAGGACACTGTTCTGCAGGGATAGAGAATTACAAAATTTTCCCTTGATATCCCTTCCCCTAATGTACTGAGCATAGCCCGAGTGTCCAATAAGCACATTTATTATGGAATGCTGTGCTGGGTGCCACTTGGGCACCATTTCAGACCCTCCAGCATCACCTCCCCTTTCAGCCGCTGCTGCAGCCACCCACCCAGGGTCTGTGTTCGCCAGTTTGGCACAGGAGCAAAATTTCTCTCTGTGTGCCTCTCACTGCCTGCCTTGCAAGAGCTTTTCTGCCACCTCAGGAATGAACACCTATGGAAACCTGCTCAATACTTGTACTGGCCAGGGTTCAATCAGAGAAGAACCATCAGGAGGTTTTATAGATATTTCTATTTGTTCCAAGGATTTGGCCTTGTGGATGCTGGTTAGGCTGTCACTGTAAGGCCATTGATCTCATGTCGGGGCTGATGTTTTCCTGTTTCTTTATTTCTCATTAAGCTGTCAGTGCAACAAAGGCAAGATCTTCACCATGTTTTTGATATATTCATTAATGCATCTCCACCATCAGAAAAGGTGTCTGGTAAAAAATATTTGCTAACTGAATACATTAACATGTGTGAGTTGATAAATAGGCCTAAACATCACAACTTGAGGTAGAAATAAACACTAACTTAAAAAAGATATACAGTCAACCCTTGAACAATGTAGGGGTTCAGAGCACTGACCTGGTAGAGTAAAAACTCCATGTAGAACTTTTGACCCCCCCAAAACTTAACTACTAATAGCCTACTGTTGACCAGAAGCCTTCCCAATAACCTAAACCATTGATTAACACATATTTTCTGTTACATGTATTATATACTGTATTCTTATAAGAAAGTAAGCTAGAGAGGGGTGCCTGGGTGGCCCAGTCGGTTAAATATCTGACACCAGCTCAGGTCATGATCTCATAGCTTGTGAGTTTGAGCCCCACGTCTGGTTCTGTGCTGTCAGCTCGGAGCCTGGAGCCTGCTTCAGATTCTCTGTCTCTCCTCTCTCTGCCCCTGCTCCACTCGTGCTCTCTCTCTCTTAAAAATAAACATAAAAATTGTTTTGAAAAAAAGAAAGCTAGAGAAAAGAAATTGTTATTAAGAAAATCATAAGGAAGAGAAAATACTGTTATAGTACTGTACCATAAAAAACCCACATAAAAGTGGACCCACGCAGTTCAAGCCCATGTTATTCAAGGGTCATTTGTACACAGTGGTTCTCCAAGCTTAAAAACTAGAACTGTTCTCCCTTACCATTTTGACAAGTAATCTGAGAAAAAAGAGATCATATTGAAATTTTCTGGATTTTCAGAAGACATCTAGCTCTTCCTAAAAAATTGCAAACAAATGAAAATAAATAGTATAAAAATTTTAAAGCTGCGTATGAAAGAAAATCAACCCTATTTCCTCCTATGGACAGATGCCAGATAGTGCAGTAGAGAAAAACGGGGAAAGCATAAAGCATCACCTGTCATCAAAGAGGGACCCAGAGTTGGTATAGACTGACCAAATGGGACATCATTCTAGTGTATTGTTCTGCCAAAATGGCAAACTAACTGCTAAACTTGGTTACGAAGGAAGTTGGAAACCATAATGTTGTTGATGGGCTACTCGAATCATTTTGCTTTCTTTTTAGAACAAAAGCTTAGTCGTGGAGTGGCAGGCTGCTTGACAATTATTTTCCAGACCTGTGGTACATTCAGTAGAGAGGTGTGCTTGACCAGAGGATATGTCCTCAGATATGGACAGACCTGATTATTCCAGTCTCTCTCGTGTACGTGCTGGCTCACCCTGTCTCGATGATGGCACATGTATAGTACCTCATTTATAATGTATTTGAAGAAACTTTTTGTTGAATTATGGTGGTCTGGGAATAGCCTTATAGTTTTTGGTATCAGATATGAATTTGGTCTTTGGGCATAGGCATGGCCACTGCTGAGTATTTCCTAGGTGATGAAGGAGAAGGAAGAGGATGAGGAGGAAAATGAGGAGGAGGAGAGAGAACAAGGAGAAATTGTACATTTATTGTGTTCCTTAGAGGTATCAGAGACTATGCTAAAAAGGTAGCATTTATTATTTTGTAATGTTCTCTATAAGATATGTATGTGATTATACCCAGTTTACAGATGAGTAGGCAGAGCTTAGACAGCTAAAGAAACCTGCTTAAGGTGACAGACTAACAATTATGGAACAGAGACGCAAACACAAGTAGCCTGATTCCAAAACCTTTTCTCTTAAACATTGATCTTTTCAATAGTGAACATTTAAAAACTAAGAAAAAATGTAGATTGATATAATAAACACCTATATGCCAATTACCTAGAATGAACATGTATTAGTTCATTGTTTTTGAAAAATCTTAGGCCACTCTTTCCTCAAACATGGTTGTGTGTTGGGGCACCTGGGAGTCTCAGTCAGCTAGCTGAGTGTCTGATTCTTGATTTCAGCTCAGGTCACGATTCCAGGGTTGTAGGATCAATCCGTGTGTTGGGCTCCATGCTAAGCGTGGAGCCTGCTTAAGATTCTCTCTCTCTCCCTCTGCCCCTCATACGCACACACTTTCTCTCTCTCAACAATAAAAACATGTTTGTGTGTCCCCCTGTCTCTCCCCTCCCTTTCTGGGACGCCAATTGCATGCATGTTAGACCATCTGATATTATATCACAATTCCTTATACTTTGCTCATTTTCCAAGATCATTTGTATCTGTCTTCCTCAATTTAGATAATTTCAATTAACTTATTCTTGCACAAAGTTCTTTCACACCCAGTTGCATTTGATGCAAGTGGATGTCTCCTCAGAACATTTCCTAACACTACACTCTTCAGTAGCTACTACCATTTCTCCTACTTAGATTTGAGATTAAATCCATTTGCCATCTCAGACAGTTGTCTGATAATTGCGACTACAATTCAGAACATTTCCTAGGCACTGGTATCAATAGGTACTGAAAATTTCTCAGATTAAGTGATATCAGAGACACCTGTTTAATTGCATATACCCAGTCTTGTTTAAGGAATGTAAGATATTAACATAGTAATAATAAAAGCTCCCATTTATTGAAATTATGAACCAGGTGCTATACAATTTATTTCATATTTTCCTTATTATATAATATAATCCTTATTATATAATATATAATCCTTATTATAATCTTGTTTTAGTATTACTACAACCACTTTTTACAGATGGGAAATTTTTTAACAGATTTCAACCAACTTTCTTAAGGCCACCCAAAGTGCAGATTCTAACTTCAGTCTGTCTCAACCATCACGATGTCCTAGCTTCTAAAAATTTAAGAGACACAGTGGTGACTTTCTAGATCATTTCTTCAGGGCTTACACACTTATCCTCCAGCTGCTGGAAAAATCAGTTACTGACTGCTCATAACTGCCTCTCTCCCTGGGTACTGTCTTGCTCAGGGTTCTGCCCCTCAGGGGGTAGCCAAGGGCCAATGAAACCCCTCTCCTTAAGTACCCCCTCTCCTTAATCCACTACATCTCTGAAGGGATATCCTGCTCCACAGCTCTTCATAAGATTGGCTGAAGCCTCAGTTCAACTATATTCCTGGTCAGTTTTCCCTTCTGCCGAGTCCTGATTCTTCACTGCCTTGTAACTATATCTCTTTAAAACACTCCCCCTAAAACCCTCTGCACAGCATCCCTTATGGACTGAATGTTTGTGTCCCCCAAAAATTCATGTGTTGAAAGTCTAACCCCGAATGTGATGGTATCTGGAGATGGGGTCTTTGGGAGGTAATTAGATTTAGATCAGATCATGAAGGGTGGGCCATTATAAGGTGTTAGTGCCCTTACAAAGAGAGACACCAGAAAGGTTGCTCTCTCTCTCTCTCTCTCAATCCCCCCCCCCCCCGCCACTGCCCCACTCTCTTTGTCACCATGGGAGGACATAGTGAGAAGGCAGCCATCTGCAAGCCAGGAAGAAAACTCTCACCAGAACCCAACTACGCTGTCACCTTGATCTCAAACTTCCAGCCCTCAGAACTGTGAGAAAATAAATTTCTGTTGTTTAAGCCACCCAGCCTATGGTGTTTTGGTCTGTTTTCAGACAGTTCAATTGAGGATATACCCACTTGGTATTATAGGTCTTGCTTTTCTAAATAGAATAAACTATTAAGAATAGTAATAAAATTAATACAATTATACCTTATATGAAATAAAATAGCAATTTAAAGGAACAAGAAAAGGTTTTTTTAGCCATTTTATAACTGCATGGGTTAACTTCCCTGTCCCATGCCCTGCCATCTTGCTCTTTTTAAAAAAAATTTACCCTTTCATTAAAAACAAAAACCTGAGGCTCCTGGGTGGCTCAGTTGGTTAAGCACTGAACTTTGGCTCAGGTCGTGATCTCACCATTTGTGGGTTTGAGACCGGCATTGGGCTCTGTGCTGACAGCTCAGAGCCTGGAGCCTGTTTTAGATTCTGTGTCTCCCTTTCTCTCTGCCCTCCCCCGCTCACACTCTGTCTCTCTTTGTCTCTCTCCATCTCTCAAAAATAAATAAATGTTAAAAAAATTTTTAAAAACCAAAAACATTATGATACAGTATTTTATGTAATATTTTATATGTACAAATTATGTAACATGTATTTAAATTATAAAGCAAAATAATAAAATAAACACCTGTAAATCCATTACCTACCCTCGGAATTTTACTATTACCAATATCATTGAAGGCATCTGTTTCTCCCTTCCTGGTCCTATTGCCCTGTCTCTTTCTTTTTAGAGTTAACCAGTATCTTGAAGCTTGTGTTTACTTGCAGGCTTTCTATGGTTTCACCACAGAAAAACACATATTTTTGTTTTTGAAATGCATAAAAGTGACCTATCACACTGTACAAATTGCTATCAGCATATCCTCACTAGAATGTAGGCTCCATGAGAACAAAGACATTCATCTTTGTCCAATGATGTATCCCCAGTGACCACAACAGGGCCTGGCACAGAGTAGAGGCTCAACAAATATTTGTTAACTGAATAAATGAAAAGCTGACTCTTCTAAAGATTTTCTGTCCTTCTCTTCCTAGCTGAAGTTTGACAGTTGAAGTTTGATAGTTAAGCTTAATTGTATAACCGATTGGGTGCTGATTGTCAGATGCTATTTTTAGTAGCTTACCACCCTCCCTAATGTAGATGCTTCCCTGGCCTGTGCATGAAGTAAACTGTTGTAAATAAACCCATTTCTTCCTGCTTATCTCCACTGTTCCATTATAAGTAGCCCAAGCCAGAAATAATTCTCTAGTACAATGCATTTTCCCCTAGTCATTGAAGTTCTTAGGATAAGACAAAAATCTGGATTTCCTTCCTTCTGCTGCTAACCCTCAGATTCTCCTATGCAAGAATACTTACATAACCCAACAGCTCAGTGGTTCATAGATGTGGCCAAATTTTAGAGTTACTAGGGACTTGTAATATACATGCTGTTTTCAATGTGCCATCACTGGCATACTTTATGCACCTTTTACGTAATTCATACTGCATAATTTCCCTGAGTCACATTTTTACTTACAGAGAGCTACTTCAGAGTTTGGTTTTGTTTTTTTTGTTTTTTTGGGTTTTTTTGGTTAATGTGTATTTCCTATGTTTATTTTTCTTTATTTGTTTATTATAAATAATGTGTATTTCCTATGTTTGCTTTTCTTTGTTTATTACACGTTTATCTTTTCTTCCCTATTACTGGCATGAAGTCAAGTCCTGTGTGAGAAAACCTTCAACATATGGAATTGGTATTTGCTAAAGCATTTAACCCTAACCACATTTGGATACAATTCAAAGTTTTTTTGTGAGAGAATTGTACAGTGGAGGAGAAAGGTTGTTTCATGATTGTAGCAGTTTTTGGTTTTGGTTTTTTTACTGGTGTTTTGTAGTGTTGTCATGGACCTCTATTCATTGACAAGCCATTCTGGTACATTGTGCTTCACAAAACTGGAAATTCCCAAGGAATCTCCAGGAAAGCTTAATGCCATACAAAGGAAAAGAAAACTGAAACCAGGGAGTGTAATATGTGGGAAAAGAACCTAACAAAGTAGAACTGTGCTGTTTTTTAAAGGTTCACATGAGTTTGAAAGATATAACGACCTTGCCTCTTGGACATAAACATACCAATTGTTCTCAATGTTGCTTTTTCTTAGTCTTTCATCAATGAGCAGGTATCTCTTGAATACTCCTATTTGCTTAGCACTGCTTGTGACACTGTGGGGTATTCTAAAGAATAATCAATGTAGTCCCTGCCCTTCTGGAGCCTACAACTGAGTAGGAGGAATAAAATCAATACACTTAAGCCACAAGACAAAGCAAGATGGTACTTAATTACTGTAAGTGCTAAATTATGAGGTACAGACTATTAATACTGTAAGGTTGATTGAGAAGGGATGCATGGGAGCAGAGGGCGGGCTCTCAGGGTTCTAGCAATATTCTATTTCCCATTTGAGTGATGATCACCAGGGTGTTCTCTTTACAACCATTTGTTAAGTGTACACATAACTCTTATTTACTTTTGTTTATGATTCACAATAAAAATGATAAAAGAAGAGGAAGGAGATGAACAGAGCCTAGAATAACTGGGACAAAAATGGGTGGAAGAAATAGGACTTAGGGTGGGCTTTAGAATTGGCCCACAGGAGAGAGCAGATAATACAAAAGCAAATGTGGCATGGTCGTGGGTGGGCAAGGTGCAGGGAGAGAGGGTACCCAGTGGAGAGGACCTGGGGTTTGGGGGTGGGGGCGGTTGGGAAGTGCAGTTGCTAAAATAAAGCTGTGTGCTTTGAGAGTCAGGGGTTAGAGGGCTGGAGGAGAGGACTTTGAGATGGGGGCAGAGGAGGTTAGCCTCTGGTGCAACAGGACATCAATACATTGCACGTTTAAAATTAGATGACAAACTGATAGCAGAAGAATTTGAGAAAAATTTAGTATGGCTGTGGCATGCCTTTTAGAGGCTGAGTGAAGAAGGGAAACAGTAGAATCACGACAACAGTGAAGGCCACCTGTTAGTGTTGCTGGACAGGAGGAAGTAGATGTGAGAAACACTGTGGAGGAGAAATGTGCAGAACTGGGCAGCTGACAGGTGGCCGGAGGGTGGGCAGGATAAGTTAACCTCAGGGAAATGATGGCACCAATGATAGAGTAGTTGGTAGAAGTAGTTGGTTAAGAAGAGGGGGGGTGCACCTGGGTGGCTCAGTTGGTTAAGTGTCTGACTCTTGGTTTCATCTCAGGTCATGATCTCGTGGATAGAGCCTCCAGTCAAGCTCTGTCAGCGCTGACAGTGCTCAACCTTCTTGGGATTCTCTCTCTCCCTCTCTCTCTCCCCCTCCACCCCACATGTCTCTCATTCTCAAAATAAATAAATAAATAAACAAATAAATAAATAGTTAAAAAAAAAAGAAGAGGTAATTTTAGGTTTCGAACACAGAATTTGAGGTGAGAAGGACAACAAGGCAGTGGCAGTGTGGGGACAGATCAAAAGCATATGGAGAAATTTTGGTAAAACATTTTCTAGTATAAGATACCACAACAACCAGAAATGAACCCACATCTTGTGTTATGTAATATATCTCATAAATCACCTAAACAATGCTTCTCTCACATTGAAGATAAGATGAAAACTCAAGGTGATTTCCTCTTCTTGAATATGATAGCTATGCCCACCAGTATTTCTGTCCCTTTCCATTTCTGACATTTCTGTGAATACCGTCGTTCAAAAGAAAGACTTGTATATTTTATTGGAATAAAAATAAATATTCTAGCTGATTGCAATTTCTATCAAAGATGAACTGTTGTTACCACCTTTTGAATCTTTTTGATTATGTGTCTTTTGAACAAATTTGGGGAATTATACTATAGAATTGCAAAACTCCAAAACTCCAAAAGGCAGATAGAATCAGAGGCAGATTTTGATTCAATAAAAAAAAAGCACTTTCTAAAAATACAAACTACCCATAAATGGAAAAAGCTAATTATATTCCCTCATCTGGAAATATTTTAGCAAAAGCCTGACTATCTGTAGAGATTCTATATATAGGATTCTTACTTTGAGTCGATGAGTGGACTAAAAGACATCTACAACACTTTTTATACTTATTCCTTTCCTCTTGCAGATTGAGGATAGGTGAGAAGAGGTTTAAATCGTACCAATGGATTTGTTCATTTATTCATCTAAGCAGTTTTTGTACCTTTCCTATGAACCAGGCACTGGTCTAGGCTCTAGGTTGCAATAGTGAAATAGACACTGACTGGGGCTTCAGCGAGTAGTCTAATAAGGGATATAGTGAACAGAGTGTTAAATGCTACCATAGAAGGTAAATACCTGGAACCCTGGGAGTGTAGAGTTCACTCTTAATGGGCCACAGAAGACTTTAGGAATAAAGAACATATAATTTGAAACATCAAATGTTATACTGAACTAGATTTTTTTTAATTTTGGGGTTTTAATGTTTTACTTTATTTTACTTTATTTTATTTTACTTTATTTTACTATTTTATTTTATTTTATTTTATTTTATTTTATTTTATTTTATTTTAGAGAGAGGGAGAGAGAGTCCCAAGGAGGCTCCATGGTGTCAGGACAGAGCCCTATACAGGGCTCAATCTCACAACTATGAGATCTTGACCTGAGCTGAAATCAAGAGTTGGATGCTTAACCAAGCGCCCCTGAGCCAGATTGTTGAAGACAGAAGAGGCTTAAGTTACTTCCTTGAGTATACTCGCCCAATGTGCACTCTCTGAACACAAAAAATTCTACAGTTACGTGTATTTTCAGAAAATAAAGCTTAATAGAAGGTCTTTTAATATGATGATGAAAACTGTGGTCTTAGAAATGTGTTTTGGGTTTCCAGAAAACCTACATCCAGCTGAGACTGAAATATTTAAAATCTAGATAAAATCCCTATGTAGTGGCATGATATGGCAAAGTATTCACTGTTTGCCCCATATTACCCTTACCCCGAATCTCCCCTATCCAGGTTGCTAGCCTGGATTGTTCCACTGTGGCCAAAAAGAGGGGCAAGAAGGAAGGGAAGGGGAGGGTGCTGCAGCACAACCAGAAAATAAGGACATCAAATTCTTGGCCAGCTAACTAGCAAGAGGTGGCTGTATAAATGTAGGAGAGCAGATACAGCCTGAGATGCTCCTAGTGAGGGGACTTTTGCCATAGGAACTAAGTTGTTACAGAAAAATAAAATTATTTTCTTAAATTCTCAGATCTGTGATCTGAGAACTTCACACTCAGTACTCAATATATATGAGAAGTTTGATGGTTAATGCCCCCAGATAACAATTGAAATGAAAATTGTAACTACCAATCAATTACAGGTTTCTTTTGAGGGGAGAAGTGATGTTTTATAATGTTCTGTATTTCATATAGGAGCTTGCAAGGTTCTTAAAAGAGGCTGGAGGATTCAACACTACCTCAGGTCCTTTTGGAAAATGAAAATTTGAAATGCTGTGAAAAAGATGAATCAAAGTCAATTAAGAGTTTTACTTCAATCCTTTAGAGAAATAAATTAATGCAGAAAAGTACAAAATGAAGGAAATCAGTTCATGGAAGGAAGGAACTAATATATTTTGATCTCCCACTATGTGCCAAGAATCATAATAGGAACACAATATATAATCACCCTAACCTTCCCAGCAACCCTGTAAAATAGATTAAATTATCCTCTTGTTACAGATGAGAAAAAAAAGGCTAAGATTAAGTGGCAGAGCCAAGATTTAAATTCAGATTTATCTGATTACAGAGCCAACGTTTTCTTGTAAGTGAAGATAAAAGATCCAGAGAATAATAGACATCTTGAGATCAAAGTTGTGGGGTTACCAATGCCAAAACATTATTCACAATACAATAATAGTAAGGGCAGTTATCAGAAAGAGACATGAAGCAAAGAACACGAAAGATCAGGAAGAAAACAGAGAAAGAAAACTAATATTTATTGAGGCACCGGGTGGCTTAGTTTGTTAAGCATCCAACTTCAGCTCAGGTCATGATCTCATGGTTTCATGAGTTCGAGCCCTAAGTTGAACTCTGTGCTGACAGCCTGGAGCCTGCCTGGGATTCTCTCTCTCTTCCTTGTCTCTGCCCCTCCCCCACTGCTCTTTATCCCTCTCAAAATAAATAAGCTTTATAGTAAAAAAATAAAACTAGTATTTATTGCTGTCTACTATGTATCAGGAACTGAACTAGAGCCTTAATATTCATTTAACGCTCACAGCAAGAACCTCACTGAGCAATCCTGTGCAGATCACTTTGAAGTACTAGTTTTAGAAAATATGTATATGCAAAGTATTAAAAGAAAAGTGCTCCATTTTGCATATCTATTCTGAATGATAATAGCTAATACTAACTGAATGTTTATTATGTGTTGAGTACTATTTTGAGTACTTATCTATATGAATTCACTTACTGCTCACAAAAATCTTATGCAGGGGATATAATTATTTTCCACAGTCAGCGATTGAGAACCTGGGGCTCAGAGAGTTTATATCATCATTTGCTCAAAGTCACACAGCTAGGAAGTAAGGGAGCCAGGATGTGACTGCAAGCAACTGGTTTCAGAGTCCTAGGTGCATTACTAATGCCCACAGCCCCTTTTACTCATCCATCTGAGTATAGTGTATCTATTATATATATTTGTCTGCATTACCCTCTGATGCACAGAGAAAAACACAAGATGTATTCTCTACCCCAGCTTACAAATTAAACTATATGGTTTAGTCTACCTTTAAAAAATGTGTGTGTGTGTGTGTGTGTGTGTGTGTGTAATTATTGTGATCTTCACAATTTCCATTGTTATGATTACCTATGGCCATTTTAATGGTGTTCTGAAATAAGACCAGTGTAGGTCCCCACACAAGACTGAATTTATCAGTTATAGCAATAGAGATCCACTAAATTTATTTTGGACCTATTCAATATGATCATATAAAAAGAATCATGTGAATCATAATGCTTAAATTTATTTACCTACACTTATAACCAAACATATTGGCAAAAAAATGACACTTGAAAAATAATAAATATTTTCCAAATATTATAACACAATAATAAGTAAAATAATTTAATGTACCCAGATTTACCAGTCAAGCTGCTCTTAATTATAAAATATTAAGGGACTTGGTGTACATATTTTCTAATCCATTTAACATGGGTTTTGAAGAATCACTGAGACCTGGGAATAATCCCCATGACTAAAAATTGTAGTATAGCTTCCTAAAAAAGAAAGAAGACATCTTTGGTCACTACTTTTCTTCTGTGGATGATATGGGATATGTCTTTAAAAACAAAAACAAATATAAATGGCTGATTGGGGATGGAAATGACAACATAAGAAAGTAGATCTTTTTAAAGCATAAATCTGATGATGGTCTAATGGCTTCAATGATTTCCACAAAGGAGAAAGAAATTCCTTTCTGTTGGTGAGTGGAGAAGAAACAAACTAAAGGCTTGAGCAGAAAAAATAAAGCTACTGGACATTTTCTGAAAAAAAAGACAGAGAGAGAAAGAGTGAGAGAGAGAAATACAGCTAACCTTAGCTCCAGAAAGGAATGGTTTGGTAAGCAGTATTGCGTGCCCAGCAAATTTAGAAAAAAATACTTACAGAAGGGACCATTGTATGATTGGGAAACTTTCCTCCTTGAGAATGTAGCTGCCTGAATAGAATAGCAGCAGAAGTCTTTTTTAGGGTTTCCAGCTTTGGGGCATTTTCGGGCAGGGTGGGTCCCTGGCAAAGAGACAGAGTAGTTGTATAAGCTATTAAGATAATACTTTAAATAATTAATGATAAAATCCAGGCTGAGTATGAAAGGTCAAGAGGTAATAGAATACAATGGGAGGAGTCTTACAGACCTGGAAGGTTCCATGAAGTCAAACAAAAATTCTGTATGCTTTCATCCTTTCCACAGTTCAAACATAAAGGTCACCTAAGTTCCCTCTTGTACAAAAAACCCACCAATGCCTTTTGATATGAAACCAAATTCCTACCACAAATTACTGTAATCTGTAAAGGGTGCTAACTGAGCTTCTCAAAATTAGAATTTGTTTATATAAAATTCAACAAAAGCTTTGGTATATCGGTAGAGTATCCAGTAAAATTGAAGAAATCATCTTGGCTAAGGTCCTCATAGAAAATTACCTAAGTGAAAAAAGCAAAACTATGTGTAAGAAAGGTAGTAGAGAATTTCTATAATTATCAGGAATAATGTCTCAGTATGCCATTTCTTTTTCCAAGTCTGGCAGAAGGAGGCAGATCTTTAAAGTCAGATATTTTGGAAACAGTGACCATGGGCCAGTTTCTTTACTTCTCTAAGCAGGAGTAACCTTCTAGGTGGGTACAACAAGTTCATGTTTGCAGAGCACTTTGCCTAGTGCCTAACATATGGTAGGATCAATAAATATTTTATGAAATTCCTACTTTAATCTAGCAAAAGAAACTTGATCATAGACTATTCTAGTGATTTTATTTTATTTTAAATAATGAAAATATACAACAAATTTTATTCAGTGATGGAATAGAGGAATTGAAAGAAGTCTCTTTTAAAAGTACTTCACCTGTTGGGATGAGCACTGGGTGTTGTATGGAAACCAATTTGACAATAAATTTCATATTAAAAAAAAAAAATGTTTTAACCTACAAAAAAAAAGTACTTGCCCTAACCGCTTGTGCTCTCTCTCCCTCAAAAATAAACATTGGGGCGCCTGGGTGGCTCAGTCGGTTAAGCGTCTGACTTCAGCTCAGGTCACGATCTTGCAGTCCGTGAGTTCGAGCCCAGCGTCAGGCTCTGGGCTCATGGCTCAGAGCCTGGAGCCTGTTTCCGATTCTGTGTCTCCCTCTCTCTCTGCCCTTCCCCCATTCATGCTCTGTCTCTCTCTGTCTCAAAAATAAATTTAAAAACGTTAAAAAATAAATAAATAAATAAACATTTTTAAAAAAACTTTTTTTTTAATGTTTGTTTTTCTTCTTCTAACTTTTAGGTTGTATGCACAGCTTATTTATTCATTCTTAATATGAGCATTTAAAGCTAAATATTTTTCTCTAAAACTACTTTTGCTGTCCCCTTATATTTTGATATGCAATATTTTTATTATTTTTAGTTATAAATACTTGTAATACACACCTTAATTTCTACTTTCCAAGTATATAACAATTTTTTTCCTTGTCTTTTATTGTTGACTTTTCATTTAATTAAGTTGTATGCAGTAAACATGTTTTTTTAAAAATTTTTTAATGTTTATTTATTTTTGAGAGAGACAGAGACAGAGCAGAGTTGGGGAGGGGCAGAGAAAGAGGGAGACACGGAATCCGAAGCAGGTTCCAGGCTCTTGAGCTGTCAGCACAGAGCCTGACATGGGGCTCAAGCCCACAGACTGTGGGATCATGACCTGAGCTGAAGCTGGACACTTAACCAACTGAGCCACCCAGGTGCCCCTGCAGTAAACATGTTTTGAAAAAAATTGAAATTTGTCAACCTTTGCTTCAAGTCCTAGATTGTAGTCAGTTTTTGTAAATGATCATCGATAAGGATTTAAACAGAGATGTCTAGCAAATTAAAAGTTTCTAAAGTTACCTACTAGTGAAAGAAGACAGAACTAGATAAAGAGACATGTAAAATATAAGGTATATCAGATAACAGAGTCCTAAGCAGAAACGTGAAGCAGAATAAAGGGACAGCAGGACTGGGATGGCCTCACTGGTAGGAAATGTGTGAGCAGGTAGAGGATGCCAGCTATGCTGATATCCAAGGGAAGAGCCTTCCTGGGAGAAGAACAGCCAAGATAGGAGCTAGCAGTTGGTTTGATGTGTTCAAAGAACAGCCCAGGTCTAGTGTGGCTGAGGCAGGTAAGTGTAGCATAGAGTGGTAGGAGATAAGGTCAGGGAGGGAGGAAGGACCAGACCCTTAGGGACTTATAGGACACCTAAACGATTTTATGTTTTGAGTAAGCCAGAAGACCTCTGGGAACTGTTACAAGAACTGTGATATGTCTGACTTAACATTGTATGTATGTATGTATGTATGTATGTATTTTAGAGACAGAGAAAGTATGTACATGTGCCTATAGGCATGAGCAGGGGAGGGACAGAGGAAGAGGGAGAGAGAGAATTTTAAGCAGGCTTCATGCCCTGTGCCCAGCACAGACCCTGATGTGGGGCTCCATCTCAGGAACCATGAGCCAAAATCAAGAGTTCCATGCTTAACCGACTGAGCCACCCAGGCACCCCTGTTTTAACATTTTAAAAGTTTTCTCTGTTGAGGTCATGGTCAGAGGTTTGATGAGAGAAAGGTGAGAACATGGCATTTCATTCATTTGGTTTTATTTGCTTCATTTAGTACATGCTTACTGGGTGTTAGGAACTGTGCTGGCTACTTTGCATACATTATTTCATTTGATTTTCAATTGCTCTATGAGGGAGATCATAATAACAACAACGACAACCATAATAGTAATAGCTGACATTTATTGATCAGTTACAATATGCCAGGCACTATTGCATGCTCTTTAATCACTTAATCCACCCAGAACCTATGAAACAGATGAAATTATTGTCTCCATATCATAAATTTAGGAAGCTGAGGAGAGATGCAATCACTTGCCCAGAGTCACCTGGCTGGGTCCAGGCAGACCAGCTGCAATATTGCCTCCCTTGAGATAAGCTTTATTTTGAGAATACAGAAATTTAGGGCTCACTGAAGTTAACAAACTTGCCACGTTCACATCCTACTGAGTGGTGGATATGTATTTGAACCTAGGTCTATCTGACTCTTGAACCTGGGTTTCCTGGTGGTAGAAGATACCAGCCGATAGCCTCTCTGCAAAACCCTGTTGGTCGTGAGGGGTCAGAGTAAGAAATCATCAGTGGAATCACCTTAGAATAGAAAGGTTAGAACATTCTGCAGTTTGTGTGTTATTTTCTTTTTGTTCCACTCTACCCCTCAGATAGAGGTCTTATACTCTGTATTCTCCATAACACTCAATATATTGCCTCTTTTCCATTCCTTAAGAATAGTAACCATTTCTAATCCTCTTTTGTATGTCGAGCATCTAACACAATGGCAGGCAGAAGGTGCTTAATAAATGTTTATGGGAAGCTAAATGATTGCTTAAACTCTTTCCTAGAGAAGAAGAACCAAATACATAGGAGCTACTGCACATAAAAGAGAGATGCTAACTCACCCAGTGTTAAGTAGAGGGCTCATCCTAGTCAATATATTTTATAATGACTGAGAAGCTAAAGAATATGTGGTAAAAAATTACTCAAAATGAGAGTCAGAGAAAAAAAGAAATTAAATAAGTGGTTCTAAACTGCTGAGCATTACTGATCTTTCATATGTTCTTAAACGTATCAGAAAAGCTAAAAGTTATTTTTTTTTAAATAGCTTTTAATACTGGAGCAGGATTAGAGTGGTTAATGGCAAGTGTTAGGTAAATATTACTGAAACAGAGAGATACAGAACAAACCCAACTTTCCACGTGATATACATTTATATCAGCACTGCTATCTGCAAATTCATCAGATCTAGCAATTGTCCAGTACTCGTTCCCTTCTACCCAGTATCTTCACAAAAAAAAAAAGAAAGAAAGAAAAGAAAGAAAGAAAAGAAAAGCAAGGCCTAGAAAATTGACAAGCCCTAAATTTTTTTTAAATTTTTTTATTTTTGAGAGAGACAGAGTGCAAGCAGGGGAGGGGCAGAGAGAGAGAGAGGAGAGGGAGAGAGAGAGAGAGAGAGAGAGAGAGAGAGAGACAGAGTCCGAAGCAGGCTCCAGGCTCTAAGCTGTCAGCACAGAGCCCGACATGGGGCTCAAACTCACAAACCGTGAGATCATGACCTGAGCCGAAGCTGGACACTTAACCGACTGAGCCACCCAGGTGCCCCTAAAATTTTTTCTTAAATGATGGAAGAAGGGGAGTCAAGAGTATGGCTGTCAACTATTCTCAATGAGGGGCACTCAATGGAGCATTTTGTGTGGTGGTTCTGACTAGAGGGACCTGTCATATTCACATTTAATCTGTAACTGCAGTCATGTGGTGAACCACACTGCTGCCAAGAATAGCAGTGAGCCGAATGCACGGTTGGGAGTCAAATTACAAAGGCAAATCTGTATTCTCTTCAGATCATCTGTCGAGGTCTTCAAGAAGCTCTTTCTGGACCCTTGCATCTCCATTGCAACCAGAGTGGAAGGCGGTGGTAGGAGGAGAAGTAGAATGTTTCCTTGTTAGAGGTAATTTTCCTCCCTTTTCAGAACTCATGATTGTCCCACTGGGGGGTTGGAGGCTGAGGGCAAATCACACACTCTACCCTGTTCCCTTCCCAGTGTCTTAATCCCTCTCCACATGCCCTCCCTAGCCCATTTGGATAAACAGATAAAATGGGTTTAAGTAAGCCTCAAGGAGAATCTTGAAAGAGAAAAATCACACAGGAGCAAATTGTACCAATCAATTATATGCATTTTTAATGAACCTCAGGTGATTTTTTTCCCCCAGCATTACCTCCATTTACTCCCACAACTCCTCTTGGAATTGCTAGCATTTTTGGCCTTCTGAAAAGAGTAGGGAAATTACAAAGCCCTGGTCAGGGCAGTGTTTTTCATTAACCATAGCCTGAGTAGGATATAATACACTAGTTAAGAATATGTGCTTTGGAGTCAGCTGACCCAGCTTTGAACACTGTCCTTTTACTGTGTGGCTTTGAAGAAATTACTTAATCTCTCTGAGGCCTAGCTTCTTTATCAGTTGATTAAAGATAATAATGCCGATTGCATAGGATTGTTTGAGAGTATTAATATATATAAAGAGTATTCTGTAAAAGAGGATGCATGCTATACTGTACATGATCAAGAAATGGTAGATGTTAATATTGTTACTATGACATTTTATTCATTCAATAGAAGTTACTAATTATGAATCCAGAAATTGTACTGACTATACTCACTTTAAATTTGTGACTGCAAATCTCAAATTGTTCAAAACACTATTAGACCATTCTATCTCATTTCCATGGTAACTTCATCATTTCTCCCCTCTCCAAGTCAGCTATTTCATAACATCCTCCCTTCTCAAATCTCTAGTATCTTTCCATCTCTCTCCCTCTCTCCCTTCCTCCCTCTCTCTTTCTCTCTCTCTCTCTCTCTCTCTCTCTCTCTCTCTCTCTCTTTCACACACACACGCGCGCACACACACACACACACACACACACACACACACACACACTCAACTGGTACTCATATCCAGACTTTAGTTCATAAAGACAACAGGGCAATCAGAAAGGAGTTTCTCTCTTTCCCACTATAAAATCCACTCACTTGTCCACATCCCTGTTCATGGACTTTGCTTCCCAACTTTTTCAGTGGAAGAAATGTCCCTGCTCCTGTGGCCCCCCTCCCCTGAGCTTGGCATACATCCTCTCTGGCCTTCCCAAGGACCTCACTCTTGTCTTATGTGTTGGCTATGTCTCTTCTCACGGGACTTGCAATACTGGTGTGATCCATGGCTCTTTCAGGTCCTTCTTCCTGAATGATTTTACCCAGCCTCATAGCTTTAATATCACCTATGCTTTAATGAGTCATCCCCAGTGTTCCTCATCATAGTACATATTACCAATATCCACCCTATTGTTCAGGCCCCAAACCTAAGAGCCCACATCCAATCTGTCGACAAGTCCTGGTTCAGCTTACTGGCAATCTCCAAACGTATCTTAAGGCTAACTACTTCTCACAACCACCATTAATAACACCCAGCCAAAACATCATCATTACTCTCTAGATCATGGTTTCTCAACTTTGGCATTACCAATACTTTGGCCAGACAATTTTTTGTCATGAGGGGCTGTCCTGTGCACTGCAGGCTGTTTAATAGATTGTAGGCTGCTCTCTACCCACTACATGCCCGCTCCACAGTTGTGACAACCAAAAATCTCTCCACGCATTGCTAAATGTCCTCTGGGGGGTCAGGGGTGCAAAAGCACTCCCAACTGAGAACCATTGGTCTAGATCATTGCCAAAAATGTCTTCACTGTTCTCTCAGAGCCACCAGTGCCCTTCTAAAATCTGCACCCCAGAGTGATCTTATTAAGGACATAAATTATAACATCTCCAGCCCTAGCTTAAATATTTCAATGGCTTCCTTTGCTCTTAGAACACAGTTCAAACTTCTGACATTCCTTCTACTGTCACCGCCAGTCACTGCCCTACATTCACTCTGGCATTCTTCCTGTCTCTCAGACTTGCCAGGCTCATTTCCACTTCAGGGTCTGTGCCTCTGATGTTCCCTGTGCTTGAAATTCTTCTCTTCCCACAGATCATGCATTGATACATTTCATCATTCAAGTAGCATCTCAAATGTCTCCTCCAGCTTTCCTTGAACCCCCATCTAAAGAAGTCCTCTAAAGCTGCTCTCCATCAATTACTCTGTTTTATCAGTACTAAAATTATTTTTTTTACCCATTTGTTTGTTTGTTTTTATGTACTTATTGTCTGCCTGCTAAAATGTCAACTCCATCAGAGGAGAGGCTTTATCTAGTCTTGTTCACTACTGTATCCTTAATTTATTGGAAAGTCCCCGAGCAGAATAAACTTTTGGAAAATATTAGCTAATAAATTGTTAGCTGAATAATTGGCTGATTAAACACCAATTGTGATTTCACACCAATTGTGTGATCCTTGTACTTGGTTTGGGCAGCGGCTAGAAAAATGAACAGTGGCACATGGTTTCTGCCCTCAAGGAGCTTGGTCCAATGGAGGTTTCAAAGAAGTAAAAAAGTAATCACAATACAGAATGATAAGTTCTATAATGGAGAAGTCTAGGAACTATAACAGTATTAATGGCAGAGGCCCTTAACTCAGACCTGGGGCAGCAAAGGAAGACTTCCCAGAGAGTGTGGCGTTAACCAATGAGTCAAGAGAGGTGAGTTGGAGTTAGCGGGGAGAGTGTGTACTATGGGCTGAAGTGTGTCCCCTCCCCAATTCATGTGTTGAAGTCCTAATCCCCAGTACCTCAGAATGTAATTCTACTTGGAGAGAAGGCCTTTCGAGATGTGATTAAGTTAAAATGAAGCCTATGGGGTGGCCCTAATCCAATCAGACTGTGTCCTTATAAGAAAGAAGTTTGAACACACAGAGAGACAGCAGGGATGCATGCACACCAAGAGACCATGTGAGGACACCCAGAGGCGGCGGCCATCTGCAAGCCCAGGAGAGATACACGCAGAAGAAACCACTCTGCTGACACCTTAAATCTCAGACATCTAGCCTCCAGAACTGTGAGAAAATAATTTCTGTTGTCTAAGCCACCCAGCGTGTGGTACTTTGTTAAGGCAGCCTGAGAAGACCCGCATTGTGCAGTAGAAGAGGGAAGTGTGCTGATGGAATGAAAAGCACCTGAATGTGGAGTGCAAGCTGGGTGGTGGCAAGAGAAGCATTGGAGAGGTAAGCAAGGATGAATTCACGAAGCACAATGGAGGAGTTTCAGCACTATGGTGAGGTGTCTCGAGAACACTACAAATTATAGGCAGCAGAGTAAGGCGATCAGATTTGCCTGTGAAAGGAAGAACTTCAGTGGTACCATAATGAATAGATTTTAGGAAGGCCATCCACCCCGGACGCTCTGAGGGCAATAAGGAGACATATGGCTTTGGAGTCCAACAGACCCGTGCTCTGATCCTGACTCTGCTATTTAAAAGCTCTATGGGGGCGCCTGGGTGGCTCAGTCGGTTGAGCGTCCGACTTCGGCTCAGGTCACGATCTCATCCTTCGTGAGTTGGAGCCCCATGTCGGGCTCTGGGCTGATGGCTCAGAGCTTGGAGCCTGTTTCCGATTCTGTGTCTCCCTCTCTCTCTGCCCCTCCCCTGTTCATGCTCTGTCTCTCTCTGTCCCAAAAATAAATAAACGTTAAAAAAAATTAAAAAAAAATAAATAAATAAAAGCCCTATGGCCTTGGGCTAGTTCTTCCCCTCTCTTTGCTTCTAATTTCCCCATTTGTTATTTTAGGTAGAGTAATTTTTACCCCATGGGGTGATTTGAGAATTAAATAAAAGAGAGTATGTAAAACACTTGGCATGGTACTTGGCACATCATAAGCAATGATTGGTAGCTATTAAAATGTCTAAGGCAGTTATAGTAGACATGGGAAAAAATGGACAAGCCTGAGAGATCTTAAGATAGGTAATCTGGAAATTTTGGCAATTATTTTTATGTCTGGGGGTAAGGGAAATCAAAAAGAGTTTCCAGATTTTTGAATCTTTGCATAATGGTGCTGATTTGCCCAAGTAGGGAACATAGGGAAGAAGCAGGCAGGAGATGAGGATGAATTTGATTTTGGATGATATAGTGTTTGAGGGACCCTGGTACATTTAGAGTTGTGTCATAGATAGTTGGATATAGGGTCTTACGTTCAGGAAAGAGGCTTGGCCTGCAGGTGTAGACTAGATTGATGAGACCATCCAGAGTAAGTGTGCAGAGCGAGAAGAGGGGCAGAAGGTTGGTGGAACTCCCAGCATGCAGCCACAGGATAGGAGGTTGAAAATAAACCCAAGAAAGTATGAGAAGAAGAAAGTAGTAAGCCAAAAGGGAAAGAAGTTTTAAAAGAGAGTAGTCAACAGTACAAAAGCTGAAGAGGAATCAAATAAGGTAAGGGGAAAGACACACCTAATGGACTGTGTTGTGTCTGGACATCAGGCATGACTTAGGAAAGGATGATTTCATGGAGTGACATGGGTACAACCCTACTGTAATGGGGCAAAGATTAAATGAAAAGTGAGGAAGTAAATACTGTGAACGAACTTCATGCATGAAAAGTAAGAGAGAAGACTACTGGTAGAAGGAAAATCCTTTTACTCCTACAGACTTCATACTCCAAAATCTCTACCATTTTAACTTCCTTTGGCCCAGGGTTCTTGACCTTGGGTCCAAAGACTCTCTCAAGTGGTTCATGAAGAGAATTTAAAGGGTCTATGTATTTAGAAAGGAGACAAAAGTACAACTTGAATTCCACTAGCCTGAAATTTAGCATTTTCATCAATTATGAAGGTAGGCAAAAACTACAAAAGATTAGCAGTAACTGTGACTGTCAAAAACATATTTTCATATTGTATTACAGTTGTCACATATTTCTCAAAATATCATTTATGCTCATCACTTTTATGAAATTATTTTAGTTATCAAATCTACTCCTGGATCTCATTAATAAATCATTTAAACATATTTTGAAAACTGTATTTAAATGTTATTAGTTTTCTTTATAATCATACATATTTTACTTTGTTTTTTAAAATCATGATTCTGAGAAGGGATCCATAGGCTTCCCCAGATGTTAAAAAGGCACTGGGCACAAAACGGTTAAGACTTCCTGTTAGTCCATTACATTGCCATGTACCAACTCCATTATCCCAAATTTTTGGTTTCTATATGGCACTGCTTTTATTTTGTTTGATAAGCCACAATTGTCCCAAATGTTCCTCCAAGGAAAAGAGCCATGTCTCTCTCTGAACTTTTCTGTTGATCTGACCATCTATTGGTCCTTTCTCTTTTCATCTGGTCATCAAAAAACCACTGTTCTGGAGATGGTAAAAATGGTTCAAGTATTTTTTCACTTCTTTGTTCACCATTGACAAACATCATTCAGCACAAGGTACTATGCTACATACTTGGGGATGTAGCACAGGTACCTCCTAGGAATTTGTAGTTTGGGGAATGGTCAAAAAAGAATAGAGATAGACCTATCCATAAAGAGTTGCTTTATTAGGATATATAAAGGTTTATAGTATATGAGTTGCCAGGGGAAGACTTCATGCAGAAGGTGACATTGAAAGTAAAGAAAATGCCAATAAAAAACTGAATTTTCCAATACAGGATGAATAATGTTCATGAGCCATTACTCGGTATTCTAAAAGTCTTGGAGCATTAAACATAATGGAGTAAAAAAGGTTTCCATCTTGGCATATAGATTTAATTACTACATTTGATTAGAGCTGAGAAAAAAAATTGAGAAAAAGATGAATATTCAGGACACTTTCCTTCCTCTAAGCATTTTTACAGAGAAACAATATTCATAATCACCACAGATGAAAATACGAGGCAAAAATTAATTTGAAAAGCATTTTGTTATGAAGAATTGTCAGTTTTCCCCAGATGAGCGCATGACACCTGCTGGCCAAATTATATAATTTCCCTCTCCAAAGGAATGGTGAGTAATAAAGCTAATTTTATTAACTCTGCTTTGCTATGAAAGGAATTACATATTAGACCTGGGCTTTCCTTTAATGACCAGCAAGGAGGAGATTTTTCCGTATGGTAAATGTGGTCCTTGTTTTCAAAGTTCAAGAAGGTCGAAGAATTTAAATATTTAAGGCAATTTCTGTTAACTGAGATTTGGAGAGAAGTCATGCTTCATTCAAGGTCACATGCACGTGGGTTGCCCATTTGATACTAGAGCCCTGGTTTCTGTTCTGCATTCCCAGATGAGGCAAAATATCCCAAGGCAAGGGCTTGAGTTGTTAACTTCTCTTCTATCTCTTATTAATGCAATTTTTCATGAGTTTTACTGCTAATGACATTATTAATGTTTTGTATGGGTCTTATTGCTTCTTTTTGGCTAGTTGCTGTGGTTAGGACTTCCAACACTATATTGAATAAAAGTAGGGAGAGTGGGCATCCTTTTCTTGTTCCTTGATCTTAAAGGAAAAGCTTTAAACCTTTCACCATTGAGTATGATGATAGTGGAGACTTGTCATCTATGGTCTTTATTATGCTGAGGTACATTCCCTCTATACCCACTTTATTGAGAAGTTTTATCATAAATGGATGTTGAATTTTGTCAAAGGTTACTTTTTTTAAAAAACAAGTCTAGTTTATTGAGGCAAAATTTATATAAAATAAAATTCACCAATTTTAAGGGTATGGTTTTAAGAGTTTTGATAAATATATTTAGTCACATCACCACCATTACCACAAACAAGATCTAGAATGTTTATATCAGCCCCCAAATTTCTCTCATGGTCTTTGTTCAGTAAATTCTCTCCTCCCACTCCTAGGCCCTGGAAAACACTAGTATATTTCCTGTTTCTATAGTTTTGCCTTTTCTAGAATGTCATATACATGGAATCATATAGTGTGTAGCCTTTTGTCTGTCTTCTTTCACTTGATTTAACTGATTTGAGATTCAGCCTTGTTGCTGCATGTGTCAAGTAGTCTGTTCCTTTCTATTGCTGAACAGCATTCTAATGTATGGATAAACCAACAACTAGTTGTTGGAAATTTGAATCGTTTTCTGCTTTTAATGTTTATTTATTTTGAGAGAGAGAGACAGAGCATGAGTGGGGGAGGAGCAGAGAAAGAGGGAGACACAGAATCTGAAACAGGCTCCAGGCTCTGAGCTGTCGGCCCAGAGCCCGACGGGGGGCCCAAACTCACAAACTGTGAGATCATGACCTGAGCCAAAGCCAGACGGTCAACCGAACGAGCCACCCAGGTGTCCCAATCATTTTCTGCTTTTGATGCTTATGAATAACGTTTCAATAGACATTTGTCTACAGGCCTTTGTGTGGATATATATTTTCATATATCTTGGGTAAGTACTCAGGCATGGGACTGCCAGGTTATATGGTAAGTGCATATTTAACTTCATAAGAAACTGATGCATTTTAAAGGCAATTTTACACATATTTCTTTATTTTATCTTTATTTTAGCCTAATTCTAATTGTGTCCCGTATCATTGTTGTAGGAATCTTTTGTGAAAAATATAGCTTTAAATCCAAGTGTCATGGAAAGCAACAACGAAAGGCTATTTATTTCATGAACCTCTTCAATTCAAGCTCATGAAACAGTATTTTTAGAGGTAAGAGTACTGCATTAAGAGAAGAATCTAGTCTTAGAATCAACTGCAGTCTGTCATTTTGACTTGCTGTGCAACGTTTATTTATTAGGAAAATTACCTAACCTCTCTGAATATCAGTTACTGGACACTCACATGTGTGTGATACAGGTGTCTACACTGCAGGGTTACCAAAATTTCATGGGCTAATGTAAGTGAGTGTTCCCCACATAATAGGTGCTGCATTACTGCCATTAGATTAGCAGCTTTTGCTAAAAGCAAAACTCTATATTCCAGAAAATAAATGGTATCACATTCTATAGATATTTTAGGGTTCATTAGGAATTAATGTGTCTCTTCAGGGGTTTTAAATATGCCACACAGAGACAAATGAGTTTCATTGGCTCTACTGTCTATGATATGGGAATTATAAAAATACTGTTGTTCCTACACTTTACAACAGATTAGCATTTTGTACTTAATTAAGATCATGTTTTTTAATGGATCATTGAGAAATGCTATTGTCATATAAATTAAGATGATAATACCAACGTGTTATAACTTACATAATGTGATTTACCTAGGCCAGGGCCTTTTTAGCTTAGTAACTTCTGAAGAACTGACATTATTCTATAGCTTCACTGAAGAAGATATTCTTAATCAAAAACATTGAGAGTTTTTAACTTTGCTATTTTAAGACTCTTCGCTCAGTGTACTGGCAGGTACTTAAGCTGCTAAAAATGTTAATTAGCTTGCACTGACATCTGCTGGTAACACAGTAAATTCCATACACTGTGTTTTATAAAATTCAGAAGAATCAAGTAGTTTAATCAAGTCTGTAGTTTAAAAAATTATTTTGGGAGGAGCTAAGATGACGGAACAGCATGGAAGTTTTTTGTCTTGCAACCATGAAATACAGCCAGACCAACACTAAACCATCCTATACACCTAGAAAACTGATTGGAGGACTAACAACAATTTGCACAACCTGAACCATGGAATTCAGTGGGTGCGCGGCGCAGAGAGATGAACTTGGGGAGCGGGAAGGGAGGTGCTTTGTGGGCCGAGAGAGGATGGAGACTAGGGCAGGGGGAATATGGGAAAAGCACCCCTCCCCAAAAGCAGCTGGAGAGAAAGTGGAAAATTGGAAACAGCCGCAGGGACTAAACTAAAAAGGGAGAAAGCAGAGGGTTTACATTCCAAAAACACTGTAAACAAGGGGAGCGCGTAGGCTGCAATTCCGCAGCTCCATACCTGGTGGTGCTCTGGTGGGAAGGGCGAATCCTCAGGAACAGAGTGGGGTCCGGGAAGTTCTCAGGCCACACAGGGAAAAGCGGTTCCACTGCCACAAGGACATTTGGTAGAGACTGTTGAAACCACCTGGTCCTAGCAGACCCCAGAAAACAGCCACATTCGCTGGTGCTGGAACAAGGTCCTTAAGGGTGAAGCCTGGTGCCCGATGCGTGTTGTGATTTTCCATAGTCCCTGAAACGCTGCTGCTACACTATCTCGTGAACTTTTCCTGGGGCGGGCTGGCACCTGGCCACAGTCTCAGGGTACCAGCAGCAGCAGGGTCCAGCAAGCGTTCCTGGGTGCAGCTGACATTCGGCCATTGCTCATTCAGCCATTGCTCAGTGAGACCCTCCCGCAGAGGGACGGAGCGGGTCAAAGCCGCAGTCCTTCAGAATTAAGGGGCTGGGGAAAATGGCTGTATCTGAGATAAAACTTGGAGAGAGGTACTGCCTGGGGCCTGGTCACGGAGAGTGAAAAAGCTGGGAGTAGACCAGAGCTGAAGACAGAGGTCGGGTGAGTGATTGCTGATCCCAGACAACAGACTGGGTAGATGGGTGGCGCCAATTTCATCAACCTGCACGTGCGCTTATGCACCTACGAAAGGGGAACAATCCACCCCAGAGGGCTAGCAGCGCCATCTAGTGGAGAGCGGAGCTGTTACACCGAGCCCCACCCAACTGCGCCAACTTCGCTCTTCAAGAACACAAGTCCCACCGCCTACTTAGTTCGTGGGCTATAAAGAGCTACATAGACTGACTTATAAGGGAAAACAAAGCAATTTCAGTCCTACTTTAATCTATTAGCAGGTTCATCTATTCAATTTTCTTCCTTTTTTTTTCCCTTTTCTCTTTTTCTCTTTTACAATTTTCTTTCTTGAATACAGAAAAAGAAAAAATTCATTTTTATTTTCAATTTTTATTAAAAATATCATTTTTTAATTTTTATTATTGTATTTTTTACTTTTACGTAAATTTTTTCAAATTCTACTTTACTTGCATCATTTTATTTTAGTCCACTTCAGTGTACTCACCTTTTCAAATTTTCAAACAATTTCCTTTTTTTCTTTCTTTTTCTTTTTTCTCTTTTTCATGTCTTTTCTTTTTCTTGAATGCAAAAAGAGAAAAACTTCATTTTTACTTTTAATTTCTATTAAAAATATTTTTATTTAATTTTTATTACTATATTTTTTGCATTTTTGTAAATTTTTTCAAATTCTATTTTACTTCCATCATTTTATGTTAGTCTACTGCAGTGTACTCACTTTTTCAAATTTTCAAACGATTTATTTTTTTCTTTCTTTTATCTTTTTTCTTTTTCGTTTCTTTTCTTTTTCTTAAATACAGAAAATTTAAAAATTCATATTTATTTTTAATTTTTATTAAAATATTTTTAATTTTTTCTACTATATTCTTTACTTTTGTGTATATTTTTTCATATTCTATTTTACCCCTATCATCTCATTTTAGTCTACTTCAGTGTATTCATTTCTTCAAAACTCAAACGATTCCTTCCCCACACCCCATTTTTTTTCTCTAATCTGTCAAACCACTTTCAACACCCAGACCAAAACACACCTAGGATCTAGCATCATCTATTTGATTTGTGTGTGTGTGTTTAATTTTTAATTTTAATATTTTTTTAATTTTGATTTTTTTAATTTCAATTTTATTACCTCATTAATTCATTTTCTCCCTTCAAAATGACAAAACGAAGGAATTCACCCCAAAAGAAAGAGCACGAAGAAGCAACAGCCAGGGATTTAACCAACACAGATACAAGCAAGATGTCTGAACCAGAATTTAGAATCACAATAATAAGAATACTAGCTGGAGTCAAAAATAGATTAGAATCCCTTTCTGCAGAGATAAAAGAAGTAAAAAATAGCCAGAATGAAATTAAAAATGCTATAACCGAGCAGCAATCATGGATGGATAGAGTGGCGGCAAGGATGGATGAGGCAGAACAGACAATCAGTGATATAGACGACAAACTTATAGAGAATAACAAAGCAGAAAAAAAAGAGGGAGATTAAGGCAAAAGAGCACGATTTAAGAATCAGACAAATCAGTGACTCATTAAAAAGAAATAACATCAGAATCATAGGGGTCCCAGAGAGGAAGAGAGAGAAATAGGGGTAGAAGTGTTATGTGAGCAAATCATAGCGGAAAACTTTCCTAACCTGAGGAACACACAGACATCAAAATCCAGGAAGCACAGAGGACCCCCATTAGATTCAACAAAAACTGACCATCAACAAGGCATATCATAGTCAAATTCACAAAATACTCAGGCAAGGAGAGAATCATGAAAGCAGCAAGGGAAAAAAAGTCCCTAACCTACAAGGGAAGACAGATCAGGTTTGCAGCAGACTTATCCACAGAAACTTGGCAAACCAGAAAGGAGTGGCAGGATATATTCAGTGTGCTGAATCAGAAAAACATGCAGCCAAGGATTCTTTATCAAGCAAGACTGTCATTCAAAATAGAAGGACAGATAAAAAGCTTCCCCGACAAACAAAAATTAAAGGAGTTTGTGACCACTAAACCAGCCCTGCAAGAACCTTAAGGGGGACTCTCTGAGGGGAGAAAAGATGAAAAAAAAAAATGTATGTATATATATATATATATAGAGAGAGAGAGAGAGAGAGAGAGAGAGAGAGAGAAATAAATAAATTCATACATATATACATACCAAAAGCAACAAAGATTAGAAAGGACCAGAGAACACCACCAGAAACTCCAACTCTGCAAGCATCATAATGACAATAAATTCATACCTTTCAGTACTCACTCTAAATGTCAATGGACTCAATGCTCCAATCAAAAGACATAGGGTAACAGAATGGATAAGAAAACAAGATCCATGTATATGCTGTTTAAAAGAGACCCACTTTAGACCTAAAGACACCTTCAGATTGAAAATAAAGGGATGGAGAACCACCTATCATGCTAATGGTCAACAAAAGAAAGCCAGAGGAGCCATACTTCTATCAGACAATCTGGACTTTAAAAGAAAGACTGTATCAAGAGATGCAGAGGGGCATTATATCATAATCCACGGGTATATCGACCAAGAAGACCTACCAATTGTAAACGTTTATGCACCAAATGTGGCAACACCCAAATGTATAAATCAATTAATCACAAACATAAAGAAACTCATCGCTAGTAATACCATAATAGTAGGAGACTTCAACACCCTGCTCACAACAATGGACAGATCATCTAATCAAAAAATCAACAAGGAAACAATGGCTTTGAATGACACAGTGGACCAGATGGACTTAACAGATATGTTCAGAACATTTCATCCTAAAGCAGCAGAATATACATTCTTCTGCAGTGCACATGGAACATTCTCCAGAATAGACCATATATGGGACACATATCAGCCCTAAGTAAGTACAAAAAGATCGAGATCATACCGTGCATATTTTCAGACCACAATGCTATGAAACTCAAAATCAACCACAAGAAAAAATTTGGAAAGGTAACAAATACTTGGAGACTGGAGAACATCTTACTAAAGAATGAATAGGGGCGCCTGGGTGGCGCAGTCGGTTAAGCGTCCGACTTCAGTCAGGTCACGATCTCGCGGTCCGTGAGTTCGAGCCCCGCGTCGGGCTCTGGGCTGATGGCTCAGAGCCTGGAGCCTGTTTCCGATTCTGTGTCTCCCTCTCTCTCTGCCCCTCCCCCGTTCATGCTCTGTCTCTCTCTGTCCCAAAAATAAATAAACGTTGAAAAAAAAATAAAAAAAAAAAAAGAATGAATGGACTAACCAAGAAATTAAAGAGAAAATTAAAAAGTATATGGAAGCCAATGAATATGATAACACCACAACCCAAACCCTCTGGGACGCCACAAAGGCGGTCATAAGAGGAAAGTATATAGCCTTCCTAAAGAAGGCTTTCCTAAAGAAGGAAGAAAGATCTCAGACACACAACCTAGCCTTACACCTTAAGGAGCTGGAAGAAGAACAGCAAATAAAACCCAAAACCAGCAGAAGACAGGAAATAATAAAGACTAGAGCAGAAATTAATGCTATCAAAACCAAAAACAAACAAACAGACAAACCCAAAACACAGTAGAACAGATCAATGAAACACAGAAGCTGGTTCTTTGAAGGAATTAACAAAATTGATAAACCCCTAGTCAGTTTGATCAGAAAGAAAAAGGAAAGGGCCCAAATAAATAAAATCAAGAGTGAAAGAGAGATCACAACCAACACAGCAGAAATAAAAACAATAATAAGAGAATATTTTAAGCAATTATATGGCAATAAAATGGGGAATCCTGAGGAAATGGACAAATCCCTAGAAACATATACACTACCAAAACTGAAACAGGAAGAAATAGAAAATTTGAACAGACCCATAACCAGTAAGGAAATCAAATTAGTAATCAAAAATCTGCAAAAAAACCAAGAGTCCAGGGCCAGATGGCTTTCCAGGGGAATTCTACCAAACATTTAAGGAAGAGTTAACACCTATTCTCTTGAAGCTGTTCCAAGAAATAGAAATGGAAGGAAAACTTCCAACCTGTTTCTATGAAGCCAGCATTACCTTGATTCCAAAACCAGACAGAGACCCCACTAAAAAGGAGAACTAGAGACCAATTTCCCTGAAGAACATGGATGCAAAAGTCCTCAACAAGATATTAGCCAAACAGATCCAACAATACATTAAAAAAATTACTCACCACGACCAAGCAGGATTTATACCTGGGATGCAGGGCTGGTACAATATCCACAAAACAGGGGCACCTGGGTGGCGCAGTCGGTTAAGCGTCCGACTTCAGCCAGGTCACGATCTCGCGGTCCGTGAGTTCGAGCCCCCCGTCGGGCTCTGGGCTGATGGCTCAGAGCCTGGAGCCTGTTTCCGATTCTGTGTCTCCCTCTCTCTCTGCCCCTCCCCCGTTCATGCTCTGTCTCTCTCTGTCCCCAAAATAAATAAAAACGTTGAAAAAAACCCCAATATCCGCAAAACAATTAATGTGACTCATCACATCAATAAAAGAAAGGACAAGAACCATATGATCCTCTCAATAGGTGCAGAGAAAGCATTTGACAAAAGACAGCATCCTTTCTTGATAAAAACCCTCAAGAAAGTAGGGATAGAAGGAGCATACCTCGAGATCATAAAAGCCATATATGAATGACCCAAAGCTAATATCATCCTGAATGGGGAAAAACTAAGAGCTTTCCCCCTAAGGTCAGAAACAAGACAGGGATGTCCACTCTCGCCACTGTTATTCAATGTAGTATTGGAAGTCTTAGCCTCTGCAATCAGACAACACAAAGAAATAAGAGGTATCCAAATCGGCCAGGAGGAGGTCAAATTTTCACTCTTCACAGATGAAGTGATACTTTATATGGAAAACCCAAAAGATTCTACCAAAAAACTGCTAGAACTGATTCATGAATTCAGCAAAGTTGCAGGATATAAAATCAACACACAGAAATCGGTTGCATTTCTATACACCAACAATGAAGCGGCAGAAAGAGAAATCAAGGAATCAATCCCATTTACAGTTGCACAAAAAACCGTAAAATACCTAGGAATAAATCTAACCAAAGAGGTGAAAAATCTATACACTGAAAACTATAGAAAGCTTATGAGAGAAATTGAAGACACCAAAAAATGGAAAAAGATTCCATGCTCCTGGATAGGAAGAACAAATATTGTTAAAATGTCGATACTACCCAAAGCAATCTACATATTCAATGCAATCCCTATCAAAGTAACACCAGCATTCTTCACACAGCTAGAACAAATAATCCTAAAATTTGTATGGAACCAGAAAAGACCCCGAATAGCCAAAGCGATCTTGAAAAAGAACACCAAAGCAGGAGGCATCACAATCCCAGACTTCAAGCTGTATTACAAAGCTGTAATCATCAAGACAGTATGGTACTGGCACAAGAACAGACACTCAGATCAATGGAACAGAACAGAGAACTCAGAAATGGACCCACAAACATATGGCCAACTAATCTTTGACAAAACAGCAAAGAATATCCAATGGAATAAAGACAGTCTCTTCAGCAAGTGGTGCTGGGAAACTGGACAGCGACATGCAGAAGAATGAACCTAGACCACTTTCTTACACCATACACAAAAATAAACTCAAAATGGATGAAAGACCTCAATGTAAGACAAGAAGCCATCAAAATCCTCGAGGAGAAAGCAGGGAAAAACCTCTTTGATCTTGCCCGCAGCAACTTCTTACTCAACATGTCCCTGGAGGCAAGGGAAACAAAAGCAAAAATGAACTATTAGGACCTCATCAAAATAAAAAGCTTCTGCACAGTGAAGGAAACAATCAGCAAAAGTAAAAGGCAACCAATAGAATGGGAGAAGATATTTGCAAATGACATATCAGATAAAGGGTTAGTATCCAAAATCTATAAAGCACTTATCAAACTCAACACCCAAAAAACAAATAATCCAGTGAAGAAATAGGCAAAAGACATGAAGAGACACTTCTCCAAGGAAGACAACCAGATGGCCAACAGACACATGAAAAAATGCTCAACATCACTCATCGTCAGGGAAATACAAATCAAACCCACAATGAGATGCCACCTTACACCTGTCAGAATGGCTAACATTAACAACAGATGTTGGCGAGGATGCAGAGAAAGAGATCTCTTTTACATTGCTGGTGGCAATGCAAGCTGGTGCAGCCACTCTGGAAAACAGTATGGAGAGTCCTCAAAAAACTAAAAATAGAACTACCCTAGGACCCAGCTATTGCACTATTAGGCATTTATCCAAGGGATACAGGTGGGCTGTTTCGAAGGGACACATGCACCCCCATGTTTATAGCAACACCATCAAAATAGCCAAAGTATGGAAAGAGCCTAAATTTTCACTGATGGATGAATGGATAAAGAAGAAGTGGTATATATATACAATGGTGTATTACTTGGCAATCAAAAAGAATGAAATCTTGCCATTTGCAACTACTTGGAACTGGAGGGTACTATGCTAAGTGAAATTAGTCAGAGAAAGACAAAAATCATATGACTTCACTCATATGAGGACTTTAAGAGACAAAAGAGATGAACATAAGGGAAGGGAAACAAAAATAATATAAAAACAGGGAGGGGGACAAAACAGAAGAGACTCATAAATATGGAGAACAAACTGAGGGTTGCTGGAGGGGTTGTGGGAGGGGGGATGGGCTAAATGGGTAAGAGGCATTAAGGAATCTACTCTTGAAATCATTGTTGTGCTATATGCTAACTAATTTGGATATAAATTTTAAAAAACAAAAATTGAAATTAAAAAATAAGAAAAAGGGAAAATTTTTTAAAGTTCAATTCAGTCTTTTAAACTTGTAAATACAAGTTTTCTGAATTTAACCAATTAGCAGCTGCACCCGATCATTTCCAATTCACAGTTCGATTTGATTCAAGTGGTTTATTAACCTGTTGCGTCTCTTTGGAATCTTCAAGAAGGCCAGTAGCAACAGAAGCTTGGTTGAGAAGTAACACACCTTTTATTTTTATTCCTTTTTTATATGCTTATTTATTTTTGAGAGAGAGTGTGTGAGTGGGATCAGGGGAGGGGCAGAGAGAGAGAGAGGGAAAGAGAAAATCTTAAGTAGGGTCCATGCTCGGCAGAGAGCCCCATGTGAGGCTCATCTCACAACTGTGAGATCATGACCTGAGCTGAAATCCAGAGTGAGACAGATGCTTAACTGACTGAGCCACCCAGGTGTCTCCAGGAGTATCCCACCTTTTAAATCATAATCTCATCTAGTCAGTGTTTACCACTGAACAATTGCATCATCATCTTTCTCATCCTCAGCACATCATGAACATGACGTCTTTTGGCTCTAAAACAGTAAAACTGTAGTGATGTTTATTAATTGAATTTGTAATAATTGTATTAGTATTGAATTAGTATTCACCTTGAGAAAGGACTCCCGGGAGATAGACGGAGGGTGTAGGGAAGATAGGAAGCTCCAGCAAGGCTAAACGTCAAGGAATGATTTTTTGTTGTCAGGAAGTATAACCTGGTTGCTTTAAAACCTACCAATTCAAAACTGATTTGGAGTCACAGCATTTTACAACTGGAAAGAAATTTACTAATCATTTAGTTAATTTCTCTCTTTTATAGATGTGAACGCTGTGACCCAGATAAATTTACATAACCTAAATCATCACCTGGCTGATAGGAGAAAAATGTTTCCTAAATCTCACACTGTAAGATTCTCTTCTATGTAAATTGTCTTTCCTAGCTTTTTATTAAGCTTATTATTTAAACCAAAAATACTTGAACACTCAAATATGATTATTTGAGAATTTGTATTTAGCTTACATTAACTCAATCATCCTGACTTTCTCTAACTAGAGAGGTGTTATTAAAATATACACTGTATTATGTAATATTGCCCGGTAGTGATTCAGAAATAGGTATTTGTCTATAGGTCCTTCCCAGAGAATGAAGCTCCATTTCTTCAGATGGGAAAATGAAGACACAAAATGTGGATCAGAAAGAAAAAGCGGGCAGAAATAAACCTGAACCAGAAAAATTTCTGGCTTTTCCATCAGATTTGGGATAACAGAATTATGCACCAGATGTCTTATCAGTAATAGAAGTATGTTCCCCGACCCCTTAGTTTTCTGTTCCAATAGGCACTGTTATACAGGATAAAACCACAACATTGAAACTTGTGCTGTGATGAAGTATGTGCTATACAGATAAATTACCCAATATTCTATAATAGAATGTCAAGCACATTTTCCCTCAACTTCAGCACTATTGACATTTTGTGACACTTAACCCTTTGTGTTGGGGGCTGCTACTGCATCCTCACTAGAAGCCAGTAGCATGCCTGGAATTTTAACAACCAAAATGTCTCCAAACACTGCTGTGTGACCCCTGGGGGGTGGGTGGTCAAATCAGACCGAGTTAAGAACCACTGCGGTAAATTGAAGCTGCCTCCTTTATGTTTAACTACTTAAAATATTCTGTTCAAGAATTTCATTCTTTTTCTTTTCAAATAAAATATTGACGTATGAAAAGAAAGCATGGAGTCATTGCTAGTTTAGATAAATACTTCATCTAAATATTCTGTTCTGAGCCAGAGTTAATAAAATGGTTTCCTTAAATTGTTTCCAGTACTTGAATAGTCACTCTTGGTTCTTTATGCTCTAAGGCATAATTTTGACACAGCTAACTCATGACCAGGTTTCTTGAACTCTTGGCCAAGTTGCTCTTCCTTTATCTGTAATGGCTTTTTTAAAAAGTCTCATGTTTTCCTGATGCTATGAAGTTCTCTCTACACATTATGCCCTAATGTGTAGATTAAGTGGAGCCAGGACTCAGTGCGTGTTTCCAAAATGTATCAAATGTTTGCATTTCATCTACAGTAAGTATGTTTTTGAAAACTTTGGGTTTTATATTGAGAGAGCCTTTATGAAAGAAGAAAAGGAGGAACAGGGGCACCTGGGTGGCTCAGTCGGTTGAGCATCCAACTTCAGCTCAGGTCCTGATCTCACAGCCACGTGCGTGGGCTTATGAGCCCCGTGTCAGACTCTGTGCTGACAGCTCAGAGCCTGGAGCCTGGTTCAGATTCTGTCTCCCTCTCTCCCTGTCCCTCCCCTGGCTCACACTCTGTCTCTGTCTCTGTCTCTTTCTCAAAAATAAATAAACATTAATTTTTTTTTCAAAAAGGAAGAATGGAAGGGAGGAGGGAGGGAGGAGAGAGAGAGAGAGAGAGAACATGAAATCGGAGGAACTCTTGCAGAATAAACACTGGTTTATGAAATAGCACGGGGTAGGGGATGATCACCTCTCACCATTGAAGCCCTAGCAGCCAGTGAGATTTGGCACCTCCCTGTCCTTCCTCCAACACAGCATGATCCTCCACTCCATTCCCTCCTCCCCATTCCCTCTACCTCCTGTCCTCCCCGCCTGCATCCATAAGTGTGCATGAGTGTGCACACATTAGCATGCACACACACCTTTGGGTCAAAACCTTGGGTCTTTCCAAGAGGAACAAGTGTGAGCATTTTTTCTGTTGTTGCTCCCAAATTTTTTCTTGCTGGGACCAGCAAAGTGTCAGAAATTCCTTGCCTATACTTCAAGCATGAGAGCAAAGAGTTTCTAGACTCACTTCAAAGTTTCCTAATGCTTACACTGCCTTTGAATCTTTTACTTGACAGTTGACTGCCTGTTTTTCAGCCTTAACAGAGTTCTTAATATAGCCAAGTCCTTCCAAATCCTGCAACATTCATGTGTTTTGTACATAGAAAAAGGAAAGGAAACTTTAAATAGTATGCAGTGTTGGGAAGTCTGACAGGAAACAGGTACCCTCAGATGTGATACTAATAGTGAGTTATGGAAATGCTTCTGGAAGGATATAGCAATATGTATCAAAAACTCGAAAAACACACATACCTTGTAGATCCAGGTATTGAAGTTCTTGGCCTTATTATAAAGGAATCATTATAGATGTGCTCAAAGGCAAGGGCACTTACCCAAATATTGTTATAATAGTAAGAAGTCAAACAAAATTGTAGTATCATTGATTATATAAATTATAGTTTATCCATCTAATGAAAGGCCAAATAAATTATGCTCTTAAAATATATGCCTAGGAAAGTCAGGAGGAATAGACACAAACATGTTTAGCCATTGTTAATGTCGTGGTGTGCTTGTAATTTCTTCTTGACGCTGTTCTGAATAAGCCAAAACTGCCAGTGAATAGGTGGTGTTTTAAATTTTTTTTTTAATGTTTATTTATTTTTGAGAGAGACAGTGACAGAATGTGAGTGGGTTAGGGGCAGAGAGAGAGACACACACAGAATCCTAAGCAGGCTCCAGGCTCTGAGCTGTCAGCACAGAGCCCGAAGCGGGGCTTGAACTCACAGACTGTGAGATCATGACCTGAGCTGAAGTCAGAGGTTCGACCGACTGAGCCACCCAGGCGCCCCTGAAGAGGTGTTGTTTTAAGAATAAGAAAGAGGGCATTTGAAATAAAGAAAATGACATGAAAAATTCCTTGGTTGTCTGCCCATTGTTATGTAGAAATAATTTCTTGAATATCTCACCTGGTGTGTCCAGGGGCCTAATACCTAGGTGGTGAGTTGTAGAATTAACTGCACTTACTATCAATAACACACCCCAACAGCTTTCATTTATTGATCATTTAAGATGGGCAAAGAATTCTCCTATATTTATACAAGGTATCTCCTTTACTTCTCAAAACAACCCCCTCGGTAGATATTACTCTCATTTTTGCAGATGAGGAAACCGATGCTCCAGGAAGTTAAGTAAACGTGAGACTAAGGAAGGACTTGAATCCAAGCACTCTCCTGGCACCCTTCACCTCTGAGCTACCTTGTTTTCCTCATGCAGTTTCAAACCCGAGCATCCTCTCTTCTCCCGATCATGTGGAGCCAGAGGTGCCCAGAGAAAAACAGTTTTAGAATTCCAGCCACAACGCAAGGGTGCCTGTATCAGAGATTGACCTTCGCTTTGTTATCATATTTGCTCTATAATGCCTGAAAAGCATGACATGATTAACTTATGTGATGCCTCCGACAAGTTTGAGAACACGAAATGGGAAATAAAATCTGGGAATATTTTCCCACTGAAGAATCTCCCCCCACCCCGCTCCCCCTAGAGAATGTAGCTAATGCCTCTGCCTTACCCTGAACAATATATTAGAACATTTAGCAATTGTAAAAATACCAACCACAAAAATGTGAGTCTGCTTAATTAACAGAACATCTTCATGGTAGAAGTTGATTTTATTTATCTGCCAGTGGAATCCCAAGAGGCAAAAAAATCACTACCAAGGTTGACCAAAGCAGATAATGAACATTATAGATTTTTAGTGAGGTTCTGAGTTCTACTGGCTTTATCTGACTGCATTAAGACACATACACATGCCAAGGTAAAGAAACAACATGTACTGAACTGATTGCACAAAGACTTCATTGTTGGAACATTAACCATGATTATAACAATGTTTTCACAGCTTTGCAATTGTGAGAATATAATGACATTATGGGAGAAGAAGGGGGAAGAAGAGGAGGTGATGAAGCTTAATTAAATATTCCTTGCTACTAGTATGAACAAGGACCCAAACACGGACACTGTGTGGAACACAGATACTAATTCACGCAACAGAGTGAGCAATTCAACAATTTACTGATGCAGACTCTGTATAAAATTCCTCTGCTATGATTCAGTTCTCTTATTTTTTTCCTGTATCCATGTAATCAAAATTTCATCATGATGAATGGTGCCTCGAGTCTTTTTTGGGGGGAAATTAAAAGCAGCAGCAGCAGCAGCTCTGAATACAAGAAATTAACTTTGTGTATAATACACGTAACTTCAGTATCCATGAGGTAACCTATGCCCTAACAACAAATATCTCTTGACACCAAGGGTTTTAACTTTTGCCAGTTCCAAATTAAAGCATTCTTTTAGAAGATTATTTTAGAAGTTTCTTAAACAACAATGCATGGTTTATGTAAAATATAAGAATCAATGTATACTCTCAAGGTCAGATCCAGGGCCAAAATGCACTACCTGAATCTAGTAACACATTTACTCCTTGCTGCATATAGGTTGCACATGAGAAACACAGGCTGCACTTTTCTGTGATCCATGCACTAAATGTTCACAAAAACCAAGTGATCAATGAGACATCCTTCAGCTACTAAAATGAACACTTCCAGTCACAACAGACTTATCAATGAAAATAAAAGCAGTGATTGATGCATCAAAACCATGCCAGGCCGAGTTAGTGCTGGAAAGACCACAGTGAAAGCATGGTAGTCATGAGTTTTCTACTTGTTTTTATAAGGGATTGAGATTATCCTCGCCTCACATGGCTTTTCTCTACACCACAGGCTTTTGCTAACGAGGCATCTCAGGCTTCAAATGAAAACAATCATCCTTTAATGAAAAAGCTGAGAAATGCTTCTCTGGAGTTTCTGATCCTGGAGACAACTTGCAATAGGTCCTTAAGGCAAATGCCATGAGTCAACGAAATTGTAGAAGTCTAGAAGTCTCAGAATGTAAACATTAAAATCGCTGGCCAAGGAGTTCTCTCTGCGGATGAAAACTCCTCACAAGAAGACCTATCTAGAGAGTACCAGCTTCTTGGCTTTTGAAGTTCATGTGACTTTTATGTCCTAGAAGCACTGTACATTTTCTCCTTTGTAGAGACTTCTGTAGTGGATAAAAGTTCATGATGTTGCTTAAAAAAACAAAAACAAAAACAAACAAAAAACCCACACCAATTGTAGCGCAGAGAAGCTACTCAAATACAAAGCAGTTTTGAGGTTTGATTTTGTTTGTTTTACTCTCATATTTTACTTTTGTGGTTGGCATATGGAAAACCAAACTGAGAAATCATAATGTTGGAGTATTTTAAAGGCATGCTATCATAGATATCAACAAGCTTATTTATACAATAAGATCTCTGCAGGAAGTGCTCAGCTCGATGCCACATTCCAGGATAGCCCCCGTTGGTTTCTTTTTCTAGATTGCCCATGTTTACAGGTTTCACGAATACCCCTGAAGTCTTCCCAGTGTGTTTAGCAATGATAAAATTCATGGCAATATCATCACAGTTTTGGGTTTCATCTATCAAGGCATGGACAGCTGCAGGTTGCCTCTGAAAGAGGTCAAGGTATTTGCTATTGAAGAATGAGGCTCCAATCAGCACCAAAGAGTACTGGTCACCATTTCCAAACCCCGGTGTTTGCAGTTCAAAACCTCCATAACTGTAGATACCTGATGAAGTAGAGACATGCTTTCTAGGAACAAATCCTACAATTTGATCAGGAAATTGCTGAAAAGATGGAAAAAAGAACAATTAAGGGTGGCATTTCTTCAGAGCAGACATGGTAAAAAAGGCAATTATTTATTACAGAGAGAATTGAACTGATTTATCAACTTCATTTTATTCCTGGTTTCTACATCTCAATTTCATCTGACTCCAGGCAACTTGATAAATCTATGTCCTGATCAGTTGTAGGTCAAATTCCATTGCAACCCAAATACCTAACAAAATTTCTAGCCTTACAAATGTTCTTTCAATTCAAATGATATCTGATATTAATAAATTCTAGTCACTAAGGAGTCTCGTTCTTTAAAGTTTGCTGCAGAAGAAGCTGACTGTATGAGTGCTATTCATTACAGCAGATAAAAAGATACAGTGTGATTATTTTGAAAAATGGTTTTAATCTCTTAGGAGTACATAAAATTATGGATCTACATGTATGATTCTACTGTTTTTCCACGTTGATTTCAATGTTTTTGAAAGTCACTGTTAATCTTAAACAATGTTATATTTTTCTCCCTTTCAGTTTGGGTGTTTCCTTTTTAAAAATATGAGAAAAAAAAAATATGAGGTGTCTGGGTGGCTCAGTTGGTTAAGTGCCCGACTCCTGACTTTGGCTCAGGTCATGATCTCACAGTTTGTGAGTTCAAGCTCTGCCCTGGGCTCTGCACTGACAGTGCGGAGCCTGCTTGGGATTCTCTCTCTGTCTCTCTCTGCCTCTTCCCTGCTTGCTCTCTCTCTCTCAAAATGAATAAACTTTAAAAAAAAATACAAGGAAAACTATATAACGAGATGTCATCAGGATCTTTGAAGAAAAGATAGCAGTAAAACAATAATATTAAGATGAGAGTAACTAAAAATAAAAATCACCAAACCAGAGAAAACCAGTGAAGCATGGAAAAGAAGTAAGAATTTAGAGAGTTAAAAGGTTTAGTTCAATCTCATAAGTAATTTGTGTTTCACTCACTTACTGAACAGACATTAAACGAGGGACACACACAGACACACACAGACACACAGACACACACACACATCAGGTCGGTTAATTCCCATTTCAAAAACTGCACAGTCTGGGGAGAACATGATCCAGATATGTGAACAAAGGATTCCCATACTACGAGATGCTTGTACACACAGTTGGGTAAACCTCTTGGAAGCACCGAGGACAGGGTGACAGCTGTATTGCTGGGAGGCAAAGTGGAATAGGGGGTCGATGATAAAGGACGGGAGGGAGGCTTCCGAGAGGATGTGCCATTTACCTAATCTAGGAGGATGAGTGAAGTTCCACAGATGACCAGAGGAGGAAAAGTCACAGCACTAAGCAGATAAATACAAAGGCCTGATAGATGTCCATCCCAGCCTTGCCTGCCTCTCTCGTTCACATCACTACACCATGCAGGGCACTGATGGGACTGACTTTGGGAGTCGGGTTACCTTGGGCAATGGATTGAAACTGTTCTTGCTTGTTCTTCTATGAAGAAAACCTAAAAATCATATTTGTCCATCTTTAATTATGGTTTACTTGGATTGTTCTAATTAACCATGGTTCTATTTACCCCGACCCCAGACATTTTAGGTAAATTGATGTTCTACCTGAAATAGAAATTTCACAGCTGGAGTGTTACATTAGAATTTTTTGCCTAAAGAGCTTTTATTTACAAGGCTGGAAAAAGCGCTGATGGGGGAAAAAAAAAACTTGTTGATCAGTATACTCAGCATGAATTTTGAAACTGAAGTTTTGAGAGCAGTGGTATCTACAGGGTAGTGTGAGCACTTACCATTAATATCTAATGTTCTTATATCCCAAGTAGCTAATTAAGGAGAGGTACTATAGTGCAAATTAGACCAGTATTGGGTAGCACAGTGTTTAATTATTTGACACAGCTCAGATTATTGGTATGTGGTTCGTTCTGGTTTCAGGTAACTGTACTGCAACTTGTTGTGTTCTGAAGTTTGTTTGTTTATTTTGAGTGAGAGAGAGATTGAGAGAGAGAGAGAGCGAGCATACACGTGTGCATGGGGAGGGGGGCAGAGAGAAAGGGAAAGTGAGAATCCCAATCAGGCTCCATGCTATCAGCGCAGAGCCCCATGAGGGCTCTCTCTTGTGAACTGTGACATCATAACCTGAGCCAAAATTAAGAGTTGGATGCTTAATCAACTGAGCCACCCAGGTGCCCCAAAGATTTTGGATACTACATGGTACTTTTATTTATTTATTTATTTTAAGTAGGCTTCATGCCCAATGTGGGGCTTGAACTCATGACCCTGAAGTCAAGAGTTGCATGCTCTACCAACGGAGGCAGCTGGGTGCCCCTGAACTACAACTTGTAAAAGCCAACTACTATTAACACATATTCATGAGCAAAGAGTTGTTTTTACAGAATGACAAGAAATTTATGTCTGTTTATTCCAGCTATGATTGAGGAAAAGACCTACATAAACAAATAAATAAAATGGCCACCACAATGATGCACTGGAATTTCTGTTATCACTAATTTCTAAAAAGGGGTTCCAGAATTAGGATTAAATTTTGTCGGTGTAAAGTGCTTTCTTTTAAAGCAAGTTATATACAATATTAATACAGAGATACACTTCTCTTTTGAGATACAGATCTGTGGCCTTGTAGAAAATGTCCCTCGATTCCAGTCTTGGCTATATCAGATAGTTTCCTCATTGTTCTCTGGAAAGTAGTTCCAGCTCTTCTCCCCAATATACCAAATATAAATCAAATACAGATGAAAGATAACTTAACTTGCAGGTTGGCTTAACTGAACACAAAAAATCTTGATTACCATGCACCAAACTTTTCTTTTAGATAAATAGTGTCTACACTGTTTGAGGTGACTCCCACATTAATCCACACTACCCTGGGTAGACCTTCATGCTGAGGAGTTCGTAAAGGAAACAGCAACATTACCTGCCAAACCGAGAAAGCAAAGACAAGGTCTTGGGCACTAATTAGTGTGTCATCATCTACCATTAACACAGCTGAAACGAGAGAGAGACAAATTTGAATCCAACAGTTTGGAAATGAAAACAAAACTAGTATCTAGACGGTGTCTAGATAGATCATTCAAAGGAATACTTTTCTGGACAAAATAAGTGAACAAGAAATGTATTCTTGGAGACATTTGTCTTGTAGAAAAAGTGTGTGTTTGAATTGTAATTGATTTCATAATTGCCTGACCGGGAAATGATCATGCAGTTATCAACCACTATCCTAGAAATGAATGATCACGCAAATAAACAACACTGGGGGTCTTTTAAGCAAATCGCAATGCTCAAAAAACTGCTCTGAATGGGAGGAAAAGGGAGGTGGCAAAGAAATACATTAAGCATAAGCTGAATGCCATTTTACTACTTTCTCCGATATAACATGTAATTATAGTGTATCTTCTTTCACAACATTAACCTCTCTGTCACTGTTGCAAGACGTGTGATTTCTTCCCAAGGAAACTGCTTCTTGACATCTTGAAAATTGGCCCCTTAAGTTTTTCAAAGTGTTTTCTTTTGATTAAATTTTCCTACTTTCTCAGCATAATTAGGACAGAAGGCCGGAAATACACATGCCCGCCTCCCAGCTCCGGTTAGCTGCAGCCCTTGCTGGCTAAGAACCCAGCTGCAACTCACCATTGGTTTCCAGTTCAGGAAAGACCTGGAGTCGATTTCTCATCCTGTTTGTTGTCTGTAGTTTGAAGATCACAGGGACGGGGTGAGGCCCTAGAGAATTCCATAACTCATCCGGTCCCTTCTCCCCAATGTTGTTCCATACCACGATCACTTTATGCAGGTGTGGCACTGCCTGATAATGATTTAGAAGTCTCAGTAAGAGGTCTGTTCTGTTGTATGTCTGCATTATCAGAGTAAAGGAATCCAGGGTGGACTTGCCCGGGGATTTTATTTCCCTACGCAGAGTGAGCATCTTGTCTTCTTTAATATTTGGAAGTAAAGTGGTCAGAGCCCCAGCTACCAGCAGCAGCACAAGGATGGCCACCAAAGAGAAACGAAGCACTCGAATCCCCATCACTCTTCCAGGAAGTTTGCAGATGTGGCAGCACCTGGAATAGAAATGGAAATAAAATACAGAGTGTTAGCATTCTTACTGGTTCCCAGGTTTTTGTTTTTGTTTTGTTTCTTTTTGAGAGAGAGAGAGGGCACACGAGTGAACAGGGGAGGGGAAGAGACACACAGGGAAAGAGAGACAGAGAGAACCCCCAAGCAAGCCCCATGTTCTCAGCACACAGCCCAATGTGGGGCTTGAACCTGAGAACCACGAGACCATGACTTGAGCCAAAATCAAGAGTCAGAGGTTTAACCGACTGAGCCACCCAGATGCCCCTTTGTTTTTGCTTTTTTAAGGACAGAAGTTAACTTTATTTTAGTTGATTAAAATTTTTTTTAATGCTTATTTATTTTTGAGCGAGAGAGACAGAGCATGAGCAAGGGAGAGGCAGAGAGACAGGGAGACACAGAATCTGAAGCAGACTCCAGGCTCTGAGCTGTCAGCACAGAGCCAGATATGGGGCTTGAACTCACAAACCACGAGATCATGACCTGAGCCGAAGTTGGATGCTTAATCGATTGAGCCACCCAAGCGCCCCTATTTTAGTTGATTTAAATTCACAGTTCTCCAGGCCTCTTAAAGGTAAAAATAAAAGGTACAGTGAACAAACCTCCTGGGCCTGTTTGCTTTGCAGTTATGGACAAAAGATCATCTACATAGAAGCCGAAAGAATTAAGCAGTGCCTTCAAAACTCTGTCTTCCTTTTAATGTGAAATATTTGGAACTGAGATTATTTTTTCAAATGGGATTACATTTCTCTTAGTAGTGTATTAATTCTTTAAATAGCTTTACTGAGATATCTTTGACATAAAAATTGTATATATTTAAAGTGTACAATGTGATGTTCTGCTATGTGTATACTGCTGACCCTTGAAGAATACAGGTTTGAACCACATGGGTCCACTTAGAATGTGGAGTTTATTCAATAAATATAGCAAAGTACTTTCAATGGACTTTCTCTTCCTTATGATTTTCTTAACAACATTTTCTTTCTTTTGGCTTACTTTATTGTAAGAATACAACATATAATACATATACAAAATATGTGTTAATCTACTGTTTATATTATGGGTAAAGCGTCCGGTCACCAGTAGGCTATTATTTGTTAAGTTTGGGGGTAGTTGAAAGTTACGTGTGGATTTTCGACTGTGCAGGGTGTTGGTGCTCCTACCCTCACATTAAGGGTCAATTATACTTCAGTGCACAGATTTAAACTTACTTTTGGTAGCAAACTTTTTTCCAAATGAAATCATTTGCAGAACCCTAATATAAGAAACAGATGATGATGGTAGTAGCAGCAGCAACAAACAATTACAGTGGGTTTACTACTTATCAGGTCCTGTACTAAGAGCTGCACATGTCATAATATGTACTTACTCGCTCAATCAAATAGACAAACAGTTATAAGCACTTATTGTGCCAGGCACTGTTTTCGGTTCTGTGGATACAGTAATGAATAAGATGGACAAAGTCTCTGCTGTTAGAAGGAGAGGAAGCAGTAGAAAGGGGCAGACAAAAAGTAAACTCAAAGATAATTTAGAATAGTGGTAATGCAGAGAATAAATCAGAGTGGCATAAGCAAGGACCAGGTTATCAGGGATCTTATCAGTTGATGAAGGAATATAGATTTGTTTTTAAACGTTTATTTATTTATTATTTATTTATTTATTTTTACATTTTTTTCAACATTTATTTTTGAGAGACAGATCATGAGCGGGAGAGGGGCAGAGAGAGAGGAAGACACAGAATCTGTAGCAGGCTCTAGGCTCCCAGCTGTCAGCACGGAGCTGGACGCGGGGCTCGAACCCATGAACCATGAGATCATGACCTGAACCGAAGTCAGATGTTTAACTGACTAAACCACCCAGGAGCCCCTAAACGTTTCTTCTGAGAGAGAGAGAGAGACAGAGAGAGAGAGAGAGAGAGAGAGAGAGAGAGAGAGAGAGAGAGAGAACAAGCAGGGGAGGGGCAGAGAGAGAGGGAGACACAGAATCCAAAGCAGGCTCCAGGCTGACTGCTCAGCATGGGGCTTGAACTCATGAACCATGAGATCATGCCCTGAGCTGAAGTCGGACACTTAACTGACTGAGCCACCCAGGCGGCCCTAGAGTTTATTCTAATTGAGATGGAAAGCCATTATAGGGTTCTGATCAGGAGAGTGACAGGATCTAGTTTATTTTTTACTGTAGCCTGGGTTAAATATCTTTCTCAATATTACGAAGCAACTAAGAAATGGATGTGGAATCTACACCTGGGCAAATCTGCTGCCAGAGCCAGGCTGTTCATCATTATGAGCTAGGAATATACTGCTGAATTTCAATTCGGGTTGAAGTCGGGGAGGGCTTTGGAGCTTCCAAATCACCCTGTCTCACAGTACATGAGGGTCAGGAGGTACTGTAATCAGCTATGTACTCCCCTATCCCTCATGGTACCTGAAGGATGTGCTTAAGGTGGCTACAGAATAGTAGGTGAACCCCCAATTCGTGTGGCCTGGATACTCATTGGCCAAACACATCTGTCTGCTCAGACCTCTCATTCGCTTACGTCAGAAAAGGCTGAATCTCACAAGCAGTTTTACAGAGATGTGGAGCTTTGATTTCCTAGCCTCCAATACAGTTTCACTCTGACCCCTGCCGCCTCCTTTGGGAGCACTGCTGACTTTCAGTTTTTGCTGTTTTGTATTCTTCTATTTCTGCTTCTGATTCCAGACTTCCCTTACTTCTCCACAAGCCTCCATAAGCCTGTGAGGGAAGTCCTTACCGTGCATTTCGGCAGCTGAGCCTTCCTATACATCTTAGCATATATATATCCTAGATCCATTTGACTGTTCTGTTCAAGTACAAAAGCCAGAAAATGAGGAAAACAGATATTCCTTTAAAGGACTGAAAACAAAAATCAACCAGACATTTCTAAATACTTAAAAAATTCCTTTAAGAAAAACATAGATTTTAGAACCACAAAGAATGAGGTTTCATTATTCTTGATGACTTTAATGGATCCATAGTCTATCCTTATTATATTTTGGTACAATTTCTCTTCTTAGGCTATACAATAAATGAATACTCTCATCCATTCCACAATACAGACAAATATGATAAAGCTAGAAGAGACTTCTTACTGCTCCCTCACAGATGTGGTATGTTAACTGTACCAAGCCACTGTCGCTGTCCTTCTCTGTGTAACACTGCCTCTGTACAGTTGGGTTTTTGTTTTTTTGTTTGTTTTTGGTTGTCTCCATCTCCTTAGAAAAGCACAGTGTTTGTGGATACCTAAGCTCTTGACTTCACACCCTGTGGTTTAACTCAGCATGTGCTGCCACACTACCATTCCACAGGCAATCCTGACACTGTGGTGTAAATCATCCCATCCTACAGATTGGATTCCCACCGAAATCTCACTTTAGTTTCCAAGTGATGTTCAGTCAACCTTTTGTTTTTCATTAAGATTTAGCAGCGGTGGAATTCAAAGGACAATCCCATTCTCGTGATCTTGTTTCACGCGGTAGAGTGTTTTCTAATTGTAGAAACGATTTATATATAGTTCAGCAAGGACATAGAGAGACCATATAGTCCATGACTTTAACATCTCCCTTTGAAGTTTATGAGAATGGGGAATGGGGAATTCCAAGGGGGGTGGGGAGGGGCATACGCTCCATGATTTTACAGTGGGCGGAGGCATGTGCAAGCAAAGAAAGAGGTTATTCATAAGATCAGGGGGATGGTCATTGTCATTCAGCAGCTCTCACTTTTCAAAAGTCCAGATCTGTAAAGCAATGTTACCTTGTAGTAACCTTTACAGAGATTTTTCAAAGATACTCTCTCCAGGACCTTCTCTGCAGCCTGTTCTGTTAAGAAAAGCAATTTTGTGTTTCTCCTTTTATCATGGCCTCACTCAAGAGATGAATAAAATGAATTTACTTTTGAAATAACCTTAGCTTTACTATGATTATTTCTTCAAGGACAGTAATTTAAGGCTTTAGAATACAATGTTTTCATTACATGCACCCTCTTACTAAAACACATACTATTAAAGTAGTCAACCAAAAACCATTATGAATTAATAATCTTGGTTCAAAGGCCTTGAAAATCCTTCTAATATATTGAATCAAAAGGCAGGTCTCATAAAACATATTTTCAGTTCTGCATAAAAACGGCTAGTATAAACAACGAGAGCGAAGAATCATCCAGCAACTGCATTAAAATATACCCTGATTAAAATCTTTGTGTTCATTTTCCACAGGTGACGAGGAATAGCATATTGTAAAACTTACACAGAAGTGTTTCTAGCTTCTGAAGTAGACACATAACTATCTGGCGTTTTAGTCTAGAAAAAGTAATGAAAACTAATTACTGTAGCCTACTATAAATATACATTGTCAAAGACACTCATGAGTATTTCACTTTTGTCTAGACTTTCAAGCAGGATTTATCCCCATGCCCATCATAGAAATTTCCTCAGATAACTTCTAATCCCCTATTTTACCTGTATCAAAATGTTGTGGGAGATATGAATAATTTATCTTTAGAAATACAGTGTAAATATTTCATGTGGTATTTATTAAACAATGCAACCCAATAAGCTAATGTAAGATTTTTAATCTGTCTAGAAAAGCAAGAACTTCAGGGGCGCCTGGGTGGCTCAGTCGGTTAAGCGTCCGCCTTCAACTCAGGTCATGATCTCGCGGTCACTGAGTTCCAGCCCCGTGTGGGCTCGGAGCCTGGAGCCTGCTTCCAATTCTGTCTCCCTCTCTCTCTGCCCCTCCCCCATTCATGCTCTGTCTCTCTCTGTCTCAAAAATAAATAAATGTTAAAACAAAATTAAAAAGAAAAGCAAGAACTTCATAGACCACAGTGCAAGTGGCATGTGTGTGCTTCGAGAACAGGTGGAGTCTAGAGCCCCACTGCAGGCCCACCAGAAACAGTTCCAGATCTGTTCGGAGAGGAACGAGGAATTCACTGGCTATCTGGATTCCAGTTTATGGCTTTCTTCTGTTCTTTTTCTAGAGAAATAACTTATCATCTAATTCACAGCTTTGAGCTTTGAACAGGAGATACGAGAAAGAACACATCTGGATGGTCTACATCTTCTGTGCAAAGAACCAAGAAGGTACCTCCTAGCTCTCTTGCCCTTAATTCCTACACCTTCTTCTTAGGTTTTTTTATTATTTTTTTAATGCCTGTATAGATTTACTGACACCTTGTCTCATTCTAAAAGGGATCTGACAGCTCTTAGACTATTCCTCCTCTGCCTTTCTCCAATCCATGACTACAGATTAAATGTGACCTTAATAAACACGGTAAATGTCAGCATAACACAACAAAAAGTCCTCCTCTTCTCCTGATTATCTGAAAAATCAAAGATTCCCAAATGGTATTTTTTTGCACATATGTTGTTAGTTCTTCATAGGTAGAGAGCACATCCGTTTGGTTATTTTCATATTGTTATTCTAGCATCTTCTACACCAGGAATTTTCAGCTGGGGATGACTTTGTTCTCCAGGTGACATGTGGCAAAGACCAGAGACATTTTTGACTGTCAGGACTGGGGAGGAGATGCTATCGAGTGGGAAGATGTCACGGTTGCCGCTAAACATCCCGCAATGGACAGGACACCCCTCCAAAGGGAAGAATTATCCAGCCTAACATGCCAATAATGCTGAGGTTGAAAAACCCTGCTCTACATATATTTTACCTAACAAGACCTACTTGAACATGATTGGGGGAAGGAGTGCTAGCCAAGTGGCCTCTGAAAACCCCAATGCTTTGGTTATGAACCATAAGTGATAAAGCCATGGCTCCAAAGCTGCCCCAATATTTATATGCTTTACTGCACAAACACATAAACTCAGAAAGCTGAAAGAGAGCTCAGAGCTCTCCTAAGTCAACTTCCCTATTTCATTAAGAACCCAAGGTTCAGCATAAGGGACTTGCCTAGGTTCATGCAGCTACATGCGGCACACCAGCAGCAGAACCAGGGCAAGAATCTAGACCTCCTGATGGCACAGTCCGTGGTGACCCTTTCCACTGTGTTATGGTAAATTCTGCAATCATGTATCAAAAAATCAGTACGCAAGACTGTCACTGTCTGTAAGATAATATAAAAACTCATACTTAGTATGCTGGAGTATTTTTTTCCAACGTAAGATTTATTTCCAGGGTGCCTGGGTGGCTCAGTCAGTTAAGCATCCGACTTCACCTCAGGTCATGAACTCGTGGATTGTGGGTTTGAGCCCTGTGTCGGGCTCTGTGCTGACAGCTCTGAGCCTGAAGCCTGCTTCAGATTCTGGGTCTCCCTCTTTCTCTGCACCCTCCCCTGCTCGCACTCTGCCTCTCTCTCTGTCAAAAATAAATAAACTTCAAAAAAAAAAAAAACCCAACAAAAACAAAACAAAAAGATTTATTTCTTATACCATAAATTTCACACACTTAAAGTACAACTGACTCTCAAACAACACAGGGATTAGGAGCACCAACCACTCCACCCTGCACAAAAATCCACGTATGACTTTTAACCACCCCCCCCCCCCCAGACGTAACTACTAGTAGCCTACTAAGGAGCCTTAGCGGTAACATGAACAGTTGATTAACACATATTTTGAATGTTATCTGTAGTATATACTGCATTCCTACCATGACATTAGCCAGAGAGAAGGAAATGTTATTAAGAAAATCATCAGGAAGAGAAAACCCATTTATAGCACCGTACCGTATTTATTGAAAAATATCTGCGTGAAAGTGGACCCGTGCAGTTCAAACCCATGTTGTTCGAAGGGTCAACTAAAAGGTTCAGTGGCTTTCAGTATATTCACAGAACTGTGCAACCACTGCCACAATCTAACTTTAAAACATTTTCAACACCCCCAAAAGAAACTCCAGACCCCTCCATTAGCAGTCGCTCGACATTCTCCTTTTCCCCAATCTCCCCGCCAGCAGCAGGCAACCACTAATCTACTTGATCACCATAGATTTGCCTCGCCTGGACGTTGCATATAAATGGAAATCGTACAGTACATCACCTTTGTGTCTGGCTTCACTCAGCATAATGTTTTCAAGGTTCACCCATGTCATAGTATACATCAGGACCTCATTCATTTACTTTTTTTATTGCCATGTAACGTTCCATTCCCGTACAGATAGAACACATTTTGTTTACCTGTTTATCAGTTGCTGGATACTCGGGTTGTTTCCAGTTTGCTATTATGAATAATGCTGCTCTGAACGTTCATGGACAGGTTTTTATGTGAACATGTTTCCATGTCTCTTGGGTATATACTTAGCAGTGGAGCTGCAGGGTCACTATGTCAGAATCTTAAAAAAAATTTTTTTTAACATTTATTTATTTTTGAGAGAGAGAGGGAGAATGTGGGTGAGTGGGAGAGGGCTAGAAAGAGGGAAACAGAGGATCTGAAGCAGGTTCTGCACAGTGAGCACAGAGCCCAATATGGGCCTCAAACTCATGAACTGTGAGATCATGACCTGAGCCAAAATCAAGAGTTGGGTATTTAACCAACTGAGCCACCCAGGTGCCCCAGAAATTGTTTAATATCTGAGAACTGAACAGCTTTTGGAAGAGTATTATTTGAAACATTAAAAAAAAATCTCTTAAATGTAGGTAGAAGATTAAGAAAGTAAATAACACATAGTTTATAAAGCAACAGTTGCACATTCTCTAATGCGTGTCTCTCAATGGACCAGGAAATTTGAATTGTCAAAAACCCACTATTCAGTGGGATATTTACTTATATCATCTACCAAAATTCCTTAGAAGGAAGGCTGCTAAATGTTGAATGAATAATTCTTTTCTCAGGGCCAGTTCCTTCAGACTGAAAAGGCAACAATTATCCAGACAGAAGATGAAAACAAATATGCCAGAGCATAGTATGAACAAAGATTAGTTATGTCCTCTGACTCAGAAAGTAGAAACGCAGTGAGCAGCCTGACGTCGTACATTGAGAAGCTGTCATTTTCATTTTGATGCCACAGATGGCAGAGGAGCAATAATTATTCTGCCATTTCACTACTAGATTTGCCTCATATTGTACAGATTGTTTTCTCCTCTGGTTCATCCTCCAAAATATGTACTTGCCTAAAAACTGATGATTATAGAATATAGATGCTCAGAAAAGGGCCCGCGGCTGCCAAGAGATAAAATCATTTCCAAAGTAGAATGCAGAAGCCAATTCAGAACCTGGGCTTTCCTTCCATGAACATGTGACAGGGGTTGGAAGAGGCGGCTATGATGCAACTGATAAGCAGCCTCTGACCAGGTTCATGGTCACATGGACACATATTGCTCAATCTGAGGCAAATTCCAAAAGGACTCTTCTCTTATGATATCCGACAGTTACTGTGCTGGCTTAGGACTCCATGTGTTGGTACATGCTATTTTCACTACCTACAAAGCCCTTCCTGGTCCCCACCTGACAAACTTCTACTCCCGTCTGTCCCCTGCCAAATATCTTTCAAAAATCCCGTCCCCTGCAAAGGTTCCTCTCAAGCTCTCCAAATCTTAGTGCTCCTGGGAACTGAGAACACACCGTCACAAGGCTTTGTTTCCAGGTATTACGACCATGAGCTATGCTCCCTCTGGAGTGTGACATTATCTAAAGGGCAGTTTCTGTTAGTCTCTGTAATCCACAACAGCGCCTGGCCCATTTCAGTAAGTGCTTCCAACTCTTTATGGTTAAATGACACGGGGGGAATCTATGTTTAAATTGTCTTCAACAACACAATGGATAAGAAATGCCTGAAACTAACAGAATGAACTTAAATTAAATGTAAACAAAGGCCCCCTTAAGCCTATACAGTACCCAAGAAAGCCTACCCTATGCAAAAAACCTGGGTTATCCCCCATTTGGCGACTAGAACAGCCAGGTATGAAATGTGGTCTCAAGCACAAGCCACCTTTCTACCATCAGTTCTGGGATCAAGCTACCTGATAAATACAAGATGTCCCACAACTCTCATTTCTCCCCCACATCTTTTCAAAGATATTCTGCATTGAAATACCTTTGTATATTCTTGTTTCCATGGAAGCTCTAGGAGAACACCCGATTTGCCTTGGGGGAGTCATCACTCGTTAGATCACCCTTGTGAATTTCCCCAAACTTTTAGGGACTAACAAAAATCAGAAGCTATATGACTCCATCTGGCAGGCACTATACACGATTAACCAACAGACAATACAATCTTACCTAGCTGAGAAATGAAAATTTAGTTTCGATTCAGAAACTGACAAAAAAAAAAAACCAAACCCTTAGACTTCAGGACAATTGGCAGAAAAAGAAAACTAAGTGAGAACACTGCCCCCAAGTGTCATTCACTATTGCCCAGAGTAAGCCTCTTGCATTATAATTTCGAGCCACGCAAACTAGAATTTACTTCATGGCAAAACATAGAATGCTAGAAATAGTACATGAAGGTCACTTTTCTTCAAAAGTCGTTTCCAGGTGTTCTACGGTATCCTGGGAAGTTTGGCTGTTAGTATTTTCCCCATATTCAAGAAATTCATTCTTTTCACTGCTATTTTTTTTAAGTGCCACACCACTTTTCTCATCCTTTTCCAACTTTTTTTTATGTTTATTCATTTTTGCAAGACAGAGAGAGACAGCACAAGCAGGGGTGGGGTGGAGGCGGGGGGAGGGACACAGAATCTGAAGCAGGCTCCAGGCTCTGAGCTGTCAGCACAGAGCCTGATGTGGGGCTTGAACTCATGAACCATGAGATCATGACCTGAGCCGAAGTCAGATGCTCAACCGACTGAGCCACCCAGGCACCCCTCCTTTACCAACTTCTATTCTCTACTTCCTAAATGATTTTCCCTCACTTTTCCTCCTGAAGAACCCATCTGTTTTTACAAGGCTCTTCTTAACTCCCATTACTTTCTTCATAGGTCTAAATACATCAAAATAAGTTATTTTGTGTTATTAATAAATATTCTGTATTTAGGAATAGGAAAAACTGGAGTGGGAATAGACTTATAGTCATAATAAATGATAAAAGTGTCCACAGTGTCAGATTCATCTTGTGATCATGCTGTATTTATGATCAATGGTACAGTGTTCTGAATGGACCATTCAGATGACCACAATCTAGATCACCTGTGTCATGGACTGGCTGCTAGCATGAACATGATTAGTCTTTTTTTATATTCACAGTCTAACTGCCGACATATATAAGATCCCTGACAGCCAATTTAAAGCCTGTCTTTTAGAAGGCATAGTCCTGCAGTCACTTCATTCTGAAACTGTAGTTCTGAAACAGACATGCTAAAGCAGATTGATAAAGAGCTACCTTTACTGCAAGACCACATTTGAATAGATAGATGCTGCAGCTACAGGTCATTTCTCACTACAAGCTGTAAGCAAAGAATTTCTGTACTGGGTACACTGAAGATCAAGTCCTCCTGTAGGCAGCCTGGCTGAGTGAGCCATTCTTTTATAGGTAAATCAAGGTTGAGTGAATACCAAGGGCAGCATTTAAAATAGGGATAACAGCCAATAAGTACCCGTGTTTCCATTTCCCTCTCCAATCCTACCCCATATCCATAGCAAAGGTTGCCCAAGAGTCCTGGCATTTTTTTTCCTCCTAAGCCTCTACAAAAGCATCATATTTTTTTTAATACTTCCTCAGACAGCTACTGTCAATTAACTGGATTTACTTAATCATCACTCATTTAAGAGGACATAATATATAAATATTATGTGTAAAGTTTTTTTAAAAGTACTGCCTCCTTTAATACAGCCATTTGTTAGGGAGGCAGACAGTGAGGTCCTCTCTACCCTCAAAGCGCACAGGTTATGCTAGATAAAATTATGCTAGATAAAAGTTTGTTTTAGCCTTGCAGCCTTCTCCCGGAACTGCCAATTAATTGTAGCTATGATGAAGATGATGATGATGTTTGGAGATGACCAATTCCATGGACATGTATTAGGGTCAGGAGCAGGAATGGCTTTATTTCTAAGAGGAACATCCACAACTTGTAAGGATCCAAGGAGTCAATGCATCCTAAGAAGAAAGCCTAGAAATAGAAAAGCATTTTTAGCTCAGTACAGTGCCATGCAAAATTAGTTCCAGAAATGGGTCAAAAAGAAACCAAGTACATCTGCAAATGTATTACTTTTACCATTCTAGGATAAGAGAGCTTTTCATTTGAACTTCTGTTTCAGTCACAAGAAAATGGAGGGAAGGCAAGACTGTCAGGCAACAGATCTCTGGAATATTCTATGGAACCTTCTTTCTGTTACAAAATACTGGTTTTCAGCAATAAACTCACATTCCAAAATAGCTCTCTAAGAGAATCAGATTTCATACGTATGAATTATAATTCATAAATAGTTTCAGATATCAAACCTAACATCAAAGCAATCCTAATTCGTATAAACTTTCTAACATTATTAGAGGAAGGCCGAAATACCATGGTAAATATTCATCAGTCAACATTTACAGGCCCCTCCCACCTGCACCAGACCGTCAGGCCCTAGGGATGGTAGTGCCCAGACCACCCAGTCCCTGCCCTCAGGGAGCTCAGCAACAGTAATGAAAATCGGCAGACCTCTGCCTTCTGTGTGCTACAGAATACCTCAAATCGGCAATGTTTCAAACTTTAGAGAAGGAAATTAAAACGTATCCACCCCCATTTTGTAGATGGGATAGCTAAGACTGAGCATGTTAAATGATTTTCCCTGAGCACAGTAGGTCCCACCAAACTCCAAACTCTCACACGTGAGTCACTTTGTATTTTCAGTGTCCTCTGCACAGTCTCTTATCTTCAGCTTTGTTCTAGTACCAGAGTATTTCAACTATATGGGTATTGGCTTTATTCTGTAAGCTGAACTATTTCAATGGATAAGACTAAAAAGAGGCCTTACAGTATTTTCTAACAGACCCCGGCTCAAGTAAGAACTTTTATTTCCAAGGAAACAAGAGTACCTCTATAGGAAATTATTTTTCTCAGATAAAAATATTGGTACTACACTCATGTTCACAGCAGCATTACTCTCAATAGTCAAAAGGTGGAAGCAATCCAATATCCACTAACAGAAGAATGGATAAACAAAATGTGTTATATACATACAGTGAAATATTATTTAGCCTTTAAGAGGAAGGACATTCTAACACATGGATGGATGTGTTAGAATGGCTACACCATGGATGAATCTTGAGGATATTATGCTAAGTGAAATAAACCAGTCACAAAAAGACAAATACAACATGATTCCACTTATATGAGGTATCTAGAGTAGTTAAATTCATACAGATAAAAAGTAGAATGGTGGTTGCCAGGGGCTGGGGGAAGGCGGAAATGGGCAGTTGGTTAATGATACAGAGTTTCAGTTCTGCAAGATGAAAAAGTTCAGGAGATTGGTTGCTCAACAATGTAAATGCTCAGTACTAAACTATACACTTGAAAATGGAGAAGATAGCAAATATTATGTGTACTCTACCACAATTAAAAAAACAAAAAAAAATACTGGCACTTACCTCATTATGGTAAAGTTTTAATTTTTTAAAAATTTCCTTTATGGCTTCTGTAATTGATAGGAACAGGATCTCTTGGCACTATTAGGGGAAATCAAAGAATTTTCTGTGATGTTTTTGTCAGTCATCAGGAGATTTTTAAAACTGCTTTTAATGCCATTGTCTATAGGCTTCAAATTATTTTTAGAAATTAAAATTAGGTGTTCTGTGTTTTAAAAGTTACATTTGGGGCATTCACTTTTGAATGTACCTTCTCTGTAAAGAGAGCTTTCCTACTATTCTTACTTTCGAATCTTATATTCTAATAAACTTTTGTCTGCTGCTCAAAAAATAAATAGATAGATAGATAGATAGATAGATAAATAAATAAATAAATAAATAAATAAATAAATAAATATTTAGGCAGTGAGATAGAGAATGTCTTCCTGTGAGGTTGCAGCTAATGCTGCTGTATTTTTGTCTTCATCTTTGGGACGTATGCAGAGGCAGAAAAAAAATCACATCATCCTACCTAATGGGTTTGCACAACTGAAACCTATATGCCATATATATGTGCCATGAAGCAAAACCATGGAATGCAATTTGCACTTATGCTCAATTTCTAGATTTTTAAGAATCTGTAGTTTTATATACCATCACAGTTTCTTTTTTCACTCGAGGTTCACAGGGCATTCAATTTGAAGCATCTAAAAAAGCATGGGGTGTAAATTGGGCTGCAGATAAATGCCAGGGTTGATCACTGAGGAATGACGGATGGCATCCTTCCTATTCCTTACTGACAACTGTCTGAAAGGAGCTGGAACCCTGACTGGAGATAAGCGTCTGCCCCTTTATTCTCTCTGCTTTCATTTCTCACAGTCCTCACTCACATGTCTGAGAAGCTGGGGGCTTTCTCTGTTGCTTAGTGCAATGCAATTAATTAGTGGAAGAAGATCTAAACAAATGTTCAAAAGTGCAGGATAGGAATCTACTTATTAGTTTTAAATGTTCATTACTATATCTATTTTATAACCTTAAAAACCCATTTAATCTTTTAAGACATGAAGGCATTAAGAATTATGGTTGGAGTCTTTCAAAATCCTGCCTCTGTAATGACCACCTGAATTGAGCTGAAGAATCATTTTTTGGTTTTCTGAAATAATGTTCCTTCATGATACAAGTTATTGAAGGGACAATAGGATGGCTGGGACAAAAGGCTTGATACATACCAAAAGACTCTCTGAGTGACAGTTGTGTCCCTTTGCTACACCAAGGGCATACCTTGTACACATATTAAACATCAGACAATTCTAAAATCCTAGACTGATTTGCCTGCCACCCTCTCTCCTCACATCAGCTTCTTCTTCCCAAAAAATTCTTCTGGGGAAAGAACTTTTGACTTAATTGGCTTTTTAATTGTTTCCCTCCAACTGTCTTGTGTCCAGCACAGAGCCTAGCAGATAGCAGACAATAAATGCTGAATGAAAGAAACTAACTTTAACTTTGATAGGACAATATATATCGGTCAACATATATAGAAGAAATATTTCAAGTGACAAAAGAACTGAGACACAAACATTTCCCACTCCTAGAACTTTTCCTGATTTAACTAGTGTCCAGTTTGTATTTCCAACAAAATGACTTTAGTATTGAAGTTGGTAATCATGCCATCCAAGACTGAAAGATGTGAAGTAGGACTGTCACTTTTTGAAGGGAGAAGGCCCTCACGGGAATATCTGTATCCTTCCGGGTGGGGAATGGGGCACCTGGGGAGTCCCAGGAAACCATTGTAACTGAAATCAAACTTCAATTTCTCCAACTTGTATTTGAAAGGGATAATGCAGATTTCTCCATAAACCAGCTGAGAAATTTCTTATTTGTAGCAATATAGGATAAAATGCAGAATTTATTTTCAAAGGCAGAATACAAAAACACAGGTTCAAATTGCATCTGACCTTGATGAATTAAGAGAACACTGGAAATCAGTTACTGAAAGCTGGTTATTTGCATACATCTCCCCCTCCTCTCCCCACTTGATCATATTGAAATAAAGCCGTTTGGAGAAAAACCCAATTACCATGGAAATACTTATCTTTAGCCTAGTTTGCACCCACTTAATGTTTGCCCAGCAGTGCAGTAGAGTAAAATTCAAAGTCTATGGCTAATATAAAAGCTTCCTAAAAAATATATGTAAATTCTACTGATTAAGAATATTTCTATGTTTAAGTTAAAATAATGAAATATATGTCCAAAAAGGCAAAGAGAAAATACTCTTTCCAGAACTTAATTTCTGGAACCTAGATGTTTTACACAGCAATTTTAATTAACATGAACACTGAATAAAATTACATTTTCAAAAATAAAGCCAACGAATCCCTATCTCACTCACGCACAAAGTTCCAAGAACCAGAGCAAAACATGCATATATCCTTACTGCAAAAATTTTTTTTACCACAAAAGCATTTTGCTATTTCCTTACCTCGAGTGCAGACGATTGCAGTGTGGACAGCAGATTTACTTGCTTGCAGCCTGGTTCTCATAGAACGGAAGGGGCCTCTCGCTCGCTCATTTTTTGTTTTTGTTTTTGTTTTTTTCTAAACCCAGCAGCGTGCATCCACCCAGCCTCATTCGCTGGACTGATAACCTGGAAAAAACACCGCCCGCAAAGTGAGCGCCTGAAGCAGGGGACAGTCCCCGGGTGGCCGCCCCTCCCTTTCGGTGACGCTCCACTTCCTGTTAGACTAAAAGGCAGTTCCCAAGAAGCTCCGTTTTGTAGTTTCTAGCCCACTTCCAAAAGCCAGCCCTCCTTTCTCGCATTTCTTCCCCAAGGTAACAACTTTTAATCATTCACGTGATGGACCACCTGACCTCACCCAACCAAACAATTTTCCGGAAAGGCGCCCGCAGGAAGGTTCCAACCACTGTGGGTGACTGGGGCAGGTCCGAGGGCTCGTCTCCCTGCGCCCCGCGAGCACTCGCATCCCACCGACCGGCCAGCTCCTCCAGCATTTCCCTCAAATGCGCAGGGCGGCTCTGACAAGAATTACAGCCGCGGCTGCGGCCCTCAGGATGACCTGGAAGTGAAGAGGGACCTGCACGAACTCGAATTTCGGGTGGTTCGCGGGCTGAGATTGTCCGGGAAGCAATGCCTTACCCAAACCTCAATTCCAACACGGTCTCCTAGGAGTTTCCTTTAAAGGGCGTCTTCTGATACATTAAACATTCTTTAGAAAGACACTTATTGATTGCTTCCTACTTGGCAGTATGGAAGGCCAGGCGCTGTTTTGGGGGACCGGATTACTAGGATTTGGGTGCCCCAGAGTTCACCCAGTAACACCATCACTTACGCTTCCTGCGGGCTGGCAGCAACGCGTTCTGGGTTTTAAAGCACTGCTACCTAAAGCACCGGGACTTAGTTAAGAGGGGGCAATGGTGAAAGGGCAGGCGCTGGACACCAGCGCATCCGGGAACATCAGTGGTAGGCGGTCGGGGTGGGCGAGAGCAGGCTCTCAACCAACCAGCCATCCCAGTCTGCGGGTCGCCACCTCAGGATTTTTTCGTTCCATCCCAGGCCAGCGCCTTAACTACCTACTAGTTGCCACCTTTTTCCGCCCCTACAGCGCCCTCGCCGTAAGCTCCGCCCCTCACCGCGCAGGTCCCGCCCCCCAGCCCCGCCTCCCCCCTTCGCGTCCCAGGACTCGTTGCGCGGCCCGGGCCGGAAGTCGGCGAGTTCCCGGGTGTGTGTCTGTGTCTGTCTGTGTCTCGAGGCGGCACGCGGCCCGGGACAAACGCTGGGGAATCCCACCTGAGGCGTCGCCGCTGTCACTACCATCACCCACGGAGCCACTACTAGAGGGGAGTAGACCCGGCCCTTCGCCGGGCAGAGAAGATGTTACCCCTGTCCATCAAGGACGATGAATACAAACCACCCAAGTTCAATCTGTTCGGCAAGATTTCGGGCTGGTTTAGGTGCGGGGTGATGTTTTTGCGGGAAGGGGGTATCCGGACGTAGGGGAGAAGGCCCAGACCTAAGGATGGCCCGAGATCCAGGGAGGGGAGCATCAGGGACACCTTCCTTCGCTGTGAGGAAAGGAGCGTTTGGGCTGGGAGGGTCTTTAAACCGGGACCCATCCTCCGGGTCCTGGCACCCCTTTGACTCTCCCGCCTCTTCTCCACTTTTATCACTCCCAGGTCTATCCTGTCGGACAAGACGTCCCGGAACCTGTTTTTCTTCCTGTGCCTGAACCTTTCTTTCGCTTTTGTTGAACTACTCTACGGCATCTGGAGCAACTGGTAACCAAAGGGAAAAGGGTTTGGGCGGAAGCAGGGGGTGGGGGAAACGAAGCACTGTTTGCTTAATGCCACGTAGCTCCTCACCAGGAGGTTCAGGTCTTTGCTGTTTAGCTCTGCTGCTGAGTTGCTTTCTCATATTCACAGCAATCTGGCAAGGCTACGTTTAAGATCCGGGGCCCATCACGTGCAGCAGTTATTAAGATTTGGGTCCCCGCCCCCATCCCCCTCCCGCCCCCCGCCCCGTCAAGTAAGAGTGACCAGTCTCTTCTTCATTTTGGCCGATGGAAAGAGTCATCCCTAACTACAAACCTTAGCTTTGCCCACTTTCTTGGAATTAGAAGAAACCTGTTTCCTGCCTCTTTGGGGTGGGAGTGTTCCTTGCTTCTTTCTGGGGGAGTGGCATCTGGATTTCACCCTTAAGATCTGAGAGGGAATATCTTAGATGTTCAACCTAATTTATTATTAAGAGCTTTATAAAGAAGCTATCCAAAGAAATATGTGTCATTCTCTTCTCTTTCATTTTATGCTGCAACTGTCTCATGATTTTCCTCTGGTCTTGATTGCAGTAGAAAATCCGGTACAGTTTTCTAAAAACTTACAGCCCCTGAATTGATGGGTTTTTGTGCCATCTTTGGGCTTTTTTGTTTTTGAACCTACTTTGGGAAGAGGTAAATCCAGGAACTCTGGAATTGAAATATTATTATTTCCAGGTATTTACTGTTGAATAACTTAAGGTCTTGTAAAATTGTGCAGCTAACAATAAGATCGTTACATTTCTAAGTGTGCAGATTCCTCTTTAAATCTCATACTCATTTGAGAATCTGATAAAAGCCAACCCTCAAAATTTTATGTAAAACTTCAGGAGTGATATGGAGTTCCTTGAAATAGGTTTTGAACCCTAGATTAAGAACCTATGCTATTTATGCTTTATTTTCTGTCACTTAGAGTTAGTCTCTTTCCTCTGTAGTCCATTTTTAGAGAGAATTGCTGTCCTTGATCTTTATCGAGATTGAACAATGACATTAAATAAGATCACCATTTTTTGTGACATTTACATTTTTATATGAAAAAGTGGACTTCTTTTCAGTTCAGATGTCAACTCAATTTTATAAAAAATACTCAGCACATTATGAAGGTTATTGATTTAGTCGCTACTTGAAAAGGAATATTGAGACATAGTAAAATCTTAGTGTATGTAATAACCATTTTGAACCCTCTGAGAAGCAGATATACGTATCCTGTAATATTAATATTCTTCAATGTATTACGCATGTTAAAAACACTATGTTATAGTATAATAATCATGCTTTATTGTAAATATACAGTGTTTATAATATGTTTTGCTCTTCTTAAATTATGCCATATTGTGGCATGTGTACTGATTGTATTCAGGCTATAACTTGGTTTATATATGTACACTTTACATTACAATACATTATCTTTCACTGTGGCCTTTTATGGCATAAATTACTATGTGAAATGTCTTGTTCAGGGGAATTATATTTGAAGTGCCCACATCACTTCTTTCGTGGAAAGTTAGGTATAAAGTAAATTTTTTGATGTGTAGAGATCTATTGAAGAAATTACAGTTGACCCTTGAACAACATGGGGATTAGGGAAATGAACCCTGTACAGTCAAAAATCTGTGTATAACTTTTGACTCCCCAAAAACTTAACTTCAAATAGCCTGCTGTCCACCATAATCCTTAGCGATAACATAAAGTTGATTAACACGTACTTTATATATTATGTGTATTATGTACTGTATTCTTACAATAAAGTAAGCTAGAGAAAAGAAAATGTTACTAAGAAAATCATAAGGAAGATAAAATACATTTCTGGTACTGTACCAAATTGAAAAATAACTGCATATAAGTGAACAAGCCTGCATTGTTCAATCACTGTACTAAAACCATTGTTTTCCAAGCCGTTTGCCATTAGTCACCAGTACCGAAGGAAAACGTCAGTGGTACATGACTTTTTCTTCTGCCCTTTGGTGGCTTGTTTTTCTAACCTTAGGATCTCTTTTCCTACAATTTACTCTCTTTGTGTTATTATATCTTCCACATTTGAAATCTAGCTCTGAGCTAGTGTCTGTCTTACCTAAATCATTTAGTAGGTATTCATCATTATACTAACATCCATGTCCACACCACTTACCGATATTAATTTTTATCAGTGAGTGGGAAGTACAAATACATTGCTATTGAAGCCTTGACAGGTTTAAAAATTGCTTGGGCCTTTTCATAATCTGGATTTCTGTGTTTTATTTAGATACCGCAGTTTTCAGTCCCTTTTGTTGACTGGTCAACAATTTCCTTATATAATTGGATTATCTTTGTTCCTGAAGTTTCAATTAGATTTTAAGTTCCTTGAATAAATGTCTCACCAAAATTTATTTTGTTTGTCATAGTCATTTCTGTGTTCATTTTCATTCTATAAAAATTAAGTTTCAAGATGTTATGAACATGAAATGTCAAGAATTTTTTTTCCATTATAGAATTAAAAGGTGAATAAAACATGCTATCTTCACAAATAAAGGTTAATAGAAACAGTTGTTGATCTAGTTGCAAAAAATAAATAGTTCTGCTTCTTGTTTAGAGCCTTCATTATTTAAAGGAAGGACTTGGTTCATATTTTTGATGGTGAGAATGTGTCATCGGTGGAAGAATAGCTAAGTTCTTTGTGTATTTTTCCACCTTTAAATATCCACTGCCTTTTACTTTTCTGCTATAATGTAAGCTTCCTTAAAGTAGAGATCTTTTCTATCTTATTCAGGCACCTTAGTACATGGCACATAGTATGGCTTATGTATATTTGCTGAATGAAGGAATGAAGGAATAATGAATGTATGGAATTAATCTACCGACATTAAGTGTACTAACTGCCCTATTAGAGAGGAGGAAAACCTTACAACTCCTCTTTTCTCTTATTCTTTGAAGTTAAGAAAATGATAGGGATACCATATGTGATCTTTCCTTTTAAGATTCTTTTCTTTCTATCATTTTATTTTCTTTTGGTATTATTGTTGAGTAACTACTTCATCTTGAGTTAATATAGTATAAGTATGTGGTTTTGTACCATCTAGGATTAAGTGCTTTTTCAAGTTGCAGAAAAATCCCCAAATAATGATTTCTTACATATCACAAAACTTTTATTTTCACGATGGCTGTCATTCCAACTATCCCTAGCAGCAGATTGTCCAAAACAGAGAGAAAAAGAGGTAAAAAGTGTATATGGTGTCTTTTAAGGAGATTTATCTGGACACACATAGAACACTTAACAGTTCAGTGCTAAGCCTTTATCTTATTGGTCATGCCTACTTGCAAATGTCATCTTTGTTCCAGTCAAACAGGTATTCTGCTGAAAGTTAGGATTCTTTACCAAAAAAAGAAAGGAAATATATGGATACTGTAGGCTCAGGAAGTGAGACTAGAAAGAGATAAGCTAGTCTGACTTCAATAGATAGAAAACCGAGGCCCAGGTTTTGGGTTTTTTTTCCCCCCAGAGTAGCAGTAAAGCCTAGAAGCACCTGTCGTCCAGGGATTTTTTTTTCCTACTATACTGTGATTTTTTCCCCAGTATTCCACAATAGTTTCCTTTGTTTTTATGCTCTTTTAACTGTACTTAACTGTTTGTTAGAAAACTTCAGTAATATTTTTTACCAAAGCTGTTGCAACAATTTTCCCCTTAGACATAGAGGGAACTCATATAACTCTAAAGGTAAATGTTTTTGTATTACCAAAGTAAATATTTGTTCAGGAAATGTGTGAGGCCATACTGGACATTGATTTGTTCCTACTTCTGTATAATATGTCATATATTTGTAAAGTAACTCGGTAAAGAAAATGCTTCTATTAATCGCATTTTTCTATAGAATTAAAACATAGTTATCTTTGTCTTTTATCAACTTTTCCGTTCTTAAAAGACACTGTTTACCACTTTATGGTGATGACTTCTGCTTTCCTGTAGTTTTGTTATTCACCTTAAAAATGCAGGCAAATATTCCACTTTGCTGAAATTAAAAAAAAATTTTTTTTGATGTTTATTATTTATTTTTGAAATAGAGACAGAACATGAGCAGGGGAGGGGCAGAGAGAGGAGACAGAATCCAAAGCAGGCTCCAGGCTCTGAGCTGTCAGCACAGAGCCTTATGTGGGGCTCAAACTCACGAGCTGTGAGATCATGACCAAGCCGGAGTCGGATGCTTAACTGACTAAGCTACCCAGGCGCCCCTTTGCTAAGAATATTTTTAAGTAAGGGATTATATAATGGAATGTAGTAGAGTTGTGGGTTTTTTACCATAACTGTCATTAGTTTAACAACTTATGCAAATGACAGGATTCTAATTTCTTCCTAATAAATTGGTAGTTAAGTTTTTATACTTTCCATCTCATGGAAACTTATCGTGATTATTCCCTGTCTTCAGTTTTGAATTAATCTTTAACAACACACTATAGATATACTGTTAGCTTAGTTACCAGATCTTTTTAAAATTTTTTATTTTGGAAAATTTTAAGCATAAGGAAAAGAGAGTTTAATGGACCTCATGTTCCCATCATTTATCAACATGTAGTCTATTTCATTTCCTCTGTGTTATCTGTCTCACCACTGGATTATTTTAACACAGATACCAAATATAATTTCCTTCCTAACTACTTCAGTATGAGTCTCTAATAAGAAAAGGCCCCCCCACCCCATAATACTACCCAGTGCCATTCTCATCTTTAAAAATTAGGAATTTATTAACATCAAATGTCCAGTTAGGGTTCAGATGATCCTTATTGTCTCAGAAATTCTTTCTACGGTTAGTTTTATAAGTCAGAATCCAAATAAGATCTAATGCAAACAAAATCATACTTGGATCCAAACTCCTATCCAAGCATATTTGGTTGATATGTCTCTGAAATCTCAGTTTATGGGCTCTCTTTCTCCCTTTTGTTTGTTTTTGCCCCAATGACCTTAAATAAAATCTTTTTTGAGAATTTCTTTTGCTAAATGTTTTATTCACATTTATTATATTTTGTTTCAGTGATCAGGTTTTTCTTTTATGTTCTAAGAAGTTTTCCTTATTAAAATATCTTTAGAAAGTAGTCACTTAAAAAAAGTTTACAAATTAATTTTAGAGAAACTGACAGTGTTTAAAGATGGGAGCCTAAAACAGGTATGCTGCTTTTAACAACTAATTGTTCTTTATTAGGTTACATTTGGTATGTAAATCATATAACCTGAAATATTCTTATGCTGTCTTTATTTACAAGGAAATTTATGCCATGCGGTTTAAATGACAATTCATAATAAGAAACATTTGCTAATATTGAAGATGAACAATAAAATTGACGTTCCTCATGAGTAGGGTTTTGATGTATGATAGAACAGAGAACTAGAAGTAGACTCTTTCATTTGAGTTTGTCTATATAGTTGCAGCTGAGTAATTTTCAAATCGTGATACCAGGTTTAAAAAAACATTGCAATGCTTTAAGAGAACATGATTCCACTTTAGAAGAGGGAGTGGTTTTTCAGGTAGAATCATATTTTATAGTATACTAAAAGTGAAATAACATTTGGGGGCGCCGGAGTGGCTCAGTCAGGCGTCTGACTCTTGATTTTGGCTCAGGTCATGATCTCATGGTTATGAGAACAAACCCTGCGTGGGACCCCGCGCCAAGCGTGGAGTCTGCTTTAAGCTTCTCTCTCCCACTCCTTCTGCCCCTTCCCCACTTGTGCGTGCATGTGCATGCATGCACTCTGAAAAAAAAATCTTTAATGAAAATTAAATTTACTTAAAATTTAAATAAATTTAAAATCTCATTTTGATGAGTATTAAAATTGCCAAGCTATATCTAAACCTCTTGAAAAGGGAACTTAATTGCTGTGGTGTACAGAAGAGGTTTACCATTTCCCTCCCATGTAGGCAGTGTTTGGTGTCCACTAAATATGTTTAAAATAAATTTGTTGTAAAGAAGATAGTGCTAGTGTGTGTTAATTTGCTAGGGCTGCTGTTACAAAGTACCACAGTAGAAAGTTATTGTCTTGTAGTTCTGGAAACTAAAAGTCTAAGATCAAGGTATTGGCAGTGTTAGTTCCTTCTGAGATCTGCATAGAAGAGTCTGTTCCATGCTTTCTCCTAGCTTCAGTTGCCTTGCTGGCAATCTTTGGCATTCCTTGGCCTGTAGAAGCCTCATCTGATATCTGCCTTATCTTTTACTCAGTAGTCTCTTTGTGTGCATGTCTGTCTCCAGATTTCCTCTTGTTATAAGGACAATAGTCAGATTAGGGCCCACCTTGCTAAACTAATCTTAATAAATTATGTTTGCAGTGACCCTGTTTTCAAATTAGCTCACAGCTGAGGTACTGGAGATGTAGGACTTCAACTTAAGAATTTAGAAGAGGACACAATTCAACTCACAGCAGGTTTTACTAAATATATGTGTACATCAGTGTATCATTTTCATTTATATTTATTTAGAATGAATACCCTGCCTTCTTCTACAACTAATTTATGGCCATTTAAGATAAAAGTCACATATATAATAGAATCCTTAAGTTATAGAAAGAAAAACATGAAGAATCGTGTATAGAGAGGAAAAAAGTAAGCCTACTAAAAGTGTAAATTAATGTAGTTACTGAAATTGACTTTTAAATTTAGTTATAAAATTCCATAAAGTTAAGGCACGATGGGTAAAAATTCTCATTGTCAGGTTTTACTACGACACAACTACATTTTATCAGAATAGAGAGAGAATTTTCTGAGACTAAATTTTAAAAGTAACTTACCATATTAGTTCTTTATCATAGAAGAGAAAACAAAATCAGAAGCAATGTCTTTATTGGTGGTTTTGTAACACAGTACAGAGATAACTCTTCAAATGGGGCATGGCTACCCTCCCCCACCGATCCCACCAAGCTGCAGACTGCTGTTTCTTGTTACTCAGTGCTAAGTTCATGGTGAGAGCAAAGGGGCGTTCATTAACTTAACCCAGGCCCTTAGGCGGGCGCCGTGAGCCTGGGCCCTGGGAGTAGGTTTTTTTCTCCCCCCAACATTTTTGCCCCTTCTGTGAAAGCAAAACTCTGCTCTGTACATGTGGATGGTCTTGGGTGAGAGTAAGTTTCTTGCTCCTTTTCCAGTGGTAGCAGGACATGTGTTTTGTGTTGGTGCAGAATTCTATGCCCCTTTTTTTAGTGGTTGCTCTAGCATGAGTAATATGAATTTTTAACTTAACCACAAATAATAATATGTTTATCTTACAATATTACACTTCCATTTCCTTCTGTCCTATGTGCCATTATTGTCATACATTTCACTTTTTACGTGTTTTAAACCCCGTAATACAGTACCTGTTTTTGCTTTGTACCAGAGGTTAGCAAACTTTATCTGAACAGCAGATGGCAAATATTTTAAGCTTTAAGGGCCATAAGGTCTCTGTCACAACTTCTCCATTCTACTGTAAAAGCACAGAAGCAACCATAGACAGTATATAAACAGATGAGTGTAACTGTTTTCCAATAAAACTTTATTTACAAAAATAGATGGTAGTCTGGGCCATAGCTTGCTGATTCCTGCTTTAGATAGTTATCATTTTTTTAAAAATAGCTTTATTGAAATATAATTTACATACCATACAATTTACCCATTTAAGGTATACAAATGAATGGCTCTTAGTATGTTCACAGAGTTGTAAAACCATCAGAACAATCAATTTTAGAAGATTTTTATTACCCTGAAAGGAAGCCTTGCACCCCTAGCCATCGCCCTCTAATTCCCTTATCCCCTGATTTGCCCTAATTCTAGGCAACTGCTAATCTACTTTCTGTCTCTTTGTATTTGCCTACTCTGGCCTTTTCATGTAAATGGAATCATATAGTGTATAATCCTTTGTGACTGGTTTGTTGCACCCAGCATAATGTTTTCAAAGGTTATCCATATTCTATGTGTATTAGTATTCATCTATTTTTATTGCCAAATTAAATTCAGCGGTGTGGGAGAATTCTGATTTTTCTACATCCTCACCAACACTTGTTATTGATCTTTTTGATTTAGCTGTCATAGTGTGGTTATGAAGCTGTTTCTCATTGTTTGACCTGCGTTTCCCTGAAAGGTTGTTAATGATGTTGAGTATCTTTTCATGTGCTTTTTGGCCATTTGTGTGTCTTCTTTGGAGAAATGTTTATTCAGATTCTTTGTTTCATTTAAGAAATTGGATTACTTATCTTCTTGAAGAGTTTTTTAAAAATATTTGTTTATTGTTTTTGAAAGGGAGAGCAAGAATCCCAAGCAGGCTCCGTGCTGACAGTGCGGGACTAGATCTCACAGACCACGAGATCATGACCTGAGCTGAAATCAAGAGTTGGTTGCTTAACTGACTGAGCCACCCAAGCGCCTTATCTTTTGGAAGAGTTTTAAGAGTTCTTCATGTAGGGGTGCCTGGCTGGCTCAGTTGGTGGAGTATGTGACTCTTGATCTTGGGGTTGTGAGTTTGAGCCCCAGGTTGGGTATAGAGATTACTTAAAAATAAAATCTGAAAAAAAAAAAAAAAAAAAAAAAAAAAAAGTTCTTCATATATTCTGGATACAAACCCCTTGTCATATATAGAATTGGTAAATATTTTCTCCCACCTGTGCATTTTCTTTTCACTTTCTTAATAATGTCCTTCGAAGAAAAAAAAGTTTTAAATTCCATCGATATCCAGTCTATATTTTCTGTTTTCTCATTTATTGCATGTGATTTTGATGTCTTCTATATATATGAAACTATTGCCTAATCCAAGTTGGTGAATATTTTAGCTTTTATGTTTAGGTCTTTGATCTTTTTTGGGTTAATTTTTTGGGTTAATTTTGTTTTGGGTTAATTTTTGGGTAATTTTTATAATGTCAAAAGTCATTTTTTGCCTGTGGATATCCAGTTGTATCAACACATTTGTTGAAAACACTATTCTTTCCACTGTTGGAATGTCTTGACATCCTTGTCAAAAGTCAGCTGACCACAAATGTGAGGGTTTATTTCTAGATTCTAAATAGTATTCCGTTGCTCTATTTGTTTATTTTTGTGCCAGCACCATACTATTTGATTAGTGTAACTCTATAGTAAAGTTTTGAAATTGGGAAGTATGAGTCTTTCAACTTTAGATTTCATTTTCTATATTTTTTTGGCTATTCTAGGTCCCTTGCTTTTCCATGTAAATTTTAAGATCAGCTTGTCAGTTTCTTCAAAGAAGTCAACTGGGATTTTGATAGGTTTGAGTTGACTCTGTAGATCAACTAGGGAAATATTGGCATCTTAACAATGTTGTCTTCTGATCCATAAACACAGATATCTCTCCATTTATTTAGGTCTTCTTTAATTTTTTTCAACAATATTTTATAGTTTTAGAGTATAAATTTAACACTTTTTTTTGTAAAATTTATTCATAAGTATTTTATTTAAAAAAAAATTTTTTTTAACGTTTGTTTATTTTTGAGACAGAGAGAGACAGAGCATGAACAGGGGAGGGGCAGAGAGAGAGGGAGACACAGAATCGGAAACAGGCTCCAGGCTCTGAGCCATCAGCCCAGAGCCCGAGGCAGGGCTCGAACTCACGGACCGTGAGATCGTGACCTGAGCTGAAGTCGGACACTTAACCGACTGAGCCACCCAGGCTCCCCATAAGTATTTTATTTTTTGATGCTATTATAAATGGAAATCTTTTTTATTTTTTTACATCACTACTATTAAGAATACAGTTCATTTTTGTATGTTGATCTTGTATCCTGCAGCCTTGCCAAATTCATCTATTCTAATAGGTTTTTAGTAGCGTCCTTAAAATTTTGTATATATAAAATCCCCGTCATCTGCAAATTGTGATAGTTTTACTCCTTCACTTTTTATTTTTTATTTTTTTATTTGTTTTTTTAATTTCTTGCCTAACCGGCCTTGTTAGATCCTCCAGTGCAATGTTAAATAGAAGTAGCAAGATGAGACATCCTTATACCCGATCTTAGGGGAAAGCATTCAGTCGTTGGCCTTTAATGGTGCTCTGGGTTTTTGGTAGATGCCATTTAAGAGTTGAGAAAGTTCTCTCTATTCCAAGTTTGTTGAGTGTTTTTAATATAAAAGGGAGTGTTAAATTTTGTCAAACTCTTATTACACCTGTTGAGATGACCATGTGGTTTTTGTCTTTTATTCTGTTGATATGATGTGTTAGATTGATTGGTTTTCATATATTAAATCAACCTTGCATTGTTGGTATAAATCTCACTTGGTTGTGGTATGTACTTTTCAAATATATATACTTGGATTTCACTTGCTAGTGTATGTTGAAGATTTTTGTGTGTATATTTGCAAAAGATTAGTCTGTTCCATTTCTTGTGATGTCTTTTGTCTCATTTGGTATGAGGGTAATATTGCTCTTACACGGTGAATTGGGAAGCATTCCTTCATCATCTGTGTTTTGGGAGAGTTTGTAAGGGATGGTATCTATTGTTCTTTAAATGTCTGGTAGAATTTTCCAGTGAAGCTGTCTGGGTGTGGGCTTTTCTTTGTTGGAAGTTTTACAATTATTCAATTTGTCTGCTTGTTATATTCAAAATTTTTTTTTTTTTTTTAGTTTTGCAAGACTGTTTCTAGGAATTTGTCTGTTTCCTCTATGTTATCTAATTTGCTGGCCTATAATTGTTCATAGTATTTTCTTATGATCCTTTTTATTTCTGTAAAGTCAGTGGTAATTTTTCTTTTTCATTCCTGATTTTAGTAATTTGAATCTTTTACCTTTTTTCTTGGTTAGTCTACTTACAGGTTGTGAATTTTGTTGATATTTTCACAGAACCAGCTTTTGGTTTGTTTATTTTTCTTTTCTTTTTTTCTTTTTTTTTCTGTTCTCAATGATCTTTTAAAGATACTAAAAGTGGAAAAATTATCTTTTTTTAAAAAAATAGGCTTCATGCCCAGTGTGGAGCCCAGTGCAGGATTTGAACTCAGGACCCTGAGATCAAGACCTGAAATGAGATCAAGAGTTGGATGCTTAACCAACTGAGCCACCCAGGCACCCTGAAAAAGTATCTTTTTTATTTACTCACATATTTATCATTTTCAGTGATCTTCATTTCTTTAAGCAAATCTGTTTCCATCTGTTATCCTACTTCTGTTTGAAGAACTTCTGATTCTTTTAACTCAGATCTACTGGCAGTGAATTCTGTCAGTTTTGGTTGTCTGGAAAAATCTTTATTTTGCCTTCATTTTTCAATATATTTTGTTAGATACAGAATATTCGGTTGGCATTTTTTTTTCAGTACTTTAAAGACATTGCTCCATTATTCTGCCTTGAGTAGTTTCTGATGAAAAATATACTAATAATCTTATCTTTGTTTTTCCTTTTACTGTTTTCAAGATTTTCTCTTTTTTCTTTGGTGTTGAGCAGTTTGTGAGGTATGTAGGGTTTTCCCCCTGCTTGGGGTTTATTAAATTTCTTAAATATGTGGTTTGTTTTCAAAAACTCTCCAGCATTTTCTCTTTAAATACTTTTTCTACCCTATTTTTTCCCTCTGTTACTGAGAATCCAAATATTTGTATTTGAGTCTCTTTGATAGATGTGACAGATTTTGAATGCTCTGTTCTGTGTTTTTTCTTTCCCCCACTCCTTTAATTCTTTGTGTTTTACTTAGATAATTTCTCTTGACATGATTCTTTCTGTCTGTGTCCCATCTGCTCAGAAGCCCATGTATGTTATTATTTCTCTTCAATATTGTGATTTTTAAAAAATGTTTTTGTCATTTCCGTTTGATTCTTTTATAGTTTTATCTATGTGCAAGTCCTCAGTTTGTTCATGAATCTTCAACAGCTTTATACAACATCCTTTAACATAGTAATCATATTTGTTTTAAAGTCCTTATCCTAGTCCAGTCTCTAGGCCTTTTCTGGTTCTGATTCTCTTGACTGCTTTAGCTCTTGACAGTGGTTTTTGTTTGTTTGGTTGGTTGGTTGGTTGGTTGGTTGGTTGGTTTTTGCCCCTTGATCTTATTATGTGTCTTATAAATATTTATTGAGTGCTGGATCTTATGTTTAAAAGATTAACAGCGACCAAGGTTGATAGTATCTATGCCCAGAAATGTGTACCCCTGTTGTTTTGTCAGGCCATTAGTGTGGGGTTTTGAGTCTCTGATCCATAGTTGGCTAGTTGGGTTTTGTGTTTTTTGTTATTGCTAGTTAGTTTCAACAAGCTACCAACTTCAAATTTTTTTAGTGGCTTCTACCACCTTGTCTTTAGTGTAGGGTCTGGGGCCCTGGAGGGTTTTCTCAGTGTTCTTGCTCTACTCTCAGCTTTCAACAAGTCACGCTCACCTGTTCCATAGGGGAGTCTCTGTGTTCTTGCTCAGCTCTCAGTGGTAGATTGCTATTGTTTTGTACTCTAGTCAAGGCTTTGGTTGTGGGGAGAGAGAATTTGGTCCTCCTGCTGGAGCTTTAATTTTAGGCAGTCCGTTGTCACCTGAGTGCCAGAGTGGTTATTATTAGCATTCCTGCCCCTTCTCCCACCTCTCTCCGCAGCCTTGTATCAAGAGAAGGAATGATTGTCTTGCTCCTCTTCCAACAACAGCAGACCTTTGCTTTATATCAATGTAAGATCTTGGGCCCAAGCTGGCTTCAGACTTGCCCCTGACAGTGATGGCTGGTTTTTTTTTCTCTCTTTCAGTGGTGGCTGACCTTTGTCAGCGATCAGAGAGTGGGCAGATTCCTGCTGCTCATCCAGTAGCAGCTAGCTTTGTTTCTAGAAACCCCTCTTTCAGTAGAAGCTTGGTTTTTTTTCTTGGGCAGGGGGTTTGAGGGTTTCCTTCTGAGATGTTTAAAACTTATCCTCAATGTCTTTCTGTATATCATATTTCAAGGTTGTCTGTTTAGAAGATTAGTTCCTGATGAGCAGAAGGATATTTAGAGAATTTATAGAAGGATGCCTACTATTTGGTTACTATTATAATATGCCAATATGTCTGTTCTTTTACAGCTTAGGCTTGATTTCCGACTCTTTTCACATGTTTTTCGATAGCACTGCCATTTTGGCTGGATTGGCAGCATCTGTTATTTCCAAATGGAGAGATAATGATGCTTTCTCTTATGGGTAAGACCTTTTAAAAACTTTTTTATCGAAGTATAAGAAATACAGAAAATAAATCTTAAGCATAATGAACATAAATTGAACACATTTGTATAACTTGAACTCTTGAATTCCCCCTCATGCCTCCTTCTCGTTCCTTCCCATGTCGCTCCCCAAGAGTAACAAGCACTTCCCTAACTTGGTGGATTAGTTTTAAGCTGTTTTTGAACAGTATGTAATTGCAATCTACAGTATATATATATTTTTTGTTTTTGCATTGAAGTTCTTTTGCTTAGAGATAGGACATCTTGGTTTTGCCAGAAAATTTTAAGTGAAATTTTTTGCTGGATAGGGGACTTCCTCAACTCTTAACCTAATTTTATTAAGAAGAAGACAAAATATTTCAGTTTATGAAAATGGTCATGTTTCTTTTTTAAAGAGATACTTTGCCGTTAATTTATTTAAAATCATTATTTTCTAATCTGATTTTATATTACCCTCTGCAGTTATGCTTTTATGAAAAATACTTCTTTTCATACTCTTGCTGAATTTGGATAACTAATCAAATATTTGGAGAGTTTTTATGCTGAAGAGACCATATTGGCACATCTGGTCTCACTTCCAAGCCTCGTACCCTTCGAGGCAGGGTTTGCCTTTTGTCCATCTCTGATTGGGGGAAGCAATGAAGTTTCTGATGTTCGAGTGATCTGCCTGGGTGTTTTCTTTTTTGAGTTCATACAGTATTTTGCAGTGTAATTGTATTTACATGTAACCAGTACTCAGAGGTAGTACCCTTTTTCTCTGTCTCCCCATCCACTTTCTCTTTCCTTCCTGCTCCCCCCTTGCCTCTTACTTGTTGACTCTTGTCTAGCTCCCTTGTGAGTGCTCTCTCACATTCTCTCCTTTCTTCACTCTTTCCTACTTTTTTTCTCTTTCGCTCTCATCCCCATCCTCATGCTCACTGTCATCTCTCTGGAACTCCCTAACCTCCTCTCTTGTACTTTCCAGTTCCTTGTGCCTGTGCTCATGGTCTTTGTCTATCCCTCAGCCTTCCACCCTCTCCGTCCTCTCTTTCTCTCTCCCGCACGTCTTTGTTTTCTCCCTCTACCCTTGACTGCTGTATCTCTCAGGTCTTCCTTATTCCCTTCTCCCTCTCTCTCAACCTCTTCCGCCCTAAGTCTTTCTTCTCTCCCTTTCCCAGTCTCTTTCCTTCTCTTCCTGATCCTCCTCCTGGAAGGCTCTCTTTCCTTTGCAGCGTCTCTCATTCTCTCCTGCCTGCTCATATCCACTCTCTTAGCGCACTGCCTCTTATTCCCCTTGTTCTTTTACTTTTGTTCCCTCACTGCTTTCCTCTTTCTTTCCACCTTTTGCTTTTGTTCTTGAACAAGCAAGCACACACTGTCTTTCTTGTACATGCTCTTGTTCTCATCAGAGGGCCCACTGTGAGTCCAATCCTTTGCCTCTTATAAAGATGAATAAGATATGTCTTCTGCCTTGGAGGAACTTGTGGTCAGATGGAAAAATGGTTCAGTAAAAATACCATAATGACTGTACATTGTGACAAGTGCCAAAAGAGAGATATATGAAATTCTGACAAAACTTGCTGATTTGGGGTATAACTGAAGTGATATAATTATTTGTAAGATTATAAAAACGAGGCAAAAACACTAATTATACTGTTTTTATAGACTAGAGCGAGAGATCTGTATATAAATAAATCCAAACAGCTCAGAAGAGAACATTTTCCATGGCATTATACAATCAAAAGATTCTTAAGTGTGTTTTGAATCATTAAAGAAAAATTGTATGTAAAGTTCTAATTTTGTGTTGGAAAATTAGTAGTTCATATATATCATATATCAAAAATCTGATTAGAGTATCTTACTGAACAAGTTTTTGGGATAAAGAATAGGTGACTATAAAAGTTCTCAGTTCTTACACGTTAGGATATCTGTTGTTTTCTGTTTAGGTTGCGTAGTCTCCACTGTAAGATGGTTTTTAGGCATAACTTTGATACCTTCAGTACCATAGCGGTTTTAACTGTGCAGCTTCAACTCATTTATATGAGAGAGTAATATTCTTGCCATCTTTTTATCTCTTATTCTATCTTTTCCTTGTTTGCCTTTTTCTTTTGAGAAGGAAAAAATTAGGGAATAAAATCTGATGCAACATTTGAACCTATTAATGATTGCTATAGTAGTAAGCAGTAAAATATAGGTACCAGTACATCAAAATGACACTGGATAGACTAAGCCTAGGGATGAATCTCCAAAACCCTGATTCAGTATGATCGCAATAGCAGACTGACTACAATAGAAGATTAGGAGGAATCTGAGAGGCAGAAGACTTTTCAGTATTTCTCTATAGAAAAGTCATTTTTGTATCTGGTCACACTATTTTTGAAATAGCGATGCCAGTATAAAAATAATATATGTCTGATGGGTAGATACATATGTACATGCCTTCACACATATGTATATGTACGTGTATCCTTTTTTGCCTTGGCTAAAGAATCCAGATGTCATCATACTTAATTAGGCAATAGCACGTTCGTGAATTATATGTTTTAATTCCAAGACTCACTCTGTTGAAGTAAACAGTTATTTGTAGAGTCAAGTATGTCTGGTTTTCACAAAATTTTCACTTGATTCCTGCAAGCAAGATTAGCAAATATATTAAGCCTAATTAAATCACTTGAGTCCAACAGCGGATCAGAATTTATTAAGCACATACTAAGCTAGGCACTAGAGAGACAAAAGGATGCCTGAAAAACATTTCTACCTCTGATCTTGAAATCCAGTGGAACTCAAGGACAAAAGGCTTTCAATCAAGCATTAGCTTTGGGAATAGAAGAGTGGGTTAAAAGAAAGTGCTTTTTTTATTTTGAGGTTAGTAACCCTGCTGATAGATTAGGTAAATTCCTAAGTGTTTACTATGGAAGCAGGCTGAATTTAATGAATGTTTTCTCCTGAAAAATAAAAAGGCATATGCTTTGACAAATATGTAAATCTAATTCATTTGTATGTATTAGAAGGTAGAAATCTGCATTCTTTCTGAATGTAGAAATACATGCTGTGTTGGAATGTACTGAAAGAGCAAACTTCAACATAACTGCAGTGAGTACATTTTTTTAATGTTTATTTTTGTGAGAGAGACAGAGCATGAGCTGGGGAGGGGCAGAGGAAGAGGGAGACACAGAATCCTAAGCAGGCTCCAGGCTCTGAGCTGTCAAGACAGAGCCCTATGTGGGGCTCGAACTCAAAACTGTGAGATCATGGCCTGAGCCAAAGTCGGACACTCAACTGACTGAGCCACCCAGGTGCCCCTGAAACGAGTACATTTTAAATAGTTTGTTCTCTTTAAAAATGTTTTTTACAGTAAAGCTTGTATAATCTAGAAGTTGACAAAGCTAGGAAAAGCAGAATTTTTGATGTTCCTATTATATTATTTAAGGACCATAGTGATTAACTGCTCTCAGCACCCTTTGAATCAAGTTAGGACATGTAAAACTGCCAAGCTGAAGTTTCTAATGACTTTACCTAAGCCACATATACCTTAACAGAAAAACAGAATCTTTCCCTGATGCTTCATGCAGGTAGGAAGCAGAAAGCTTCAGAAGTCCATAGAGAAAAAGGCAGGCATTTAAAAAATAGTTTAATTAAAATTATGTGAAGCCAGGATTGATTCTAAAAATAGGCGATTGATGGGGCGCCTGGGTGGCGCAGTCGGTTAAGCGTCCGACTTCAGCCAGGTCACGATCTTGCGGTCCGTGAGTTCTAGACCCGCGTCGGGCTCTGGGCTGATGGCTCAGAGCCTGGAGCCTGCTTCCGATTCTGTGTCTCCCTCTCCCACTGCCCCTCCCCCGTTCATGCTCTGTCTCTCTCTCTGTCCCAAAAATAAATAAAAAACGTTGAAAAAAAAATTAAAAAAAAAAATAGGCGATTGAAAAGTTTTTGTTAAATGTATTAATCTTAGAAAAGAGTGATTAGGAATGTAAATCTTAAGTTGGCTCTAGGATGATTGTGTTTTCCTTCAGATCAAAGTTCCATTTTCCAAAGATTTCAAAACTGAAAGTTATAAAACAAAAAGTATAAGGAGTTTTTAGAAAAGAAGCAAATAAGTTATTAAACCCCTCTTTCAGAAAAGTCCTTTGCTCCTACTTTTTATTTCTTAGATCCTTCCTTCTTTGCCTCCTTGTCCAGTCCAATTTTTCCTTCTCCAGGGGCAACTTGAAATTTATGTTTCTGTGCAGGGTCTTTCCAAACGTACTTACTCGAGGAAGGTCTTTTGATTGGCTTGTAGAGATGGATGTGGTTTATGGCATTTTGCTATTATATATAATTCATAATAATTAAAGTCATTTCCTCATTTCTACAGTATATATAGAATAAAGCATACTATACTATAAATACTAGGACTTTGCTGGCTGCTTTTAACCATATAATATGGTTTAGAATCTCTGAATGTATATAAATGTATGATTTGATTTTTAAGAAATAATAATTCATTTGTTTACTTTGCTCTTCTTTAGGTATGTTAGAGCAGAAGTTCTGGCTGGCTTTGTCAATGGCCTGTTTTTGATCTTCACTGCTTTTTTTATTTTCTCAGAAGGAGTTGAGGTATTGTAGATAATGATTAGAGTCAGTAAATTACATTTCTGTAATGAAAATGTTTATGAACTAAAGATACATGTATAAAGCTGTCTTCACACTGTTATTAAGTATTATTGAGGACAGTCTTAGATTAGGTAAAATATGTAAGAGGAGCTTACAAAATAGTGGAAAAATTAAATATATGTGAAACTACTTGAAATTGAAAACCATTAAATGATAGTGCTTTATAAGCTCTGAATGAATTGTAGACGCTGTGAAAAGTAAAGGCACGTTCTGGGTAGTGAGGTCAGCTGGGAAGAGTTCTTAAACAAATCCGAGAATTTTGTCAGTGAACCTGTAATATTTGGCATATTAAAGAAATATAAAGAAAAAATTGAAAGATCAATGAACCTGAAATGAATGGCAGTATTTTATGATACCAAAGAGGGATGGTTTTTAGACCAAATAGTCATGCTTTTAAATATTGGTGTGTATTTAAAAATAGTAATTACTACCTTGTCTGCAGTATGTGAGCACTATTTTTTTTTCTAGAAACTGTTTTGGTATATATTTATAGAGTACTTTTAATTCTGAAAATAAAAATTTTTAAAGATTGCTTTTTGTTTTTATCAATTGATCACTCAAAAATTATATCAATGCTGTTTGTTTGTGTTATGTGTTTTCTAGAGAGCATTAGCCCCTCCAGATGTACACCATGAGAGACTGCTTCTTGTTTCAATTCTTGGGTTTGTGGTAAACCTAATAGGAATATTTGTTTTCAAGCATGGAGGTCATGGACATTCTCATGGCTCTGGTATGATGGTTAGAACGCTTTGTTTCTTCATTTTCTCTTTTCATCATAATTATCACTTTTGAAAATTGATACATTTTAAAGTTAAAGTCTATGTTGGTTTTTTTTTAAGTTTATTTATTTTGACAGAGAGAGAGAGAGAGAGAGAGAGAGAGCAAGCATGAGTGGAGGAGGGGCAGAGAGAGAGGGGGAGAGAAGAGAATCCTAGGCAGGCTCCACCTTGTCAATGCAGAACCCGATGTGGGACTCTATTTCACGAACCGTGAGATCATAACCTGAGCCAAAATCAAGAGTCTGATGCTTAACCGACTGAGCCACCCAGGAACCCCTATGTTGATTTTTAACAACAGAAATAATATGTTAATAGACACTTATTAATGTCTTCTTGAACCATCACTCCTACTTCTCCATGTGTCTCCATCTCAGAGCCATCTCAGAGTTACACATAATCAAGTTTGGTTGTGGATGCTTCCATACCTCTGTAGCTGTGGACACCATTTATATAAAACCAACAAATAAACATTAGAAACAATAAAACCAATCTAGTTACTAAAAATTACAGTACATGTGGCTATGAAATTTATTATACAATCTGTCTTTGAGATCCTTCTATTTGGTATGTATCAGTTGGCCTTCTCTTGTTGACACATAGAACTCCATGGTGTGGGATACCATGGCTTATTTAACTGGTCTTCTGTATGTAGACTGTAAGTCATTTCCATATGAAACGTATCCTTGTGAACATATGCAGTTGTTTTTCCAGAGTTTTGCTGTCCCATATAGTAGCCATTAGTCACATGTGGCTATTTAAATTTAAATTATGGTTGGGGCGCCTGGGTGGCGCAGTCGGTTAAGCGTCCGACTTCAGCCAGGTCACGATCTCGCAGTCCGTGAGTTTGAGCCCCGTGTCAGGCTCTGGGCTGATGGCTCGGAGCCTGGAGCCTGTTTCCGATTCTGTGTCTCCTTCTCTCTCTGCCCCTCCCCCGTTCATGCTCTGTCTCTCTCTGTCCCAAAAATAAATAAACGTTGAAAAAAAATTTTTTTTAATTTAAATTATGGTTAATTAAATTTAATAAAATTAAAAATTCACTTCTTCAGTTACACTAGTGACATTTTAAGTGCTCAGTAGCCACATAGGGCTACCATATTGGACAGCAGATACAGAACATTTCCATTGTCACAGAAAGTTCTTTGAGTTGCACTGTGCTGGACTATAAGTAGAGTTGCTGGAACACAGGAAATACAGTTTTTAGTTTCAGTAGACAATAGCAAATTGCCCTCAAAATTACTATCATTCACATTTATCCCAGCAATGAATGTCAGTACTGATTTCCTTCCACTCATATCAAAACTTATTATTACGATTGGAGCTCCTGGATGGCTCAGTCTGTTAAGCATCCTACTCTTGATTTCAGCTCAAGTCATGATCTCATGGTCAGGAGATCGAGCCCCACATCAGGCTCTATGCTGATAGCACAGAGTCTGCTTGGGATTCTCTCCTTCTCTGTCTGCCTCTCCCCGGCTTGTGCTTGTGCACATTCTCTTTCAAAACAAATAAATAAACTTAAAAGAAAATTAAAAAAAACACAAAACTTATTATTATGGGTTTAAGACTGTTTTGCTAATAGTTTGGTAAAAATGATATCTCATTTTATTTGTTATTTCTTGTTTAGTAGTGAGGTTGAAAATCTTTCTGTATGGTTTTAGGACATTCAAGTTTATCCTCTTGAACTGTCTATTTATTTCTGCTTGTTTTTCTATCCTCTTCTTGTTAATCCATTTTTAATAATTTTTATATATTTTGTATACTAATCATTTGTTTTATGTGTTGCAAACATCTTTTCCCAATCTATGGCTTATCTTTAAACTTTTATGTAGGTGTTCTTAATTTTGATATAGTCTTAGTTTTTCTGTCTTACATTTTTTTCTGGTATGTTTTCTACTTTGAGAAATTTCCATTTTCTGAGTCGTAAACATGTCTCATATTTTAATACCGTTAAAATTTAGGGTTTTTTTTCCCAATCCATTTTGTTCCTTCATCTATATGTAATTTGTTTTTGTGGTAGGGTGAGTTAGGACTTAACTTTTTATTTCCAGTGTGAATAAGCAGGGTTTCCAAGCACCAGTTATTAACCTGCCTTTTACCCCATTGATGTAAAACAACACTTTTAGCCTATATTAAGTTACCTTTTAAAATTGTTTGGGCCTGTCTTGCCCATTTGGTTTTTTCATCAGCTTGTCAAGTTGTATGAAAAATCTTTTTGGGATTTTGATTGGGAATGCATAAAAATTTTTTTATGTCTTTTACTAAATTATCTTAGCTATTTTAATAAAGATCTTTGTATTTTTTGATCAGTTTATTTTTAAGTAGTTGAATGTTTTTATTACTATTAAGAATAGAAATTATTATTCCTCTTGTCTTATTGTATAGCCAGGACCCCTAGCACAGTGTTGATTAGATATACTTACAGTTTGTATCCTTGTGTCAAAGTGGATAGTCACCTGAGTAACTTAAAAAAAAAAAAAACCTTAATGCCCGGGTTTAATCGCAGAACATTTTTATCAGAATCTCCAGAGGAAAATGCAAACATCAGCATATTTTAATATGCATTCTTCATTGATTTAATGAAGAATGCTACTAAAGTTTTATCATTTGGTCTGATGTTTATGGTCTATTTCTGATGAAACTGTCTTATCAAGTTAAGATATTACTTTTTATTCCTGCATCTATTGAAGTAATCATTTTTTCTTCCTTAATTTAAAATTTGTAATTACATTGATAGATTTCTCATAAGGAACCATCCTTAAATTTTGTGTCTGTATTTTGGTCTACATTTGGGTGTGTGATCCATTTTCAGTCAATTTTTGTCTATCATGTGAGGTATGGGTCCAATATCATTTTCTTATATATAGATATCTGGTTGTCTCAGCACCATGTTAAAAAGATTATTTTCCCCCCATCGAATTGTGTTGGCACACTTGTCAACAATCAGTTAACTATAAATGTGAGAATATTCTGGACTCTCAGTTCTTTTTCATTGATCTGTATGTCTATCCTTATGCCAGTACCCTACTGTCTTGTTTAATGTACATTTGAGGTAGGTTTTGAAATTGGAACATGTGAGTTATCCAGCTTTTTCTTTTTTTAAGATTATTTTACTTATTTTACTTATTTACTTCTTGCGTTTCCATATAAATTTTAAGATCAGCTTGTCAATTTCTGCAAAAAAAAAAAGACGGTTGGGATTTTTATAGAAATTATATTGAATCTGTAGATGAATTTGAGGAGTATTGTCATCTTAACAATGGTGAGTCTTCTGGTCCATGAACATGGGATGCCTTCACATTTATTTATAGCTTCTTTAATTTCTTTCAACATGTTTTATAGTTATTAGCATACATGTTTCACACTTAACTTTACAGTTAGGCTTTCTTTTTTTGTTGTAGGTAGTATAAGTGTGATTGTTTTCTTAATTTCATTTTTATATTGTTCTTTACTGATGTATAAGGATATAGTTCATTTTTGTATACTGATCTTGTGTCTTGCCACATTGCTGAAATTGTTCCATATTCTAATAGGTTTTTAGTGGATTCTGTAGAATTTTTTAGTGTCCTGTATCTGTAAATAGAGATAGTTTGCTTCTTCCTTTCCATATGAATGCCTTTAAAAAAATTTTTTTTTCTCTTGCTTAATTGCCCTGGTAGATCATTCGGTACAATATTAAATAGAAGTGGTAAGAGAGTACATTCTTGTCTTTTTCCTGATTTTAGGATGAAAGCATTCAATCTTTCTTCATTAAATATGCTGTTAGCTGTGTTTACTGTGAGGAAGTTTATTTCTATTCCTAGTTTACTAGGTGTTTTTATCATGAAAGGGTACTGGGCTTTGTCACAACTTCTTCACTTTTTGAGATGATAGTTGGTTTTTATTCTTTATCCTTTTAACATGGCATATTACATTGCTTGATTTTTGGGTATTAAACCACCTTTGCATTCTTAGGATAAATCTCATTGGACATGATTTATCTTTTTTATGTATTGCTTTATTTGGTTTGCTAGTATTTTGTTAAAGACACTGTGTCTATATTCTTAAGGAATTTTTAGTCTGTAGTTTGCAGGGTATCAGGGTAATGCTGCTCTTATGTAATGAGTTGGGAAATGTTCTCTTTTCTATTTATTTTTATTTTAGAGAGAGAAAGAGCACGAGCAGGGAAGAGGGGCAGAGGGAAGGAGGGAGGGAGGGAGGGAGAGAGAGAATCTTAAGCAGGCTCCACACTGCATGGAGCCTGATGTAGGGCTCTGTCACACCACCCTGGGATCATGACCTGACCCAAAATCAAGAGTTAAATGCTCAACCGACTGAGCCACCCAGGTGCCCCTCTTCTATTTACTTATTTATTTTTAAGGGAATTGGTGGGGAAGAGTACGGAATGTTTGGCAGAATTCATAAGTGGCAGAATTCAAAAGCCTGGGCTTTTCTTTTTCAGGTTTTAAATTCTTATTTTATTTTATTTATTTATTTTTTGCTTACTATAGGTTTGGTCACATTTTTATTTCTTCTTGAGTCAGTTTCAGTAGTGTGTACATTTCTAGGAATGTTCATTTGTGCATTTGTTGTCCATTTCATCCAAAGTATCTTCTTTGTTTACTTGTTTATGGTATGTTTTTTTAAAAAAATTATTTTATTTCCATAAAGTCAGCAGTGAAGACCTTTCTTTACCAAGTATCCAAAGTATCTTCTTTGTTTACTTGTTTATGGTATGTTTTTTTTAAAAAATTATTTTATTTCCATAAGGTCAGCAGTGAAGACCTTTCTTTACCAGTTTTAGTAATTTGTGCCTTCTGTCATTTTTTTTTTCTTGATTAGTTCTGTTAAAGGTTTATCAATTTTGTTGATTTTTTTATTTTTTTAAAGAGTGCCCTTTTGGTTTTATTGATTTTTTTTCCCATTGTTTTTCTCTCTATATTAAATTTTATTTCTGCTTTAATACTTTTATGTCCTTATGCTTTGCCTTTAGTTTTTTTTTTTAATTTCTTAAGATGGAAAATGAGATTATTAATTTGAGGGGTGTTTGTTTTTTTGCTTTTTTTTTTTTTTTTTTTTTTGTTGTTGTTTTTAGCATAGCCAAATTTTTTTCTAAGCATTGCTGAAATATGATCCGTAAGTTTGGTAGGTCATGTTTTCATTTTTGTTCATCTTAAAGTATTTTTCTTTTTTTTTTCTTTTTTTTTAAATGTTTATTTTTGAGAGAGAGAAACTGAACATGAGCAGGGGAAGTGCAAAGAGTAAGGGAGACACAGACTCTGAAACAGGCTCCAGGCTCCAAGCCGTCAGCACAGAGCCCGATGTGGGGCTCAAACTCACCAACTGTGAGATCAAGACCTGAGTCAAAGTCAGATGCTCAACAGGCTGAGCCACCCAGGAACCCCTCAAAGTATTTTTCAATTTCCTTTTTGATTTCTTCTTTGACTCATTAGCTATTTAAGAGTGTTACTTTTGATTTTCTTTTGTCATTGATACCTAATTTAATTCCATTGTGATCAGATGACACACTTTATATGATTTCAGGGTTTTTTTTCAATTTATTAAGTCTTGTTTTATCACCTAGCATTTGGTCTCTGTGGACAGTGTTCCATGTGCACTTGAGGAGAATATGTATTCTGTTCTTCAGATGTTAGGTGTAATTTGTTTATAGTTGTTTAACCTTCTGGGGTTTTTTTGTTGATCCTCTGCTTAGTTGTCTATTTATTATTGAAAGTAGGTATTTAAGTTTCCAACTATAATTATTCAATTGTATATTTTTTCAGTTAATTATTTTTTGCTTCATGTATTTTGGAGCTATATTGTTCAGTGCAATATGTTTATAATCATTATATCTTCCTGATAGATTGAACATGTTTTTATGTGATGTTGTTTTTGTCTCACAATAACTTTTGGCTTACAGTTTATTTTGTCTGATATTATGATAACCATTCCAGCTCTCCCCTGCACGCTCACTCTCTCTCTCTCTCTCTCTCTCTCTCTCTCTCTCTGTCTTTTTTTTTTTTTTCTGCTTGCATGGTGTATTTTTCTTTCTTTTTACTTTCAGCTTGTGTCTGAGTCTAACATGTATCTCTTATAGACAATATAACTAGATCATATTTGTTTTAATCAATTCTATCTCTGTCTTTCAATTAGGATATTTAAACAATTTGCATGTAATTACTAAGGTAGGATTTACATCTGCCATTTTAATATTTGTTTTCTGTATCTTCAGTCCTTTTTGTTACTCTACTTCTTGGTTTTTTGTTACTTGTTTTCTTGTTACTCTGACTCTTATTTTTTAAATGGATACTTTCTAATGTACTTTTTAATTCTGTTGTTTCTTTTACTGTATAGTTTTGAATATTTTCTTAATTGTTGCCCTGAGGATTACAAGTAGTATCTTGATTTAAAATGATTTAGTTCAGATTAATAGTAATTTAGTAATACACAAAACTTTTGCTCCAATACACCTCCACGTTCGCCTGCCTTCCTTGTACTATTATTGTCAGACAAATTACGTATTTTTATGTTGTAAGCCCATCAGTACAGTTTTATAATTATTACTTTATGCAGTTGTCTCTTAAAACCTACAGTAGAAGTGAGTCACCAATTTAAAAATACATTCATCCTCTTTTATAATTGCCTTTACCAATGCTCTTTATTTCTCTATGTGTATTTGAATTACTGTTTAGTGTTCTTTTATCTCATTGGCAGGTAGTGTTTTTGTTGATGTGGCAATGTCTTATATGTCCTTTATTTTTAAAGGAGAGAGGTGAATTTAGATATCTTAGTTGAGTCTTTTTCTAACATTCTGATTTTGTCATCCCACTGGCTTTTGACTTCCATGGTTTTGGTGGAGAAGTCCCCAGTTAATCTTATGCAGGTTTCTTTATACATGGTAAGTTATTTTTTATCCTGGTCTCCAACTTTCAGTGTCTCTTTGGCATTCATCAATTTGACTATGGTGGTTCTAGATATGGTTCCATTTGAGTTTATTCTTCGGATATTCTTTGGATTTTCCTAAGTTTTTTGAATGTGTGGTTAATATTTTTCATCAAATTTTTTTTCTGTCTCCTACTTTCTTTTCTTTTTTTGAGATTCTTTTTATGCTTATTTTGGTACACTTGATGTTTCCACACATCAAGGTCTCTAAGGCTGTTTATTTTTCTTCATTTTCTTTTTTTCTGCTCTGTTGGAAAACCAGAGTGGAAAACCTCTGTTGATCCATGTTCAGGTTTGCATTATTGTAGCTCAACTCTGTTGTTGAGCACTTCTAGTAAATATTTTATTTCAGTTATTGTATTTTTTCACTCCAGAGTTTTTGTTTGGTTCTTTTTTACAATTTCTCGTCATTGATATTTTCTATTTGGTGAGTCATCACTGTTACACTTTCAGTCTTTAGATATGGATTTCTTTATTTCTTTGAACATATTTATAATGGCTGGTTTAAAGTCTTTGTCTATTAAGCCCAAAATATGAGTCCCCTTGAGGAACATATTCTGTTGGTTGCATTTTTTTCATGTGTGTGTGGCATACTTTCCTCTTTCTTTGCATGTCTTATAATTTTTGTTGTTGTTGAAAACTGGACATTTTATATTATAATGACTCTGGTATCATTACTTCAACCTCTCCCTTCAAAGTTTGTTGTTGCTGATACTGTTGGTTTCTCTTGTTGCATGACTTTCTTGGACTAATGGCTTTCCTGCAGCGTGTGGCTGTTAAATTTTTAGAGCTGACCTCTGAGTCTAATAGTCACCACATTGAGGATAGAGATTTTTCTAAAGAATTGCTAGTTTGTACAAAATACTGACTGTGCTCTGGAGATGGTGCTTTCACAGAGCTCTGGAAGAAATCCGATCTCTCCATTGTCTACAGTGCTGCTGGCTTTTTTTGGCTGCTTTCAGCTGAGCTAGGGCAGGAGGTGAAATGGGAGTAGCCCCAAGTAAAAACAGTAGAAACTCTGTAGTCCTACCGAGGTTTGGTAGTTTCTTCTTGGATGGGTGCTTATAGTTCATTTTGTGGTTTTGGTTAGTTGCTAGAGTTCTGATGTTGATTTTTAAATGTGTCCCTTGTATTCTTATTGTTTTAAATGAAAGAACTAATTTGCCAGTATCCTCTCTCCACCATTTTGGGAGTTCATCTCCCCATTATTCGTGATTTTCCATATAATGCAATGCTGGATTTGGTTTACTGGTATTTAAGATTTTTGTGAATATTAGTGATATTTTTGAATTGGGTAACATCCAGTGTTCTTATGTGCTTTGCAATAGCTTGTATAAGACATTTCTTTGATGGTTTAGTAGATTTAGGTCTGCTATGGAGAGAGGATTCTGCATTATTTTGTTTTTTTCTAAGGATTCTACTTGCTATAATGTAGTTTTACTGATCCTTTTTTTTTATTATTAAAAAAATTTTTTTTAATGTTTACTTATTTTTGAGAGAGAGAGAGAGACAGAGCCTGAGCAGGGGAGGGGCAAAGCAAGAGGGAAACACAGAATCTGAAGCAGGCTCCAGGCTCTGAGCTGTCAGCACAGAGCCTGACTCAGGGCTGGAACCCACAAACTGTGAGATCATGACCTGAGCCAAAGTCGGACATTTAACTGAGCCACTCAGGTGCCCCTACTGATCCTTTGAACAAATACAGCAGCTTCTCTGCCTCAAATGACCATATGCATACATTTTGTCTTATCTTTGTGAGTATATGTAGTGGTACTTTGCAAAGTTTTAGCCAAGATTTTTGTCTGTGCTCTTCACCACTTTATCCCCAGTGCCTAGAACAATGCCTATAACATAGTGTGTTCCTCTTGTATGAATGAATAACATTATCTGTAATCTCTTTAAATATTTCTGTGTACTCCTCACTTACTTTCATCATCAATAAAGTCTACCACTTGCCTCTGTACTTTTATTTCCTTCCTATACTCCATGGTAGGAGGAACTCAGTATTGTTTTAACACTGTAACACTTCTTGCAAGTAAATGTTTATTTAATTAAATCTCTTTTTAGAGCTAGTTCTTTTCACTAATATCAGTGTTATTGTAATCATTTATGTAGTATACGTTTACATACCTTTTGTTCTAACTACTTTTTAGGCCATGGACACAGTCATTCCCTTTTTAATGGTGTTCTGGATCAGGCACATGGCCATGGAGATCATTGCCATAGTCATGATTTGAAACATGGTGCTTCACATAGCCATGATCATGCTCATGGACATGGACACTTTCATTCTCATGGTGAGTACAGCCAGAAGATTTTCAAATGGATAGCCTTCCAAATACACAGAGATTTTGTGTAGATCACTCTTTTCATTGAAATAGTCTCTTGAAAGGGTCTTGTAATCAACTTCCTTTCTAATGAATCGGACTAAATGGTTCACAGGGCTAGTTCATTTTTAGTATATGATGAAATTAACTCAATATAATGCAGTGGATATAGCTTTTTTTTCAGTGAATATATTATACTATGTGCCACTATTTTAAATGAGTGTCAGTGAATCAGAAACAATTGTTTTTTAGCAAATGAAAATCATTTTTTTTTAAATATGATAAAGCCTTTTGTGCTATATGTGGGCTTACAGGGGGTTTCAATTTTTTTCATTTTCATTGCAGAATTTTTGATTTGCCTCCTTGTTCTCTTAGAAATCTTGTGTGCTAACTTATATAGCATTGGGTATTAAGTTATAAGGTATTTATCAACTTAATTTTTATTTTTAAATTATATTTTAAATAATTTATCTGTGAAATTTCAGAGTATAGATTAATATAAGCTGCTCTGACAACAAGTTATATGCTTAAGTATTATCTGTACTTGCCACATAGAATCCTCAGACTTTTGATTTGATAATTAAAAAAGTTCTTAGAGATTGAATATTAAGTCCCTAATTTTTCAGTCTCTAAAATTTGCTATATTTTTGTACTATTACACTGGTATGTTTTATTTAGTATTTATTTATTTGTATTTTAATTCCACTATACTTAACATACAATGTTAAATTATTTTCAGGTGTACAATAAATACAGTGATTTAACAATTCCATTTATTACTCAGTGCTCATCAAGATAAATGAACTCTTAATCCCCTTTATCTATTTTACCCATCCTCCAACCCCACCTCCTCTCTGATAACATCAGTTTGTTCTCTAGTTATAGTTTAGTCTGCTTTTTGGTGTGTCTCTTTTTTTTTTTTTTTTCATTTGGTTATTTGTTTTGTTTCTTAAATTCCACATGAGTGAAATCCTATGTTATTTGTCTTTCTCTGACTGACTTACTTTACTTAGCATTATGCTTTCTAGATCCATCCATGTTGCAAATGCCAAGTTTTCAATCCTTTTTATGGCTGAATAATATTCCATTGTATGTATATATACTACATCTTCTTTATGTATTCACCTATCAATGGACACTTGGGCTCCTTCCATAATTTGTTGTAAATAATGCTGCAGTAAACATACAGATACATATATCCTTTCGAATTAGTGGTTTGGTTTTTTTTTTTGGATAAATACTCAGTAGTGCAGTTACTGGATCACGTGGTAGTTCTGTTTTTGAATTTTGAGGAACCTCCATTCTGTTTTCCACAGTGGCTGCACCAGTTTGCATTCCCAACAACAATTCACCAAGGTTCCTTTTTCTCTACATCCTTGCCAACACTTGTTGTTTCTTATGTTTTGTTTTGTTTTTTAAAATTTTTTAAAATGTTTTTATTTATCTTTGAGAGAGAGAGAGAGTGTGCAAGCAGGGGAAGGGCAGAGAGAGAGGGAGACACAGAATCCGAAGGAGGCTCCAGGCTCTGAACTATCAGCACAGGGCCTGACGTGGGGCTTCAACCCACGAGCTGTGAGACCATGATCTGAGCCAAAGTCAGATGCTCAACTGACTGAGCCACCCAGGCACCCCTCTTATGTTCTTGATTTTACACTGGTATGTTTTAAAACCTTGCTTTCCCAAGATTTTGCTTACATGCATCCTGTAATAATTTTGAAACATTGTGTATTCCTCACACAGTAAGATGATTCCTAAAAAATTACTTGTTTAAATAATGGCAAGGAATATGATTTCAGGTATCTTATTGATAATATTTAGAATGAAACTTCTGTATTACTCTGAAATATATTCATTGGACTCTAAATAACTTAGTGATTTGAGACCCACTCTCACTCATGCAAAAACAGGTAAATAGTTATAAATTTTATAACATCCTGTTTCTCCTTGAAGTTTTATTTTCATTCCAGAATTTTATACTAATGGATTATATTTGTGTGATTAATTGACCTCGTATTATAGTTCTTGGCAGTAAAATGTGTATAAATTAAAATTTCTTATGTCCTAGAAACATAAGACTTAGCATTTATTTTGGATGGAGTTACTGTGGTTGTTACTAAAAGTCAATCAAAATAATTGTATTTTAAAAATTTTGATAATACATAATCATAAACAATATTTTTCTTGAAATACATATATTAATGAGATGATTTGAGCTCCTTGTTTCTCAATTAGTATATGGATAAATGACATCAGCATAAAACACATTTGGGCAATAGTTCTGTTCCTATTTTCTAGCTTTATAATGTAAGTACTAAGAAACTTTAAATAGAAGAAATTCTGTTTGTAGCAGTTTCAGTCTATTCTTTGAACACTTCAGAATTACATTCCAGGGTTGCCTGGGTGGCTCAGTCGGTTAAGTGTCTGACTTCAGCTCAGGTTGTGATCTCATGTTTGTGGATTTGAGCCCCGCGTCGGGCTCTGTGCTGACAGCTCAGAGCCTGGAGCCTGCTTCGGATTCTGTGTCTCCCTCTCTCTCTGTCCTCTCCTGCTCGCACTGTCTCTATCTCTCAAGAATAAACAAACATTAAAAAAATTTTTTTTAAATAATTACATTCCAAAAATTAACGCAATGATCTATTATCAAAAATTATTTTTGGGGCGCCTGGGTGGCGCAGTCGGTTAAGCATCCGACTTCAGCCAGGTCACTATCTCGCGGTCCGTGAGTTCGAGCCCCGCGTCAGGCTCTGGGCTGATGGCTCAGAGCCTGGAGCCTGTTTCCGATTCTGTGTCTCCCTCTCTCTCTGCCCCTCCCCCGTACATGCTCTGTCTCTCTCTGTCCCCAAAATAAATAAAAACGTTAAAAAAAAAATAAAAATAAAAAAATAAAAAAAATTATTTTTGATGATCTATAAATTGGCAGTTTCATTAGCTAATCCCTACATTTTATTAAAAAGTAAAGAATTGGAAATCACGTTGCTTACAAAAGGATTTGCTAGGTAGTATCTACAGTTATTACTTTTCTGATATTAACACCAATATTTGCAATTCACCACTTGTTTGTTGCTCTAGAATTTTTTTTATTTATGCCTTTGGCAATGCACTGTAGTAAGATTCTAAATAGGTGAAAGGTAGCCTTTTTTTTTTTTTTTTTTTTTTTTGCCAAGGGGAGAACGTAAGTGGCAAAGAAGAATTTATAGGACATCATGGCACATAGATATCATAGTAACTAGTAAAAGGAAATGCTAGGCTTCAAACACAAGGAAATCTGACTCCAAAATCTTCTCTTGACTATTATTTCTGCCTTCAGTATATATTAGTCAATCTAAGGATATGAAGGTAATAGGGCCATGATTCCATTTTGCCTGTGAGAGACATTGTAGTCTCACTGGGAAATACTGTGAGCCTCATATTTTTTGGAATGCTTACTGTCAGTAAACCTAGCTGGTTTTTAACTTGCTTGCTTTAACTACTCATGTCTCAGTGACTCAAGCAGTAAAAGTTTATATCTTGCTCTTGGGTTGATGGGGTAAAGGAGGATGGATACTGTTTCTCATTCAGTCTAGAGATCCAGGTTCCTTTCATTTCTGGGATTCTTGACCTTTGGAATCCTCCCATGGATTCTCTGCATCTACCTGGAGCTAAACTACATAGAAGATCATGTGGGACATTCTTTTTTGGAGGCGGGGGACATTCTTACAAGCCTGGAAATGGTTTACCTCTCATATTTCTTTGTTTAATACTCAGTCACATACATCACATAACTCAATGGAACCTGGGAAATGTAGTTTAGTTGTTTACCAAAGAAGTGGGTGATAAACAACTACCCAGTCTCTACCACAGGTAACAAATTTTATGTCCAGAAGTACTGTCAGATTTTACATAGATGGGAGTTAATTGTTTTACATAGCCATTATATTAGTATAGTATTATATACCTTCCAAATAATTATGTCAAAAATTACTGTCCTTATCTAGACCTACTACCTATAGACAAATCCCTTGCCTTGATTAGGGAGCTGGAGTTTTGGAATAGTCAACACTTTTGACTGTCAGCATGATTTTTTAAGGTGGCTACATCTTTCTGCCATCATAGCAGTGCCATATCCAGACAGAAATCATTGTGCAGCTTTAGGCTTTTATGCCTTTTCTGAAGCATTGTTACAGTCTCTATCAAAGCTGTAGTAAGGATATGTCAGCTCTTAGGTACTATGGGCCAAGAACCAAGACCCCAGACAAGCTTTCTGTTAGACATGATCAGAAGGCTTATCAGTCCTCCTCATGATCTCAATATTGCTGATTGTTTACCTATATTTTCTGCTTTAGTATCTTCAGAGTAAGTATAGAAATTACAGTATTGTTAAATTTTTTTCATCATAAAGTCTTAATGAAAAAGTATTTTTATCTCTTCTCTGTGAAAAGCTTGCCACATCCATTTAGAAGCTGTTAGAAAACTATTGTTTGCCATAGTCCAGTTATCCTGGATGCTGTCCTGGCTTCATTACTTCGACTTCTTGTAACTTCAAGCAGATTTGTTTTGTCTGAGTTTTCCAGTTGTAATATTAGTGTAGCAAGCTGTAGTATAAGGTATGTTACGAGTAGTAGAAGACTTTCACAGTGTTTTTAATTTACTGTCTTTTACTAGATTGCTTAATATAATAATGACCTAAATACTGTGTATTTTTAAAATGCCCATGTCTATCTCCATTCAGTTACTACATTAAATTAAAAAAATAATTTTGTAGGTCTGATGTGGCTGTATAGTCATGCATCCTTCATGATATACTTGAATGAAAAGTTCTCTGAATTGCAAAAGTTGAATCAGGAATTGAAGATATATTTTAAAATAATTTAACTTAACTCTCTACAGATGGTCCCTCTTTAAAAGAAACAACAGGACCCAGCAGACAGATTTTACAAGGTATGACAAGCAATTTGTATATTTCTGTTTTATGAAATGGATTTCATTGTGTTGATCTATCTGGAAATTTCCTTTAAGAAAAGTGTATAATGTAATATTTGTGTCTAAAATATTAGCTTTTCTTCTGATTTTTAAAATATATACTATTAGGTATATTAGCAGATATTCTTTTAACTGTTACTTTTGCCTATTTTCTTAGATTTAATAAGAAGATTAAAATATTTAGTACTGTAGGGGCACCTGGGTGGCTCAGTTGGTTGGGTGACCAACTTCGGCTCAGGTCATGATCTCGCAGTTTGTGACTTTGAGCCCTGTGTCGGGCTGTGTGCTGACAGCTCGGATCCTGGAGCCAGCTTTGGATTCTATCTCTCTCTACTCCTCCCCTGCTCACGCTCTGTGTCTCTCTGTCTCTCAATAATAAATAACATTAAACGGGGCGCCTGGGTGGCGCAGTCGGTTAAGCGTCCGTCTTCAGCCAGGTCACGATCTCGCGGTCCGTGAGTTCGAGCCCCGCGTCAGGCTCTGGGCTGATGGCTCAGAGCCTGGAGCCTGTTTCCGATTCTGTGTCTCCCTCTCTCTCTGCCCCTCCCCCGTTCATGCTCTGTCTCTCTCTGTCCCAAAAATAAATAAATGTTGAAAAAAAAATTTTTTAAAAATAAAATAAAATAAAAAAATAAATAACATTAAAAAAACAATTTTTTAATATTTAGTAGTTAACTATAAATTATACCCATGCCAATGGCTATAGTAACACCATAGTAATATATTTGCCTTCATAGGATGATTAAATATTTTTTCCAAATTCAGTATTCAGTATGTATTTACGTTGTGGAAAAATTTAGAGGAAAAATGTAATGCATCCAAACCCTTAGAATGTATAACACTAAGAATGAACCCTAATGTAGTTGGACTTTGAATGATAATGACATGTCAGTGTAGTTTCATCACTTGTAACAAATGTACTTACTACTCTGCTGGGAATTTTGACAGTTTGGAATGTTATGCCCAATACAGGGGTGTATGGGAAATCTGTACCTTCCATTCAGTTTTGCTATGAATGTGAAACTGCTCTAAAAACTTAACTCTGTTATATTAAAATATGCATGTAATGCACAGTGAGACCTTTGTCATATTCATAGGCATCAAATGATGATACCTTACAAAATTTTACAAGGCAGAGAAAATCAATTTTGTCTATGAATTATGATAGTTTGTTTTTGAGATGTGAGCCAATCTTTGGCTCTGAGTTTCCATTTAGACTTCATTGTCAAAGTTTCCAAATTCCCAGCTCTCCACCTTCCTGCTTTTAGTAACTTTTGACTTCAATCTGACTTTCTCAATAGCTCGTGATCCAATCTCTACTGCACCTATTTTTCTTCACTATTTCTTGATAGAGCTCTTGCTTTTTATTTTTTCACTGTGAATATGCTCCTTCATACTGAGGAGTTTATTTCAGGAGGCTTAAATGTGTCTTCTAGTCACTAGTTTTCCATTTGCAAAATATATAGAATTGGTTTAGAACAGCATTTGCTGAAATAGCTTGTAATCATGCATATGTAATGCATCTATATCCAATGCTATAAATTAGCCTTGATAATATGAGTTTATTTTAGTTTTGGAAATCATCACAAGTTGAGGGAAGGGAGGTTGGATTTGCCTTCCTAATTATCTTTTATACAAGCTGTTAGGAAAATTACTTTATATTTTCTGAGTATCCATCAATTTCCAATGGCTGCTGCAGCCCAGTAGATAGCTGAAGGATAGAGATAACTGGCATTAAAAGTTTCCGTGTGGCTACTCACACATGAAAACTGACATAACCAAGTTTTTTGGTTATTTGCAGCTTCTTCAGTATGAACTCTGGCTTTCTATATTCTTGGACAGTAAACATTTCAGTATCCTACCAGGTCTTCTAAGGCTTTCAACTTTTATATAAGTTAAACATACTAGTTTAGATTTCTCTCTTTAGTGATTATTCTTCTTGAAACAGTCATTACAAAGTAAGAAGGGCTTAGGAAATTCATGACACTTCCTAATAAAGTCAGTTTTGTGGCGCCTGGATGGCTCAGTCAGTTGGGTGTCCCACTTCGGCTCAGGTTATGATCTCACAGCTCGTGAGTTCGAGCCCTGCATTGGGCTCTCTGCTGATAGCACAGAGCCTGGATCCTGCTTCAGATTCTGTGTCTCCCTCTTTCTCCCCCACTCACACTCTTTCTGTCTCAAAAATAAGTAAACATTAAAAAAAAAAGCCAGTTTTTAGGTCAGAACATAAGATGTAGTCAGGGACTTTTTAGTGGAAGAGAAATCAAGAACAAATGATACTTTTTTTTTTTCCTTTTAGTATTTACAGTCATTTTTACATCTGATCCTACTAAGACACTAATTAAAGAATATAAAGGCTTGACATCACATGTCACATAAGAGTTTTGAAGCTTAGGTACCTTCAATCTACTTTGATGGACACTTTTCTTCATTTTTTTTTTTTTTTAACCTAATGTGGGCTCGACACTTATTAAATTCTTTGCTATTTGAAACACCCTAGAGCAACAGATTTTTTTTTTCTATGAGTATGCTTTGGCATAATATTTTCGTTATGGGAAATAGAACCATTAGCTTTTTGAAGAGTAGTTATAAATGTCTATATATGAATGAAAAAGTATATATTAAGTACTGAGGGATAAATTGTATTTGGTATAATACTCGATATAAAATTATACAGTAGTAAATGAATTGAAGCATATTTTCCTATAGCACATTAAGATTTGATTGGACTCAGTAATAGTCTGTTTTTAAATTATTAGAAAGTGTTTTCAAGTTTAATAAATCTATGGTATATACCTAAAAAATAAATGATTTGCCTTCAATTGTCCAGTGAATAATAAGGAAGTAGAATAAGTATTTCTAATGTAGACATATGCTTTTTACATATTAAGTATTTCTTTTCAGATAGAGCAAATGCTATTTTAAAATGTTCTATTTTTAGTAACATGGTTTAAGCTTGTTTCAAGAACAGTGTTTTGCTGTAAATTTTACTTATTAAAGATCTAAATGTTGAATAACTTATTGTTTTGTTAGTCTTTTTAAGAAATAATGTATTTTAAACTTATCTCTTGATACTTTTTAATAGTTTAATAATCAAAGGTCAATTATTACATGTTAACATTTAGAAGTGGGTTCTGGTTCTGATCCCACATCTGACCTCCAGCTAAGATTCTGTGCACAATTCCTATGGAAGAATGAAGAATATACTCTCATACCAGCAAGCAGTTCTCTGATACCTGGAGGTCAGAGGTCAGTGGCTTGGGACTGGAAGTTCCAATCCTCTGATCACAGGACAGATTGGCTTTCTTGGCAGCCAGCCCCCATCCTCAGGTGGGGCCCAAAAGTATGTTAACATTAACAAGAGACACCTTTGTTGCTGGCACTTGGGAAGTTCCAGGGCTTTTCTAGAAACAGGGATGAAGGCCAAATATGTATTTCTTCTTATAAATCACAATGTCACAATATTATATCTAGGTTCTTGAATGGTTAGAATATCAGTATCCTACCAATCTAGTTTTTATTTATTGAAAGTTTAAAAAATGTATTTACTTTAAAATATTCAGATCTCTACTTTCTTCCACATCAGGTTTGAGCTTAATGTGTAGTTTTAGGTAACAAAACCCTCAGGATAATTAATAAGTATGTCAGGATTTGTAGAGTTACGATCCAAAGGAAATTCTTGTCTCAAGTAGTAATAATTTTAATTACCAGCAGAGGGCTCTGTGTGTACATGTATTCCTAGTTGTAAACAATGCTACTTGAACAATTCTTTCAGCCTAATGCAATTTTTTTCTAACAAATTGTTAACTAATATATGGACTCTCTTAACCGGAGATGAATGTGCTTAAAATCAACTTGTTTCTGTTCTTCATTTATGTTGTACCAAAATACTAAGAATCATGAAAAACAAGTATGATTTATGAATCAGCTATTTTAACCCCTGGTGATTTGAAAAAGTGAAGATTATTTCAATTCCCTATTATTCACTACTAAACAATGAATCTACATTCATCCTGATTTTCTAATTGGTATTTAGTTTTTTATATATATAATGAAGAATATAGTTTTAAGAAATATTTGTATTTTTCACTGATCAGAAGATACTGTTTTGATTTTAATTATGCTTTGTTTCCAGGTGTATTTTTACACATTCTGGCGGATACACTTGGGAGTATTGGTGTAATTGCCTCTGCCATCATGATGCAAAATTTTGGTCTGATGATAGCAGATCCTATCTGTTCAATCCTGATAGCCATGCTTATAGTTGTGAGGTAAGTGTTATACATTACTTTCAGATATTAAAATGAGAGGTGATTAGTGTGCTACTTAAATTACAGATCTAAAAGACAAATTGTTATTATATTGGTTTCTCTTTGGCCATTAACAAACTCCGATGTAGATTATTTCTCTTCTCATCTTCCTATTTTTTTCTGTTTGCCATTTATGTCTTGCCTAGGTTTTGACATTTCTTTTGGGTATTTAGCAATTAATCTTTTTGGCTTGTAATTCAACTTAGTAGTAATTTTTTTAAATCCAATATTCTATCTGTAGAGTAGAACATTGAAAATATAAAATGTTTTAGCTATACTTAGAATCTGATTCTATATCTTATGTTATCAGATGCAAAAGGATGTTAAAGTCTCTTCTACAGCTATTTAATTCATAAAGTCATCTTATCATTGCCGAAGTCTTATAAAAATGCTTATTGAAGTATACATATATCTGTCTCCCAATTAGACTTATAAAATTCTTTAGGAAGGATCTGTCTCTTAGTTGTTTATTGCCTACCATTTTTCTAATGTATATGTAAAAGTGTGTGTGTGTGTGTGTGTGTGTGTGTGTGAATTCTCAGTAAATATTTGCTAAATTAGATTGTATAATATCTCAGATTTATCTCACTCTGAAATATATTTTATTATTTGTTTAATTTTTATCAGAATAATGGAATAATATGTGCCTTTATTTCAGTCTTGAATTGTTTAATATATTTAGTAATTATGTATACATATACCTTGATTTGACTATTTTTGTTTTATTTATCTGTAATAATTTTACTGCTGGTAAAACTTGATTTCTAATGATCACTAGAGGATAGACTGTGATTTTTATAGCTTGCGGTTGAATAGAATATACCTAATTATGATGGAATTATAATATTGTAAATTAGTCATAAATATTAATTTTGAAGTTCTTGCTAAAAAAAGGATATAGATTTTAAATATGCAGCTTATTTTTTACATTTCTTCAAATTATTTGTACCAGGAAGCAACTCTGTTATGTAAAAGTCTTTAAAAGTTCAGAAGTTTTTTCATCTTTGGAAATGTTAACTATACTTCCTTGAAAGTTCAGCTGATATGTCACATAATTCTATGAAACTTAACTACCGATAGATTTGGTAACTTATATCTGTATCTCTCTATTTGTATGTTCATTTTGTTTTGTATTATAAGTTTTAGTGGCTTTTAATACTTCCTAGAGTAGGATCTTAATAATTGCTTCTTTTTGGCTACATTATTACTATCCTAATTCTCCTATCAATTACTACTTCGAAGAGGTTGGCTTCTCTGTCTCCCTCTATACTTTTCTCCATCCTGTGGCCACAGTGATCTATCTTTCTTTCTTTCTTATTCATTTATTTTGAGAGAGAGAGAGAGAGTAGGAGAGGGGCAGAGAGAGAGGGGGAGAGAGAGAGAGAATCCCAAGCACATTCCATACTCAGCATGGAGCCCGACTCTTGGGGCTCAGTCTCATGAAATGTGAGATAATGACCTGAGCTGAAATGAAGAGTCAGAAGCTTAAGCGACTGAGCCACCTAGGTGCTCCCACAATGATCTTTCTTAAATGAAGATTCTGGTGCATGGAAATATTATCTTGCTTTAAATTCTTCAGTGGTGCTTTCTTACCCTCAGGATAAAGTCCAAACTTCTCAGTGGAGCATCTTGATAGCCTGTTTACTTCTCAGTCTTTCTCTAACCCTTTCTCAACTTATATTCTGCTCTCCAGCCACAGCAAATTACTTTCAGTTTCCTGAAAATATGTTATGAGCTGTCTAGATTCTGTGCTTTGACTATATTTCCTTTCTCCAAAATACTCTTATGCTGAGTGCCTGTCTCCCTCTCCCCCGCAAGTACATCCATCACAACTGCTCATCCTTCAGATCAGATTTCAGTTTTAAACTGCACTTCCTTCAGGAAGGATTTCGGGATTGTCCACCTCCCAGGCTGAGTTAAATATGCCTACCTGTACCACCTTTGACTGTTCCTTTCACTGCATTGACTCAACAAGTTGAAATAGCCTGTTTATTCTTTCTTAAGCTCTGTGAGGGCAAATTGTTTTGTCACTGTTGTATAGTCAGTACCAGACTCTGCCAGGTTTTTAAAAGTTTGTCTATTTTGGATTTGAATCAAAATAAATTCATGTTTCTTCAACCTTGGAGAATTACTTTCTCTGTTCCCAAATAGGGAATTCTTACTTAGTTCTATTCCCATTCCGTTAGCCAACAGATATGAATAAAAATACATACACACAACTTTTTTTACTGAAATATAACACATTAAAAACAACTGCACAAATCAGGGGCACCTGGGTGGCTCAGTCAGTTAGGCGTCTGACTTTGGCTCAGGTCATGCATAATCTCATGGTTCATGGGTTCGAGCCCCCACATTGTGCTCACTCCTGTCAGCCTATCAGTGCAGAGGCCACTTCAGAGCCTCTGTCCCCTTCTCTCTGCTCCACCCCCACTTGTGCTGTCCCACAAAGTAAATATATGCTAAAACCAAAACAAAGCAAAATTGCACAAATCCTTTTCAACAAATATTTATTAAATAGGCCCTGTCACCAGAGTGGTAATAAGATACTGTTTCACAGTATCTTACATTATAGTTGGAGAGAGAGAGAGAGAGAGAGACAACAAACAAATTAATAAACTACACAAACATCAAGTAGTTATTTATAGTGTGCAGAGAGTTAAGATAGGATGATAGTGATTGGCTTGCTACTTTAGATTGAGTGATAAAGGAAGTCTTCTGAAGAGGTAGCATTTAAACTGAGATCTGAATGTCACAAGAAAGCCTGTCAGAGGAAGAGCATTCTGTAAGGAACAGCTAGTATAAAAGCCCTGTAGTGAAAACAATGTTAGCCAATATGACTTGAAGCATAGGGAGTAAGAGGAAAGTGGTTTGAGATAAAGTTGGGAGAGATAGGCCTAGGAAAATGAGCCAGGGTAGGAGTTTGGGTTTTATTTTAACTGCAGTGGGAAACCATAGGGAAGTGACATTATTATTTGATTTGTATTTTAAAAAACTACTTTGGCTGATGTGTAGGTAATGGGTTATTAGGGGGCAAGAGTACAAAAAGGCAGGCCAACTAGAAAGCTATTAGTGTCAATAAAATGAGGGACCATGGTGGCTTGGTCTGAGGTACTCATCTAGGAGTTGGAGAGATACAGATAAAATTAGAAAATGCTTTGGGCTTAGAGCTAATAGAATTTGCTTATGGATATGAATGTTTAGGGCATGGTTAAGTGAGGGAGGAATCAAGGGTAATTCTTAGAGTTTCTACATTAGCAACCTAGGGAATGAAGGTGTCCTTATGAAAGAGGAAGGACTAAGGGAAGAGTTATGTTTGTTTGGGTTTTTTTGAAGAGCACTGCAGACCAAAAGTTCTGTTTGGCTTGTGACTGAGTTGAGATCTCTCATTAGACCATTGTAAAGAGATCTCAAATAGGCAATGGATGTACAAATAAGGAATTCTTGGGAGATCTGAGCTAAATACAAAGAATTGAAAACAGTACACATAAAGATTTAAAGTCATGGAGTGGCATTTATCTGGCAGGAATCACAATTCCCGCCCCTTCCATTTTTCTGGAAAACATCCTTCTTTTCTGCAGAACCCACTTTAGCTTCAGGGTCCCTTTCAATATAGTGTTTCAAGCAGCCACAACCAATCAGCTACAGTTGGCTTTCAATATAAAGTCTATATATCATTCTTGTCTAAGTTCTACTGATATGTTTATAAAACTTTTTCTCACTAGTTTAAAATATATAGTCTCAAATTCATATAATTTGATTCTTTCTCATTGTTAAACTTTAACATTTTTATCTGTTTCCTTTGTTCTGATGACACAAGTGATTTGATTGAAAAACTCAAGTACTACTGAAATGTGCAACCTATCTATTGAAATGTTCTCATAATCTTACCTCTTGGAGATAAAGCAGAAAACTTTAACATATCTTAACATCATTCAGTAAATGTTTTAGACAGTAAACACCATAGGCAAATACCCAACCTTATGGAGCTTATGTTCTAATAGGGGTTCTAGTCAATAAAGCAGATGAACATACAAATAGATAATGTAATATCTTACCAGGGTGAGTTCTATGAAGCAGGGGAAGGGGGTGCTATTTTAGAAGGGCTTGGAAAGTCCTGCATAAAGTGACATTTGAACAGAGACCTTACAAGCGAAGGAGAGGGTCAGGGTTCTGATCAGAGGAAGATTATTCTTGGTAGAGGGAACTTCAGGTAAACACAGTACAGTGGGAACCTGCCTGATGTGTGTAAGGAGCAGTGAGAAGGGCAGTGTCGCTAAAGTGCAATGTTCAGGGCACAGCGGTAGAGTATCTAGAGTTTGGGGAGGAAGTGAGCATAGAAGATATAGCTTTGGGTGTCAGCTGCTTATGAATGGTACTTTAAACCATGAGATCAGATGAGTTTTCCCAGAGAATGAGAACTGGTAAAGAGAAGAGGAGGTCTGAGGACTGAACCCTGGAAGGTGGAGCACAGGAAGTAACTCCAGCTAAAGGAGTGGAAAGTGGAGTGGCCAGGGAGATGGGAGGAGAGATGCAAATGCATGTCGTCTTAGGAGCCCTGTAAAAAGAGTGTTTCAAACAGGAAGGAGTGATCAGCCCTGTTATGTGCTGCTGTGACTGATGATTGGTAACTTAGACAAGACACTCAGAAGGGTAATGAGAAGGAAAGCCTGTTCAGAGGAGCTTCAAGAGAGACTGGGGAGGAAAGAAATGGAGGTAGCCGCTGTAGTCAACTCCCTTTTAAGGCTTTTTGCTGTAAAGGGGAGCAGTGTGATTGCCTGGCAGCACCGAGGGCCGACTCTGAAGTTTGGGGTCCTGAATTTAAAGTGAAAACAACCAGCCTAGTGTGTTTTTCTCTAGTCTTGCTCAGCTACTTGGTCAAAAGTGTGGGATAGACAGCCAGATTCATCTGGTTTGGGGTTTTGTCAGACGAGTACTGACAGAGTGAGAAAGAAGCACGGCAGGTATTACAGAGGTGGGAAATGAAGATTTAAAGGTGGTAATAGATGCTGAAAAAGAGACGAAAAAGTGAGATTGTTAGCGGGTTGGAGCTCTGGTAGGAGGGTGAGTGCAGCGAGCAGGGGAGGCTCGGGTTGTGAGAGGCTTGAACTTGGGATGTGCAGGTGTAGGGTATGACTGTAGGGGTGGATCCAGGAAAACCCATCATATAGAGGCCAAGTGTGCTGGATGGCTTGCCCACCTGGGTATTTAAACTAAGAGTAATGAAGAAGGTAGAGGTGGAAAGAGAATAAGCCCATGACTACACTTTTTAGTGACCAAGGGGACCTATCCAGGATCGTAGCACTGGTAGTCAAGATGGAGAGAAGGTGAATAATCTGATGGCCTGTGTCTTAAAGGAACTATATTTGGGGGGGGGAGGGGAAGTAAGAGGAGCAAAGATCTAGAAGTGGAAGTGATAAACAAGGAGGATGTTTACCTCACCATAAACTCCCGTATTACACGGAGTATGGGAGACAAAACAGCGCTGTAGGGGAACAGTGCCCTCATAGGATAGCCAGTTTTCACGTAGAACAGGAACATGCTGTGGCTATTGAGAGAAGAGGCTGAAGAATTTAGTGAAAATTGTGAATTTAAAAGTATTTTTTAAATAACGGAAACAATTCTATTGACAAGAAATTTGGTATAGAAAAGGATAAGGGAAAAAAAGTACTCATAGTTCCAATAGCTGAGAGAACCATGTTAATATTTTTGTAGGTTTTCTTATGGATTTTTCTTTTATTCTGAGCCCTTTTTTTAAAAACAGTGTTTTTTGTTTGTATTATGTATACAAAATTGTATTGTTAAGAAAATTTGGGGGCGCCTGGGTGGCTTGGTGGGTTAAGCATCTGACTCTTGATATCCACTCAGGTCATGATTCCCAGGGTCATGGGGTTGGGCTCTGTGCTGAGCAAAGAGCCTGCTTGGGATTCTCTCTCTCTCCCTGTCTCTCTGCTCCTCCCCTGCTCATGGTGTATCTGTCTTTCTTTCAAAATAAACATTAAAATTTTTTTTTAATTTTTTTCCAATAATACATAGTCATTATAGAAAGTTTGGAAAATGATGAAAAATATAAAGATGTAAAGAAAAATCAGTCAGGATCACAACACCTAGAGGTCACATTACCACTGTTTAACATTACCAATGTTTAACAGCATTTCTTTACAGTCATTTTTAGACCTTTTTTTTACATTGAGTTTCTACTTTATATGCTGATTGTTAAGCTTGGTCACAGTATTAGAGCATTCAAAGGTTCTAGATGAAAGATGTAATGATTTATTAGGTAGCAAGGCCTTAATTCAATGGTAATAAATAAAACAAGGTACAGGGCAACACGTAGAATGATTCATTATTATGAAGAGTCTATATCTAAGGTGTATATTTCTTTTTACATATATCAGGGGAAAATTAATTAGAGTACACACACACACACACGTGTGTGTGGGGGAGTGGTACAATTTTATTTTTTACTTGATTTTGGGGGGGGGGTGCAATTTTAAAATTGTGCTTCTTTCCTAATGTCTCTAAGGCAAGCTAATATTTCTGACTTTACCTTAAAACCTAACTTTTTAAAATGCAGGGCAATTAAAAAAAAAGTCGCTCCAAAGAACAAAATAAAGACATTCCAGTTGTCTATTTTTATGTTAAGAAAGCAAACTTGGAGCACCTGGATGGCTCAGTTCAGCGTCCGACTCTTGATTTCTGTTCAGGTTATGATCTCATGGTTCATGAGTTCAAGCCCTGTGTTGGGCTCTGTACTGATGGTGTGGAGCCTGCTTGGGATTCTCTCTCCCTCTGTCTCTGCCCCTCCCCATATCACTTACTCTCTCTCTCAAAATAAATAAACTTAAAAAACAAAACAAAACTTAATTTACTTTTAAGTTCATATGATAATGAAATAGTTGTAAGTAGAACACTCTTAAGATGTTTTTCAAATTGGCTAAAAGTTTGCTTAGTTATCCAAAGCTGATTTTGGAAATATATGAAAATTCTTACAGACTCAACAAAATAGAGTATAGAGAAGTAATTTTCCTTACCCTTCATTCTTATATATATTTGCAATTCACCAAGAGCAAAAGAAATAATAGGGCTTCATATGTTTTCTGGGACTAAATATTCCTTGATTGAGAACATGTTGTGGAAATAGACATCTCTCTCTTATAAGCTGCCAGTGTTCCGTTTTCACTTTCACAGTGACAGTGATTTCTTAGAAAAAGACAGTTTTTCTCTCAGCATTTTCTAACACAGGCAAAAGGTGCTATAAATTGCTCAGTGAAACTGAGTTGTGCTGTGATGAATTTTGTTTCCCAATGAAAAGTAGGAGATTGAGTATAATAGTGAGAGTGTAATTTTTTATCTTCTGAAATACATTTCTTATAACAGATTTCAGAGTCGTTTTTCTCCCTTTTTCTCAGTAGTTCAGTTGGAATGGAAAGTGGATTCATACTTAGCGTCAGAAATCTGACCACTTAGTTATGGCTTTGAATCATACTGTGATTTATGTAAAAGTGATGCCCTTTCCGTAGATCTGTAGCTTGATTTTTAATTCACTTAAATAAAAGAGGTACTTATGCATGATGGGAAAATATACATAAACAGGATGCAGAAATAATCTTTGTTTCTGGTGTGGTATTTTTGAAGCTGTGCTGGAATTTTTTTTTTTTTTAATCCATTTTCTGCAGCTCAGAGTTACCACCTTGTAGTGCTTTGTACCTTTTTACCATGATCATATGTAAATATACAGAAAAACTTAAACAAAAGAAATTATCTTTTTGTTAGGTGTAAAAGTTTTTCAAGTAATATATTTGTTTCTTACAATTTGAAGAAAAAAGTCCCCCAAATTGTAGAGGCAAACTCCAGACTTTAGAAATGACAATTATGTCTATAAATAGTGATATAAAATGAAAAAGAGTATGCATTAATGAAAACAAAATTATAAACTTGAAATTCTAAATCATAGAAGATCATCATTATTAATGAATACAGGATTTGGAGCAGATACTGATTTTGATAAATCTTGTGGATTCTGTGGTTAAATAGACAATTATTTGTGAACTATATTAAGTAAAAAGTAGCATTTTTTTTAACATATAAGAAGCTACCATATCTTCAAATACTCCTATATATGAAAAATCATGAAGATTTTTTTTTTCAAAAATGGTTTTGGGTGTTGCCTAATAATTTCCTCTGTGGCTGGGCTATCAAACGGTTATAATTTATGAACTGTACTTCTAGGGGGAAGTAAGTAGTTTCTTAAGATTTTAACTTGTTGTTTGCGTATGTATCTATTGTAAAATTGAACAAATGGGAACATTATTATATAATAATTGTATTTTTTAATCATATATAAAACCATAGTGAGAGCATTTATAAATATTAATTAGTCTAACAGCCTTTTTCAACCAGCATTCTGGGAAAGAATGCCCTAAGGCATTCATTTGTTTGTAAGTATTAACTTGTCACCTATATATCTAGAAAAGTATTACGTATGTTACTATCCTTGGGGGAATTCAGAAATAGTCACTCAAATTATTTTGTGTGTTTTTGGTAGTTCAGATTTGGAATTTTAGTTAAGAAAGGGTGGCAGACAGTCTTAGAAATATGAGAAAGAGCAGAGGACGTGTAGTAATGTATTAGTGATCATTAGCTACTAACTTTAGATAAGAGAGTATTTGAGACTTAAAAATTTGAGACAAGGGATTATTCTTTTATGTAAAATCTATGATTTTATTTCTGTAAAGCTCATGAAAATAATGGAAAAACTGTGACAAATATAATTTAGTAAGGTCACAGATATAAAATGGATGTACAAAATTAATACCCTTTATACGTAAGCAAAATCCAGTCTGTAGATAAAATGTGTAAAACTTGTGTGAGGAAAAGTTTCCTTTTAAAAAACTCAAATGGGCTTGAACAGAGAGCCTCTTGTTTTTGAAGAATCACCATCATAAACAGGTCAACTCTTATGTTTATTTATACACTTGAAACTATTCTAATAAAAATACCAACAGATTTTTTTCTGGAGGATGGTAGTAAAAGTTGATCTTGAAGTTTACAAGGAAAAATAAACAGGAGGAATGGCCAAGAAAACCCTGGGAAAAAAAAAAAAAAAGTAAAGCCTTTATAATTAAAATAGTGAGGTGCCTGAAGAAGCAAACTAATGGAGCAGATGAGAAAATCCAGAAATAGATTTATGTGCAAATATAAATTTAGTAAGGATAAAGGTGGCCTTTCAAATCAGTGGGGGGAAGATGGGCTCTTTAATAACTAGACAGTCCTTTGGAGAAAGATAAATTTGGAACTGTAGTTCATGCTATATATACTTGAATGAATTCCAAATTGATTAGAGCTCTCAAAACATGAAACCATGCTAATACTAGGAGAAAGTATGTCTGAATTATTTTATAGTGTGAGAATATTAGGGGAATAACTGTGGCTCAAAACTAGAATCGGTAGGAAAAAAGATTGATGAATTAAGTTACAGGAAAAAGAACTTCGGCATGGAAAAGAAAGCATCAAAAGGAAGTCAAGCTCTTTTCTTCAGCAGGGCTGTGGCAGGAGTGGCTGTGGTGCTAGTCTTTCTGAGCTGTCCAACTCCATTCTTGCTGACGCAGTGACACCTGCACACACTGCTGCCATGACTGACCAGATGACACTTTGTGGCACCCTCAAAGGCCACAATAGCTGAGTGACCCAGTTCGCCACCACTCCCCAGTTCCTGGACATGATGCTACCTGCCTCTCGAGATAAGACCATCATCATGTGGAAGCTGACCAGGGATGAGACTAACTATGGCTGCCTCTCAAGATAAGACCATTATCATGTGGAAGCTGACCAGGGATGAGGGCATTCCACAGCATGCTCTTCAGGGTCATTCCAACTTTGTTAGTGATGTGGTCGTCTCCTCACATGGCCAGTTTGCTCTCTCAGTTTGTTCTTTGTCTTTGGGAATCTCACAACGTGTACCACCACAACATATTTGTAGGCCATACCAAGGATGTGCTGAGTGTGGCCTTACCCTCTGACAACCAGCAAATTGTCTCTGGCTCCTGAGATAAAACCATCAAGCTGTGGAGTACACGGTGTGTATACAAATATACTGTCCAGGATGAAAGCCATTTGGAGTGGGTGTCTTGTGTGTGCTTTTCACCCAGTAGCAGCAATCCCATCATTGTCACCTGTGGCTGGGACAAGTTGGTCAAGTGTGGGACCGGCAAACTGCAAGCTGAGGACCAATCCTATCAGCCACACTGGCTCCCCGAACACTGTGTCACTCCAGGTGGATCCCTCTGTGCTACTGGGGGCAAGGATGGCCAAGTCATGCTGTGGGACCTCAATGAAGACAATTCCCTTTATATGCGAGGTGCTGGGGACATCCTCATGCGCCATGCTTCAGTCCTAGCTGATACTGACTCTGTGCTGCCATGGGCTCCCACATCAAGATCTGGGACTTGGAAGACAAGATCATTGTAGATGAACTGAAGCAGAACGTTATCAGTTCCAGCAGCAAGGCAGAGCCACCCCAGTGTGCCTCTCTGGGCTGGTCTGCTGATGGCCAGACTCTGTTTGCCGGCTATGTGGACAGCCTGGTGTCACAGGGTGGCAGGTGATCATTGGCACCCTCTGGAGACATATGGCAGAGCTTTAGAAATAAAACACTGGTTTTCTGACTTAAACAAACAAAAACAAAACAAAAGTGAAGTCGAAGGTGTAATAAACTGATAAGTATTTGCCACTTACAACTTGAAAGGCTAACCTCTCTAACATAGAGAGAGCTCCTAAAAAAAATTAAGACTAATAGCCGATAAACAAATGGGCAAAAGTGTAAGTTCATTTAATTTACATGAAAAGAAATACAAGTGACTTTTAAACATATAAAAGTAGTTCGGCCTCACTCATTAAAAAGAAATGCAAATTAAAACTACCTTGAGACACCACCTCTTATCTATCAGGTGGATAAATAGTCAAAGTTTGCATAATCTTTTGTCAAGACTATAGGTAAAACAGGCAGAACATTGCTGATAGAAATGAGAATGGTATTATCTCTGCAAAAAGAACATTGACAGTATCAAGCATGATTAAAATAAGTGGGGGGAGGGCAGTGACATCAGCAAGATGGCAGGATAGGAAGTGCTAGATTCTCTTTCTTCCTTGGAGACAGAAATTTAACACAACAAACTGACAAAATACATCTGTAGAAATCCTGAAACTGGTTCAAGGGTTCCTGCACCCCAGGCTAGTGGGAAGCCAACTACATGGAGGCTTGGTAGGAAATAGGTGATACTTTCCACTCTCATTAGCACATTCCCGCTCTACCCCCACCCTTCACACATTTTGCGAGGAAAACTCCAACTACCATATTCTCCCTGGAGAGGAAAAGGAGTTGAACATACTTCCAGCTGGCTTTTGCAGGGTAGGGGGTGCTGCCTGAGAGTGTCATTCTTGCTTGTATGCATGTATGGACAGAAACAGGGCGACAATTTGAGCACCCCTGAGAACAGCAACAGTGCATTAGAGTCTGCAGTACCATAGACAGACACTAGATGGAGTCCCTGGACTGTGATTTCGTGTAGCCAGCCATTGACAACGTTACAGACACACAAGGGAGAGCTCCTGAGCAGAAGCCAGCAAACATCTTCAAATAGGACAGATTACTTGCAAAAACACATAGAGGACACATACCTGGAAAAGACCTTTGAGGTGTCCAGAATCTCTAGCACGCTGAATAGAGAAAGCCATCCTTGTATGAAGCCAGACTACAAAGTCTGAAGAGTTGGTCGATTCTTCAGATCCCCAAATCCCAACAACAAAAAACAAGACCTACAGAGAAACAGCCAACTATAATATGTTTAAAGGAACAAATTAGATCTCCAGAAACCAAATCCAAAAAAAAAGAGATGTGAATTGACAGGTAAAGAATTCAAAATTACCATCTTAAGGATACCTAATTAAATTAAAAAAAAACAGCACAGATAGACAAGTAAACAAAATTAGGAAAATGATGCATGAACAAAATGAGAGTATGAACAAAGAGATAGAAACTATGAAGAAGAGCCAAACAAATTCTGCAACTAAAGAATAACAGTGCAAAATTGAAAAATTCACTGTCAGGACTCAATAGTAGATTTGACCAGACAGAAGATAGAATCAATGAACTTGAACATAGGACTTGCAAAAGTTACTGAAGCAGGGGAGCCCAAAAATGAAAAATGAAGAGAGCTTGAGAGATTTATGGACCAGAAAAACAATATACAAATTATGGGAGTCTCAGAAAGTAAAGAAAGAAAGGAACAGGGAATCTATTTGAAGAAACAATGGCCAAAAGTTTCTCAAAATTAAGAAGAGAAATGGATATACAAATTCAAGAAACTCAAAAGAACTAGGGTAAATCTAAAGAGATATACACTGAGACACATCATAACTATACTGTCAGATGTCACATGTAAAGTGAGAGTCTTGAAAGCAACAACTTGTCACATGCCATGATAACCATGAAGAAAATAGCTATAGGATATTTATACAGAGAGGGAAATGAGAAGTGAATCAAAACATGTCACTATAGAAAAATCAGTGAAACACAAAGAAGAGAGAAAAAAATGACAAAAAGCTAAAAGACAGAAAACAAGGAACAAATGGCAATTGTAAGTCCTTACATTTAAAGTAATTACTTTTAAATGTAAACAGATTAAGCATAGCTATTAAAAGACATGGACTGGGGACGCCTGGGGGCTCAGTCGGTTAAGTGGCTGACTTTGGCTTTTGTCATGATCTCACGGTTTCTGAATTCGAGCCCCGCATTGGGTTATGTGCTGACAGCTCAGAGCCTGGAGCCTGCTTCAGATTCTGTCTCCCTCACTCTCTGCCCCTCCCCTGTTCACGCTCTGTCTCCCTCTCAAAAATAAATAAACATTAAAAAAAAAAAAAGACATAGACTGGCTGAATATTAAAAAAAACAAATGAAAACATGATCCACTTTTGTTTTGCTTACAGGAGATTCACTGTAGATCTCAATTTATACACTAAAAGTGAAAAGGTAGAAAAAGATACTCAGTGCAAACAGGAACCTAAAGAGATTAGAGTGGCCATACTTATATCAGAGAAAAGGGACTCTAAGACAAAAACTACAACAAAAGGCAAAGAAGGACATTGTACCTTGTTTTCAGTTACAGATAAAGCAATCAAGTAGAAGATCAATAAGGAAAGAGTAGTCTTGAACAGCACTGTAGACCATTTAGGCTTAAGAGACAAATACAGACTGTTCTACCCAATAATAGCAGAATGCACATTCTTCTCAAGCAAACATGGAACAATATCCCAGGTAGACTACATGTTAGGTAACAAAAAAAGTCCTAACAAATTTTAGACAATTAAAATGACACAAAATATCTTCTCTAATCACAATGGAATCAAACTGGAAATCACTAGCAGAAGGAAAACACAAAAATCCAAAATTATGTGGAAATTAAGTAACATACTCTAACAACCAGTAGGTCAAAGAAGAAATTACAAAGGAATTTAGAAAATATTGGGGGATAAATGAAAACAAAAACACAGCATGTCAAAACTTATGGGATACAGTGAAAGCAGTAATAAGAGGGAACTTCATAGTGATAAATGCCTACATTTAAAAAAACTCAAGTCAACAACCTAACCTTACATCATAAGGAACTAGAAAAAGAAGATCTAAACTGAAAGTCAGCAAAAGAAGGAAATAATAAAGATTGGAGCAGAGATAAGTGAAATAGAGAATAGAAAAACTACAGAAAATGTCAACAAAACCCAGAATTGGATTTTTTGAAAAGATCAACAAAATTGACAAACCCTTAGCTAGACACCCTAACTAAGAAGAAAGAAGACTCAAATATCTAAAATAGAAACAAAAGAGGAGACATTATAACGGATATCACATAAATAAAAAAGAAATATAAGGAGCTACTATGAATAATATATGCCAACAAATTGGAAAACTTATAAGAAATGGATATATTTCTAGAAATGTCCAGCCTACCAAGACTGAATCATGAAGAAATAAAAAAATCTGAACAAACCTATAACTAGTGAGGAACCAGTAATTAAAGAATTGAAGCACTAATAAAAAACTTCTCAACAACAGGAAAAAGCACAGAACCAGATGAATTTACTGGTGAATTCTACCAAGCATTTAGAGAAGAATTCAAACCAATTCTTTTTTAAACTCTTCCAAAGAATTAAAGAGGAGAGGAGACTCCGAAACTCATTCTGTGAGACAAGAATTACCCAGGTTCTGAAACCAGACAAAAACAGGACAGGAAAAGAAAACTATAGACCAGTATTCCTCATGAACATTGACACGAAAATCCTAAACAAATATTAGGCAAAATGAATTCAACAGCACTTTAAAAGTGTCTTACATAATGAGCAGGTGGGATTTACACTTGGAATGCAAGGATGGTTCAACACATGAAAATCAATTGATGTTACATATCAAATGGACAAAGTGAAAGAAAAAAGGCATCATCTCAATCAATGCAGAGAAATCATGTGATAAAGTTCAACAGCCTTTCATGGTGGAAACATTTAACAAACTAAGAAAAGAAGGAAACTACCTCAGTAATAAAAGCCATATATAAAAACCAACATCGTACTCAATGGGGAAAGACTGAAAACTTTTGTTCTAAGCTCAAGAACGAAATAGGCATGCCCAATTTCACCACTACTATTCACCATAGTACTGAAAATTCTAGCCAGAGGAATCAGACAAGAAAAAGAAATAAAGGCATACAGATTGAAAATGTGTAATTATTAATTAATAATTAATTAATCAGGAATTTAATTAATTAATTAAATTCCTGTAATTAATCAGGAATTAAAATCTGTTCATACATGATTTGTTCTTCTATGTAGAAAACCCTAAGGATTCCATCAAAAAGCTGTTAGAGCTAATAAAAGAATTTAGCAAAGTATCAGAATACAAAATCTACACTGAAAACTCAGTTGTTTTTCTTAAATACTAACAATGACCAAGCCAAAAATGAAATTTAGAAAATAATTCCATTTATTATAGCCTCAAAAAGGATAAAGTACTTAGGAATAAACTTTACCAAGGAAATAAAAGACTTGTACACTGAAAGCTACAAAACATTGGTAAGGAAATCAAAAAAGATAAGAAAAAGGAAAGACTTCTTGTTTATGGATCAGAACTTAATATTGTTAAATGTGTATACTACCCAAAATGATCTACAGATTCAATGGATTCTCTATTAAAATCCCAATGACATTTTTTTTTTTAATTTTTTTTTTTCAAAGTTTATTTTTTATTTTTTGGGACAGAGAGAGACAGAGCATGAATGGGGGAGGGGCAGAGAGAGAGGGAGACACAGAATCGGAAACAGGCTCCAGGCTCCGAGCCATCAGCCCAGAGCCTGACGCGGGGCTCGAACTCACGGACCGCGAGATCGTGACCTGGCTGAAGTCGGACGCTTAACCGACTGCGCCACCCAGGCGCCCCCCAATGACATTTTTTTGCTGGAAAATAGTCCCAAGATTTGTATAGAATCTCAAAGGACCATGACTAGACAAAACAATCTTGAGAAAGAAGGAGGCATCACACTTCCACATTTTAAAATGTACTACAAAGCAACAGCTATTATGTGGTCCTGGCATAAAGATAGGCACATAGACCAGTGGAACAAATAAATAGCCCAGGAATAAACCTTTTCATATATAACCAAATGATTTTTGGCAAGAGTGCCAAGACTCTACAGTGGGGAAAAGGCAGTCTCTCTTTAACACACATTGAATGTGTTGAGTAGGCAGTCTTTAAAAAGAAGGAAATGCTGTCATGTGCTAAAACAGATGAATTTTGACTTTATGCTGAACAAAATAAGCCAATCCAAAAGAGGCAAACAATATATGAGTCCATTCAGATGAAATATGTAAAGTAGTCAAAATTATAGAAACAAAGTAGAAAGGTGGTTGGCAAGGGCTGAAGAGAGAGGAGGAGAAATTAGTGTTTAATGGGTATAGAATTTCAGTGTAACAGCATGAAAAGTTACAGAGCAATTTTGCACAATGAAGTTAACACTCCTGTTACTAAAAAACGTTTAAGCCGATAAACTTAATGTTATGTGTTTTTTATCATAATAATAAAAAAAGAATGAGGAAGACCTCTATGTGGTATTATGTGATTTTCAAGATACATGATTTAAAAAAAAAAAAAACTTGAGGGGCACCTGGGTGGCTCAATCGGCTAAGCGTCCGACTCCTGATCTCCTGGTTTGTGAGTTTGAGCCCTGCATCAGGCTCTGTGCTGACAGCATAGAGGCTTCTTGGTATTCTCCTTCTCTCTCTCTCTGCCCCTACCCTACCTGTGCACACTCTCTCTCTCAAAATAAATCAATAAACTTAAAAAAAAATGTAAAAAAACACTTGAAATGTAGTACATGCTGTATAGGTGTATAGTAAAAGACATGTAAAAGGTAGCACTGCTACCTTTCTTATAAGAAGGAGAAGAGATACATGTATAATGTGCATGTTTTCTTACAAATTTCCAAAAGAAACTCAAGAATAAACCTAAAGCAAATATAATATGTTTACTTCTAGGCAGAGAGAAGGAATTAGAAGTGAGACTTTGAATATATTTTTTTAGATATACTTTTGACTTTGGAATTGTTGACACTTTTAGCCTTTAAAAAAATTAGGGTGGGGGGATTAAGAGTACACTTATGATGAGCACCGAGGAATGTATAGAATTGTTGAATCACTATATTGTATACCTGAAACGAATATAACACTGTATGTTAGCTAACTGGAATTAAAATAAAAATGTAAAAAAAAAATACAATACAAACTATAAGTAAATTTTTTAAATAAAAAATATTTATAGACTGTCTACTAAAAATCCCAAGCATTTAAAACATAACAAAACTTTTCCTTCTTATTTCTGCCATTGGGAAAAAAAAAATCAGAAGCAATCACTTAGCCATTTAATCTTCATGAAGTTTTCATGGGTTTTGTTTTCATGCATTCATGAGGTGGCTATGCTTTTGTTAAGTTCACTTTTAGTTTGCTTTATTTTCTGATTGTGCATTCTGTTAAGAGGAGGAACATATTCAGAAAGTGGCATTTGTCCAGAAGAAGGGGAAATGGATCTCTGGTGGAGTTAGACAAGTCTTCCTTGTAAGGAGAACAGGTTGGTTTGTAGCCTCTGAGCAATTTCCATCTTCCTACAAGATACTGTTATATCTGTATCTTTTGCCCTGAAATGGCAAATTCTACCTTCCTATTTGTTTTCTGTGTGGTAAAGCTACATTTCTATCAGGCTCCTTTGTCTTGCACTTCTAGTACATCACATGCAGGGGACTCTTCCAGGAAGCAAGGGGCGATTACCAACCTTTTCTTATCTGTAAGCATTTGTTTTCTTGGGGTTATTTTGTCTGACTTGATCTCATGTAACAGATTATAATTGTTAATGGAAAGGTAAACAGTTTCTAAACTCTAAAAGGTGGTCAGCATCATATAGAAGGACCAGTTATCAATATGGATTACAGTGTCTTCCAGGAGTGGAAAGTGGGTAAAGTATTGTTTCTTAGTCTTTGAAGGATTCTGGATTTGTTCTGTTTGGGTAGCAATATATTTATAATTCAAACACTGTTATTTTTCATTCTTGTGTGCCTCATATAGTTTTTTTTGTTTGCTTTGTTTTCTGGGGTTTTTTTTGTTTGTTTGTTTGGGGTTTTTTTTGGCGGGGGGAGGTTCAGCGTAGAATTTAGTGATTCATTATTTACATATAACACCCAGTGCTCATCCCAAGAAGTGCCCTCCTTAATGCCCATCAACCATTAGCCCATCACCCCACCCACCTCCCCTCCAGCAACCCTCAGTTTTTTTCTCTATGGTTAAAAGCCTCTTATGATTTGCCTCCCTCTCTGTTTTTATTTTATTTTTCCTTCCCTTCTCCTATGTTCATCTGTTTTGTTTCTTAAATTCCACATATAAATGAAATATATTTGTCTTTCTCTGACTGACTTATTTTACTTTGCATAATACATTCCAGTTCCATCTACATTGTTGCAAATGGCAAGATTTCATTCAAAAAGTAAAAGTAAATTTTTAAAATGGGAACCACATGAAGTTTTTTCAACTCTGATTCACTCATTCACTCTTACTCTTTTTTTTACTATTTTTCACTTGTTGCCAAAAAAAAAATAATAGTCCCTTTTGGTTAATTTTAATGTTCATTGTTAATTTGTGTGTAGTCAATTTATAACTCTTCTCTACTAGCTATAGCCTGCACTTAAGTTACTCTGTTCTCTTGCTTAATTGATGCTTGCAAAACATGATTTCTATCCCTGTCTCAGCAGCTAAGTATTTTCATGTAGTCAGCATGCAACATAATGTAGCACTTAGAAACCTACCTTGAGATATTCAATAAAAGGTCTGTTCTCACAGTGGTATTTTAAAAGTTTAATTTGGGTAAACAATTAAATAAAGGTCCTTTTGCCTTTGCTCTGTATTTCCCATGTTTGGTTTTCTTCTCACAAACACGTGACTTTGGAAGTTATCATTGAAGATGGGTCCATAATGGTAACTAGGGATTTGCTTCTATTCAAATTTTGACAATACCAGTCAGCAGTAACATTCATATCGTTACTACTGCTCATCTTTTCCTGAGCTTTTAAATTTCTTTCTGTGGTCCAGACATCCTGTACGCTTTGAAGATCAGCTTTTCCTAAAGTCAGAACTCTTCTATAGGCAAAGGCACTTTGTGATCGCTAGGAAAGCCACTTTGATGACTTCATTGGAGGAAATAATGCAGAGTGGTTAAGAGCATTTGCTATGGAGCCAAAGTGCCTGGGTTCAAATCCTGGTTTAACCATTTAGCTGTGTGACCTTAGGCAAGTCACCTAGCCTCTCTGTTCCTCAATTTTTCATCTTTAGAATGGGGTTAATAGTAATACCTACCTCATAATTTGCTATGTATGGATTAAATGGATTAAGATATCTAAAGTCTAGAACAAATTGGCAAAAAAATGGGAAGCATTGTATGAGTGTTAATTGCCTGCCTACCTTCCTTCCCCAAAGGAATGCTGTTAGATAGCAGGCACCATTCACTTACATGGTTTCTCTCCTATGATGATAACATGCCCTTCCCTCCTGCCCCCCCCCCGCCCCCGCCCTTAACTGACCCTCATTCATTCATTATCAACTAGGGGAAAAAGAGAAAGTAAGGAGAGAATAAAAGAAATACAGTTCGTTGTATGGACTGCCTCCATCATTTAGGAGGGCACAGGAGTTGCTGCATGTTAACAGTGCCCCTTTTCTACTTCTCTGTGGTATCCTTCCTGGCTGCTAGATTTCTTAAGAGGAACACACTCAGCCATCTAGAGGCAAAGCTCTATCACTGTATGGTGAGGAAATGTTAAGGTTTGAATATCACATAGATTGAATCAGTTACAGGTATACCATTTTTTAACTTAAACCAGACAGACCCATTTTAGCTCAGATTCCTAATAGCTTTGTTGAACCTAGAGAGAATCAGCACTTTGGTTCTATTCCTTTTGGATTTTTCTTGCTGACCACAAGGCCTTTTTGTTCTCAGTTAAAACTTGTGATCACTGAAGCTATCTGAATGATAATTAATTTGATTTTAATAATTGTGATCAATATTTCTTGCCATCTTATTTGGTTTTTCTAAACAAGATCCTGTGTCTTCACTTCTATACTGTTTTAAAAATGGGGGCGCCTAGTGGCTCAGTTGGTTGAGCGTCTGACTCTTGATTTGTAGCTCAGGTCATGATCCAAGGGTCATGGGATTGAGCCCCACATCGGGCTCTGTGCTGAATGGGGAGGCTGCATAGGATTCTCTCTCTCTCTCCCTCAGCCTCTCTCCCCTGCTTGTGCGCTCTTTCTCTCTCTCTGTCTCCAATAATAAAATGTTTTTAAATGCAGATTTCCTTGAAGTACATTATCTCTTGCTTTTGCCCATCCTAGTCTAGCTACTGCTTTAAATGGGTTACAGAAGTAGTGGGGCGGTTCTTCCAGATCACATTATCTTTTCAATACAAATGTTACCATATTTAATACAAATAGCGTGAATTTTTTCATTCTTCTCAAAAGTCTTCTCAAAACTGTATATTTTGTGGAACTTTTGCCCTCTTACTTCATTGATTCTATTGTCTCGTCCCAATTCTCAACCTCTTGACAGGATATCAGTGTGAATTTGTATTCATTTTTCTTCTTTACCTACACCTTTGTTCCTTATGGATACAGAATAGATCATTAATAGATCGTTAATATTTTTTTTCTTATATTGCTGGTGTGATTTTAGTTTCTTTTTCATGAAAATGAAGAAAAAAACTGGTATTAAGTTAAGAAATTACAAATCAAGAATTGGGAATGGTGATTGCTCCTGCTGAAGTGTCATTCTTTCTCACCTATACTTGAACAGAGAATAAGAAACTTTTGCTTCCAGTTATAGAAATTCTTCTGGGGAATAACTCAGTTGAGGGCAACTTTATTGTTTTCCTATTTATCTATTACTTTGACGGGTTGAAAGTCACATCAAACAAGGGCTATTCTATATTCTTATTATCTTCCACTACTGTTTAAAATTTTTAAACACATTAAACATTCAGCAGATATGTGTTCAGTGCTTATTATATTTCCAAGTACTGTGCTGGGCACTGGGAATAAAAAGAACATGCCATGATCTCTGACCCTGGAGGACTTCATCATGATAAGGCACCACAGTGCCGTGCAGAGAGCGTTAGTGTTAGAATCAGCACATCCAACTCTGCCTCTTCGCAGTGTGTAACAGAGAGCGAGTTGTCTTAACGTCTGAGCCGGTTTCCTCTTCTGTAAAATGAGAGAGTTGGCCTAAGTGATCTCTGCATCTGACATTCGATTATTCCCAAATGGGATATTTTTCTTAAGGTTACTAACTTAAGGCTGGTGTGAGGATCAAATTAGAAAAAATTTACGAAAGGACTTTAAAAACTATTAGGTGTTGTCTAAACAAAGACATTACTAATTATTTACTGATTTGGCAGTATTTACTAATGCTTTTGGTCCAAAGACCAGATGCATTAGGTGTTATAATTAAGTTCCAGAAGTTTAAGAAATAAAGGATGACCTTTTCATGACTTTGGCTCTGAGTTCTAGGCATATTTTAGGGTATCTTATTATCACCGTTATTGAGTAAAGTAGGTACTCTGTAAATGTGCATTGATTTAAGCCATAGGTTTTGAAATTCTGTATAATTATAAGGTACACCACAATCCCTGTGGTTTGGGATTATCTCTTCTATATTAGGCTTATGGAATTCTGGGTTAACTAAGGTAATTGTTCATCAGTATGAAATAATTGTTTTTAGGCAAATATGACTGCATATTTACAGCTTGCCATAGGACTACTGTGTCTAAACATAGAGTACATTTCAATTTGGGGTCAGTTTTCTTTGGCTATTTGTCCAGTAAATATTTTCAAGTGTGTGGCAAATACCAGACCTTCCAATGTATGGGTTCTTCAAAAAGTGCAACTATCTTTTTCTATGTTTGTAGATTATAAGAACCCCTGATAATATGCCCAAGGACTGAGCCCATAAGCCAATTCAAAAAGTTGAATCAGTAATTATATTTTAATTATTATTATAGGTGTTTATTCTCAGATCTAAGTAATAGTTTCAGCCCTCTGAAATTTTTTATTGCTAAGCATTATGATTATCACTAGTCTGTTCTTCAGAAGTTTTCATAATGTATACCCTTTTATTTTGTTTGGCTTATTCATAATTATGGCTAGATAATTTACTGTTGAAATGGTGAGACTTTCACTAAAAGCTGCTTCCAAAGTAAGATTTGAGTATATTTTCATTTGCAAAGTTACTGGCAGTAAAGAGTAATAACTATTGCTTATTTAATCTGCCAGCATTTAAACTTTCACATTAATTTTATGTTTATGACTATATGATTATAAACTTGATTTACCTTCAGCTTTTGAAGAATAAAACCATTACCCTGTTTTACTGGTAAACTCATATACCTAATGACTCATGCCTTTTATATATGTTAGGAAAATGGTGTTTCATTGTTAAAGTTAGAATTGAGTTAGTCAACCAGAAGTGAACCTCTAATTGTTTCCAAATGCTTCCTCTTTGGGTTTGGATGAAGCTCTAAGTGTTAGCTCAGTCAGGAATTTGCTAAGCTTGTCTTTTTCCCAGTATCCTTTCATTATGGGTAGATAGATCCATGCTAAAATCTGTTTTATGATTTCCCATTACGATAGTTAATCAGAAAAATATGGACGCAAACTCCTGAGCTAAACACTAAAAAGCAAAAATAAAGTTTCTGCAAGTTTCTTTTACATTTTTATGATCTTTGAAATTGTTACAGAAATTGACCTTGGTTCTGAATTGCTGAAAGGTTTTAGCAAGTACCTTTCTTCCTCTTCCACAGTTTCATGACCTACTTCTAGTTACCTCTGAAATCCTTACATGATTTTAGAATTCCTATTAGACAGAATTAGTGTGACACATCCATGTGCTTTGGCAAAATGCTTGCTGCTGTTGAATATAAACATTTTATTAAATTTCTACTGAAGCAGGCAGCCATTTCAAATCTTATAATATAGCAAAATCAATAAACACCTCATTGACCCTTACCAAAAAAAACCCGCTGTTATATATTATTTCCTTATATCATTGATATCTTTTATTTAGTTATTTTAAAATTAATTTTATGAAAATGTTTATTTGCATTATGATTCTTAAATTGAGTGTTAGAGTAAATGATTTCTAAATTCCCTGTTAATTCTAATAGTGTGTTATCTGTGATCATGGAACTTCTTCACCAGTTCTAGAATCCTCAAACTAAGCCACATGTGAATAAGTGAATTTTATGAGAAAAGAGGAAATACTAGTCCATCCATCCTTCCTTCCTTCCCACCCTCCTCCTCCTCCTCCTTCTTTTTTAAACAAATGTGATGGCAAGGCATAGCTGGCTTTGGGAAGCAACGTACATGGAATATAGACATAAAAAGTTGAACAAAGGTTTGGATTCTGGGTGCCTTATTGGGGAAATGTCCTTAAGGTTTTAAGGCTGATCTCTTCAAGGATTATTATAGATTAGACTCAGTCATCTCTTACTTATTGTGTTTTAGCTAACACAAAAATTAGAAAAACTAGACTATGCCTAGGTATTCTAAAATATTATATTTAAAAAAAATTTTTTTTAATGTTTATTTTTGAGAGAGAGAGACAGAGTGTGAGCAGGCAAAGGGCAGAGAGAAAGAGAGACACAGAATCTGAAGCAGGCTCCAGGCTCTGAGCTGTCAGCACAGAGCCTGACACAGGGCTCGAACCCACAAACTGTGAGATCATGACCTGAGCCGAAGTCGGACCCTTAACCGACTGAGCCACCCAGGCGCCCCCTAAAACATTATATTTTAAAAGTCATTTGCAAAAAGATGTTTCACATCTGCTGTTTAATAATATCATTGCTCATAGTGTTTGCCTTCTGCTACAGTAAGGTCTGTATTCTTTTCTATTTTTGCCCATTTTTCTCTATTTTAAAAGGGATATTTAAAAGTAAGTTACCAACACATTAATAAAGAAAACTGTTCACCAAAAGTTCATGGGAAATGAAAATGGATACAGGCATCGTCTCTAGTTGTTTTCCATTCATATGCACCTTCTTCCAAATGCTGGGCCCTGAATGAGTGTGTGTGTGTTGCCTGATTTCCAGTGACCTCTCTATAGGCTTTTTCAAAAGTTGTGGATTCCATTAAAGTAGCTATTGTGTATTATTTGTCGTTTTATTTCCAGTGCCTAGCACATGCTTGGCTCATAGTAGGCATATAATAAATGTTGACTTGAACTTTTCAAAATTGAATTTGGAGTCCAAAGTCTTGGTCTTTTTATTCTAGCTGTCCTACTCACTAGCTGTGTCCTTCAGCAAGTTCCTTTGGTGTTCTAGACCATCATTTCCAAATCTAGAGTAAGATTCCATCTAGTTCTAGGAAGTATGATACCAAATAGTTCAATAGTTGCTTATTCATATTGATTGCTTAATAAAATCCATTGGCAGGAGTAAATCAGTTTGCCAAGTAGATCTCTCCTCATTTTGTGATGCTTGATATACATATATACAGATGTATATATATGTATACATATATATGTAACATTTTCTTTCATTTCCAAATATATTCTTGCACTAGTATTCCTTGTAGTTTGACCATTTTTTTCCTTATGGAATGAAAGATGACGATGGAAGGAATTGCCTAGATATTTAATCCACTTCCTCATTTTACAGATGAGAAAATTGCTGCTCTGGAAGGCTATACAATTTGTCCAGAGTTATTTAATGGCAGAATTAGAACCCAAGTATCATGAGTCCATTTTCTACCTCAGATATCTTTAGGCATTATTAGCAGTTCCTTGGGATAAAGATTGAAGAAGAAATTACCAAAATAGCTAAATTTTTCTGTGGTTCTAAGAGGTACATAGTAAAAAAAAAAACCTCTTTTTTCTCAAACTTTCATTATAGCAGAACCATTTTTGTGCCTCACTTTCTGAAAAGTACAGTAAGGAAAGTAGGAAAACATAAAAATTGTAAGTTAGTTTGTAAAAATATTCTGTGACTGGTCCTTTCTTTTTCTTGAGAAATGATGGAGAGGGGAAAGAAAAATGTTATAATGGTTGAATTGTAGCCTGTGAGTCTACCAACATGTTTTTCTTTGCCTTTTTTATAAACCCAGGGCATCCTCACCTGTATAATAATAACAGCACAGTGGATAGAAACAGACACTGCTCTTCAGGTTACATGAAGGAATAACCAGTATTCTTTTGCTGTAAAAATCCTTAACCCCACTTCTAGTTGCTCTAACGTTGCCATAGGTAGTGCAGATTTTTTTTTTTTTTTTTTTTTTTTTTTTTTTTTTTTAAGGAGCACAAAAAGGACATTTCGTACAGTTGAGAGAAGAACAGTTTGGGATCAGGAAATATACCCTAGAAGGGGTGACACTTGAGATTTTAGAGAAGGAATAGAAGCCAGACTACAAGGCAGTTTAGGGACATTCTAGGCAGAAGTGACAGCATGAGTAAGCATGAAAAGAAGAAACAGCTAAAAGTAAAGTGCAAGTATGTTTGGTTTGAGGGCTTAAAATGTGAAGCAAGGATTGATAGGATGTGAAGCTAGGCAGGGCAGATCCAAAAATATACCATGTTGAAGAGCTTACATTTAATCCCCTAGGCAGTGGGGAGCTTTTAAGGGATTTTTTTTTTTTTTTTAATGGGGAAGGGATAATAGGGTCAGATACTGATTTTAGATAGATTAGTCTAATAGTTTTAAAAAGAATGGTTAGTTATCTAAGAATGCATAACAAATAAAAAAACCTAGTAGCTAAAATAATGGGCATTATCTTATAGTTTTGGTTCAGGAACCTGGTCATAGTCAGTGAGGATCCTTGGCTCAGAGTCACTCACAAGATGGCAGTCAAGGTGTCAGCCAGGGCTACAGTCATTCTAAGGTTCATTTGGGGGAGAATCCACTTCTAAGCTCACTGAAGTGGTTGTTGAAAGTACTGAGTTCCTTTTGGACTATTGGACTGAGGGTCTCAGTTCCTCCAAGGAGGCATCCCTCAGTTGCTTGTCACTTGGGCTTTTCCTTAGAACAGGTCACAACATGACAGCTGTGAGCAAAGTGAGAGCGTAAGAGAGCAGGGTGAACAAGATGGAAGCCAGAGTCTTTTAACCTGATTTTAGAAGTGCCATGTCCCACTTTTGCTGTGCTGTGTTCAAGTCACTAGGTCCAGCCCACACTCAAGAGTAGGGGATTGCACAAGAACATGAATAGTAGGGAGGCATGGGCCATTGGGATCCATCTTTGAAGCTGCTTATCACAATGGACTTGAAGTAAGACTAGAGGCAAAAATGGCCCGCTAGGAGGCTATTATAATAATCCAAGTGAAGATGTAGAGATTATTGTAGACAAGTGTAGTAGAATGACAAGGATGGAGGCAAGAGAGATTTAGGATGTTAAATCTTGAGAACTTAGTGATTTAGAGCATGGGGGTTTAAAGGGAGAAGAAGGAATTAAAGGTGGCATCTAATTATTCGTACTTAGCTCTTAATCTGAGTAAAGAATATTTTCACATGAATGTGACTTAACCTCCTGTCTACACTGAGTTTTCATCTTCACTACTGCCATTCCCTCCATGCTTTTTGTCTTTTGGACTTGTCCTTGGTGTCACCTCACTGTTTCTTCACTACATCCAGTTAGACACCAGTTATTTTTCTCCATATCTGTTTAATTTTCCTAGTTATCTCTGTTCCTATCTTACTTTCATTATCCAAGTACTTATCACTGTGCACTTAACGTGTGGGAACAGTCTCGTAATTGCTTCCTTCTGCCCATTTCCTATCTTTAATCTAGAGTCTAAAACATCTAATATTTGCTTATCTATCATTGATTTAACCAACAAGTATTTATTGTGGGCTGACTTTGGAACCAGCACTTTACTAGGCCTCCTTGGGAATTGTGAGGAAGACAAGCATCCTCTCTGTTCTCATTGTCTTTGTTCTTTGAATGTCTTCTCTTCCTTTCCACCTGTCAGAAACATCACTAATTTTGGGGGGTGCCTGGCTGGCTCAGTCAGAGGAGTACATGACTCTTGATTTTGGAGTTGTGAATTCAAGCACCACATCAGATGTAGAGATTACTTAAATAAAAACAAAACTTAAAAAAAAAAGAAATATCACTAATATTTAAGGTATATTTCAACTTCTGCCTATCTTGAAATATATGTTTCTTTTGTCTCTGTCTCCTGCAGCTGTAACTAGAAGGGATTTTACTTTGGAAATTTTGAGATTGTCCACATTTAAAAGAGAGCACTGGCTTAAGTTATTAGTGCAGTGAAGCTTTTTCTGACCTCCTCTCTCAGTCTGCTTCAAGCAGTAGAGCTGTGCCTGGCCACCCTGACCCACTGGAATCATGTGGAGAGCTTTTTAAAAACATATGCCGTGGAATACCTGGGTGGCTCAGTTGGTTGAGTGTCCACCTCTTGGTATCGACTGACTCAGCTCATGATCTCACGGTTTGTGAGTTTGAGCTCCGTATTGGGCTCCGCACTGACAGCATGGAGCCTACTTGGGATTCTCCTCTCTCCTCTCTCTGCCCCTCCCCTCTTTGTGCTGTCTCTCTCTCTCTCTCCCCCTCAAGATAAATAAATAAAAACTTTTAAAAATAGTAAACAAATGAGAACAGATGCCTTGACTTCCCTTCAAAGATTCTGATTTAATCTGTCAGAAATGAAAACAAATAAGACTCTAAGGTGAATTTGATGTCTAGATAGTTAAGAGAACTACTGCAGTAGAGTCACCCTCATCATTGTACTGTTAGTTGTTTTGTGGACATTTAACCATCCAAAGAGCTTAAAGTAGTGATTTCCAAATACTGGTGGAGGACTGGCTACAGCAATACGCACAGACATTCAGACCCTGTCACTAAAGGTGCTGATGCACTAGATCTGTGGTTATATGGAGGCTTCTCTACTTTTTATTTTATTTTATTTAAAAATTTTTAAAATCTGTATTTATTTATTATTATTACTATTATTATTATTATTTTTTTTTTTTTTTTGAGAAAGAGACAGAGTGTGAGCAAGGGAGGAACAGAGAGGGAGACACGGGATCTGAGGCAGGCTCCAGGCTCCGAGCTGTCACACAGAGCCCGACGCAGGGCTCGAACTCACGAACTGTGAGATCATGACCTGAGCCAGAGTCAGACGCTTAACTGAGCCACCCAGGCACCCCTCCCTTCTATTTTTTAAATAATGAAAGATATATAGCTGGTAACAAAAGATATATAATTGCTATGTAATTGGGCTGTAAAAATATTGGATGAATGGACTAATATACCATATTAATTTTTTTGTATTTTTCCTTACAATACTATTCAGATACATACATGTAATATTTGATAAACAATAAGGACCAGTTGGCCATTGTATATTTTATAGATTACATTGGAAGATTCTGGTCAATTGAAATAATGCTTTAAATAGCAGTTGAATGACTCCTATGTTTAGATTTTTGATGCTTCAATACTATTCAGTAGTATAGTTCAGTGTTTCGTATGTTAGTGCATTTTATCTAGCTCTTTTATTTTTAATAATAACTTACCGATCACAGGACAAATTTAGAACAATGACTAGATTCTTTCTTCTTCATATTATTCTGATAAATCTTACTATGTTCTAGTATAGGGAGGTATATTATTACTTTCTTGCAGAATGGGATTGTCAGAATGGATTTAATAAATGTTTTCTTCCTTTTCTTTAGCGTTATTCCTCTTTTAAGAGAATCTGTTGGCATATTAATGCAGAGAACCCCTCCAGTGTTGGAAAATACTCTGCCTCAGTGCTATCAGAGGGTAAGTTTCAGAGCTTCCAAGCCATTAAATTTTATGTTGTTTCCAAGCTGTTAGGGTTTTTAACTTTTACAAATATGGGTAGCATATGTATATAATTTAGTATTTCTTCAAGATTGAATGCTGACCATGAATGCTATTTACACAAACCAGAATAAAATCATTGGAAAATACTGAACTTTACTAAGGAAAATGTGGTAGAACTTGTCCCCGTTTAGAATTTGAGCAGTTCTTTTAAAATATTGGTATGAATAGCAGATGATATAAGCATTTATTCAACCTGTATTTTTTGAGCTCCTACTTTGTGCCGGGTATTCTAATAAGGTACTAAGGATATAAGAGTAAGCAAGACAGACAGTGTCTCTGTTCTCGAAGAGTGTACGGTCTAGTGGGGAAAAACAGGCACTAAATACCTTGAGAAGTAAGAAAATATCCATGACGTTACTATAATAGAAATAAAACAAGTGATGTGGTAGACATGGATGGTTACCTTAGATTCACTAAGGAAATTATATTCAAGGAAATCGAAACCTTGATGACATGAAGGAGCCAGCCTTATGAAAATCGTGGAGGAGAGGGTTTCAGGCAAAGGAACAGTTTATGCTTAGCGCAGAAGTTCTGTGGCTGGAACTAATTTTGAGTTGTGAGGAACAGAAGAAAAGTCTACTGTGGCTGGAGTGTAATCAACAAAGGGATGAGTGGCTGGAAAGGCTGCAGAGAATGGTAGGGGCCAGATCATACAGAGATTTTGGTCTTACCAAGAAGTTCAGATTTAATTTTAATCCAGTGGGAAGCATTAGAAAATTTTTAGGCAGGTACAGTGTCCTAAAACTTATGTTTTTAAAAGATTATTCTGCTTGCTACTGGAGAACAAATTCTAGAGAGAATGAAAGAAAGCAAGCCAGTGATGAGGCTGTTGTTATCTATATGGGGAGAAATAGTGGCTAGGACTAAAGAGGTAGCAGTGAAGATGGAGGTAAGGACATATTTGGGATACATTTTCGGAGATGGATTATATATTAGTGGAGAGGAGAAAAAGTATTGCCTCTCAGCTAGGTAGATGCTGATACCATTTGTTAAGATTAAGGTTGTATTGATGTAGGTTTGAGGATGGAAAATCCCCCAAATCAAGAGTTCTAGTCTGCATATGTTAGAATTGAAACACCTACTATTGGTATAGGGGAAATATAAATGCAGTGGTTGGATATGCAGACCTGGTGTTCAGGGACAGATTAGGTAGGACTAGAAAGAGTTTTGAGACATCAATATATGAATATTTAAAATATTGGGATTATATGAGATTACCTTGGGAGAATTAAGCTCTCTTCTTTTTACCTTTACTCTCACCTCCAGATTTACAGCACAGGCGGTAGAAAGCCAGGAAAAGGAGTGGTTAGTAAGGGAACTGGAAAACCAGAAGAGTGTAGTCTCTCAGAACTGAAGAAGGAAGCAGTAATCAACTGCCCTGAATCTTTCTGAGGGGCAAGCAGGGTAGGAACAGAGAAGTTACCATTGACTGGCATCATGAACATCGCTAATGACCTTGATAAGACCAGTTTCAGAGGAGTTTGGGGAGGAGAGCATGATTTGAGTAGATTAAGGAGAAAATGAATTGGGGAAATTAGGGATAGTAGCTAAGACTATTTAAGAAGTGTTGCTGTAAAACCCAATGTTTGTAGCAGCACTATCAACAATAGCCAAAGTATGGAAAGAGCCCAAATGTCCATCGATGGATGACTGGATAAAGAAGAGGTGGTATATATATACAATGGAGTATTACTCTGCAATCAAAAAGAATGAAATCTTGCCATTTACAGCTGCATGGATGGAACTGGAGGGTATTATGCTAAGTGAAATTAGAGAAAGACAAAAATCACATGACTTCACTCATATGAGGACTTTAAGAGACAAAACAGATGAACATAAGGGAAGGGAAACAAAAATAATATGAAAACAGAGAGGGGGACATAACAGAAGAGACTCATAAATATGGAGAACAAACTGAGGGTTATGGAGGGGTTGTGGGAGGGGGGATGGGCTAAGTGGGTAAGGAGCACTAGGGAATTTACTCCTGAAATCATTGTTGCACCATATGCTAACTAACTTGGATGTAAATTAAAAAAATAAACTAAATAACAATTTAAAAAGAATAATAAAAAAAATTTAAAAAGTAAAAAAAAAAAAGAAGTGCTGCTGTTAAAAGGAGCAAAGAAATGAGGTGACAGCCTGGTATGGATGTAGTATCAGGCAGTATCAGTTTTTATTTTTTTTTTTATTTTTTATTTTTTCTAAAAATTTTTTTTTTCAACGTTTATTTATTTTTGGGACAGAGAGAGACAGAGCATGAACGGGGGGAGGGGCAGAGAGAGAGGGAGACACAGAATCGGAAACAGGCTCCAGGCTCTGAGCCATCAGCCCAGAGCCTGACGCGGGGCTCGAACTCCTGGACCGCGAGATCGTGACCTGGCTGAAGTCGGACGCTTAACCGACTGCGCCACCCAGGCGCCCCTCAGTTTTTAAAATAAGATATTTTAGAACAGTGCTGTCCCATAGAACTTTCCCCAGTAATGGAAATATTGTATAATCTGCACCATCCAGTACAGAGATCAGAAACATCATGTGGCAATTGAGCACTTAAAGTATGGCTAGCACAACTGACTTTGTTAATGTATTTTAATTCTCATGTAGTTAAACAGGCACATGTGTGTAGTTATTTCTGTATTACACAGCGTAGTTCAGGAGCATGTTTGTTATTGATAGGAATGGGCCATCCTAGAGGAAGAAATCGATGGTATGGTGGTTATTGAAAGAATGAAGTAAAGGTGGTTATTGAAAGAATGAAGTTCTTAAGAAGAAAAAGGATAGAACTGAAAGCCCTATGGGAGAATTCGGTGTAGAAGGAAGCCAGGGGTACTGTATCCCTGGAGGGGGGGCCAGAAAGTGCTGACATAGGGTTCAGTCAGTTAAGCATTGACTTTGGCTCAGGTCATGATCTCATGGTTCCTGGGTTCAAGCCCCGTGTCGGGCTCTGCCCTGGCAGTGTGGGGCCTGCTTGGGATTCTCTCTCTCTGCCCCTCCCCTGCTCATATGTTGTCTTTCTCTTTCTCAAAATAAATAAATAAACTTAAAAAAAAAAATGTGCTGACATAGATGAGGGTCAACTGGTGGATTTGGTGGTATAGGATAAGGGATTTTCTATGTACTTTTATTTTCTTTATGATTTATAAGGCAGTGTAATCAAACAAAAAAGCTTAGAAAGCCAGAGGAAAAAAGAAGAAAGTGTAAAAGGGGGTTTTTTTTGAAGGAGGGAAAGTGAAGTGTTGCCCATTTTGACATTTGTGGTTATGATTGTAAGGTAGGATAGTCATCATAATTATGACTAATTATGAATGATTAAGAGAAGGGAGCAATTTATTGAATGTTTACTATAAAGCTGGTTCCTGTACTAAGTATTTTACATATATTGTTTCTGGTCTTCACCATATTTATACAGGGTAAGTTTTATCGTCCTTTGCATAGGTAAAATTGAGGCTCGGAGAATTTAACTCATCCAAGGTCACAAATGCTAGTGGTTGAACCAGCATTCTACTCCTTATCCATCTGACTCCAAAGCTCATGCCCTTTCTGTTCTACCACACCATCAGAGTAGGAAAAGCAACACAGATTTTCATCTGTAACTACAGTTTCCCCGTATTTTTTAATGTGAGGAGAGTTAAAGTCAGTTTGTCTAGGAATCATTCCTTAGTCTTACTACAAGAGTACTTGCTTTCTTAGAGGTAGAAGAAATCTATTCAGTTGGTTATTTCACTCACAGTATATCCCCTGAGGATGCCATTTAGAAAAATGTAGGGTGATAATCAGGTTCTAGCCACTACATCATCAGAGTCCTGAAAGAGGAAGAAAAAGTCCACCTTGACCTCTTTTCCCAGTAAAAGCAGTTTTTAAAAAGGGCATGGTGGGTAGTGTCTCAAATTTCCTACCAACTGTCTTGGAGTTTATAGAAAATAATGCCTACGTTCATCAAATTCTGATAAAAATGAATGTTTTTGATAGATCTAAGTTCCACTTTTTCTTAATTAACATCTCAAATGGATTACTTAAAAATCAGAGAATCTCAGAGTTCAAAAGGATCTTGTCTTTTTGGTAATAGGCATTCTAACAGGTGTAAGATGGTAATTCATTGTGGTTTTGATTTGCATTTCCCTAGTGATTAATGAGTTGAACTCCTTTTTACCTATCTGTTGGTCATCTGTATGTCTTCTCTGGAAAAATGTCTATTCTAATCCTCTGTCCATTTTTTTTTAACGTTTATTTATTTTTGAGGGAGAGACAGAGCATGAGTGGGGAAGGGGCAGAGAGAGAGGGAGACACAGAATCCGAAGCAGGCTTCAGGCTCTGAGCTGTCAGCACAGAGTCCAACATGGGGCTTGAACTCACGAACTGCAAGATCATGACCAGAGCCAAAGCCGGATGCTTAACTGACTGAGCCACTCAGGCACCCCTGTCCATTTTTTAATCAGAGAGTTTGTTTTTTTGCTATTGAGTTGTAGGAGTTATTTTTATATTTTGTATATTAATCCCTACATATTCAATTTTTAATGGTCCTTTCCCACATTTACTTTTTTTCTCATATTACAGCATTTTCTGTATTTCCAAAAACGTATCCATTTTGTTTAGGTTTTCAAAATCATGTTTTTATTTTGTGTGTGTTTATGTATATATATTATACACACACATAGACACACACACAATTTACTGAGCAACTTACTTGGGGCAGGAATTGTTTTTAGGTGCTAAGGATACAAAACATAAAAATACAAAAATACATCCCTGCTCTTATTGAGCTTAAGTTCTCCTGGAGAGACAGGCAATAAAAATTATAAATAATATAAAGGAGTAATGCAATATGTGACAATATGCTCTAAAAAGTAAAAAAAAAAAAAAAAAAAAAAGCAGAGAAACATGAAAGTGAAAACATTATTTTAGATAAAGTAACAGAAGACCCAGAGCACAGAGTTACAGTAACTTACTGAGATGACATTTGCCTAAAAACCCACACATAGTCGAGCGAGTAGAAATCAGGAAGGGAGGTACACTGCAGGCAGAGGGAACAGCAAATACCCGGAGGCGGGAGTGTGCCAGACTTTTCAGCCAGTGGTGAGGACGCTGGTTTAGCTGGGGAAGAAGGAGCAAGGCCAGGGCAATAGGAGATGAGGTGGTCAGGTAAAGGGGGGGGCATGTGACACGGGTCCGTGTAAGTCATCGTGAAAACATTGTTTTTTGTTCAGTGTAAGATGGGAAGTCCTTGGAGGATTTTGAACAGGCAAGTGGCAGCATCTGACCCAAACTAACAGGATCGCACTCGGGCTACTGTGATGAGAATAGATGGAAGAGGTGCAAGAATAGAAATAGATCAGTTATTAAAATATTTTATTATTATTATAATTATACTTGAGATAATAATACTTGATATATACTTGAGATATATAATTGAGATATACTTGAGATATAATCCAGACTTGAGATAATGCTGTCTTCAGCTAGGCTGATAGCAGTGGAGATGGTGAGAAGTGTTTGGATTCAACTTTTAAAATCTGTTGTGTGTAGTTGGTTTCCCTTTTCATTCTTTTTTTTTTTTTTTTAAACCTCCATCAGAGGTTGTCTTCCCAATGGTTGTCAGCTTAAGGACAACCTTAAGGAGCCATTGGAAAAACTTAGCGACTTCTCTCTCTTTTTTGTTATCACATGATTCAGAGAAAGGTTTGTGTTGGCATTTAGCTCCTTGGGGGCTTGGGGATGCAAAGGTCTTGTAGTTTCTGGCACAGTGAAGAACTGTCCTGTCCAAAATATGCCCCCTTTAAGAAATACTGACTTCTCTACGTCACTAATCTTTCAAAGAGCTATTTTTTTGATATTGTGAATTCTAACAGTTTCTAAATCTCTGGTTCATTAATTTCTGTCCTTTATTTCTTTCCTTCCAATTTCGTGGAGTTCACTTTGTTGTTCTAGTTTCTTAGCTCATTTGTGTTCTCTGATCAATGTATTTGAAAATGTAAATTTCCATCTAGGTGCTCTGTTAGCTGTACCCTACATATTTTGATAGGGCTCATTCATATTTCCCAAACACCTGCCACAGCACATAATGAGTACCCAATAGGTATTTGCTAGTTAATTCAAATATCTCCAGCCCCTTTTTACATTATTTTTAATGTTTATTTATTATTGAGAGAGACAGAGACAGAGTGTGAGCAGGGGAGGGATAGAGACAGAGGGAGACACAGAATCCAAAGCAGGCTCTGGGCTCTGAGCTGTCAACACAGACCCCGACGTGGGGTTCGAACCCACGAACTGTGAAATCATGACCTGAGCCAAAGTCGGACCTTTAACAACTGAGCCACCCAAGCACCCCTCTCCAACCCCGTTTTTGAACCAGAGAATAGAATCCATGTTTACTGAAATGCCACGTAATAATATGATAATATTATGGTTAATAATTTAAGTAAGAGTTTACTGAACTGTTGCATATAATAATAATAAAATAACATACATAATAAAATAAGGGGGCCCTTGTGCTTGATTACGATGCTAATATCTGTCCTTTATATTTCAGGTGCAGCAGTTACAAGGAGTTTACAGTTTACAAGAACAGCACTTCTGGACCTTATGTTCTGATGTTTACGTTGGGACCTTGAAATTAGTAGTAGCACCTGATGCTGATGCCAGGTGGATTTTAAGCCAAACACATAACATTTTTACTCAGGTATGACTTCTTTTATTAACTTCTTAAGGATCTTTGAATTTATCTACTAGCTTAAAAAATATTTACTATTTAACAGAGTAAATACTTATATCTATCCTATCCTATGAGGAAAGTATAAAGGTACTTTTTTCATTCATACTGTCAAATTTGGGATTCTAATTTTAGTTAATACTCTTAAGGAAGATATTCCTATTTACTCATTATTGCACTAATTTGAATTCTTTTAAGAAAAAGTAGATCCTCCTTTATTGTATACTCCTTACAAGGCATATTAAATGCTTTTTAAAGCCAGGAACTAAAATAGCATTTGGAATAAGAATAATGCCTTGTCAGTGGCTTTAGCTAAAAGTAGACTGTGTTAGCAGTTTTGTATGATAGCAAAGCCATAGTTCTGTGTTGATGTAAAAGCTTAATATGCTGTTGTGTTTGGGTTCATAAATTAGTCAATGCATGCCTGCAACCAAATTATTTCATTACATTAATGCTTAAGCCATCGTGGGTTGACATAGTCATGTGACCAATAACCATTGGAGGAGTGATTACTGTGTTCTTATCTATTGGGAGAATAAGAACATCTAAGGAGAGTGAGAAAATAGAAATTCTTCTCTCACTCCAGTTTGCTGGAAACGTTTGGCAAAATAATCTAGATGTTGACACTGCTGCCAAAATTATCTAGCACATAGATCTAGTGAGGAACTGTTTCCATGCCTTGAAACTGTGTGCTTTAAAACTGGCACATGCCTCCTGGTGTGAAGCAGTAAGAAGCATATAACACCACCTGTGTGGTATTCTTGCCAGAGATGGTTAACGTGAATCTAATCACTAGCAAACAATCCCAGCTTGTAGAAACTTCTACAAGACTGTTAGCCTGCATTGTTGCCAACTGTCAGTGTCAAGAAAGGGGGAAAATAACCACTAGGGGATTATGCTAGATTAGAGACTTCACAATTAAATGCAATGCATAATCCTTGGTTGAATCTTGGATTGGAAATAAAAAAACAGGCACAGGAAATTATTGGGTGATTGGGAAATTCGAATATGGACTGCATAATAGCTCATAATAATTGTGTAGGTGTTAGATTTCTTGGGTGTGATAATGATATTGTGGTTATCAAAGAAAGTTCCCATTCTGAGCAGATACATGCTGAAGGATTTAGCGGCAAAGGATCAGGATGTCTGATTTTCAAATGGTTCAGCAAAAGTGAAAAGATTCCTTTTAGAGAAATAAAGGAAATGTGGCAGAATGTAGGCGATGGGTAGATAGGTATTTATCATAATATTCTTTTGATCTTAAAGTTTTTCAAAATAAAAAAGTTAAAAAATAAAAACTTTAGAGACTCCTCATTGCCACCAGGATAAAACCCAAACTTCAGCACAGCCCAATTCAGTTTTCAAGCCTCCTGTTCTTCATTCCCATGTACTTCATATCCCTCCAGACTATTTACTTTCCTGTGTGGGACAAATTGTACTCTAATCTAAAGGTCCATTTCAATTGTTACTTTCCCTCTGAAGCCTAAAAACCCCTCCAAGCAGCATTACTTTATCCTGTGATAATACATATTTATCTGCAGGTTCCTTCCAGACATCATGATTTTGCATTCCCAATACTTAGAAAAATGTACATGTATAATAAATTTGTTGAATAAACAAATTCTTAAAATTGTATTTGAACAAAACTGTCTTTACATATGCTAAGTATGGAAAAAGTATGGTTGGGTTCTCATTGGTCTTTTTAACCACAACACAAAAATACGGTCATGATATATACAGACACACACACACACACACACACAGAAAGGGAAAGAGGGAGAGAAAAAGGAAGAGAGGGAGAGAAGCATCATTATCTTCAGACATGGACAACAGAACATAATATGCAGTTTAGTTAAGTTCAGGACCTTAGTACAAATTAAATGACATCTCAAAAAAAATAGGAAAAAAAATGAAATGATTTCTCTTCTCTAATAATGAGAAATGTATGTTAATGTTCCTTGGGGGATAAGTAATGAAATAATTTTATGTATAGGCAACAGCAAGACTTACTCTAGTATAAAACAGTCTGCTGGTACCACTTACTCTGGGATCTGAAGAACTATGTGTCTTTTCTTAACAGACACTATAATAAGTCTGTATGATTATGACTTTCATGTCATAATGAAGTGTGCAAGACCTTCACAGTACGTCTGAATCCTTCTCCCACCTCCTTCCTGTGTTAGAGGCCAAAGGAGAATGTGGCTAGCAATAACTTTGCTCTTCCCCCATTATTTCTAGATCATCATTCTCTCCTTTACCTTTTTCTTCTGGTTCTACCATGTCCTCCCACCCCCATTGTATGAGCCTCTGTTGACCTGTAGGACACACTGTACTCTTCTGTGACTTGGGCGCTTAGTCACGGTTTTCCCTCTGCAAAGGAAATGCCACTTCTAGGTTTAGAAATGCATAAGCAGCTGTGTCTGTGCTTAGGAACTGCTGAAGTTGTAACTGAAGTAGGTGGAGGACGTTCTTCTGGTAACCCTGGAAATCTTGGCTTTTCAAATGGCTGAAGCTGAAAGTTTATTCAGCTGCTTCTTTGGTTTTGGAGACTGTATTTGGGTTTTGAAATTTTTAAGCTCTGAAAAATATTTTAAGCCTTTTCATCAGCCAGGGTCAAGCCACCCTGTTCCACGCTCAGCAGACACCAGGGATTTGCAGTGAAGATGGTTCAACACGTTTTTTCTAGACGGGAGCGGGGGTCACCCTACTGATGTTTCATTCCATCCTTTAATTATTTTACAGTTGTTTGGTGATCATTGTTTTGGTTCTGACATAGCAGAAATTGAAGTTCCAAAAGACTGAGAAGGATCTTCTCAATAATAAGTTACACTTTTTGGTTTTATGACATTTTCAGGTGTCTTTCTTACAGCTGATCTTAAATCAGAATTTAAGTAATAGTTTTTGGTTAGTAAGTTGTTCTTGCTAAACTGTATATGAAGTAACCTTAAACTGAAAGGACCAACATCAGTCTGCGAATTATAATTTTCCATTCTGGTGATAAAACTGTAAGCTTCATGACTCTTTAGAACTGTATATTAGGCATGTCCTTTTTATTCTCATTTTCCTTGGTTATCAATTAATCTTTAATGGCCAAAGGAGTTGGCTTGCTGTGCATGAAGAGAGAGTAAAACAAGTGAATTGGTGAACTTAGATTCCTTAGGGATTTTTAGTTAAGGGATAATACGATTTTTAAACTACAAGGTTTTCTGTTGTCATAAAAAAAGTTCTCTCTCCCATTCTCCCCTGCACTAACTTTTAAAAAATGAGTTATCATTTGGCAATTGAGGAGATAGAAAACTTATTTTTTATATTTGGTGTATGAACAGGAAGAGAAAGGATACTGGATTAAGACGGCAATTTAACATTTTATGTTTCTTTAAAACTTGCTGATATCATCTGTTAATTTTTTTAATATACTGTTTTGTTAGAAATAATGTTTGAAGAAAAAATCTCAAATATGCTTCAGTTTCATTGCCCTCTTCAGTTCCACAAAGCACTGAAGACAGTCAAGCTTAAGACATGCTCTTTATTCAGTGATAGAACTTCTATCATGATTTCTTTCATCTTTTCTACTCTCCTGTGTCTGTTATGCATATTAAGTCCTGAACCCCCGCTTCCTGCTTCAGCTTTTTGTGCTGTATTCTCTAGCCTCAAAATAGAAGTTCATACTGATAATCCAGGAAGGAACCAGAAAGCCTCTTCACATGCGCAAATGGGAGTTACCCACGTTTCAAGAACCTCCCCATCCCTCCATGCTCCTGATCCCTCCCTGTCTGACCATAGACCTCCCCCAGCCTCATGTCTGCTGGAGGGTAAGGGTAGCGAGTGGGAGAAGCTACCTACCCCTTTCCTGTTTGTAGATGGTTTTAATCTTAATTTTTATGTATCAATTCTGCTTCCCAACTCTTCAACTTTTCCTTATCCAACTTTACATTTTTTTCATTGTATGTGCACCTTCTGAGGAGGTTGGAGTAAACAGCCGTAGGATGTGAGGCAGACAGGTCCCTAGGTTTATTGTTTTTAATTAATCCACAAGGTTTAAGCTTTCATTGGTTGGTTGATGGAGGGCAGAAAATAATAGCAGTAGCAAATCACCTTTATTGAGAGCCCACCAGTGCCAAGCATTTTGACAGGTGCTTAACATAATAATCTAGCCTTACAAAACAGGTTCTATTATTTGCAATTTTTAGAAGAAGGAACCTGGGCCCAAGTTATTGCTCATGACTTACAATTTCATCACATTCACCAGGGTGCCTGGCTGGCTCAGTTGGTTGGGCATCCGACTTTGGCTCAGGTCATGATCTCATGGCTCATGAGTTCAAGACCCGCATCAGGCTCTGTGCTGACAGCTTGGTGCCTGGAGCCTGTCTCGCATTCTGTGTCTCCCTCTCTCTGTGCCCCTCCTCCACTCATGCTCCGTCTCTCTCTTTCAAAAATGAATAAACGTTAAAAAAAATTAAAAAATAATTTTATCATATTCACTCGCTGTTTCACTAATTCTGAGATGCTTTAGTTTTATATGCAAGAGTAAGGCAGTTTTCAACACTTCAGTTTAAAAGGATAAAGTCAGGGGCGGCTGGGTGTCTCAGTCAGCTAGTTAAGTGTTCAACTTCGGCTCAGGTCATGATGTCATGATCTGCGAGTTCAAGCTCAGCATTGGGCTCTGTGCTGACAACTCCAGAGCCTGCAGCCTGTTTCAGATTCTGTGTCTCCTCTCTCTGTCCCTCCCCCACTTACATTGTCTCTTAAAAATGAATAAATGTTTAAAAATAAATAAATAAAAGGATAAAGTTAATATTATATATTCAAGAACTAAAAAGTAGAAAGCTTCTGTAGAATTTGGTAGAGAACACAAACCAGAATTTTCTGTAGCCATTTTCCTGTTTACTTTCCTAATTTTTTAAAAGTTTCTGAGTCATTTGTCTTTCCACAACAGTGAGTATTTATTGAGGATTTTCTAAGTCTATGGCACCAGGTTAACATTTATTTTCTTAGCAGTGCATGTGTGTTAAAAAATAAGTCTTAGTTTTAAAAAGTGTTGACTGAATTCTGGTTTATATTACTCTCATGATATAAGATACAATGAGTATTATATAGTTTTCACTTTTTAAAGACAATCCCCTGCCAGGCTATGACTCCAGGTGCCATGCCAGTGGTAGAATGTTTTAATGTAACCAAGCCCTGTTTTGATCTGCTAGAGTATTTGTCCTCTCTTTATGGTGAGTAAACTGTGTTGAAAACCTGGTTTGCATTCAGGGAGTACATGACTCAGTATAGGATTCTTTGGCAATTCTGCTTCTCTACTTTGAAGGAAACGGAGAAAGGAACATGGGAAGCTGGAAGACTTGAGGCTGTCCCCCTCAGGACAGCTGGATGAAGCAAAATGACTGCTTCTGTTAGACCAAGCTTTTATGTAAAGCTGTAGCCTCTCAGGGGAAAGATATAAGCTTGAGTAATTAACTCATGATTATGCAAAGATCAATTTACCTAGCCTCTTTGTTTTTCCTCTTTTTTTATTGCCTTGGGCTAACCTCATTTCTTATTACCATTTTCACTGTAGTAGGGCTGGGAGTGAGGAAAGTGACAGGGCTAGTGACAGGAGCCCAACTTAGTTTGCCCATTTTACTTTCATTAACAATTTTGTTAAAAGAGATAAGAAATTAAGCCAGTTATTTGGGCCAAAGTTGTTTTTTTAAGGTCAGACATACAGGAATTTTGCAGAAGAGTTCCTTCATTATTTCAGAGGCCATCTGGGTTGAGTAAATCAAATACACTTACTTAGAATGAATCATAATAATTTGTTTCCGTAGACTTTAATAGCACATGAAATCCTTTCTTATATGTTCACATATGTTCCTTCCAGTAGTGCCTGGTATGGAACAAGGCTTTATTAAACATTTGTCAAATACTGGATGAACATGTAACAGTTTTGTGAGATGAGTAGGCTTGGTATGTATTGACGCTTTTACAATGAGACAATTGAGGTTTGTTCTAAATGTTAGCCCCAAATCCTTCTGTTTTCTGCCAGAAGCCTCTTTAAGGAGAGGCTGCTATTAAATGTATTTTCCGGAAATTTGAATAACAAATAACAATTTTGAATAACAGCTTTAACTTGACCGCAGCAAAGATTTATTTTATTATTATTTTTTAATGCAGCAAGAAAGCTGAAGGGTGTTCTGTGCTGGGAAGCTTCCAGGTCTCCCCAGTGTTTTATCCCATCAGAGTCGCTCCTGCTCCTGCTCCTCCCACACACCCATCAGTGCCCTGCAGAGCCCTCCGCCGTGAACGCTAGGAAATAAAGCCATGCTAGAAATTACCTCAAGATGGTAGTGTTAATAGATTTTTATCCCCCACTCTGGCTCTTTTCCTTTCCATTAATATTCTAATTTACCTTTCATTCTGTGGCACTGACAAGAAAATTCTTAAACTATTGTATGCTTTCATTTAAACAATTATTTTTATTCGAAAGAAGGAATTTAGTAGAATTTCTGTTCATCCAGTAAACATTTATTGATTACTTACTCTTTGCCAGGCATTACTTGAGGTATAGAGGTCAGCAGTGAAAAAAAAGACAAAATCCTTTTTTTCTTTGGAGAGATCACATGATAATGGGTGAGCAACAGTAAACACAGCAGCATAGCAAATGCTAAATTTTATAATGTGTCAGGAGGTGGTTAGTGTTGTGGATAGGGGAATCAGGGTTAGGAAAGGGTAGGGAGCATACTTGTTGTATAAATGAACCGAATGCATTTTATATAGGGTAGGCCTCACTGGTGTCTGACCGGAGAGGGAGCATGTCACATGGTTATCTCAGGGAACACTGTTAGTGGCAGAAGGGTCAAGTGAAGCTGGAACAAGGGGAGAGGAGTCAGAGAGGTAATTGGGACCAGGTCACGGGGGTTTGTAGGCCACTGTAAGGACCAAGGAAGATGAGCAGTTGTAGGCTTTGAGTGCTGGAGTGATACCACTGCCACTGTTCTGCTGCACGTAGACCAAAGGAAGGCAAAGGCAGAGGCATGGGAACTAGATCGGAAGCCATTACCAAATCCAGGCAAGAGATGAGAGTGCCTCATGCCAAAGTGGCAGCAGTTGGAGGTGATGTGAAGTGGTCAGATTCTGGGACTGTGGTGTTTTGAAAGTGAGGCAAACGGTATTCCTAATGGGCTGAGTGTGAGAGAAAGGTCTTTCAGTTGTAACATTAAGGGTGGGATTGAACCACAGAAGATGCAAGAGCACCAGGCTTTGAGGAGAGGCAATAGTGTTCAGTTTGGCTGTGTTGTAATACTTGTCAGACATCTAGCTGCAACTGTCAAGTAGACGGTTGGTAGGTTCCAATGTGGAAATACAAATGTGGGAGGATGAGCATATACCTGGTACTGAAAGTCTGGATATTAGACGAGATCAGCTAGGGAACAGTGCAGAAAAAGAAGGAATCTGAGGACTGGGCCTTTGGGTAGTTAGTGCTTAGTACTCCAAGTTAGGAGAAAGAAGCACCAAAGGAGATTAAGGAAGACTGATAAATGAGGTAAAAAGTTACCAGTGAGTATTCTCTGGAAGCCAAGAGGGGAAAAGCGTTTTCGTTAGGAGAGGAGATCGCCTGTGTCCTGGCTAATAGACTAACTGCTAAGAGGACTGACAAGTGAGCACTGGTCTGAGCACCTTGGAGGCGACCCTGACCAACAGCTTTGCAAAGTGGTGGGTGGCAAAAGTTCAGCTGAAATGTGTTCAAGAGAAGAGAGAAAAGGAATTGTAGGCGGCAAATACACAAAAATTGGTAATGTAGGAGAGCTGGTGGCAATTTAGAGAACGGTCTTTGAATAGTGAGTTCATATCCAAAATGGAAGAGAGGAGTAGAATGTATTTAAATGACCAACAGATGGTCATACGTGTTTACTAATCATCCGTCACAGGGAGATGGGGCCTGGATCGATTTATGATTTTAGTAGCCAACTAAGCAAGCACTATGGTGTTCTCTGGCAGAGTAACAGTACACGGGTAACCTAATTGTTCCAAATTTCGCTGGGACATGGTTTATAATCAGTAGCATGGCTTTCTTCCCTAGAGGCAAATGAAGGATGTTTTTTGCAACTTGTCACTATGCTTATTTCTAAAGTAACATTGCTGGCCCTTTATGATGAAAAATAGAGAATTATTGTTCCAGAGGCAGAAGAGAAAAGTAATGCTTTCCTTTAAAAAAAAAAAAAAAAAGTTTTTTTTTTAAATTAATTTTCTGAAATGTGTAGTGTGTTATTGGTTTGATTTTCTAATTTTTTTTTTTTTTTTTTTTTTTACTTTTCAGGCTGGAGTGAGACAGCTTTATGTACAGATTGACTTTGCGGCCATGTAATGAATGAAAAGAAATTGTCCTTTTTGGGGGACCCAATATTTCTGGTACTGTACAATCCAAAACACTGTACCTAGCTTTTTAAGACGGAAATCGTCACTACAAATCCCCAGCTCCAAGTACACCAGGTAGCGTCAGCCTTTTGTGCTCTGCCAGGACTTCACAGCTGAGGGATCAGAGTTAAGAGGGTCCCTCCTGGACTGTTGGTCTTGTCTTTTGTGCTCTTCCCTCCAAACCATTTTGATTTCTGAGGTTTCTAGTTTTGTTCCAGGATGTTAGTTTTTGCTTCCTTTCTTTTCTTTTTCCATTTCAAAAATGCCCTCACTCCCAGTTCTCCTCCTAGCCAGTAAGAATTCGGACTATGGGCCTCCAGGCATCTGAATGTCTTCGCTGAAGCTGATGGAAGCCACTGCTTCCTGTCCACAAAACTAGTGTTACTAAAAAAAAAAAAGAAGAAAAGAAAAAAAAAAGAAATAATTTTATATGTAATGTCACGATTGTTGACGTTCTTCAGTATAATCATATGTTTGTAAAATTGTTTGTACCTTGCAAACTTATGAACCAAACCATATTGGGTTTTCAAAGTGCCTTTGTATCTGAAAATGTATTTGCCAGCATAAAAATGTACCATCAAAGGTCATGCATATGTTTTTTAATGGGTAATTCTGTAATCTGTACAAGGTGGAAGACTCTTGTTAGTGATGTATACAGATTGTCTTTTCGTGTCCTTCCAGCATAGGTTTAAATATATGAAAAGTTTCCTCTTACTGCTTTACCTCATCAAAAAACAGGTGTTATTTTGCTTTGTAAATCAAATTCAGTTATCACATTGCATTATTCCATGGACTGTATTTTCAAAACTTTGCAAAGCATTTGTTTTACAGACGGTTGTTTTGACTAACTTAAAACATCTGCTAAATCCCAAATTTCTCTAAAAGCTACTTGTCTGTGATAACCTTTGCTATGTCTCCTCGCTGTTGATGGATTTTCTTAATGAAAGGAAAGGCAATGTAGAGTGAAGGCAGAAATGGTTGTGACAATGTTATTGTGTTTTTTCATTCTTCAAATGCTAAGTCATACAATTTGTTTTCTTGTGCAAGCCTTGCACAAATACAGTTGCTTTCAGAAATCCTAAAAGCAACATTTTATTGGGTTTGAACTATTGAAGATACAGATCAGTTGTGATAAAACAGGTGTCTTAGAAGTAATAAATAAGTTGATTTCTGGGTTCTGGTGTATTTGAAAAATAAAATCGTGATTTGAGATGACAAGTGCTTGAACACTCAAAGATTCTCTGTGGTTTATGAAGAAATATTGATCTGGATAGACATTTACCCATTGTTCTTTGCTTTATCATAAGGTATCTTCCCTTTTAACTTTAAAAAACTGAATTCTTGGGGGAAAAAACCCTGCAGGATGGAAATACTTGTTTAGAATGTCAACCAGTAATAAGCACTTTTTCACTGATGGGGCAGAAATCGCTGTTATTTTGTCTAAGTTATAGAGTATCTTTCTCCCTATTTCTGATCTACAGTTTATGAACTATAGTAGGAAAACTGGACTACTTTATGCTTTTCTAAACTGCTGCAGATTGCTATGAGTTGTTGACAGTCTCTGTTTTGCAGATTAAGCAGTATTTTCAAAGCATTTCTACTTACTGCCAGGCAGTTCTGAAGCTAAGAATTCCTGCAACAGAATATGTTTGACGAAAACAACTGTTGAGATGTTTAAGGAGGGAAAGTATAAAAGGAAACGTCCTGATAATGTACTGCTTTTTCATTATAAGTCTAAGTAGTCATTTGGAAGTTTTCATCCACTACCAAGCCTGATAGAAGCCTGGGGTGTTCTGTGGGTTTTGGCATATTGTGGAAAATGTGAGTGTAGATGAAGGCAGGAATTTTGGTTGTGTGCCTTTAAAAACTAATATTATATGTAATTGTACTGATTGTTCACATGTGGAGATAATATTTGCACTGGCCTGTAAAACTGACCAGTGCATTTGCAGATGCAGTTCTGCCTTTCACCAAGCCCTCCACTCCAAGTGAAGTTTTGCATCATTTTAACTATATTCTCAATACACAAGTGCATGCGTATGTCTTTTCTTTGATAAGGCATTGAGCATACACATTATTAGACTGATATGGAACTCTAATTTTGCACCCGTTACAAGAGGTTGCCAGCTTGTATGATTTAGCAGGTTGGCATTTACATTTATGCTTTAATTAAATGTCCTTAAACCTGTGTGTGCAGTAAGGACAAATTAGTGTGAAAAAAAGCAACTTTGTTCTCACAAATACTGTTATAACAAATACTCTGTCTCATCTGTGTTTTTGGCACAGGTGTACTGCTAAAATAGATAATTCCACTCAGAAACATTACCTGATTGTTGTTAAAGATTTGAGACGTCTTTATTATTGAGCTAAGTAATTCTTGGGGCTCAAGGGAGGGGGATGAATCTCTGAGTAGAACTTTGCCAATTTTTTAAAAACCAAAATATTCTCTGGAGAACAAATTTGTTTTGCTCTGGGGCAGTTTACTTAGCAAGGTAAACTTCCCCAAACTGAAATTACCTATATTAGTTTTGCGTTTTGAAATCTAGATTATATTACTCAAAGGGCTTACTGTGTGTGTTTTATTTTGCTGACTCCCTGTGCACTTTTGTGAGGGGCAGTGTGTAATCTGTAGCTCCGTATTCTTCTCATTGTCGCCAAGCTGTCTTGTGCAGAGGCATAAAGAAGTAGTAGGTAGTGGCACTGGGATTTACCTTGTATCCAGATGCTTCGGCATTCTTCAAAGCCTACATGTATTCGCCAGGAACCAAAATACTGTGACTTGTGCACCTTTGTAAAGTAGCCCAGTCAGTGACTCCAAATGTAGTTGATGAGAGTTCTATGATGTTTTTACCTACTATGGGATAATCAATTTTGTATAGATTATTAACATTGTGGCATGCTCCTACAATGCTGGGATTTAAGAACAAAAAGATTTCATTGCGTAACAGAATTTTACATCTAAGGGACTGTCCTTAAAAGCAGTCTCATTCTACCTCTCATTTTAGAGATGAGAAAATTGAAGCCCAGAAATGCTGTCATTTACTCAAGGTCACAGAGAGAATTAGTGGCAAAGCCAAGACTAGAACCCAGGTCTTCTGACTCCAAGTCAAGTTCTTTCTACTCTGTTGTGCTGCCTCTCCAGTGTAATATTTGCCTTTCTGTAAATGTGATGAAAAATCATTTGTAAATAAAGGGAAGCTGACCTCCATTTTTGGTACATTAAGGCACTTTATAAATGGAGTTTTATTGTCTTGTTTTTCATAAGTAATTATGAGATTTAGAATATTATTTCCATACTTTCATTATGAGGTTTAGAATATTCTTTGTGGAAAATATAATTTTTGTACTCTCTTTTACTTTTTTACTCTTATGAAACCAGTTCCTGATTTTTAAAATACAATGACATCTGTGCTCTTGGATACTTTTAACTTGTGAGTGAAATTTTCTGTTAATTGCTCGAGGCTAAACCCAGTTTAAGGATTGCTTAGTTTCTTTATTTTGTTTATATTCTCTGAGCTGGTACTTTTCAGAAACTAGGCTAATTCTCACGGGTTATATATACCATTTCAGTCTTGACACTTGGCAGTTTTATTACTTAGGGAGCTTTTGAGTTTTTAATATTTGTTCTCAGAGCCACACAAAATTGGGCATTAAATGAAATACAGAACCAAACAAGTTTTTTAAATCAATAGGGTGAATTTTTGAAGTCTTACCTGAGCCCCAAATATTCAATTGCTTACTTTCAACATAAAAGCATTACCTTGATAAAGTTAAACTTTTTTCTTTCTGTTACCATCTTCAAAACAAATTATTTTACAGTTCACAAGAACGTTGGCAAAAATAAATAAATGTTATTCTTTGAAGCTCACCAAAAGTTTTATTAATGGAAGAAGATGGTTTCAAGACATGATCCACCAGAAGCCTTAGTCATCTAGATCTCTACCATAGAATCTAGACCCACAAATACAATGAAAAATTACGTATCAAAAGAAAAACATTTGCGGAGAAGTATAGTTAAAAGCTAAATAGATGGGAGTCTTTTTGATGAGACCATCTTTTGGTTTATGTTTAACCATTTCCTAACTACAGATTAAAACAAAGATTGGGGGTCAACGTATATTAGTATTTCTGTGTCAGGTTCTTTGTGTGGTCTTTTCCAGGTTATCACATTTGAAATCCTCATATTTCAATAAAGAATTTTGCATGCTTTTATGATTGATAGAGCATTTTCAAATCCCACCCCAACCCCAGCTCTGGGGAAGGAATTCTTAACTGCATTTTATTTTACAGATGAGGAAGCTGTTTGGGGAGACTTTAAATGACTTGCCTGAGGGATAGCCAGTGGTAAGGTACTGACCTTAAATCCAGTGTTTTTCTGATGACTGCTGTATTAAGTACTTCATTCTGCTGTGGTTTAAAGACCCAAGAAGTTGTAGCTGACTTAAACAGACTCTCCAGTAAAATCAGTGAACAATTACCATGACAAAATAGATTATGGTGCAATAGTTCCATATACATTGCTTAAATTCATTCCTTCATTCAGTGCTCTCATGCGTATTTCCTACCTTTGCCACTGAATTTAAACTGTGCAGCCACCTCGCACCACCTCCTTGCCCTGCAGGGCCCTTTACTAAAAAGAATAGTCAGAATCAGTATTTCAAAATCTTTAGGAAAAAAAAAGTTTTACTAATGCTCAGATTAAGCTGCTTAAAAAAGGGAGGGATTCAGAAGAGAGCCTATGTATGAGTAAGGAGAACCTGAACTCACCCTGGCTAAGAGAGAGGTTCACTTAATTGATGAGGGAATTCTCTTCCAAGAAGTACAAATAATTTGTGCTGCTGGAGAGGGATCTGAGGATTTGATTTACAACATTACATTGTACAGACACCTTTTCAAGGAAGAACTCTATTTCTTAATTAGTAGCAATCTATGCTTAATAATAATACTGAACTTTGAACTCTTCCTGAGGCTTTGAAAATTTAGTATTTGCAATTCTGGTAATATTGGCAAGTTTGTAAAAAAAAAAAAAAACAAAAAACAAAAACAAAACAACAAAAAAAGTGTCTCTTCATCCATCCCATTATCCCCAAACTTAGCATGAGCTTATATGCTCAGTAAATGTTTGGTTAACTAGTGAGTAACTCTTGTAGATGGTAGTGGATACAAAAGTAAGTATGGGCTGTGGAGAGAGAGAACCAGTAATTTATTGTTTATTACAGAAGACACCTCAGCTTTTCTTTGGCATTTTTGCACAAGTAAGTGACTTTGTATTCACTTTGGCCATTTTTTTTCAAGGAACCCTGTGAGCTGCTTCTCAATTTTAATCCAGGAACAGTAGACCAAGTATAGAGATGTTATCCATGTTGTTGGATAGGAATTTGGCGGAACTGGGACCGTGGAAGCTGGGTCACTTGAATTTTTACATTATGTATTGCCAAATGAGAAACCACATTGCCTCCTTGGTTTCTATGGAAAATTGCCATATTCCTATTACTTTAAGGATCTGTGTATAACATACTTTGTTTCATTTATCCCCATATGTAGGACTGTCCAAAACTCTTAGTGGTATATCCTAAAGGTGCTTCCAAAAAAACAAACACTACGTGTATTAAGTGATTTAAATATTTCTTAGCTTTTTTTCCTTTTTTCCCCTTTCCCCTCTAAATCTTAAATTTTAGTAGAGCTTCTCTATATTTCTTATTTTTCATCTCTTTTAATTAATTGCTGCTGCCAGGGTAAAATTTCCCCTTTTTTCTAAGTGAAAAGAAAGCTTTATTTTTAATTTTAGTATTTGAATTTTGTTTATGTACCACATATCATGCATTAGTTAGCCTCAATGAAGATTTGGTTTTGAACTAGAAGTATCCTGTCAAGAATTTGCTAAGTAATTCCATTGCTTCCTCTGATAGCAAAATTTCAGAGATATTTCTTCCCAACTGATACTTTGCCCCGACATTGGTGAGTTTGATCAGTAAACAGAATGGATCTTTTTATATCAAAAATACTGTGAATTAAAAATTGCCAAATCCCTTCTCAGTATATTCTAAATACCCCTACAACATTTTACCTCCCTGTCTTTTCCTGCCAAGTTTGAATTTGGGTTTGATTCCTTTGGTAAAGATTATGGCATCAAAACATTTCTAAACAAATGTTTGAGTACAAGGCTAGATTGCAATGTCAAATTTCAGACTGTTGTACTTTGGTTTGAATATGCTAAAGTGAACAATTATGATTTGCCTAAGTGTAATACAACAAATCCATCCTGTATATTTCACTTTTTTCTACTTGAAGACATTCATGTATATATTTTAACTTCAGATGTATTTAAAAAGAATAAACAATTGTAACAAAATTCTTCCAATAAAATTTGTTTCAAAACCTTCACCTGAATTGTGTCTATTAGTTTGACAAATTGAAAGGAACATTGTGAACCAAACAAGTATTGGAATCAATTCTAGAAGTCTTAAAGAATGGTGTTCAAGACCAAAAAACAAGAAAACTCACCAGAGAGAGATGCTTGGAGATTGGTAAGGTCTTAACATGTGAAGGTCCTCGTTGTGGCTCTGATTATTTTACCTGATGAACACCATCTCACAGTATTTGTTTCCAGATATTTGGATTAACCCTGAATTGTTCTTTCACCTCATTCCCTGTGTATGATATCAGCTTACAAGAAATAAAGACCAAAACCAGACATGAGCCTCTGTTATCTTTCCAAATTTTTTCCCTCTATTCAGAAGCAGTTAAAAAAAAAAAAAATCACTTCTCCACAAAATCTAAGATCCCACTCATCCCACCTTCTCACACATAGTCTATTAAAGCAGCCTCTTCACTATTAATCTCTGTTCTGTAATAAGGGCTTTATCTTTAGTGTGTCTACTGTTGACACCTTTTCTGTGGTCTGCATGTACTTCTAATGTGTCCTTTCTAACCATTTCCATAGCTCCTGCTGATACGGCTTTGCTCTTTATATTTTAGAAGTTAATCAGAGGCCATCGTGGCTTAATTCTGGTTACATTCATACATCTCAAAATCAACAAAGAAAAAAAATGTATTTTTTTCCCACTCAAACCTCTTCTCAACTACCAGTTTGTGTCAGACTCCCTTACATAATGCTTGGAAATCAAAACACTGCTTTTGCCACCTCCATTTTCTAAATTCCCTATTGCAACATCCTTCCCTTCATTCCTTTGATATCTTTTAAATTCACCTTTTCCACTTCCACTGCCTTATTCCGGGATGTCCGTGATGAGTACATGCATGTGAGACTACCTAGCTTCTGTCTTTTTCATGCCCAGCTTGAACCACCTCCATGTCAGTCCCCACCCCCCAACCCCCGCCTCCCCACATCACCACAAACACAATTCTGGCCATAGGCAGGAAGTACAAGGGATTTCTGCAGAATCAGACTTTTGCCCAAGCATTCTGAAAACATTCCCCTACCCTGGCTTCCTGATTACTTTCTGTTGGCCCTTCTGTACCCTGGACTTTGACCTGCTAGATCTAGAGCACCTGCCAGGACTCCCTGCCTTTCCTGTGTTCTCTAGAATTAGCATCTGAAACTACAGTGGCCCATCACCACGCCCTCAGAGCAGCCTCCTCTGTTTATATACTGGTGTAAGCAAATTATTTACTACAATACTCCACTACCTCATCTTTATCTAGAGTTTTCGTTTCCTTCCCCACAGAAGCCACCCTGTTACTGTACTGACAGACTAAGTGCACTTCTCAGTTTTCAGTCTCAGTCCTCCAGCTCAGGAATCTAGTGGCTCCCTAATGCTCATCAAATACAAATTCTTCTGAACAACTTTAGAAACTCATAATGCTTTTCCTCTCCTCCCTGTTCAATGTAATTACCCACAACATGGCAATAAGCAAAATAATCAACACTCTAGACCAGGGAAAGAGCAGACAGGGAGAGACCAGCAGGCCCAACATACAGATAGAATGACAGCAATTCAGTATTTTTCATTCTGGAAAAACAAATGAAGGTAGGAATGGTGGGAGGGAGGAAATAAATGAAAGAAAAAGAAAACAGCATTTCAATGAGATTCTAGTTCATTCAAACAATCTGTCAGCTCATCCAGCCTTATTTCCAGGTTAAAAAAAAAAGGGTTTAAAAAAAAGTCTACCGTATTTCAGACTTAGCACATGCTATTAACTTTAAATGTACATTTCAACGTTATCTGCTAAATTTCTATAACCAAGAGAAGTAATAATGGTAACAGTAAGATAATACTCAAAATGTATGGAGTCTGGCACACTTTAGGCTATCAAAATTTATTGGGAAAATCAATTAATTTAATATGAAGTTTAATTCCTCCTTGGAAAATGTTTCTGTATACACTGTCAAGTAAACTGCAAGCCACTGCTAAAATCAAAGAATTAAAAACAAAAAAAAAAAAGCAAAAGCATTTGAAAGTATTTCCTGAATGTAGGCAGATAACAGTATTTTAAGAGTGACACTATATAAATAAACATGAAATTCAGATTCATATCTAATCTTAGTACAGTTTCACATCAATTAAAACCCTACTATTTGGCTTGGACTTTTGAAAATAACATACCACTTCCAAAATGATAAATATCTATCTGATTAGCCATCACTCTTCCCACCCTAGGCATTAAGTGAGGTCAGACTGTTGTCCAACTTTACAGGGGTTATCTGTCCTGTATGTGCATCATACTACTTCCCCTTGAGCAATACTTTGTACACAGATGATAGATTTCTACAGAACTTCACAACAAAACAAAGTTACTACACTTGTAATAATAATAGTTGAAGCAAAGTCTTCTTATTGGCTTCCAGAGACTTCCTCCAAGCAATTCTGTAGTGGTGACCAAAAACCATGGAAATCCACAATAGCTACCAGCAAGAGGAGGGAATTTTTCTCTGTTTCCTAGAGCTGTGGTTTCAAAAGCATAGAGCAACCCCCTGTTGCTTTTTTTCTTTCTGTCCCTCCACATGGGTCAGGATGTAGGCTCAATCATGAAGCTCTGAGACAGACAGCAACAGAATAGAGTAACTAGAACCCCAAGTTTCTGGCAGAGGACTGAAAATGAGGAAGTGGCAGAGAGGTCATGGAATGGGAGGGGCACAGGAAAGCAATCTCATAAAGTTGTTTACAAACCCCAAGGGACATGCTCAAGTCACTGATGCTCGGATCTGCTCCTACTCAGCATACCAAAACACCTTCAGAACTAAACTATCCAATCAACTAGGTCCCAGACTGTCTAGGTCCCACACTGAGTAGCACAAACTTGAAAGAGATCCAAAGAGAACTGCAATCCTTGAAAAGTGGACTGACACTGGAACCATAGACCACAGGTAGATTGGTTATTGCAACCTGAACCTAACCAGGTTGACTGCCTGTTAGAATAAATAGATTGGCATTCTCCATAGAATCTAAGCAAGATCTAGAATGAATCTTCTAAAATAATATTTACAATGTCCATACTATAATCAAAAATTACCCTGCAAAGTGCCACAAAAATTTCAACTTATGTTAGAAAAATAATAGATGAGGCTGAGATGACATCAATATTGGAATTATCTGAGAAAGACTTTACAGCAGCTATTATAAAAATACTTGAATAAGCCATCAGAAATAATCTTGCAATAAATATTAAAATAGAAGATATAAAAAAGAAACAAATGGAAGTATTAGAACAGTAACTCAAATTTAAAAACACACATACAAATGGATTCAACAGCAAATGCAGTAGAGGTAAGAGTTAATGAACTTGAAGACAGATCAATAAAACTTATCCACTCTAGGGATGTCTGGCTGGCTCAGTCAGAAGAACATGAAACTCTTGATCTTGGGGTTGTGAGTTCAAGACCCACACAGTGTAGAGGTTACTAAATAAATCAATAAACTTAAAACAAATTATCTATTCTGAATGGCAGAGAATAACAGCCGGAAAAAAGAAGGAAGGAAGGAAGGAAGGAAGGAAGGAAGGAAGGAAGGAAGGAAAGGAAGGAAGGGAAGGAGGGAAGGAGGGAGGGAGGAAGGAAGGAAGGAAGCAAGGAAGGAAAAGAGCTCAGAGATCTGTGGGACAATAAGAAATGTCTAATACTCATGTTATCAGAGTCCTGGAAAGAAAGGATTCTGCATACAGTGCTGAACCAGACAGTGCTGGAAAAATATTTGAAATAATGGCTGAAAAGTTGCCAAATTTGGTGACATTAACCTATAGATTCAAGAGGCTAAGCAAACTCCAAAAAGGTCAAACCCCAAAATATCCACACCTAAATGCATCATAATCAAATAAATGCAATCAAAATCTCATGGGTTTTATTACAGATGTCAACAAGTTCATTCTAACATTCATACGGAAAGGCAAAAGAACTAGAATAGATCAGTTTTGAAAAAAGAAGAAAATTAGAGGAATCACACTACCTATTTTTAAGATTTACCATAAACCTAAAGTAATCAAGACAGTGTGGTATCAAAGAAGGGAGAGACATAAATCAACATAACAGCAAAAAGATCCACACAAATATGGCCAACTGATTTTTGACAATGGTGCTAAAACAATTCAACGGAGAAAGGACAGTCTTTTTAAAAAAAACTAATGGTGCTGGAGTAATTGACATCTATATGCAAAAAAAAAAAAAAAAAGGATCCTTTCCATTAAAACTTACACTTCATACAAAAATTAACTCTAAATCTAGATCTAAATGTAAAATGCAAAACTATAAGAAAGCATAGGATAAAATGTGTCTTTCAGTTTGATGATGGGTTCTTGGACATTGTAACAAAAAAATATGATCCACACAAGAAAATACTGATACTCTCGATTTTGATTTCATCAAAATGAAAAACTTTTGTTTTTACTAAAGACATGGTTGAGGAAATAAGAGGACAAGCTATGGACTTGGAGAAAATATTTGCAAATCATGTATCTGGCAAAGACTTGTGTCCAGAATATGTAAAGAATGTTTAAAACTTAACCATAAGAAAACAATCCAAATTAAAAGTAGGCAAAAGACATGAAATGGATGCTTCATTAAATAGGATACAAAAATGATTAATAAGCATGTGAAAGGAGGTTAACATCATTATCCACTAGGGAAATGCAAATTAAAACTATGATGACTGAGTCATAGGGTAGGTCTATTTTTAATTTTTTGAGGAACCTCCACACTGTTTTCCAGAGTGGCTGCACCAATTTGCATTCCCGCCAACAGTGCAAGAGGGTTCCCGTTTCTCCACATCCTCTCCAGCATCTATAGTCTCCTGATTTGTTCATTTTGGCCACTCTGACTGGCGTGAGGTGATATCTGAGTGTGGTTTTGATTTGTATTTCCCTGATGAGGAGCGACGTTGAGCATCTTTTCCTGTGCCTGTTGGCCATCCGGATGTCTTCTTTAGAGAAGGGTCTATTCATGTTTTCTGCCCATTTCTTCACTGGGTTATTTGTTTTTCGTGTGTGGAGTTTGGTGAGCTCTTTATAGATTTTGGATACTAGCCCTTTGTCCGATATGTCATTTGCAAATATCTTTTCCCATTCCGTTGGTTGCCTTTTAGTTTTGTTGGTTGTTTCCTCTTCCCAGTAGTTGCTAGGAATTTATCCAAGGAATACAGGAGTACTCATGCATAGGGGCACTTGTACCCCAATGTTTATAGCAGCACTCTCAACAATAGCCAAATTATGGAAAGAGCCTAAATGTCCATCAACTGATGAATGAATAAAGAAATTGTGGTTTATATACACAATGGAGTACTACGTGGCAGTGAGAAAGAATGAAATATGGCCCTTTGTAGCAACGTGGATGGAACTGGAGAGTGTGATGCTAAGTGAAATAAGCCATACAGAGAAAGACAGATACCATATGTTTTCACTCTTATGTGGATCCTGAGAAACTTAATAGAAACCCATGGGGGAGGGGAAGGAAAAAAAAAAGAGGTTAGAGTGGGAGAGAGCCAAAGCATAAGAGACTCTTAAAAACCGAGAACAAACTGAGGGTTAATGGGGGGTGGGAGGGAGGGGAGGGTGGGTGATGGGTATTGAGGAGGGCACCTTTTGGGATGAGCACTGGGTGTTGTATGGAAACCAATTTGACAATAAACTTCATATATTAACAAAACAAAAAAAACACAACTATGATGACATACCACAACACACTTACCAGAATAGCTAAAATAGAAAATATTGCCAGTAAGAAATGCTGGCAAAGATACAGAGCAACAGGAACTCTTTCATAATACTGGTGGGAATGCAAAATGATAGAGCTACTCTGCAAATCGTTTTCGAAGATTTTTGTGAAATTAAATGTGCATCTACCATATGACCAGGAATCCCACTCCTATCTAACTCCAGAAAAATTAAAACTCATGTCACATAAAAACCTAAATGTGAATGTTTTAACATTCGTATGTATGTATGTGCATATATCTATATCTATATCTATAATTGGTAAGAAGTGGGTGGGTAGAGGCATTAATATATAGGTATAGTGGGAAGAAGTTTTTTTGGTGATGAAACTTTTGTGTCTAGATTATAAGGGTGGATTCACTGAGAATTTAAAGAGCTAAAAACTAAACAAACAAATGAATGTAGTGTTCAGGTGTTTCTAATTTAACTACCAAACACTGGGATTTCATGACAGACCAAAAATAGTATTGTTCCTTTTTCTGCTGATGAATACTACACATTTTTCATTTTACAATTTCATTTAAATTGAGGTGAAATTACATACAGAATAGTGTCACCAGATTTAGCAAATAAATAAATAAATAAATAAATAAATAAAGGATCCCAGTAACATTTCACTTCAAATAATCATCTGTAGTATAAATGTGTCCCAAATACGGAATGGGACATACTTGTTCTGAATATATATATATACACACCTCTGTGTATGTACACACACACACACCCACACACACACGTTTATCTGAAATTCAATTTAACTGGATTATTTTATTTGATCTGGCAATCCTAATACAGAAAAATGCACAGATCCTAAATGTATATATTTGAATGAATTTTGGTAAATGTTTATACCCATACAACCAACACCCAATCAAGATACAGAATATTTCCATTACCTCAGGTTCCCTATTATCCCCAGCCAGTCAATCTTCATTCTCTCCATGGGCAAATACTATTTTCTTGTGACTACTTTTCCCTGTTGCTAACATGTTTTTAGAATTAATTCATGTTGTAGGAGTCAATGGTTCATTCTTTTTTATTGCTAATTAATATTCCATTGTAAAATACAGCAAATTTTAAAATCTATTCTCCTACTGGACACATGGCTTGGTTCCAGTTTGGGGCTATAAGCGAATAAATATATAAAGTTAAAAGCATTCTTATGCAATTGTTTTGTCAATGTTTTCATTTCTTTTGGGTAAATACCTAGAACTGATTTTACTAGTTCATGGCTTTAATTTATAAGAAACTGAAAACTACTTTCCAAAGTAGTTATGCCCATTTATATTCTTCCCAACAGCAGGCAAATTTCAGTTACTCCATATCCTTGCAACTTTTACTGTTGTTAGCCTTCAAAATCTTTGACATTCCATTGGCTTTGTTAATTTTATTGTTTGACCATTTTCTATTTCACTGATTTCTGCCGTGATGTTCAGTATTTCCTTTCTTCTACTTAGTTTTTATACAATTTTTTTCTAGCTAAGATGGAAACATATCATTGATTTTAAAACTTGTCTTCTAATATAGATTTCCAAAGCTATAATTTCTAAGAACTGCTTTACCTGCATCCCACAAATTTTCATATTTAATATTGTTTTTATTCAGTTAAAATAAATGTTATTTCCAAATATTTGGGACTTTTCTAGACATCTTTTTGTTACTGATAGTGATTTAAAAATTTTTTTTCTTTTTTCAACTTTTTTTATTTTATTTTTTATTTTTGGGACACAGAGAGAGAGCATGAACGGGGGAGGGGCAGAGAGAGAGGGAGACACAGAATCGGAAACAGGCTCCAGGCTCTGAGCCATCAGCCCAGAGCCTGATGCGGGGCTCGAACTCACGGACTGCGAGATCGTGACCTGGCTGAAGTCGGACGCTTAACCGACTGCGCCACCCAGGCGCCCCTAAAAAAATTTTTTCTTAATGTTTGTTTTTGAGAAACATAGTGTGTGAATGGGGGAGGGGCAGAGAGAGAGGGAGACACAGAATCCGAGGCAGGCTCCAGGCTCTGAGCTGTCAGCACAGAGCCTGACGCGGGGCTCGAACTCACAGACTGTGAGATCGTGACCTGAGCCGAAGTTGGACGCTCAACCGACTGAGCCACCCAGGCGCCCCTGGTGACTTTTAATTTAATAGCCAAGCATATGGTCTACTTTGCTGAATGTTTCATACATGCTTGAAAATAAGGTCTATTCTACCACTATTGGGTGTAGTGATCTTTCAGTATCAGTTGGGTGCAAATGGTTTTTGTTCAAACTGTCAGTATTTTTGCTAATGTTTTGCCTATTAGTTGCCAAGAGGTTGTTAAAATCCTCAACTCTGATTGTAGATATGGCTGTATCTCCCTTTTATTAGTTTCTGCCTCATGTACCTTAAAGCTGGTATTCAAGGAATATACCTTTAGGATTTTGTCTTCTTGATGAACTATCCTTTCTTTATGAAAAGTCCTTTTTTGTCTCCATTATACTCCTTTTGAAGTCTATTTCATCTTCTATTAATAGAGCCACTTGTTTTCTTTTGTTTTCTGTTTGTATAGTCTGTTTTTCCCCCATTCTTTTACTTTCATCTTGTGTCTTTACACTTAAAGTTTAACTCTCTTATAGACAACATATAGTTGGACGTTTAAAAAAATCTAGTTCTTTCAATTGGAGAGTTTGGTTTACATTTAAGTAATTACTGATTTTGTTAAATTTAGGTCTATCATTTTGCTATTTTTCTATTTGTCCTATATATTTTGTACCTATATTTCCTCCTTTCTTGCCTTTTTTTTTTTTTGATGAATCATATATCTTTCAGTATTCAATTTTAATTCCTCTAATTTTTTTTTTTTACTTCTGCCTTTCTTCTTTATTGCAGTTGCCAAAAGATTTCAATACATAACCTACATAGACCTGATCAGTCTACAATTAGTATTCCGCTGCTTTAAATAAAATGTAAGAACTCTGCCACTCTGGACTGATAAGATTTGGTTTGGTTTTACTTTTTAATTTCAGTACTTTACAGATGTCCTTCTTTTGTCTCATGACCTCCACGGTTTCTGAGGTGAAGCAGCCCAACATTTATTGCTCCCCTGTGTGTAGTGGGTTCCCGACTACCACTCTTGGTTGCTTTTAAGATTTTTCTCTTATCTTTGGTTCTCATCAGTTTTAGCTATGATGTGTTAGGTCTTGTTTTCTTTACATTTATTCTGTTTGGAGTTCACTGAGCTTACTGGATCTATGTACTGATAGTTTCACCAAACTTGGGAAAATTTTGATCTTAACCTACTCATAATTTTTCTGCCCTATTTTCTCTCTCTTCTCCTTCTGGGAATTCAATTACATATGCAATGGACTGCTGAATACTGCCCCCCATGACTTTGAAGCAGTGTGCTGTTTTCTTCTTTCCAGTTATTTTTTAGCCTTTATTCATCAGGACAATTTCTATCCACCTGTCATCTGCACTCTGCTGTTAGGTCCAACCACTTGGGTTTTTGCTTCCATTTCTCTGACAGCACTCATCTATATACATTCATTACAACTATTGTTCCTAGTCACTGTTGATATGCTAAAGAGACTCAATTTGTTATCATGCCCTAGAAGTGTTAAGATTTGTTCCAGCAGGCAGTTAAATTATGGACTAATCACCTTGATTTCATGGAGGATTGATTTTACATTATGTTAAAGGTTTTGTCTTTAGTTTTAGGCAAATCCTTAGTCCTGGGCATGGTCTCTTCTAATACACAGCCATTCTAGAGATTTGACAGAAAGCCTAAAGTGCTTACCAAGCCTTCTAACTTGACGGGATTCAAACTCAAAACTGTTTTCCCTTGCAATACAGAGCAACAAACTTTGCTCAGATTTTTCAGCCTTCCAGCTATGGCTTTCCACCAGGTTCATGGAGTCTTCCCCTGTACAAAGCATAATTCAGCAGTTAGCCAAAGAATTAAGAGGAGATTCGTATACAGACTGTAAGGCTGGCTCCTCCTTCAGTGCCATCTCCATTTCTAGAATTTCCTCCTCACTTTACAGCTCCTCTTGCAGCCCCCAATTTCTCTGACACCTCAAGCCAATAAGACTCTTGAATTCTAGCCTTCTCTTGAATTCTAGCCATCCCTTAACAGACAGACTGAGGAATGGCCTGAGGGAAAAAGCTATATATAAGTATAGTTCTCAGCCTGCTTTTGGTCATTCCCCAGTGTCTTCAGACAGTTATGTTTTTCCCAGAGTTTATAATTGGGAGGGCTTGTACATTACAAGCTATTCCACCATTACCAAAGCCAGAAGTCCTTCCTTATATAATTCTTCAATGCTTGCTTTAATGCCTCAGAAGAAAACAACACAGAACTGGTACTTAAATGTCCTTGGCTCTCTCCCTTTTTATGTAACAGATTAAAAACAGAATATTTCATATATATTTAAAATACCTTTTATCTCAAATGAAATAAGAATAATCTCTTGTTAATTAATGCTCCCAGGAAGTAGGGAAGTATATGTTCAACTTCCAATGAATTTAACAAAATTTAAGCTATGGTTGATTAAGCCATGGAAATACTTAGAGTTAGACCAACAAACTAGCATCTAGCAAAGCTATTTCTGTTATGAACAAAAAGTACAAGACTCTACAGTAGTCATGAAATATTATAAATGCAGAGCTGTTTATAACTAGGAAAAAGAATATGACTACTTACATACATACGGTGGCATATTACTGAGTTAAGTGATATGACAAATCTTGCCTAACCCAATGTCTTCAAACTTAAATTTTTTAAAGCCATATTTTATAGTCATTAAGTTTTCCATTTGTCCACTTGGATGTGAAAGATGCTATTTAAAACCAAACAGCAACTGTCCATGGCTGGCTGAACATTTATAATTCAATAATTATATAACCTCCAAAATACAGCAGAATATGAACCACATAATTAGAGTGTCAGCTAAACAAGACAAGGCAATTCAGAAAGATGTCATTTTGTGGCATGTACTCAGCTGAGCTTTAAGTAAGAGGACGGTTGGGTGGTACTTACTCTTCCCACCTCTGCTTAAAGCACTAATACCAACTACTGTCAGAACAATTCATCTTGTGGTCAGCACAGCTGACTTTTAAAAAAGAAGAAAGTTCCACATTGTATAAACTCATTTAATAAGTAAAAACTGCTTTTAAATAACAATATGAATATCTGTCCGCAGTTTTCAGGCTTGGTCTGCTCCATGTGTGTACATCCTCAAAAATCACCAAAATAGCAGCAACAGATGATGATGTCATAAGGAAAAAACTCACTGCCACAGGATACTAGGTATTATTGAGTCAAGATCTTTCTTCTTGGTCACTTGTTTTATAATTATTAGGTACACCAAAAGAACTGTTCATTATACAAATACGGGTATGTGCATATATGACTGAAACTAACATCTAACAATAGAAAACGTCTATGCTTCCATTCCATCAATGCTTTAGGATTCTGTGCTATTTTCTGGTATGGAAAACAGACTTAGCATCTCCATCTCCAATGGATGCATGTTGTCTCCTGTGATAATTAAAGAGTGTAACGGTTCTCCCAAGTCCACAGTACACATTTGCTGCAAAGTGCCTGCTGCAATTTTCTGGTCCTCAGCTCCAACCCTGGCTAAGCCAACACAGAGTGTCTTCTCGGTGACTGCTATTAAGAAGAAGAAGAAAAAGATACTGCCATTCAAATCAGCAATTGCATTATCCTGTCCAACATTAAAATGAACATTAGTACCAAAAGCACATTTAAAGAAGCCCTGAATATCTTAAATCTCCTTAGTCACATATTACAGACCAATTATCTATTGATTTACCTAAGGCTTTTCTAAATTATATGCACTACCTGACATATAAAGCAGTTCTTCCTAACTTTACCCTTTTGGAATTCCAAAGGTTTGCCCTAGTTTAAGTTTTCAGGATTTGATAAACAATTGCCTATATCCATACTCTTTACAACTGACTAGCATTTGTCTTTATTTTGTTTTTAATGTTTATTTATTTTGAGAGGAGAGAAAGAACATGTGCACATGAGCAGGGGAGGGACAGAGACAGAGGGAGACAAGAATCTCTGGCAGGCTCTGCGCTGTCAGCGCAGAGCCTGATGCAGGGCTCAAACTCATGAAGCGTGAGATCATGACCTGAGCTGAAGTCAGACGTTTAACAAACTAAGCACCCAGGTGCCCCAGCATTTGTCTTTATATAGTTTCTGAGTGAACAATGTTTATTATCTGCCCAAATATATATATATATATATATTTTTTAAGGCACTTATGAATATTTAAAGTTTATTTATTTTGAGAGAGAGAGTGAGATTGGGGGAGGGGCAGAGAGAGAGAGAGAGAGAGAGAGAAAATCCCAAGCAGGCTCTATGCTTAATGTGGAGCCTGACATGGCTTGATCTCAAGAAACATGAGATCATGACCTGAGCTGAAATCAAGAGTCAGACACTTAGTCTGAGTCACCCAGGTGCTCCAAACCTGCCTATATTTTTAATAAATTGCTTGATATATGTTCCCAGTGACCAAGGTATACTAGAAAAACAAGAGGAGTACGAGATAAATACACAGATTTGAATTTTTGCTTGGCCACATAATCACCTATGTCAAACTTCAGTTTTCTTTTCATTTTTCAAAACATAATACTATCTTTCTTAAATGGCAGTTGTAAGGGATGAGATAACAGACATGAAAGTATTTAATAAACTACAGAGCCCTTAACAAATAATGGGCATAATGACATTACTTATGTTTTTAAGTGCTGACCTTTTCATGATTTTGTTTAGTTGGGAAAGCTGTCTTGATTGAACAATGATCAAAATGGGGCAAATGAGGGGCACCTGGGTGGCTCAGGTGGTTAAGTGTCTGACTCTGGATTTCAGTTCAGGGCATGTTCTCATGGTTTGTGAGTTCGAGCCCCAAGGTGGGCTCCAAGCTGGCAGTGCAAAGCCTGCTTGGGATTCTCTGTCTCGTTCTCTCTCTGCCCCTCCCCTGCTCACTCACTCTCTCTTAAAATAAAGAAATACATGTTTAAAAAATGGGACAATGACATCTACAAGGACAAGCAGGCATGCAAGTTTAGGCTTAAGTGTACAAAATTATGGATATGGAATACCCTTGCAAATTATTTGTTTCATAACTTTAATGAGACCTACTAATGAGAAAAAAAATAAGCAACAGTCATTCAAGAATCTCTTCATGTATTTTTTCTATCAAGAGATTGGTGCTCAAAGGCAGTCAGCAACTTACAACAGAATATAATGACAAGTTCTTTTAAAAACCTCTCAATAAATGGAGCACCTGGGTGGCTCAGTCTGTGAAGGGTCTGACTTTGGCTCAGGTCGTGATCTTGCGGTCTGTTCAGTTCGAGCCCCTCATCGGGCTCTGTGCTGACAGCTCAGAGCCTGGAGCCTGATTCAGATTCTGTGTCTCTCCTTCTCTCTGTCCCTCCCCAGTTCTCACTCTGCCTCTCACACACACACACACACACACACACACACACACACACACACACACAAAGTAAAAATAAACATTAAAAAAAAAAGAATCTCTCAATAAAGATTTACTGATGACAAACATTTTATTATATACCACGTACTGTGTCTAGATATTATGAATATAAGGATAAATTCTCTTGTTTTTATCCTGAGGAAAACTACCTCCAGTCTCAGTGAGAACAAAGAGAAAAAGCAGAATAAGTGTATTTTTGCAGGATAGATCTTACCATAAATTTAGGCTAAAAAGGAAGTTCTGCATTTTACCTATGTATTTATTAACATGTTTACATTAAACCTGATTTACTGTTAATTTGTGAAAAATCCTCACTTGCTTGAATGGTATTAATGTTCCTAGGAAGAACTCCATTATTTTTCCTTCAGTACTACTTTTAGCCTATGAAATTTAAGTGAAAACTGAAAAAAAAAAAAAAAAGACAAGAAAAAGTACTATGCAAGCACACTGAACCTCACTTCAGAAGTGGGGTGTGTGTGTGAAGTTATACCATGTGCACATCTCAGTACAGCAGTGGGGAAACATGAGAACCCTTTTAGGGCCTTGAGTACCTGGCTCTTCTCCTCGTACTCGTTGATTCTGAACAATCTCCAGAAGCTGCCGGGCTGCTTGGTTTACACTCATATACCGAGGAGGTTCATAGATCTTCCTTCCCCTGTAAATATAAAACTAGATGCCACTGTCCTCAGCCATGAAATTACATAACACATTTTTAATGCAGTTATTCCCCCAGGAATCCTCAGGTACCACAGTCTACATGATTTGAAGCATTCACACATTACCCATTTAAGTATACACTAAAACATGAACACCATAATTGTTTAAGTTTAAGCTTTTTTCACTGTTCTACTTCAAGTGTCCTTTGATCTCACCGAAATGCTGGCAGAAATAAAAGTCCAACAACTTAATGATAAATGTCTAAATCAAAGTTACTTTTATTTAAAGTGATAACCCAGGCAAAAACAGTTCAAACTAAGCAGCAATTTGTTCTAGATCCCGGCTTAACCAGGTTCTATCGTGTTCATTTTTATTACCATGTTTAAACCACAATTCCTCTTTTCACTTCTTCCTCTAAGAAAAGTAAACTAAAGTGGTAAATATCTAAAAATCTTGGAGGGTTAGATATGTTTACTTCTGATACCTCAAAGCCTACCACATCTGCCCATGATCATAATAAAAATACTGTTTTCATAGCTTACAAAACAGTTCATACAGATTATCTTACTGACTCCCAAAAAAATTCTCAAAGTCAGCACTGTCCAAGAGAAATATGATGCAAACCACAGAGTTTTAAATTTTCTAGTAGTCATATTAACAAAAGTAAAAAAAAAAAAAGGCAAAATTAATTTTAACAATACTATTTTACCCACTATATCCACAATGTTGTATTTCAACATTTACTCCTATAAAAAGTATTAAAGAGATTATTTTTGTACTAAGTTTTTGACATCTGTTATTTCATACTTATAGCATTAATTCAAGTGTTAAATTTTCATTGGAAATACTTAATCTGTATTTAAATTTCATAAAATTCATGGTTGCAAAAGATTTACACAGTGAAGTTACTCCAAATATACTTTTCTAATAACTAAGTTGAGTATTTTTATTAATTAAAATTAAATTATAAAGGCAGTTCCTCAATTACATTAGCCATTTTTCAAGCGCTCATTAATTATATGTGGGTAGTAGCTACTGTACTGCACATTGCCTCGATAAGCAAAAAAAGGATTTTAGCACTCATCACACATAGGAGGCAAAGTAGACTCAGAAACCAAAGTAGCTTGCCTAAGAGCACATAACCAGAGGCAGACTCAGGACTCAAATCCACGTCTTCTTCTGACCACCAATTCATTAATTCACACCACAGATATTTACAGAGTGCCTATTAGGTGTCAACCACTGTCATGGTCCTGAATCCATGAGATCTATTGCTGTTTCCACTCCATCACACTGCTTTTCACGTCATAAGATGAGGTGATTAATTTTTACCAGTTAAGGAAAGCTAATTTTCAACAATCTTTAGAACCCATGTCCTTTAAGTAGAATTAATTGTATAAGGAATTAGAAACAGACATAAGCATTCTCAGAATAAGAACTTACTTGATTAGATTTTCCAAAGACTGCTCCTTTACTTTGATGTCTGTAGGAAGTGAAAAATAGTTCTCTTTTAATTAACTACTTTATCCAAAACCCCGTGTGTCAACTTCGGTAGAGTCATTTAAATTTGGGAGAAGCGTTTTTGTCAAGTCTCCAAAATATTAATTTCAGAGCTCATGTCATTCTTCCGCCACACTTGTATCCATCTACTTTTTTATAGAAATATACAGAAGAATGGAAGCTTGTGGTGTGTACAGGTCATTAGTTAGAAAACAAACATGAGGTTGGCCCTAAGACCATCCTGAAAGGATCTAATTTCCTCTTGGAAAAGAAGACACAGGAAAGAGTTAGATAAATATTGGCATATACACTACCTAACAGCTAATCCAAATCTTTGTGTTCATTTCTACTAGCTGGTAAGTGCACAGACCCAACTGAGAAGTCTTCTTATGTTCCTATTCTTAACCTATTTTTCAGGCACTAGAACGTAAGCTTTAATGCATGTAATGTAACAGAAGAAAACTTTCACCACATTTTGAAAAGAAACCTTTGCTCTCTTGTGAATGGTTAAGACATGTCTAATAACTTGTAAATAAACCCTTTAATACCCAATATTCATAAACAGCGCTTTCCCAAGCACTGACTGCCAGGTATGGGGCTACCACAGAGGCCAGAACACACATAATCTCTGCTCTCATGAAGCCTGAAATGCAAGTGTCACAAATCCTTGATTCTTTTTACTTCTTAATCACTGATGCTCAGCCACACAGTTTGGTAAAAGGTAAAAAAGCACAATCACTCCACATCCTCACAGGAACTCAGTATACAACAGCAAGAGCAACAGCTGCTTCCTGTTCTACATGCTAAAAACAAATGGTTCAGCCAAAGTCTGCTTTTGCAAAAATAAATACACTGCAACTGAAGGGTCTTTTTGTTGGATTTCTACAGCTTTCCTAAGTGATTATCAAAGTTTTTCTTATGAAGGAGACTAAAGAGTTTCCTAGGAAAGTACAGCAGAGGTTAAGCCCTTGTAAGTATTTGTAAATGTTCTTGGAACCAGTGGTGAATGTACCTTTCAGGTTCGAAATATCATTATTTAATTTTTCCACGTGTCTAGCACATATAAGAAAAAATGCATATCAGTTATTGAAAATGGCCTGCAATACAATTAACAGACTTAGACTTCCTTTATATGGTACCTGCAAGATTTTTAAAAATTCAACACATTCATTTAGTTCATTCACCTTGAGGTTCTGAAATGTTGTGAGTTTTTAGTATTTTAACTTTTTAAATGATCTGCTCTATAGAACCTGGTTTTAAGTATGAAGAGGCTGGGGAGAATTTTTACAGGCAAATGCTTTCTGATTGAACATAAGACTACATTATGAAATATTTAATATCAAGCCAGACCAGTCTTAATACTTCTCCCTTGTCTTCACACAGGCCAGAATTATTCCTTTCTACTTCTACTTGCTAAAGGTAAGCGTCTCCTTTTCACTTTAGTGCCAGCACCCTGCACAATGCAAAGTACCCAACAGATATTCCATAAAAGTCTACTGAATCAATTTATTCATGTGGCTCTACTATTACCCACACACCAGCCTATCTTAAACTACCCCTGAAGTAACATAAGTCCCAACTCCTTCATAAAGCCTATGTTAACTTCCCCTCAAAAGCTCTTTGTTCTTTGAAATATCTATATAGTTATTACTATATTTTGTTAATCTTTAATTACATCATATATATCTGGTCTTTTCAAGTAAATTTTAAATTCTCTGTAGTATCCTAACATGGTATATTCTCACTAATCCCTACAGGGTCTGGACCACAGCAGGCATTCAATAAATATATACTAATTTAAATGATGAGCATTCCAGATGATTAAATGATGAGATGTACGGTTTGAGGATTTGAAATCATATCTTATACTTCACACCTTGTTCCTGTTTTTGTTAATGGAGCAAGGAAGATATATTGTTTAGCCTTGTTTGTCTTTTCCCAGGAAAGCCAAGAAAAGGGGGAAGCTCTTAGAAAGAGAAATCGAGAGCCAAAGTTCTGGTTTGTCCTTCCTGCCTCTTCATACAACAGAACTTAATTGTTCTTTAAACTTTTGTGTACATAGCAACTAAATTTCAAAACCCTGAGGGCAGGACGCATGTCTAATACTTCCTTAGTACTCCAAAAAACCCTAACTCTACAATGGGCATAAAGTACAGCATGATATAGTAAAAAGCTGTGAATGACAGGTTATCTGGATTCCACCAATTCCACCACTGATAAACTGGGTGACACAGTGGGAAAATGATTAAATATCTCTGGGCCTCAACTTCATCTGTAAAATGGGCTTCGATAACATGATCTTCAGAGTCTCTCTCAGATCTGTAATTCTGTGATTCTGATATCAATACTGTGGTATTCAAAAAACATCTCTAGGAAGACAAAGGATGGCACTTGGTAAGAATAAATGCTTAATACAGGTCTGCTGAATTGCAGTAAACTGACAAGAACAGGGTTTTGATGGATAAACGGGTAAGATGATAGAATGCTGGAGTGGATTCATGAGGGCATAAGAAGGGAGTAGCACGAATTAGGGTATACACAAGGGAATAGCCAGGTGGTATTTGGAGCAGAAAATGTGTTATCTCCCTGAAAGTAAGGAAAGCATGTGGCACACAGAGCAGCTAGACCAGGTCGTTCCTTAACCTCTAGCTAGTTATGCACAGAACAGCTTTACCTGAACACAAAATCAAAATGAGAATAATACGATGACTCCATATTGTGACTTTAAGGAAACTCCAAAGCCCTCACCTAGTAAGCATAACGTGTGCATGCCGTTTTGTCTGTTCTTCTTTACTTTGTCAAAGAAGCTTTCTGGTCTCCAAGTGTCTGTCCAAAAAACAATAGATACCATCTCTCCAAACTTATACAACTAGAAAAAGTAAAAACATTAATTAATGATAGAACAATTCACTGCTTACTCTTTCAAAGTTAACAACCAAAACATAAAGTGAGACCCAGACTTGAGATGAGTGGGGAATCAAATCTCTCACAAAATACATGTTCTTTGGTCCACAGCAGCTGGTGTCTCTCTGATGCCCTTTACAGTAGTGCCCCTAGTAGTTCAGCATTCAGTATAGCAACATATGTAACCAGTTCACGATTTAGCTATGTAGTTGCTAAAAATACTGAAACAGAACCCAGAAGGAAATAAACAAAGACATTTGAGCAGTCAGAGCAGGGACTGTTCACTAGGTTAATTTTATTATCCTCACACTACAGACCACCAAGGCTCAGAAACATCAAGCTCATCTGCCCAGGGTCTCACAGCTAGTGAGTAATGAAAAAGACTCAAACTGAGGTCCAAGAAATGCTCCTTTCCACCATGGCAGCTCAGGACAATTCAGACAGTATATTCGCTGTAGCTATTTCTTAAAACCTACCCCCTTACTTTACCCACGATTTGATTCCTCACTATAGAATTCAATGAAGGTTTGCCCAAACCTCCTCCTTTCCCAAGTGGCCTACCCACCCCAGTTGGCCATCACACAACCAAGAGGCTTGCTTTGTTCCAGCTTGCTTCCAGTCTGGCTGCCCAGTTCACTGAAGTGAGCCCAACTCCACATCTTATGCTAAGAAAACTCAGTTCTGAATCCTAGTTCTGCAACTTGGTAGCTGTGTGACATTGTTCCTTCTAAATCTCTAAAATAGGGATAGTAAAAACATACTGTCCTTCCTATTCATGGGGTTGTAAACATGTAAAAAGTTATTCAAACTGTGAAGTAATATGCTAGTAGTAGTTCTTATCTAGTCACTGTGCAAAGGACAATTAAATTCAAAGACTTAATACATGGTAAAACATAAAACTAAAGTTGTTAGGTAAAGATTTAATTATTCATTTGAAACAGTGCTTGAAACAATTTATAAGAGCTGGAAAGCACTAGACACAGGAAATCAAGTCTAGTCCTCTGCCACAAACTGTGCACAGGACAGTACTGAACTTTTCTAAGCCCAAGGTTTTTCATTTTTCAAATGAAGAACTGGTCTGCAGAAGGGATTATCATCCTGAGGCTTCTCCAATCAGTGTTCAGAAGCTGCTGCAAGAGGTAAGGGGGAGGCAGAAAGAACAGAAACAGAAAAGCTGGAGCATTCAAGGCCCTCTATCCCTCCACCCCAGGAAAGCTCAAATTTTCTTTTTGTACACTGAGGCCTAAAACCTGTAACTGATACTCTTAATGGTGACTTTGAGTTCTTAAGGGAAAGCTCATCAGGTTCCTCACATGGCCACAACTTCCAACTCACCTACCAATGAGCTTTATTCTCAAAGTCCACTTGCAAACTGTCTAAAAAAGATCTATGGAAGCCATGCCATCCTCTGGCAAATTCTCAGATCAGTATAGCAAGAGCCATGTAACTGTAGGAATTCAGAGTCATGAATCTTCTTGCCACGTATATAATGTTTCTCTGTGAAAAATGCATCCAGCTGATGAGTTCCAATGTGTTCCAATGTGGGATTCCTGGAATACATTCACCCAAGCTGCAAGAGATAGGCCTAGCCCTGCTGGGGTGGGGCTGGGGGTGGGGGTTCTGCTACTGTTACTGTTCTATGAGAGGCAAATTTATCTAAAAGATATTTATTCTAGATCATCCACTATGTGCCACACATTATGCTATGCACAGGTATAAAGTGAGAAGCCAATCCGAGCTCTGGCCCTCATGGAGAATGCAGTCTTGCATATATATACCTCACAGAGCAGGCAAGAGCTCTGAAGTCACAGCGCTGGTTCTTAATAGATGGGCCACCATGGGGTGCCTGGGTGGCTCAGTCGGTTGAGTGTCTGACTTTGGCTCAGGTCATGATCTCACGGCTCGTGAGTTCGAGCCCCGTGTCGGGCTCTATGCTGACAGCTCAGAGCCTGGAGCCTGCTTCCGATTCTGTCTCCCTCTCTCTCTGCCCCTAACCCACTCACATTCTGTCTCTGTCTCTCTCAAAAATAAATAAACATTAATAGATGGGCCACCGTGGACAAATAACCTTCCTGACTTTCAAGAGAAACTCCCCGGGAAAATGCGCATAACTATAAACCTAATAATGTGATTTTTTTAAAGGATTAAATGATATAAAGTGTGTAGAATGCCTAATACATTGCACACAGTAAAAACAATAAACGTTAGGGATTTGATGATATAATAATATGTTTATAATGATGATATAAAAATGGTCTAAAATGCTGTGTCTTGCTATAATCCAACTGCTTTCCTTACTGGAATGAGCTCAAAAATATTACCAAATATTTGAAAATAAGTTTATGATTTAGCTCTGATAAGTTCAACAGTTTACATTCTAAAAGGGATTTTTGGCATCTCTGATCAGACTTTGAAATATTGCTATTACTCTGTAAAAAATAAAACTATTGAGGTTAAAGAAAATTACATATGCAACCATATATAAACACTTTTCTAAATGGGCCTTCAATATTTTAAGAGTCATGGAAATATACTCATGAAGGTATATTGTTCATTCAGAAAGAAAGGGATAGATGATTTCTGAGAGAATTGAGATGCTAGTCACATATAAACACTAGCTGCAGCATGCTGTAGGAAAGCTTCTTGGAATTGTCTAATTTGGGGGATTAAAAGAAAGCCTCACATAAGCACTGCTTTCTAGGACCCTGATTTATAGACTGTAACCATTCCCATGGTCGTGCTGCAAACTTCTTCAATGAGTTCTGGAACATTATGCAAAGAGCTTCACCATTTAAGATGTCAGTCCCTCAAAGAACAGAAAGATCAGTGCCATGTTTCACAATCCAAGGACTTACCAGTAAACCATAAAAGAAACTGGAGTAAAACAATGTCGAGAACTGAGGCTGCAGAAGTCTAAGCACTGTCTTATACATGTTAGCCTTTGTACTGTGATCATTTTCCCCCAAAACAGTATTGATGCAAATCTAAATTTAGAGACCATAAAAAGAGCTGTTTTCTAAGAACAGTAGATAAACACAGGTCTTTTTGTTTGTTTGTTTTAATCTGAAGCAAGTTATAAAGAAAGCAATTTATCCAACTTGATATTGGATCGTGTTTTTATCTGTTGAAGATAAAAACTCAAAATGATCTAATTAACATATAAAGCAATATCTAGTTAAAGCAAGAAGATGCATAAGAAAGATAAATATTAGGTAGTAAATAATAATTCTAAAAAATGAGACATAGACAGTACTGAAGGAGTTCAGCATTACTCCCACTTGGAAAGCACCTGAAGACAACTCCTGAAGACAGGATATAGGCTGGACCTTAAAGGGTGGAAAAGATGGGGGAACTTGATCTTGGGGGAAGAACAAGATGGTAGGAACAACTTAACAGAGGTGGGAACTGTTGGGCAATATTTAGCATGTTATTAAGCAATTATCTAGAAATAGCTATTGCCCGACTTGCCTCTAACAAGTATCTCTTAATTCCCGACAGCTTTACCATGTGCCAATTCCTGTCAATGCCAGCTCTATAATATATCTAGAACTGACTTCATTTCTTTTATCACTACCTTAGTTTGAGTCCTTAATGCCACTTGCCTGAATGACCTTAATAATCTTCTAACTCATCGCACTGCCACCAATGGTTCCTTCCTTTCAGAAGCACAGAATGCTTTGTAAAATCCATTTTTATAATTAGGATTTAATACTTTTGTCATTCTGCATTCAAATAAAAAATAGTTTGTGAGTGGGGTGCCTGCGTGGCTCAGTCGGTTGACTGTCCGACTCTTGCCTCGGGTCGCGATCTCATGGTCATGGAAGCCAGCCTCATGTTGGGCTCTGCGCTGACAGTGCAAGCCTGCCTGGGATTCTCTTTCCCTCTTTCTGCCCCCTGCCTCAAAATAAACAAACAAAAAAAAATAGTTTGTGGTTTTCTAAGTTAAAAAATATCTTCTCAACATACAGAAAAATCAGAAAATTTAACTTGCTATTAAGAACTCTGTGGGGCACCTGGGTGGCTCAGTTGGTTAAGCACCGACTTCGGCTCAGGTCATGATCTCACAGTTTGTGAGTTCAAGCCCCATGTCGGGCTCTGTTCTGACAGCTTGGAACCTGGAGCCTGCTTCGGATTCTGTGTCTCCCTCTCTCTCTGCCCTTCCCCCGCTTGTGCTCTGTCTCTCTCTCTCTCTCTCTCAAAAATAAAATAAACATTAAAAAAAATTTTTTTAAACAACTCTGTGAAGCCCCACATGTATCTTTTATATATAAACATGAATCCTAAATCAGATCACTTAAATCTGTGAGGTAAAAGAAAGCTGAGCCAGCAAAGATGTCAAAAAACACACCACAAACCACATAATCAAGAGTTACTAGTTTTCTATACAGAATATCGGTCTTGGAGTTGTTTTTTTTAATCTCCACATGCGTTTTGCTTAACATTTATGTAACACTGATTTTGCTGACACTAAGAAAAATTATGCACATGCCCACTGTATACAAGATACATAAAGTTGAAGACAAAAGAGCTATAAAATTTGTTATCACACATAAATGAGAGAATCCACATATGAATTAAACAAAAGAATTTTAATTTAAAGTACATAATTCCAAAAATAAACCAACTTGGGCTGGGGTGGGAAGGATAAGTAAATAAATAAGCAATTCAACTCAGCAAATATTTGTTGCATATTGATTATATGTTTTGGCACTGTGATAAAGCACAAAGGGAGATGTGAAGATGAGTAAATCAGGAAGTTTATGTGCCCAACACATAAACACATAAAGTAACTGAATATTCTGTATGGGATGACGATGTATCAGGATTGTGTAAGTAGAAGAATGGTACAATCATATCTGCAATTTAAAAATAAAACTATTAAGCGGGAGAGAAGATGGCTATTAAAATATTGACTAAAAACAGTTCCAGTGGAAATGGAAAGGAAAACATTTTTAATATGCCCATGATTCCGCAGGTGGTCAAAATAATTCCAAAGTGACTGAAAGAACAGGAAGCTTCCTCAGATGCGTTCTTCTAAGGTTACGTGGCAGTGTAGAGTGTGGATCCCCTTATTACCTAGTTTAGTGTTCACTGTACAAGGTTAGACTTTATCATTTCTACATTAGCCCCTGGACAACAATGAAATCAATTCAATGCTTTTGAAAACTAACAGTAAGAACTACTACAAGGTCAAAACAATGCTGATTATCACAATGAGTCTTGTGCTATGAAAAAAAGGAAGGAAATGAGTTGTTACTTTTTAAAAGTAATATACATATTTTCCAAAGTAGAAATGTATTATATAAACAGAGGAACATATGGCAATAATCAAGGTCACTCATGCAACAGCCAGAGAAAGTGGAAGCATTCCGTAATGATGAGAAAATTACACAATCTTTTCCCTGAAGTCAGCTGCAACTGATAATGCAGTTTTTATGCAGAAATCATTGCTACCTGGTTTCACTGAACTGTCTCATTTATCTGTCCTTTAAAATGTCTCAAAACCATTTCAGTCACCAAATTTAAAAAAAAAGATTCATTCTATCACACAAATGACTAACAAGAAATGATAAATACCACATAAAGAAAGTGTGCCAGAATTTGTAATTTCTTCTTTCTTTGGCCTGTCATCTTCAGGTCAATGTATCCAGGTAAGAATTGAATAAAAAGAATGAAGGAGGGGCTCCTGGGTGGCTCAGCTGGTTAAGCGTCTGACTCTCGATTTCAGCTCAGGTCATGATCTTACAATTCATGTGATCAAGTCCCGCATAGGACTCTGTGCTGATAGGGTGGATGGAGCCTGCTTGGGATTCTCTGTCTCCCTCTCTCTCTGCCCCTCCCCTGCTCGCTCTCTCTCTCTCTCTCTCAAAATAAATAAATAAACATTAAAAAAAAGACTGAAAGGAAATATACCAAACTAGTAACTAACTATGGTTACTTCCAGGTAGTGGGACTTCAGATATTTTCTTCCTTATACTTACTATATTCTCCTAATTTTCTATGAGTATATATGTCACTTATCATCAAGAAAAATAAAAATATTTTTTAAAAACAGTTTTTTCTAAAGCAGAGACAATGGTAAATGAAAACAATTCTGGTTCTGCATGACTAAGGTGCCAAATGTTTAACCTTAAGAATTCAAGAAAAAGACTCTGTTCTTGCCGTCTCTGTAGTGAGAAAAATCCCTGATATTTCATTATCAGGAATGCCTAAATACAACCAACTTGCCTGGCTCTACACAAATAAATGGATTTTCCTTTGATTAGAAAAATCCTCAAAATACAAATTTCACAAGTGTTAGAAATATTTGTTACTTAGGAATTTCAAATAACATGATTTTAAAGTTTATATGTTTATAACTAGTATATGAATTGGGAAAAAACCTAAGATTTACTCAATGAAAATTTGAGCATCTAATGTATCTTGGTTAAGGTAACCTTTGCCTGAAGTTAGAAAACAGGCCAGGTTTTTTGGCTTCTAAATCTAGAGGACATTAGAATTGATCTCAGTTAGTATTCTCCATACTTTTTAGTGCCAAGTCTTTTTTTCCAAATAAATTCTTAAATAAAACATCAATAGGGTTAAAGATCAAGTCTCCCTGGGGATTTATTCATTGCTATTTGGTCTCAAGTACTTCAATTTCTGCAGAATTGCTGAAGCAGCTTCAAAAATCCTGGTACACTTTGAAAACCACTGATCATGTCCGGTGTTCCTCCCTGTCCTCACATCCCCTTACAGTTAGGAAACCTGAGATCCAGAGAAGTTAGAGGACTCCTTAATTACTGCCTGAGCAAAAATAAAACCAAGAACTTTTAATCTGCAATTAAACTCAACCTTTTCCATTATTACTTTTTCTTTACCAGTTCTACTCAATATATAGTCAGTTTTTACCCAACATATATATTCTCAGTCTTGTGTTAATTAATCTCTAGGTAACCAAGGTTTCTGTGGTACATATGTATGTATTCATTGGTGTCTGTGTATTTCTATAATACCTTGAAGATTCCAAAGTGCTTCATGACTCTCTTTAACTGTATAGTTCCCTGTGTTGGGAAGGTATCTGCCTTACTGTTCATTTAGCAAACCTCTTATAATTCATTTTTTAAAGTACTTTATTGATACATAATGCACATACCGTAACATTCACCCATTACAAATGTACATTCAATTTTTAGTAAACTTACCGAATTGTGCAACCACATGTAGTTTTAGAAAATTTTTATCACTTCAATCAGATTCCATATGTCCATTTATAAGTAATTCCTGTTCTAAACCCCAGTCAACCACTAACTACTTTCTATCTTACAGATTTGCTTTTTCTGGACATTTCATATAAACAAAATCCTACAATATATGGTCTTCTGTGTCAAACTTCTTTCACTTAACATACATGTAATTAATATCTATGCCAGGACTACTAATTCCTCACAAGACAAAAGGAAAGACTTCAGAGTCTGAAGTAAATTAAACCTAATCACACTCTGCTACATGATCAATTCACTACAAATAAAATCCAAATGGCTGACGTTGGATTAGAGAGCCTAGTGATCCAACCCTATCTACCTATCTGACCTCAGACCACTTTTCTCCTGCCTGCTACTCTCCAATAAGCCCTTCTTTGGTTCCTTCAATGAGCCAAGGTCATTTCCACTTTAGAGTCTTTGCACAAACCATTCCCTTTGACTGGAATATGTTCACTCTTTCTTGATTCATATCTAATCTTAAGTAACACCACTTTAGAGAGGCCTCCTTTGACCACCCAATTACAACAGAGACCCAGCCAAATCTCTAACATATATCAGTCTACTTGAATTTCTTATACTTCCCACTACCTGACGTTTATTTTCTTGTTGTTATTGCCTCTCCTTCCTACTAGAATGTAAGCTCTTGGAAAGCAGAGACCTTGTTAGACAGGTTTATCAGCGTATCCAAGGCAAGCAAATAATAAATAGGCAAACAATATTTGTTGAATAAATGGATCACTAAACCTCTTAATGATGTCTAACTTGGTAGTCTTTACTACACATTCCCTTTAAGAAGAAACATTTTCATAGGAATATGGGGTTTGCAATAAAAACAACTATTTTATGGCATGCCTATAATAGAATGTGTATCAACTGGTTTTGTGTGTTTTGAAGTGTTAGTCTACACACCTACTTACCTTCATTAATACTGATAATCAAGGGGCGCCTCGGTGGCTCAGTCGGTTGGGTGTCTGACTTCGGCCCAGGTCATGATCTCGCGGTTCATGGGTTTGGGCCCCACGTTGGACTCTGTGCTGACAGCTCAGAGCCTGGAGCCTGCTTTGAATTTTGTGTCTCCCCCTCTCTCTGCCCCTTCCCTACTCATGCTCTGTCTCTCAAAAATAAATAAACATTGAAAAAAAAATACTGATAATCAAGAGTCTAGTTAATAAACTACAAAGTTGATGAAAAATACTCAATAGTTGATTCTGAGCTCTCTATGCTGCTTTAGAAAACAATGATAAGATAGGTTCAAAAGGGGCTAACAAACTGATAGGCTTAAAAAAATCTGTGCCCATTATTTCCATGTTAGGAATTCCATACTGCTACTCTTTAACCTAAGGTAAAAATGTTGTAAAACATATACTATTCAGGTCTGTCACATTACCCAAAACAGTACTTCTCTTCAATAACTTGATGGCTGTTTTTGAACTCATGGGAAAGCTTTCACAGAGATGACAGAATCTCTTTCGAAAGTGGTGCCCACTTCCCTTTTAAAAAATTGAGAAAGATAGCATGGCAAGGTAACCTGTTAACATTCTACATTTAGCAAACATATTTCTGAGAACTGAAATCTACTCTTTCAATTAGGCCATGCTAAAAAAAAAAAAAAAAAAAAAAAAAAGCCCAAGTTCATTAACTTTCTAAGAAAGTTTTTATCTGTCTAGTTTGGTGATTCTCAAAATGTACTAGCAACTTCAGCATCACCTGAGAATTTGCTAGAAATGCAAATTCTTAGACCCCCACCCCCACCCCAGATCTACTATATCTGAAAATTTCAGGGGAAGGCCAGCAATCTCTTTTATAAGCCCTCTAAGTAATTCTCATGAATACTAAAGTCTGAGAACCACTCATGTAAGTTATTGTTTTTCCCATAAATGCTAACCCTAAATACTTAGAAGAGAAAGAGCAGCTACTATAAGGAAGGGGACTTTGAAAACCTTAGGTATTATGCAGGGTATCTATACATTTGTTTTAAAATGTAAAGGTGCCATGAATATAATGACTGTATTTTTAATGCCTTTTATCTTAGAACACTTAGAAACAGTATCAAGAATTACCTCTTTCTCCTAGAATATAAATAACTTGGGTGGTACAAAAAGTATACTTTCATAGAAATTTCATCAAATACCTAAGGCAGAACCTAAAAAGGCACTTCCTGTTTTTCACACAAGTAGTAAGTCATTTTCATACCCAAATTAGAGAATAGAACCAAGATGGGGAAACAATGCTTTGTAGCTGCCCAGAAAAATCCTATATAAAACTGAGAGAAAGCTGAATTGTTAAAAATAATCTATGTAATATGGATATGATCTTAAGGGCTTCTATGGAGACTGTCAATTCTCACAGTAAATTTCCTCTCAAATACCTTCATCTATTTCAAACATGAGAACAATAACACTGTACCTGTCTATCAACCTAGAGGATCAGGAGGAGGACAGGGTCACCCTAATTTAGTTCCTGTCAGTCTAAATAACAGATATGCATGTGATGAAGACAAAAATCTTTTGAAAAGTTTTATGTTTAGAAAGAAGCAAAAAACTTTAAATGATAAGTCATGATAATTTAGACCAAAATATGATGGAAAGGGGCTAGGTAACTTTCCTCACCAGAAATCAAAATAAAACTATATGAAAAAAATATATATACTCCATTAGCTTAAGGTTTATTACACATCTTTGTGTATCACATGATTAATTTATTCTTCTCTTTTTTTCCTTTCTCCTGGCAACCATCAATTCTTAAAAAGTACATGGTCTACAGGAAAGAATACTGGACTATGAATCAGGAAATTCCATTCACTTACTCCAGCACAGGAATGTTCAAGAGGGTTTTTAAAAGTGTAAAAAAGAGGGGCGCCTGGCTGGCTCAGTCAGTTAATCATTGGACTCTTGATCTCATCTCAGGTCATGATCTCATGGTTCACAAGATAGAGCCTGGCCTCCTTGAGATTCTCTCTCCCTCTCTCTTGCCCCCTCCCCTACGTGAGCACAAGTGCACAAACACTCTCTCTCTTTCAAAATAAATAAACTTTTAAAAAAAAGTGCAAAAAGGCCTTGAATTGGCAAGGTTTTTTTTTAAGTATGCATTTAAAAAAAATTTTTTTTTTTTTCAACATTTTATTTTATTTTTGGGACAGAGAGAGACAGAGCATGAACGGGGGAGGGGCAGAGAGAGAGGGAGACACAGAATCAGAAACAGGCTCCAGGCTCCGAGCCATCAGCCCAGAGCCTGACGCGGGGCTCGAACTCACGGACCGCGAGATCGTGACCTGGCTGAAGTCAGACGCTTAACCAACTGCGCCACCCAGGCGCCCCTTTAAGTATGCATTTTATTAGAAGACAAAAGAGAGCAAAATTCTTTGCCAGTTTAAATGTAATTAACTAAGTGCAAGTAATGAATACTAAAAGGTGAATCATTTATATCTTTTCTCTGATTCTTCAGAACCAAAGGCAATATTTCTGAGATGACTGGCTAGCATGTCAATTAAATTGAGATATTCTTCCTAGGTAACGCAGAAAATAAAGACACCTCTAAAGCAACAGACACAAACTGGTGTCCAATGTAAATGTATCTTCTTGTTGTAAATATCTATTTTAAATTATGCTTTCCAGGAAGACACACTGGGGATATCTCATTTCATAGATTCTAAGATGTACATTTTTTTTCTATTAAAATGTATCTGAAATAGGAATAAGTCCTAACAAGGAATTAAGTCTTAAAACCACTGTTGGCCATGAGCAGTCACTGTGGCCATAGATCATATATGTGTGAACATCAGAACACAAGATACCAAACTTCAGCAGCTTGGAAGAAAACCCCAGAAACAGTTATGGAGCACTCTTTTAACTCCTCAAAACTAAGACTGCTGGGTTAAAAATAACCAATACACTGAGATAATTACATAGGTGGCTTAAAAGCCTAACATGATTGGCTTTTGGCTCTTTTACAGATTCCTTTAAGAAATGCTGTATCACGATGCTCGTGATGGGACAGAAAATAATAACCATATGGAAAAACATGCATCAGCGATGCAGAGTAAGTTATTTGGAAGAGTGTGAAAAGGCTTTAGGAATACAGAACCAATTTAATTAGATTAAATTTCCCTCGTTTTGTATGCGAAAGTTGGATATAAGATTAAAGTCTTTCTGTAGCTAATTTCAGTGGTCTATTCAATGAGGGGGAAAAAGATCTAAGTTCTAGGGAAATAGTATAAAATATTTAATATTTAAAAATTTAGTACACATTAATGTATTACATAAAATAACATCTTAAAATTCATGAAATATAACAAAATCTACCTGCAATTTGTAGTATTCTAAAACACTTTTGCTAACTACCATTAAGAAAAAAATCTTCATAGCATTACCTGTAAACCACAGCAGCCTACAGCATTCATTATGGAAGCATTGTGAATAACTCGGTAAGAGATTCCCAGTTTTGTTGCTCTCAGAATAAGATCGCTGTGTGTGGTAGCCCTGTAGTGGGAAAAGATCAGGTTGGATTAAAGTAACACTGACTTTTTAAGAGAGTAAAGGTATAATATTTCATGAGTTCAAGCCAATCAAAGGGTTATGGGGGCTCCTTTTCCTCAATTTGGGGGCTTTCTGACAAGAAAAGTGTTAAGTCTACACATGCCCTTCACAGGGCTAAACTGCACTTGTTACCCTTTTAGAGCAGCCTTGGTAGCTACAGAGAAAAGGGGAAGTTGTACTTACTCTTTTGTCCCTTTAATACCTGCAAACACATCTGTGGAATGGAAGTTCAGCAAGCAAACTCCTGAGCAGCAATTCTCAAACTTTTTGGTCTTAGGACCCCTTTAAACTCTTAAAATGACTGCTCTGAGTTCTAAATGATGGCACAACTAGACCTACTCTATACTTTCTGCTCTATTTTGAAGGTTTCTTTTTTTGTATTTTGAAATACTACAGAACAGATGATAAAGAACATTTTTATAGGCTATCAAGTTCTGCCTTTATATTAGGGTTCTATCTGACATAATCGTAGTTGCATTTTACATCTGTCTAGCAGTGATTTTATTTATAACTGTTTTCAGTCTGGTTACTGTATATAATTGTATGTGTGCATGTGTATGTGAGTGCACATTCTGCCTGTTGCCTTTCCTTTGTTGAGATACATCTAATGATTATGATAAGACTTTGGTGGAGAGAGAATATATGTAAATGCAAGTATGGATACTATGAAATGTAACCCCACATCAATTTAGAACTGCATTATTAAAAGCCTTTTTCCCCTGGATGAAAACTCCAGGTCCTGCTGGGGAAAGCAACATTAGCATGTTTGAGAAACTACGTACAAACCAGCAGAACCTGTCAACTGGTCAATGCATACCAAGTAGGAAGATCAAGGGCTTTCACCCCATGAGGCAGTCAGAAACAGATTAACACATGCCCACCAGGGAAGCCTGTTTTTAATCACACATAAAATAAAAACTAGTATGGAAAACAATCATTAATTTGATTTAGAGCAAGCTTTTAAAAAATAATATAAATGACAGTTATAAAGAATGTTTTTAATATCATCTTCAACAGAATTTCACTACTTAACACTAAGATTAAAGAATACTGAATTAGTTATTTGGTGAGTTATTTGAACAGATGAGCAAAAAGAAAACCTGGTTTAAAATTATACCTCTCTTTACCACAACTTCATTTAAAATGACCAGATGTGGTTGGTATACTATGAAGATTTAATGACCTGACAAAGTGATCTGATTTTGTGAAACTGCCATGAATGTGATTAAATGAGTCCCTCAGATTTCTGCTATGAAAAAATTGGTATTTTATCATCATGATTACCCAAATTATACTGCTTCATGCAAAAGAAAAAACTGGCTTGAAACACGGTTTAAACCATCATATTGGGCATTCCTTCTAGATCACGAATCATGAAAATGCTTCATTTTGGTGACTGGAAAAGTGTGTGTGTGTGTGTGTGTGTGTGTGTGTGTGTGTGTGTGTGTGTAAAGACAAATTTATTACTACTTCTGGGCACATGGCTCTATCCAAAATCACGTGTGTATACGTATGTATATATGATTTTGGATAGAGCCACGTGCCCAGAAATAGTAACAAATTTATCTTAATAATATTCTTATTACTTGGAATTGCTCTGAAAGCAATTTCAAAAGAGATTCAAGAATGTTCTGATCAATGGAATCAATAAAATAAAGAACATAAAGGTGACCAATTTAAATGTGTAAGACTTGGAATGTTTATTTTATAACCTTAGTTTGCAGATACAGTACTGCCACATTTGACAGTGCTATGGCTTGTGATCTGAAAGTTCCTACACATTTGTAATGATATGCTGAAAGTGATGTTCTCATAAACTACTAGAAGCATTATAAATTGGTACAGTCCTTTGAAAAGTAATTTGACAATACATGCTTGAAAATATCCATGTTCAAAACTTTTAATTTTTTTTTCCTTTGGTATTATAAACTTTTTGGAGAAAAAAAATCCAAAATGTAGGGATGAGAGAATGGAAGGAGGGGAAATGGGTCATATACATTAATCCATACACGGCAGCTTTACTTATATTGGAGAAATAAATGGACTAATGATAATAACGTTGACATTTATTGAATAGCTACTAGATGCCAAGCACATCCATTGCATGGAATGGAAAAAAATCAAATGACCTACATTAAAGCAAATAGAAGACAAGTGAATAAAGATATGTTTTTATGTATGTGTATGCTATGAAGGAAAAGGCACACAACATAAGGATAAAAAAAATTATGTGTTCATTGCTTATAAAATATACACGGCTACAGAGCATACTAAAATAAAGAATGGAATAACAAAATGGAATCACCATTAAAATTTGTTTAACCGTGACCTTGGTCAACTAAATTCTTTATGGGGATAGAAAGCTTAAGACTGTCATTGCTCACATGACTGGGTCAGATCTACTGACATACAATTTTTTTTAGAGTCATTTACATTCTTTATGTGATTAACTTCCACATTCCTATCAGTAACCTGGATAAAAGGGAAAAGATGAGACCTATATCAACTGACTTAACTGACTTTCAATTACCTTCTTTCAAAATTTAAGAGTGGATGATGGTGATGGCTGCACAACAGTGTGAATGTACTTAATGTCACTGAACTGCACACTTAAAAATGCTTAAAATGGGGGCGCCTGGGTGGCTCAGTCGGTTAAGCGTCCGACTTCGGCTCAGGTCACGATCTCACGGTATGTGAGTTCGAGCCCCGCGTCGGGCTCTGTGCTGAATGCTCAGAGCCTGGAGCCTGTTTCCGATTCTGTGTCTCCCTCTCTCTCTGCCCCTCCCCCGTTCATGCTCTGTCTCTCTCTGTCCCAAAAATAAATAAACGTTGAAAAAAAAAATTAAAAAAAAAAAAAGGTAGAGGTATATATTTATTAAAAAAAATACATTGTGAGGCAATGTATGAAAACTCATATGAATAATACTTCAGCAGTTAGAAACAGAACTTCTCATCAGGGTAATAAAAGACTGCATCACTGAGAATATGATGTCTGAGTTAGGCTTCAAAAGATGGCTGGACTCTGACAATCAGAAATATACCAAAAGGTATTACAGATGCAGGGAAGAGTTTGAACAGATGTATAGAATGAGAAATCAAGATGATGGTGGAAGAACAAACTGGTTGGCATGAGTGTGGGCAAACCAGTACAAGAGAACCAGATACAGTTAGAAGGGCAGGCTGGACAGTACCTTTCATGTCTGGCCAACGGACAGAGCTACTAATTCCCACTTTGAGCTCAAGTAAGATTTTCAAATTGTGGTTTCACAAATATAAATTTGACTACAACATAGGTAATGAAATAAGAATCTGTACCTGGACCAGACAAAAGGCTACTAGATTAAACTAGGGAATAAAAAAGATATAAAAAATTTTGGTTAAAAAAAAGTAAGGTCAAAAGCAGTGCTTCTCATACTAACTAGTAAAAGGTCAATACTTTAAGTTCTAAATGGTCATGGAACAATAGTTTTGTAAAATGCAATCAAAATTAATGATTAGGAAAATTAAAACATAAAATACAAAATATAAGCTCCAAATTATGAGATTCAGCAGAGATAAAATTACTTCTAAAAACTGCTATAGAATTTCTAAATGCTTACTCTCAATTTCTGTAGTTCTCATCATGGACTAGTAAATTTGTGGGCTGGGACCAGTCTATAAACCTCACATTGAGCAGCACTGGTTTATTGGGCTCTGTCAGTGACTAGATGCCATGGAAGTCAAAAGTAACTCTGAGATTACTCTTTTAGGTGACTGTAAGAATTGTTATACCATCAAGTAAGAAAGTTTGGTGAGTTCAGAAGGTGTCACTATAAAAAAATATGGAATTTTGGCAGGAATCCAGTGCAATAATGAGAAAATCCTACAAGAGTTTCAAGACATTTTATACATAGAATTTTTCATCACCTTTATTTTATTTTACTATTTTCTGGCTAAAAGAAATAAATAAAGGAAAAATAGGTACTGCTAATTTGGAGGAAGACTTACAGGAAACAATGTCATAGGCTAAAACAAACTGTTATTTTTAAATGTGTGATTACACAATGTCATTTGCAACCAAGCATAATAAGGAAACATAATCTCTGGCATACCATACTGATGTAAATTACTTTTTTTTTTTTTTTGACAGACACATGCACATGTAACTCCATTCTTTTTGAAAAACATCCTTGGTGGTGAGTTCATAGTGCTTTAATTGTCCTTATGTTCCTTAAATCTGTGACATAAATCTTGGGTCACCAGCTGGAGACAAAGAACTCCTCTGTTTTGCTTGACATTAGAGATTGATGATGCTTGACTAGACAAGTAGAAACCCATCTTTTTAGTAATGGGGAAAGAACAGAGCTCCCAAGGGATATAAGAAATTGAAATCTGAGGCTTGATAGATTTTTAAATTCAAGGCAAGTAAAGTGACAATGTTGATAAATATGAAGTGATTAAAAAAGAAAAAAAAAGCCTAGGATAAAGGAATCAGAAGATGCTTGCAATTTACCTGAAAAATAAATGGTAGGTATAACTCTTGATAATGTAATAAACTTATTAATAATGATATACTAGTTAGGTCATTTGATGTCCTAAGTTATCTTCTAAAAGAATAGCAAAAGCAATGATACAAACTTTAGAACAGACCCTTAATAACCAATGTAAGAGTTACATATGATGACATCCTTATCAAGCAGATTTTCTTCACTAATCTCAAAGATAATGAAACTTTATGAGATTTTAGAACCTAGGTAAACACAGTCCTTTATTAGGACCTGGCAAGTAAAAGTTTTAAATGGAATAATTCTTACCGAGTTAAAAACAAGCAAATAAATTAAAATATCTGCTTTGCCTTACCCAAATGGATCACCAACCACAAGGAATGCAACATCACAGATATCGGCATCCTTTAAAATATTATCTGCTTCTTGTTCCACTTCTTCTCTATCAGCAAGAATCAATTTTCTTCCGTAGAACTCTTCCTACAGATTTAAGTCCAATATCAAAATGAGACAGCAGGTGACCATTTACACACACACACACACACACACACACACACACACACACACACACATCTCTGTCTGGGGCTGGTGCAAATTTTGGCAACCATCCAGACATCCACACATAGATCACTGAATACTCATCAGTGAGCTAGCACTCTATAACATGTTGCAATTAAACTCTGTCTTTGGGGCTATCTTAATATCCCAAGAGGAGGCAGACCTCCTAACATCTGAGACTTTCTGCATTTTAAATTTATCTAAATCTGAGTCTAACAGACCAGGCAGAATACTGTAGAATGAACAGAGAACATGTTTGTACGAGCCTTACTTCATAAACATACTAATAAAAATGAATATATTAAATAATAACTATAAACATACATGGTAATTTGGGTTTAATTAAATTTTCCATAGGAAAACCTATAGGACTCTGGCTAAAATAAAAGGTAACTTCAATGAGAAATAATAGAAAATTAAGATTCAGTTATTTACAGAACCAGCAAACATTCCTATATAATTGCAGGAAAGATTGATTGAAAACTGTATTTCTGGGGTGCCTGGGTTGAGTGTTAGACTCTTGGTTTTGGCTCGGGTCATGATTCTAGAATCATGGGATGGGTCCCACGTCAAGCTCCGTGCTGAGCCATGAAGCCTGCTTAAGATTCTCTCTCTCTCCCTCTGCACCTCTTCCCCACTCATTTTTTCTCTAAAATAAATAATAAGAAAATAAAAAAATAAATAACAACTGTATTTCCTACTTCCTGCTAAAAAGGCAGAGATGCAGGGGAGGGAAAAGAATTCTAAGTATATAGGAAGTCTCAACACAAACTGCTTTGTGAACCAATTCCCTGAAGTTCAACTCTAAAGAATAAACCCAGGAGGCTGACCTTAATGGGTGGCAGCATGTAAGTACAGAGAGTGAACTGGTGTGCCAGTGGTCATATGGCAGTGGTTACAAACTATTATGCAAAGTCATGAATCTTATTAACTGATTTCCTGTGGAATAATATGTAATTCAAATATAGTAAAAGTGGATGCATAGACAAATACTATTTCTTACATACTGAGAAGTTTGAGCTATAAAGATTATATTAGAAGTCAAATGTTACAAGGACTGCTATAATAGAAGCGTTATCTGGTACTCAATATCTGTCAAGCAAAAGAGTAAATGAACAAATGATTAAGCATTTGAAGATAAAGACTATAGTTCCAACTCTGATAACTATTTCTTAATACTTAACTAGAATCTGTTCTTGAAAAAAGATCCCTTCCCTTTCTCTGCATATCTTTGCAGAGATGTTCCAGAAGTTCCCAATGACAACAATGTTTTTACAGATAAAAAGTGTTCTCTTTATTTTCACTTTTATATTTTTTCTTATTAATTCATTTGCATACAACTTCCTTTAATTTCATGAGCCCAGAAAACTTATCAGTGGTAGAACATTTATATTCACATATATCTAAGACATACACATGATTACTGAAGGAAACTGAAGGAAATTTTTTTTCCTGAACTTCTAACATCTTTTTTTTTAATATGAAATTTATTGTCAAATTGGTTTCCATACAACACCCAGTGCTCAACCCACAGGTGCCCTCCTCAATGCCCATCACTCACTGAACTTGTAACATTTTCCTGAACTTCTAACATCTTTTTTTTTAATATGAAATTTATTGTCAAATTGGTTTCCATACAACACCCAGTGCTCAACCCACAGGTGCCCTCCTCAATGCCCATCACTCACTGAACTTGTAACATTTCTTTAAAAAATTTTAAAAAATCACATGTGACTAGCTTAATGCTAGCAGTAATTTTAAATCCTATTCAATACTTGATGATTCAACAACAGAAAACCCCACTCTTCTCAAGACTTCTATCATGTATCACTCCATATTTATTACTTAAGAAACATTTCATTATCTAATTGAAACACAGTATTAAAAAAAAAAGTATCCACATATGCATAACTGTGCACATACACCCCAAACACTCCATTATAACCAAATAGCTGATCCTTTTGAAAAAAAAATGTAAAAAAGGGAAGAGACAATAAAAGTAGTAAGAAACTGGTATTACATTATTCTTAATTTACCTACTTGTTTATTCATTTACTCAAAGAATATTTCTTTTTTTAAAAATTTTTTAATGTTTATTTATTTTTGAGGGAGAGAGAGACAGAGCATGAGCAGGGGAGGGGCAGAGAAGGAGGGAGTCACAGGACCTGAAGCAGGCTCCAGGCTCCGAGCTGTCAGCACAGAGCCCGACACGGGGCTCAAACTCACAATCTGTGAGATCACGACCTGAGCCGAAGTCAGACGTTCAACTGACTGAGCCACCCAGGTGCCCCAAAGAATATTTCCTATACACAACCTCCAAGCCAACCTCTATGCTTGTTGTCGGCAAACAGTGCTGAATGAGACATACATGGCCCCTGTCCTGTGGCTTATAATGTCTAGTGGGGAATTATCTAACCACATCATTAAGTGCTATAGAAGCATGGAATCTATTAAGAGTCAGGGAAGGGGCAGGAGGGAAAAGCAGTATTATTTAACAAAATAATTTTAAATTTATATTATACATTATCAAATGACTCATTAGCCAGTTTTTGTATAGCATCAGCCCTAATCTCCTCCATGAAAATGAAGGTAAAACTCAAAAAATTCATTGCTTTAAGTTGAAAGCAATGTTTAAAGCTTCTTGCTTTAAGTTGGCAGGTTTTGCATAAGGAGGGCAAGGTAAAAACTCAAAATTAAAATTACTTTTTGGTATTCCTGGAAGGATACATGAAAAATTAGTAATAACTGCCTCTATGAAGGGGAACTGGGCTAGAAATATTGCAATGTATATACCATTTAGTATCTTTTAAATTCTTTTTAAATGTGTATTTATTTTGAGAGAGAAAGAGAGACTAGGGGAGGGGCAAAGAGAGAGGAGAATCCTAAGTAGGCAAAGAGAGACAGAATCCTAAGCAGACTCTATGCTATCAGCACAGAGCCCTACTTGGGGCTCGATCACACAAACCGTGAGATCATGACCTGAGCCAAAATCAAGGGTTGGGACCCTTAATCAACTGAGTCACCTAGGCACCCCTAATATCTTTTGAATTTTATACCATACAATGTATTACCTAGTCAAAAAAAAAAATAGAAAAGTAGAGGCCAGAAGTAGAATGTGTAAACAAACAAAATCTTAAGAAAACAAAATCTTAAACACACACACACACATTAACATTTAAAGAAAGAACAGAGAAATAGGGTTTACAAAAGGGACTGAGAAAAATGGAAAAGTACAAATAAAACCAAGAAAAGGTCATGTCTTAAAGGCCAGCTTCAAGGAGTGAGCAAGTATGTCAAAAGCAGTAAAACAGGTAAGAATTGAAAAGTATCCTCTGGCATTCTCAGCTATTAAATAATTGCTCAACAAACAAATATTTCAGAGGAATGGAAATCAGCTCACAGGAGTATGAGACATGAGTGAAGTAGGGACAATAAAAGTATGCTGCTTTTTCAAAAAAACTTTGGATAAATAAGAGAATAGTAACTATGGAGAAAAGATGTTTAAAAGTGGAGAATTTTGGAGTGCCTGGGTGGCTCAGTCAGTTGAGCATCTGACTTCGACTCAGGTCCCGCATCAGGCTCTGTGCTGACAGCTCAGAGCCTGGAGCCTGCTTCAGATTCTGTGTCTCCCTCTCTCTGCCCCTCCCCGACTCGCTCTGTCTCTGTCTCAAAAATGAATAAACATAAAAAAAAAAAATTAAAGGAGAGAGTTTTCAAAAGAGACAATACCTGAATATGGTTTCAGGTTCAGGAGAGAAGCATATTAAGACAAGACTGAACATAAAGAAGAAAGAATAATTGATGGGAATAAAGTTTCAGAGGAAGGGAGAGGAAGAGGTTTGAGAAAAACACATCTACTTAGTCTTGAACAGGAAGAGAACTTCAATCTAACAAGCCATTTTCTTTTTTTTTTTAAGTTTTTTTTTTTTTTTTTTTTTTTGAGAGAGAGAGAGAATACAAGCAGAGGGGCAGAGAGAGGGAGACACAGAATCTGAAGCAGGCTCTGTGCTGACAGCGCAGAGCCCAATGCAGGGCTCAATCCCACAAACTGTGAGATCATGACCAAAGCCAAAATGAAGAGCTGGACGCTACTGACTGAGACACTCACACGCGCCTAACAAGTCATTTTCTAAGACTGGAGGGAAGACAGATTCAGATTTAGGGCAAGGACAAATGGGAAGTTAATGGGAAGTTAATGAAGGTCATAGCTGGTTGCCTCATCTTTCTCAGTGGGAAGGCCTTTACTGTCTTCTCTATCCCTCCAATATCATTCCACAGCTATCAGATAGGAAGACAGGAACTAGAGCGAGTTGGTACCCAGATGAGGTAGATTAGGAAGAAAAGGGAGGGAACACACATACTGGAAGAAAATGAAAGTTATTTGAGTGATGCCCAAGAACAAGTATAGCAAATCATTATGCTTGTTTTTTCCATGCTTTTGCTCATAATTATTTTTTCTTCAGTAAAGAACACTATGCTCTTTCTCTTCCCTTTACCAAATCTTCAACGTTTATTTATTTTTGGGACAGAGAGAGACAGAGCATGAACGGGGGAGGGGCACAGAGAGAGGGAGACACAGAATCTGAAACAGGCTCCAGGCTCTGAGCCATCAGCCCAGAGCCCGACGCGGGGCTCGAACTCACGGGCCGCGAGATCGTGACCTGGCTGAAGTCGGACGCTTAACCGACTGCGCCACTCAGGCGCCCCTTCCCTTTACCAAATCTTATCTATAACAACTGTCTCTTTCTCTTCCCTTTGCCAAGTCTTATCTATAATAACAACATTTATAGTATATTTACATTAGGATCACTCTGGGGTCAGGCATAGTTCTAAGAACTTATGCCTATGAATTCATTGAATCTTCGTTATAATCTATGAGATAGCCCCTATTTTTATCCCCGTTTTAGAGATAAGAAAAAGACTACAGAAAAGTTAACTGATTGTCCAAAGTCACAGAACCTTGGTTGATTACAAAACATCACATGTATCATAAATAAGCCATAGACAGGCAGAGCTTAGTGATCTCCTCTGCTTTTTACAGGGTGGCTACAGCCCCAAAGTTAGCTCCTTTTGGCCACAGCTGCTTTCTCTATTTACCCTGCGGAGCCGTGCAAATATTGCCATTTTCAATCTAGACTATGAAAACAAAAGAAATAAAACAAAAAGATTGGGATGCATTATTTTAAGACACAGCTTAAATTCCATCTATTCTGTAGTCTCCCTTGACCACCATGGACTGAAGTGATCTTTTTTTTTCTTTTTTTAATGTTTGTTTATTTTTGAGAGAGCGCAAGCAGGGGAGGGACAGAGAGAGACAGGAAGACATAGGATCTGAATCAGGCTCTGCTCTGACAGCAGAGCCTGATATGGGGCTCAAACTCATGCACTGTAAGATCGACCTGAGCTGAAGTTGAATGCTTAACCAAACTGAGCCACCCAGGTGCCCCATGAAGTGATCTTCTTTCTTATATGGATTTCAATTAGAATTAATAACTAGTAATTATTTATTATGTAAGGCAGCTTCTCCTAATTCATGAAAACAAGAGCACTGGCTTAAGTAAGATCATCTAAGTTCTTCCCAGCAATATAATTTTATAGCTTCTTTCACTGTTGTCATGAATTGTTATTTAAATCTTCCTTTATTATTTATGTTTTCCTGGGTATAACACAGATAAATCATGAACCACTTGAGAACAAAGGCCATACCTTTTACTTCTTTGTATAAGGCACTACAAGTGTATCACACCAAATCGGCATAGATCATAATTTATTCACAGAAAGTGCCTAAAGAAATTCAAAGTGTATATAACAAAACTAAAACTCTTCCCTGGATTCACTGTCTCTAGTTTAATGAACTTTTGAATACTACAGAATATATAAACAATACTACCTGTTTGGCAATTTGAAAACAATAGCTTTCAATGTAAGAACAGATAAATTCCAGATTTGTTTAGTAACATCTATATATGGCTTTCATAATTTTGTGTGATTATTGATAAAAGAAAGCACATGTTCACTGCAGAAAATAGGTTTTTCCAATCTTTTTTTTGCACTGTGTAATAATTATCCAGTTATTGAGTCCAGATTGTACATACAGGTGTGAGCACGTGTCAACAATTTTTAAAAATCAATATGTTTAAAGAAAGAAAGAAAAAGTAGAAATGAAAAAACAAAAAGGAAGTCACTGAAGAAAAAGTGGCTCTGACATTTTACTCGGCAATATAAGGCACGAATTTATTTATTTATTTATACCTTAACTTATTCTAGAAAAGAGTCACTAAAGGTGGCTGATGTCACACAGAAAGTTGCTCAGGGAAAAACATGAACTAAAGACCTGGAGAAAGTCATGAAGAACAGACTGATGGAATTTTGTGATAAGAAGATTCAAAATTGACCATTTTGCTTGAATGCTACCTTTCTCTGAAATTATTATTCTGTGAAGCTATGATCTATCCCTGAGTATACAGAGACACGGTATGTTACAAAGGTGAAGAGTGGTGGTTCTCAACTCAGGACTGCCTCGGCTCATATTCTGGCTCTATCACTCATTATCTGTATGACCTTGGGCAAGTTTCTTTGTGCCTGTAAACTGTGAACAGTAATTATAGAATAATAATCCTGTTCCACATATAAAGCACTTAGAACAGTACATAGTAAGTATTCTATTAATATTAGCACTTATTATTGTAGAGAAATGGATATCCCAGCACCTTAACAAAGAAAACATAATTTACCTGTAGGTGAGGTTGGGCCCAGCCCGAATTCTACATTTTTGGGAAAAGAATACTTGAAAAAATTACAGCAACCAACATTACCATTTAGTTAGCACTTAAAATTTACAAAGCACTTTCAAATATATCATCTTTTTTTAAGTTATCTTTTTAATGTTTATTTATTTTGAGAAAGAACTCAGGCAGAAAGAGAGAGAGAATCCCAAGCAGGCTCTGTGCTTACAGTGCACAGTCTGTGAGACAGAGCCCCGAAATGGGGCTCTGACAAACCGTCAGATCATAACTTGAGTGGAAAATCAAGAGTTGGACGTTTCACCAACTGAGCCACCTCAAATATATCATCTTAATAAAACCCTACCTTAATAAAATCTCCAATTGGTTATTATCTCTATTTTCACAAATGAGAATTGAGGTTTAGATAAATCCAGAAATGTGCCTATCAACAACTACCATTTCTGGAGACTTTTGTGACAGGCACTACATTAAGAACCTATGAAGTGGGCATTCTTATCCCCATTTCACAAAGTAAAAAACTAAAGTTAAAGGACTTGTCCAAGGTTACATGGTAACATGTAACAGAGAACATTTAAAGTCAGGTCCAAACTTTCCTCTATGCTAAATCCTGACATCTTACCCTAAAAAATGCTGATTTGTTTTATTTGTCTCTACTCTCTTAGATGAATTTAAGTCCATTCTAGTTTTCCTTAATTACTGGTAAGAGAGGAATACTTATTATCTTGAGCTTAGACACTTTGCTTCCATCCTAACAAATCAGAGTCAACAAATCAAAGCTGGTTGTTAGATGCAACTTTCATATCAATACCAATTCAAGTAGCAGTCCTTAATTCCTTATAACTCTGAGACCAGAATTCCCTGGGCTGTGAATCTGAGAGGGCATTAGACCTGAAATTCTCTAGGTCATTTTTTTTGTTTAGAAGCCTTGATAGACCAGACAATTCTAAAATCCTCTCCCTCCTCCTATAACACGTCCAACACTCTGTTCATCTTAATTTACATTCCATTTGGAGTTTGACAATGGACATGAACTACTTAACCCCTCCTCCAAAATGTATTGAGCCCTTAACAAGAGCCAGCTAAATGCATGATAAATTAACAAATCCTAAGTTTATTAAGTCCCAGGCTTATTCAGTATACACAAGAGTATGTGTATAAGCCTTACGGGGAGTCATTTTAAAGGTAAGCCGTCTCTGGATAGGATACAGACAGAAAGGCGATTACCATTCCCTATGGAAATACTTCAAAGGGAGAAGCTTTCAGCGTGGTTTCTGAATATATAACCAACTCATTAAGGCTATGTCAGTACCTCATTAGCACTCAACTCAGAAAAAAATGGACTATCTCATGAAATAAGGGATTTTGAGAACTATCCCCAGGAGTGTAAAGTAACTTTCCTTTCCTATTTACTGGAGAAAACCACAAAATTAGACTTGTAAAGTAAGACAAAAGCACCCTTTCATTTTGCAAGTCACTTGGTTGTTGTATTATTTCCATTCTTGTACTCCTCAGATCCTTAATGAGCAGGGGATGGGTTTTAAACGGTTTCAACAAGCAGACCTGAAAATTGCGTTCAGCTTAGTGTAATGAAAATCAGCTGTTAGCTTTCTTCCCAGGACTGGAGATCCTTAAGCACCTACCAAGACTTCCTTCCCTACAGTCAGGATTGAGGTATAGGCTTCCAGATACACCCGACTGCAGCGTCTAACAATTTCCAGGCCCTTGACTGTGATGTCCTTGGCATCGCCCAGGCCCAGGCCGATCAGGTAAAGCATTTCAAAGTCCAGGTAGACTGCAGGACGAAGCGAACAAGAAAAACATGTGTCAGCTACACCGAGGATATCTAAAATCTAGTGATGAACATGGAAACTGAAAACCAAAACAGCCGGAAAAGAGACGGCAAGTCACGAGCGAGGTCTGAGAACCTCACTCCACGCCTCTTACATAAGGACTGGAATGAATGTTTGTGAACAACCCTACCCCGCATTTTCTCGTTACACCAACCTAGGAGCACACAATTACCCTAGAGAGAATTGTAGTTGGGTCCCCAAAAGCCTAAAAGCAGCCTTTCCGAAAATATAGCTACCGAAAGCGATGATTCGCGCACAGAGAAAATCCACGCCGCCGGCCTCACCGACGGTGCCGCAAAACGTCAGCGCCTTTACTGCACTTTACGACTAGCTGGAGGGGCGGGCAAGCCGGCCTCTGCGGGTGGGGTGGGGGAGATCTGCCGGCTGCGCCAGAAGTGACCCGCCCGCTGCTAGGTTGGGGAAGCGAAAGGTCAGTCGGTCGGGCAGTCTGTCTAGAGTCCCCAGCATGGCCTCTGGGAAAGGACGAGGAGCACCCGCGATCCCCTTAGCCAGTGGCTTTACACCTCCCCAACCTAGGACAGGGTAAGTGCAGGAGCTCTTTGCCTGGGAGGAGCTGGACCCGAGGTTGGGTAGCGCAGCGCGGCGCGTTACGCCTTTTCTTCTCCGGTCACGAGAACGGGTGACGTGTGGGACGGACTTCCCTAATTTGCTCGGGATCGCCCTAGTGCAGAGATTTCCAACCTCGCCCTTGCATTCCGCTACCGTTTAACCAGCTACCTCCCTGATGAGGTGTCAGTGTAGCCAAACCCGGCCATCAGTGTGACTCTGATTTCCTAGCGGGGCGGTGATTCCTGGGGTTTGTCCCCAACCCCAAGACCTCATGCCGGAGTGCCCCGAGGGGCGTGACTGGGATATGCCTCAGCCATCCTCAGTGTCGGGAAGCCCAGAGCCGCCCTCTCGTCCCCGTCCCCCCCCCCCCCCCCCCGCCCCGTGCCTTTCCAAGTGACCTTTAAGAGTGCTCAGGGATTTCAGACTTAATGCTTCCACAGGGGGAATTCCTATAAAGTAGTTAGTTAGATGTAGTTCCGATATCGAAATGGTTTGTTTTGACTGTAAATGCTGTTGGTAAGGTCACTAGTGACCTCATCCAAGTTAAGAAGACAGTTTCCATTGTTTATCTTAGGCAGTGTTGATTATTCAGAATTTTCCTGCTGCTTCTCAGACAATGCCTTGTGTCTTTTTTTGCCCAATACCTGTTACTTAACCCTTAATTTTATGTTTTTTCCTAGGCTCCATCCACCCTTTGCACTTAACATTCAATACACTCTTCATGACTGATTCTATCCAGTTTCATTACATCCATCCATTCTTCATACCATAAACAAAAATTAATTCAAATGGATCATAGATGTACATATAAACTATATGGAAAACAAAACAATAAAACTTCCTAGAGAGAGGATAGGAGAAAATATTTGTGATGTTATTTAGGCAAAGACTCCTCAGGTGGAACACCAGAAGCATGATGTAGAAAAGAAAAATTGAGAAATTGAAGTTCAGAGAGATAAAACATGTTCTTCAAAAGACATTGTTGAAGCCACACACTGGAAGAAAACATTCGCAAAACATGTATCCGGTAAAGGATTTGTATCAGGAATGCATAAATAACTCTCAAAAGGTAAAAATAAGAAAACAACTTGATTTTTTAAGTAGGCAAAGAATTTGAAAAAATCTCCCAGAGAATAAGGTAAACAGATCCCCAAAGAGGATACACTAACATCAAATAAGCCACATCATTAGACATTAGGAAAATAAAAATTAAAACCACGGTGAGAATCTAGTATATTCCTATTAGAATGGCTGAAATTGGAGGACCTGGGTGGCTCAGTCAGTCAAGCATCTGACTTATCAGTCAAGTATCCAACTTTGTCTCAGGTCATGATCTCACAGTTTGTGAGTTCAAGCCCCGCATCCGCATCCAGTTTGCTGCTGTCAGCACAGAGCCCACTTGAGATCTTCTGGCCCCCTCACTCTGTGACCCTCTGTCTCTCTCTCTCTCTCAAAAATAAAAATAGTAATACAAGAATGGCTACAATTAAAAGCAAAAACAAAATAAAACCCTGAATATTCACTCTCAATAATTTTGGGTATCTCTAGTATTTTGCTGACTCAGATTTTAATCTCCCATTTAGACCTCCCCTTCAGCCTCCTATATTTAACTTTCTGCTGGAAATCACCTAGATAACCCAGAGACATCACATTCAAAGCTGAATCCATCTTCCCTTTCAACTTGGCTTTTCCTTCTGTATTATCTACTTTGGATGGAAGGCATTATCAGCTACAGACTTATGCAAGCCAGACACGTGGAAGTTACCCCCCATTCAGTCTAACATATCTGCCTCTCTTGGTAGAAACCTTACCTACTGTCGCAGTCTTTCTTTAGGTCTTAATGTCACTCCTGCAGCTGGTCACCATGTCTCCTGCACATTCATACTTCTAGGGGCCAGAGAGATCTAGCTAGGATACAATCTGAAAATGTCATTCCCTTCTAAAAATCCTTTTGAGGCCAAGAAAAAGTCCAGGCTCTTCAAAATATCCCACAGGATCATCCCTGGAGTGACCTCTGCCTACCTCTCTCTAGCCTCATGTCTCTCCACTCCATACCACGAGCTTTTACTCTGGCACTACTCTTCTGTGCCCACAACATTCTCCCTTTGTGCCTCTGTGACTTTAGTCAGGCTGCCACCTCTACATTGAATATTCTCTCCCATTCTCTCCTATCTAGGCCACTGCTCACTCTTTAAGACTAAGTTTAGGAGTCCTTCCCAGAGATCCTTGAGGTAGGGTTGAGTATCTCCTTGTAATTACAATAATACTGTATGCATATACTTATAAATCAACTTAAGTGTTTTATAATTGTCCATTTGTGTATCTTCCTTAACCAAACCATCAATTTCATAAAGTTAGGGCCTGTATCTTATATTACACAATTACACAATTGTATCTTATATTACACAGTTACCCAAGATACACTTAGTGCAGTGTCTGTCACATAGTAGGTATTCAGTAAATAATTATTAAATAGATCATTTATGTATACACTAGTAGCTGAGCAATTTCTTTGAATTATGGTGTAGTTTCCTATCTTTATGAAATAAATGCAGGGTGTGGTATATTTTAGATGACTCCCAAAAAGTCGTTGATGGAATGTCAAACAAAAACAATGCCTCACTTATGCCACTTCAGAAAGTTATTTACGTTAAAAGGTTTATGACACAGTTCACGTATACTCCATATGCACCCTGTTGAGTAGGTAAGCTTTCCAATGTACTGATCATGTTTTTGTTGTCAGATTTGCTTTGGGTAATTCCAGGTAGATTTACAGTGAAAAGGCAACGTCAAAAGAAATAATTAATCAAAAGGAAGGTGTTGTCTATCTCCTTTTAGGAAATCTGTATTGAAAATGAAGTTATTCTGGGTAGGTAAGGAAATATTCTTTTTAGATATGGAAGCAATTTCAGTTTTTACTCTTCAGAATTCAGTCAAAGGAACTGCTTTCCCTATAGAATTCTTAAACCTTTTTACCTGCCTTCATTTCTCAATAAGAGTGTAAATTTAGGAACTTTTCTGGAGATAAAGTAAAGGTGTTAGCAAATCTCCCCAACTCAACAAATATAACCAGCAAACTCTTGCTGTTCTTTTTTTGCAGAATTATTCTGTGTGATTTGGACATTTCTCTCTTACCATTTAAAACAGTTTCAAATATGATTGCATTTCCCTCAATAATTTATTATTAAAAATTTCAAACACTTAGAAAAGTTGAAACAGTTTTATAATAAACATCCATATAGTCACCTCTTAGGTTTGTTCTATAGTTGTTAACATTGTGCTGTATTTGTTTTATCACATGTTTATCCATTCATCCATCCATCAACCCATCTTATTTTTTGATGCATTTCCAAGGGAGTTGCAGACGTAAGTACACATATTGATTGCATTTTGCATGAAAGATAACCCCCTCATCTAGGTAAACAGATTAACAAAACATAGCTTATTTTGATGATAATGAAAGCAGTTAGTCAGAATACATATTTATAATGCCATTGCAAGTTTGAATCTCACATCTGGCGGGGGGGGGGGGGGGGGGATGGTTATAAAGAACTGTGATTCTAGGGCTTAAAAAAAAAAGAAAAGGATGAAATGAAAGCCTTTTTAGTTTTAGTTTAAAGAATAACAAGGATAGGGGCACATGGGTAGCTCAGTTGGTTAAGCATCAGACTTCAGCTCAGGTCATGATCTCTCAGTCTGAGTTTGAGCCCCGTATCAGGCTCTGTGCTGACAGTGCAGAGCCTGGAGCCTGCTTTCAGATTCTGTGTCTCCCTCTCTCTCTGCCCCTTTCCCACTTGTACTCTGTCTCAAAAATAAACATTAAAAAGTAATTAAAAAAAAAAAAGAATAACAAGGCCTAGAGAGTTTTCTTTATATTCCGCTTGCAGGTAGGAGAGTACCAAATCATCCCTCAGGGTGAACATTTATGCTTTTTCTGAAAGATCTTTAAGCTGTTTTCATAACCTTTGTCAGTAACTCATTTTTATACCCACACTGTCAGAAATTCTTCCTTATATCTAATCTGTGACCTTCAGGCAGTAGTCATAAAATGTGAAAGATATAGATAGTCATAAGAAGTTAATACTGATGGCTTTTCCATTCCATTGTCATAAACACATCATATAGTAGTTATATTTTAAAGTGATAACAGTTGGGACACTGCATTACATTATGAACAAATCATAATTAACTTACATCTAAAAGAAGTCATCCTTCAATTTTCCTATTTCAGTTAATTGTTTGCCTATTGAAAAGAAGACATCAGGGCTACTGGGTAAACTCCATGTGACCTTATTGTGAATAGAGAATATTATTTTACTCTGAAGCTGGCCTTTTAACCTCCATGTTCCCAGAGATTGCCTCATTGTTAGAGGATATTTTGATTAATATTTGTAGAGCTTAGACACCTCAAATTGATTGATAGCCATTATTTTCTATCAATTCACAAATAAGTGATAATTAAGATAGCATGGTGTTAGGGAAGTTCTATTTACTAAGATTAAGACAAGATTTGAAGTTATTCTAATGTGCATTGGCTTAGGAAAAAAATCACTTTATGCAGTGATTTTATTTACTCATCTATATGTTTTACATCATCTGATCATGTAAAATGTGTAATACTAAAATAAAAAATCTAGAACTATTTTCTGTGAAAAATACAGGATTTTTTATTGTTATTAATGCAGGCTTAATAGGTTGAGAGTAACCATGTGGACTGATTTTAAGAAAGTTGCCTGGAGACCTGTGTTTTTGTGTAAAGTAGCTCCCTAGGATATTTGCTCTTGAGTGTGTGTGTGTGTGTGTGTGTGTGTGTGTGTGTGTGTGCGTGCGCGCTCACGTGCGCATGTGCGTGTGTGTATAAGTTTTTTTCCTTTGTTTCTAACCCATTTTTATATTTGATGATTTCTTTCTCCATAGTCTACTGCTAAGAAGGTAGAACCAGAGATACATAGTTTTGTTCTTCCTATGTTTAAACAACTACACAGTGCCCTTTTAAGATTTATTTAGGGAGTCATATCACAATTAGCCAAGATTTGTCAGGAGAAGGAGGGTGGTTTCCCCTTCACTCAAAAGCCAAAATTTTTGAAAAGGGGCCTACCAGGCTCTATATTAGTCACATGCTCCCAGTCACTAGATCACTGTCCTACATCTCTGAGTCACCTCCTGCTACAAAAGCTGCAAAACTGTACACTTCCAATTACTTCATCTGCTCTTTTCCCCTATAGCACTGTTCCCCTTCTAATGTAACTGTGTGATTTACTTATTTGTTGTGTCCATTTTTATTGTCAGTGTCTTCCTGGAATATAAACACTACAAAGGCAGGAAATTTTTTTTTTCCATTTGGTTTACTAATGTGAACAGTGTTTGGCATGGGCTCAGTAGATATATGTTGAGGGGTGCCTGGATGGCTCAGTTGGTTGAGCGTGCAACTCTTGATTTCTGCTCAGGTCATGATCTCAGGGTCGTGAGATCAAGTCCCGAGTTGGGTTCCATGCTGAGCATGGAGTCCGCTTGGGATTCTCTCTCTTCTCTCTTTGCCCCTCTCCTGCTCACATTCTGTCTGTCTCTCTCTCAAAAATAAATAAACATTACAAAATAAATAAATAAAATATTTTAATGTCATTGAGACTTTGGCTTAAGTCCAGGAGTTTCCACTCAGTAGTTCTGTTATTGCCTTTCTGAATCCCAAGTTGCTTCATCTGTGAAATAGAGATAATGGTACCACCTCTCATAGGACTATTGTGAGGATAAATGAAAGAATACATATAAAGGGCTTAGCATAGTACCTGGCAATTGGTAAAGACTCAATAAACATTGACAGGTAATAGAATTTGAAATTAATTTTATTCTTACCTGCAGAGTCTATCAGATTATGAGAATTAGTGTTCTCCATCCCACTTAGATTGGTTCTTGTTCTTTTTCCCACTTCACAATAATTCTATGAAATAATTATATGAGTTCATTAATTATAGACCAATCCTTTAGATACTATACTTTATTGATTCACAAAGGTCATCTTAAGCAAACATTGTTATACTCTGAGGTGCTTTTTCTGAAAAAAACTATCTTTGTATCATTGTGGCACAGAGTACAGCACTGTAGACTTGGTTAGCACCAAATAAGTGTTGCCTGGTAATTTGCTAATACCTAAAGTATAAGATGGCTAATACACAAGTAATATTTTAGTACATGAAATATAGTGAGCAGAAAAGGCGTTCATTTGGGATCTAAAAATTTTCTAGATGCCCAACAGCAATTAAAAGGATAGTTGTGGTACATTCATACAATACTATACAGTAAAAAGAATGAATGAGCTACTGTTACACAAAACAACATGAATGAATCTCACAAAGAAAGTTGAGCAAAAGAATGCCACGGAGACAGGATATACCTTACATATAGCAAAGTCCTCAAAATCATAAGTATATAGTTGGATGAATTCTTAATTTGTGTAGTTGTTTAAACATAAGAAGACTGAAAGTGTGTATCCCTGATTCTACCTTTTTAGCAATAGACTTTGGAGGAAGAAATCACCAGGTATAAAAATGGGTTAGAAACAAAGGGAAAAAAAAGCTTACTTACACATACCTGGGCTCTTTGCACTTTGTGGCCTTTGTTTTACTTCCTGATCTAAACTTCAATAGTAAGTCTCTTCCTCTTCCTCCTCCTTCCCTACCTTGCCTCCTTTAAAAGATTTTAATATGAAAATGAGCAGTATAATAATCCCTGAAGCCTGGAAATTAACATAACCAGAATGTAAATTTTTTAAACCATATTAGTTGTGATTAAATATGTACACTAATAAACTATGTAGACCTTGAGTTACTCAAATTTAGCAGCATGGTCACTTATCGTACTTAGAGTGATTTTTTTTTTTCCATGATAAATCTAGAAACATTTTCAACCAAAATTAAACCCCTGCCTATATCAAATTGCAGAATTTCCACAAGCTTAATTTTCTTCGGGTGGATTTGGTTTGCATTTTCTAAATCCTAGGCAGGCATAGGATATGATTTATTCTAATCTTAATTTCCCTGATTTTATTTGTTTTATTTGGTTTTTTTTTTTTGGTTTGTTTTGCATTAATATTTTCTGATTCTTTGAATAGCATTGTTTCTTTTTATCATTTTTTACAACTTATTATAAGAGCTCATTAAATTTTCTGAAAATAATGGCTTATTGGGATCCAGGCTCACATAGAATCAATTTTAATCCTATCTTCTCTTCTCGTTACTGCTCCTTTTAAGGTATTCATTAAATAATAGTTGATGGAATTCTAACAGTAATATCAAAAATATTGTTTATTCCATGTAAGTCAATTGCAAAAGCAGTAGAAAGCTGTGGGTAAGAGCTTGGGCTTTGGAGTCAGACTACAGAACTGTACAAATGCAGATAATTAAAGTACTTCTCTCGTAGGATTGTCATGTGGCTTAAATGAGGTAATAGTCCATACAAAATGCTTTGAGCAGTGTCTTGTACTTAGTAGTCATTCAGTAAGTGTTATCTGCCAGTGTAAATAATTACTGTCTTTAGGGTTCTTGTGAGGATTAAATAAGATAATATGAGTAAAGTATGTGTCAAAAGGCCTACTAAAGATTTTCTCTGGCTGGTTGTTTACACAACTTCTATGTGCTCTGGTCAGATTGCACTTCAGGACCATCCTCCCTCCCATAAAAAAAAAAAAGTGAATTTGCGATTAGAATATTTGGTATTCAGAAGACATGGATTTCCAGGCTAATGCTTAAAACTTTTAAAAATTATAACATGAAATGTTATTTGTAATGAAAGGAAGAAGAAAGTGGCACTGAGACCTTTAAAAAACTGAGTTTTGAACATTTTCCTCTTGAATAAAGATGTGATGACATTTTTTAGTTTCTAATAATACTATCCTGTGGCCAGTTAAACTTCATCAGTAGGTTGGGGGTGTGTAGGGCATGGCTTTGTAATACTTTGGGGTCATAGAAATTACACTCCGAATCATATTAATTTTGAGACTGGCATCACTCAACATTATTTGTTTCTGCTCACCTGTGCTTCTGTCTGCTCACCTGTGCTTCTGTCTCCTCCCCCCCCCCCCATGTTTCTCAGTAATAGAATTCCTCGTTTTGTACCTAGTTCATCACTATATGCGTCTCTGCCTTATTATTTCAAGAGATTGAACCATACAACTGATATACTTAATAGAGACTTGATTTCTTGCCCTTGGCTCCACCTCACCATGAATGAGTTCCCTTTTGCAAAGCAAGACTCCCCAAAAGCTAGGTATTTAGCTGTCTGAAACTGTCAGGTTCACTGAGTACTTTTGAACGGGTTGTGCCCTGCACAGCTTTAGGAAGTGCCAGTCACATAGACTACATACAACCCGCTCAACTGGTCATGGTGGCCCAGTGACCTGTTGCCTATTAACCTTTTTCACCTGCTGTGCTTCTGCTTGGATAGACACCCTGGATCTTATGTTACTTGACTTTTTGTTTGTTTTAAACTAATGATACGTGCCATATCATTATATGCTGAAATAACACTTTAAAGAGTGGTCTTCACTGGACAACATGTGCTGAGGTTCATGCCCCAGTGTTTATAGTCTTCTTTAAGTATTTGATACCCTGCGCTTTGTATCTTGTCTCTGTTTGGTTTGTCTCAACTTTAGTGGCCACCCATTGTTCAATGTTGTTGCGTCCACCTGGAAGACTCCCATAGGAATCTTACCCTTTAAGTTGTGATTTAGAAGCCCCTCATCTATGGTATCTTCTCACCTCCCCTAAGCTGCAATTTCTTTCCTTCCTCTTTTGATTTTCTTCACTATCTTACGTTATTTCTTTAGTTACACTGTAGATTTTAGGGAAAAGGGGCAGTGTTTTATTTGTCTTTATGTCCTCTGTAACACCTGTATCAGTGCTTTGCCCATGATAGATGCTAACTGAATATTTGTAGAACATCTTGGTGAAAGTGCTGCTTACCAAGAGCATTCAAGAGACAACACATTTAATGAAATCCAAAGGAAAGAGGCCAGCAACAGGGAAGTCACTTGGTAAACTACTGTAGTGAATTATGCCTGAGGTGATAATCAGTCTTAAATACACTGTATTTAAGCAAGTAACTTGGGTGAGATATGTTGATTGTATAACTCAATGTGAATGACCATGACCAAAATTAAATGGGGGAGAGGAGAGCAGATACTGATTAAAACCTGAAATCAATCCAAACTGGAAACAATTTCTTACATTTAAAAGTTTTGTCAAATGTCAGAAAAATAAAAATGAATTTTTTTTTCATTTAGTTAACAGCACTCTACATTCAGTTAAATGTTTAAAACCACAAAGAAATGGGTCCTAGGAAATTTCTCATCTGGCCTTTCTAGAGCTATTGTCACATTGGATTACTACAAACAACAACCCCACTTTTATGGTAAGATTTCAACAGAACTAGAATGAGTTGTGGGATTTTACTCCTTTCTTGTAACCAGCTGGACATAGGAATGAATAGGCATATTGAGAGAACTGAGATTATTACTCATTTCTGCAGATCTTTGGGCAATACTTTTACACCCCTCCCCCATAAAGCCTCCTGAGAGCTAGCTGTACTTACTTCCAGAGGATCACATTTTTGACAGATTCCTGCACACTCCTGAGGTTCATCACATGCAAAGATTTAGCATAATTCCTTCCACAACTAATTTGAAGCCCTGTAATATCTAATTGGCCATAATTGTGCCTGCTTCAATACAAAACAATATTTATGTGCCTGTCATGCATACGGCTAGGTGTTCTGTACTCTCGGGGTTAAAGAGAAGTGTAAGCTACTATCTGTACCCTCTAGAGATTATATTCAAGTGGGGGAAACAGCATAAATAGCTGTGCTCCATAGGGACAAGTTAATAATATACAGTGATACATGCTATCCTACAGGTACAAGTAGTACAGCAGGGGAATGGGGCAGGGGAGATTAATTATACTGGTTACTGCTCTAATAGCTTGGTCTAATACTGTTCTTTTTATAGTATCTAGGTAACACATAAAAGCTCTTTCTGGATGTTTGACTGCTTACCAGATAACCAAAGTTTATTTGGTCACAGTTTGGGGGAACTGTGTTGATGGGATGTTGTCCAGGGATCCCAGCTTGTTGGAGATGGGACAGCATTGCAGGTGGACTTCAGCCTTACAGACACGTTATCTGGAGTTTTCAGGTTACCCAGAATGCCAGCTTCTTAGCAGTAGACTAACACTAAGAATGCTCTCTCTTACCCCCTGATTAATTGCTCTTCATATATTGTTAGTTTTGTCTGCTAAATAACTCTTAGATCTTTCCAGTATGCTCCATGACCACTGTTCAAACCTTAATTCTAGCTTTTGTCATTTCTCACCTGCACCTTGGAGTAGCTTTCTAACCCATCTCCCTTATCTAAAATATTGCCCCAATCCATTTTTTACATTGTAAGAGTGTGCTCTCTAAAAAGAAATTTCATTGCAATCTCTTTAAAATTCCTCAGTCCTTCTGTCATATCCACATATAAAAAGTCCAAATTCCTTAGACCCTTCTAATTTAGATTTTGCCTATTTTTCCAATCCTTGCTCCATTCTTCTGTTTTATATCCTTTATTGCAGCCATGCCAAACTTGACTTCTCCAGAAGTCAAGTTTTCTTTCTGTCACCATTTTGCTGCTGTTCCCACTCAGTGGAGAACCACCCCCCCCCCCCCCCTGAGCCATCTTCCAAGTAGACTCCTCTTCATTGTTAGGAGTCAGTTCATGTAGACTTTGTTCCAAGAAGTCTTTCTTACACTCTTACACCTAAAACAGGGCCTTTTTTTGTGTTCTCATTCCTGCACCTAGTAGTACATATCCTCTTACAGTAATTCATTGTTTCAGGTCCATCAGTAGAATTTGTACTCTTGGCAGGCAGAAGCAGTGTTCTCTTCATTTTTGTAACTGGGACATAGTTATAATATTAAGTGAATGAAGTAAATAGACACTTGGTATTCTGGATTTGATTTCCTAATTTTTAAGCAGTCTTAAAGATCTTTCACATGAAGTGATTTGTAATTTGCAGAGGCATAAATTTAAATCAGGTGCCCACTGGGATCAGTGTGCAGGAATGAGTCACTCACCTTATGAAGATTCTAGCCAGCTACTTAACATCATCATTCCAGAGCGGCTTTTTTTTTTTTTCTTTATGCAAACTGCCAACATTCTATTGTAAAATTTTAGTTATAGGATGTATCCAGTCAGTTTTTGTGAGCTGTTTTAAACCATTTTCATAGAAAAATGCATAGTGATTACTAGTTTAAAATGTAAATATTCCTCTATGGTATGGCCATGCTTTCTGGGATCTCCACTTAGGTATCTGTTTCAATAGCTAATTCCTGGCTTCCTCAGGAAAAGGAAACATGGCATGGAAATACTTCTTATTCTTTGGGCCTGATATTCTGCATGGTACTCATCTATAGATAACATGCATAAGTTGTTACTTGTTTTGTATCATTTTCAAAGATGAGTGGGCTTTCCTGCTAATGAGTTGCAATCCCTTGTCCCTGTAAATAATTTTTCTTTGAGTGGTAACTTCAGTTTTCTCTTTGTAATCCTTTCCCTACGGTTGTTTCTCCCCACCCCCCCACCCCCACTCGGAATACAGTATTCCTCATCTTGTTTGATAAATATGTATCCCTCTACCCCTTCTCTGAATTTCTTTGGCTCTCTTCCCTCACATTCCCAGAGACCTTGCTTTACCTATTATGCTCTTCCACAATTTCCATTTCTCCCTCCCTGCTGGATTTTTCCCTTTAGCATATTAGAATGTACCCATATTAAAAAAAATCAGAACAGTGGTGCCTGGGTGGCTCAATCAGTTAAGCATCCGACTCTTGGTTTCAGCTCAGGTCATGATCTCATGGTTCATGAGTTCGAGCTCCACATCAGCCTCTACACTGACAGTATGGGGCCTGCTTGGTGTTCTCTCTCTCCCTGTCTCTCTGCCACTCCCCTCCTCTCTCTTTCTCTCCCTCTCTCAAAATAAACTTAAAAAAAATTATCAGAACAGCTTTCCTCTAATTGTTGCCCCCATCTAGCTATTTCCCAAAACTTTTCCTTCCTTTCACACACAAGCATATTGAAACTATAGGCAGAGGTCATCTCAGATTCCTCATCCTCTCTATTTGTTGTTGTTGTTGAGAGAGAGGGAGAGGGCACAAGTGAGCAAGGGGCAGAGAGAGAGAGAGAGAGAGAGAGAGAGAGAGAGAGAGAGAGAATCCTACGAAGTGCAGAGAGAAAGAGAGAGAGAAGTGGGGCTCACCCGAAGCAGGGCTTGTGTTCACCCAAAGTGGGGCCTGTGCTTACCCAAAACAGGGCACAAGCTTACCCAATGCAGGGCTTGAGACCATCAGAAGCAGGACTTGAACTCACGAACTATGAGATGGCCTGAGCCAAAATCAGATGCTTAGCTGACTGAGCCACCCAGGCGCCCACCTCTCTATTTTTTTAATCCACTTTCAGTGAAACTATTCTTGCCATGGTCTCTAATGACCTGCATGTTATTAAACCAGGGAAAAATCTGCTACTGGATGCAGACGCTATTTTCTCTTGAATTCCTGTACCTTCTAAGTCCATCTACTCCTCAAATATTGGTGTTCTCAGGATTTGTTTCTTGGTCTTACTCTTTCTTTACTCTGTAAACTCCTGTGTAATGATCTTATTTGCTCCCATAGCTCCAAAGTCACTTTAAAGTTATGACTTTCATATCTGTATTTTCACTTGGAATTTCTCTCCTGAGCTACCATCTCATCTATTCAACTGCATACTTGATTGTTCCATAGAATCTCGATATGTGCAAAACTGAACTCTACTCTTCCTACCATAGATGTTTTTCTTCCTCAATTCCCTTTAGTGAAGAGAAGCACCGTTGAAACCGAACCCTGATATCTCCCCAGTGCTTATCCCCTCAGATTCAATTGAATCCAATACAGTTTTACCTTCTTATGTCTCTTGGTTCTGATTTATTTTTTCTATCCTAATTCCAAGGCTTTACTGTTTTCCTCTGGAACTACTTCATCACTTCCTAAGACTGATTCCAATTTCATCTGATATATAATCTATTCATAACATTGCTTATAAAACTTTTTTTTCTGAAACACATCTCTTATGAATTTATTCCCCTGCTTGAAATTCTTCAGTGCTTGTGCACCACATTCAGGATAAAATCCAGACTTCTTAGCGTAGTGTACATGGGGATCTTGTGTTCTGGCCTCGTGTTTCTCTCTAACCACAACTCTTACCTCCTTTATGCAGTTCAACTTTGTATCAGATCCCAGGTAGCACTCCATTCCACCTTCCATGCTCCTCTCTTTTCCCTTCTAACCTCTTCCTCTTGGCTATTCCCTGCTCCATTCTCATACATCAGTCTTGATGTCACTCCTTCCAAGCCTCCTGCTTCTCTTCATCTATTCAATTGGCCTTCCCTTACTTATTATTTCTTTTTATTTTATAGCACTGATTAAGTCTGCTATAATGGTTTGTCCGAGTCTTTCCTAGAATGTAAGCTCCCTGGGAGTAGAAATTACGTATTTTGTCTTTGTATCCTGCTAACTAGAAAGTACCTATGGAATATACTTAATAAAAATTTATTGTATAAAAATATGTCTCATTTCTGGTTACTTCAGAAATAATCACTACTATCTACCATGACAGTGCTTTAAAAAAAAATTATATAATGCACAATAGGCTTACTCTTAAAAAATGGTCACTCCTGGGGCGCCTGGGTGGCGCAGTCGGTTAAGCGTCCGACTTCAGCCAGGTCACGATCTCGCGGTCCGTGAGTTCGAGCCCCGCGTCGGGCTCTGGGCTGATGGCTCGGAGCCTGGAGCCTGTCTCCGATTCTGTGTCTCCCTCTCTCTCTCTGCCCCTCCCCTGTTCATGCTCTGTCTCTCTCTGTCCCAAAAATAAATAAACATTGAAAAAAAATTTAAAAAAAATTAAAAAAAAAAATGGTCACTCCTATATGAACCAAAGAACTTAAAGATCGAGAAAGTAGTTCAGGAATACATGTGACAGTAAATACAGTAAAACCTTTGCACTGCAATTCTGACACTAACTACCTAGAGTTAGGCCAGACTTCATAGGGTAAGGGTATAGTGCTCCACAAGACTGTTCTTGTTTCAGATACAACCTGCAAGCCTGAGAATTCCAGGGCTACCCTCACTGTTGGCCAGCTGGTTACAAATTTAGGAGGTTCCCATGTTCATTAGAACAACTCACAGAACTCAGGAAAGCACTATACTTAGATTGTAGTTATAGATAGATAGATAGATAGATAGATCAGAACTAGCCAAAAGAAAAGACACCTAGAGTGAAGTCTGGGAGGGCCCCACATATGAGATTTCCATGTCCTCTCCTCTTGTAGTCAGAGCATTCTCCTTAGCCCTCCATTGATGTAAGACAGTGTATAGGGGGAGTTCATCTGAGCTTCAGTGTCCAGAATTTTTAGAGGGTTTTCATTACATAAGCATGATTGAATCATTGGCTATGAGGTTCAATTAAGTCTATGTCTCCACCTCTTCTGATGGATGGGCAGATACCATGTGGCTCAAAGTCCCAAATTTCTAGACATGTGATTGGTCTTTCTGTCTTGTCCAGTCCCCATCCTGATTCTCCCGCTAATGTAAACTTTCTTGGAGCCCACCACGAATGACAAAGACACTCCTATCACTGGGGAAATTCCAAGGATTTAGAGCCTACCACCCAGGACCCAGGGACAGGCCAGTCACATTCTTCATCCAACAGCCTTAGGCCATCTAAAATAAAAAAACAAGTTGGTCACCAAAACTGAAGCATGTACAAAACCTGAATTACGCTGATAGTCCAGAATTTGTTATAGTCATGTCAAGAAATGGCCATGTTCCAAAGGAAATGAAAACAGGATATTGAAGAGATACTCATACTTTTATGTCCATTGCAGCATTATTTCTGATAGCCAAGATACAGAAACAACCCAAGTCTGTCAATGGATAATGGATAAAGAAGATGTGTGTGTGTGTGTGTGTGTGTATGCACACATACACGATAGAATATTATCCATGAGAAAAAAGGAAATCCTACTGTTTGCAGCAACATGTATAGAACTTGAGGACATTACACTAAGTGAAATAAGCTAGACAGAAAGACTAATACAGCATGGTATCATTTATATGTTCAATAGGAAAAAAAAGCCAAGCTCATAGAAACTGTATGGGGTGGAATGGCTAATGGAGAGTATGTAAAAGGTTGCAAAGTTCCAGGTATAAGATAAAGTCTAAGGTCTAATATATAACATGGTGACTATAGTTGATAATATTGTAGAGCTGAAATTTGCTAAGAGAGTAAACTTTATTCTCATATAAAAAGGGGGGGCAAGGAATTTGGAATTCATGTACAGATTGTCTAAATGACACTTAAAAACTGAATTGACAGCATAAATTTTCATTTGGCAGTCTGCTAGAGGCTGTCCATACAAAAAGAAAATTTATCAGAATCAGTATATACTTCTGAATTAGATTACATCAACTTCATTTAGAGAATATGTTTCAGAAATTCCACTAATGCAGACAGTTCATAGCATATAAGCAGAATGGAACTTGAATGATCCTTCAAAAGCTGATGGTCTGTGAAATCTTGTTGGGTCCTACATCATTTAAGTTAGATTGAATAGACAAAGTAATCCATAGACCTTAGACATGTTATTTTCTCCATTTGGTATTTCTTACTGATTTAACTTAAAATTTTAAAATTCTATTTACCATTTAATCCAGGATTTGTTTATAAACAGTTATTAAATCTTGGTTAAAGTTTCTGCCTACATTTACAGGTACTTTAAATAGTCAAACAAGGGGCGCCTGGGTGGCGCAGTCGGTTAAGCGTCCGACTTCAGCCAGGTCACGATCTCACGGTCCGTGGGTTCTAGCCCCGCGTCAGGCTCTGGGCTGATGGCTCAGAGCCTGGAGCCTGTTTCCGATTCTGTGTCTCCCTCTCTCTCTGCCCCTCCCCCGTTCATGCTCTTTCTCTCTCTGTCCCCAAAATAAATAAATGTTGGAAAAAAAAATAAATAGTCAAACAATATTAAATTTATTGTACCAATATTGACACTCTTTCTTATTAAGATATGTTAGAGTAGAGTGAAGTATATAACTCCTAGGAAGAAATTTAACAGTCTGCCTAGGACTTTAGCCTCCAAAACTTTTAAAAATTGTAAGGTAAGGAAAGAGGGTAAAATGACCCAGTGCTTTTAGGTAGTGTGAATAAAAATTATTTGTGATTATAAGATCTGTTTATGCAGAATGGCAAAATCCTCTAACCCTTCTACTGGTAACTGCTATACATGATGGTAAAATGTTTAACTGAGCTGGCTAGAAATTTTGAAAACTCAGAGGACAAAAGCAATATGAATACAGAAATCCAGAGAGGTGAAGTAGCACTCAAGCTGCTTTTTTGCCCCAGGGATTTGTGCAAAAGCACTTGGCCCCTGAGCTCTATTTCCACAACTCAGGGTAACCAGGGCAGGAGACCAACTACAGCCTACCAAAGCCAAACAGTCTAGTAAGAGACCTGTTGTGAGGAGATCTATACTCAAAAGGTTTCACCTTCTGTATGATGGTGAACTAGATGTAAACCTGTCCTACAAAGGGGGACAGCAAGGAATATTAACAAAAACTAAACATTCCATTGGCTGGAAGTCAGTAAACTGCATACCTAAATCTGCCGGCTGCCTGTTTTGTATAGCCTGTGAGCTAGGAATGGTTTTTACATTTTTAAATGGCTGGAAAAAATCAAGAGAAGAACAATATTGCATGACATGAAAACTCTATATGGATTTCAAATGTTAGTGTCCATAAGTGAAGTTTTATTGGTACAAAGCCATGCTTATTCATTTACATGTTATCTGTGGTTGTTTTCACACTAGAACAGCTGAGTTGAGTAGTTGCAATAGGGACTGTGCATGGCCTGCAAAATGTAAAGTATTTACTATCTGGTCCTTTACAGAAAATGTTTATGGTTCATTATGGTTAGAAATTATTTGAGCTTTCTTCAAGTAGCTCAGTGATACTGCACAGTCTTTTGTTAAATAATAGACTTAAAGTCATTGATAGTACAGTAACTTAAAAGCAAAGAAATAGAACTTAAATTCCTTCAGTTCTGACAATCTGTGTGGCCACTGATTTTATGTTTGTGTTTAAATCTTAAAACAATGAAGCAATGTGAACTATAAGAGACAATATTTTACTGAACTTCAATAGCTTTAAAATTGAAATATACTGTTATTAACAGTTAACTTTTTTAAACTGAAGAATAAATCAAGAAAATAATTTCTTTTTTAAGAAAATAATGTCTTATAAAAGCATAAAGAAGCAACAATCTTAGAAAGCAACTGATAAATTGAAATTTCATCAAAATCTAAAGTTCTGGTCAAAAGATGTCATTAGGAGGAGTCAAGTCTCATACTGAGAGAAAATATTCAAGATCATATATCTGACAAAGGACTCGTATCTGAATAATTTATTAAGTTCCTTCTCATAAGGAAAACTCCTTATTTCTCCCTTACTCTTGCATTGCTACCACATTACTTCCAACATGTGGGGTTTCCCCCCATCAACCAATTCTCCAACACCAGCTGCATGTCCTACAGTTCAGTTCTGACACTAACCAGACTTAGCACAAATTCCACAGGTTAAGGTCTCAGTCCCACAAGACTGCCCCCCATTTTAGAGGCCAATCACAAGCAGTAGGTCCCCAAGTATGATGTCTTTTCCAACACCAAGCAATTCTCCAGTTCTCAGTGGATACAGACTGTCTTACAATGTAACTAAATTCTGACACTATCTAACTGGAGATGGTATCAGATCCCACAGATTAAGGGCTCAGTCCCACAAGACTGTCCCCGCTTCACATGCCAACTGAAGTCCAGGTTATTACCTTACCTAACTAGATAGGAGGTTCCTCCCACCCTCTATTTGGGTTTGATTGATTTGATAGAGCAGTCCATGGAGCACAGAGAAACATTTTACCTATTAAATTATTGATTTATTTTAAAAGGATATAACTCAGGAGTGGCCAGATGGAAGTGATGTGTAGGTGACTTACGAGGGAAGGGGCACAGAGCTTCCCTTCTGTCTGGGCTCACCTCTCTGTCACCATCTCCAGGTGTTCACCATCCTGGGAACTCTGAAGCTTCTACTTCGGAGTTTTTATGGAGGCTCCATTACATATGCATGATTGATTCAACCTCCAGGCCCTCTCCCCTTTCTGGAGGCTGGGGGCTCGGGGATGGGATTGAAAGTTCCAACCCTCTAATCAGGGTTGGATCCCCTGGCAAGTGGCCCTCACCCTTTGGCATTTACAAAAGTTAGCGCCTAAACATTAACTCAGGTGTGGTTTAAAAGGGCTGGTTGTGAATGACAAGACACTCCTTACCTTTTTGGCTTTGGAGCTATTTCAGGAACTTATGACAAAAGGGCGAATAGTATAACAAAAGTTACCCCATGGCCCTTAAGCAGTGCCCCCCCACACACCTCCACTTATCAGGAGGGGATAGGTTCCAAGACCCCCAGTAGATCCCTGAAACTGCAGATACTGAAACTGAGAGTGAGCCCTGTATATAGTATGGTTTTTCGTATACATGCATACATACCTATGATAAAGTCTGATTAATAAATAAGACACAATAAGAGACAATAATAATAGAACAATTATAATAATATACTGTAATAAGTTATGTGAATGTGATCTCTCTCAAAATATCTTATTGTACCATACTCACCCCCCCCCCTTTTTTTTAATGTTTATTTATTTCTGAGAGAAGCAGAGCATGATCTGTGGAGGTGCAGAGAAAGAGGGAGACACAGAACCCAAAGCAGGCTCCAGGCTCCGAGCTGTCAGCACAGAGCCTGACGTGGGGCTTGAACTCACAAGTTGTGAGATTGTAACCTGAGCCAAAATCGGACGCTTAACCAACTGTGCCACCCAGGTGCCTCTGTACTTACCCTTCTTGTGATGACATCAAATGATAAAATGCCTGGGTGATGAGATGAAGTAAGGTGAATGACATAGGTACTGTGATGTAGCATTGGGCTACTAATGACCTTCTGGCAGTACATCAGAAGCAATGTCATCTGCTTGCAGGTAGAGGTTCACCATGGATAACTGAAATAATGGAAAGTGAAACTGCGGATAAGTGGGGCAGTGGGGGGGTGGGGGGAGAAACTACTGTATAGAAAATAACAAAGTTTTAGGAGGATGTGCCAGGAACAGTAGATGAAGACTATATTTCTGGTTATAAATCACAATATCATACCAGGTAACCCACAACTTCTGTCCAGTTTAGCTATAAATTGAGGGTTCCCATGACTCCTTCAATTTAATCATCTGCCAGAACAGCTCACAGAACTCGGGGGAACATTTATGTTCACTGGTTTGTTGTATAGTAAAGGATATGATAAAGGATACACATGAATAGCTATATGATTAGATACATAGGTTGAGGTCTGGAAGGGTCTCAAGCACAAGAATTGTCTCTGTGGAACTAGGATATGCTATCCTCCTGGCACATGGTTGTGTTCACAGCCTGGGAACTCCCAAACCCTGAACTGTTAGAATTTCTATGTCGACTTCATAACATAGACATGATTGATTACTAACTCTGTTTACAGCCTGTCCCCTCTCCAGAGATTGCAGGGGGGGTGGGGGTGGGGGGGTCTGAAAGTACCAAGCTTCTAATTGTGGCTCTCTTTCTGGCGATCAGCCCCCAGCCAGGGGCCCACCAAGACTCACCTCATTAGAACAAAAGAGGCTCCTGTCACCCATGAAATTCCAGGGGATTCAGAACCTCAGTGTCAGATGCCTCTGTCACTCAGGAGATTACAAAGGTCTTATCTTAGGAGGTCTGTCTCAGAAAGCCAGGTCAAATTTGACTAAATGTTAGAACAAAATATTCTCATAGCATCCCTATTTTATAAGCATTTTAGGAGCTCTGTGTCAGGAATTGGGAGCAGTGACCACCAACATACATATTATTATTTCACACTGCTACTCAAAAATAAGAAAACTTCATTTTAAAAACTGCCTTGAATGACGACACTTCACCTGAGAATGAATCTGACATTGGTTAATGGCTAGTAAGCACAGGAAAAGATACAAAACATCATTAGTCATTAGAGAAATGTAAATTAATACTAACAGTGAGATTCTGCTTTACATCTATTAGAATGGCTAAAATTAAAAAGATGAACACCACCAAATGTTGGCAACGATGTAGAATATCTGGATTCTCTTATCTTGCCAGTAGAGTGTAAAGTGTTGAGGGGACTTTGGAGGCCTGTTTGCGATTAAATGTGTACTTACCCTATGACGTACCCATTCAGCTCCTAGTATTTATCTCAGAGAAATGAATACATATGCCCAGGAAAGGACTTGTACAAGAGTTTTTGTAGCAGTTCTATTCATAAAAGTCTCACACTGGAAACAACCCAAGTGCCCATCAAAAAGAGAATGGATTTTGGGGCACCTGGGTGGCTCAGTTGGTTAAGCATCTGACTTCAGCTCAGGTCATGATCTCGTGGTTCTTGAGTTCAAGCTGCTCATCGGGCTCTGTGCTGACAGCTCGGAGCCTGGAGCCGGCTTCAGGTTCTGTGTCTCCCTCTTTCTGCCCTCCTCAATTTGTGCTCTCTCTCTCTCTTTTAAAAATAAACATTAAAAAAAATTTTTTTAAAGAGTGACCTTTTAGAGTGAGGGGAGACTTGGGGTGCCTGTGTGACTCAGTGGGTTAAGTGTCCAACTTGGCTCAGGTCATGATCTCACGGTTCTGGAGTTCAAGCCCCACACCAGGCTCTGTGCTGACAGTTCAGAGTCTGGAGCCTGCTTCGGATTCTCTCTCCCTCTGACTCTGCCCCTCCCCTGCTCACATAGTGTCTCTCTGCCTCGCAAAAATAAATAAATGCTAAAAAAAAAAAAAAAAAATAGAGTGAGAGGAGCCTGTAGAGGGAGAGGAGGAGGAGGAGAGTGGGAGGAAGAACAGTTCATGTTGCCTGCCCATATATGGGCCTGCAGTAAAAACAGATTGCATATACCTCTCTTGGAGGTCAAGTCTTAGTGTCTGATGGTGAAATCTTCAAACATTTTGAGCTATGATTAGGAAGCCCTTCCTGTGTCAGATGTTGCACCCAACATATCCAATAAAGAATTAGTTTCCAAAATATATGAAGAACTGGTACAACTCAATACAAAAAAATCCACAAATAATCCAATTAAAAGATGGGCAGAAGACATGAACAGGTATTTCTCCAAATAAATACAGATTGCCGACAGACACATTAAAAGATGTTCAACATCACTCATCATCAGGGAAATGCAAATCAAAACTACAATGAGATATCACCTCGCATCTGTCAGAATGGCTAAAACCAAAAGCACAAGAGACAACGAATGTTGGCAAGGATGTGGAGAACTAGGAACTCTCTTGCACTACTGGCAGGAATGCATACTGGTGCAGCCACTCTGGAAAACAATATGGAGATTCTTCAAAAAGTTAAAAATAGAACTACCTTACAATCCAGCATTCACGCTACTAGGTATTTACCCCCCAAATATGAAAACACTAATCCAAAGGGATACATGCACCCCTATGTTTATTGCAGCCTTATTTACAATAGCCAAAATACAGAAACAGCCTGTGTCCATTGATAGATGAATGGATAAAGAAGATGGACAAAGAAGATTCCACACAATGGGATATTGCTCAGCCATAAAAAAAGAATGAAATCTTGCCATTTGCAATGACACGAATGGAACTAGAGAGTATAATGCTAAGCGAAATAAGTCTGTCAGAGAAAGACAAATACCATATAATAGCAATCATATGTGAAATTTAAGAAACAAAGGAAACAACTAAAAGAAAAACAGAGAAACCAAGTTAACAGACTACTCAAGTATAGAGAACAAACTATCAGCGGGAAGGTGGGTGGGGAAATAGGTGAAATGGTTGCAGATTAAGGGGTGCACTTGTTGGAATGAGCACTGGGTGGTGTATGGATTTTTTTTTAATGTTTATTTTTGAGAGAGAGCATGAGTGGGAGGGGGCAGAGAGAGAGGGGGACAGAGGACCCAATGCAGTATCAGCACTGACAGCAGTGAGCCCAATGTGGGGCTCAAACTCATGAACCATGAATGAGATCATGACCTGAGCCGAAGTCAGATGTCAACCGACTGAGTCACCCAGGCACCCCTGATGTATGGAATTTAAAACTTAATAATAAAAAATTCTTGTGAATGTTGAAACAAAGAGAAGCCCTTGCAGTGTCATCTCTCCAACTTTCCACTTGATAAGGTGTCCTGTTCTTTATTACAGGAGCACTTGCCTTGCCCTTGGTTGTGTTTCTGGATAATTTGTTTTACTGTTGCCTTTAAAAAATATTTCTCTTCTTTTTTTCAGTAATTTTATTTTATTTAACCTTTTACCTTTTTCTTTTAAATGGGAAATAGAAGAGACAGCTCATTTACCAAAGTATTTGAAGATAATTGGGTCTGCAGAACTATTCATCAATTAGGTAAAGTCTTCATTGACAATAAAACTATATGTATCATGAGTAGCCTATAAATTTTTAAAAATGTTTTAATGCTGATTTATTTTTTGAGATAGAGACAGAGTGTGAGCAGAGGAAGGGGAGAGAGAGAGGGAAACACAGAATCCGAAGCAGGCTCCAGGCTCTGAGCTGAAGTCAGACACTTAACTGGTTGAGCCACTCAGATGCCCCATGAGTAGCCTATAAATTAAGTATAGGTCCTATATCCCAAGACCAGTGTTAAAAAAGAAATATTTTGTCTAATTTTGTTTATAATTCATAGATCCAATGGTCTTTCTCCTGAATGCTGAGAGAAGCCCTTCAGAAGTAGTTTTAGCCTTGGGGAGGCCCAGATAATTTGTATATATGTATCTGGTTAAGAAACACACATAAGATTATTCTTTTATCAAATAAGTATTAAGATTATATGTCAAACGAATTTCTAACAATTGTGAAATTCAAGTATTTTAGAAAGCATTTGCATTTCAAGTAATACTTCTTGATTTTATTAGAGGCAAAGACTTAACCTTGACAAATAACTTAAGTACTATTTTATCATAATGAAATAATTCTATGTACCCATTTCTCATAAATGCTTTTTTTTTATTAATTGTACTTACCTATACATCCAAACTTTAAGTATGACCACTTAACAAACTGCACATTTAACACATTTTTGGAATCTTTTCTGATACCAGAAAAGTATATAGATTACCCATGATTTTTTAAAGTAATATTTATTAATGAATATATTTGCATTTATTTCCACAAAAAAAATTAGACCTTTTCTAGGGATTTTCTTATATCTCTTAAAAATACGGGGCGCCTGGGTGGCGCAGTCGGTTAAGCGTCCGACTTCAGCCAGGTCACGATCTCGCGGTCCGCGTGTTCGAGCCCCGCGTCGGGCTCTGGGCCGATGGCTCAGAGCCTGGAGCCTGTTTCCGATTCTGTGTCTCCCTCTCTCTCTGCCCCTCCCCCGTTCATGCTCTGTCTCTCTCTGTCCCAAAAATAAATAAACGTTGAAAAAAAAATTAAAAAAAAAAATATTACCAGAATTTCCATTTTAATGTCTACTTTGTCATCTGTGACATGAAGCTAATTTTCATAATGCTTGGCATCTAAACAGCCGTGACTGCATCTGTTGCTGGGGTGGCCCCTCAGGGAGTTGTTCTAGCTTTGGGGAAGACCTAAATGATTTGGTTGTGGGGAGGCCTCAGCTGAAGAAAGGGAAAATGTTTTTTGGAACATTTCAATTATTATTTCTACTAATACATTGCAATTAGGCTTTTACTTCCTCAACTGCCTTTCACTTTTCAATCCACTGCAATTCTGTCCCCTTCCCCCAAATTCCATCAAAATAGGTTTCACTGGGGTCACAATCAACTACTAAGTGTTAAAGTCCATGAACAGATTTCAGCTCTTATCTCATGTGACCCCAGGCATGGTGCCTAACACTTTTGATCATCTTGATAATCTTTTATTTTTGGCATCTTTGATCCCTGTCTTCAAGTTCTCTACGTCTCTGACTACTTGTCAGTATACTTTTGTTTTCCCATTGACTGTTGGGTCCTGTCTTCACTCCTGTGATGGTTAACTGTATGTGTGAACTTGGCTAGGCTGTACTATCCAGTTATTTAATCAAGCCCTGATACAGAGTATTTAGTGGATGTGGTTAACACCTAAGATCAGTTCACTTTAAGAAGATAATGTGGGTGGGCTTCATCCAATGTTGGAAGACTTTAAGTGCAAAAACTGAGATTTTCTGGAGAAAAAGAAATTCTGCCTCAAGATCAACCTCTGCTAGAGTTTCTGAGTTTCTAGCCTGCTGGCCAGCCCATCATAAAAATTTCAGACTTACCTGCCCTTCAGGTTTCAGAATGCCAAACCCCCACAATCATATGTGCCAATCCTTGAAATAAATCTCTTTAAAATACACACACACACACACACACACACACACACACACACACCCCTCCTATTGGTTCTGTTTCTCTGGGGGACTCTAATTATATATCCCTTTGCTATATATTCATCATGCTTCATATAATTCATCCTTTTAAGTTCTTCAACTATGTCCATAATATATCTTTGACTCCAGAATATTTACCCCCGTCTTTTATCTGAACTCTATTTTACATTGATGCCTGAATCTAATCTTAAAACAAGCATGTCCAAATGGAATTTTTTCTCCTCACCCCAACTCACTTCTGTTATTTCCTGTCTCAGTTAATGGCATCTCTTATGCTCAGTCATCCTATTTAGCAATCTCCAGAGTTGTCCTTCTATTCCCCTTCTCTCTGTCATCTTGTGTGTCTAATTGGCCCCTAACTTGGACAATTTTGTCTCATTTGTAATCTTTGAATCTATTCCTTTTTACCCATTGGGAAAGATTATTTCCACTGCATTTTGTTAGAGTCTCTCTAATCATCTCCTGCATGGATTTTTTAACCTAATTAAAATGATTTTCTAATCTGATCTACTTGTTCATCACCATCCTTTTATATTATTCTCCACATATCCACAAACGTTATTGTTCTTGTCATAACTATTGCATTTTCTTATGTTTGTTTAAGTATTTGTCTTAAAATTAGCAAACAATTGTTTTTTTGTTTTTTGTTTTTTTTTTTTGGGACAGAGAGAGACAGAGCATGAACGGGGGAGGGGCAGAGAGAGAGGGAGACACAGAATCGGAAACAGCCTCCAGGCTCCGAGCCATCAGCCCAGAGCCTGACGTGGGGCTCGAACTCACGGACGGCGAGATCGTGACCTGGCTGATGTCTGACGCTTAACCGACTGCGCCACCCAGGCTCCCCGCAAACAATTGTTTAAGCATTTTGTTTTCCCTTCTAGACTGGGAGCCATTCATTAACTTGAGTTGAATGAATGAGCATGATATTCACCATTTTCTTTATGATAAAGATCTACTAACTTGCTGAGTGTAGCAGAAATTATCTTTTCCTAGGGAGTCAAATTAATGTATCAAATTAGATTGTTGAATTCAGTTCTTTTTTTCTTATTCCTAATGTCCGTGGTAACTCAGTTTTTTCCAATACAGGTGTTCTTAACTTAGGATCCGTAAGTGGACTTCTAAGAGATTCTTGAACTCTCTAAAATTTTATGGGAAAGAATTTTTCTGTGGAGAATAACTACGTTTACAGCAAATTCTCAAAAAAGTCTGAGTTGCCTAAATGCTTAAGAATTACTGTACCCCGTGAAATTGTGTAGGTCTGTATCGAGCTCCATAACTTACCGACTGCAGGGCCTTGGACAAGTTAATGTCACCACTCAGTGCTTCACACAACTTTCTCATCTTAATAATAGTAACGGCTATTATAAAGGCATAATAATAGTAATGGCTTCATGAGGTTGTTATGAATCTTATCAAGTTAATATATGTAACGTGCTTAGCACATATGGACTTTTATCAGAAAAATTGCCTATAAAAATAAAAATAAAATAAAACAGATCGCAGAATTTAAAAATTACTATTGGTAAAAATGTAGGATGTAAAGCTCTGAAGATAGGTCAGAGGTGAAGATTTCGGTTTGGAAGTTATCTGTATTGAGTTGAAATCATGAGAATAGGAGAGGTCTTATAGGAGAAGGAATGAAAAGAAGAGCAAAGAGTTTTGGAGAAAGCCCACAAAAAGGCAAAAAGGGGGGGAAAGGAGCTCATGGGGATATTAATGGAGTCTTCAAATCCAATGGAGGAATTTTACTATAAAATTTTCTTTAAACCGAGGAAAGTGAGGGACAACTGGATTTTGTGATTAGGAGGATGTATTAGTTTTCTAGCAACAACATACCTCAAGCTGGATGGCTCAACACAACAGAAACCTAACTCTCTCACACCTTTGCAGGACAGAAGCCCCAAATCAAGGTATCAGTAGGGCCATGCTCCCTCCTAACACTCTAAGGAAGAATCCTTCCTTGCCTCTTCTAGCTTCTGGTGGTTACTGGCAGTCCTCGGCATTTCTTCACTTATAGCTGCATCACTTCGTTTTCTGGCTCCTTCTTCACATAGCCATCTTCCCTCTGAGTGTCTGTGTCTCAGTGTCCAGATTTCTTTCTTCTTTTTAGGACATCAGTCATTGGATTACAACCCACTCTAATCTAGTGTGGTCTCATCTTAACTTTATTACATCTGCAAAGACCCATTTCCAAATAAGTTTATATTCACAGGTTCTAGGTGGGCATAAATTTGAGGGAGAAGGGACACTAATCAACCCAGTAGAAAGGATTTTAGTTGCTTTAGAGATGTAGTGATGTAGGAAGCTATATGGCAAGGCCCTAAGGAAGGAGTTAGTGAGCACTTAAAGTGGAAACTGCTTTTTTCTTTTTTTCCTGGAGATGTGTTAGTAAAAGAAAAATAGGATTGTAGTTTGAGGCAAAAACTGCATTGAGAAAGATAGATATGGTGATAAGTTACACAGCAATAGATATAGATTCAGAAATGAAGATAGAGACACAGATACAGAAACAGCTATACAACTTAAGCATAGTTTTTAGGGAAGGCCATCAAGTACAGTGCTGGGGGGTTATTTGGAAGTGGGCAGGACGGCTGTTCCTCTGAGATAAGAGGACAGACTCTATTTTGCAGTTCCAGTAACAGCCTGAGAAACAAATGACTGTTATTAATCATACATTTTTTAAAATAGTATCCACTATTTTACATTGTTTTTTTTTTTTTTGTTTTGCCTGCATTCACATTATAGATGTCAGTTATATTTCTCAAAGAGATTCCTTTTTGTTTCAAAGCAAATCCTGTAAGAATCGCCTATAATTAAAATTGAATTGTAACCAACAAGTTTGAATGTAAATTGTGTTTTAGTTTTCTTACAGAGTTTATCTTTTTATGCACACCAGGATCGGAACCTATAACTTCCTACTATATTAAGAGTAAGCATACTAAAAAATAGTTCTTTTAATAAGAGTGTCTATGTGGTTAGATCCTAGCCAATAACAAGATGTGGATGTCTATGATGGCATGTGTAGTTCAAAGCTTTGATGATATTAAAGTGTTATTTCAGGTTTTTCCTCCACATGATTAGATTCAGTGTGACAGCGCTTTTTGTGGGAATCCTCTGAGAGGGAGGAGAGCTTAAATAAATGAAGATTCCTGATAACAGAATGACTTTGTTTCTGTGAATCTTGATTTGGTTTTATTCCCTTATGCAAATCAATCAATCAATAAATAGCTATGGAGAACTAAATGTGTTTATATTGTATGTTTATTTGTAAAAACTTACTTTCTAGCTTTTTATTGTACAGATCTGCCCAACTTTGGCTTTTTTTTTTTTCTTTTTAGTGACTAGAATTTAATAAAACACTATTTCTTATTAGGATATTTTTACACTTTGGGGCTTTGTTAAATAACAATAGATTTAAATAAAAATTTAACAGTATACTATCTTGAGATAACATATGGTTTATATTTCATAATATTATGGCTTATAAACATTGCCCTTTTTCAGATTAAGAAATGACAACTCAGAACAGTGCAGCAGGTTACCTGGAGCCAACAACAGTGATAACTACTAATATATAGTGGATCCTTTATGCCGGGCTCTTTTCTAAAAAGATTACATGCATGTTTATGTATTAGCCTATTAAACACTTTATTTTACTGACTATTTAAAGGCAATATCATATTCATGTTTGCATTATCTATGTGAGCCAGCAGAAAAAAACAGAATGGTATAAAGGAAAGAAGTGGGTTTTCTTGTCATTCAGATTCTTCCGGCTTGTTATGTATCATTAAGGAAATTATTTAATCTCTGAAATTCACCTGTCTTATTAATAAATTGGTGATATTAATGCCTGTCTCAAAGCGTATCTTTGGTGATTAAATACAATAGCATGCCTGTGACATAAAAGTCAGTCTTTGATTATTTATTCCTTCCCTATGTTTATTACATATTTATTGAATGAATAGTTGATAAAATTATTATAAATATATCACATATACTGTTTTTTAATTAATTATTTCCTTTTTAAATTTAAATTTTAGTTAACATACAGTGCAATATTGGTTTCAGCAGAATTCAGTAATTCATAACTTACATACAGCACTGAGTGCTCATTACAGTAAGTGCCCTCCTTAGTACCCATCATCCATCTAGCCCATCTTCCACCCACTTCCCTCCATCAACCCATAGTCTGTTCTCTATTATTAAGAGTTTCTTGTGGTTTATTTCCCTCTTTTCTCTTTTTCCACCCGCCTTCCCATATGTTCATCTATTTTGTTTCTTAAATTCCACATATGAGCGAAACCATATGGTATTTGTCTTTCTCTGACTGACTGATTTCACTTATCATAATACATTCTAGCTCCACACACATCATAGCAAATGGCAAGATTTCATTCTTTTTGATGACTGAGCAATATTCCATTGTATGTGTGTATACATACCAATCTTTATCCATTCATCAGCAGATGGACATTTGGGCTCTCTCCAAAGTTTGGCTATTGTTGATAATGCTTCTACAAACACTAGTAGTGCAATTGCTGGATCATTGGGTAGTTCTATTTTTGTGTTAACCTTTTAATAATTTTTAAATTTCAGCTTTACTGAGGTATCAGACATATAAATTGTACGATATTTAAAGTGTGCATTATGGTGATTTGATGTACATATACACTATAAAATGATTCTACCATCTAGTTAATTAACATATCTATCACATCACATATTTCTCTTTTAAATTTTTTTTTTTTGGTGAGACCATTTAAGTTCTCCTTTCCTAGCAAATTTCAATTATATATATATAGTACATATATATATGTACTGTATATCTACAGTACAGTGTTATCGACTGTAGTCACTGTGTTATACAGATCTCAGACCTCATTCATCTTACAGTGGAAAGTTTGTATCCTTTTACCAACCTATACCTATTTCTCCCATTCCCTATCCCAAAATTGCTTTTCTATTTGTTTCTATGAGTTTGACTTTTTTTTTTTAAGATTCCACATATAAGTGAAACCCTGCAGTATTTGTATTTCTCTGTCTTATTTAACTTAGCATAATGCCCTCACAGTACATCCATATTGTCTCAAATGGCAGGAATCGCTTCTTTCTTATGGCTGAATAATAGTCCATTGTATATACATATCTTCTTTTTTTTTAAGTTTATTTATTTATTTTGGGGGGTGCACAGAGAGTTGAGCACGTGAGTGGAAAAGGAGCAGAAAGAGGGGGAGAGAGAATCCCAAACAGGATCCATGCTGTCAGCGCAGAGCCTGATGCGGGGCTCAATCCCACAAACTGTGAGATCATGACCTGAGCCAAAATCGAGAATTGGATGCTCGGGGCGCCTGGGTGGCTCAGTTGGTTAAGTGGCTGACTTCGCTCAGGCCATGATTTCACGGTCCGTGAGTTCGAGCCCTGCGTCGGGCTCTGTGCTGACAGCTCAGAGCCTGGAGCCTGTTTCAGATTCTGTGTCTCCCTCTCTCTGACCCTCCCCCGTTCATGCTCTGTCTCTCTCTGTCTCAAAAATAAATAAACGTTTAAAAAAATTTTTTTTAAATAAAAAAAGAGTTGGATGCTCAATCGACTGAGCCACCCAGGTGCCCCCCCCCCTTTAAAAATGTTTATTTATTTTAGAGAGAGAGAGAGAGAGAGAGAGAGAGAGAGCACAAGTGGGTAGGGTCAGAGCAAGAGAGAGGGAGAGAGTATAACATATCTTCTTTTTTTTTTTTTTTTTTTTTTTTTTTTTTTTTTTTCAACGTTTATTTATTTTTGGGACAGAGAGAGACAGAGCATGAACGGGGGAGGGGCAGAGAGAGAGGGAGACACAGAATCGGAAACAGGCTCCAGGTTCTGAGCCATCAGCCCAGAGCCTGATGCGGGGCTCGAACTCACGGACTGCGAGATCGTGACCTGGCTGAAGTCGGATGCTTAACCGACTGCGCCACCCAGGCGCCCCTAACATATCTTCTTTATCCTTTCATCCATTGATGGAGACTTAGGTTGTTTCCATATCTTGGCTATTGGAAATAATACTGTAATGAACATGGGAGTGCAGATATCTCTTCAGGATCCTGTTTTCATTTCCTTTGCATATATACCAGCAATAGGATCTCCAAATAATGTCATGATTCTATTTTAAGTTGGTTGTTTTCCTGTATTGTTTTCCATAGTGGCTGCACCAATTTACATTCCCACCAATGGTGCAAAAAGATTCCTTTTTCTCTACATCCTTTTAAAAAATATATAGATGACACACAATATTGCATTAGTTTCAGGTGTACAACATAGTGATTCAACTTTTCTATACATTATGCTATGCTCACCACAAGTGGAGCTACCATCTGTCACCATACAACACTATTGCAATATCACTGACTGTATTCCTTATGTTGTGCCTTTTATTCTGGTGACTCATTCTTTCTATAACTAGAAGCCTGTAGCTCCATTTCCCCTTCAACCATATCGCCTATCCCCCCCTCCACTTTCCCTCTGGCTTTTTCTCCACATTCTTGCCAACACTTGTTATCTCTTTTCTTTTTTGATAACAGTCATTTTAAGAAGTATGAGGTGGGGGCGCCTGGGTGGCGCAGTCGGTTAAGCGTCTGACTTCAGCCAGGTCACGAGCTCGTGGTCCGTGAGTTCGAGCCCCGCGTCAGGCTCTGGGCTGATGGCTCGGAGCCTGGAGCCTGTTTCCGATTCTGTGTCTCCCTCTCTCTCTGCCCCTCCCCCGTTCATGCTCTGTCTCTCTCTGTCCTAAAAATAAATAAAAAACGTTGAAAAAAAATTTAAAAAAAGTATGAGGTGATATTGTGGTTTTGATATGCATTTCCCTGATGATGAGTGATGTTGAGCACCTTTTCATATACTTATTGGTTATTTGTATATCTTCTTTAAGAAATGTCTATTCCATTTCTCTGCCCAGATTGTTTGCCATTGAGTTGTATAAGTCTTTATATAGTTTGGATATTAACTCCTTATAAGATATATGACTTGCAAATATTTTCTTCCATCTATAGGTTGCCTTTTCATTTTGTTAAAATGGTCTCTTTTTCTGTGCACAAGTTTTTAGTTTGATATAGTCCCACTTACTTATTTTTGTTTTTCTTACCTTTGCTTTTGGTGTCAAATCTAAAAAATCATTGCCACGACCAATGTCAAGGGCATGTTTTCTTCTTGGAGGACACTTTTACAAAGTTCAGATCTTACAATCAAGTCTTTAATCCATTTTGGTTGATTTTTGTGTATGGTGTAATATAGGTGTCCAGTTTTATTCTTTTGCATGTGCTGTCCAGTTTTCATTTATTGAACAGACTGTCCTTTCCCCATTGTATGTTCTTAACTCGTTTGTAAATTAATTGGCCATGTATGTGTGAGTTCATTTTTGAAGTCTGTATTCTATTCCATTAACCCATGTGTCTTTTTTAATGGCAATAGCATACTGCTTTGATTATGATGGCTTTGTAATACAATTTGAAATTAGGAAGTGTGATGCCTCCAACTTTGTTCTTCTTTCTCAAGATTGGTTTGGTTATTTGGGGTCTTTCATGGTTCCATGTAAATTTTGGGATTGTTCTATTTCTGTGAAAAATGTCATTGGAATTTTGATAGGGATTGCATTGAATCTGTAGATTACTTTGGGTGGTATGGACATTTTAACAATATTAATTTTTTTTATCCATGAGCACAGAACATCTTTCATTTATTTGTGTTTTCTTCATTTCTTTTCAGCAATGTCTTATAGTTCTCAGAATACAGATCTTTCACCTCTTTTGATAAATTTATTTTTAGGTATTTCATTCATTGTAATGCTTTTGTAAATATGATTATTTCTTTAATTTCTCTTTCTGATAGTTCATTATTATTATATAGAAACACAACTAAATTTTGTGTATTGATTATGTTTTCTGCAATTTTTCTTAATTTGTTTATTAGTTCTAATAGTTTTTGGTGGAGTCATTTGAGTTTTCTATATCTAATATCATGTTACCTACAAATGAGACAGTTTTATTTCTTCCTTTCTGATTTGGATGCTTTTTGTTTCTTTTTCTTGCCTAGTTGCTCTGCCGAGGACTTCCAGCACAATGTTGAATTAAAGTGGCCGGACTGGGCATCCTTATCTTGCTCCTAACCTTAGAGGAAAAGCTTCCAGCTTTTCAAAACTAAATGTGATATTAGGTGTGAACTTGTCATATATGGCCTCTGTTATGTTGAGGTATATTTCCTCTATATTCACTTTGTGGAGATTTTTTTAACATGAATGGATGTTAAATTTTGTCAAATACTTTCTCTGTATGTATTGAGATGATCATGTGATTTTTATCCTCCATTTTGTTAATGTGGACTATTACTTTGGTTGATTTGGGGATGTTGAACCATCCTTGAATTCCTGGAATAATACCTACTTGATTATGGTATATTATCCTTTTAATGTATTCTTTTATTTATTTATCTTTTTTAAAATTATTTTAAAGTTCACTTATTTATTATTTTTGAGAGATAGAGAGCATGAGTTGGTTAGGGAGAGAAGGAGGCCAAGAAAATTCCAAGCAGGCTGTAAGCTGTCAGCTCAGAACTCAGTGTGGGGCTTGAACTCACAAACTGTGAGATGGTGACCTGAGCCAAGATCAAGAGTCTGATGCTTAAATGACTGAGCCACCCAGGCACCCTTTTTTAACTTTTTTTTTTTAAAAATTATTTATTTTTGAGAGAGAGAGCATGAGTGGGAGAGGGGCTGAGAGAGGGGAATAGAGAGACCGAAGTGGGCTCCTCACTGACAGTAGAGAGCCTGATGCGGGACTCGAACCCACAAACCATGAGATCATGACCAAAGCCAAAGGCAGACACTTACCTGACTGAGCCACCCAGGTGCCTCCCTTTTAATGTATTCTTTAATTCAGTTTGCTGATGTTTTGTTGAGGATTTTTGCCTTTATGTTTATCAGGGATATTTGCCTATAATGTTTTCTTGTTGTACCCTTGTCCAGTTTTGGTAGCAGGGTAATGGTGGCCTGGTAAAATGAGTTTGGAAGTGTTCCCTCCTTTTCAATTTTTGGGAAGTGTTTGAGAAAGATTAGAATGAATTATTATATAAATGTAGAATTCACAAGTGAAGCTATCTGGTTCTAGAATTTTCTTTGTTAAAAAAATTTTCTGATTACTGATTCAATGACCTTACTAGTAATACAGCTATTACACTTTTCTTTTTGAGTAGTATTTTCAGAGTATATATTTTTCCATCCTTTTACTTTTAGCCTATCTCTAACTCTAACTCTATCTCTATCTTTGTCTCTATCTCTATCTCTATCTCTATCTCTATCTCTATCTCTATCTCTATATTTAAAATGAATTTCTTGTATACAGCATATAAATGGATCCTTTTTTTAAAAAATCCAATTTGACATCTATATTTTCAATTATACTGTTTCAATCTTTACATTTTATATAATTATTAATACTACTTGGTTTATGTCTACCATCTTACTATTTATTTCATCTAATTTCCCCCTTTTCTCTCTCTCTCTTTTTTTTTTTTGCTTTAAAAAATATTAATTGGGTACTTAATCTCCACTAATTGGCTGGTTTCATTTTATTTTTTTAGCTGTTGCTTTAGGTTTTTTAGCATATACCTTTAACTTATCATGGTGTACATTCAAATAATATAATGACATTCCTCCTTATCTTTTATATGCCTTTGTCATACATTTTAATTTTATATGTTTATATACTTTATAATATATAAATATAAAATTATATATTTTTATAGTATATATTACATTATATAATTATAATTATAAATATAAACAGATAAATAATTATTTTTTAAAGATAATAAAAATGAGATAAATGTGTTTTTTATATTTGTTCACATATTTGTCATTTCTGGCACTCACCATTTCTTGATGTAAGTCGAAATTTCTGTCTGGTATCATTTTTCCCTGATTGAAAAAATTCTTTTACATTTGTTTTTGTACTGGCCTACTAGTGATGAATTCTCTCAGCTTTTGTTCATTTTTTAAAAAGTCCATGTTTCTTTTTTAAAATATATTTTTGATGAGTTTAGAATTGTTGGTTGATAGTTTCCTTCAGCACTTTAAAGTGGCCTTTCCATTTTCTTCTGGCTTGAGTTACTTCTGATAAGAAATTGGCTCTTCTTCTTTGTCCCTCTGAATACAATGTATCTTTTTCCTCTGGTCATTGAAGATTTTCTTTTTATCACTGATTTTCAGCGATTTGATTGTGATTTACCTTAGCTTGATTTTCTTTATGTTTCTTTTACTTGGACTTATTGTGATTCCTGGATCCATTGGTTTATAGTTTTTATAAAATTTGGGCACATTCAGCCATTATTTCTTCAAATATTTTTATGTCACATACCCTTCCTCCTAGAATTATGATTATACATAGGTTAGATTACTTGATATTGTCCCACAGGTTACTGATGCTCTGTTTGTTTGCTTCTTCAGGTTTAATTATTTTATTCTTTTTAAAAAAATATTTATTTATTTTTGAGAGAGAGAGAGACAGACAGACAGACAGACACAGGCAGGGGAGGGGCAGAGAGAGAGTCAGACATAGAATCCAAAGCAGGCTCCAGGCTCTGAGCTGTCAGCACAGAGCCTGATAAACCGTGAGATTATGACCTGAGCCGAAATCAAGAGTTGGATGCTTAATTGACTGAGCCGCCCAGGCACCTTGAGAGCAGCTTTAGGTTCACAGCAAAATTGAATGGAAAGTAGAGAGATTTTCCATAAGCCTCCTGTCCCCACATTTGTATACCCCCCTATTATCAACATCCTCCACTAGAATGGTGCATTTGTTATATAATGAGGGAACCTACATCGACACATCATTATCACTCAGAGTCCATAGTTTACATTAGGATTCATTCTTGGGATTGTACATTCTTTAGGTTTGGACAACTGTATAATAATATGTATCCCCACTTAGGGTAGATTCACTGCCCTAAAAATCCTCTGTGCTCTGCCTATTCATTCCTCCCTCAACCCTAACTCCTGGCAACTTTTTATGTTTTTATCATCTCCATAGTTTTGCCTTTCCTGGAATGTCATATAGTTGGAATCATGTAGTATGTAGGTTTTTTCAGATTGGCTTCTTTCACTTAGTAATATACATTTAAAATCCTTCCATGTTTTTCTTTCTTTTCTTTTTTTTTTTAAAGTTTATTTTGAGAGAGAGAGAGCAGGGGAAGGACAGAGAGAGAAGGAGAGAGAGAATCTCAAGCAGGCTCTGCACTGTCAGCATGGCCAAAGATTTTAGGGGCCCCTGGGTGGCTCAGTTGGTTAAGTGACCAGTTTGGCTTGGGTCACGATCTCAGGGTTTGTGGGTTGGAGCCTGATGTTGGCTCTCTGCTGTCAGCACAGAGCCTGCTTCAGATCCTCTGTCTCCCTCTTTCTCTGCCTCTTCCCCACATGTGCACTTTCTTTCTCTCAAAAATAAATAAACATTAAACAATTTTTTTAATTGGCAAAAGATCTTAATAGTTGGACGCTTAACCAACTGAGCCCCCCTGGGCTCCCTGTTTGTGTTTTTACTGTTGAGTTTTAGGAGTTCTTTGTACATTTTGGATAACAGTCTTCCATTTTATATGTCTTTGGTAAATATTTTCTCCTGATCTGTGGCTGTTTCTGGATATATTTCTAATTAATTAATTTTTCTCTTGATTATGGATAATAATATCTCACTCCTTTGCATGCCTAATACTTTTCCAAGATGCTAGACCTTGTGAATTTTACTATTGAGTACTAAAGTTTATGGTTGGTTACTGGATTTTGCTGCATTTCTTTAAAGAGTATTGGGCTTTTTCCAGTGTGCAGTTAAGTATATTGGCTTTATCCTTCCAAGGCTTGCGTTTAAACCTTGTTATTGTAGGTCTCTATTTTGGAAATAATTTGATCCTACTACTAATTCATGACCCTTCTTTCAGAGATCACAAGCCTGCATTGCCTTTTGTGCAGTATCTGGAGGCTATATTTCATATATTTTGTCTAGTTTACTTGTCTACAGTGGGAAGTCAAAATCTTTCATGGGTAGAGTTAGAGGTCCTATTTTTTTATTGTTAGAAGAAAAGCTTTTTTGTTGTTGTTGTTTAGTTCACAACTCACTATTAAACTTGATATTAGCAATTGTGTTCTAAATTTTTAATATTGCTGTCTAATTTGAGAATACCTCTCTCAAATGTCTTTTGGACTTAGCTACACACTTCCAGTTATAAGACACATTCATGCCATAGTATGACCTCTGGACTCATCATTGCATCACAGTTATGGATGTGTCAGTTCACAGAATGATAGGATTATTGCTAGAAGCCAGTCTTGAATTTGGTTGGCTAGTTACAATTTACTTATACATAAACTCTGCAGACCACATAAGCCTATCCCACTAAATCCAAGCTACATATATCCCTAACTGAATCTTCTTAGCTGGATCCCAAGATGCATGTGGCCACTCTGGCACACCTAACATGAGGAAAGGTGATGAAGTCATAATGAATAGAAACACTGCTTCTAACTTAATTGTAGTTAATGTATTTTACTTCAAAAATTGTATAAAAATGTATGATCGTTAAATTCATTGGCTTGGAGGGGAACTGTGCAAAGGATCCTTGGAGGTTGTACTTCATTAGCTTCATAGTAAATCAGTCTCTGATTTTAGCATCCGTTTTTTTTTAAATGTATTTATTTTGAAAGAGAGAGAGAGCTCCAGAGGGGGAGGGGCAGAAAGAGAAGGAGACAGAAGATCCAAAGCAGGCTCTGTGCTAACAGCAGAGAGCCCAATGCAGGGCTCAAACTTATGTACTGTGAGATCATGACCTGAGCCAAAGTCAGATGCTTAACCAACTGAGCCATCTAGGTGTCCCTAGCATCAGTGTTTTTATTTTTATTTTTTTTTAATATGAAATTTATTGACAAATTGGTTTCCATACAACACCCAGTGCTCATCCCAAAAGGTGCCCTCCTCAATACCCATCACCCACCCTCTCCTCCCTCCCACCCCCCTATCAACCCTCAGTTTGTTCTCAGTTTTTAACAGTCTCTTATGCTTTGGCTCTCTCCCACTCTAACCTCTTTTTTTTTTTTTTTCCTTCCCCTCCCCCATGGGTTCCTGTTAAGTTTCTCGGGATCCACATAAGAGTGAAACCATATGGTATCTGTCTTTCTCTGTATGGCTTATTTCACTTAGCATCACACTCTCTAGTTCCATCCACGTTGCTACAAAAGGCCATATTTCATTTTTTCTCGTTGCCACGTAGAATTCCATTGTGTATATAAACCACAATTTCTTTATCCATTCATCAGTTGATGGACATTTAGGTAAAAACATGAGTCCCGGTGAGCCCCACTTGTCGCTCTCTCTCTCTCTGCCCCTTGCTCACTTGCACCCTCTCAAAATGACTGAATATGTACAGTCATTCTATACCACATATAGATTATAAGGTTTTGGAATTATTCAGACTATAATCTTGAACTGGAAAAAATATTCTTTTTTTTTGTTTAGGTACTAAATATGGGAATCAGGAAATATGTTTTTGGTGTGACTTTTACTTCATAATTACCTGACACTAACAAAAGTCAGTTACATACTAAGTTTCTGCAGGCCCTTGGAAAATAATATGCTAAAGATTTGGATGAGAGGAAGAAATCCAGACTTTTTGTAATATGGAATCTCTCTCTCTCTCTCTCTCTCTCTCTCTCTTTTTTTTTTTTTTTAACAATTATTCGTTTTTGAGAGACAGAGTGTGAGTCAGGGAGGGGCAGAGAGAAGGGGAGACACAGAGTTGAGGAGGGGCAGAGAGAGAGGCAGACACAGAATCCGAAGCAGACTCCAGGCTCTGAGCTGTCAGCACAGAGCCCAACACGGGACTCAAACTCACAGACTGAGAGATCATGACCTGGGCTGAAGTCCAATGCTTAACCGACTGAGCCATCCAGAAAACCCTGTAATACAGAATCTTAATGATTACAAAACAAAAACGAATAAGCAAAAGTCTGGATTTAAAAGTAGAAAGTATTGTTTTTACTTCCATACTTAGTAAGTGGAATAGTCCTCATGTTGATTGTCTCATCTGTTTCCCTCAGTCAATCACGTGGAAATAATGATGCTCTAAACTTGATTTTCACAACTAAGCTTGTTGCAAGGTAGCTCCCCAACAGTAATTGGGCTTTTATTAGTTTTTGTACCAAGAACTCTATTTTAACAGCATTGATACAAACTATATATTAATATTTTTCTCTTTTAGAAATTGCTGAGAATGTCTTTTAGTAAGGAAGTGATTTCTTCTTTTTAAAAAAACCTTATCAATCTACTGACAGTCTCCATGTTTCAGATGTGGTGAAGCTAACTTCCTCATAAAGGACAAAAAGAATTCTTTTGCACACTAAATAGCAACACCCAGACTATAGTAATGTCTGGCTGCTGTTAGGAAGTTTAGAATTCTTTTCCTGTTTTGAATGTTCATTCCTGTTTTGAGTTGTTGATTAAGAGAACAAATTTATTGACAAACTTTTTCGTCTGGATTTCAAGTAACCCGTGTTGATTGGCTGTCTGCTGAAGCATAATAGTGAAGAGTACAAACGAGCTAGCGACACCTCTGAGAATAAGAAGAATTAAATACAAGAAAGATTAAATGCTGAGGTAGAGTTCAGAAAAGAGAGAGATCTCTATGACCTCAAGTAAAGATTCTAAAACTTAAGTTGGGCTTTGGCAGTTGAATAGAATTTAAAGAAGGCTATTCCATGAGGCAAGCAAAAATACCAAATAAGAGTAAAGTTAATGAGTAGGAATATGCAAGTCTCTTTTCTCTAATTCAACCACAATTGTCAAAAGTTTATTCTCTTGTGAATATTTTGCTAATTAAAGGACACAAAGATGAATGAAGAATAGTCTTTACTCCCATAGAATTTAACAACCTGGAAAACAGACAATGATATGGACACAACTACTATAAGAAAATGGATTTCTGTGAGTAAAATTTATACTATAACCTTTATTTCAATGCCTGAGCAACAGACACGTGGGCAGAAAGATCTAGGTTTAAAATTTAGCTGTGCCTCTTCCTAGCTATGTAACCCTGAGCCCATTTGAATGTTAATTTCATCCATGACTGTGTTCCATCGATTTTGCAGATGTAATTGGAAGTTCTCCACCAGCAAACTCATTCCCAGCAGGTCAGAGAGCATTTCACTGCCATTAATATTACCAAATGATCAGAGCCTAGGCTAGCTTTCCTTGCACAGGCTTTGTGTTTTGTGCTCCATAAATACCCATGAGGTCACATTAACCCAATAGCAAATTATTGGATTCCAGTTCTTGCTATCTGTCTATAGGCATTGCTGTTCCTGCCTCACCAACTGAATCAGATTCCATTGGCCTGACTCTTAGAGCCACATCCGCACTTACTGTTCCTTTGGAAGTAGCTCACTGGGCCACGCTAAGAGACCAGGCTCCTGTCAGTCCAGTTTCCTTCATCCTGTCATCCATGAGGGTGACCAGCTCTCTTGGCTTGCCTAGGACTGAGGGGATTACTGGGACATGGGAATCTCAGTATTAAACTGGGAAAATCCTGGCTAACGTGGGATGAATTGGTCATCATACCAGTGGCATGGACCAGACCTCTCCCCGATGACTCTAGCCCTTGTTGCTGAAGACTCAACATATCTGCTGCTTAATCTAGTCCAAGTTTAACAGTCTCCTATGTATTTTGAGAGTTACAAAAGAAAAAGTATGTGAGGGTTGAGTTCCTGAAGTGTGTCAGTGAGTACTGAATGAGAATGCCAAGCCAGCTTCAAATTAAAAGCAATACTAGATTGCAAATTAAAACACTCTGCCACTTAAGAAACTTCAGGGACCAGGAAAGAAAGTCAGTTGCTTGAGTGAAAGGTTATAGGACATCATAGATAAAGCTGAAAGGTAGGGTTTGACCAAGATTTCTTTCTATGTATTTGTGTATGTGTGTACATGCATGTGTATACACACATGTACATGTATGTTTGTTGATGGGGAATAAATGCTATGAAAAATTTTTGGAAATATCACTAGAACTAAGGTAGTAACTGGCTAATACTAAGTAAGGAATGGCTTAATAGCTGAGAGAATTACTTAATAGAATATTCTCAATTTTATTTATCATAAATTTGCAGTAAGCCCTTGAGGCTTTTTATTATATCTCTATGAGAATTAAGTATAAGATAATATGACATAAACCCAAATCAAATAACTGGTTATTTCTAACTTAATACATTAATATTTTACAGGGAATTTTGAGATGAATTAGATAATTATCAGAGATAGGGAAAGAAAGAAGGTAATTAAATGTTTTCAATTAGAACATGTGGACAGTTGACTTTTTTAATGCATCTTAAATGTCTTACAAATGTTGACAACCTTATGATAATTGATCTTTTCTTGCATTTGATGACTTTGACTGAACACACTATAATCACTGATTCATTTCCATAGTTTTATAAAGCAAAAAGTTCCCTCAATAGTCAGTGAAATTAGTTTTCTAATTTAAAGCTTTTTTTCCCATTTAGAAATAATTAGCTATGCTTGAAACTTTCTCACAAGAATTTCTCTATAGAGGAAATGATGCTTTCAACTTGAAGTTCCCAACTGGATTAAAACTACTGTGTGTGTGTGTGGGGGGGGGGGGGATCATGTCCCTACTTCCATCCCAATTTCATATAGACAGGAAATGTTTATAAATCTGTTGGTATTCACAAAACTGCCTTCTCCAGTGTAATGATTTTGAGGCAAGAAGATCTGGGTGACAAAAGTGCAGCAGTAGAGTTGTGCTAGGTAGGTTTGGGCTTCTGAATCAGTTTCAGGTACATATCAGATCAAAACAATAAATTCTGAATCCACAAATTCAGGGGGTTTCTATGACCATATTTGTACTCCACGGTTATTAGCACAGTACAACATAAAGAATTAATAATGAATACAGTTTTTGATAGGTTAATCAACTCAGTTCACCCAATAAATATTTAGAGGGTGTCTTCTATGTGTAAGGCACACTTCTAATCACTAAGGGGATAGTCAAAATACTTAGCCTTGTAGAGTTTACATTCTACTAGGGAAAAGAGACCAAAAGAAACAAAAGTAAGTACATAGTATGTCAGATGGGGATGGATATACTATGAAGAAATGAAAGCAGGGTAAAGGGTTTAGGGGGTGCTTGGGAGTGGAGAGGGAAGGACTGCTGTTTGAGATTTGGTGTCAAGGAAGGCCTCACTGAAAAGGCGACATTTGAGCAAAGAGTGTAGGAAGAAGAAAGTGAGCTTTGAAGGTATGTGAAGAAGAGTCTTCTAGGCAGAGGGAGAAGCCAAGGTCCTACGGCAGAACTGCTCGGATATCAAGGAATAATAGCACGGAGGTTAGTCTGGTAGGAACACGTGGAAAAGAGGGAGTGAGTGGCAGGAGATGAGCATGGAGAGGTGGGGGCAGAGTGCCAGGTCTTAAAGGGCTTTATAGGGTAGGGATTTGGGGCATTTACTCCCAGTGAGATGACTTTGGAAACAAAGGGTTGAATTTTTTTAATTCAAATACCCTCAAACCAAATTGCCATAAGACATGTCATCTAGTTAAGAAGACCAATTCCATTTTGGATTATCTTTTTGAACTTAGGTGGATCATCTTATAAGCTTATTAACTCAATCTTGGGAAAGACTTGCCTGGTAATATGACAGCAACTAGGATCTAGTTGCCAAACTTCTTAGAACAGTTTGTCCATTTTTCATCTCTCTAATTGGTTTTCATCAACAGATTTCCATCTTTCATCTCTCTAAAATGCTTAGCTTAAGTTTTCAGCAAATCGGGACCAATACTTTTATAAACCCATGGCATGTTATTGATAGTTTTCAAGTAGAAGAAAGCTTGTTTTATTAGCTAGAATATTTTAGTTTAATCATTTATTCAACAAGAATTTATTTTTTTTCCTATTGTGTTCCAGAAATGGTGCTAGGTATTGAGAATACAAAAATATATAAAGGCTCTTTTCCTCAAAGAGCTCACACAAAGAGGTGACATAGATTCACAGATAAATGATTGCACTATGTATAATATGGCAACTTTCTAGAATTAGTACTTAGTAAATGCTCTTAAATTCTTGTCAAGTGGCTAAATTGTAGTAGCTCTGTCGAAGTTAGGGAAGGATGACTGATTCAGATTCAGCCAGCAGCTTCATGAGGAAAGGACATTGTCTTGTTCTCTTCAGCATCTAACATAGAATCTAGCAGATAGTAGGTGCTCAGTAAAAAGTTATAGAATGAATGAGTGAATGAATAAATGACTGAGAAGATGGTTGAGCAGAGTCTGAGGGAGGAATAAGATTTGTTGGGTAGCCAGACACACATTGCTGGCAAAAAGAACAAGGTGTGCAAAAGGTATGAAGATATAGAAAATCGTGATTACATCCCAGTAATAATTTTAGATTTCCATTTAAGGTATTCTGCCAAGTCCACACCTGAGACATAATTATTGATACAAATGCTTCTTTTCAGTGTATTTCTTATGAATTTGCATGTATCTAGAAACTCCCTAAAACATTATTTGTATATATTTGTGTATATACTAGCCAGAGGAAATGTGTATATTTTTAGTACAAAAAAACTTATTTGTTCCCTAACTTTTTTTAAAAAAGTGTATTTATAAGCAAGAACAACTCTGAAATTAGAAGAGATAGTATTATCCTATCAATATAAAGATTAATCCACCTGAGCAAACTTAGTAGAAAAAAATTTACAGATTTTGCCGTACAATGAAATGTACTATTTTGTCCATTAGTTGTGCAGTTAAACCTTCATCAAGGTATAACAAGCCCTGGAAATGATTTCAGTTGAATTACAAAAGAAATGGAATAAGATTCATTCAAAACTGGTTCACACCAGCTCTCCTGCATGTACTATTAACTGCTAAGATCAAGTCACAAAACATTATTTTGAGGAGAAAGGGTTTAGTGAACCCTAGAAATTGGGTTTGATTTATGCCAGAAAATCTGCCTTTTCACTGCTTGAGATTCTATGGAAGAAAGCCACAGTCTTTTACCAAATGGTTTCTAAGGAAACCCCTTATAGCACAGCATCTGAAAACAATTTGGTTGTTAATGAGAAATGGTTCTCACGATGGTGGGAAAGTGTTGACTGAAAGAAAAGACTTCTAGATTTGGCAGTCAGTCTGTAAAAAGTGTTTACTGTTCTGCAGTTACGTTCCTGAAATTTCTACGTAGATCAAACATTTGCAGGTCCTATTTCACAGTCAGTCTTGCTTTGTAGATATATTTTTTTTAAAGAAGCAATAGAAAATTTTTGTGCTGAAAATGTAGATGCTTGAACTTGTGAATATATTCAAACAAGTGTCCTCCCAGAATCTGCAGTCCATTGAGTTTTCCAATCTGTTTTGGAATTCCCACATTCCATTCAATATGCTTGAATTCATATATTAATAACATTGTATTATAAGTATATAAAGTTAAATTGCATAAAATGTTGCTAAAAATCCTAAAATATGGTAGGGTTATTTATATATTCTTTAAACCTGTTTTTCAAGTGTATTCTGAAATGTCTCATAAGTTGTATTTATTTTACTTCTTTTAAGTTCTTCAAAAGAAAGCAACTAATTGGAACATTTTAACTATAATCCTTTTATAATAATTTCAAGATTAAATATTAATATCTAATGAAGCACTAAAACCTTGAAGTTAAGAAATAAATGCTAGATCTGCACTAATTCCTCTAAGTGAATCTTTTGAAGTCAGATTCCAAGATAACCATACCTATATTTTCTCGATAACCCCTAAGTAATGAAACCAAAAGAAGAAATTCATACAATAATTTCAAATAGGTTTTCACCTCCAGCATGATTCAGAAACATGAATGAATATATGGCAGGAAGCAGAAAAGGCCACCAGAAGTTCAAAGGAAGATATTTTGAAATATTTCTTGCCCTGGAAGCATTAAAAGTTTGTGAGTCTGTGTAAAATACAATACTCAGTTGTCTCTTGAAAGCCTATGGGTGCATCACTTTGCCCACGGCTGCCACCAGTCCATCTGTCCCCCGTATGTTTTCTGTTTTAGACTTTTGTACGAGGCAGAGTTGCCAAGAGTCTTCTGCTGTCCTCAGTTGTTTTCCTCATTTGACCCCCACCTCCTTTCTCTTTCTTCCCCGGTCTTTGAACCTCCTCCACTTTGGGCAGCTGCTTTCATTTGCGGCTCTGCTTTGGGCAGGGAAAAAAATTCTGCCAATGGAAACAGGGAAAATAAGAAAACAAGACGGGCTGCAAGTGCTTTGCATGTGTCACGGCTCTCTGGCGGCCCACTGTGGGGTCTTTCAACTCCTTGAGTTGTAGACCAAGAAGGGATCTGCTGTTGGAGACTGACCCGAAGTGACCACAGATAATCTAAGAGACCTTTTCTTCTTATCTCAGAACCAACAAACCCAGAAGTTGTGTTGAGGGAAGTTGGAAGGTGTTATATTTTATATGTTTATTACCCACTCCATACTCTGAGGGCATATATTCTCCATTCAGCTCGGTCAGATCTATACTATTGTCAGTTTTGCCTGGTTACAATAAACATTTACTTATATAGTATTTTGGGTTATGACATTTTAGAGGAAGAGACTATAACCTTTTCTTCTACTCTCCCTTATTCTCTACAATACAGAAACTCAGAGGGCAGAAACTTCTCTGTTTAACTTTCTCAAAGCAATTGATGACAGATAAGCATGTATATGAGTATTTCATAAACATTAATTCATGAAGAGAATGAAAAAGCATCTTTTCTAAAACAAAAGCAAGCTAATGCTTTATCATTGCTGTTGTTGTGCCAGTGTGTTCAATTTTTGCATTTTAGTGAAAACTTTTTTGAGTGGCTGAGACACAGAAAACATGTCATTCTTGTCTCTGTTGGTAAAACATCAGGAGGGTAGATTGACAGTGGGAAATGCCCCAAATAGACATAGTTTCTGCCTCAGCACATTCAATTTGTTCCTACTTCTTTTCTTCCTCCCTTTCCTGCAGTATCCACCGGAGCACCACAGGATGGCTCCCCACAGAGGGCAGCAGGCTAACTGGGCAGCTGGTAAGTCCGGTGTTAGACTTAGAAAGGAATATTTGCCTTTCCTTCTATAAACACTCTGCACCTCACACTGGTAAATGTATAGCCGAGTGAAGAAATTGTCCGGGTGAAATGTCTCCTCCCTTTGACCTTGTCTGAGTGCCGTTGATTTTTATTATCCAAGCTAAACCCCTAAAAAGCAGGAATCACACAAGAGCTGTAAACATGTGTGAAAAACAGGAGTAACTGTATTTGCTGAGTCAAGACCCAAGTAAAGGAGTGGATCACATTTCCCTGTCTTGGAAGAACTTCTGAAGATAGGTACAGTCTCTAGATAAATTCAATTCAAAATATTCCAAGTGCCTTGTGTGCTAGACTCTTCTCTAGTAACTGCGAATTCACGGTGAATGCGAAGATAACAGAGATGTCCTACCCTTAGAGGAGCTCACAGACTAGACTTGTGGCAGCCCCTCTTCTCAGAATCTGGAGGGTTTTAGATAGTGTCTCTAGATTTATATCTCACTGAGCAGTGATGCCCTTATCCATGTAACAAACTGGCAATGAATGCCCTATGCTGTGGTGAAGTGCCAGCTCCTTGGCTTTGCAATGATGAATAAGACAAGAGACCCTCGCCTCCGGAAGATCTCAGGCTAGAGGAGGAAAAGAGAGGTCAAAGAGAAACTATGAAACCATGTTTATATAAATGAGAAAAGAATATTCTCTCTGGAACACTCAATTTCTGAAATTGATAGATCTTTCCAGCTCAATGAACTCACATGTAAAGTGCTTAGTATGGTACCTGGAAGACTGAAAGCACCCAAAAGATGTGAACTATCTTCTTTATCATTACTGCCTTTACCTCTTCTAATCTTATGCCAGGATTGAGCACCAATCTAGCCTTTCCATATTTGACCTCTTTAAATGTCTCACTAACAGAAGTCAATATATTTTTTGGGAGAAAAGCAACAGCTTATGTGGAAGCATACCATCATCACTTATGTTCACCGATGGTTCCTAAATATCACGTGTAGTGATAAACACAAAGCTGTATGAAAAATTGTCTATTATTTGGGAGTTAAATGGAAGGCTTTTCATTCTGCTTCCACATTTCCATCCATTTCAGCAGAATTTCTTTTTGGGAAAATGAGTAGTGAATTGTATAAGGAAACATTTTAATTAAACAAGATAGGGTTTAATGGGGTCTGCTCTGGATGACTATCTCATGTTATTGTAAATATTCAGTTAACTTGTAGATCAGGGCTTATTAACCTTAGTACTATTGACATTGTGGACCAGATGATTCTTTGTTTTGGGGGGCTGTCCTGTGCGCTATAGGATGTTTGGCAGCATCCCTGGCCTCTACCCTCCAGATGACGTCATATCCCCACAGTTGTGACAGCCAAGAATGACTCCAGACATTGCCAATTGTCCCCGAGGGGGTAATAGCTCCCCTACTTGAGAACCACCGCTTTTAGAAAATCTGGCCATTGATTTAAGCATATGGGATAGTGCAAACTGACCTGCGGTATGGCTTTTCTTCCAGTAGGTGTAGGACTTCAGTTGGCCATGCTCCTTCATTTAATAAGTGCCAGTTTGTGTGAGGTACTAGCAAAACCATGAGAGTAAGTTGGACCTTGCCCTGAAGTAACTAATAGTCTAATAATTTGTAAATTAAGTTGATTTGTCAGGTTTTGTAAATGTGCCAGATGATTCTTAGTAACACTGAAGCAGTGCCTTGGGCTTAGCAAGCTCTAATAAACATCCCAAATTGGTATTATGTGGTATCAAAATGCTTCCAAAGCAGTGGGCAATCTCCTATACTTTTCTTTAAAGTCTTCATTGACTATTCTTTGATTCTTGTGCATGGAATAAATTACTTACTACTGGGATACTTATCTCTTTTTTTGTTTATTAAGTCTTTTTCCTCCATATTTTTTATAAACCCAACACTTGTGTTATGGATTTGGGGGATAATAACAGCACCTGTCCTGATACATAGAGTTCTTATTGTTTAGACAGCTGTCTACACTCTGGACATTTGTACTTGCACATTCAATTTTAAAAGAATAATTGTGTGATGAAAAAGATCTTATAATTGTGTAACTGAAGCTAAATTGAGTGTTCATTCACTGTCAAGTTTATAAAAAACTGTAAAAAGTAACAATCCCAAATATTATAACTAAGCAAATCAAGTGTAGAGTAGCATACAATATAGCATTTCATACTGCGTCTGAACTAATAAGATGTTGGGCAATAGAGTTGAATATAGTTAAAATAGTTACATAGCAATACAAGCATTATTCTCTACCAGTACAGCATCTTCCTGGCATTTACAGAGTCCTTTGTATATGCCCAAGTGGTTTAACTCTTAATTCATAAAACTATATTAAGAATTTGATTTTTGTGGGTTTTTTTATGTGTTACCAGTAAAGAAACTTCAAGAATATATAGTCGTTTTTACCTTTAATATTTCCTTTGTCACTAACGGCCTTTCTATGAAGATTTTTATTTTGTAAATCTGGCATTATTATACATATATATGTGCTTACCAAATGCCAGTACCCATGCTAAATACTTTACACACAATAATGCATTTAGTCTAAGAACCTCATCCAGACTTAATACAGTGAGTTCCAGAACCTGAATCTGAACCCACAATTGTCTGGCACCAGTGTCCTTCTTCTTTAACCAGTATGCCACATGGCTTCCTTCAGGCTTTTATGGACACTAAAAGAAATATGTCTTTTATGCAAAAGAATGAAATTGGACTTTACAAAAAAGTCAACTCAATGTGGATTAAATACTTAAATGTAACACCTTCTAGAGAAAACCAGAAGAAAACACAGGGGGGAAGGCTTGTTGGCATTGGTCTGGACAATGATTTTTTTTTTGGATATGACACAGAAAACAAGCCACAAAGGCAAAATAAACAGTTGAGATTACATTAAACTAAAAAGCTTCTGTACAGCAAAGAATCACAAAATGAAAAGGCAACCTATGAAATGGGAATAAATATTTGCAAACCATATATCTGATAAGGGGCTAATAGCCAAAATATTGAAGGAGCTCATAAAACTCAATAGCAATAAAACTAAAAACCCAATTTAAAAGTGAGCAAAGGACCTAAATAGACATTTTCCCAAACAAGACATACAAATGACTAACATACAAATGTATGAAAAGGGGCTTAACATCACTCAGGGCACTGCAAATCAAAACCACAATGAGGGGGCACCTGGGTGGCTCAGTTGGTTAAGCATCCAACCCTTGGTTTCGGCTCAGGTCATGATCGCACAGTTCGTGACATGGGGCCCCATGTCTGGCTCTACGCTGATAAGTGCAGAGTCTGCTTTGGATTCCCTCCCTCTCCCTCTATCTACTTCTCCCTTCCTCCCTCTGTCTCTCTCTCAAAATAGATAAATAAACTTAAAAAAAAAAACCTCACAGGTATCAGGATAGCTATTATCAAAAGGATAAGAGATAAGTATCAGTGAGAATGTGGAGAAAAGGGAACCCTTGTACACTGTGGGAATATAAATTGGTGTTCTCCACTATGGAGAACGATTTGGAAGTTCCCCTCCAAAATTAAAAATAGAACGAGGATATGATCCAGAGTTCCACTTCTGGGTACTTACCCAAATCTATTGAAAAGATATCTGCCCTCCATGTTCATTGCAGCATTTTTCACAATAGCCAAGATATGGAAACAATCTAAGTGTCCATCAACAGATAGAATGAATAAAGGAAATAAATATATAATATATATTATATGTGTGTATATATGTGTGTGTATACATATACACACACACACATATATACACATATATACTATATATAAAAATATCACTTGGCCATAGAGGAAAAAGGAAATCCTGCCATTTGCAACAACATAGATAAGCCTGGAGGACATTATGCTAAGTGAGATAAACCAAATGCAGAAAGACAAATTCTGTATGATCTCATTTATATATGGAATCTAAAAAAGTTGAACTCGTAGAACCAGAGAGTAGGTGGTTTCCAGGGGCTGGGGGAAATGGGGAGATGTTGGCCAAGGGTAAAACCTTGCAGTTACAAGATGAATCAGTTCTGGGGATCACTTGTACATCATGGTGATTATAGTCAATGATACCATATTATATACTTGACATTTACTAAGAAAGTAGATCTTAAGTATTCTCACCACACGTATCAAAAAGATAACTATATGAGTGATGATGTGTTAATTATCTTGACTGCCACAATTATTTCACAATGTAAATTGTATGAAATCATCGCATTGTACACCTTAAAAATCATGTTGTACAACCCAAATGTATACAATTTTTATTTACCAATCATACGTCAGTAAAGCTGGGGAAAAGAAAGAAATGTACATTTGCTGTCTAAGCTGTCTGCTGCTCCGAGATAACAATTTAGAGATTTTGGTCTTTGCAATTCAATAACACTAAGAGACTTTTGATGTGTTTGAAGTAGATCCCAATGAGCTATCCTAATGTATTATGGTGAAAGGAATAAAGGAAAATTTCTCCGATTTCTAAAATTATTTGAAATATTTCCCCATTGCCTCAGTCTACTCTTTCTCTTCTAAATAGATATAAGTAATGTGTATACACAATATTTACATTATTCAAGTGATAATCATATCACTGCTCTCAAGTAACCATACATTAAATGGTTCAAGAAAATTGGCTTCCATTTTGTTATAACTTATATAAGCTACATAGCTACATTAATGTTGATAGAAAATTTGAGAGGGGAGGTATTTTAAAATAATATATTTCTATAATGAAAACTATCTTGGGGCACCTGGGTAACTCAGTCTGTTGAGCGACCAACTCTCAATTTTGTCTCAGGTCATGATGTCACAGTTTCGTGAGTTTGAGCCCCTCATCAGGCTCCATGCTAACAGTGCAGAGACTGCTTGAGATTCTCTCTCTCCCTCTTTCTCTGCCCTTCCCCCACTCACATGCACACTCTCTCTCAAAAATAAATAAATACACTTAAAAAATAAATAAAACTATCTTGATATATTTCCTTATTTCATACTATACAGTAATAACCTTTGGTTTCCTGACAAAATCGCATTTAACTTATAATTGTGGGCATGTATTACAACTTACCCATTTTTGGAGGTAATTTTTTAGCATATTCATGTGTGTGTGTGTCAGAAAGAGCACAAAAGAGACAAAAGTGAATCATATTCTATGAAAAATCTATAAATATTTAAATCTAAAAACTAGATAGCAACTCAGTAGTTTATTTAATTGAGGAAAGGATGGGGTACAAATAATAATAGTGCTATATTATACATCCTCATTTACTGATGAGGAAACTGAAGCACAGAAGGGTTTATTCAGTACTGCATCTCAGGCTCCTGTATTTTGTTTGGAAAAAGTAGCTCCCTATGAAGTTTCACATGTAGAGGACAGTGTTACATTGCCAGACTCACTCCCAGGATATGACCAGTTCAGGCTGATGCTGGGAACATAAGATGCCCTATTAATTTAAGATGCCCTTCCTATACCAAGTTTTTGTTCTAGGCATCCAAGTATCATTATTCCATTGCTAGGCTTGGTGCCTGGTATGCTCTAAATGCCTTAACATCTCCAAATGTCTATTGTCGGGTAAATGAGTACCAAAGTTTTTTCTTGGACATACACCTGACATTAGGCTAAAAGTGGAAAGTGCAATTTGCTTTAAAGAAATATCCTTTATAGTCAAGGAATAGTCTTGACTATCCTTGACTATCCCTGACTAAGGATAAAGGAAATATCCTTTATAGTCAATGAATCACTACATTTTCTATTTTAAAAAATTTTTTAATGTTTATTTATTTCCTGAGAGAGAGACAGAGACAGAATGTGAGCAGGGGAGGGGCAGAGAGAGAGAAAGGGAGACACAGAATCCGAAGCAGGCTCCAGGCTCTGAGCTGTCCGTACAGAGCCCGACGCGGGGCTCAATCCCACAAGCCGTGAGATCATGACCTGAGCCGAAGTCAGATGCCTCACTGACTGAGCCACCCAGGCGCCCCAGAATCACTACATTTTCTAAAGCAAATAATTTTCTTTTCACATCACAAGTCAGAGCAAATGTTATCATCACACCGTGCCTCTAATATAGATACAGTCCCTAAATTGTAAACAGATGTGAGTTGTTGAAACCCATGGCCAGATCCCTTAGGAGCCCTGTCCCCTGAGAACAGGGAGTGCAGTGAGAGCCACCTGCTTTGGAGTCAGACTGGTCTGAGGTTGGATCACAGCTTTGAGGCATATTAAGGGCATGACCATGGGCATACTTTGCAATTTCCTCAGTTGACTGATCTGAAAACAAGAATAATTATGTTCTCTCATAAGATTGTTTTGTGGGTTAAAGAAAATGTATAGGGGTGCCTGGGTGGCTTAGTCAGCTAAGTGTCTGGCTCTTGATTTCAGTTCAGGTCATGATCTCACAGTTTGTGAGATCAAGCCCCATGTCAGGCTCTGCACTGACAGCACAGAGCCTGCTTGGGATTCTCTCTCTCTCTCTCTCTCTCTCTCTCTCAAATAAATACATAAACATTTTTTAAAAAGAAAAGAAAATGTATATATACTGGCTAACATAAAATAGACTGTATTGGCACCCTTAGTTACAGGCATAAAGGAAAAAGAAAGAAGGGAGGGAGGAGGAAGGGAGGGAGAGAAGGAAAGATAAAGTGAGGAATGGAGAGAGAAAAAAGAAAACCTGTTAGAATTTTAAAAATTAGCTTTTGTTTCATTCCTAAAATATTGTGCATTCAAACTATATTCTCAGGACTTGATCTCCCTGGATTTCTCTGGCTTGCTTTCCTTGATATTTGCTTTATTATGAAAGAAGTATTTTCTTAATTCTGACTCCTACAAATTCTATATTTACATCTTGTAGGTTTCCAATCTAACAGAAAAAAAGAGCAACTCTCCTCAGAAACACTTTAAAAAGTCCTGGCCTCGCTCTGATTAAATCAGCTTTTGCATGTTTCCATCCCTGAAACAGTTGTAGGCCCAGGGAAATCCAATGTTCTGATTGTCCAGACCTAGATCACACACCCACCTCTTGAATCAGGGACAGTTTAAGCAACATTCAAAGCATAAGGACCAAAGGCACAGGAACCATGGTTCCCAGAGGAAAATACAGGGAATATTATCAGGAGAAAGGGGAATGGGTGTTGGATGGCAAAATCAGAAAAGTGTCCACTACATTGCACTTAACTAAATGTCAATTGTTATTGTTATTGTGTGTATTTTTAGTCCACTTACAAAATATTATGAAGCCCACCCTATTTAAAAAAATCACTCTATTTAACAACTTTACTCAGAAAATATATTCAAATTTCCAATCTGGGATATTGTAATCCGTCCCCTTCCCTTGCTTCTAGGTAGGCCTAATGAGCAATTCCATGACACATCAGGGTGGAACTCTCTTTTAACTTTTATGAGCCTCAGTTTTCTTGTCACTTTCTAGGGAGTAACACAGCTAACTTTCTTTACTTTTGACCAAGATATCTGCTCCCTACAGAATATAACAGATTACTGTCTCATAACTTTTCTCCTTTCCTATTGTTCCTGAATTAAGAACCAGTTACTTTTTGTAAGGCTTTTTACCATATTTTCTTTTTTTATTCTTTCTTTTTGTACTTTTCAATATTTTAGTTAATATACAGTGCAATATTGGTTTCAGAAGTAGAATTTAGTGATTCATCACTTAACAATGCCCAGTGCTCATCACAAGTGCCCTTCTTAATACCCATCACCCAGCTAGCAGTTACTTTCAGTTGTTGTTTTTAACTGCTAATAACTAAATATGTATATATTATTTACATAATTTCTGGTTTCTCTTTTTTCACTTTGACTCTAGAGGGAAAGAGGCAAAGACAGGGTACACACAAATGTTATTTGTGACTCTGGAGTATCCCAGAAACTGAAATAAAGTGTACAAACATCTTGGATGTTATAACTATGACCCAGGTGAGTCATCCTAGACCCTTGCAAATAAAGAGCAGATGGAGAAAGATGGAGGTGAGCTATCTCTCCAACAGACGGATCATGGTATTAAGGAATCCTGAATGCATAGGTAATGATGCTCAAGGGCAGGGGCTCTGCAAATTACACTCAGGGGCCAAATCACTCTCTCTTTTTGTAAAAATTTTATTAGAACACAGCCCCACCCATTTGTTCAAGTATTATCTGTGTCTGTTTTAGTGCTACAATGGCAGATTGAGTACTTGTGACAGAGACCCTTTGGCCCTCAAAACTAGGATATTTACCATCTGGCCCTTCATAGAAAGTTTGTCATTTCCTGCTCTAGAGTATGGAGGACATCAGTTTGGGTTCTAAAAGAATTGCTCATCAGACTAGGGTTTAGAATACATGGTCCAGGAAGGAGCAAGATGGCAGCGTAGGAGGACGCTGGGCTCACCGCACGTCCTGCTGATCACTTAGATTCCATCTACACCTGCCTAAATAACCCAGAAAACCGCCAGAGGATTAGCAGAACAGAGTCGCCGGAGCCAAACGCAGACGAGAGGCCCACGGAAGAGGGTAGGAAGGGCGGCGAGGCGGTGCGCGCTCCACGGACTGGCGGGAGGGAGCCGGGGCGGAGGGGCGGCTCGCCGGCCAAGCAGAGCCCCCGAGTCTGGCTTGCAAAAGCGGAGGGGCCTGACGGACTGTGTTCCGACAGCAAGCGCGACTTAGCGTCTGGGAGGTCATAAGTTAACAACTCTGCTCAGAAAGCGGGAAGGCTGGAGGACAAAGGGAGGGAGAGCTGCTGAGCCTCCGGACGACAGAGCTCAGTTTGGTGGGGAACAAAGGCGCTCGCCAGCGCCATCTCCCCCGCCCATCCCCCAGCCAAAATCCCAAAGAGAACCAGTTCCTGCCAGGGAACTTGCTCGCTCCGCGCAAACACCCAACTCTGCGCTTCTGCGGAGCCAAACCTCCGGCAGCGGATCTGACTCCCTCCCGCTGCCACAGGGCCCCTCCTGAAGTGGATCACCTAAGGAGAAGCGATCTAAGCCTGCCCCTCCTGCCCCCGTGCACCTTGCCTACCCACCCCAGCTAATACGCCAGATCCCCAGCATCACAAGCCTCGCAGGGTGCAAGTAGCCCAGACGAGCCACACCACCCCACAGTGAATCCCGCCCCTAGCAGAAGGGAAGAGAAGGCACACACCAGTCTGACTGTGGCCCCAGCGGTGGGCTGGGGGCAGACATCAGGTCTGACTGCGGCCCCGCCCACCAACTCCAGTTATACACCACAGCACAGGGGAAGTGCCCTGCAGGTCCTCACCACGCCAGGGACTATCCAAAATGACCAAGCGGAAGAATTCCCCTCAGAAGAATCTCCAGGAAATAACAACAGCTAATGAGCTGATCAAAAAGGATTTAAATAATATAACAGAAAGTGAATTTAGAATAATAGTCATAAAATTAATCGCTGGGCTTGAAAACAGTATACAGGACAGCAGAGAATCTCTTGCCACAGAGATCAAGGGACTAAGGAACAGTCACGAGGAGCTGAAAAACGCTTTAAATGAAATGCATAACAAAATGGAAACCACCACAGCTTGGCTTGAAGAGGCAGAGGAGAGAATAGGTGAACTAGAAGATAAAGTTATGGAAAAAGAGGAAGCTGAGAAAAAGAGAGATAAAAAAATCCAGGAGTATGAGGGGAAAATTAGAGAACTAAGTGATACACTAAAAAGAAATAATATACGCATAATTGGTATCCCAGAGGAGGAAGAGAGAGGGAAAGGTGCTGAAGGGGTACTTGAAGAAATCATAGCTGAGAACTTCCCTGAACTGGGGAAGGAAAAAGGCATTGAAATCCAAGAGGCACAGAGAACTCCCTTCAGACGTAACTTGAATCGATCTTCTGCACGACATATCATAGTGAAACTGGCAAAATACAAGGATAAAGAGAAAATTCTGAAAGCAGCAAGGGGTAAACGTGCCCTCACATATAAAGGGAGACCTATAAGACTCGTGACTGATCTCTCTTTTGAAACTTGGCAGGCCAGAAAGAATTGGCACGAAATTTTCAGGGTGCTAGACAGAAAAAATATGCAGCCAAGAATCCTTTATCCAGCAAGTCTGTCATTTAGAATAGAAGGAGAGATAAAGGTCTTCCCAAACAAACAAAAACTGAAGGAATTTGTCACCACTAAACCAGCCCTACAAGAGATCCTAAGGGGGACCCTGTGAGACAAAGTCCCAGAGACATCACTACAAGCATAAAACATACAGACATCACAATGACTCTAAACCCGTATCTTTCTATAATAACACTGAATGTAAATGGATTAAATGCGCCAACCAAAAGACATAGGGTATCAGAATGGATAAAAAAACAAGACCCATCTATTTGCTGTCTACAAGAGACTCATTTTAGACCTGAGGACACCTTTAGATTGAGAGTGAGGGGATGGAGAACTATTTATCATGCGACTGGAAGCCAAAAGAAAGCTGGAGTAGCCATACTTATAGCAGACAAACTAGACTTTAAATTAAAGGCTGTAACAAGAGATGAAGAAGGACATTATATAATAGTTACAGGGTCTATCCATCAGGAAGAGCTAACAATTATAAATGTCTATGCGCCGAATACCGGAGCCCCCAAATATATAAAACAATTACTCATAAACATAAGCAACCTTATTGATAAGAATGTGGTAATTGCAGGGGACTTTAACACCCCACTTACAGAAATGGATAGATCATCTAGACACACGGTCAATAAAGAAACAAGGGCCCTGAATGAGACATTGGATCAGATGGACTTGACAGATATATTTAGAACTCTGCATCCCAAAGCAACAGAATATACTTTCTTCTCGAGTGCACATGGAACATTCTCCAAGATAGATCATATACTGGGTCACAAAACAGCCCTTCATAAGTTTACAAGAATTGAAATTATACCATGCTTACTTTCAGACCACAATGCTATGAAGCTTGAAATCAACCACAGAAAAAAGTCTGGAAAACCTCCAAAAGCATGGAGGTTAAAGAACACCCTACTAACGAATGAGTGGGTCAACCAGGCAATTAGAGAAGAAATTAAAAAATATATGGAAACAAACGAAAATGAAAATACAACAATCCAAACGCTTTGGGACGCAGCAAAGGCAGTCCTGAGAGGAAAATACATTGCAATCCAGGCCTATCTCAAGAAACAAGAAAAATCCCAAATACAAAATCTAACAGCACACCTAAAGGAACTAGAAGCAGAACAGCAAAGGCAGCCTAAACCCAGCAGAAGAAGAGAAATAATAAAGATCAGAGCAGAAATAAACAATATAGAATCTAAAAAAACTGTAGAGCAGATCAACGAAACCAAGAGTTGGTTTTTTGAAAAAATAAACAAAATTGACAAACCTCTAGCCAGGCTTCTCAAAAAGAAAAGGGAGATGACCCAAATAGATAAAATCATGAATGAAAATGGAATGATTACAACCAATCCCTCAGAGATACAAACAATTATCAGGGAATACTATGAAAAATTATATGCCAACAAATTGGACAACCTGGAAGAAATGGACAAATTCCTGAACACCCACACTCTTCCAAAACTCAATCAGGAGGAAATAGAAAGCTTGAACAGACCCATAACCAGCGAAGAAATTGAATCGGTTATCAAAAATCTCCCAACAAATAAGAGTCCAGGACCAGATGGCTTCCCAGGGGAGTTCTACCAGACGTTTAAAGCAGAGATAATACCTATCCTTCTCAAGCTATTCCAAGAAATAGAAAGGGAAGGAAAACTTCCAGACTCATTCTATGAAGCCAGTATTACTTTGATTCCTAAACCAGACAGAGACCCAGTAAAAAAAGAGAACTACAGGCCAATATCCCTGATGAATATGGATGCAAAAATTCTCAATAAGATACTAGCAAATCGAATTCAACGGCATATAAAAAGAATTATTCACCATGATCAAGTGGGATTCATTCCTGGGATGCAGGGCTCGTTCAACATTCGCAAATCAATCAACGTGATACATCACATTAACAAAAAAAGAGAGAAGAACCATATGATCCTGTCAATCGATGCAGAAAAGGCCTTCGACAAAATCCAGCACCCTTTCTTAATGAAAAACCCTTGAGAAAGTCGGGATAGAAGGAACATACTTAAAGATCATAAAAGCCATTTATGAAAGGCCCACAGCTAACATCATCCTCAACGGGGAAAAACTGAGAGCTTTTTCCCTGAGATCAGGAACACAACAGGGATGCCCACTCTCACCGCTGCTGTTTAACATAGTGCTGGAAGTTCTAGCATCAGCAATCAGACAACAAAAGGAAATCAAAGGCATCAAAATTGGCAAAGATGAAGTCAAGCTTTCGCTTTTTGCAGATGACATGATATTATACATGGAAAATCCGATAGACCTCACCAAAAGTCTGCTAGAACTGATACAGGAATTCAGCAAAGTCGCAGGATACAAAATCAATGTACAGAAATCAGTTGCATTCTTATACACTAACAATGAAGCAACAGAAAGACAAATAAAGAAACTGATCCCATTCACAATTGCACCAAGAAGCATAAAATACCTAGGAATAAATCTAACCAAAGATGCAAAGGATCTGTATGCTGAAAACTATAGAAAGCTTCTGAAGGAAATTGAAGAAGATTTAAAGAAATGGAAAGACATTCCCTGCTCATGGATTGGAAAAATAAATATTGTCAAAATGTCAATACTACCCAAAGCTATCTACACATTCAATGCAATCCCAATCAAAATTGCACCAGCATTCTTCTCGAAACTAGAACAAGCAATCCTAAAATTCATATGGAACCACAAAAGGCCCCGAATAGCCAAAGGAATTTTGAAGAAGAAGACCAAAGCAGGAGGCATCACAATCCCAGGCTTTAGCCTCTACTACAAAGCTGTCATCATCAAGACAGCATGGTATTGGCACCAAAACAGACACATAGACCAATGGAATAGAATAGAAACCCCAGAACTAGACCCACAAACGTATGGCCAACTCATCTTTGACAAAGCAGGAAAGAACATCCAATGGAAAAAAGACAGCCTCTTTCACAAATGGTGCTGGGAGAACTGGACAGCAACATGCAGAAGGTTGAAACTAGACCACTTTCTCACACCATTCACAAAAATAAACTCAAAATGGATAAAGGACCTAAATGTGAGACAGGAAACCATCAAAACCTTAGAGGAGAAAGCAGGAAAAGACCTCTCTGACCTCAGCCGTAGCAATCTCTTACTCGACACATCCCCAAAGGCAAGGGAATTAAAAGCAAAAGTGAATTCCTGGGACCTTATGAAGATAAAAAGCTTCTGCACAGCAAAGGAAACAACCAACAAAACTAAAAGGCAACCAACGGAATGGGAAAAGATATTCACAAATGACATATCGGACAAAGGGCTAGTATCCAAAATCTATCAAGAGCTCACCAAACTCCACACCCGAAAAACAAATAACCCAGTGAAGAAATGGGCAGAAAACATGAATAGACACTTCTCTAAAGAAGACATCCGGATGGCCAACAGGCACATGAAAAGATGTTCAGCGTCGCTCCTCATCAGGGAAATACAAATCAAAACCACACTCAGGTATCACCTCACGCCAGTCACAGTGGCCAAAATGAACAAATCAGGAGACTATAGATGCTGGAGAGGATGTGGAGAAACGGGAACGCTCTTGCACTGTTGGTGGGAATGCAAATTGGTGCAGCCGCTCTGGAAAGCAGTGTGGAGGTTCCTCAGAAAATTAAAAATAGACCTACCCTATGACCCAGCAATAGCACTGCTAGGAATTTATCCAAGGGATACAGGAGTACTGATGCATAGGGCCACTTGTACCCCAATGTTCATAGCAGCACTCTCAACAATAGCCAAATTATGGAAAGAGCCTAAATGTCCATCAACTGATGAATGGATAAAGAAATTGTGGTTTATATACACACTGGAATATTACGTGGCAATGAGAAAGAATGAAATATGGCCTTTTGTAGCAACGTGGATGGAACTAGAGAGTGTGATGCTAAGTGAAATAAGCCATACAGAGAAAGACAGATACCATATGGTTTCACTCTTATGTGGATCCTGAGAAACTTACCAGGAACCCATGGGGGAGGGGAAGGAAAAAAAAAAAAAAAAGAGGTTAGAATGGGAGAGAGCCAAAGCATAAGAGACTGTTAAAAACTGAGAACAAACTGAGGGTTGATGGGGGGTGGGAGGGAGGAGAGTGTGGGTGATGGGTATTGAGGAGGACACCTTTTGGGATGAGCACTGGGTGTTGTATGGAAACCAATTTGTCAATAAATTTCATAAAAAAAAAAAAAAAAAAGAATACATGGTCCAGACTCCAGAATCATAACCAGAGAGAAGACTGTTAAGATTTAGGAAAATCAGTTCTCAGGTGAAAAGGGCTATATCCAGGGCAGAATGTCAGTCCCATAGGGCCAGTGGAGAAGGTAAGGAGACACGGGTTACACTGGTATCCAGGACTCATCCTTGGCACAGTGGATACTCAGTCTGGTTGGGGGATGCTTTGTGACTAGAATTTGTGCTGAGACCCCAGATTTAGATATGAGAAAGATGACTTACCTCTATACTCTCATCTTTGCTTTTCTCTGTCTACCTTTGAAACTTCAAAGGTGTGGGCACCATAAATTCAGATTTTCTCCTTGTTGAGGTAACTCAGGCATGGAGAACTGCCTTGGTGAAGAAATTGGCCATGGATCACAATTCTTCCTTCTAGCCCAGGACTAGGGTTAGGGAGGGGAGAAGTACTTTGCTGGGGAGAAGGGATATAGACCTTCTATAGACCTTCTATAGACCACTAAAGACCTTTACTTAGGCCCTTGCTTAAGTGAGGTTGAGAGTTAGAAAGCAATAAAGTCTCCCTAGTGCCTACAAGCCCTGGCAGTGTTTTTCTTTCTGTAGATTGCTTAAGATGTCATAGAGCCATAGCTTCTGAAAAGGAATCCTTCTCGCCTTCGTATCTGTAGCTTGCAACATGGTATCTGAGTTTCTCGACAGGCTGATCTGTTTGGCTAATCCCATAACCCAAATTAGTGGTCCTTTTTCTCCATGTTCTTATTTATTTAGCATAGTAGTGAGGATACCTTGCCTTATATTACAATTATATATGTACATATATTCTTCCCCTGAGACTGGGTATTACTTGAGAGCAAAGATTTAGCTTTACCCACTTAAATATTCCCTGAATTCTTATTTAATGAATGCCTATTGACTTAAATACAATTTAATTAAATGAGGTTTTTTTTTTATATCCTGCTAGGACTATGATAGATATAGATACAAGTATGACTCTTTTATTATAACCCATTTTTCCCTGTAATGGATATATCAAATTGCCTACTACACCTGCCATCTCCTTTAGCTTAGTTTGGCTTGCCCAAGTCTGTAATAGACTGTAGCTGATTAAATCCCCCAGAGAGAACTCAGTCACAGAAGGTCTCTTAGTTCTAAGAAACAGAAAAGTGCTTAAGAAACAGACCTTTAAAAAGGAAAACTGCTAGAGTAGCTCACAGAACCTATGGTGTCTCTGAACTAGCAAGCTTCAGGGAGGTTATAAACCAGGACAATTCTGAGGACTTGAGATCAGAAGCTCATGAATCCTTTGTCCCAGGCACCTCCACTCAAGATTCAAATTCCTAAGAATATGTTTAAACCAACTTGATTCAAGAGTCTGATCCTGTAATTAGGAAACAGGTTCTTTTCATTTCTTAAATCAGAAATGTAAATGAAGAGCTTCAGGAAGAGAGGTAACAAAACAAAACCAAGTATTACTACAGGAATCTGTCCAAGGGTAGACTAAGGTACCAGCATTCTCTCTCAAGAATGTGAATTTAGAGACAAAAAACCCCACACAAATGGATGAGTGACTTTCGGCTTAAAAGCCAGGTAGGTAAGACTGGGGTTCTGCTGAGGAAGCAGAAGAGAGCAAGGGCGCCTACAGAGAAGAGCAAAGATGAGGACACGCCTGGCCTTGTGGTCCCTGGGGGATGAACAAGGTAGCTTCATGCCTTGCTGGGTTCTCCTCCTTTCCTTTAGCCTACCAAATGTGTGATTATTTTCCTCATAACCACCATGTTCTAAGATACCCCTCCAGTTTATAAACAGGAAGGTTAGTAATTGCCTTATATTTTGGAACGCTCAGCTACAGAACAACCAAAATTGGAATTCTCAAGGTGCCTGGGTGGCTCAGTTAAGCATCTGACTTATGATCTCAGCTCAGATCATGATCTCACTCACAGTTAGTGAGTTCAAGCCCTGCATTGGGCTCTGCTTGGGATTCTCTGTCTGCCTCTCTCCCTCTGCCTCTCTCTCTCTCTGTTTCAAAAATAAATAAATAGACATTAAAAAAAATGGAAACTGGAGTTCTCTTACCAACAAAAAGAACAGAAAATCAGAGATAACCTTAGGCAATGAGGCATAAATCCCATTTGCCTGTTCTGCCTTTGGTGATAATGAGGATGGTAATGATTTGAAGATAGGTTTAGCATTTACTATGTTCCCAGCACTGCCTGAAGCATTTACACACATGGGCTTCTTTAATCCTCACCACAGCCCTGAGGTATAGGTAGAATTCATCGTTCCATATTATACGTGAGAAAATTAAAATATAGAGAGATTAAGTCATGGAACCAGGATTCGAATTCCTTATTTTAATGTGAAAGCCTAACTTATTGAAAGTGCAGAAACTTCCTTGAGAAACTTCAGGAATTAAAGAAACTACAGGAAACCCAAGTCTTCAAGTCTTGGGGTGTTTCAAAACCTTTCAAATACCTCTGGATCAAAATGTTTCTCTCTCTCTCTCTCTCTCTCTCTCTCTCTCTCTCTCTTTTCAGATCCTACTTAAACTCTGAGTTACTATTTACCCTCTAGTATCTCCATTAATAGTGGTTTCTAGCTGGACCAAGAAACGAATCTTTACATGAACAGTTTCCATAACAGCAATAATAATAATGACCATTTACTGAGCAAATACAATGCATCAAGAATATGGTTTATGAGGACTTTATACTTATTTCATTTTGTCCTTTCCTCAACCTGGTGAGATAGTACCATTATTTCCACTGTAATTATGTAATATTATTATATAATAAAATGCTTAGAGTGCATGCACAGTCATTATACAACATTTCTCTAATAAAAATAAAGCTCAGGGTATGCAGTAAGTTAAAATATTTGCTTAAGGAAAGCATGAGAAGATTAATTAGCAATTATCTCTCTGCTGCTTCCAACCCTTGATGACTGTGTGTCTTCTTTCACAGAGAAGCTGTCCTCTCTTCGGCAGAACTTATATCAGAGATAGTTTCACTTGACTTAGGTTTTTTGTTTTAGATTCTCCGTCTCAATCTCAGAATTGGTCTTTATTCTTTAATATCTCCATTAAGAAGAGTTTCTGTCAAGTGCTTCAAAAGGCCAGAGGGAAGGAGCGTTACGTTTACGGGTCCTCTGCCGCTGAGTGAAGTGTGCAGGATACAGGTTCCTGAGCCAGCCGCTGGGTGCTGCCCTCAGGCTCGCCTGCGTTGGTGTTGGCAGACTTGCGGGCTCAAAAGCAAGCGGACGCCAAGAACCCGTGTTCTTTCTACCTCGTTACTCTCTTTTCATTGAATTTCTGTGTGTCCTTTGTAGGCCGACCCGCAAATTACTTTGAGAAGGGGAGATCTGCCCTTGGACCAACCTAGGAATAAATTAGTTCCCTTACTAAGATAGGAAAAAGTATTAGTGAACCTTTAAATATTAAACTCATGGGTCAAATAATTTGAAATTACTTTCGGCTCACACTAAAATATTTTCACTGCGTTGTTCTGAAGCCATCCTGTGTTAGATTCCAGTTTACTGCTCTGTTACTTTGCCAGCTGTGAACTTGGCAGGGGGTTGTTCTGTGGTTTAAACAAACAAACAAAAAAGTAAATTGACAAAATGGATATTTTTTTTTTAAAAATGAGACCTTCAATTTGATACTGTATTGTTGGTGACAGTTGTTTGACTCTTGATAGTCCAGTCATAATGAGACAGGATACTGCATAAGCCAAAGACCACACAAAGGGTGGATGGTAAGTATCAAGAGGGTGTGGAGGAAGTGGGTTACAACCTCTTTTTCTCCCAACTGTAGAGTCTCGGTTTGTCTTTAAAAATATCAGTTCAAAAAAATACACGCAGCCCTGATATATTCAGGAACAATAGTAACCACAAGAAAAAAAAAAGGTTCATTGAAAGATGCGTGACTTTTTCACCTTTTTTCCTTCCACAGGAATTGGCTGCTTTTTTTTCTCAAATGTTATCATTTCATGTCATTATGTCAAGCCTAATCTATTGGAAGTTCCCAGGTCCTCTGTAATTTAGGTTTTAAACAACATGTGATTTACCCTGTTATTAAAAAAGAAAATTCAGTTGCCTTCTCTGAATGGAAGACTTCCTGCCATCCTTAATATATTCTTCTTTGGAAATTGGGATGACAGAAGATATAAACCTGAATAAATCCACTGTGTGGAGCTCCTTTAAAATGTGAGGACCTTGTCAATGCGTTAAAAAGTAAAAGTTGGTTTTGTTCTACATATCCTTGCTAGAACCCACGGTGCATAAAAAGGGGCCACAGCCCATTTGCAAGGCCTCTGAATGAACTCCATTCATTCTGTACTTGGAAATGTCTCTTCAGCCACAGAGAAACAATAGTTATAACCTAATTTCTTTGGCACCAATATTAGCAGAGGAAAAGCCAAGAGACCTTTATGAAAACTCTAGCAACTTCTCTTGGTGATTATGTAATTCTGTATTCATTGATCATATTTGTGTATTTAAATAAGCACTTTTATAAAGGGATTATAAAGTGGTTTTGGAACTGTATTATCACATTTCATGTATTGAACAACATTTTAAAAACAGAGTGCTCCAAAGTCATTTGTTTGTTTTGGTTGCTAAAGTTTATAAAAACCATGCTAACATGCACTGAGAGGCTTTAAGAGGAAAGCCTTAATTTCTGTATCTTCAAATCTGATAAGATTTCAAAACTATAGTTTTGTTAGGTAAATCCATTAATCAGTTTCCACATTTACCTGTAGAAGTCAGTGGAACATGTAAAACCTGGAAGTGGTAGTGATAGTTCAGTGTCTGTTAATGCCATTTCCAGTGGTGTCTAATTTTTTTTTTTTAATTTTTTTTTTTCAAAGTTTATTCATTTTTGGGACAGAGAGAGAGACAGAACATGAACGGGGGAGGGGCAGAGAGAGAGGGAGACACAGAAACGGAAACAGGCTCCAGGCTCTGAGCCATCAGCCCAGAGCCCGACACGGGGCTCGAACTCACGGACCGCGAGATCGTGACCTGGCTGAAGTGGGACGCTTAACCGACTGCGCCACCCAGGCGCCCCTAATTTTTTAAAATTTTTTTAGTTTATTTATTTTTGAGAGAGAGAGAGTCAGAGCATGAGCAGGGGAGGGGCAGAGAGAGAGGGAGACACAGAATCTGAAGCAGGCTCCAGGCTCTGAGCTGTCAGCACAGAGCCCGAAGCAGGGCTCAAATCCACGAACCCGTGAAATCATGACCTGAGCCGAAGTCGGACACTTAACTGACTGGACACTAACCCAGGCACCCCTAGAGTAAATGTTCTTAAGCACAGATCTGATCTGAGCATTTTGCTCCTTGCTCAAAACCCTTTGCTAACTCCCCTTTGTCCTCAGAGGGAAGGGCCACATCCCACGTGACTCATAAAGTCCTCTTTCTGGCTCTGGCTTCTGCCTCATCTCCCTCCATACCTCCTGCACGGAGCTATCTTCGGTGGGCCTGGCTCTGTCTTCCTACATGGTGTTGTTTCTGCATGTTGGTGCCTGGAACTCTCTACCTCCCAACTCTGTTCCCCCTACCCCTTAATCTGACCAACTCTTACTCTTAAATTTTGAAGTCTTAACCTTAACCTTAAGTCTTAACAACCTTAGTTGTCTTAACAACCTTAGTTGTCTTAACTCCTGGTTGAAAATCTAGTGTATTTGGAGCTGATTGTATTGGGGATTCATTGTTGAAGGATAATTTGGAACAGATTGTGAAGAACTTTGTAAATTGTGCATTCAAGGTTTTGAATAGGAAGGTGATGTCAGCTCAGTATTTTAAAAGTTTGAAGGATGGACTGAGCCTTAAAATAACATACCCACCTGATTAATCATCAGTGAACTAGGAAACACCTCACTAATTCCTTTATGATCCCATCTTCACTCTCCCCTAAACACTGTGAAAAATTACTTGTTCCGATTGCATTCTTAGAGACCCTGCTAATTCACAATTGACAAACACCAGCTGCCAGTATTTGGCTTTATGTTGTCATTTACTTGGTTAGTGATGCTAAATATAATATTAACTAAAACTCAAAAACCATTAAATTATTGGGGCACCTGGGTGGCTCAGTCGGTTGAGGGTCCGACTTCAGCTCAGGCCATGATATCACAGTTTGTGGGTTCAAACCCTGGGTCAGGCTCTGTGCTGACAGGTCAGAGCCTGGAACCTGCTCGGATTCTGTGTCTGCCTGTCTCTCTGCCCCTACCCCACTCATTCTCTGTCTCTTTTTCAAAAATAAACATAAAAAATATTTTTTAACCATTAAATTATTAAATAGTATATAATGAAATACTTAAGAGAGCAGGCTCTATGGAGCCCTCGTTTAAAATTCTTGTTCTACCACTTATTAGCTGTATGAATGTGGGCAAACTATTTTGACAACTTATATAGCAAAATAAACTCAAAGTGAGGGGTGTGGAGATTGGGATAAGGAACATAAACACTAATGCAATTTGCGAATTTCTTTGATTTGAGAGTATCATCTAAAAATCCATGTGAATCCTATATTCTCTTACATAACATTCTTTTTTTGAGAGAGAGAGAGAATGTTTGGGGGAGAAAGGCAAAGGGGGAGAGAGAGAGAGACAGACAGAGAGAGTACCAATCAGGCTCTGAGCTGAGTGCGGAGTCTGATGCAGGGCTCAATTCCCATGACCCTGGGATCATGACCTGAGCCAAATCAACAGTTGGACCCTCAACCAACTGAACCACCCAGGCACCCCTCTTCCATAAAATACTTCTAAAATAAAAAAAATATATATATATTTTTAAGTTTATTCATTTATTTTGAGAGAGAGAGAGAGCACGCATGGACATGCATGAGTGGAGGAGGGGCAGAAAGAGAGAGGGAGAGAGAGAATCCCAAGCAGGCTCTGCACTGTCAGCACAGAGCCCAATGCAGGGCTTAATCTCACAAACTGTGAGATCATGACCTGAGCCAAAATCAAGAGTCGGACGCTTAACTAACTGAATAACCCAGGCGCCCCTAAAATAAAAATATTTTTAAGTTGGAGAAAGGGTTAAGTTGGTTGGTAATTATTGTCTCAGATTTTTTGTATGATTATTTCCCCAAGAAGACATACTGTGTTTACCCTACTGTTTAAAGCACCCTGTGGTGCAAAAGCTTGTGAAGTGACTAAGGGACTTCCAGAAATATAAATGTAAAATCTCATTAGAGAAGAAGTTCTGCATTAATCTTTAGCCATTGATTTACAGTGTACCCTAAGAATACTGTATTCTAGGTGAATTTTTTTTTCATCTAGTTCAATAATGTTGCAAAATAACTCGTCACTTCCCTCCCCTCACCATCCCTAAAGCCAGAATATCCTAACTTTCCTGGTTTCACCATGTTTCCAGTTACTCTCACAGAAACATTAGGAAACACACTACTGGCTTATCTCTTTTCCTTGTCCCCACCAAATATCTAAGGTAAATATTTTAGTCTTTCTCCACACAATCCACCATAAACATATAATTCTTTCTATCACTGCTTTTTCTTTTCCATTTATTTCTCGCAGTCAGCAGCTGAGTTTTTTTATCCCTTGCCTGTACTATATGAGTTCATGAACAGGTTTCCTACATACACTCTCTTTCTGCTTTCACTTAGCCTATGTACCATTTTCCTTCATTGTCTCTTTATCAACTATGAAATTAAGTATTGATTTTCAAATCAGGCCTTCCCCCACCATATTATGTTGACCTTCCTTTCCTGTCTAATCTTTCCCACTCCCCTATATGACCCGTACTTTACAAAGTGGACTGTCCACTCTTCTCTGAGCACCCACTAGCTCTCTTGTTCCAAGCCTTAGCACCAACTATTCCCACTGCCTCTCACTATTGTGTCCATTTTTCAAAGCCTAACTCACAATCCTCCTTCCCCATAAATCTTTCCTTGATCATCTTAGCTGAGTTTGTGGAGTCTTTTCTCCTTTCATTTATTTGTATGGAATAAATATTTATGCCTAACATGTATCAAATGATAAACTAGTGCTGGGGATTTAACAGTGACTAAGACAGAGTTGGTACCCCCCAACAAACACACCCAAAGAGGTTATAATCTAACAAAAAAGAAGACCTGATAGCTAATTTCACTTGTCGTGGGTTTTAAAAGGATTGGGACAACATGTTTAAAAGGGTATAACTTAGCCTGGGAATCAAGTGTGGCTTCCCTGATGTGCAGTATAGAAAGAGATCTGGAGAATGAAGAGGTGTTAGCTAGGCGAAGTAAGAGGGGATTAAAGGAATTTGGGGACAAGAAAGAGTGTTCTAGGTATAGGGAACAACATATGCAAAGGACCTGAGGTGGGAATGAACAGGGCATATTTGAAGAACTGAGAGAAAACCAGTATGGGCAGCCAGATGGGTTGTAACATGAATAATAAAACAGGGGAAATTGAGGTATTAGCAAAACATGGATTGATGACCTATAGGATCTAAAAAGGATTGGAACTGAAGTAAGGAGAGAGGATAGAGAAAAACAGGGAGAGAATGGAAGAAAAAAATGCCTGGAGACTCTAATGAGTTTGAAGAAAAAGGATAATATAGAACCTTTTGGTTGGTGAGGCCTATATTTCATTTCTCATTAAAACTTGTAGTACATATTCTGTCATATTTTATAGTTATTTATATAGTAGTCTTATTCTTTTTTTTTTATTTTTTATGTTTATTTATTTTTGAGAGAAAGATGGAGAGAGTGATCAGGGAAGGGGCAGAGGAATAGGGAGGGAGAGAATCTCAAGCAGGCTCCACACAGTTAGCATGAAGCCTGATGTGGGACTCAAAATCGCAAACCATGAAATCATGACCGGCTCGTAACCTCAGCCGAAACCAAGAGTCAGACACTTAACCGACTGAGCCACCCAGGCGCCCCTATAGTCTTATTCTTGATACTAAATTATAAGTCACCAGGGTACTTACTTAACGTTAATAATTATATTGTTATTAAGAATATGGGTCAATGGTTACAAGTAAAGAAGTCTTTGCTGCTATACTTATTTCTTCTCTGATAATTAAATTTTTTTCCACCATCTTATTCTGAATTCATCTTATATGTCATTTGGCAAATACTTATTGCCACAGGGTGCATAAGAGTTTAGCAAGCATAAAGAGAGGCACCAAACCAAAAAGCAAATTACATGCTACAAAATAATTTTCTAACTAACAAATGAGGTATTTTCTGGAGTTCCCTCTCTCTTTCAAAACATAGGAAGTGTTAGTATGTCTAGGCCTATCCACAGGACTGGAAAGAGAATGAGGACTAAAGAAGGGGCAGAAAATTAGGATTCAAATTTCCAGCTTCTTAATACTCTTGCTGCTTAGCCTATTCCTTAACTTTTCTTTATTGATCCACTCAGAACTTTTTTTCATTTGGGGTGGGAGTGCTTCACATTTTGGGAGAACAAATACACATGCACTAAGCCATTTTCAGAAATGAGTCACTAAGACTATTATAACCTAAATAAATGAGGCACTTTTTGCTTAAAGTGTCTCTTTTTAATACGCCTTTGAATTTCTCCTACCTTGGCTTCACTGAGTCTGATGTGTATTTTTTTACACAGATATAGACAGGATGTCCTTGTTTTTTCAGTTAGATGTCAGATAAACTCACCATACATTCATTTTCAACCTCATATATTTTTTAAAGTTTTTAATTATATGAAGAAGTCATCTACACATGATATTAAGGACCCAAAGTTAGTGGAAAATAATATTAAAACATAACAATTTTAAAATGTTAGTGATCACCATCTTCCATTTTTTTTGTTTTTGTTTTTTGTTTTTTGTTCTCCTAAGTACTTCCTAAGGGTGGTTACTCCAATAAAGCTGTGATATATGCACTCAGAGAATCCAGGGCTCATCACACCAGCATGGCCAAAAAATATGGGTGTTAAATGTCTCTTGGAAGAAGCCATCAAGGACAGTGTTATGAAACATGAGGATCCCTGGGTCACCACAATATTTAAGCTCAGTAGCTATGTTTTTGCAAACACTCTACAGTTCTGTCTGAGGTCTTATAGATGACCTGGAATAAAGTAAATAGGTATGCTTTGTAGATATCTTCAGTCATTATCATCTTTTTAGGAATTCAACCATTCTTTTTTATATTTAAGGAATTAAATAATTTTGTGAGTGATGTGAATCTGAGCGTGGCAGATTGGGTAAAATAAATAGTTCTATGTTTTTTGAGAAATAGGATTTTACTGTGTTTTGAAATCCCTCTAGATGTTTTCTTACAAAACTCCCAATAATTTAGTTACGAAGGCAACTGCCTCAGATGTGATGTCTGAGTTCTTGCTAATCTTTTAATTAATTATTTTGCTCTTTTATAGTCTCGTGATTCATGTCTGTCCTTAGCTGTCCATTTGTCTTTATGTCTCTGTGTGTCACACTTACTTCAGCTACTTTACATAAAGTAGAACTAGAACCCCCTGCATTCTATAGAATAAAAAGCAATCACTTTTTTGCCTTCTCACCCGTGATTGAGAGAAACCCCAATTCACAAAGCAATGCCTCACGGCTCTTCCTAGCCATAGGAGCTGTCCAACTCCCATGAGAACTGCCCCTTGGAGAGGCATGAGTTAGGATCTAGTTCTAAATGCATTTATAATGTGTATTTATCTTATTATTACTTTGAATAAATAATATGATACCGTGTCAAATATACTTCATCATATTAACATATAGAGTATCGAATATAGAATTATAGCAGAGATTTCCAAGACCTCAATGAGTGTGGTATATAGAAAAAGCAGTGCATTAGAAATAAGGAGGCCTAACATTCTTGTCTCAGAATCCTGCTGGTATTCTCTATGTGTATTTGAAGATAATTGTTTAATTTCCTGGGCCCTGTCAAGAAAGGGGAAAGAAGTAGAAGGCATGCCCATTCCTTTTAGTAGTATGATCCAGAATTTACATATATCCCTTCTGCTCGTGTACCTTTGGTCAGAGCTTAGTCAGTTGGTCACATGTGGGTGGAAAGGAAGCTGGAATATGTGGTCTGAACCTGTAACTTGTAGGATTGTATTACTAAAGGAATTGAACTGTTGAAGGACAACTAACAGTTGTTGCCATTGTCCCCTTTGATCAGGAAAGCAAACGCTGTCTCAGCACTGTCCTTCCCTTCTCACCTCCAAGCCCATATCTGGAATTGGGCCATATGGTCACACTTAGATGCAAGGAAGCTATGGAAGCAGAAAACAGGATTGACATGACTGGCTTTGACCAAAGGATCCTAAGCTTTCTTGGTTCACAGCTCCCTTTGGGTCTCAGTAATTTTCTCATGGTACCAACAAACAAACAAACAAACAAACAAACAAAAAAACCCATAAAAGTTCCATTTACAACTTAGTGGGCATTTGAATAAATTACACACATAAATCAAAAGAACAGTAATACTTTTTTTCACGTTTAAATGACCACATGTTACTAATGGAATGTAATACCTGAATCTAATACCTGTTTGGGGCTCTGCAACTTCGTAAACATTAGAATCAGATTGGACAGTGCCATTTGTTGTTCTCCATGCTTTTAATCCATACCTGTTTGTTTGTTTGTTTTGTTTGTTTGTTAATAATCATGGCAACCACTGAAAATCCAGCTCCTCTGATATGGCATAGTCAAAAGAATGTAGTGATTTAATATGGAAACTGTACTCTACACTAGTAGGTTGCACACTGTGCAACAGATGTTGAGTCCCAGTTTCCCTTGAAAGTTAAACTATGCCATGGCCCACAGTGAGTTTACTTTGGCACTTGGAGACTAGGCACACAGTTTGAGAATCATGGGCTTAATTGTGACCCATTGTTTGGAGCTTGACATATTGCTCCCCAGACAAGAATCAGGTTTCTTTTAAAGAGAAGGAAGGGAGAATGGAAATTGTTTAGGAAACTAACAATTTCTCCCTCAGTCTGACCCAGACAGGCTAAGTATATTTTAGAACAGAGGTCATGCCTATTTTTATAACTATTTTATGTATAGTACAATTTTTGGTACTTAGAAGTCAGCATATATTTATTAAATGAATAAAGAAATGAAGACTATATGGTTAAGGGTATATATTTAATTCTATTAACCATAATGCCAGATTATAGGAAATTTGTTGCCTATATAATAAGCTTCGGTGTGAATTTAAGGGCCTGTACTATGCCTTCCTCACCTCTTACTTCCAGGGTCCAGCAATTATTTGGCAAATTCCAGATGACAGAAAGGTGTTGGTGGGATGAATGATTGAATGTCTCAGTAAGAGCTAGTTCTGTCTCCAGACACCATTACAAAGAAGTTTCATTACATGGATAATGAAAATGCTTATTACTGAACTCTCAATATAAATGCCCATGCTGACTGTCAAGAAAGAAAAATAACTACTCTGTCTTATCACTATGGATCTAAGGCTTTTCTTTGTTACCACAGTCACCACTAGACAAACTGACAAAAAGAGAGAAGCAGAACTTCTTGAGATATGAGAAGGACCTTTCCTATAATGGTTTACCTTGTCAGCAGCTAAACCATTTCACAATTCAAGGTCATTTCATAAAGCCTAGAAAGTGACTTTTTCAAAAGGAGCCACCAAATTTTATAAGTATGATAGATATGTGAACAAAATTTGTCTTTCTCCTTTTTCTTGTCCCCTCAGCCCAAATTTATTTTTTATGCTTTTGCAACAAAGGGAGCTATTTAAGCTCTTTGCCCTTGGTTCCCGTGATTATAAAGTGCACAACTCTGTGCCATTCTGTGGAAGACGTGAATGTAGTAGCATGTTTAGAGTTATGTTACCTATGGTTATTTGATTTTTCTGGTAGTATATTTATATGTCTCTATCACATTGAGACATATGTGATTCTTTTGAAGGGAGTATTTTGAAGGCAGAATCCATGTTCTTTTCATTTTGGAATCTGCAGAGCATTGCACAAGACCCAGTACAGAGTAGCTACCCAGTATATGTTTGTTGAGTTGGCAAACTATTTATCAATATTTTCCTCCAAAGCATTAAGCATGGTGTTTATTCATAATAAATACTCAATGTGTTTGTTTTTATTTTGTGAGAGCCAAAATCATCTTTTTTTTTAATTTTTTTTTTCAACGTTTATTTATTTTTGGGACAGAGAGAGACAGAGCATGAACGGGGGAGGGGCAGAGAGAGAGGGAGACACAGAATCAGAAACAGGCTCCAGGCTCCGAGCCATCAGCCCAGAGCCTGACGCGGGGCTCGAACTCACGGACCGCGATATCGTGACCTGGCTGAAGTGGGACGCTTAACCGACTGCGCCACCCAGGCGCCCCATTCTTTGTTTTATTGAAGAGTATTTTATATACATTTAAATATATATGTTAGTATGTTTTTCTACCAATGTAATTAAAGCTTTCACTGAGTATTTACTAGTTTCAGGTCAATGTCTAAATGCCACACTGATGTTGCAGTGTTTTATATTCCTAAATTTTATTTTTATTTTTATTTATTTATGTATTTAGAGAGAGGGTGCAAGTGACAAGGGGCACATAGAGAATCCCAGGAGGGGGAGAGAGAGAGAGAGAGAGAGAGAGAGAGAGAGAGAGAGAGAGAAGGGCTCACCTGAAGTGGGGCTCGAGTTCACCCAATGTGATACTCAGGCTCACAAAGCATGAGATCATGACCTGAGCCCAAGTCAGATGATTAATGACTGAGCCACCCAGTCACCCCTAAATTTTATTTTTAAATGCATTTTTATTTATTTATTTTTTTCCAAGCACAAAAGTAATACATACTCATTGTTTGTATTTTATATACATATATATATTTCATGTATCCTCTAATTTTTATGAATCTGTTTATATGTAATAATATTTTTACAACTTTGGGGTGTGAACTTTTAAAGGAAATTGAATCATACTGCTCACACTATTTTGCAGGGTTTTGTTTTTGTTTTTTTTTTTTACTTTATAGTGTATCTAAACTTTAAAGTGTAAAAGATCTTTCAACTAACAAATACAAATTCTCCTTATTCTGTTTAATTCCTAGATCTTACTTTTAGATGTTCACGGTACCCTATACTCCTACTTTGAATAGCTTATCACACTTTAAGTTTAAATTAGTGCTTGTAAAATTGTAAGTTTTATTCCTGTTTCCCTATTAAATAGATTGTAAATCCCATGCATAACACACACTACCTGAAACATAGGCAGGTAACAGCAACAGATGCTATGAATGAATGAATGGGTGGTGGGCCCACTCATGGTGGACCTTCCATCCCAAGACTTTATTTACAAAGCCTGTGCTCTTGCCATGTCTTCAAACGGTCTCCCCTTAGAGGTTCCTCTATATGCTTTATATGCTATGGGGTTCTTTAAAAAAAAATTTTTTTTAATGCTTATTTTTGACAGAGGGAGAGAGACAGAGCATGAGCAGGGGAGGGGCAGAGAGAGAGAGGGAGACACAGAATCTGAAGCAGGCTCCAGGCTCGCTACGGGGTTCTTATTGCTTACAATTACATTATTTTTAGTTTCATGTAATATAGTTTAGGTCAATGCAAAGTCAGAGAAATAAGCATTTTAGATATTTGGAAGTATAGGCATAATAATTACATAATGATAAAAATCATCAGCATTTTAAATCTTTTAAGTTATTGGAGCTTGGTAATTTTCAAAATTAAAAAGACAATACACATTTACAAAATAGCTTTTTGTTTTCACTTTTCTGCCCATTCTCTTTCTACCTATTTGAGAAGAAAAAGTTTCTAATCTACAATAATTATATTAAATGAAATGATGAATGGCAGAGATAGCTAGTTAACCCTAGTACTTGTTCCCATGGTGGTGGGGTCTTAGATTTGTGACCATTCACAGTGGATACCTTATTTCCAACTTACAGCCAGGCATGGCCTACACCCCTCTCATAACCAGTGTTAAAGTAGGTTCGTAAATGACAAAACTTGGGTAACTGGATGGCTCAGTCAGCTAAGTGTCTAACTTGATCTTGGCTCAGGTCATGATCTCAGGATTCATGAGATCTAGCCCCATGCCAGGCTCTGCACTGACAGCACAGAATCTGCTTAGGGTTCTCTCTCATTACCAACCCCCCCCCCAATAAATAAATAAACTTAAAAAAAATAAATGATAAAACTGAGGCTAAGAAGGTGTCATCTGTACAAGGTAATAAAACTAGACACTGGACTGGTGTCTTGGGTTCTTATTATTTATGCTTTTTGTCATATTGCTCACCAATCTTTTTGAGGCCCATCATAAAGTATATGACCTTACTGTTTTATTTTTTTTTTTTTTTTTTTTTGTGAGAGAGGGAGTGGAGGAGAGGGGGAGAAAGAGAGGAAGAGAGAATCCCAAGCAAGCTCCACGCTCAGCGCTGAGACTGACACAGGGCTCTATCTCAAGACCATGAGATCATGACCTAAGCCAAAATCAAGAGTCAGACACTTACCCAGCTGAGCCACCCCAGGTACCCCATAGTACATGTTATTAATGAAGTTTGATAAGTTGTTTTTCCCAACTCCATTATGGACACATGCTTATCTGCACAAGTGAGAGAAGAACATGGGCACCAAGGAAGATTTTATTGTTTATAAATAAGGTAAAATTTCTCTCTCCCTCTGGGAATGAGGAGCTATTGGAAGAGTGTAGACAAAGAATATATCCCATTTAAAACACTCTGGGCTCAAGGAAAAGGTAGTATTAATTGCTGTCTATACTCTTGACCTAGCTACTGGAAAGTAATGTTTTATTTCCAATCCTCAAAAAATCAAGCAGTCCATTCATTGACTGAAACACTATAAACCTAATTGAAAAATCCACATGCAGAAAAAAGCCCAGTTGCTGATTTGAGTGCTCTAATTTAATTAAAATTAATTGAATTAATTAATTTCAAAAATTAATTTTGAAAATTTCAAGCTGGAAATTTTAGTATGCAATTTGTATTTGAGGTCATGCCCCAGTGCACTCAAATTTCAGTATTCTTCATTTTCCTGCGGGACCCAAATATGGACAACCTTAGTAAACAAGATTCTCCTCCACTTCCTTTGTGATTGTTTTGGTTACTGTTCCATATTGCTTTTGCTATAGCCTTAATCAGAAGGACAATCTGTATAGAAAGATACACTGACCTTGACCTTTTCTCCAACCCACTTTAAAAAGAAACCATTTTGGGAGGGTCTCTGATAGTTTCTTTTTCAATTTGTCTGCTTTTCTTTCTGTGTATTTTGTTCCTTTTTGTTTGTGTGGAATAGGGACTGAATATTGATGACTGAAAGTTTGGATTTTTTCCAGGCATTTATTTTGGGACAAGCTCTCAGTCTGTTGGCACTAATACCTACCCACTTCCCTGTCCTCTCCCCACAATATGACAGACTCTCTTCCCTCTATGTAGTGGGAAGAGTGGGAGTTCTTTAAAGAACCACTGTAAATTTATTTACAAGAGATTTTCTGGGAAAACATTAGATAAGGCCCAGGGAGCTCATTAAAGATAATAAAACTAGTTGCTCTGATTTTTTTTTTTAAAGGAAATATTCTTTAACCACTTCCTTGCATTTCCATCATTAAAATTGTCTCTAACTTGACCTTTCCTGAATAGCCAATTCTCATGTAACTTCCTTTCCCCTTCTACAGCATGAAGTATTTTACTGAGATGATTTTTCCCGGTACAAATATTTGCATTTTAAGGAATTGGGAGATGTTAAATCACTGTACTGCCCTGCTCTTTTTCCACATCCTATGATTCACTTGAGATTCCAGATTCGTGGTGTTTTTGCTTTCATATTTCCATGCCATGAGGACTGGAATATGGTGAAGCTTTGCAGTGAAAGTTAGAAGCTCTGAATATTACTGGGTAACTTTGGCCAACGACCTTTACATTTCTTTTTTTTTTTTTTTTTTTTTTTTTTTTTTTTTACTGTTTCTAGTTTTGCCTTTCCCAGAATGTCATATAGTTAGGATCATACAGTACATAGCTTTTCAACGTTTTATTTTATTTTTGGGACAGAGAGAGACAGAGCATGAACGGGGGAGGGTCAGAGAGAGAGGGAGACACAGAATCGGAAACAGGCTCCAGGCTCCGAGCCATCAGCCCAGAGCCTGACGTGGGGCTCGAACTCACGGACCGTGAGATCGTGACCTGGCTGAAGTCGGACGCTTAACGGACTGCGCCACCCAGGCGCCCCGACCTTTACATTTCTTATTAGTAAGATGTATGTATGATGACTAGTAATCAACTGATCCATACATTTGTTTGGGTTTGACTACTAAAGTCAAAGTAGTAATTAATTACTAGTAATTCATGAATAAAAGAATTACAAAGGAAGGGTTACTTGGATTAAAGAAAAGGAAGAACATTTTTTTCAAACATTATCACATTCTTGGTTTTAAATGACTAGCAACCTTCCTACTGAGGAGTGTAAAGTATTTTTTCAAAAGGTGCTAACATAATTATAGTGACATAATTTTAGCAGTCTCCTAAGTAGGTAAAATAATATCATAATTATATTTAATTTGTCCAAAACCAAAGTTTTTTATGACTCCTCGATTCTCTCACTCCCTTGCAGACCAAATTTCAGTTCTACATTAGGCATAAAAATTCCTGCATTTCATATCTCGACAGTGTCTATACTGTTATGTATTTCTTTTATTTTTGAACTGTTATATATTTCTTATATGCCTTTGACACTCATTCTAATCCTTCCTTATATACATTGTTATTATTCTCTAGAGTTTTAAATGACTTCCATCTTCTAAATTGAATTTTAGTTTGCTGGAAAAAAAAAGAATTGCATAGTCTATTTACTCCCAAGTTGTATCTATTATTACAGAATAAATCTTAATAAATAAATCATGACAACTTGCTGCATAGTTCCTTGGCATTAGAATATATAAAAATAATTGCTGGGGCAATTAGCATTAGTCTATGTAAATAAATAAGAAACAGTTCATTTTGATCAGTTTCTCAAAATTATATATTATTTCCTTCAAACATGAACTTTGTCTCAATAAGCATAACATCCAGTATAACCCACTGTAGTAGTAAAGCATCTTTTAGTTATGGGGAAGGAGGGAGTGACTAAAGCTTTGCAATCATAATATTTTACATTTTATAGCATTTTATATTTTTCACAGCTATTTTTATGTGCCTTGCGGAGTAGACACAAAATGTACTTTAATATAACAGCACACTATTTGAAATGAATATTAGGTTTTACTGGAAATACTTTGAAAGACAGTATAGAATGATGGAAGTATTAGAATCAAAGTGCTTGGGTTTGACCCCAGCCCCACTCCTTGCAAGCTGTAAGCTTTGTTAAGTTTCTTACCCTCTCTATATCTCATTTTCTTCATCTATAAAATGGACATGGTTATAACAATTGGCGGTGATAATTAAACGAACACATATAAAGCACTTAGAATCATGCCTAGAACTTACTTAGCATTGAACAAATGTCTACTTTTATTACCATTTGCAAAAATATTTCAATGTGTTATGATTTCTAGCTGAATTCATATTTATTACCATAAAATTTACATTTAAAAATGGATCAGCTGTAGTTGATAAGTTTATTTCTCTAACTACAGTGTGAGAAACATGGGTATAACCACAGTGTCTTAAATTTTTGTACAAACTATCCCTTAGCAAGTACTTTTTATTATGTGCTCAACTTTTTCTTATGTGCTCAACTGATGCTTGAATACTGTCCGTTAACTGAATAATGAACTTTCTATTGCTGGATAAATATTTATTGGAATGTGTTCAGATTTGGTCTTTTTAAATTTGTTCTGCTTTCTTCAACTGTCCTGGGCAAGTTTCCTTTTTTTTCTTTGTCAATTGAAACATGTATAAAAGTAAATAAATAAATATATATATATATATATATATATATATATACCATCAAAAATATTTTAGAGAAGTTATGAATTCTCTCCAATGCTATTCCATTCCTCCTATAAGCATCCTTATAATCCCATTCTCCAGAGGTTTGCCAAATATCCTCTTTGTTTTTTATATACTATATAAACATAATGACATGCCCATTATGTGTGTATACACACACACACACACACACACACACACATAGTGAACATTCCTACATCTACTACTAAGGTTCAGAAGAAGAAAGTTGTCAATACACTGGAAACCCTATCCGTTCTTTTTTTTAATGGCTGCAATGATTTAAGACTATACCTTTATTTATTTATTTATCAGTAGATATTTAAGTTGTTCCTAAATTTTTGCTGTTACTAATAATGCTGTAACAACTATTTCTATTTTATTTATTTATTTATTTTTAATTTTTTTTTCAACGTTTATTTTTTTGGGGACAGAGAGAGACAGAGCATGAACGGGGGAGGGGCAGAGAGAGAGGGAGACACAGAATCAGAAACAGGCTCTAGGCTCCGAGCCATCAGCCCAGAGCCTGACGCGGGGCTGGAACTCCCGGACCGCGAGATCGTGACCTGGCTGAAGTCGGACGCTTAACCGACTGCGCCACCCAGACGCCCCTCTATTTTATTTTTATATTATCATATAACCATTGTCTATAGGATGGATTCCTAGCAATAGGATTACTCGGTAATAGAACATATACTTTTCAGACTTTGATAGGGAAAACTGCATTATCCTCCAAAAGTTTATGCAAATTTATACTTCCACCAACAATATAATAGTTCATTTCTCTACACCCCATACCTATCCAACAGTCGCTGATATCAATCTTTTAAATTTTTCTAATTTGATTAGAAAAAATATATTTATTTTAACTTAAATTTTTAACCGGTGAAGTTCAGTATCTGTTCGTATCTTTACTATGTATTTGTACTTCTTTGGTGAATTATCTGTTCAAACCCAGAACCCATTATTCTATTGATTTATGTTTTTTTGTTGCTTTGTAGGAATTCTTTATAAAACATATGTAAATTTTTTGTCTGTTATGTGTCATAAGGATTTTCTTTAGGGTATGATTTGAAAGTTTCTTATGCATCATTGACTACATGAAGGCATAGGTGCCTGAAGTTAAAGAATGAATATTTAATAAACCATTTTTTCACACTTCCATAGTATTTTAACCTCTCACAGCAAAGGTTATTTAAGAAACAGGGATTACTGGATCCAAAATTGTATTTGTTGGGGCACTTGGGTGGTTCAGTTGGTTAAGCAGCTGACTTGATTTCGGCTCAAGTCATGATCTCAGGGTTCCTGAATTCAAGCCCCACATTGGGTTCTGTTCTGACCATGTGGAACCTGCTTGGGATTCTCCCTGCCCCTCTCTCTCTGCCCCTCCCCTGCTTGTGTTCTCATCCTCTCAGAATAAATGAATAGAACTTAAAAAAAAATAAAATAAAATTGTATTTGTCATTTTTGTTTTCATTCCTCGATATGCACCTATACATTAAGTTATTTGCACTTAATTCTTTCCATTCTCATGGATAAAGGGTACTGCACTGCTACAAACCCCATTTTAGAGTTATATATCTAGTTTTCCAAAGAGGCAACCTATTACAATACCAAATAAATCACTATATGGAAACTACGTATTCCTCAGTAAAAGGACAATTACATTTGTTTAAAGAGTCAAGACTTCAAATCATTTTTCTTAAGTATTCTTATATGTACCTCTAACCATCTCTTATATGTATGTTCTGTTTCTAGAATTTTTTTTGTTAAGAAAGGAACTTTGGATATGATAGAAGATGATAGCCCTAGAGGGGCGCCTGGGTGGGTCAGTCGGTTAGGTGTCCAACTTTAGGGGATCAGGTCATGATCTCACGGTTTGTGGGTTCGAGACCCACATCGGGCTCTGTGCTGACAGCTCAGAGCCTGGAGCCTGCTTCAGATTCTGTGTCTCCCTCTCTCTCTTCCCCTCCCCCAATCATTCTCCATCTCTCTCTCTCTCTCTCTCAAAAATAAACATTAAAAAATTTTTTAAAAGACCCTAGAAAACCTGAAAATATATTTAAAAATAACTTCAACACTTTATATAGTACTAATATAAATGAATAATTGCTTTTATTAGAGAGGAAACTGCTTGACTCTATTCTTACAAAAACAAAAAAAACCCAAAAAGGACACACATGCACTTTTGTAAGAGGTATTCAATTATAACCATAGATTATTTTTTTTCCTTTTCCTTGTAAATTTATGGGTTATGTATCTTTTATTTTTTTAATTGTTTTTAATGTTTATTTATTTTTGAGAGAGGGAGACACAGAGGGTGAGCAGGGGAGGGGCAGAGAGAGAGGGAAACACAGATCTTAAGCAGGTTTCAGGCTCTGAGCTGTCAGCACAGAGCCTGATGCCAGGCTCGAACCCATGAGCTGTAAGTTCATGACCTGAGCTGAAGTCGGATGCTTAACCCACTGAGCCACCCAGGTGCCCAGGGTTATATATGCTTTAGAGACAGGGAATATATCTTATCAGTAGCCTATACGTAGAGCAGATATTCTGTCACTTGAATTTTTAAAATTTAAGTTTTCCAACCTGATTAAAATTTCTTGTCTACTATCTATAGAAAGAAAAAGAATAACATATTTTGAGAAATAGGAAAGTCTGATCCATAATTTCTTAAGACTATCATGTGCTTTATGGTAATTTATTTTTAAATGTTTTAGTATATTTAATGTGATTTTAACATCTTTAATATGTTAGAAAATAAATGTACTCTCTATTTCTTCATCCTCTGCTAATTGTGTTCTGGTTGTTGTTTAGTTCATATGCATGAAACAACTAAACTCTGGCAAGAGTTTTTAGCCGGGCTCAGCTTGTAATAAGCCAAAAGATTTTGAAAGAAGATGGGCATTCTTTAGCTTCCAAAATGTTGACTCTGGATTCAGCAGCCACCAAGTAATAATAGACTACCCACTGACTTAAAGGTCAGAATCATAGAGTGATTAGAACATCATGATTATGTGAAGAAAAAAACATTGCATCATCTTGTGCCAAGTTTGGATTGGATTGTGTTCTCTGACCTACTTTCCTTAGACTGGTTTGGTCTGTATGGACAGAACATGTACCAGAATTCTCTGAAGACTATTAGTTATTATTTAAAATATGAAGATTTTAAAGAAGTCATATATTAATGATTCTTACCTTCCCAGCAATATTATTCATGTGGTTAATTTGTCAACACCTAGGTGATATAAAGAACCTAACAGTGTTCAAAAACAAAGACAAGCAATATTACTGGAAGCCTTGATATAGGCTAATATGAGAAACTTAATTGACATTTATACAGGTTATACAGGTCATTATGTTTATAAAATATATATATATATATTTTAAAATAACTTATACATAATGTACATACATAAAATTCATCCTTTTAGCATGTACAGTTTAGTGGTTTTTAGTATATTCACAGAGGTTGTACAGTCTCCCACAGCAAAGGTTATTTAAGGAACGTGGATTACTGGGGCGCCTGGGTGGCTCAGTCGGTTAAGCGTCCGACTTCAGCTCAGGTCATGATCTCACGGTCCATGGGTTCAAGCCCCGCGTCGGGCTCTGTGCTGACAGCTCAGAGCCTGGAGCCTGTTTCGGATTCTGTGTCTCCCTCTCTCTGTGACCCTCCCCCATTCATGCTGTGTCTCTCTCTGTCTCAAAAATAAATAAACGTTAAAAAAAAATTTAAAAAAAAAAGGAACGTGGATTACTGAATCTACAATTGTATTTTGGGGGGCCAATATCACCAATATTTAATCTCAAAACACTATCATTACCCCAGAAAAAAAAAACCCATCCTATTATCAGTCACTCCCCTAAGCTGGTTCTTTGGGATAAGCTTCTGACTAGACTGACCAAGAAAAAAAAAGACAGAAGACACAAATAACAAATGCAGTTTTCTAAATAGATAAGAAGAGAATGTTACTAATGTTATTAAACACCTTCATCAATAAATTTTAAAAAGTTGTTGCAATGAACAAATTCTTAGGAAAACACAATTTACCAAAAGTAAAGAAAGAGAATAGAAAACTTTGAGTAGTCATAACTCTTACAGAAAATGAATCCATATTGGGGCACCTGGGTGGCTCAATCGGCTGTGTCCAACTCCTGATTTCAGCTCAGGTCATGATCTCACGGTTCATGAGTTTGAGCTGTCAGCTCAGAGCTTGCTTGGGATTCTCTCTCTTTCCCTCTCTCTCTGACCCTCCCCCCCCCCACTCTCTCTCTCAAAAATAAATAAAAATAAACTTAAAAGTAAAGACAATGAATCCATATTCAAAATCCTTTCCACAAAGAAAAGTTCAGGTCCAGATAACTTTACCAATGGATTCTATCAAAAATTAAAGGAAGAGATGGATCTGTTCCAACACAAACTGTTCCAAAGAATAGAGAGTGACCTACTTGTTTTATGAGGCCAACATAAATGTGTTACCAAAATTTAATGGTGTTATGAAAAATGAAAATTATGAGGAAGGAAGAAAAATTATGAGAGTAAACTTTATTATCTCAATAGATGCAGAAAAGGCATTTGATAAAATTTATCATCTTTTTATGGCAAAAAAAATTTAGCTTACTAAGCATAGAAAGGAACTTCATTAATATGATAAGGATCTCTACAAAGAAACAATTAGCAATTATACATAATGGAGATTCACCAAAAGCTTTATCTTTGAGATCTGGAATAAGGCAAGGATGATCACTATCACCCCTTATATTCAGCCTTGTTCTGGAGGTCTGAGCAGGTGCATTAAAGGAAAATAAAAGTATGCAGATTAGAGAGGAATTAGTAAAATTTCCATTATTTGTATATAGTTGTGTTGAGTGATACTTCAAAAGCATCTACAGATAAATGATTGGAAATAACAAGGCTGATGAGTAAAAAATCAGTATTAGGCAACTACCAATCTGAGATCTCTACGTGGGTATCTTGGAGTCATCTCACTGTTAACAGGGCCCAAATCCTTGATTTTTTTTTCTCTAAAATGTATCTCATCTCCCTTCTAATGCCCTTATTTCTGTCAATGGCAACACCATTTACCTAGTTACCCAAGCCAGAATTAAAGGTAGGAATGCTTCTAGCCTTTGTAAAAATCAGAAAAGGGCACTTTTTGCATATGCATGTAGCCCATGGCGGGACAGGGCTTTGTGAGCTCAGTGTGTGATAGATTTCAGCTCTATGTGCCCTTGTCACCTTGGTACTCTTACACAGTGAGCATCCCTCACAACTGTATGTGGCAGCCCTCTTCTGATCTTCCCCCATTTTCCAAACTCCATTCGTAAATACTGTCAAGTCTATCTCCAAAATATATCATGAGCTGTTCTCTTCTCTTCTTCTCTGCTCCTTCTACCTCAGTCTGGGCCATCATCATCTCCCACCCTGACTACTGTACAATACCCTCCTGGCTGGTCATTCTGTTTCTACTCTTGTTCCCCTCCAATCTGTTCTCCACATAGCAGCTAAAGGGATCATCTTAAAACATAAATCCAGTAACATCAGTCTCCTGCTTCAGTTCTTCAATGGCCTTCCATGTCACTCATAAAAAAACAACAATTAAAAACCCCAACCTCTTTACTATGAACTGCAAGGCCCTGTGTGATCTGCCCCTGTCTGTGTTTTCAGCCTCATCTTGTGCCACTGTCTCTGTCCATTCTGCTCTGGCCACTGTAATCTTACTTCAGTTTAATTAACTTGCCAAAGTTCTCAAGTACCTCAGGCTTTTGCACCTGCTGGTCCCCCTTTTTGAACAGTAAAAATTACTACAATTTCTTTTGCTGTTTCTATGCGCCAGGCACTGTTGTAAGAGCCCTCTGTATAATACACACATCTACTCCTCACGACAATAGTATGGAATAGGTACTATCGTGCTCCACATTTTACAGATGAGCAAACAAAGACACAGAAAGTTTAATTTTTTTTAACGTTTATTTATTTTCTTGAGACAGAGAGAGAGAGAAAGAGCATGAATGGGGGAGGGTCAGAGAGACAGGGAGACACAGAATCTGAAACAGGCTCCAGGCTCTGAGCTGTCAGCACGGAGCCCGATGCAGAGCTCGAACCCATGGACCACAAGATCGTGACCTCAGCCGAAGTCGGACGCTCAACTGACTGAGCCACCCAGGCACCCTCAAAGACACAGAAAGTTTAAATAAATTGCCCAAAGTGCCACTTGGTAAATGATGAAACCAGGATGCACTTCTCCACACTTTTTATGGCAGCCTCTTCTTAATTCTGGGCGTAAGCATATGTCCCATCCTTGGGGAGGCCTTCCTTCCCTGGCCCCTGTGTTGGAGATGGTCTCACTGTTGGTCACAATCTCAGCTCCTGGTCTGTGTGCTTCATCGTGTGTGCTATGACTTGCTGTTATTATTTTTATCTGTTTTTGCCCCATCTCTCTCATGAGAACAGAAGGAACTCACTATACAAGCATCAATATGCCAAATGCTATAAAATACAAAGTGGTGAAAGAGCATACTTGTTCAACATCTAGTACATTGCTTTGTGTGCAATAACTATTCGACAAATGTTACCAAATTAATAAGAACAACATACCTTTCCTAGTCAGACACTTACCTGCACAAAATAAGTCTTCTACAATTTAAAACCAAATGAAAAATAAAAATTGCTAAAATTTCTCCTCAATCAACTTTTGCTAGAAAAACCCTACTTATGTTCAACTTACTGTAAGGACCATATAACCACAGAGACAGGAAGGAATGTGTCTAGCCATGAATGGATGATAGGCCAATAAAGTTGTTGTTGTTTTTTTTTTTTCAAAAGAACTCACTGTTGAGATCTTTTCTGATTCTGGGCTACATGCAATGCCTTTGATAGTAATTATTACTTTATTTTAGCTAGAGATTTAATTAGGAAATAAATATCCAGTATTTCTTTTCAGCCAAATGCCTTAATTTATTCTAATGTTCTGCCAGGTTTCTTATCAAGAGTAGCAGAAACTGATTGGCTAATTGAAGCAAAGAGAATTTCTTGAGAGGATGTCAGGTTCACAACACCAACAGGAGACTGGAACACAGGACGCTTGGAAATAGGCAGGAGCTAAAAGGTCACTAGAGTCAAAAAGCCAGATGCAACCCCACAGTGACTGCTTCCTCAACAGATGACCTACACGAGGTGCCACCACCACCCTGCCACTGTCCCCCATCCTGGCATTGCCCATAAAATACAAAATCCTGGGAGAAAGTGCCTGATTAGCCTAGCTCATGTGATAGGCTGCCCGAGTCTTCTCACATTAACACAATACACAGTTAATTCTCTGGAAGGAAACTGGAGATACGTAATACTGGGAGGCCAAAACCAAAAATGTCTTTTACATAAGTTGTGCAAGGAAAAGCAGAAATAATGTGTTTTCACATTTTCTTCTTTTTAGAATTTTGTTAAAGGCACAGATTTTATGCACACGCAGAAATCTGAACATTAGAAGGGACTTCACTCTTCCTCTAGCCTGACACTCCTATTTGATTTAGGCATTAAACAAAAAAATTCATATTCTCACCGAAGAGTGAAATATGTAATGAACATTCATGAATAAGTCATGTGTGACATGGGCTTATCAGAATTAAAAGTCAAGAAGGCATCCACCATCTTGACAGAAGTGAAGAGGGATGTTTAATTTGGGTCATGACCCAACCATATTTTCACCTACCTATTGGCCTCTTCCTATGGTTTGCCATGTCTGTGAGTTTCATTTTGGACATACTAACTCAAGCTCAGTATGTCCCAAACCAAACTCATCTCTTCCACACCTGCCACTTCTCTTGTTTTTCCAGTCTTGATAGGCCCACCCCATCCAATCTAGCCACCAGCTCCAGAAACCCAGGGCTCATCCATGACTATCCCACACTTCACCATGCACATGCCATCATATCACCAAACTCTCAGTTATTCCTACAGATTGCTTTTCACGCGTATGCCTTGCTCTCCATCCCCCCTCGCCAGCATCTTGGCTCAAATTCATGACATCTGTACTTCTTACCACCTAACTTTTCTTCCAGTTTTGGTTAATTTTAGTAGGTATTGTAGGACATGCGGTTTAGGCCACTGGGTACAATTCCAGCCATATATCTTACCACTTCTTCCCATCTTGTGAATGACTGGAATTCTGAATATATCCTACTCTTTCATGTACCTCAATTTTTAATGTGCTGGTTTTCAATTGGTTAATCTTTCTACCTGTGTGGGTCATTCTTGTCCTCCTAGTGTGCCTGCTAAACTTCTACTCCAGCCTTTCGGATTCTGTTTTATCAAATTTTTCCTGAAGACTTTCCCATCCCAACTCTACCACTCTCAAGTGGACTTGGGCATTTCCTCTGAGCTTCCATAGCACTTGTCCATTTTCCCCTAGACTATTTGCCTACTCTCCTTATTTGTCCGTGTGTCTGTTTTCCTTTTTGAACTGAGAGCTCCTTGAGTGCAGGGACTGTGGCGCATTCATGGTTGTGTTTTCTCACTCACTGCATTCATTTAGCGCCTGCTACACCACGGGCAACAAAATGAACAAAATGGTAACACATGAAGCATGCTTCACTGAATGAAACCCACAGATGAGGATGAGACTGTAGGAAACTCCAGAAACCAAGCTGAGAGGGGCCTGTGCGTCCTCACCCTGTCATGCCTATTACCCCAGCTGCACAGTGGCACCCAAAGGGAAGGAACCTCAGGAGAGCAGCCTTCATCACATGCCAAGTGCTGGGACCCCCTTCTCTCTTATTCTCACCAATTTTTGTTATCTTACCGCATTTGCCTAGAATACAAACTACTTGCAGCTCCCATTTCTAGCCCAGGACTTGCCTCAAAGACCTAACAACCGTTTGGGTCCATTCCATTGTAAATCTCCTTACACGGAGTTCATTCTATTTCTTCTTTGCTGTTCCAAGTGATGACACCCCTGCATCAGCCTTTGACCCGTGGACTGTGCCTCAGTGTTGGCCCTCATGGTCCGCATTGCTTTTGGGATCAAGCCTGAAGATAGAGAGGGATATCTTGGGCAAGGCTAAAATGAATATCAGCCTAATTTAAAGAAAAAAAAAAAAAAAAGTAGAGCCATGGGAGAGAGTCCAGAGTCCAGACCTAACCGTTTTATCTGGAAATGTCTGTTTGTCTTAACGCCCACTTTTCATGGCCTTGTGTCCATGTACTACATGTGTGCACTCATCCATATGTTCTTCTGTTCATTTATTTCTTTGGGCGCTTCCTGAGCTTCTAGTCTATGCTAGACTCTGGGATAAAAAGATTTTAGAACAAAGACATTTTCCCTGCTCTTCAGATTGCTCATAATCTGGAAGGAGAGAGTTCCATGAATGATAATTATAAAACATAAAATAAATGTGTCAAAATAAAGGAACAACTGACTGGCTCAGTTGGAAGACCATGCGACCTTGATTTAGGGGTTGTGAGTTCGAGCCCCACAATGGGTGTAGAGATTACTTAAAAGTAAATAAATAAAAATTAAAAAAAATAAACGTGTCAAAATAAATATGCACAGGTCTAACAGTAACAGAGGAGAGAGTGTACAATCTTAAAGGTAATATCTGGTGCCTGACATAATCCCAAAATGTTAAATATTTCATGCAAGGCTTTGTATAACCCTGCTCCACTTTTCTAACCTTCTTTCTTTTGGTTTTATTATTTCTTTATATAATTAAACTCTCTAAAGTCCAACCATATGTGACACTACCACAGAAGATGCTCATCGGGCATTTTAGATAGATTTTATTTTATTCTATTTTATTTTATTTTATTTTAATTCAAGGTTGTGAAGTAAGACTAATTTATTTGGGGGAGGAAATTTGATAGAATATATTTGCCTTCAATATAGTCAACCTTCTACCAGCTATATGCATCACCCCAAATGATAAATAATCTTCGTTTCACAGATAATCTTAAAATCATGCACAGTTAAATTTAGGATGCATTTTTTTGCTTTCCTACTCTATTATCTTACCTAGGAGATATGCCCCATAGACTTTCCCTTTTTCAGGCTGTCAGCATTTAAAATTTAAAATTAACATGCATTTTCTAACCATATGCCAATGTTGATAAGTTTCTGATGGATGATGAGGAAGGAAACTGTCTGAGGACAAAAACTTGTCTTGCACAATCCCCAAACGAATATATGTTTAAATGGCTGTTTTCATTGTTCTCCTGTGTGTGTCTGTGCATGTGAAGTCAAGATATGAACAGCTTGCAGAAAAATAGTCCAACTCCTATATCAAAGAGGTCTATGATACATGTAATAGCAGTGTTCACAAGTGTATTTTCGAAACAGCCTTTGGGTGGAGTTCTATTACTGCCAACGGATTTAGTTGTTGTGGTTTATTCTAACACTTACTGTCACTTTGAACAATTAAGGTTGTTTGATCCAACGTTAGAAGACTGCATTTCATGAGAACCAAGACAACATCTCCTCTAGCTGTCTGGGCCAGCAGTGTGCGTCACACCACAGACAGCCTGCCCAGCCACTTCTTTCCGGTTCCTGTTTTTGTCTGAAAAATGGCAAAGTTGGGAATTAAAAATGAGTTGTAAAAGCCCCCAGCGTGATTCTTTGTAGTCAAATGTAAATGTAAATAAAAGCATACTAGGTTTGGAAATCAAATATAAAAGTGCATACAGTATTAATCCCTTTTTAAAGGAAATTTAAATATATCCAGTGAAATAGCTCAGCTACTCCCTCTTCCTTTTGTGTTTTCAGTCTTTGTCAGAACACTGGTTCTCCAGCCTTAGATTACACAGATGCTGTAGTTTCCCTTTGCCTGATGCCCGTTCCCTGGTAACTAACTGCACTTTTCTTTACGAACTCATTTTTTTTTAATGAAATTTATTGACAAATTGGTTTCCATACAACACCCAGTGCTCATCCCAAAAGGTGCCCTCCTCAATACCCATCACCCACCCTCTCCTCCCTCCCACCCCCCATCAACCCTCAGTTTGTTCTCAGTTTTTAACAGTCTCTTATGCTTTGGCTCTCTCCCACTCTAACCTCTTTTTTTTTTTTTCCTTCCCCTCCCCCATGGGTTCCTGTTAAGTTTCTCAGGATCCACATAAGAGTGAAACCATATGGTATCTGTCTTTCTCTGTATGGCTTATTTCACTTAGCATCACACTCTCTAGTTCCATCCACGTTGCTACAAAAGGCCATATTTCATTTTTTCTCATTGCCACGTAATATTCCATTGTATATATAAACCACAATTTCTTTCTCCATTCATCAGTTGATGGACATTTAGGCTCTTTCCATAATTTGGCTATTGTTGAGAGTGCTGCTATGAACATTGGGGTACAAGTGGCCCTATGCATCAGTACTCCTGTATCCCTTGGATAAATTCCTAGCAGTGCTATTGCTGGGTCATAGGGTAGGTCTATTTTTAATTTTCTGAGGAACCTCCACACTGCTTTCCAGAGCGGCTGCACCAATTTGCATTCCCACCAACAGTGCAAGAGCGTTCCCGTTTCTCCACATCCTCTCCAGCATCTATAGTCTCCTGATTTGTTCATTTTGGCCACTCTGACTGGCGTGAGGTGATACCTGAGTGTGGTTTTGATTTGTATTTCCCTGATGAGGAGCGACATTGAGCATCTTTTCATGTGCCTGTTGGCCATCCGGATGTCTTCTTTAGAGAAGTGTCTATTCATGTTTTCTGCCCATTTCTTCACTGGGTTATTTGTTTTTCGGGTGTGGAGTTTGGTGAGCTCTTGATAGATTTTGGATACTAGCCCTTTGTCCGATATGTCATTTGTGAATATCTTTTCCCATTCCGTTGGTTGCCTTTTAGTTTTGTTGGTTGTTTCCTTTGCTGTGCAGAAGCTTTTTATCTTCATAAGGTCCCAGTAATTCACTTTTGCTTTTAATTCCCTTGCCTTTGGGGATGTGTCGAGTAAGAGATTGCTACGGCTGAGGTCAGAGAGGTCTTTTCCTGCTTTCTCCTCTAAGGTTTTGATGGTTTCCTGTCTCACATTTAGGTCCTTTATCCATTTTGAGTTTATTTTTGTGAATGGTGTGAGAAAGTGGTCTAGTTTCAACCTTCTGCATGTTGCTGTCCAGTTCTCCCAACACCATTTGTTAAAGAGGCTGTCTTTTTTCCATTGGATGTTCTTTCCTGCTTTGTCAAAGATGAGTTGGCCATACGTTTGTGGGTCTAGTTCTGGGGTTTCTATTCTATTCCATTGGTCTATGTGTCTGTTTTTGTGCCAACGAACTCATTTTAATCTCATGCTTCACCAAATGCAATCTGATCGTGCCCTCAAGAAATTGCTTTATCAAAACTGGCCAATCCCTAACCCCATTTGCCACTGTCAGGTCATTATTCTATCCGCCTTTTTTTTTTTTTTTAATGATTATTTATTTTTGAGAGAGAGAGACTGAGCATGAGCAGGGGAGGGGCAGAGAGAGAGGGAGACACAGAATCCGAAGGAGGCTCCAGGCTCCAAGCTGTCAGCACAGAACCCGATGAAGGGCTGGAACCCAGGAACTGTGAGATCATGACCTGAGCTGAAGTTCCACACTTAACTGACAGAGCCACCCAGGCTCCACCTTTTTTTTTGAAGTCTTCAACACCAACCACTTCTCCGGATTGTTAACCCTTAGATATCTTTCCATCCTCATTTTTCTTCTCTATCTGACTCTGAAATTGTATTTCTGCTTTGTGCCTGTCTCAGGTTTCTGTCTTTGTCCCTCTTTTCCTCCTTTTACATTCTCACTTGACAACCTTATTTTTTTTCTAGTTTTTTTCCTGCAATTTCTTAACCCTGAAAAGAACTTGAAAAAAACAAAAAAAGCAATGAATGTCTATTGTAACATTATAAAGAATACAGTAGACTATCCAGTAAAGGATTGATTAGCTGTCTCTCCTCCCATATATTTATTTTGTATGTATATATGTATGTGTTTATATTTATACATATATGTATATAGTAATATATTTATATATACATATTTATATATGTATATATTTTGTTACAAAAGTGGGATCATATTACATATTCTACAATTTGAATTTTTTCTTTATAACATACCATGGATATCTTTTCTAACTGATGCAAATGGAGCTAGTGAATCTTTTAAAGGACTTCATAGTATTCTGTCATATGGAAGTACCATACTTCTAAACTCCTTATGGACATATTCACATGATTATCCCACCAGCTAATCAAAATCAACCATCAAAAACCCAACATTATAGTTTGCATTTTAAACCATTGCATATCTGTAGCCTGTATTCCATATCTTGGTTAATAATATCACCATCTGTTCATGTGTGAAATGTGAATGCTAGCACTAACATTTCTCCGAAGTTGTGGATGTGAATTTTACTCTCTATTAGAAACTTGCCCCTGGGTATGATGCCACAGATGCCTCAGGCTCTCCTACCCCAGACCAAATCTTCATTGGGTAGTACAACTCTCAACTTGAGTAATTCAGTCAAAATGCCTAGGAGTTGGCTTTTTCACATCCCATGTCACTGAGCTTGTCCAGTTTTATCACTGAATATCTCTTGATTTTATTCTATCTAGTCTTTCTCTATTATCATGGTCTTAGTAGGATTTCCTTCTCTCTCATTTGACCCTTGCAACAGTGTCTTTACTATTACCATTCTCTGCTCACTCCCACTCTCCTCCCCTGTGACCCATCCATTTGCCAAGCTTTCATTAACCTGCTTCTCATCTAAAGGGTAGATAGAGGGGGTGCCCGGATGGTTCAGTTGGTGTGTGTCCAACTCTTGATTTCTGCTCAGGTCATGTTCTCAGAGTCATGAGGCAGAGCCGCACATTGGGGCTCTCTCTCCCTCTCTCTCTCTCTCTCCCTCTATACTTGCACCTGCACTCTCTCTCTCTCTCTCTAAAATAATAAAAAATAAAAAAATAAAGGGTAGATAGATCTGTCCATAACTATGCAGCTAGAAGACCTTCACTACCTCTCATCCACACACAGAATAAAGTTCACACTCTTTAGCTTGCAATGCAAAACCTTCCTATCCCCTACCTAGCTTTCTGATGTCATTCTTATTTCCCAGCTGTGTCTTGCAATTCATGCTTTTGCAATTCCAAACTACTTATACACACACACACACACACACACACACACACACACACACCAAATAAGGTTTTTAAGACCTCCACATACTTACAAATGTTAATTCCTCTCTGTGAGATGGCTTCCTGCACCCCCTTACCTTAAAAACTCCTATTTATTCTTCAAAGTCCTACTCCACCATCTTTGCTCAATGGAGTCTTCCCTAATTCTCCCTAGGCAAAATAAATTCCTTCTTTCTTTACTATTTGTGAACTTTCCACTCATATTATTGCATCTATATGTATATACACACATATTTATTGCATAATATATTATTATCTGTTTCCTTCACTGTCACCCCTAGACTTATTTTCTACCCTAGTTCTTTGATAGTAAAGACCAGGTATTAACTCATATCTGTATATTTAACATCTGCCAAACTTCTGGCATATAATAAGTGCTCAGTAAATTTTTATTGGGGTAAATTGAGTAATGACTTCATTCCTTTGTTTCCCTGAGCGTCTATATCCAACCATCTCTTTACAATGCCACCTCCTCAATTTTAGTGTCCCTCTTTCATTTCATTCCCTCCACCGTTAGCATAGACAAGAGCTGGTTCCCTTTCATCTATGCACTCAACTGCACTTGCTAAATACATGTAGTTCAGGGAATATAAAGTGATGGAAAACATGGTGTCTGGCTGGAGAAGCCTGTGACCACTCTCTGTGGAACAGACAGACAAACCGACCAATCACTGAAATAACTTTGTGGCCCATAATTTTCTCCCAATCGAATGTCCCTTTTACAGTACCCTCAGGCTATTCCTCATAGCTCTGCTCATTACTTTGGAACTCAAAACCCTGTGGCTTTCTATTTATTGAGAATAAAGATTCACCATTTAGGCTGGCATTCAGGAGTCTGCCTTTTACATCCTGCTCCCCCTCTCTCCTTTCCTCCACTACTTGATCTTACCCATTCTTCAAAGGTGAATTCAAATATCTTTTCCATGAAATCTTCCAGGATCCTTCTAGAAATAATTAGCATGTCACTTCTTTTGTTACATTCATGTGCATCCTTCTTTGTGTTATAATTATTTATGTCTACATCTATCTCCATTAATAGAGTGGGGCAGCAATAAGATTGGGGCACTTTTTTTCTTTCTTGGCTTCACAAAATCAATACTTACAGAAATATACTAGGCTTTTAAATTTGAAGCTTATTTCTTATTCCATTTGAGGATTGTTCATTCTTCCCATATTCATAGTTCTCAGTGATATTTCTATGAGCTTTACAGAATCAAATACCATGATGGTAAAATTTATATTTTATAAAGAATATGGGTTTTTGGGGTTTTTTTTTGTAAAATAACTTCACAGCAAATGTAACTAATTCTCTAGAAAGGATGTTATTGCCTAGAGCCACAGTGAAATTACATAGCAACAAACCTTCATTAATGAAGAATAATTATCATAGTGTGGTAATCTCAAATGCAAAATAGTATTATAATAAAGTATGTGTATCACACTTGTCCAAATGAATTAATATTGCTTACTCTTTTGATTAGAAGTTCAAAGATTTTTTAATCGTGTCTTTGCACATTTTGCATGTAATCTGCTGAATCCAGTAATAAGTGATAACAAACCTATCGTTTATGTAAATGTTCACAAGCTTGACGGTAATGAAGCTTGGATTAGCTTTTTCAGAGGAATGAGGAGTGCAAATATGTAATCTTCTCACATGCATGCAGGCTAGGATGATTCTTTTTTTTTTTTTTTTCCAGTTGAGAGCCCTTTACTGATGCAAAAGTGATTTTATGTTGCTTTTAGATCCTTATTTGATACATTTGGCCTGGAGGACAAATGACTGGAGAGAGTTGCTGTGAAGCCAAGTAGAAACATGGAGAGCTATGGCAGAATTGTATGAAAGAGATGAGTTGTGCTTCTTACAATTAAAATTAAATATTATTTATCCAGACACACTAAACTTACTACTATTAGAAATCAATAGGGGCGCCTGGGTGGTTCAGTCAGTTGAGCGTCCAACTTCAGCTCAGGTAGTGATCTCACAGCTACTGAGTTTGAGCACCAGAGCCTGGAGCCTGCTTCGAATTCTGTGTCTCCCTTTCTCTCTGCCCCTCCCCCGCATGTGCGCTCCCTCTCTCTCTCTCAAAAATAAATAATAAAATTTTTTTTTAATTTTTTTAATGTTTATTTATTTTTGAGACAGAGACAGAGTGTGAACAGGGGAGGGACACAGAATCTGAAACAGGCTCCAGGTTCTGAGCTGTCAGCACAGAGCCCAACGCGGGGCTCGAACCCACGAACCATGAGAGCATGACCTGAGCTGAAGTCCGATGCTTAACTCCCTGAGCCACCTAACCCCCCCCCCCCGAAAAAACCATTTTTTTAAAGAAATCAATTTTTCTTCTTATCTTTCTCCAGTACAGAATCAAGTCTAGGGTCAGGAATTGTATTTTTTTTAAATTTTTTTTAATGTTTCTTCATTTTTGAGAGAGACAGAATGTGAGCTGGGGAGGGGCAGAGAGAGAGGAGATACAGAATCCAAAGCGGGCTCCAGGCTCCGAGCTGACAGCAGAGAGCCTGATGCAGGGCTCAAACTCAGAAACTATGAGATCATGACCTGAGCCTAAGTCTGTTCCTCAGTCTACTGAGCCACCCAGGTGCCCCAGGAATTGTATTTAATTGTTATATTTCTTTGCTTCTTTTTATCTGGAACTTTTCTGCAGCTTTTCTTTGTCTTTTATGACCTAGACTTTTTTTTAATGTTTATTTATTTTTGAGAGAAAGAGAGACATAGCACAAGTGGGGAGGGGCAGAGAGTGGGGGAGACACAGAATCTGAAGCAGGTTCCAGACTCTGATCTGTCAGCACGGAGTCTGACATGGGGCTCGAACCCACCAACTGCGAGATCATGACCTGGACCGAAGTTGGAGGCTTAACCGACTGAGCCACCCAGGTGCCCCTAGGACATTGACATTTTTGAAGAATACATCTTCTCTCTCCCCTTTATACAGAATGCTCCTTATTTACATGTTTTATTTCAAAGAATTATATTTTATGTTTTAAAGGCCTTATCCTTTAGTTAAATATAAAAATGTTCAAGTATCTTCCTTTCAGTTCTTTTAGGAGTTCATTTTTAAAAAAATCATTGATACATCAACTAATGAATAAACAAAATATGGTATATTCAATCAAAAGAATATTATTCAGCCATAAAAGGGAATGAAGTACTAATATATGCCATTACATGGATGAACCCTGAAAACATTTCACTAAGTGAGAGAAGCCAGACACAAAAGGTCACATATTGTATGATTAAATTTATATGAAATGCACAGTCAAATCCATAGGCCCAGAAAGCAGATTACTGATTGCCAGAGACTGGAAAGAGGAGAGAGACTGGATACAGAGCTCCTTTTTGGGGTGATAAAAACATTTATGAATTATACACATTAAAATGATACATTTTATGTTATGTGTTTTTTTCCATAATGTGTAAAATTTTTTGATCCATGTATGTATAGTTGGTTTGAAAAATTAGGTAGGAATCAGCTTCAGTTTTGTTTCGTTTTGTTTTGTTTTCCCAACGGGCTAGTCCATCACCATAATGTCCAAATGATAAATTGGTTTTGAGCCAATGATTTCAAAAGCCTCTTTTCATTGTATTCTGTATTCTTATATTGATTTGAGTCCCTTTTTGGACTTTCTGTTCTGACCCAGAGTTCCATCTGCCTCTTCCTATGCTGACAGCATACTATTTTATGTAATGTAGCTTTACGTTATGCTTTGATATTTTGCAGGACCAATTCCCTGCTCAATTCTTCACTCCCAGAATTCTTCCTTTGCAGAATTTTCCTGGAAGTTTTGGTACTTTTGCTATACAAGATAAATATTATAATCTTCACTCAGGTTCCTTGTTAAAGCTTTAGAATTCTTCTGATAGACTTTTTTTTTTTTAAGCAATTTTAGGTTCATAGTGAAAATGAGTGGAAAGTACAGAGTTCCATGTACTCCATGACCCCCACTCCCAATACACACATACAGTCACAACCTTCCCATCACATAGGACCAGAATGGTACATTTGTTACAATGAATGAGCCATCATTGGCACATCATTATCACCTAAGTCCATAGTTCATATTAGGGTTAACTCTTGATGTTATACATTGTAGTGTACCTTGTTAATTCTTGGTATTGTTTATTTGGCTTTTGACAAATGTATAATAATATATATCCATCATTGCAGTATCATACAGAACATTTTCACTGCCCAAAAAAATCCTCTATGCTCTGCCTATTCATCCCTCCCTGTCCCTCAACCCCGATAACTACTGATCTTTTTACTGTTTGTATAGTTTTGCTTTTTCCAGAATGTCATATAGTTGGAATCACACAGTATGTAGCCTTTTCAGATTGGCTTCTTTTACTTAGTAATATGTATTTAAGTTTCCTCCATATTTTTATGGCTTGACAGCTCATTTCCTTTTGGCACTGAGTAATATTCTGTTATCTAAGCTATATTCTTTTTCTAAGCTATTTATCCATTCACCTACTAAAAGTTATCTTGGTTGCTTCCAAGTTTTAACAATTATGAATAAAGCCACCATAAATATCTTTTTTTGTATGGATGTAAGTTTTTATTTTCAAGTAATCTCCACACCCAGTGTGGAACTCACAACCTGAGATCAAGAGTCACATGCTCTACCAACTGTGCTAGCCAGGCACCCCTGTGTGGACATAAGTTTTCAGTTCCTTTGGGTAAATACCAGAAGCACAATTTCTGGGCCGTATGATAAGAATATGTTTCATTTTCTAAGAAACTGCAAAACACTCTTCCACAGTGGCTGTACCATTTTGCATGCCCACCAGCAATGAATGAGAGTTCCTGTTATGTCACATCTTTGTCAGCATTTGGTGTTGGTATTCTGGATTTGGGCCATTCTAATAGGTACATAGTGGGCTATTGGAATTTTGACTGCCAAATCTATCCTCTAGTTTGGGATTAGCTCTCCATTATTCAAGTCTTCTTTTATGTCTCTAAGTGGGTATTTATAATTTTTTCAAGTAAGTTCTATATATTTTTGTAACATTTATTTTTATTTATTTACATATGTATTATATTATCTATGGCACAATTTCCTTTACATTTTCCAAACTATTTTCTGTGTCTTACAGTTACTGATTTTTATATTTCTTTTATACTGATTACCTTACTGAAGTCCAGTTCTAGATGACATAATATAGTTGTAATAATTTTACCTCCTATCCATGTTTATACTTCTTATTGAGGTGCTTTCTTGAGAAATTCTCATCCACATACTTGTCTTTCATCCATCTGGCATAAATGAATTCAGCTCCCTCCTCTTTAGCTGTGGCTCTCAATCTATTTCTGAATTTCAGACTCCTCTCTAGACTTGAGACATCTATTTATTCGTTCAACAAATATTTATCAAGCGCTTACTGTGAACTAGACCCTTTTCAGATGTATCTCCTGGAATAGTAAAACAACTAACTCCTAACAAAGAAAGTTTTATTTATGAGAGAATAACACTGCTGTGTTGTTATTATAATGTTTCAGTTTTGCAAGATAGTGCATTTCATCACAAAGAATCTCCAGTTTCTCAAGTAGTTCATATTTGTAAAATTAGGCCCAAACTACATTTACCCAGCATCCTGCAATGTATTTTGGTGTCTGCAGCTCGTTTGATCCTGGAAATCCCATTTTTACATGTTTCAATCTTAAATTTGGGATAAAGAACTCCAACATGTAATGTTTTATAAAAAGAATATATGATGCCAACTGTCATGAGGATTTAAGACAGTGATAACAAATAAATGTGATAAATCATTTACTTGAATGGTTAACCCAGCAGATTTTAAGTCAAAGGTTACAATTTATTTTTATATTTTCCCACTGGCTTGCTTTGGTGATTCATCTAAAGCCACATGATTAGCTCAACTTCAAACCTCTATCAGCATATTATAGAACTGGTATCACTCTTGAGAAAAAAGATCTGCAGGAGTTTAGGAAGTGGGAGGTCATCTGAGAAGGTTCAGAAAATAGACAAGTTGTTTATATGCAAGTGTGGTTATTCTGTAAGGAGAGAAAGTCAGAAGACTGGGGTTTAGGTACTAGATCTTGCATTATGTAGGGAGAATTACAGCTCTTTTCTCCAGCTATAAGATGAGAATAAATGTACTTACTCCTCTACTTCAGATCAATGTTAGGAGAATAAATTAGATAACATATGACAACCTTCTAATCTTCTTGTTATTGTGGAATGTTAGGAAAGATCACCTAGTCAAACCTTTTCAGTGCAAGGAATCCCATATACAGTACTCCTAACAAGTAGATAGGTATTAGGCTTGATGAGGGAGTGTGGGGCAGGCTGAGGACAAAATACAAGCTGGCACACCCCTCGCCCCTCCCCCACAGGTGGAATATGTGTGATATTCCTAGGACACTCCTGGCTACCCAAGAACAAAGGAAGGGGGTTTAAGTGCTCGCCATGGTAAAGTGAGAAACTAAGGCAAATGAAAAACTAAATTCCCTTACCACCTGCAGCCCATTGACAAGTCCTTGAAATCAGCAGAGTGACCTCCCTCTAAGAGCTCAGCTGCCTCGATGATGACACTTTGCTAGGGGCAAAGGAGAGTCCTAGCTTAACATTGTCCCAACCTCCAGGATCCTGTAAGTTTGCTTCCTTTACCTCAACTGCCCCAAGATGTATTCTGGCAATCATACTCCAAGCTTATGGCCCCCTGATATACATCTGAAGGTTCTCATGACTGAGGTTTTACTAAATGATAATAAACGGTGTTTTCCTAGCAACAGCTAGCCCCTCAAGGTCCTGGAAACCTTGCTTCTAAAATTCCTTAGAGACTTACTCTATCCCTGACCCCCTCCCAACCTGAGTGTATGTAACGAGTTACCCATCATGACCCCATGCAGCTCTTCCTGCCCATAGGTCCTGTCCCTGTGCTTTAAATGAAATTATCTTTTTGCACCAAAGATGTCTTCAAAAATTCTTTCTTGGCCATGAGCTCCAGACCACCCCACCATCACCCCAAAAGCTCATCAGGATCTGCTATGTAATAGAGAAATCTATGTTATAGAGAAAAGTACTCTATTAAAAAGGGTAAATACTAATACAAGGCACTTTAACACATACTCTAATGATGAAGACTAAAATGGGGGAAATCATCTTAACCAGCAGGTTTTTTTTAAGTTTATTTATTTATTTTGAGAGAGAGAGACACACACACAGAGAACAGGGGAGGGGCAGAGAGAGAGGGAGAGAAAGAATCCCAAGCAGGCTCCTCGCTGACAGCAATGTTGGGGGCAGGGAGTTGGGGGGTGGGGGGTGGGAGTGGTACCTAGATTTCACAAACAGGAGTTCATGACTTGAGCTGAAGTCGAGTCAGATGCTCAACAGACTTAGCCACCCAGGCACCCCCAGTTATTTCTGTATAACAAAATATTCTAAGGACACATGGAATTTTCTAATGTCAGATCCTTTGGAGGCAATCCCAAATGATATGGGATATATAAACTACACAACATATTTAAATCTACTCCTAGCTACTGAACATTTAGAAGGTTTTTCTTTCCAAATAAAGAAAATAACTTTAATTTTTGATATTTAAAATTTGGGATAACTATGTATTACATTTAGCAAATGTCAGATTTTCTATTCCAATGTAACTCAGCAGTGATAAAAAGTAAAAAGATTCTAAAAGCAAAATAGTTGCTGTCAGTGGAAATAAAGTGCTTCAGGTTTGTTTGTGTTACAGTCCCAGAACAAATAAATAAATAAATAAATAAATAAAAATAAAAAAGAATCAAAGTACTGTCATGTTGAGAAAATGCTTAAATTACTTAAAACATCAATAATGGCCAGGCTAGCCTGTTATGTATTGACCATCTGTACCAGTGAAATAAGAACATGGAACATGTACTATTTTCATCATAAATACTATTTAATAAAAAATTGGAGGGGTGCCTGGGTGGCGCAGTCGGTTAGGCGTCCGACTTCAGCCAGCTCATGATCTCGCGGTCCAGGAGTTCGAGCCCCGCGGCAGGCTCTGGGCTGATGGCTCAGAGCCTGGAGCCTGTTTCCGATTCTGTGTCTCCCTCTCTCTCTGCCCCTCCCCCGTTCATGCTCTGTCTCTCTCTGTCCCAAAAATAAATAAACGTTGAAAAAAAATTAAAAAAAAAATTGGAGACAGGACATGCACAGAAGAAAGCCTTTCTTTTTCTGGTTTCAGACATCATCCTTCCTAAAATAAATAAATAAATAAATAAATAAATAAATAAATAAATAACACAATCCATTGGCCTGAAATGAGGTTTTCATTAGTTTTTCTCCCACAAGTGAATAGGCCAACAAAAAGCTGCATTCCAGCTAGGTTGTCTCCTTGAAAACATTTATTTTGTGTTCTTTAAAATGCTTTTGTGCAAGGAAGACTCATGACAATGGTGTTGATTGACAAAAGGAGGGCCTTGATTGTGTTTATAAACAAACACAAGACCTGTGACTTCAAGTTGCAATGCAAACATTAAACAAAAATATGCTGCCTTCTCAGACTGAAAAATGCAGGACCTTTAGTCAAAAAGAAAATATATTGATTAAGCACCTGTCAGATATGTAACACTAGACGTAAACTTTTTTTAAAATGGAAGAGAGGAAAATCTATAGCCAATTTAATGAACTTATTTCTGTTTCTTGGCTCACCTAAAACTCTGCTATAGTATTTTTCTTCTTCACTAAAAGTGTTCAAATACCACAATCTATTAGCAAATATAGCCTAAAATACTGTGTTTTCATAAAACTTTGCACATTTTCTTTATGGCATTTACTAAAAAATATTCTTAGTTCTCAGGAAAAAAGGAGTGGATCTTTATTACTTCTTAAAATGGTTTCAGAGAAATAAACTGTTGGAAGTTCCTTTACTATCTTTTTTTTTCCTTCAAATGAAGTACATCCTGTCTGAAACAGAATTACTAACAAACTAAAAGCAAGAGTTTCAGGGTAACTGAATTTAAAAATATTTTGCATTGAAAGAAAGTTCTGATATGTTCTGAGCATATCAGATGATAGGCTTTAGTATAAAAAAAAAGCTCTTCAAGGTACTATGTTAAGCCATGATAGTTTTTAAAACACTTGTTAAACAAAGTTGTGACTCATGCTTGTGGTCAGTGTGTGAGGAATTAGAAATGGTTTGAGTTTCAATAAATCAGATCTTAGAATTGGTGAGGACAGGTACTGCTACGTGTTAATGCAATTTGTAGAATTTTGCAGCTGTGTGACTAAAGGAATATACTTTATGATAACTTAAAAGAAACTGTGACTCTATATATTATACTTTGGCAGCAGGAGTAGGGAACTTAAATTCTTAAGGAATAAGGCTTGGTGCCCTTGGTGCTCTTTCCTTAAAACACCCTGGAGAACGGAGCAGGGAAACCACTCTCTTCTGGGTCTCAGCTTCTGACTTCTTAGGGTAAGAACTTCCATCAGTGGAGCAAGTAGCAACAACAGTAGCAGCAAATAGCAACAGAAGCAACATGCATTTTCTTCCATATCAACTTAATATCAACTGACTCTTAGCAACGTAAGTATTTTTATAGTCACCACTGTAGAGGAAAAAAGTGCAAGGGCAACTATAGGCAGAGGAAAGTTCCTTAGAAGAAAGAGGGACAGAGTAGAATGATGCCTCCATTTGTTGCCCACACCAGAAACCTGGCTGACAGTCATGCTTTACGCCTTCCTTGACTCCCCACCCACATCCAGATATTCCAGACTGAAAATTATTCCTATCCAGTGTTTCTCGAAAGTATCCACCTCTTTCTTTCCCTGGTACCTTGACATAAATTAAGCTACCTTTTTATCTCATCTGGCATTTTGTAACAGACCCCTGGCTGCCACCACTCATCCAGCCATCTTCCATGTGAGAACCAAAGTGAGCTTTTTTTTTCCCCCCAAAGTTTATTTATTTATTTTGAGAGAGAGGGGGAGTATGCACTGTGTGCGTGAGTGGGGACGGGGCAGAGAGAGACCCCCAAGCAGGCTCCTCTCAGTCAGCACAAAGCCTATTGCCAGGCTCAAACCCAGGAATGTGAGATCATGACCTGAACTGAAACCAAGAGTCAGACTCTCAACTGACTGACTGAGCCGCCCAGAAGCACTCCCCCCCACCCCCCGACATTTTACATAAAGTTTGTTTGTTTGGAGAAGGAGCACACAAAGTGAGCTTTCTAAACTTCAAGTCTCCCTTGTGTAAAACTTCAGTAATTTCCCATTGCTGTCAGGATAGAGTCCACACTTCCTCATGTAGCTTTGGAGCCCCTTCCTGATCTGAAACTCTTCTAGCAAATACTTCTGAAGTTCCACCTCTTTATTCTCCGAATTACTGAAATTTCAGTTCTCTGAACAAGTGACGTTCTCAGCTCTGGATCTTTGCATGTTCCCAGCATGTTCCTACCCCTGCCTGCCTCTCCTGTGTCAGGTCATACACTGGGTCATACACTAGGTGCCCCATGGCTCCACCTTGGGCTGGGAATGCACACTGGTCTTCTCTCTTAGGGATGCTCGTGTTTTCTCTGGTTCGAACGCTCCTCCCCAATTATGAAGTACAGTGTATACCTATGAGACAGCAGCATGGTACACTCAATAGCTATATGCAAAACTAGCATGAGGGAGAGTAGGTACATATTTTAAGCGCATCTTGAAAACAGTTTCAGAAGTATGAAGTTCTCAGAAACCACAGTGGAAAACTAATATATAGACCACTGAAAATGAAACAAGAGAATGATTCTTTTTGAATGACATTTGGAAAACTGAGAGGCTGAGACAGAATCTAGACAGGTCATCCAGGTCGCATAAGGGGTTGCTAAAACTTCCAAAGATGAACTACTGACGCTGCATTATAATAAGTAGCTCATGGTCCATGAGCAGTGGATGTTTCCAGGCCAGCGGGGGAAGCAAAGATATCCTCAACCATGTAAGAGATCTGTTGAGTAATGGATTGAGACTGAGTTTCTATTTTTTGTCATGTTCCTCTGAATTATCTCCAGACCTGTATTTCCAACCTGATGGTGTATATCACTACTTGGGCATCCCACAGGCACCTCTCAGAAGACCTTACCTGTCCAGAACAGAATTTGTCACTTTTCTCTCAACCTGCTGCTTTTCCAGTGTTTTCTCTTCTAGTTAACAGCACCTCCATCCACTCAGATATCCAAGCAAGAGATCCAAGATATCCACTAACATATTCCTGCAGTAAAAAACAAACAAACAAAAAAACCAAACAACTCTTACCACCTACATGCAACATGTCACCCTCTCTTCTTGATACTACTTTATTCATTTTTTTATTTGAGTACAGTTGACACATGATGTTATGTTAGTTTCAGGCATATAACATAGGCATTCCGACAAATCTGTATGTTATGGTATGCTCACAAGTGTAGCTACAATCTGCCACCATACGACACTATTAAAATACCTTTGACTACACTCCCTATGCTGTACCTTTAATTTCATAATAGTGCTCAAACCCATTTACTTCTCTTCATCCTCAGTGCCTCTACTTCAACGAAGGCTACACTCATTTCTGAATAATGACAGGTCCCTGATTGGTTTCCGTCCCTCCAATCTTGCCTTACCCTCATTCATTCCCCGTATTGCAGCCAGAGTTCTGTTTCCAAAGTTCATGTTTAATTATGTTGCTTCTTCTGTTTAAGACCTTATAGCGATTCTCCATTGCTCTCAGGATAAAGCACTTGGTGAATATCTGTCGAATGACTTATCTTCTCAAATATTCAGAATAACATTAAGTTAGGCAGTATTATTCTATTTCGCAAGTAAGGGCACCAAGACTCAAGTGAAGAACTTAACCCAGAGTCAAACTGTCAGGTTTGTCTGACTCCTGAGGTGGTACTGTTTCTGTATCACACTGCCTATCCTTTCTCTCAGGAGACGGCTTCTTCACATAGATAGTGAAAAAAGACTGCTGGTTACACAATGCGTTTCTGCCAGTCATACACGAGTAAACAATTTCTGGTTCCCATAGCATTGTAGTAATTGCTTTATAGAAATATCTTGTACTGCAGTAAAAAATGTGATTAACCAGGAAGTGCAATTAAGCAGATTTTATTTTAAGAGCACGCAGAGAAAAGAGATTGTAAGCTTTTAGGCAAAATCTCAAGATTACCAAAAACAAGCTGATAGGAATTTTTTTTTAAGCAGCCTTCACACCCAGCATGAACTTACGACCCTGAGCCAATCAGGACCTGAGCTGAGATCAAGAGTCGGACACTTAACTACCTGAGCCACCTGGACGCCACAAGCTGATAAGAATTTTTAAGAACAGTTTCCAGGGTAGTAACTTGGAATTTCTACACGTAGAACTCTGTTGTCCATACCTTTCTATAGCAGGTATAATGACCATCAGATAGAGCTTTTGCCTGGCATAGGAGCTGGCACAGAGTAGATGTCCAGTAAGTGTTTGTCACATGAATGAATTAATAAAGGGGAAAAGTAAAAGTATTACTGGCTATGATGGCCAGTTTTACTTGTAAAAGTAAAAGTAAAAAGTGAAAGTAATCTTCAGCATTCTAAGATCCACGATCATTTATCATGGTCGTCATATTCTTCCTACTAAGGGAAGATGGTAAAGTAATATATGTTAGCTAAGTTTCCCACGACATAGATCAAAACAAAAAAGTTTTCTTATTCTCAATAAACTAGGAGATTCATTCAATCAGAACCATTTATTTCCTAAAGGTAGTGGTAAAAAACACATCTGATTCAAGTTTTTGGAGTTTCTACCAAAAGTTAGCATATATATAAATATACGTGTGTGTTTGTTTTCAACTATGGATTTAGCTATATTGAGAAAGAAGATTGACATAATCGGATGAAATAAAAGTTTTTATTTATTTGCAGATTTAAAAAAAATTTTTTTTTCAACGTTTTTATTTATTTTTGGGACAGAGAGAGACAGAGCATGAACGGGGGAGGGGCAGAGAGAGAGGGAGACACAGAATCGGAAACAGGCTCCAGGCTCCGAGCCATCAGCCCAGAGCCTGACACGGGGCTCGAACTCACAGACCGCGAGATCGTGACCTGGCCGAAGTCGGACGCTTAACCGACTGCGCCACCCGGGCACCCCTATTTGCAGATTTTACATATCATAGTTTTCCCAGTCTACCTAATATTTCAGACTCCCTCATGGTCATTTTTTCCCTAGTCCTCTTCACAGTTATATACTGTGGAGTTACTTAATAGATGATCATTTTAACCAAGGATCATATTTGTCATATTAAAACAAATGTAAAGTATCCTGGAGCGCCTAGCTGGGTCAGTCAGTATGGAATGGGACACTTGATCTTGGGGTTGTGAGTTTGAGTCCCACATTGGGTGTCGAGACTACTTAAAAGTTTTAAAAAAATTGTTTTTAAGTAGAATATCCTGAGTTCCTGGGTAAAATGTGTAATAGATAATTCTTCACTAGTCAGGAAAAAGATAAAATTCAAATTGTATATATCACATACTATATTTCTGGGTCTCTCTTTTTACAGTAAAAAATTACACTTATAATATTGCAATAATATTGCATTAAATCTTTTAATACACAAATCTACAGTATGAAGATTTTAGAAACATACAACTTAGGGAAATGAGTTTTAAAAGTTTTTCCTTTTAAAAACTAAAAAAAAAACTTCCTGTTTATTTTTGAAGGAGAGAGAGAGACAGAGTGTGAGTGGGGGAGGGACAGAGAGAGAGAGGGAGACACAGAATCTGAAGCAGGCTCCAGACTCTGAGCTATTTGCACAGAACCTGACGTGGGGCTCAAACCCATGAACCATGAGATCACAACTTGAGCTGAAGTCAGATGCTTAACCAGCTGAGCCACCCAGGCCCCCTTATTTCTCTTTTCTTAATAAAATAAGTCAGGGGCGTCTGGGTGGCTCAGTCAGTTAAGCCTCCGGGCTCCTGATTTCATCTCAGGTCGTTATCTCAGGGTTTGTGAGTTCAGGCCCCACACTGGGCTCTGCACTGCTTGGGATTCTCTCTCTCACTCTCACTGCCCCTCTGCTCATGCTCTCTGTCTCTGTCTCTCTGTCTCTGTCTCTGTCTCTCTCTCTGACAATAAATAAATAAAACTTTTAAAAATTTTAAATAAAAATAAATAAATCAGATCTTTATTTGTGTTATTGACTATGATGGCTGATCTCCTTTCAGGTCATGCTGTAAATAGGACCAGAAAAGAGGAGAAAAACTGAACTTGAGTTCCCATTGCAGTGAAATCATGATTTGGCTATGATACATTGACAGCTTGTACCCTTACTAGTTATATACTCCCTAGTTATGAATGTAGGTCTAATATCTCACTGCTTCTAAGAATATCCGTTTAGGAAATTTATTGTATCACCAACACCAAGAATTTCTGATGGAAGTTAATCCTGTCCTGAGGCTGAGGTAAATTATTTTAGGTCAGCTCAGATACTGTAATGAAAATTTGCTTTCAACCATGGCATGATATTGGCAAATTTGGAAAATCTAGGAATGCACAATATTAGAGTGTAAAGGCTATAGATTTTTCAGACCCCCCCCCCTTTTTTTTTTTTTTTTTTTTTGATAGGACACGAGCTCCTGGGAAATATTTTTGCAACTGTTCTGGACATCAGCCTTGGCTGGAGAAGCAGTGTCATACTTCCTTCTGTCTGGGGACCCCTCTCTTCTCTGATTCTTTAGTCACATGTAGGGCAGCCACAATTAGCTTGGCGTAGGAGCACCAGTTTACAACAGCTTTTATAAGCGGAGGAAGTGCTGCACGCACAGTATACCTATGCAAATTCGCTCTCTGTAGGTGTTGGCTCTCTGTGCTGGAGAATCCATCCAGCTCAGCGTTCCTCTCTGGGTCTCTGAGGGTTGGGTTTCCTTCCGGCAGTAAAGTGGGTGGGAATCTCTCTGAAACCACTCTATTTTCTTGCTTGTGTTTTTTTTTTTTTTTTGTTTTTTTGGTTTTTTTTTTTTTCACTCTGAGGGAGATGTATAATAGTTCCTACTCATTCTTTTGGTTGACGTGTTCAGCTTCACCTTCCCATGCATCTGACTTCAGCATGTTTTTTGTCTTCAAGTGAATTGTGCACAAAACGTACAGCAGCTGCCTACACCAGATAACTGCACAGAGCAGGTTTGTAGAGCAGTGTGGTCGGTCAGTCCTTCCCTTCCTAAGCTGCACTCTGCTCCTTGAGGGTCCCTTGAGTTCTCAACTGCCTGAGTTCAAGGAAATGTGACCATAGTTTTGATTTCTGTAGAAAAATAAAGCAGTTTAAAATTCAGAGTACCCATGTAATCATTTATGGAAAAAAAAAATCTCTAAACCTTTGTTTTAGAGAGCAAAAGAGAAAAGAGGTAGGAAATCCCCTCAACAGTTTTATTTAGAAAAAAAAAAATCACACCTGTGGTACCTCCATGGTGACAAATAAAAATAATAATGCAGGAGCAGAATTCGGTAGACATTTTTAACTAGATTATTAAACTTCACAGCATCAAGTACCAGAGCACTGAACATAATTTATTTGATTTATACTCACTGCTGCATACCTAAATGATTTTCACACGCCATGCTGCTGCCTCTTCGTAGGCAGCTTAGTGGTTACTGTGGATCATGAACCCCACCCTTTTGATCAGATAACGCTAAAATATGATGATGTAGGGAGAAAAAAAAAACCCTTATATTCATGAGCCAGTGTTTAGAAGGATTTATAAGACATAAAATATCTAAAATGGAAATTTATCAGACTCTAATTAGTTTGTAACAACATTTTAAACAATAGTGCTTATCAAGTTGCCTTTCAACAGGCTAAAATCTTCTGAAACATCTATGTTAATAGAGGACTTAAATGATTTTTATCATGCTTAGATTTGATTTTTTTTTCAATTTTTTTTTCAACGTTTATTTATTTTTTTGGGACAGAGAGAGACAGAGCATGAACGGGGGAGGGGCAGAGAGAGAGGGAGACACAGAATCGGAAACAGGCTCCAGGCTCCGAGCCATCAGCCCAGAGCCTGACACGGGGCTCGAACTCACGGACCGCGAGATCACGACCTGGCTGAAGTCCGACGCTTAACCGACTGCGCCACCCAGGCGCCCCTAGATTTGATTTTTTAAAACAACATGAGCTTCAGGTAAATCATTTTGCACATACCAGTAAGACTTCACTTGTGTAGTAAACTATCTACATAAACATATTTGGTGGTTCTGCAAATCTCCTATTTCCTTTTGCTAACCCAATGGATATCATGCTCCTTCTGTGTGGAAATTTTGAAGCTATCACTGGCATCAGGTCTTTTAGTTCTGTCTTTAAAAGTGTCTAGACTCCCATCCACCAATGCTACATGACAAGCCTTTACAGCCATTTCCGTATGCTCTTCTAGGAAAACTTCTAACTGATGTGATTTCCTCCCATCTACTCTCTACCTTGCTACTAGAGTTATCTTTGTAAATGCAGAACTGATCATTTCATTCTTCTACTTGGAAACCCTTAGTGGTTCATAGTTCACTAGAATGGGTTACTGGTGTGACAAGATCACTATAGCCTTTGGGACATTGCCTCTAACCTAAAGCAGTTCCTTCTGATGACCCCAGTATACTATTCAAATATTACTGGTTATTGGGGGGGGGAGGGGCTTTACTTAAAAGGTTTGGAAGCACCTCTTTAAAGCAAGGTTCTTAACTGAGACCTGAGAACCCTGGGAGAACAATATGTGGACTTCAGGATATTTATGATCCTCTGTAGTTTCTGGGAGTGGGTCCTCAGAAATAACCTATTCTTAAAGGGGACTATACTTCTAAAAAATTTAAAAACCGCAGCTCCATAACATACATTGGCCTTAACAATCCCTTCTATACTGTCTCACAACATTAGCAACAACCATTCTTTCCCACGCATCTTACACTCCAGCCACTGCAGACTATTTGGCATTTTTCCAACCTGCCAAGTTTTCCAGCCCTCATCTTTCTGCAGCTTTATCTTCATTGCTTCCTTCTTCTTACCTTTAGCTTCAGCAATGATGAATTGTTTGTAGCTCTCTGAAATGTACTTTCAAGTTTCGATGCTCAGTCACACACCATCTTCAGCTTGGAATGTCCTCACAATCTGCCTGATGAACTCCTGGAAGTGATCTTCACCATCTGGTGAACTCTTCTGAATGAACCTCCTCCCCTCCCTCCTACTAGAAGAATTCTTTGCTCTTGTTGTTATGTTATCTTCTTATTTTATATTAATATTTATATTATTGTGCTAATTTTAATTTATTCTAATGATTTCCATATATTTTTCTCCCCATAAGACTGTGCTACTTGAAAGTAAGTCCCTAATGTATTCATCTTTATATGTTGGATGACTGTTCTTTTAACCTCATCTCAATCTGTGAAATGCTGACTTAATCCTTGAAGATTAAAATAGTTATAATGTCATTTCTGGAAAAACCTCTTCAGTCCCCCAAGTCAGGGGGAACTCTCTTCTCTGTGATACCTAGTAGTTCATAAACAAGTCTATTAAATCAGTTATGCCTTTCTCTTATCTTTCTCAAGTATAAGAACTGAGAGCCTTCAGTTTTACAGGCTCAGCTCTGCTCAGTTCCTTGGCCTAATCTTTATCAATGGAGCAACCAGCAGTGGTTTCAGCCCCACCTGTGAATGTACTGCCCATCGCCTCCAGCACCACCACCAACAACAACTCTTATTGTTTAAAACCCTAATATCTTTACTGCCTGTCCTTTCTCTCTGGAAACTGGACCTGTATATCCACTTACCTGGGAAGCCTCTTGCAAATGGGAGGATTTCATAAGAACCCTGACACTGTATCTTTCTTCCTACCCCAACTTCAAGATCAGTGCTCAACGAGGTAGGGCCTAATATTTCAGTTTGAAATGCTTGTCACTCTGTTAAGAAAGGCTGCACTTAGAGGCAGTTTAATTTTCCTGACCAGGGTCAGCCAGATCTGTTTTCTGCTTTATCCTATTCCCTAAAAGCCTGGAGCAAATTGTCCAGTGGCAATGTTTAATAATCCTTAATGCTTAACACAATGGCTTCCCTAGAGTGGATACTCAGCACGAATGAATGGACAAGTGGACATCCATTTAAAAAAAGAAAAAGAAAGAAATACCTATACACAATAAGAAGTAACAGAGACTGTGGTGAATATCTACAAAGGACAACTCTTCCTTAGCACTATCCATTTCTTAACTGGTGAGATGGTGGGCTGAGGGTTGTCAGATACACTTTTTCAAGAGAAGCTGGACATCCAGATTTTTATGTGACTTTTTTGATATTGTAAGAAGGAGCATGGTTCCTGCCCAGCGTGTTGTACTTTTATAGGATAAAACAGATTATCATGTAGTCAAGTCAGACATCTGCAAGGGTGAAAAACATAGGCTAGCTTTCTGTGATTTTCAATGCTAGTTGAGTGTCAGTATTTCTGGAAAGGAGGATTAATACTGAAATGTCCTTTACAGGACTTATCATGATAGAAACAAGTTAGGTTATTTGGATTCTTGGCCATTGTTCTCCTCAGCCTATCATATCTTATTGCCAGAATAAGAAAATCCAGGAAGACAGAGTCTAGAGGCATCAGTAGCCTGGGACAGATAACTTGCTTCATGTTGACTGAAAAATAGTTGTGTCCTAATAAGGAGATCATTAAGATGGTTCTTTTGTAATCTTTTGCCAATGACATGTGACAAGGGAGACCTGGAAAAATACGGGCTCAATAAATATTCATTTGATGCATGAATGAATGAATGAATGAATGAATGAATTTGTTGTTCCACATTTACAGAAATTTTTATAAGAGGTTGTGCCTTTTCAGTGCAAATTTTCTTTAATTCAGTAGCATGAAGATATTCAATAAATAGATGATAACTAGAGATTTTGTTTCAAATTTATTTCAGAAGCTTCTTTTAATACACCACTTTGTATCCACTGGGGTAAAAAATGAACTATTTACAGCTTTGTGCATCAAAGGACACTATCAAGAGAATGAAAAGGCATCCCACAAAATGGGGAAAAGTTTTTGTAAATCGTATATCTGACAAGGGATTAATATCCAGAATATATAAAGAACTCCTATAACTCACTAACAAAAAACCCAAACAAGCCAGTTTTAAAATGGTGAAAGACTTGAATAGACATTTCCCCAAAGAAAATGTACAAATGGCCAATAAGCACATGAAAAGATGCTCAACATCACTAATCAATAGGGAAATGCAAATTGAAACCATAACGAGATACCATTTTACACCCATTAGAGTGGCTATTATTAGGGACTTCTGGGTGACTCAGTCATTTAAGAGGTTGACTTCAGCTCAGGTCATGATCTCACTGGGTTTGTGAGTTCGAGCCCCGTGTCCGGCTCTGTCCCTGGAGACTCCTTCAGATTCTGTGTCTCCTCCTCTCTCTGCCACTCCCATGTTCATGCTCTGTCTCTCTCTGTCTCTCAATAATAAATAAACATTAAAAATTTTTTTTAAAAAAAATGGCTATTATTAAAAACATACAGGGGTGCCTGGGTGACTCAGTTGGTAAGCATCCAACTCTTAATTATGGCTCAGGTTATCATCTCTCAGTTCTTGCGATCAAGCCCCGTGTTGGGCTCCGGGCTCATAGCATGGAGCCTGCTTGGGATTCTCTCTCTTTCTCTTTCTCTCTCTCTCTCAAAATAAATAAATAAACATTTAAAAACAGATAAACAGATAATAAAAAGTGTTGGCAAAGATGTAAAGAAATTGGAACTCTGCATTGCTGGAGGGAATATAAAATGGTTCAACTACTGTAGAGAACAGTATGGTGGTTACTCAAAAAATCAAACAGAATTATCATATAACCCAGCAATTGTAGATACATATCCAAAATGGTTGAAATCAGGGACTAGAACAAATATTTGTACATTCATGTTCATAGAAGCATTATTTATAACAGGCAAAAAATGGAAACAACTTAATTGTCCTTTGATGGATGAATGGATATACACAGTGTGTTGTGTATGTAAATGGAATGTTATTCAGCCTTCAAGAAGAATGAAATCCTGATACATGGTACAACATGGATGAACTTTGAAAACATTATTCTAAATGAAGTAAGCCAGAAAAAAAAGGACAAATAGTTTATGATTCTGCTTATATAAGGTATCTAGAGGAGTCCAATTCATAGACACAGAGAGTGGAAAGTGGTTACCAGGGGCCAGGGGGAGTGGGCAATTATTGTTTAATGAGTACAGAGTTGCAATTTGGAATGATGAAAAAGTTCTGAAGATGGATAGTGTTATTGGTTGCACTGTAACATGAATGCACTTAATGCCACTGGATTGTACACTTAGGTTTTAGAATAGTAGGGGTGCCTGGGTGGCTCAATCGGTTGAGCATCAGACTTCAGCTCAGGTCATGACCTTGTGGTTCCTGAGTTCCAGTCCCACATTGAGCTCCCTGCTGTCAGCCTGTCAGTGCAGAGACTGCTTTGGATCCTCTGTTCCCCTCTCTCTGTTCCTCCATGCTTGCACTCTTCCAAAAATAATATATATTTTTTAAAGTTTTAGAATGGTAAATTTTATGTTATGTATATTTTACCACAATTTAAAAAAATGAGTTATTCATAATCATGATCTTTATTTCTGGTTTACATAGGGTTTTGCATCAGTCTTTTTTGTGCCTTTACCCTAGTTCTTCTGTTGTTCTACTTTCTGTGTATATGTACCAAAGAAAGAATGTGGGGGTTTGGGGGGGGGGGGTAGCTGGGTGGTTCAGTCAGTTAAGTGACCAACTCCAACTCTTGATCTCAGTTCAGGTCATGATCTCACCATTTGTGAGTTTGAGCCCTAAGTTCGTTTCTGCACTAACAGCGCAGAGCCTTTTTGGGATTCTCTTTCTCCCTTTCTCTCTGCCCCTCCCCTCATCATGTTTTCTCTCTCTCTCCCTCTCTTTCTCTCTTAATCTCTCTCAAGATAAATAAACTTAAAAAAAAAAGAATGTGGGGGCTAGGGGGAGGAGAAGGAGAGAGGGAGAGAAAGAGAAACATTAAGACCAACAGCTCAAAGATTGGAGTAGGTAGGGCAGTTGATATTGATATGCATCTCTTAATAACAACTTGTCTTTAGAAAGTCTTGAGGTGCCTGGGTGGCTCAGTCAGTTAAACATCCAACTTCAACTCCAGTCATGATTTCGCGGTGCATGAACTCGAGCCCCGCATCAGGCTGGGTGCTGACCTCTCAGAGCCTAGAGCCTGCTTCAAATTCTGTGCCTCGCTCTCTCTCTGCCACTCCCCCGCTTGTGTGTGTGTGTGTGTGTGTGTGTGTGTGTGTGCGCGCGCGCGCGCGCGCGCTCTCTCTCTCTCTCAGAAATAATAAATGAATAAACTTAAAAAAAAAAAGAAAGTATAATTGCTCCAGGGATGCTTTGTTCTAGCCCTGGATATTTAAAACTATTGGTGTCATTTAGCATTTCCCTTGGCATGGGTGTTGTCTTTTGGGATTTGTTCATCAGAAGAAAAGTAATCCTTCTAACTTTCAGAAGAATATGAGGAGAAGGAGCATGAGACCTATCTCACTTTTCTAACCCCGTTGCCCATCACTCCACTTAAGTCCCATATAACCTCACGCCTAGACTATTACATTAGTTTCCTTCTACTGTAAATTCTTACCTCATTCAACATGTACAACACTATTCTACCATACTGATTTTCCAAAATATCATCCTTTCTTAGTAGATGACTTTACTTCCTATTTCACAAAGGCTATTTATCAAGCATGAATGCTCTTAACTTCCTGCCCTTCCCCCGACTTCTACAAGCATAGCTGCATATGCTGTAACCTAGCCTCTTTTCCCTGCTCCAAAAGAAGTTTCAAACCTCATCCTTATCCAGCCACTTGTGCTGGGGATCTCATTCCCTCCCACCTCCTTGAGGACTTGGATCCATCAGCTGTCTCTTTTCTTTCCTGTGCCTTCAGCCTCCTTCTCTTCTTCAGCTCTTCCCCCTTTAGCCTGTAAACAAGGTCAAGTCTTTCTCAGTTAAAAAAAAAAAAGTGCATTTCTCAAGTTTCCATCCTGAATTTCTCCTATTTGCTCCTGGGCCTCTTGAAAAACTGCATTATTTGCTTTCTCCACTTTCTTTCCATCCCCATAGGCTCCTACCCCGCCCCCAAACTGAAACTGCTCTATGAATGTTACCTGTGGCCCTTAGGTGCCAAATCCAGTAGGCAGTTTTCATTATTTATTTATCTAATCAGTCTGCAACCTTTGACACTCTGGGCTAATTTTTTTTTTCCACCTGATTTCCATGGAACCATCTCTCCTCACTCTGTAACCATTCCTTCTTACTTTTCCTCTGTCCACACCAGCTACTGTTGCATCCCACTGATCTGTCCTTTGCCATCCCTTCTCAGCCTGCACATTGAGGAGGTCTCCAAGCCGATGGCATCACCATAAGCTAATAACTCCAAAATTTCTTCATCTCCCTCAGCTTTCTCTGGTTTGCTAGACTCAGGTACATACTGAACATGTCCGTCTGGACACACAGCATATTTTATTATAATTCCCTCTCCCCAGAGCAGTCCTCTCACCCCTGTTTTTCACATCTTGATAAATAGCGCTATCATCTATCAATTGCCCATGTAAGAAACATGAAAGAGATTCTATGTTCTTCCATCTTCTAATCCAATTATGGCATGAAGTCCTGTGCATTTTACGAAAGTAACTTTTCAAGCCTATTTCCCATATTCATCTATCTTGCCTGGTTCTTTTTAGCTATTTAGCTAATCATTCTTTAACTATTCACTTACTCCAGTAAAATGACACCATATTAAGCAGCCTATAAAATACTCTTTTTGCTATAACATTGTCAGTGGTGAGTTCAAATCTTTCATAAGAACAATTGGAAATTTAGGCCACACACTTTATTTTATTCAAAAGTCAGAATACAACGATGAGATACCACTTCACATCCACTGGGATAGCTATTATCAAAACAAAGCAATATTACTGAATTTTAGAAAGGAGTGAAATTCTGACACATAGTACAATATGGAAGAACCTTGAGGACATTATGCTAAGTGAAATAAGTCAGATACAAAAGAACAAATATTGTATGATTCCGCTTATATGGGGTACCTGGAGTGGTCCAGTTGATAAAGACAGAAAGTAGCATGGTCGTTGCCAGGGATGGGAGAAAGGAATAATAGGAAGTTATTATATAATGGGCACAGAGTTTCAATTTGGGATGAAAAAGTTCTGGAGATGGATATCACCGATGGTTGCACAATAATGTAAATGCACTTAATGCCACTGAATGGTACACTTAAAAAGGGTTAAAACGGTAAATTTCATTTTTTATGCCTTACTCAACTCAGGTTGCTATAATAAAAATGACATTGACTGGGTGGCTTAAACAATAAAAATTTGCTTCTTGCTGTATCCTCACATGGCTAAGAGAAAAATCGTCTTTCTCCTGTCTCTTCTCATAAGAACACCAATCTCATTCATGAGGGCTCCAGCCTCATGACCTAATTACCTCCCAAAGGCCCCACCTCCAAACGCCCTGTAGTGGGAATTTAAGCTTCAACATATGAATTTGGGCAGTGGGGGCGGGGGGGGGGGGGACACAAATATTCAGTCCACAGCAACCACAATTTAAAAATTAGAATATATTTATCAGATTTTTCAAAATTGTCATTCCTGAGATGTCTTTCTGTAGAGTTCCAGGAGTGTATACTCTGTCCCCTGTGATACAAGGAGGTGGGAACTAACTGAAGTAAATGGTATCTTGCCAGAAGGATAGGAGGGACCAGTTCTAAAAGACAATCAGAGAAGGCACAGAGCAATCTGAAACTCCTGGGTAGAAATAGAGAATGTCTGTATCTCAGAGGGTGACCCTCTGAGGGTCTGTTCCTCCAGAGACCCAGGTTCCCCTATTTGTGTCCCTGAGGAAGCTCAGCAATACAGTGTGTGTTTCCCAGCTTGCACAGAATCCTTCCCACTTCTGTTAAAGCCAGCATTCCTACCATGCACTCCAACACAAAACTGAACTATAGTTAAGCAGAAAAATAAATAGTTTAAAAATACATGCATTTTGAAGTAATTATGGAGAAACTCAAAAGCTGAATAAAAGAGACCAGCAACTCAAGATCAGAACAAAGCCTTTGGGAGCTCTAACAGGAAAATATGTGTATCATTGTCAAGTGCCAAAGTCAATACAGCATACAAACCAAACCCAAAGCTTATCTGTGTGGTTTCCATAGTGTCAATATATATGCAAAGTTGGTCTGACTGCACTGAAACCCAGCAAAGGTCATGGAAGTAAAAACAAAAGTCAGACTGTCTCTGTGAACCTTTGGCAAGTGCCAGGTTTCCTGGACGTTTTCTCATTTCTAGAGAAGTGAGCGAGAGGTGGCAGTAATGTTCTTTTCCTCTCTTGCTCTCTCTCTCTCTCTCTCTCTCTCTCTCTCTCTCCCCCTCCCCCCTCCTCTCTTCCTCCCTTCCTGCCTCCCTCCCTCATGAATTAAAGCATTATTTTCTTTGAGTCCCAGGAAATGAAATTCATATTTACAGTGAAAGGTTACTGATGAAAGAGATGACCTGTTCCTTTTAATATATATTTATTTTCATGTATAATTGCACTATGGTTTTAAAAGTGAGAGTGGTTTTCTTTAAAATAGACCTGCTTTGGGGGGATAAATACCCACTCTTTTTAATTTTCCTCCTGCTTGTCAAATCAAAATAGCTTCAGATAAATGAATAACACAAGAATAGCTGCACAGAATCAGGACGAGAGGAGCAGCACATCACACATTTTTCTTTGATTGTGCTGCAGGTTGGGGGTACAAATTGGGAGGCTGCTGAGATGCTAGGTGCATGTGAGTGACAAATTATATTAGTTGAAAAGTAGCTACACTCAGTGGGATGAATTTGCCTTGGTAATTAGAAATTTAAATAGCAGCTGTGTACTGGGGATAGTTTTTGGTTTGGTTTTGGTGGGGTTTTTAAAAAATTTTTTTTTATGAGACTGTAATGATTTACTGCTTGCTTTAAGGTAGTGATTTTTAGGGGTGCCTGGGCGGCTCAGTCAGTGAAGCGTCTGACTCTTGGTTTCCGCTCAGCTCATGATCTCCTGGTTTGTGAATTTGAGCCCCGCGTCAGGCTCTGTGCTGACAGTGTGGAGCCTGCTTGGGATTCTCTCCCTCCCTCCCCAACTTGCGTGTCTCTGTGTCTCTCAAAATAAGTAAATAAACTTTAAAAAAAGGTGTGATTATTTATTTACTTATTTATGCATTTTTAGGTAAGCTCTACACCCAACATGGAGCTTGAACTCACAATCCTGAGATCAAAAGTCACATGCTCTAGGGATTGAGCCAGCCAGGTGCCTCTGAGTTTGTTTAGTTTTGTTGTGTTTTGTTTTGTTTTCTTGAGTAGAAAAGGATGGAAATGAAGCAGTGAGTTTATTTTACAAGCTTTTATTGAATTATTACTACACGCTGTGTGCACTCTGCCAGGTACAGTTCTGACTTATTTGAAGCTCATATCTGTTGACTAATTTCCCCCAAGGTCTCACTGCTAATAAATAATGAAATACAGGCCTTTGGGCCTGCTTGGGATTCTCTCTCTCCCTCTCTCTCTGCCCCTCCTCTGCTCACACACACTCTCTCTGTCTCAATAAACAGATAGATAAATAAAAAATAAATAAATAGATAAATAAATAAATAAATAAATAAATAAGAGAGTTTTTGGGAAAATTAAGCAATATAGAGAAATAACCAATATACATAATCAATACTGACTAAAAATTATTAGTATTAACTCAAATACTATTAATAATTTCACTAATCCATAAAATCCCATGTTCATATAGCCCAACTATGAGCCCTCTTGTCTTGGTTTCCCCCTTTTATTTATTTATTTTTTTTAATTTTTTTTTCAACGTGTATTTATTTTGGGGACAGAGAGAGACAGAGCATGAACGGGGGAGGGGCAGAGAGAGAGGGAGACACAGAATCGGAAACAGGCTCCAGGCTCCGAGCCATCGGCCCAGAGCCCGACGCGGGGCTCGAACTCACGGACCACGAGATCGTGACCTGGCTGAAGTCGGACGCTTAACCGACTGCGCCACCCAGGCGCCCCAGGTTTCCCCCTTTTAAAAAAATTCAAGTTTGGGGCGCCTGGGTGGCTCAGTCGGTTAAGCATTCAACTTCTGCTCAGGTCATGGTCTCGTGGCTTGTGGGTTTGAACCCTGCGTCAGGCTCTGTGCTGACAGTTTGGAGTCTGGAGCCTGCTTCGGATTCTGTATCCCTCTCTTGCTCTGCCCTGCTCATGCGCTCTCTCTCAAGAATAAATAAACATTAAACAAAATGTTTTTTAAAAATCCAAGCTCTCTGCCTAGAGCTGAAATCTACCATGGGCACTATTACAATGGCTGGATCTTTAGTACCCTGTGCTCTATTCCTGGGAACTGGATCTTGTGTCCTACATCATCGATTGTTGAATGGGATGCTACATGTTATTCACTTCCAATGGAGGCAGGATGCTCTACCACCTGATTTTTAATATCTCCATTGTTACCATATCTCAGGAAAATTAGACCACCTTAGCAATGTCTTTGATCAGGCTCTAGCTCAACATGATTCTTTACTAACCCTAGTTTGAACTGCTGAGTGGTTCTCCTGGCTTGCTCAGTCCTGCTTCTCGTCTTCCCTGCTAGCTACCTTGGGGTGCCTGGGTGGCCCGGTCGGTTGAGCATCCGACTTCTGCTCAGGTCATGATCTCACGGCTTGTGGGTTTGAACCCTGCATCAGGCTCTGTGCTGACAGTTTGGAGTCTGGAGCCTGACTCGGATTCTGTGTCTCCCTCTCTCTCTCCCCCTTCCCCACTCACACTCTGTCTCTCTTCCTCAAAGATGGATAAACATTTTTAAAAAATAAAATAAAATAAAATAAAATAAAATAAAATAAAATAATAGTACACCTTGAGGTCAAACTCACCTAAGATTCAGCATGTAGTATTCTAGCTATGGAGGAGTCAAAGATGAAAATACATAGTCCTGCCCTAAAAAAACGTATAATCTTAGGGGCACTTGGGTGGCTCAGTTGGTTAAGCATCTGAGTTCATCTCAGGTCATGATTTCATGGTTCATGAGTTCAAGCCCTGTGTTGGGCTCTGTGCTCACAGCTCGGAGCCTGGAGTCTGCTTCGGATTCTGTGTCTCCCTCTCTCTCTGTTCCTCCCCTGCTCACACTCTCTCTCTCTCTCTTTCTCAAAAATAAATAAAGATTAAAAATAAAGAATTTATAATCTTCATAAAGTAGAAAAAATATAAGATGTAGCTTAGAAGCCCCCTTGATTTATTCCACTGGCCTTGCCTGTCTTGCATTCTGGACCATCAGCTCCTCCTTGAAAGCTTCTATGGTATACCTACTTCACGCCTCAATGATTTTGCTGTCTGGGAGTGAACTAATTGCTTGTCCAAGAATTATGACCCTTCATTTTGGTTATCACTGTGTGGCCAGGTAGCCAACCATAAGTCCAAACTCTCTGGCTGCTTCTCTCATTTATGGGCTCGGATGAAACACTTCACTACAGGGCATGGAATCTGGCTTTCTGATGAGTCCAGTGCTATACCTAGAAGCATAGGAGAATTAACTCCTTGTAGAGTTAATTCCCAGAACCACTGGAAGCTAGGAGACCAGAAGGAGCCACAATTCTGTGACAGAAGGTCAATTCTGTCTCCTCTTTCCCTCCCATCCATTCTCAGGCACAGTTTCCCAGTGTGGCTGAGCAGATGAAAACTTGCAGGTGATTGCCTTAATCTCTCCATGGCTTATTATGAAGTAGTGACCAGCATAGTGACACTGTTACTTACCCTCCTCACACTTACCTTCTTTCTCCCCCACGGTCACTACCCTGGGATTGCACCTCCCATACAAAGTTTAATCACTTAATTCATGCATCAAGCTCTGCTTTTGAGGAATGAATGGACCCCAGAGCTCCAAAATATGAGACTCTTGAGCCAAAGAATGAAAGGAGATACATTAAGCTTAAAAGAAAAGAAGACATGGAATAAGAAGGGTTCTTACATAGTCTGGTATTCGCTCTGATACCTGATCATCTTTCTCCACACAAACCTCTCTCACCACAACTTCCTCCTCCCCAACACACACAACACCCTACTATAGCTAAAATTGTTTTGCCTTTGGGGTTAGCATTTAACCCAGCATTTCCCTTCCACTAGCTGTTTTGCCTAAAAGAAAAAAAAATCACTTCAACTGTTGATAAATCCTTTCCTTCTACAATTAGAGATAAGAAGTTTAAAAACACAAATATCTGATTCAGTTTTAGCTATAAATGATGATATAACACTCATTCCTGTTCTGATGGAGGAGGAGAGGTGCACGGCAAAAAGGCAGTGGGCTCTGGGGCGCCTGGGTGGCACAGTCGGCTAAGCGTCCGACTTCAGCCAGGTCACGATCTACAGTCCATGAGTTCGAGCCCCGTGTCAGGCTCTGGGCTGATGGCTCAGAGCCTGGAGCCTGTTTCAGATTCTGTGTCTCCCTCTCTTTCTGCCCCTCCCCTGTTCATGCTCTGTCTCTCTCTTTCCCAAAAATAAATAAACGTTGAAAAAAAATTTTTTTTTAAATAGAAAAAAAACAAAAAGGCGGTGGGCTCTTGGGAGGGGACAGAGAAGCCTGGAGGTGGGACAGATGACCTTATCCAATTATGCAACTTTTTCACGGCTCTGCACTGCTCAGCTTCATTTGAGAATAAGCAAAGAAAAGCCGGGCATAGCAGTCCTGTGGGGACATACATAGACAAACTATAATGAAAACTAAGATCAGATAATAAGCTTAAGCAGAGATCTAATCCATGATAGAATCTTTATTAAAAAGAGACAGAATTCCATATGGAATGTCAACTGTATTAAATAAGGGAATTGTAATGCCAGGTATTATGGAACTGAATGAGCATTATAGTTCAAATTTTGTTGCAACAAATGTTATTTCAAGAAAATCCTTTATGGGAGAAAATCTAAATCTAATCTTGGAATGATAGTTCTTTTATTTAAAATCACGTTTGTTACTTCATCAGCCAAGCATAGATAGGATCTTAGAGTTCATTGTATAAGGTGTTTGAGACACTAGAAAGGAAGATCAGTAGGAACTGGCAATGTTTGAAGTAAAATATTACAATCCCAAGCATGATTTTTAAAATCAATTTCTCCAGATTACCGAAAATCTTTTCTTTCCTCACCGTGTTGAGTGCCCTTGTATGCCTTTGATGGTCCAGTTATGTCACCATCTTGAGCAAGGTCATCAATGTCTTAGTGTTACTGCTTAAGCCTATGCATGTTGTAGCTATTTAATAGCACAAGAATTGCTGTCCTAATGATTCCTTTTAGTTACATCCTATTTCTCAAACATTTGGGTATTTGCTCACTTAACTTTAGTTAACCTAACAGTCAGAAGAGCATTTGCCTGCATCCTGTGAGTGTCTTTCATGAAACAAGAGGAACATATTCATGACAGTCAAAAACTCCCCATAGTGCCATAAGCTAATTAAAATGAAATAGAGTCACACTTAGCAGCAATAACAGATTAATATTTAATTTAAAATAACTACTTTTAAATTACATTTTCTGTTTCCACAGCCCACTGGAAATAATTTTTATTCCAAAATATAGTAATGTGAAGTGTTAGTTTTTCTACTGCTGCTATAAAAATTATCACAAATTTAGTGGCTTAACCCAATACAAAGTTTTTATCTTATAGTTCTGTAGGCTGAAGTCCAGTATGGGTCTCACCAGGCTAAAATCAAAGTGTCCTCAGGCTTATTTTCCTTTCTCTTGGTTCTAGAAGAGAGTTCACTTTCTTGCTCATTCAAGAGTTGACAGAATTCAGTTCCATGTGGTTGAAGGACTGAGGCCCCATTTTCTTCCTGGCTGTAAACCAAGGGCCATTCTCTACTTTTAGAGGCTAGTATATTCTTTGGCTCATGGCCCTCTCCCTCCATCTTAAAAGCCAGCAGTGGTGGGTAGAGTTTTTGTTGCTCCTCTCTGATCACAGCTGGAAGAAGATTTCTGACTACAAGGTAATGTGGATGGATACTCTCCAAAATTCAAGGTCTATAACCTCAATCACATCTCCAAATTTGCTTTTGCTATGTAAGGCAGCATATTAACAAGTTCCAGAGAGTAGGATGTGGTCATCTTTGGGGATGATGGGGGAGCATTATTCTGCTTACCACACATAAGGAAGCACATGGAGGGGACTCAGAATAAGGCTCTAAGAGAGAACCATACTTTACACATGTTTGGGGTTCTTTTCCAGCAAAATCTCCTCCCAAACTTTTTCCCTTATAGATAGTTTATAGCTCTTGAAATTGCATGCTTCCTGATTAACAGCTCATAACTAAAGCCAATTGAAGAAAGCCTCCATCATGAAGCATGACTTACTGGAAATATTTTCTGTTGCTAGAAGGTCTGTTGGCCTCTCCTAACTGGGTCACTATGTCAACCAGCATAGAAAGCCTCCTGGCCTCCTGACATCATAGTCTGATATTTGGATCCTACAAACTGCCTTAGATGTTTAAGTTGAACTAGAGCAAGTCTCCAGGAGTAAATGGTCCGACTGGGAACTCACTCCATTCCAAACCTTGGAGTATCCTATCAATGAAAAGGGCTAGTTTTAGGCCTCCTAAGAGCCTCAAAGTTACTTTTACGCAGTCTCCAATGAGGATCTGATTTAATCCAGATGTTTCTCTCTTTTTTTAATGTTTTCTAATGTTTATTTATTTTTGAGAGAGAGAGAATGACAGAGACACAGAGTGCGAGCGGTGGGGGGGGAGGGGGGGGAGGCTGGGGAGGGTGGAGGGAAGAGAGAGAGGGGGAAACAGAATCTGAAGTAGGCTCCAGGCTCTGAAAGGTTAGCAGACAGCCCAATGTGGGGCTCGAACTCACAGACCACGAGATCATGACCTGAGTGGAAGTCAGACACTTAACTGACTGAGCCACCCAGGCGTCCCCCAAGACATTTCTAAGTCAGACTTCCCTGGGGGTCGTGTTTCACTTTTGTCTGGACTATTGATTTAAGTTCCTGGACTATTGTAGTAACTTCCTCACTCGTCTCCTTACTTCCAGACTCTTTCCACTACAACCCCTCCTCGATGTTATCAGGACAGAGGAGATTCTCAACTTTTTATTTGTCCTAACATACTTGAGGAATACAATACACTTCCAATAGTAAGAGTGCCTCATAATGGCACTCCTCCCAACACAAAGTTCTGTTAAGTTTATAAAAGAATCTCAGATGATTCTGAATCTTCAAAGGTGGACCAAGTGATTCTGTAATCTTCTTCCTTTTATGTGCCTTTAGGGGGCTTGTGATAATAATAATAAAGCTACCTCTTATCATTGTTATAACACTTATATGCTGCTGACTATGTGCCAGATACTATCTTAAGTACTTTATGTATGTTAACTTTTTAATCTGAATATCAACACTTGAGGTAAGTGCTATTATTAAACCAGTTTTACTGATGAAAGAAAGAGATTAAGTGACTTGCTCACAGTCTTACAGCTAATAAGTAACAGAGCTGTGATTTGAATTCAGATTCCACACTTTCAACTACTATATATATACTCCAGCACCTTCTGTTAAGAATCACTGTACTACTGGGGTGCCTGGGTGGCTCAGTTGGTCGGGCAACTACTTCAGCTCAGGTCATGATCTCATGGTCTATGGGTTCGAGCCCTGCATCAGGCTCTGTGCTAACAGTTCAGAGCCTGGAACCTGCTTCGGATTCTGTGTCTCCCTCTCTCTCTTCTTCCCCCTCCTTGTGTTCTATCAAAAATAAATAAACATTAAAAAAATAACTTAAAAAAAAGAATCACTGCACTACATTATGTGTTTTGCTAACAAATTATTGTCACACCTCTACCTTTCAAAACTTTCAATTTAAAATTTTAACATAGCATTCAAAGCTTTTTATAATCCACCCCTATCCTCAATATTGAAACTATTTTGTTATAGGATCCCATCTCCTTACTAATTTTCCCTCCTTTTATGAATTATGGAGACAGGGATGTAAAAACCTTCCAATATACCTAAATAAAGCTATTTTTTAAAAAAGGAAAAAGAAGACAGTTTAGTATCCCATCACATTTGCTTCCCTCAATAAAACATGCATTAAGTGCCTATTTGAGCTAGGCTATGTTAGGTAGAAAGAATGTAAAGATCCTACAAACTGCAAGGAAATAAAGAAATAATTAAAACAAATAAGGGAGGGAATAATTTATCCAGGCTTTGTGTGTCAAGCACAATTCTATTACACACAGTTTATTTACCCTCCAGCCAACACTGCAGAGTTTGACAGATGTAGAAACTACAGTCCAAAGTGGTTAAGTATTGGAACCAAGAATGTACAGCTGGGATAGCAGTAGCATAAGTGGGACTCAGGGTCAGTCCTGTCTGACTCCAAAGCTCAGGGTCTTTCAACTATGCCAGTGGTTTTTAATTTTTTTCTTTCCTATCAAGAATCTTATTATTGAAATGAAAATAAGCCAAATAGATCAAAGTTGGGATGAAAATAAACCAAACAGTTAAAAGCAGAACTTCTTTGATTAATCAGAGTGTGAAACCTAGAGCTCCTTCCTTCCCCAATCCCTGGGTCTCTAGTAAAGAGGTACCACAGAGCTCTTTGAAAACCAGTGCTGCTGGTTTACAATGCTGCTTTTCTCTGGTGCAAACTTTAAACAGGGCTCAAAATGCAATAGTATAAGGAGTGCAACGTACTTTGGGAACAAAAAGAAGGACACCAGGACTGAACTTTATAAAAGGAAAGGAATTGTCATAGAAAAGGTTACTTTGAGCTGAGCCTTAAGAATAGGTGGGAATTTTCCAGCAGGAGAGTGAGGTAAGGATCCTTAAGGCACACATAAAAGCATAAGTACCCTAAACATGCTTGGCATTCTCATAATACATTGCCTTTAAGAAACGACATGGAACCTTCGTGCCTGGATGGTGTAGTGCAGTGCAGAGACCAGACTGGAAGATAGGAGACTGAACTAAATATACTGGGCTTGCCATTTCAATGCCTTGCTTTGTCTTTTCACCTGTAGATTAAGGGGATTTCACTAGTAACTGTCAAAGGCTCCTTCAAGCTGTAGAAATATCATTCTGTAGTTAACAAAAAATATCTTTTCCATAATCTTACATACAAACATATGGAGGAAAAACTACTACAAGTGTCGTGGTTAGGAGCTTGGGCTCTGCTACTCACCTGCCATATGATCCAGAGCAAGGTTCCTAACAATTCTGAGCTTCAATTTCCTTAGCTGACCACAGAGAGTTGTTGGAAGGATATGTGTATGAATGCACATAAAGTATATCGCCTGGCATATGTCAAGGGTTCAGTAAGTGTTGACTGTAATTGTATGTGTGTTCATGTGTGTGTGTGCACATATATCCATACATGCACTTATATGGGTAGAACTTTCAAAAGATTCATAGAATGTGCAGAATATGTAGACTTTGAAAATGCAATGGAACAAGAAAAATCTGATTTGTACTCTTTTTTTTAATTTTTTAAAAGTTTATTTTTGAGAGAGAGAGACAGAACATGAGTGCAGAGGAGGGCTAGAGAGAGAGGGAGACACAGACTCCAAAGCAGGCTCCAAGCTCTGAGGTCTCAAAACAGAGTCCAGCGCAGGGCTCGAACTCAGGAGCTGTGAGATCATGACCTGAGCCATAGTTGGACACCCAACCAACTCAGCCAACCAGATGCCCCTGATTTGTACTCTTAAACAAAAACAACTATTTTTTTTTTCAAATGAAAAGGTGGTCTTTATTCATTACTTTGACTTCAGTTAAAAAAATAAAGGAATTTCACTTTCCAATCTGTCTTTTTACTTATGACTTGGAGAGGCTTATTTTATTTATAATAATTTATTTTCTAGGTGAAAATAATCTATCCAACCTCTATAACTTTATATGTAAGCATTGTTTTGGCTTACTTCAACCCAGAAAATGAAAGTAAGAATAATTGCTGCCATATATAAAATACTAAATGTACAAAATAAAATTGTCATGTAGGCAATTTTAGACACATTACCCAGATTGTCCCATGTATCCTCACAATTCCATAAAGTAGAAATCATTATTCTTATTTTACAAATGAGCAAATGGAGATAGAATGAAAGACACTGCCCAGGAACACCTGGGTGGCTCAGTTGGTTGGGTATCAGACTCTTGATTTCCACTCAGGTCATGATCTTACGGTTCATGGGATGGAGCCCCACATCAGGCTCTGCACTGACAGCATGGAGCCTGCTTGGGGTTCTCTCTCTCCCTCTCTCTTTGTCCCTAGCCCTCTCTCTCACACACACAAAATAAATAAATAAACTTAAAAAAAAAAAAGAGAGAGACACTGTCCAGGTCATATGACTAAGTGCAGAGTCAGAACTCCATCCTCAGTCCTGCTTTTCAGGACATGCTCCTCTCCCCGCTTGCAGTACAAAACCCTCAGCTGCTTTGTGAGGAGAGCTTGGAACTGCCCTGAGGTCAACACTTGGTCCTTTTCTATTGATAGTTACCAAATATGACTAATGAGCAGATCTTCTGGGTACCCAAATGTTCATCAGTGGACCAGTGCATAAACAAAAGGTGGTATATCCATACAAGGGAATATTATATGGCCATAAAAAGGAATGGAGTACTAATACACACTACATCTTGGATGGATCTTGTAAACATTAAGCTAAGGGAAAGAAGTCAGTGACACAAAATCATATATTATATGATTCCATTCATATGAAAATTCAGAATAGGGAAATCTGTAGAATCAGAAATGGTTTCTTAGAGCTGAAGGTGGGGGTGGGGGGATAGGAGAATAGTAGCTAAACAGCATGGTGTTTCCTGTGAGGTGATAAAAGCAGTCTAAGATTGACAGTGGTGATGACTGCACATATGTGTGAATATACTAAAAACTCCAGAATTGTATTCTTTATATGGCTGAATTGTATGGTATACAAATTATATCTCAATAAAGCTGTTTTTAAAAAATCCTCTGGGAGGGGCGCCTGGGTGGCTCAGTCAATTAAGCATCTGACTTTGGCTCAGGTCATGATCTTACAGTTGGTGAGTTCGAGCCCTGCATCAGGCTCTCCACTGAGGCTGAGGCTCAGCTTCAGATCCTCTGTTTCCCTCTGTCTCTGTCCCTCCCTCTCATCCTCTCTCTCTCTCTCAAAAACAAATAAACATTAAAAAAATTCTCTGGGAAACTTTTTTAAAAATATGATTCCTAGCTTCTGTCTCACCCTACCGCCACGTTAACCTCCACCTCTAAGATTCTAATTTAGTAAACCTGAGTTGGTTCTCTGGAAATCTGTATTTTGTCAAAGGTGCCTTGAGTGGTTCTGGTGATAATCTGTGTTTGAATATATCACTGCTTTAAACAGGGGTTACATCAGCTGAGACTAACCCAGAACTGGGCCAAGACTTTTTTTTATAATACAGAATTCCAGAGTAGACCCGGCTGGTGGATTTTCAGGGTGGCTGGTGGGAGACCAAGTGGCTCAGAGAAAGCCAAAGTCACTGAATACCAAATACCGCAAAGTTTGCTTGGGCACCTTTTGAATGTCTAACATTCAATAAAATCTGGAAGAAGGTTGTTTTAGCCAAACATCCTGACATTCTTATACAGCACGTTTTTTATTTCTTAGAATTTTAGTGATCTTCTGGTCCCCATTATAAACAAGTTCCAAAACTTCTTCCTCAGTTGCTTTCTTTGTGTTTATATTCCACCCTATTTCTGAGGGGTAGAAGTGAGGAGTGAAAAAAAATTATTTAATATAGAGGAAACATATTAAACCCATGAGAAGGAACTAATGGACAAAGAAGCTCAGTGTCTGAAATTTTATATTTTAATGATAGTTTAGCTACATAAGTAGAAAATACACTTGAGGAATTGACAGGAAACTGGAAGAGGGTGAAGTAAATAAACTTCTAATTAATGTTTAACCATATTTCATGAATTTAAATATTTGCCAGGTGCATTTCTGGCGGGGGGGGGGGGAGTTCTATTCAAATTGAGACTCTGAAGACCGCATTTTATTATTCTAAGATTACAAATGCATTTCAGTTTCTTTAGAATGTGATATGGTTTTGCTGACTAAACAGCATTACAGAGGTCCAATGCTATAATTTGACCCCTCTGGCAAATTAAATACAATTATGCAAACTACTAGGATTTGGGTTAATCTAATTAATACGGTACATATGAAGCAGATAATAATTTCCCTGGCTGAAAACCAGATTGCCTTCTTTCACATCTGAACTGTTTTAGAAAAACATTATACTATGTAAGCAAGACTTTGCTGTCTTACGTATTCTATTTGCTCAGCTCCATGATGGACATGTTTAGAAAAATAAGGCCAAAATTGGAATCTTCAAATGATGACATTTTTTGTTCAGAAATGTATAATTACAAAACAGAATATCCCATAAAACTAGTAAGATAGTTCATTTTGAGTGGATTGCTTTTCTCAAGTAAAGTGTAAATGTAACACTCATATTTTTTCTCTTTATGCAGCTAAAATTAGTGTTGAATATAATTTAGTGGAGATAATTCTGTTCATTTTAACATAAGTGTTTTAGGGGTTGAAATTGACCCGGATTGAATGTCTACCAGTAATCCATTCACAAACTTCCTGAATGATATTTATAATTGTGAGATACAGTATACTATTCTTAAAATATGTAAATCCCTTTAGCACTGATCAGTACTACATGAGGTGTGCTCTAAGCAGAAACCAGGAAAGATTTGCTTTCATGCCCCTTACCAAGGAAATTAAAGAAATTATCCCTCTCATATGGAGAAGAGGGAAGCGTTTTTCCTTTTTTTCTTGTTACAAAAGCCAATTTCATGTATAAGAGGAGTTCTGGCCTAATAGCATTGAATATTAGTCTTTTCTAGAAAGGAAATGTGCAGGGTGTACCAAGGCTTCTGGTGTGGAATTGTCATTTCCAAGTGTGTGAACACAGTCTTTGCTCGTTTGTTCCTTAGCTTCTTGGGGAGCCTGCCAACAAGCATGCCAACCCTCAAGCTGTATTGTGCAAGGATTTCCAGCCCACAAAGATCTGGACTTTTTTTCATAGGTGATGTCAATGTCATAAAGGCCCCTAAACAGCTGTTGGGGAGAACAACTTTTAGAAAGCAGTGGCCTGTGTTAGTTCTTTGTTCTATGTTAGGCAAGAAATGCTCGGGTTAGTGGGCAAAGAGGAAAAAAGTTCTGTTAAAAATTCTAACACAATTTTTTATAATTTGTTTGTAAACCTGTAGTGACAAGTATATTCCTGAGAAATAAAGAAATATTAGCTGTATTTGTGTTGTGAGTATATGTAAAGGTGCTAATAAATAAGCACATTTCTCAATGCTGTTAACAGCTATTGTCATTATGCCAGAAGTTTCCCCGCCATGGGCCGCAGACCTCTGGGAATGGTAGCACAGGGGTCATAGCAAAGAAGTAGGTGTGGAGTGGACAATAATCCATATATACATGTACATTTTATTACTCTGAGTAATATTAAAATTCAACCACTGTAACATGACAGGGGAGTACCCTCAAATGTTTTAGATTAAAAACAAAACTAAATCATCTCATATCTTAAACTTGCCTCGCAATAGCCTGGGGTAGATGGCAGAAGATTGGTCATGAGTTGATCATTGTTTAAAGCTGGATGACGGATACATGGAGAGTTAGTGTAGCTTTCCCTTAAACTTTGTGGGTTTTTTTTTAATTTCCCTTATAATAACCTTAAAAATCATTCCACCCAAAAAGTTTGGTAGCCACGGCCTTATATTAAATTGTCAAGTAATTTTGCTTACAAATTCTTCTTTTGGATACTCAGTCAAGTTGTTCAAAGCAAAGTTTATGTACTAAAGACTACATAAGAGATACATTGTCAATCCCTGGTTTACTTTGGGAGTATCCTGATTACTTTTTTTATACTTAACTTAATCTTTGTCTCACACCAAGAATTAAAAAAGGGAAAACAGCATTCATACACCTATAAAGGGTTATGGGACATATTGACTGAGAGAAACATAAAAACTAAAATGCTTTTCTCACTGTCACCTGTTACATCCTTTTTCTTCTCTCCCTCTCTCTTTCTCGTTCCCTGTCTCTGGTTTTCTCTAATGCAGCTGTATTTACCCTAAGTTTAAAGAGAATGACCTGTTTCAAAATTGAAGTGGCAAACACAAATTAGAATGCATCCTTTTGGTCTGTTACTCACAACCAATCCGTCTTCAGCAACTGTTCTACTTTTCTTTAGCCTTGGCAAGCTATTCAGAACAACATTTCCTTCTTTTCATTCTGATGCTGGACGATTGTTTGGTGCTGATACGACATTGGCTTTTCCCATAATTTAGCCTAGAGAGTTTTACACTAGGGAGTTTCAATGTGTTTAGATTATCAAGCTTTTTTCCAAGCACTTCTGTAACAGAACTCCATGTTCTAATAGCCCCAGCAAAGTTGTTTTAAATACTTTTCCCCCTGAATTTTCATTAAAATTCAGTTCCATTTTAACATTGATGGTTTATTGTCAATTTGCCCCAAAGATAAATTAAAACATGTAGAGATTGTCATTTCCTGTTTGATGTGTTGTTGTTCCTGTGCACAATGTCAGCCTTTTTATTTAGGTGTATGCCATTCCATGGGGGTAAGTAACTTCCCGATTAGTCATTAGGAGTAACTCTTGGAAAACGGATATAATCCCACGCGTGAGCCAGGTGAGTTATATTAGGGGTCAAGGGTTATGTGATCATGTGTATGTCTGTTCCTTTATTATGTAACAGAATTTCATCTGTCATAGTGTGGCTTATCACTACAAATCACAAAATTGTGATTATTTTATATCAGATTCTCACATTCTTATTTCTTGCCTGATATGCCCAATGAACTGGTTTTCAAATGTAGTCATGAAAGAATCGGACAATTGTAGGAGACATGAATTCGCTGAGATACATATTTCAGTAGTTATGTTTGCTTTAATAATGAATTGCTATGAGTTTGTACTCTTTGGCTAGATATTCTGCCTCCTACATCAGATTTTAGAAAAATCTGCATTTCTTGTATGTGTTAGACAAAGTGATGTGTTCCTATGACATTAGTGATCTTTAAACTTTCCAGTTCACATACAGTCTCAGAGAATTTTGAAAAGGTTTGTGTTCCTCTTAAAAAAACTTTTTTACAGTTATTCTTTTTTGAGAGACAGAGAGAGACAGAGTGTGAGTGGGGGGGGGGGGGGGGAGGGCAGAGAGAGAGGGAGACACAGAATCTGAAGCAGGCTCCAGCCTCTGAGCTGTCAGCACAGAGCCCTACTCAGGGCTCGAATTCATGGATCGCAAGATCATGACCTGAGCTGAAGTAGGATGCTTAACAGACTGAGCCACCCAGGCACCCTGTGCCCCTCTTGCACATTGATGACAGCTGAAAATTTTTATTATGGTACTGATAATTGCAGAGGATGAAATTTTCTTCATGTTGTAAAAATTCTACTGAAAAAATAAACCTGCTATATTACTTTTTTAATAGTAATTAACATGATCTAAATACCATGGCAATTTAACACTCCAACCATCCACTTAAAAAGTAAATCATTAAGCTTTCTTTACAGATGTTTATGTCATCCCCCCCCTTTTTTTATGAATCTGAGCATTTTATTTTATTTTTTTCAATATATGAAATTTATTGTTAAATTGGTTCCCATACAACACCCAGTGCTCATCCCAAAAGGTGCCCTCCTTAATACTGAATCTGAGCATTTTATTTTATTTTATTTTATTTTATTTTTTATTTATTTATTTTTTTTGTCATTTTCCCCCTTAAACTTATGCTTTCATTCCACTTCACCTATGAAATTTTATTCTAATATAATATATATTTATGCTTGAATATCTTTTATTGATGAACCTATTATGTTTTATTTCAACAAAAATATTTCTATAGATTAAAATTTAAAATTAAAAATATCTCCTGTAACCATGAGGCCCAAACATTTTCTGAAATGAGTCACCATTACAATTATTATTAATATACAGTTGATCAAAAGAAGTTTTACTATTTGACCTAAAGGTATACATAATTTTATTAGAAATACATCTCAATGAGATGGCTGTGAGGTGAATTAGGCTTTAAATTTTTCAAATTTTACCTTTTTTCCCTTTTATTTTAGGGCTTTTCTTTTACACTTAGTTAATGTATCTATTCATGAATAGTTATTGATTTTTGCTAGAATGAGACAAGTTTGGTATCAATAAAACCTCTAGTTTTATTTTTGTAGTTGTATATCCTAAGAAGCCTTATTCATGTACATAAGTAGATAGCTCTGGAAGGAGGGCTTTTTGTTTGTTTAAATGAGAATTTTCTTAAACCCTTTCCATTGCTTCTGAGTTATATGCCCCAAATCACTCTGCAATCTTTATTTAGTTTAAAAAAATTTTTTTTTAATGTTTATTTATTTTTGAGAGAGACAGAGACAGAATGTGAGTGGGTTAGGGGCAGAGAGAGAGGGAGACACAGAAGCAGAAGCAGGCTCCAGGCTCTGAGCTGTCAGCACAGAGCCCGACGCGGGGCTCGAACTCACAAGCTGTGAGATCATGACCTGAGCCGAAGTCGGATGCTCAACCGACTGAGCCACCCAGGCGCCCCCTTTCTTTAGTTTTAAAAATGATTTATTCCCTAACACTTTTTTATTTTATTTATTTTATTTTTTTAAGATTACTTATTTATTTTGAGAGAGAGAGAGAGAGAGAGAGAGAGAAAGAGAACACGAGTGGGGAAAAGGCAAAGAGAGGGAGAGAGAGAGAGAGAGAGAGAATCCCAAGCAAGAGAGAGAGAGAATCCCAAACAAGCTCCGCACTATCAGCATGGAGCCCAACATGGGGCTCGAACCTGTGAACCACGAGATCATGACCCGATCCAAAATCAAGAGTTGGACACTTAACTGACTGAGCCACCCAGGCATCCCATTCTATAATCTTTCCATTAAAAATTGGAGATTTATCAGTGGACAACTTAATAAGGTCTCATACTTGGCCACTCCTTCCCACTACCTTTCTTTTAGGACCTTTTAAGTGAGACACTGAGATCTTAGAAGGTTCACCAAGATCTCCCAGATCTCATTGTCCTCCCAGCCTGAGTGCAGTTCTTATTACAGATGCTTCTCTGACTATCCAGTCAGTAGGTGGTCAGCAGGGTATAGATTATTAGACTGGCTACTCCAACGTGCATCTAGACAGAGATATGGTGGCTTCTAGATAACTTGATGAGTGGAGGCCAAGCTCCAGATGCTGTTTCTATATTGGAATGACAGTCTTCATTCCTATCTTTAACCTGTAAATGTGGATATTATTAATATCTACATCACAGGATTGATTCAAGGGACATTTGAGATGATACAATTGAAACTTCTTGCGGAACTTAAAAATGCTACACAAATATTAGTTGATCCATGTTGAGGGTGTTGGAACATCATCTGTCCTAACCCTCTTGGTCAGATAAATTGGGTCTGCTTACACAGCATTATGCTAAGAAACATACAAAAATGCAGCTCACGCATTTGGACCTGCTGCTGCTTCTTGTTCTCTGACCACTTGTTTCCCCAACAAGGATCTCGTTAATCTCCCACGCACCTTCTGACTTGCTTTGATGAGCATTTGTATGCTGAGAGGCACTTCTCTCAGTAGTCTTTCCTGAAGATAACATTTGGTGCTTTCTGTCTCATTCCACACAGGATTCAGTGCTGCACAAAAGGCACTTTTGTCTTCTGTCTTCTAACTTCTTTTTTCAAAAAATTTTTTAATGTTTATTATTTTTGAGAAAGTGAGAGAGAGCAAGTGGGGGAGGGGCAGAGAGAGAGGGAGACACAGAATGTGAAGCATGCTCCAGGCTCTGAGCTGTCAGCACAGAGCCCAACGGAGGGCTCAAACTCAAGTCAGATGATTAACCGACTGAACCACCCAGGTGCCCCTTCTGTCTTCTGTCTTCTATCTTCTGTCTCCTATCTTCTATCTTCTTTCTTGGTCTCTTACAGGCTGGACTGATCACAGACAACAACCCCTCACCAGAGAAGGCAGATTGGATAAATATGTATACAAATGGAAGAAGAGAATTTAGGTAAATCAGCCTGTTGGTAAAAATGGTAGATAAGATTAAGACTTGTAGGAAGTTTAAGGAAAAGTGACTAGTGGGATTTAACAACTAGTTAAACTAACTAGTGGGATTTAACTAACAGTTGTGTGCAATTTTCTTCAGGTACTGGTAGTTTATTTTTCTTGAAATAAATATACAAATTAGCAATATTTCCATGGTGAAAAATTAGAAGAATCAAATAATTGTTAAGAGAGACTTTATTGTATCTTTTTCTATTTCTTCTTTTTTTAAAAAAAAAATGTTTTTTTTAATGTTTATTTATTTTTGAGAGAGAGAGAGACAGAGCACCAGCGGGGGCGGTGGGGAGAGGGGGGACAGGGAGAGAGAGAGAGAGAGAGAGAGAGAGAGAGAATCCAAAGCAGGTTCCAGGCTCTGAGCTGTCAGCACAGAGCCTGACACGGGACTCAAACCCACCACAGTGAGATCGTGACCTAAGCCCAAGTCAGACGCTTAACCAACTGAACCACCCAGGCGCCCTTTTTCTTTCTTATTTCAATCTCATTTTGATGTACTGGCCCAAATTTCACCTCAGATTAACTCCATATAACATTTTTGCAGCAAATTCAGTTGTGTGATATTAAGTAGAAAATTCTTTTCCAGACCCCAGAGTCAATCAGTTTGCACCTTGAAGACAGGATTTGGTGACATTTAATACTGGATATCTTGATTAAAGGGTTGGGACAGGTTACTGAGTCAGTTACAGTTACTGTGTACCCACTGAAAGTGTGACACTTTAGTATTTATTAAGTATGGAGAACTTTATGGATCTGAAACTCTCCTCAAAAGTGAGACTTATTCACTGTAGAAAGAGTAGGCCCAACCATTTGTGGAAGAAGCTCCTAACTTTTATCTACTTACTCCAAGTCTAGTAAACCTTTTAACCTTTACTTGTAGTTGGGTCAGAGGGAGTAGTGCCATCCAGTCCCTCTAGGAATCAGCTAGGAATATAGAGAAGAATATGTTAGGAGACTAAACATAGTTAAATATAGGTAGTCCCAAATTAACTAGTACAGTGCTAAAACTCTTATGGATGCTCAGTTAATATTTGTTGTTGAGGCCAAACATCTTTGCTTTTCCAAAATCTCTTTGCAAATAGCACATGTGAGTTTGTCTGGGCTCTGAAGTTCAACTCATATTTCCTCTGTACAAAAGGAAATACATTCTGAGGTCTTTTGGGAGTACTTGTTGTCATAAGCTAATTTTTTTATATTTATAGTCCCCCTATAGCTTAACTTTTTCAAAAATCTATAGCTTTTATCTGGCTAAAATTAACAACTCAGGAAGCCACAGGTGTTGGTGAGGATGTGGAGAAAGGGGAACACTTTTGCACTGCTGGTGGGAATGCAAAGTGGTACAGCCACTCTAGAAAACAGTACGGAGGTTCATAAAAAAATTAAACATCGAGCTACCCTATGACCCAGCAATTATACTACTAGGTATTTATCCAAAGGATACAAAAATGCTGTTTCAAAGGGACACACGCACCACAATGTTTATAGCAGCACTATCAACAATAACCAAAGTATGGAAAGAGCCCAATGTCCATAGATGGATGGATGGGTAAAGAAGATGTGGTATACATATACAATGGAGTATTAGTTGGTGATCAAAAGAATGAAATCTTGCCATTTGCAACAACGTGGATGGAACTAAAGTGTATTATGCTAAGCGAAATAAGTTAGAGAAAGAAATATCACAATTTCACTTATATGTGGAATTTAAGAAAGAAAACAGATGGGGGTGGGTGCCTCGGTGGCTGAGTTGGTTGAGCGTCCAGCTTCAGCTCAGGTCATGAGTTCACAGCTCCTGAGTTCGAACCCTGCATCGGCCTCTGTGCTGACAGCTCAGAGCCTGGAGCCTCCTTCCAGTTCTGTGTTTCCCTCTCTCTCTGCTCCTCCCCTGCTCACAGTCTCTCTCTCTCTCTCTGTCTCTCTGTCTCTCAAAAATAAATAAACATTTAAAAAAATTTAAAAAGAAACAAAAACAGATGAACATAAGAGAGGGGAAGAAAAAATAAAATAAAAACAGAGAGGGAAGCAAACCATAAGAGACTCTTATATACAGAGAACAAACTGAGAGTTTCAGGAGGGGTTACAGGTGGGGGGATGGGCTAAATGGGTGATGGGCATTAAGGAGGACACTTTTTGGGATGAGCACTGGGTGTTATATGTAAGTGATGAATCACTAAATTCTACTTCTGAAGCCATTATTTACTCTGTATGGTAACTAATTTGGATTTAAATAAAATTTTAAAAATAAATTTAAAAAATCGTGGGGGGAGCCTGGGTGGCTCAGTTGGTTAAGTGTCCGACTTTGACTCAGGTCATGATCTCGTGGTCCATGAGTTCGAGCCCCGTGTCAGGCTCTGTGCTGACAGCTCAGAGCCTGGAGCCTGTTTCAGATGCTGTGTCTCCCTCTCTTTCTGCCCCTCCCCTGCTCACGCTCTGTCTCTCTCTCTTCCTCAAAAATAAATAAACATTAAAAATTTAAAAAAAAATCTCTATCTGTTCTCCTTTGTTTTTTAAAAATATTTTTATTATGGTAAAACGTATATCACATTAAATTTATCATTTTAACCATTTTAAGTGTATAATTTAGTGGCATTAATTATATTCACAATGTTGTGTTGCTTTTTTTTTTTCATGCTGAACAGAATTCCTAATGTAACTGTGACAAAGATGGATGAAGTATTAGCTGAAAAATAGTTGTTAGCTTAAAGGACAGACATATCCTAATCCCAGAATACTTATTAGGGGACACAAATATATACAACATATGAATTGAGTGGATCCCGAATACGATCCCAAAGAGTCAGGAAAGCCCCATAGTTGTAGTGTAATATGCAGCATGAGATCTTCATTGGAATAGGATTATTTTATGTCAGGCCAATAAAAACTTGGCATTGATGCATAATTAATGAACTGGGAAATGGATTAATGAGATTTCTCTCTAATTAATGTTTCCCTCATATTTGACGTGAAAGCAAAGCTGCATTAATTAGTAGAGTGGGTAGTGTGTGTGTATGTGTGTGTGCATGATTTTGTGTGGGTGTTGTGTGTCTGTGGGTGTAGCTTGACATACTTCATTTGCTGTGTTCTCCTCTCTTTGCTCTTGCCCTCCTTCCTCGTTTCCACCCCCTCATCACTCTTATTTTTCTCAGGACTGCCATTGTGTTTTTGTATGTGGATGAGGGGGAAGGACTGACAGCTTGAATTATTCCATTTTTAGATGAATATTTGAGTATATATGAATTAATCAATATTTCACAATCTAGGTAGTGAAAGCCCCTCCTTTCTCTTAGAGCAAAAAGAACATTATGGTCTGTGTGTGCAGCTTAACTACCATTAATGTTAATTAAATCATGCAGGCAAAACCCCTTTCTTGATAACATGCTCTAGTGTACATCATTGTCAATTATACATCAACTCTTAATCATCTTGGGAAGCAGAAGCGGTAAATCCCCCTGCTGGGCCACAGCACCTCATGTAGGGATTATTGGCTAGCATTAGGATCTGAACTTAAAATCTTAATTCTTTATTTTCCTTCAAACTTATTATACTATTGTTAATTAAGTCAAATATTCCCCCAGGAGGAGGTAAGCAAGTGTGTGTGTGTGTGTGTGTGTGTGTGTGTGTGTTTGCATATGGGATGGGGGAAGAGATGAAGATAAAGGAATGGTGAAGTCTAAGAGGAAGGATATTTTTGCATTCATATTTGAGGGCTACAAAAATGTGTAGCTCCTTTTCCAAAATCTTGAATTTGAACATGGCTTTGCAGATATAAGATCTTCCATGAGCTGTATAGTTCTGATGGTTTTGTTTCTGGACATGAGATGCTACTATTGGAAGATTTCATTTCTTATGTGGCTAAATATTTCCTCATCCAAAAGATATTCGTGAAATCTATGATGCTGCTGCTGTTGTCAAGAAGTTCTCTAACTAGTGGCAGAGACTGACACCTTAACAGGTATTTGGAAATGTATGAGCGAGAGCCATTCAGGTTGCTAGAGCTTATGTTCCAGCTAGAGAGTGATGAAAGGTAAGACTGGAGGGCTGGGGAGAGGCCACACCACGGGAAACCCTGTGCTCCATGTTGTACTAGCAGGATAAGAACTGCTGTCACCAACAAGGGTCTGAAATGCTAGGAGTGAACTTTTCATTCCTGGAGGCAGTTGGTGCAAGACTTCCACCCTCTGGTTCTAGCCAGAGCATTGAGTCTTCTGCTTGCAGCTTCTGCATCTGCTAGCTGACTATAGAAGAGACGGGGGAGTTAGGACTGGACCCACCACGTCTCCCAGTGATGATCATATGTCCCAATGTATGCCTGAATTCCCAGGGCAACAATTAATACTGTCCTCTTTCACTCTTAGCTGTGTCCTGACTTGGACAGTAAGTCACATGACCGCCCTGACTTCCCACATTCCACTGGCCAGAATTCAATCACATAATCACACCCGACTCCAAGGGAGGCTGGGAAATCTATGCAATTGGAAGGAAAAGGCAATGGATTTTGGTGAATGCAAGGTCCTCCCTGACACACATGTGGAGGAGGTTAAGCTCTGTTCTCCATATCTATAGCCTTTAAACCATCGCCACTTAAATTCTTGATATTCCTTTGAAAATTCTGGTTTATTTTAAAAATTTGATTGAAGTTTGAATCCTGTTGTATAATATATTTGTGTCTTTCTTAAAATAAAAATATTGTGCTTTCTTCTTTAAAAATCTTCACAAATAAATAATGCTCCAGGAATATTTGCCACGGTTAGTTGTTATTTCCTCGACTCCTGGAAGAGCTGTATGAATACCCAATTTGAGACAGACACCACTGAGCAGTCTTAAGCAGAAGATGACCTGGCCACATTTTCATTTAAAAAGACCACTCTGGGCCACCTGGGTGGCTGAGTCACTTAAGCATCTGACCTTGCCTCAGGTCATGATCTCATGGTTCATGACTTTAAGCCCCACATAGGGCTCCACTCTCAGCTCAGAGCCTACATCGAATCCTCTGTCTCCCTCTCTCTCTGCCCCTTCCCTGCTCTCTCCCTCAAAAATAAATAAAACACCTTAAAATATTTTTAAAAAAGACCACTCTGACAGCTGTGTGGAGTGTAGATTTTAGGAGGCAAAGAGAGGGAGGCCAATTTGGACTCTTCTAGTTATCTGAGAGAAAGATGACGAAGGATCTGAGTAGTGCTGGTAGGAATGTTAGGAGATTAAATCGGTAGGCCTAAATCAAAAATTAAGTTACTGATAAATTAGACTATGTAAAAATTGAATGCTTCAGCAAAAATAATCATAAAATTAAGTTTAACAAGCAAAGAACAAACTGGGAAAAAATGGGTGACACATTTATGAATGATGATATCTTTAATATACAAAGAGGATTATGACTCACCAAGAGAAAGCATTCTACTAGAAAAAATAGACACAGCAACTTGTCAAAGAATATAAATGGTCTGCAAAATGTTAAAAACCTTGCCAAAGAGCAAAAAATAGAAATGAGAAGATGAGAGCTATTTTTCATTATCAGATTAGTAAAAGAAGGTCTCATAATAGCATGTACAAGATATTAATATTAGTGCTGTCAATAACAGTCAAAAATGAAAAAAATAATAATTTCCTTCAATGGAAAATTTGTTAAATAAATTATGATATATCCCCTCAATGGAATATTGTGCAACCACTAAAAATGATTGTATAACTCTATATTAATTGAAATAGGAAGACACTCATGACCCACTACTAAATGAAAACAAAAGATTATTGAATTCTATATAATATGCCTCACTTTCTGTAAAATGTCTATATGAGTGTGCAGGAATGTGCATGGGTATATATATATAGAGAGAGAGAGATCTATAAGGCTTTTCAACAAAATGTTAAGACAGCGCCTATTTCTAGAGAGTAGAGTTGGAGATGATTTTTACTTTTTCCTCTGTATCTTTCTATATTATTTTGAAATTTGAAAATAGACATAGATAATTTATAATTTTTAAGAAATAAAACTGAATTATTTAGGGGGAAAAAATAGCAGGTCTTTTTGTCCTTCAGAATAAAAAATGAGGCGAAGTTGAGGATTGGTCGTATGTGGAAAGTGAAAGAGAAGGGTTGGTCAAGGATGACTTCTGGCTCTCTCATCCTGGTAATTCTGTGGCACTGGCTAAAAGACAACCCTCCTGTCATTGCCTGCCCTTTCCCCCCATTGTCAATCCTTACCACTTTGCAACTTCTCATCTCAGATTCTGCCCCTCCTAATGCTGGTCCCACTGTTGGAGCCTCTGCAGGCTCGGCCTGATTTCAGAATGCCCTCTTCATCTACTTTCTTAACTAAGTGGCAGAACATTAGAGATGAGAGATGCCATTGGAAATGACTGGTCCAAATGTTAAATTGGCATAGGTTGCTTTGATGCCAACATGTACTGAGGGTCCCAGTCGAACGTCAGAGAAGATGGATGTGAGAACTACCAAGTTTAAGAGGGGCCCAGTACTGACTGGCTCTGTCTCATGGTGTTCAAAGTAGTAGTAAGGCCCATCGAAAGGGTAAGGATTCCCAGGGGTTTGCAAGGCTTGATGAGGGGTAGGGAAGCCCATTTTCACTGATAATGACTACACAGAAGAGGGGCAGGAGGTTGAATAGTGGAAGCAAAAGCTGGTCCTGTTAACAGTTTGAGAGGAATTGCCACCATATCCTTTTTCTGTATTGCAGTTTTGCCTTACAAACAATTTTTTTCAAAGCCAGATTTTGCAGAAACAAGCCTAAATGCTGTCTGTCTAAATGTAAATGTTAAACATAAGAACTTTTTACTGGTAAAGAAATTTGCAAGATTGAAGTCAGAGATGTGTCGGCTTCTCAAATTTTATTCTCTTTGCCATTTAAGGCTGACTCATCCCAGCCTTCAAGGGTCAGGGCATTTCTTAGTATGCGTTGAACTCATGCCAAACTATTGTTTCACACTGTTATTGTCTAAAAGACAACGTGTACTAGAAACGTGAAACAGGAAACGTCCATCTGAACTTATTACGGTAGAAGAAATTTTCCAGAGTCCATATGCTGATGTAATTATGCTCAGATTTTTTTTTTTTTTCCAAAGCGTTTAGTGACCAGATCTTTGGAACAATTTTCTTCGCTGTCATGGGCAGGGCATATAACTTATTATCTGTCTTGTAGAAGAGTACAGCCTGTAATTGGCACACTGTTTTTGAATTAGGTTTTAAGGAGCTCTTTTTTATTCGCCCAGTTTGTGTGGGTGTGGGAAGTGCATATATATTTGAATGTCCGAATCTCTATTTTCTTTGGAGAGTCCTTACTTTATTTTACACAGAATTTTTTTTTTCTCCATCTTCATAGTCGATGACACATACCCTACTCCCTTCTGTTCCAGTGCTGTACTTTGTACAATTTACAGTACAATTTCCTGGAAATAGCAGCGGGCAGCTTCAGTAGGCCCTGGCTGGCTGGTTCAGGGTTCTTGCAGTGCTCACAATGGACATTTCTCAGCATCACTAATCTCTCTTCTTTTATTTTGGTCCCATTTTCATCAGCACCAATCCTGTGCTCTGAAATGAACTGAAATGCTGTACTTTTTGAAGGGACGAGGATTAAAGCTTAAACCGGGTCTAAGGATGAGGTGAGAGGAGAGCAGCCCATACAAATCTGGTAGTTTTTTTTTCTCCTGAGAACTGAAAAAAAAAAAACAATCTATACTCTCAGAAAAGAAACAGTAAGTAGGAGCTTTTCCCCTACACTGTACATGGTACTCTGTCTTTGGTGTAGAGCAAAGTGAAAGTCAACCCGTTATTTATTTCTGTAGCACACTTATTTTTTTTTTATTTTTTTAACGTTTTTTATTTATTTTTGAGAGAGAGACACAGAGTGTGAGCGGGGGAAGGGCAGAGAGAGAGGGAGACACAGAATCTGAAGTAGGCTCCAGGCTCCGAGCTGACAGCACAGAGCCGGACGCAGGGCTCAAACCCATGAACCGTGAGATCATGACCTAAGCCGAAGTCGATGCTTAACCGATGCTTAACCGATGCCCAGGTGCCCCGATTTCTGTAGCATATTTAAATACAGTATTGGATTTATATAATCATTAAGAAGTAGAGATCATAACTCAGGTATGACTGCATCTTTTTTTCCCTCTTTTTACTTAATTTAAGTAGCTTCATATTCTTGTTTTATGTTTTAATGTTTATTTATTTTTGAGAGAGTGAGAGAGAGTGTGGAGATCTGAAGCAGGCTCTGCATTGACAGCAGAGAGCCCAATGCAGGGCTCGAACTCAAAACCTGTGAGATCATGACCTGAGCCAAAGTCAGACACTCAACCGACTGAGCCCCCCAGGCACCCTTAGAAATCCATTGACTAAAAAAAAAAAAAAAAAAAGAAAGAAAAAGAAAAAAAAGAAATCCATTGACTTTTAATGTAACTTTTGAATAGGAAGCAGTTGAATATAAACAAGATCTTGAAATGAGATTATTTGGGATTAACTAAGTATTTCTATATCTAATTTAAAAGCTTATTTTATTTTTATGTTTAATTTATTTTTATTTTTTAATTAAAAATTTCCTTAAAAATATTTATTCATTTTTGAGAGAGGGAGAGAGACAGAGCATGAGCAGGGCGCGGGGGAAGGGCAGAGAGAGAGGGAGACACAGAATCCGAAGCAGGCTCCAGGCTCTGAGCTGTCTGCACAGAGCCCAACGCAGAGCTCAGACCCACAAACTGCAAGATCATGACCTGAGCCAAAGTCAGATGCTTAACCGACTGAGCCACCCAGATGACCCTTTTAATTTATTTTTAAATTTAAATCGATGTTAGTTAACATAAACTGTAATAATAATTTCAGGAGTAGAATTTAGTGATCTATCATTCACATATAACGCTCATCCTAACAAGTGCCCTCCCTAACATACTCTTGTTTTATATCTGAGTCCATGATCTTTTTGATCCTGTATCCTATGTGTCTGACAAACTCCATTTTATCCCATTTTTCAGTTCTTTTTCTCCAGTTTTACAGAATCCCAGAAATCCTTTTCTCCAGTTAAAATACTATCATTAGTGGGGCACCTGGGTGGCTCAGGTCATGATCTCATGGTTCATGAGTTCGAGCCCTGTGTTGGGCTCTGGTCTGACAGCTCAGAGCCTGGAGCCTGCTTCGGGTTCTGTGTGTCCCTCTCTCTCTACCCCTCCCCCACTTGTGTTCACTTTCTCTCTCTCTCTCCCAAAAATAAAAATAAACATTAAAAAGTAAAAAAAAATACTATTATTAGTAGCATTATTTCTAATGTCATTTTGAACTTCTTTATTCCAGCACACTCTGCAGGGTGAAACCTTAAGAGAAGCCATAGAGAATGAATGACTGGTATTCAGCCAAGCTTTGCCTATGTCTTTCCATGACCAAAAACAATTAGGTGAAAAGGGGAAAAATGCAATTGGCTATTGTTTTATCTGCCTGGTCCCAAACAATCCATATGAATATTTGGGATTTTTTTTTTTTTGTACAGTGATGGTTGCATTTTCATTATGTAGCCATAGCAAAAGTTTTCAGTGAGAAAGTTTCATTTCAGAAACAAATGAGGTCAATGGCTTCTTGTTTTAGGAAGGGGGGTAGCGGGGACATTGGAGTAAGAGGAAGTCCTATGTCAGAGGGCTCTACACACACTTTCCTGAAATACGTCGGCTATGTGTAAATGTAATCTGTTATTTTAACTATTCATAATAGCTGTGTTTTGTCTTTTCTCCCATTACATTATAAAATTGATGATATAAATATGGTGAATCTTTATTTTTCAAAGATTCCTCCCTACGTCTGTAATAGATTGCATTTTATTCTTTCCAAAGGTCTCAAAAACTACGGGATTATTGTTAAAAAACAAACACGTTTTGGAAGACTACTGACCAGTAGCCAGAAGGAAGGTCCTGAGTCATCGAAGTGTTCTCCAGTTGGCAAAGGAGTATGAAAACCCCCTGGCCAGATCTGTCCTTGCTGCAGCATCGAGGTAAGTCAGGGAAAAACGTTCATGGTACCCAGCAAGAAATGAAATGGTAAACATCATGCAGTGCATTTCTGTGCCTCAGATTGAAGCTTCATATTCAAAAGATACGGGAACTTCATTTTTCTTCTCCTTCCCCAGCTTGTGTATTTCAGTTTTGTATTGAAATGTTTGCTTGATTCATAAAATATTTAAGGACTATATAAAGAAGAAAGACTCAGGAACAAAGGCAAGTGACCTAACACAACTTCCGTGAGGTCTATTCAGGAAAGCAGGCTTCATCAAAAGCCCAGTGTTAAGTTATCAGCACTGCTTTCTCACCAGGTTTTGACTTCCTACTGAGTGCAGTGAGTGAAGGAACCCTGAGCAGCAAACATTTAAGGATTTTGTCTGGGCAAACACTGATCGTAAGGTTTTGACCTCTAACAGTGTCAGGCATATTGCCTTGATAAAACGTAAAGTGAATTTTCGAAGATAAAACTGCAACTTAAATATTCACATAGTTATGAGTTGTTTGCATATTTTCAGAGAAAAAAATAATGCCATTTATTTTTCAGAATAAAGTACGATTACGATACCAAAATCTACAAAATGTGAAAGAGTAAAGGAAAACTATCAGATGAGAACCAATTATTTTTATTCCAGAGATATAGGTAAGAAATATGAATAGATATGTATATATACAGAAGGGTACATAAGAAACTAGAAACTGTGGTTGCCTTTGAGAAAAAGAATTGAGGGCCTAACAGTCAGAGATACTTTGCATAGTTTACAAGGTTATAATATTGTAATTTCTTTCCTTGTACATATATAGCTTTTTTAGAAGAATGAGAAGTGCTTTACAAATGCAAAGATTTTCACTGTTAAGTCTTTATTTCCATAAAATTAAAAGTGCCTGGTCAATAGACTCTAGGTTGTAGCCATGATATCCCTTGATTTCGTTTACCTGATAACACTAGCCCATGTTTGTGAATTCTTAAAAACTCCCCAAATGATTTTACATACATTACCTAATTTGTAAGATCACCTTAGTATTTGTTACTATTTTTTTAATGTTTGTTTGTTTATTTATTTATTTATTTATTTAGAGAGAGGGGAGAAGGCATGGGAATGGGAGAGGTGCAGAAAGAGAGGGAGAGAGAGAATCCCAAGCAGGCTCCACACTGCGGAGCTCAGTCCCACAAACCTTGAGATCCTGACCTAAGCTAAAGTCAAGAGCCCAGTGCTTAATCAACCGAGCTGCCTAGGCTCCCCTATTTGTTACTATTTATTATTACTCAGCTCTTCTAGTTTTCTTCCCTTAATATGTGATTATAATACTGAATTGCAGTGTTTTTGTTCCCCTGCACCACACAAAAAAAATACGGTACTATTTTCAGAAGTTTCTAAGGAAGGTCTATATGATACTTTGATACTTTGATACTTTCTTAAGTATTGGACCCAGGTGTAACAGAATTATAAAGCTCAGGCTTCCAGAACAGAGACATAACACTCAGGTGTTTATCTTGAGAGCCATATGGTTGTTCATCACAATTCAGTTTGATGTTACTTTTATCTTATCCCACTGAGCCCAAGACAGAGTGTTCAACAGCTCTGGGTAAATAAAAATATTAGTTAAAATTAAATGGAGGGTGCGGAAAGGGAGTGGGCCTATAGGGTATTGCAAAATTTTTCCCTTCCAAAACCCTTCTCTGATGAGGGGGAAGTACGTACCACTGCTTTTCATCATGCAAATAGATGACCAGATAAGGAAAAAAGCTATTCTCTTTCCTTGTATGTGCTTTACCGGATTTATAGACATATGTCAGCCCTCCTTTTTCGTTAATGCTCATAGGACTGAATTTCTTTCCAAGTTATTTGATTTAGCAATATTGCTAAAACTGGTTATCAAGCCATTTTGTATTGAAAAGGGTTTCATGGATGGTGACTTGTTGTGAGTTGGCTGACAGCTGAAATGATAAGCCCTGTTCAGTTCTTCCTTTTATATCTGCCAGAGATTAAGGATACTCTGACTGGGGGTGCCTGGGTGGTTCAGTCAGTTGAGATTGTGACTCTTGATTTTGGCTCAGGTCATGATCCTACCCAGGGTCATGGGATCAAGCCCTGTGGTGGGCTCTGTGCTGGGTATAGAGGCTGCTTGGGATTCTCTCTGTCTCTCTGTCTCTCTGTCTCTCTGTCTCTCTCTCTCTCCCTTTGCCCCTCTCCCCTGCTCATGTTCTCTCTTTCTAAAATAAAAATATAAAAAATAAATATCTTGACCAATGAAGAGGAAGACACATGTTTACCTTTCTGCATTCCTTCTTCTGTTAAAAAATACACATAGATCCAAAATGGAGTCACTTGTGCTAAGCTCATGTCACCAAACCAAGACTTAATACTTTTCTTAATGACAACTTCAATCTCTCCCAAGAGTGGAATCTTAGGCCAATCAATCTGGAATGACCTAGTTAGCGCTAGTGAGGTAATCTGTCTGATAGACCCCTGCCTTCCCCAAGGAAGGTGACCTTGCCTAAAACAATCCACTCTTTGCTAGAAAGTTTCTTGTCCTGCCTCCTTCTGCCTATAAAAATTTTCTGTTTTGTCTAGTTCCTCAGAGTTTCTGTTTATTTGCTAGATGGTATGCCACCTCATTCATGAATTGTTGAACAAAAACAATAAGATCTTTAAAGTTTATTTGGTTAAATTTTGTTTTTTAACATTTCCAAGCTAGTTTTTAACCTCAGGAAAGAATCACTCTTATGTGGCTATTTAATATTTAATTGGCTACATAATGCAGCTGTGTAATAGCTAAAGGCCATGTTGCACAGTGGTTAAGGATGAAGGCTTGGAGTCAAACAAACCTAAATTCAAATTTCAACTGTGCCCCTGACCACACATGTGACCTTGGGAAAGTTAACATCTTTAATATCACTTTTCTTATTTGTGAACTACATTTTGTTGGAAGGAATAATTTTTTTTTTTATGTATAAAGTGCATAGCACAGGGCCTATAATACAAAGTGCATTCAGTAACAATTCAGTTCTTGTTGTAATTAGTAAAACCTTTTTTTTGTTGTTGTTGAGAGAGAGAGAGAGAGAGAGAGAGAGAGAGAGAGTCCAAGCCAGGGAGGGGTAGAGGGGTGGGGTAGACAAAGGATCCGAAGCCGGCTCTGTGCTTACAGAAGAAAGCCCAACTCAGGGCTCGAATCCACAAATTGTGAGATCATGACCTGAGCCAAAGTTGGACGCTCAACCAACTGAGCCACCCAGGTCCCTCCTAAAACTTTTTTTATAGTTAACAACCACAAAAAGATAGGACAATTACATAGAAACTGGCTTCTTGCTATCTCCAACTACTCCCCCTCCCTTGTCCTTGAACCCACTCCACTCTGGCAAACCACTGTTCCACTGACACTGCACTTAGCTCACCAATGACATTCACACCACTGTGCACAGGGACCAGTTTCCAAGCTTCGTCTGAGATGAGCAAGCAGCAGCCTTTGAAAGAGTTCATCTTGCATTCCACTGACTCCTCTGCTCAGGGTTCAGTCCCCTGGCCCCTTCTCTATCCATAATCATTCCCCTAGTGACCTCATTCAGTCTTGGAGCTTGAATAACATGTATACACTGATGACCTTCCAAATATGTGCAGTCCCAACCTTGCTTCTGAACTCCAGACTTGTATATCCAACCAACTGCCTGCTCAACCTGTACCTGGATGCCGTAAATGTCATCTCAAACCCAGCAGGTCTAAAACCAAACTCCTGGACTTCCCACAAATCTGTTGCTCTCACAGCCTCCCCTGTTTCAGTGAATGACAACTTCATGACACAGGTGCTCACCTAAAAGCTTTGCAGTCATCCTTGACTCCTCTTCTCTTTTCTCACACCCACATGCAAACCATCAAGAAATCCTATTGACCCCCACCTGCAAAATCAATCCAGAATTAATAACTTCTCAAGACTGTCTCCTCTGTCTCTCTGGCCTCCCTGACATTCACTTTGATTATTGTTGGAAATTCCTAACCAGTTGTCTTGCTTCCCCAGTTGCACCTCCAGACTGCTCTCAAAGAGCAGCCAACATGATTCAACTATAATGTAATCCATATCCTGTCACTCTTCACAACTCTCTCACCGCTGGGGTGCCTGGGTGGCTCCGTCGGTTGAACATCCAACTTAGGTTCAGGTCATGAGCTCACCGTTCCTGAGTTCCAGCCCCACAATGGGCTCTTTGCTGTCGGCACAGAGCCCGCTTCGGATCCTCTGCCCCCCTCCCTCTCTCTGCCCCATCCCTGCTGGTTCTCCCTTTCTCTCTCTCTCTCAATAAATTAATTAATTAATTAAAAAAACTCTCCCATGGCTTCTGAGCTCACATAAACACCAGACAGGCCTGGTACAACCTGGCCTAATCTCCTGTACCCTCTGCATTGCCCACTCCGCTCCAGCCACACTGCCCTTCTTGTTTCTCCTTGAGCTTGCTAGACTCACTCTCACGGCAGGGTTTTTGCACCTGTTTACCTCCCCAGGATGGCCTCCCACGGATATCCACTCATCAGTCTCTTCTCTTCTTCTAGTCTGTTCAAATGCGCTTTGTCGGTGTGGTAATTCTGACCAACATATTTAAATTTACAGTCTCCGTTTGCTTTGTACCTTTGTTCTTGCTTTAGTTTTCTTCATAGTACTTTCACATATTTTACTTCTTTCTTTTATTTATTTCTCTCTTCTCCACATAAATGTAGTCCATGATGTCCGGGATGGTTGGTCGACTGGTGCACTCCTGTATCCTTGCGCAATGCACGTACTCACCAGGTACTTCCATAAGAAGACTAAATCACTACTTCGTAAGTATTTGAGAGAATACGCTTGAGAAAATACATTTCCTGCCATATATTGTATAAAGCCTACTGTGCAGAGTCAGGAATCTGGATTCTGATTTTGACTGGGCCTCCCATGAACTGGACCTTAGAAGAGGTTCCACTTCTGAGCCTTATTTTCCTAATCTTTAAAACCTATCTCTCAGAGCTATTACAGTGTTGAAATACAAGGTTATTTCAGGGAGTGCAGTCCCATGTTTGCACAAAGAAGGAATTTAATCACCCCTTTTACAAGCCACCCCCCACCCCCCCGCCCCGCCACTGCCCCACAGCCCATATACTCCCAATTAAGGTTTTATACCAACCTTACCTTAAGAACATTAGGTTCCACTTGAAACATTTTTTTGTAAATTGTCACTGAAATAAATTCCCAGTTAGGTGAACATTTTACCTAAAAGATGGGAGGCAATAAAGAGGCTCTAACAGAATCAGGGTTCATCATCTTTTAGTGTGTAAGTAAACAAAATGGGAGAGGAGCCTTACACGCCTTCCTTCTGTCCTTGCATTCAGATTAGAGTTTGAGGTGAGAAACAAGAAATGAAACAGACTTTGCATTTTTTTTTATGTTTGGCCAAGCTCCTCTAGTTTACATAGTCATAATTCAAATGATCATCTTTGAAGTTTTCCTATTCAGTGCCCTAACTTTGTCCCAACCAGGAAAAGTCAGTAGCTGTTGTTTTGAATTTTGTATTTGTAAATACATTGCAATGAAGGAACCACGGAATGCCCAAAATCTTTTAAGTATTTCAAAGGTACATCTGTTAAACTTTTATAGGTTTGTGAGATTTTTAAAACATACTTTTTGTATCCAATAAGCTGAGTAGGCAAGAAAGTAAAACCATACTGTTCAGACTCTTCCTGATTTTCTTTTCTAACAACTCTCCTCAAGATTTTTCTTATGTTCTGGTCAATTTGAGTAGATGCTCAATGGACACTTTTGATTGATTAATGGATTTGCATCATTTAGTAAAACCCACCTTGGAAAATAGTGCCAATAATTTATGCAGATTATATTGGGAAAAAAAGGAATGTTAAAAATACTAAAGAAAACAAACTTTAGAAATGACTCTTTCACACACAAATATTTCACATGTTGAGATATTCTAGGCTCGTGTTAAGAGGATTCTAGTTCTGGATCTGTTTTCCATACGCTTCAGTTCCAGGTGACATGTTCAGCATAAGCTCTTGCCTGGTCTGGCTCATGTTGCTTCATACATCTCTCCTGAGCTTGGGTCTTCATCCTGTTTGCTCTTCCTGCCCTTTTACCATCCAGTTTGCAATCCTGATAAAGCTTTCTTGTATTTGTGCTCTTACTCAAGTTTCTATATATGATGCTATCTCACTCCTGGTCTATATAGTATATCATATATATATATATATATATATATGAGATATATATATATATGAGATACATATATGAGATATATATATGTGTGTGTGTGTGTGTGTGTATATATATATATATATATATCTCATATATATATATATATGAGAGGGAGAGGGAGAGAATTTTCTTTCCAACAAGGAACTCTTGAAGGTTTCAGGCATGGAGTGAATGAGACATTCACCTGTATGGTAGGGTAGGAGAGAGCCTGGCTGGGGCCAGAGAGACCAACTGAACAGTAAGAAAGTATAAAAACTTTGAACTATGGCATAGACCTGCAAGAAATAGTTGAGTGTTTAAATGAAGACATTGTTGTTTACAACTGTATTGTTTGCAATATTTTTCACTCTATCAGTAGGGGAACTGAATAGACCAGACAATAATGTTTTCATTTTTAACTTTGTAACACAGCAATAGGAGGTCTCTGACAGTGTGTAACACAGCAATCAAGTAAGAAAACTTGAAAGCAGTCTCTCAAAGTTCATCACCAGGCAATATCTTTTCCCCAACCTCTCTCAAAGCTCTCTGGAACAATAATACAATATTTTTTTTTGTTTCATTGGTACTTATGAGCCAATTTATAAATTCTCTCCATCAAAGATATTTGCAAATGACATATCAGATAGAGTTAGTATCCAAAATCTATAAAGTACTTATCAAACTCAACACCCAAAAAAACCCAAATAATCCAATGAAGAAATGGCCAAAAGACATGAATAGACACTTTTCCAAAGAAGACATCCAGATGGCTAGCAGACACATGAAAAAATGCTCAACATCCCTCATCATTAGGGAAATACAAATCAAAACCACAATAAGATACCACCTCACAACAGTCAGAATGGCTAAAATTAACAACTCAGGCAACAACAGATGTTGACGAGGATGTAGAGAAAGAGTATCTCTTTTGCACTGCTGGTGGGAATGCAAACTGGTGCAGCCACTCTGGAAAACAGTATGGAGTTTCCTCAAAAAGTTAAAAATGGAACTACCGTATGACCCAGCAATTGCATTACTAGGTATTTATCCAAAGGATACAAGTATGCTGTTCCAAAAGGGCATATGCACCCTAATGTTTATAGCAGTGCTATCAACAATAGCCAAATTATGGAAAGAGCCTAAATGTCCATCATCAGCTGATGAATGGATAAAGAAGATGTGGTACACACACACACACACACACACACACACACACACACACACAAAATGGAGTATTACTTGGCAATCATAAAGAATGAAATCTTGCCATTTGCAACAATGTGGATGGAACTAGAAGGTTTTATGCTAAACAAAATTAGTCAGAGAAAGGCAAATATCATATGACTTCACTCATGTGGAATTAAAGATACAAAACAGATGAACATAAGGGAAGGGAAGCAAAAATAATATAAAAAAGGGAGGGGGACAAAACATAAAACTCTTGAATACAGAGAAAAACTGAGGGTTGCTGGAAGGGGTTGAAGGTGGAGGGATTGGCTAAATGAGTAAGGGGCATTAAGGAAGGCACTTGTTGGGATGAGCACTAGGTGTTATACATGGGGGATGAATCACTGGAATCTGTTCCTGAAATTGTTATTGCACTAACGATTATGATAACTAACTTAAATGTAGATTTTTTTAAAAAAGCATTATGGAATCTACAAAAAAGTTACAGATGATTGAACAGAAGAACAAATGATTGTATTTCTATATATTTGCAATGAACAATGGGAAATTTAAAAATTAAATAAATAAATTCTCTCCGCCAATGCATCTGCCCCCTGCCGGCCTGGGTTGGCTACCACCCCTATACATTCCCATAGTACTCTGTTTTTCTCTCTATCCTAGGACCTATGATGCCATTTTCCGAGTCCACAGTCTTTGTCTGCAGTTCTGAAAAACAAAGTTTATTTTATGATTAGTGCCAAACCTTATTTGGCAGCAAAACCTGACCTGAACTGGCATGAAGCTATTTATGTTATGTTTTACTCCAGAAATGTTACAGTATATGCTTGCGGAAGGCTGCCCTAGGCTCTGTCAGGGGTGTTGCATATTAAATGTTATATATTTTTTTAGTTTTCTAAAAATCCATGAAGAGTGTTGGTTCTGAAACACTGGTGGCCCAAGTGCTTTGGATCGAGACCAGTGGAGCTGCACTGTCGCCTGATTGCTAGTCTGTGTCCCCACCAGAGTGTGAGGCCTTGGTTCCTTATACCTGCCTGGTGTCTAGTGGGTCCCAACAAATATAAATAAAAACGTCCGTGAATATTTGCTCTCAATTTAACGTATTTAAATTTATCGACTTTCTTCTATTCATATTTTTTAAATGTTAACTACTTTGAGAAAGAGGAGTTAGAGCTGGGGCTCCTGGCTGGCTCAGTTGGTACAGCATGTGACTCTTGATCTCAGGGTTGTGAATTTGAGCCCCACGTGGAGCACAGAGGTTCCTTAAAGGAAAAATAAAAAGGGCAAACAGTCCTTTTTGAAAAAATTTTGTAAGTGAAAACACAAATATTTGGCCAGATTGAAAAATCCACAACAGAACCAAGAATAATATCATGTTTCCTGGTGTTTAGATTTGTGTTTTCTTATGTAGATAAGACTAATATTATAAAGGCCAGATAACTCAAAGGCCAAGAGAAACAACTTTCTTTAAAATGCTGTTGAAGTCTTACTAGCTAAAAAGCTAAAAAAATTATCATAATGTAGGCAAGGATATAGTGAAACGGGCCTTCTCCAACAATGCAAGTAGGAGTGTGGATTGTTAGAGTGTATCTAGAAAGCCCGTTACAGTACAGATCAAGAAGGTTAAAAAATTTACATCTGGTCTGCAGTAAATAATAGAATATTTAGCACATATTACCTAAGAAACATTTATATTCTTGAGGCATATCAGTTTGGTTATTTCTTTAGGAGATTCCAGCAGATAAGCTGCATCCCTGAAAGTAGCCAATATTTAGTTTTATAAGGCCTGCTATGTTAATATTTTTATATGGAATGTTTTTAAAGCTTTCTTTTGTTCAAACACCTTTTTAAAATGTTACAGCTCCTATTCTGTCTTGTTTAAACATGTGTAAATACATGATAAGGTAATTTAAAAATTTCTCATACGTGGGGCACCTGGGTCGCTCGGTCTGTTGGGCATCTGACTCTTGATTTTGGCTCAGGTCATGATCCCAGGGTCGTGGGATCAAGCCCCGTTTCGGGCTCCACGGTAAGCTTAACATTCTGTCTCTCTTCCTCTGCCCCTCTTTTCTGGAGCGTGCTCTCTCTCTCTCAAATTAAAAAAAAAAGTCTCTCATATGTAGTGTGTTTTGTTGGTTTCGGTTAATAATTCTATACTCTATTACAATGCATAGTAATTTTTTTCCTTTTTTTTTCACTTAATCTCAAATTCATAGTAATTTCGAACACCCTATCAAAACAGTGTGGGCAGTGCATAGTAACCTGCACGTTGTATTAAATACAACTCTTATAGAAAAACAAGAGCTACTATATGTTGACTAAATAGGAATTTTCATATGGGAATTTGAGACTTCCACAAGCATTGGAAGGGTTGGGAGATTAAAGATCCAGGAAGCTGTTGCCACTAATCTCAGCTTGCATTGCACAGGTAGTTGGCTCCCCGAACTTTCTTGGTAGCCTCCATTTCCCTCAGTCTCCAGGAAGCTCTACCAGCTATATAAGCTTGCAGCATTACAGCAGATCATTCTCAAGCAGCTACCACTAGCCATCTCCATTGTCTATGGAACCAAAGACGGTAATTTGCTGGAATTCATCCATAAGCTGCCGTGAACCTCTTGTCTATTGTCAGCCCACATGTCTATCTGTCACTGCCCTGCTTGAATAATAGCTTCTACTCCTTCCCTTTCCAATGTCACATAAGTGCCTGTTCCTGGCAGACTCTGACCTGGAACCAACTGGGGAGGAGGATTCTGGGAACTATGGTTCTGTTTTTCTTCTGAAATGCATGGATCATAAATGGGAAAGCAGTGATGCCAAGTTGACAGTAAATGATCGCGTTTGTTTCAGTGTCGATGACAACTAGATGGTATTTTTCTTTGCTGATTTTCCATTCTATTAGTATTCTTTCAGTCCAACTCACTATGTTATTAGTTGACCAAGACCCAGAAATCTCTCAGCAAGCAAGTAGCAGAAGTACAATTGAATTCATCTTTTATATACCATTCTGTCCATTAAAAATTATTGCTAGTTGGTTCTCCATTCCAAAATGTCTGATGCACATGAAGCTGAAGTAACACATTTTAAAATGACCATTACCCTTTTTGTGTAAGATGAAATACAATTAAGGAAATGAGGTTTTCACTGATATGTTTTCTAGAAGGGACTTTGTACCTAGAACTTCTATTTGGGAAAAATCTCTAACATTCTTCATCAACAATAGGAAGGATAAAAATTTGGCAAGATTTTAATTTGAATTTATAGCCTCCATGTACTCAAATTAAACTTAGTCATATACTTAAAAAATTTATGTGTATTTTGAATATTTGATGTTTCTCTAATTTTTTCAACTTTTCTTTACACATGTTTCATTTGGACTCAGAGATAACTTATGTATATTATGCATGAGTTTGTAGCTTTTTCCATATTTTGAGAAAATTTTAAGGGAATAAAATTTTGCTTCATAAAACATCCTGTCAAGATGTAAATAATACCACATAGGACATTTTGATAAAACACTCATGGCCTAAATTCAATAAAATAATAAAAATTTTATTAAAGTTAGAATGCCAGTACAAAAGTACTATTATAAATATTTTAATTATTATATAATACATTATTCTGCCTTGTACTGTAATTCAAAATTTTATACATATTTGTTGGCTCAAAGAGATATCTAATTCATCCTCTCCTGACATTCAGTTTATTGAATATGATGTCCTTTTATTTCATCTGATACATTTTCATTAGATGTTAACTTATTTAATTATTTTTACTCTAGTTACAAGTTACTCATAATTATATCCAAAAACAACAGTTTTTCACAATCATCCTAAATACACATTTATGCTTCAAATGACACTGAAGTAAGGCATTAATCAGCAAGGTGGTCCAGGAAAATCAATCTAGCAGGACAGAATAAAATGAGCTAGAAGAAAATAGTCATAAGACAGAGATATATCGGCTATAAGTCTATTGCCATTATCTAAACAGGAGTTAATGAGGTCCTCAACTAGGAAAGAGATTGAAGAAATGGAAAGAAGAAACAATTGCAAGATGTAACAAGGAGGGCGAATTGACAGGTCTTGGTAACTGGCTGAATGTAATAAGCAAGAGAGACTATCAAAGATTATGCTTAGATATTTTTACATGGAAGATAATATAGGTGTGAGAGAAAGAGATGCTGAAATGGTAATGGAGGGTATGGCCAAGGCCAAAGGCAGCCTTTTGGGGAGTACCTAGCCTTGAAGACTGTGTGGGATGGTGATATGAAAGGAATGAGAAAGATTGAAGAGAAGAAAAAGAATAGTTTCATAAAATCTATAGGCAAGAATTTAGGGAGATAGAGGGAAGCAATAGTCAAAGCTGCAGAAAAGGCTGGATTTTGGAATTAGGAAATCTTTTGTGACCTTTAAGCGCATGGAGTTCCATAAAGGAGTAATAACAGAAACTAAATTTAAAAGGATTTAAGGAATGAGTCAGGGATAAGAAAATATGAGAGTGTTCTTTCAAAGAGAATATATAATCAGGTCATGAGAAGACATTGAAAGAACCCTAAATGCATATTTTAAGTGAAAGAAGCCAATTTGAAAAGACTACATACTGTATGATTCCAACTGTATGACATTCTGGAAAAAGCAAAACTATATAGACAGAAAAAATATCAGTGGTTGCCTAGAGTTAGAGGGGAGGCAGGGATAAATAGGCAGAACACAGAGGATTTTTAAGGCAGTGAAACTATCATGTATGGTACCATAATAGTGGATACATGTCATTATACATTTGTCAAAACCCATACATCATACAACACCAGAGTAACAATGTACATTATGGATTTGGGTGATAATGATGTGATGATGTAGGTTCATCCATTATAACAAATGTACCACTGTGGCACAGATGTTACTAGTGGGAGAGTTCTGTGAATATGTGGGGGTATATAGGAATGCTCCATACTTTCCACTCAATTTTTCTGTGAACCTAAACTTATTCCAAAAAAATAAAGTGTAGAGGCACCTGGGTGGCTGAGTCAGTTAAGCGTCCCACTCTTGATTTTGGCTCAGATCATGATCTCACAGTTCATGAGATCGAAACCCAAATCAGGCTCTGTGCTAACAGTGAGAAGCCTGCTTGGGATTCTCTCTCTCTCTCTGCCTCTCCCCTACTCATGCTCACCTTCTCTCATTCTGCCTCAAAATAAGTAAACATTTTTAAAAAATAAAATAAAAAATGAAGTCTATTTATTAAAAAGAATATGTAACCATTTTTCATTATATAAACGTCTGGAGTATATTCATGTATGCATCACTTTTATTGTATTATTTTATGGCCCTTAAAAATTACAACAAAATATAGCCATTTATTTTGGGGTCCAGTGAAATAAGTATAATATGATGGTATTGTTCTGTTGAACATTAGTAGCTAAAACAATAATTTATTATGTTTCACTTCTCAGGGGGTTAACAGACAGAGCTGGGCACTTCTTAGTTGGGGTCAGCTGAGGCTGGAGTCATTTGAAAGCTTCTTTGAAACTCACATGTCTTGCTCCTGGGCTGGGATTTCTCCAACAGCTGGGGACTAGTAGGGCATTTCTGTCTTCTCTTCTTGTGGCCACTCTACATGTCTGACTTCTGCTTCATACAGCAAAACAACTTAAACAGTAAGCATTCTAAGAGATTCAAGCAGAAGGTTCAAGACCTGGGAGCTAGTGTTGGAAGTCATGCAGCATCAATTTCACCATATTCTTTTAGGCAAAGATGTCACAAACCAGCCCAGATTCAAGGGAGTAGACACAGAAAAGGAAAAAAAAAAAAAATGATAGTAGCCATCCTGGAAACAAGCTACAATTTATTTGGAAGATAGACACACACAATATAGAGAGATGAATATATATTTTCCTACAAAGTATTAAAAATAGTGACAATGAAGATCCAAGTATAAAATAATACGTAACAGTAAGACCTTAATTAAGAATAAAGGTGGCAAATAAGATGAACTCCTAGAGGTCTAATCAAAGACATTGAATTATTTTAGCAAAGCTTCTCCAGGTTGAGGACCTAATAATTGCACGACCTTTGAGATGCCTGAATTAAGTAAGTCATTCTGAACTATCTGGACGCCCGATAACTAAACCCTAATAACTCTGAACTTCTCAGTTCAAGAACTAAGTTCCAGAATATTTTTGGCCCAACTATCATGTATCAAATTCTTAAGGCACCTCTGTTTTCCCAGTGTCTTCCAGTTCTTCAGCCCTTGAAGTCTTCTTCCCCTACACATCAGCAGCATGTTGGAAAATCCATTAAAAAAATTTTTTTTTAAATCTATGTAGTTCTGATTCTGTAGTTAATTATTATTTTGGTAAGCTTGAAACCTTTTAATACTGAATGGCCAAAAAATATCTTTTCTTTTATTCGCCTTTACTTTCGTTAATTTCCTTCCCTTGTGGGTTTCTTCCTTCATTCCATTTTTGGCAAGACTTCTTATGTCTTTTATAATGTACTCTCTCCTTCCTTATTTATAAATAAGGTTAACATGCAAGTTGTTACTTCAATTTGATAAAACATATAACCTCTACCTTACGAAATATTTTGAATGCCTTAAAAACTTTGCCTTTGCTGCACACACAGGCAGAATGGAGTGATATTTTAAGATTTCCTGCAACTAGAAAGGTATGGAAAGTTTGACTGATTTATATTGTGTTCTGACTTCCTGAAGCAGTTTTCCTAATGCTATTCCATTTTACTCACACCATGAAACAAAGCTTGTTTTTTTTTTTAATCCAAATTCAGTCTTGAATTGTGCACTGTGTTTCAGTTTTGTTCTTTGTCTCTTAAGCTTAATTTTTATGGAGTTTTATAGGAGTAGCAATTTCATTTTATAAAACTTCTGTGGAGGGAATGATTCTGGAAACATTTTAAAAATAAATAACGTGACTATTTAACATATATTTATTGTTCTATAATTGCATTTATTGCCTGTACCACAAAATGTAAGATTTTATCATCTGTTATCTAATTATTTTGAGTGTGACAGTCACATCTTCAGCAATAACAGTGTGTTTTCTTTGGAGCAGGAATCATATTTTACAGTTCTTTTGTATCCCTGAAACCTGTACCATAGTGTTACATATATATCTGTAAAAGCTCCCTTGATAAATCTGTGTTTACATCATAGTCTTTTAATTCTTAGAATAATTTGAGTCTCACTTGCCTTCCTTAAGTACATTCTATAGAAACATGATAGATTTTCCTATGCGCCAGCCTAGACTTAAAAAGCCTTACTGGTTATTCATACATAGGTCTTTCTCATTTGAATCTTTCCCCAAAGAATTAGAACAGAGATGGGAAATTTTAATCTTTTGAAAATCCTTTTCTCTGACATCGGTTTTCTTTATGGCTCTAGATTCAGGGAAATCTTCAGTGCCTCAGTTTCCTCAGTTCCCAAAGGCAGCTTTTAACAGAATTAACTATTTAATAGGGTTGTTGTAAGGATTAAATGAGTTTGCTCATGAAAGCGGAACAATTCGGTAGTAATTGAGCAATAAAGGTTAGCTGCTGTTATTGTTGCACTGTTTATTTAGATTGAATAGTTTTTATTCTTTGCTAATTGTGTCTTCTTCTTAATGATTTTACAAAATGCCTGCTGAAGCAATAACATTTTGAAAGCTAAGCAGATTGCTTTCATCAACAAGCTTGTTTCTTAGCTGCTTCCTGGGGGGAAGGGGGCAAGTCAGGAAAATTTTTTTCTGTTACCACTGTTTAATCCTTCCATCCTTCTTCAGCAAAAATTTTAAACCATGTGTTAGAGATACTGCTATAGACAAAATGTTTATGTCCTCCCACTCTCAAATTCATATGTCAAAGCTTAATCCCTGTTGTGATGGTATTTGGAGGTGGAGTCTTTGGAAGCTAAGTAGGTCATGAGGATGGAGCCCTCATGAATAGGGTTAGTGCCCTTAGAAGAAGATAGATGATTTTCTCTCAGGCATGTAAGGACACAGCAAGAAGGCTCTGACCGGCAACCAAATTGTCCAGCACATTGATCTTGGACATCCTAGCCCCCAGAAATGTGAGAAATAAATTTTTGTTGTTAATGCACCCAGTCTTTGGTATTTTTGTTACAGCAGCCTGAACTGACTAAGACAGATACCAATTTGAATAAACACACCCAATTATGGCTTTGAAGATTTCACAGTGACAGGCGCCTGGGTGGCTCAGTTGGTTGATTTTCTGCTCACGTCATGATCTCATGGCTCATGAGTTCAAGCCCCACATTGGGTTCACTGGCACACTGCTGTCAGCATGGAGCCCCCTCAGATCTTTTGTTCTCCTCTCCTCTGCCCCTCTCCAGCTCACAGTCTCTCAAAATAACTAAACATTAAAAAATAAACATCTCACAGTGAAAGCATCAGAAACACAAGGTCTCTTTAATGGGTTGTAATGTGATTTGGAATGTTTTTACATTCATGTGATCAATAGGATAGAGCAAACAGCTCCCTGAAAAGTCAAGGAAATCTTCTCTAAACAATTGATTTTTACACGAGTTGACTCTTGAAGGTTAAATGTGCCAGGAAAAGATGAGAAAGATCATTCCAGACAGAAACATACGAAGATGCAGAATTATGGAAGGGCTGGAAGTTTGAGGAATTGTGAGAAGTCCAGACCTGCTGGGGCTTATTATATGCTATACAGCCAGATATTTAGGAGGCTTGAAAAGTGGGTGCAGTTATACTGGGGAGGACTTCTTTTTCTTTGTATGTTAAATCAAGGAGTTTCTATTTTGTTCTACAAGTAGGATCCAGTAGTAAAAACTCTTTTCAGTGGAGATTTTTAAAGCAAGAATATAACATGACCAGCAAGAGAGTGACGACAGCTAATGTCAGAAAGAAGAAAGTTTAAATACCAGCTCTAGCACTTAACCACCATATTTGCTAGAAAAAGTACTTACTCTCCCTTAATTTCCTCAAGTAGAAATACCACAGTAATACATCTTTGCTGCATATTGTGGGTATTAAGGGAGATAATGTATTTGAAATGCTTAACAAGATACTTGGCACATAGGTGACACTTGAAAAGTTTCCTTAAGACAGTGAGGAAGGTAGACCGTCAAGTATAGAGAAGAGAAGCATGGGACCAGTGAAAAGGCCAATGCAGTAGACCTTGAGGGCATAGACTTTAGCTTAGAATTGGGGATGGTGAAGAAAGGTGAGATTTCAAAGATATTTCTCTTCCCTGGTTAAAAAAAAAAAAAATGTGGTTGTTGGAAGTAGTTAGTGAGGGAGAGATCCTGAGACTAACACTGCGATTTTTAGTTTAGGAAGCTTGAAGCACCAACATTTTAGGCATCATGCTAGATGCTGTGGATGAATAACACACATTTTCTTCTCTAAGATTCTCAAAATCTGTCAGGGAAACACATACTTATGTTAATGGATACATAATGTTTTTAATGTTTTAATGCTTTTAATGTTTATTTATCTTTGAGAGAAAGACAGAGCATGAGTTGGGGAGGGGCAGAGAGAGTGACACACACAGAATCTGAAGCAGGCTCCAGGCTCTGAGCTGTCAGCACAGAGCCCTACTCGGGGCTCAAACTCACGAACTGCAAGATCATGACGAGCTGAAATTGGACACTTAACCAACTGAGTTACCCAGGCACCCGTAAGGATTTCTATTGTAGGTGGGATTTTTGTAACTACATCACCCTTTATATATTTTTTCAAATGGGAGCAGTAAGTTATTGAAGACACTTTGACTAAACTATCATGAAATTATGTGAATGTTATCAGATCCCAGAATTTATTCTTATTAATTGTAGTCACCATGTATCCTTACACTGAATTTCCCAGATCAGTCTTTCATCCGTAATATATAAGGCTAGCTCAAACATACATACCAGTGCAACTTTTTAATGTTTTTAAAGGATATGATTAGAAGCATCTCATGAAGACTTAAGAGAAGCACTTTGATTCCTAGCATGATCTTCTAATTGCAAATTTCAGCAAATACCAATTCTTTAAATGACATAAGGTTGACAAGAAATGGAAAGAACCGTTACAAATAATAATAATAATAATAAAACCAACATGCAGTGACACGTAACGAAATGAGACATTTCCAGAGAAGTAGTCTGTTCTTTTGAGAATTAATTTTCTTTCTTCTAGCTGAGTAATAAATAACATTTTCAGTTAATTGTACCTTTTACAACTTTCTGTAGTACTGTTGTCTACATCACTGCGGCATCTGTATCCCGAGTACAACTCTTATTATTAACCCCTTTGAGGTTGCTGGTGGTTTTGGTTTCCTCATGTCCTTTTGCCTGGTACTTTGAAGAGAATAAATCATTTTCTCTGAATTTGTCATCTTTTCTACAATGTCATTGGCCCATCTTCCTATATTGAGCTCTCTTCATCTTTACATGCTGAATTAAATACAGAATTCCTGTTTGGATCTTATTTTAAATACTCCTCAAAACTTCAAGTCCTGTTGGAGATCTTTAAAAGCATATAGTAGTGGAGGGGTTAGATAGAGAGAGGGCAGGTGATTCACAATTCCCCGGGGGAGAGTGTTTCAATTGGGAAGAATATGGGGACACAGAACACATAGTAAAAAGAGACAAAGGAGGAAGCAGAACCCCCAGAAATGAGTCACAAAGGCATAGAAGTGTGCTGCTAAATGTATTTCTTTAAGAAAATGAGAGAATTTGAAAGTACATGTCAGTGAAAGGATGGAGGTAAGCGACTGACATTCTGTTGCCATGGCAGCCCATAAAGAAAGCAGGATAGGGGGATGCCTAGGTGGCTCAGTCAATTAAGCCTCCGACTTCAGCCCAGGTCATCATCTCACGATTCTTGGGTTCAAGCATTGCATCAGGCTGTGTGATGACAGCTCAGAGCCTGGAGCCTATTTCAGATTCTCTGTTTCTCTCTGTCCCTCCTCTGCTCACACTCTGTCTCTCTCTCCAAATAAATAAATAAACATAAAAAAAAGAAAAAAGAAAGAAAGCAGGGTAGGACAGTTATTTATTTCCCATAAATAATTTCAATAAATAAATAAATATTTGTATGGGATGATTAATTTTTTAAATTATTTATGAAGGGGAAAATTTAACCTCTAAAGGCTCAGATAGGCTTTCTGATATAAAAGAAAATATATAAAGATAAGTGCTTGGCAGGGTGACACAAGAGGGGCTTCTGAATGTTCTATTTCTTAACCTGGTCAGATATGTTCCTTTTGTGACCATTCATTGTGTAATACATTATTATTTCAGGCAATTTTCTTTACGTGAGTATTATATTTAAATTAAAAAGAAAATATTTGACTTCTTAAATCCTACTGGCTTTTTTGAGCACATCACAGATTACGTAAATCTCTTTATCATTTGTGTCATTCTGAAGAGATTTGGTGCTTTTCTTCTAATTCAGATCAACCCAGCAAACATCTATTGAGTGTCTGAATGTTCCAGATACAAAAGATAAAGAAGATGTACTTTCAGGAAGCTCACAGTCTAATGGGGAGGTGCAATGCAGGGGTGATTAAAACAACAGTCCAGGTGTGTAAATGGTTTTATGACTGCTTATTTACCTGTGAAAGCTTTTACTCCTGTAAAGGCAGAAGAAGCAATGGGAGAAGTCAGGGAAGACTTCTTTCAGAAAATGTTTTTTGAGCTGAGGAGTCCATTCATGCTGAAGTAGAAATCTCCTAAGGTAAGAAAAGGCATTTCAGACATAAGCAAAAACATGTTTCACAAACACACACATACATACATGCACACATCCCCGCTCCCCCGCCACCGCTATTTGTAAGGTACAAGATGATCAGTATATTGAATGAGGTGCCCAGGTTGTGCGAGGAGAGGACAGGATCAGTATTTATTCAAAACCTTGGAAGACCCTGAGTACATGAGAAAATCATGCCATTCTCCTCTCCTACAGATAAAACTAAATAAAAAACTAAGCTTAAGCCATAAAGTAAGTGTAGGGAAATCCACAAAGTTCTAATTTTTCCACTATTTTCATGGATTTTAAAGCAACAAATGAAAACTTTTCTTAATAGTTTTTTTTGAGGCATATTAAGAACTTATAGATGGCGATTATAGCTGACTTTTAGTGATGCATAACTACGATCCATGAGCTATGATAAACCCTTAACATAGATGGTTTCATTGAACTCTCCCTACAGCCTTACGGAAAAACTACTTTAGTTGCTAGTAGTAGTAATAGTATAGGTGAAGGAGTGGATGCATATACAGATTAACCTTCCCCAGGTCACACAGCTAGAGTGTGATGGGGTGGGCCGTCTGACGCCAGAGCCTGAAGGAAGTCTCTGCCTCAGCATCATGCCACAACAAATCGGTGTATCAGATGTGTTGGCAAGCACAATGTGTTTGCTCTTTGCAGTGCCACTTAGGCCTCGGATTCATTCACGGACTCAATCAGTAATCACTGAGCCCACAGCATATGCCAACACTTGGCAGGCATTAAGGATCAGAGGTGACTACTATGGAAGTTATCTCTGTCCTCACGGAGTTATCATCGACGAATCACAATTAAGTATGATAAGAATTATGACAAGGATGGTACAAAAGAAATGTGGAAGTTTGAGCTGGCTCGGGCATTTGGGGGGTGCTCTCTGAAGAAGTGCTCTCTCTGGCTGAGATCTGAGGGACCAGCAGAAGTTACCAGGGTGAACTGGAGAAGAGAGCTTCACACTAAGTGGATACCAAGGAGAGGGGAGCATGCAAATGCCCTGCACGGATCCCCCTTTAAGGAAGGATATGCTGCCCCCAGCATCAGCAGTGCTGGCAGCCCCTTTGGGCTTTGCCTCAGCTGTAGAGAGATGCCTTGCCCAAAGTCACGTACACCTAGGCCACTCTGATGGGTCATTTCAGTTGCACAGCACCTGGCACGGGTGTCTGAGGCTGTGGGGCTTGCATCACAGCTTGCTTTCTCCCACTCCTGTTTCCGCTCCCTCCCTTGCATGGGTGTTGATTTCAAGGGCACTCCCTAATAAACATCCTGAACACTAAACTCCACAGGAGTCTGCTTCCTGGTGAATCGAAACTGCGTTACAACATGTAAAGGCTTTGAAGGTTCTTACAGGCTTTCAGAATGACTGTGGATTCAGTAGGAGACAGAGAGATGAACTGAGGCTGAAAAAGTGGGCAGGGGTCAAATCCTAAAGAACTTGGTGAACCATGCTAAGGACTCCTCCTAAAGGCAGTGGCCAGCAGGAAGCCACCATTGTAGAATTTTTAAGCAGGGAAGATAATGATCAGATACCATTTCAAACATACTTGAAATACCACTTTGGCCGCAGTACACAAGGGATGACAGGGGTGTTCTGAACACCAATTCCTATTTTTCTTTTTTTTTTTTTTTAATTTTTTTCAACGTTTTTTATTTATTTTTGGGACAGAGAGAGACAGTGCATGAACGGGGGAGGGGCAGAGAGAGAGGGAGACACAGAACGGAAACAGGCTCCAGGCTCCGAGCCATCAGCCAAGAGCCTGACGCGGGGCTCGAACTCACGGACCGCGAGATCGTGACCTGGCTGAAGTCGGACTCTTAACCGACTGCGCCACCCAGGCGCCCCCAATTCCTATTTTTCAACAGCCTTTTTCCTTTTAGATATTAGTGGTAAAATAAAGGTACCAAACTGTCTTTCTTGTCCTTGAATCATTGCTTTCACTTGCCTTCCCCATTATCAATAAAAGCTATTAAATCTGCTCCCTGGGTTATGCAACTACAATCCTGTGAGATTATTTTGTAGCCTTAGCTTCTTGAGAGACCTGAGGATTTAGAAGGTTACTAGTTCTTTGGTGATGAAAGCAAACTGTTGGGTGTTTCTGGAAAAGTTGAAAGTGATAAGTCACTGGAGACTTGAACTTCATATATAGCATGAGAAGAAAGACCTGTCCTGCCAATCATATGTCTGTGGTTCTATTTTCTTATCTTTATTTTTCATCTTTATCCCCAGGTATGTGTAATATATAGTTATATTTTCATAGTTCATTTGGGCAGAAATAACTTGACAGTTAAGATTGGATCTTTGGGGTGCCCGGGTGGCTCAGTCAGTTAAGTGTCTGACTTCCACTCAGGTCACGATCTCGCATTTTGTGAGTTTGAGCCCCATGTTGGGCTCTGTGCTGACAGCTCAGAGCCTGGAGCCTGCTTCGGATTCTGTGTCTCCCTCTCTCTCTCTCTGCCCCTCCCCAACTCATGCTCTGTCTCTCTCTCTTTTTCTCAAAAATAAATAAACATTAAAAAAAAACACATTTAAGATTGGATTTTTTAACAAAGCTTTATTGAGATATAATTGACATACAATAAACTACATTTATTCAAAATATAAAATTTTGAAGTTTTATCCTATCTATTCCACATAATTATTTAGAAAACTAGATGTAAAGTGATCAATTAAATAGTGTTTTGTATGGGATCCAGCTTGTTACACAGTAAAAACCTTTATGTGATTACCTACCATATCAATTATAAATATCGACAGTGAAAGTGATGTTCAACTTTTTAAGTATAATGATTCATTATGCCTTAGACTGAAACATTGCTAGTTACCAAAGCCATTGTCCTTTGAAATTTTTTTTTCTCCAAGTTTTTATTTTAGTTCCAACTGGTTAACATACAGCGAAATAGTAGTTTCCAGTGTAGACTTTTGTGATTCACCACTTACGTACAACACCCAATGCTCGTCACTACAAGTGCCGTCCTTAGTGACCATCACCTGATTAACCCATGACCCCCTCTGCATCCCTTCCAGTAACCATCAGTTACCTTTGACCTTATTAACAAAAGCAAGTGATTTGTGAAGTTCATCAATAAGCCTACATTTCAGGGCACATAAATAAGACCTTTGGTAAAAGACTCCTCACACCAAAAAGTGGCCAAATAACTTAGGAACCTGAAAACTGAAGAGTGGCTTTATGAGATGCGGAAGCGGGAAGACAAGAGAATGTCTGCTGAATTTCTCTAACACGCTCAATTCAACTGGAGGCTGCCCCTCAACACATATGCACGTATGTTCATGCGCATATACTCACTTACCCACGTGTATACAGCCAACATTACACTTCTTTCTTTCATATGTCACTTTTAGCCCAGATGAGTGCAGCAATTGTTTCACATTACCATTTTAAATTTCTATACCTTCTAAAAGGGGTTAAAACTGAAAATAGTTTTAAAAATATCATTGGAGGGGCGCCTGGGTGGTTCAGTCAGTTGAGTATCTGACTGTTGATTTTGGCTCAGGTCATGATCCCAGGGTCGTGGGACTGAGCCCCTCATCGGGCTCCGCACTGCGTGTGGAGCCTGCTTGAGATTCTCCCTCTCTCTTACTCTCTCTCTCTCTCTCTTTCTCTTTACCTCAATCCCTCTCCCCCACTGACACTCTCTCTAAAATAATAATAATAATAAAATTCCATTGGATTCACACTTCACAACTATTTGATCATGCATATAAAAATGCAAACCCTAGAACAGGACACAAAATCACATCTATTAACTTTTAAAAGAGTGTTTCACACGCAGCATGGTGCTGTATTCATAGGAAGCACTCAGTGTATTTTTTCCAAGTGAATGAAACCAACTTTCTGCTTTGTAATTGCATCTTCTCTGATATCCTGTCACTCCACTTTGACATACCTGAGAAACCAATGTTATCAACTTCCTTCAAGATAACATGCACTTAATCTGACTGTAACTTTTGTAAAGTTTATTACTTAGCTTTTCGTTTCTAATGTGTGTGCCTTCCTTTATAGTTTAATTTTTTCCTGCTATTCCACATGGTCTAGAACTTTTTATATTGTCTTGGGGAAGGGATGGTGTCTACTTTCCATTTCTTAGTTTCTGGCTTATTATTTTGCAAATTTAACCATAGGCATGCCTATGAGAGAATGCCTTTTAGTTCACAGTGCTACAGAGCCCAGTACCATATATGTTATAGTAAGTTCACAGTGGATTAAACCTGATCCGTATAATCTTCCTGTCAAATATGAAATGATGTGTAAATTTTCATATTGTGCCTTCACTAAGCATAAGCCACTGTTTTCTTTTGTACGTATTAACTCCCACACATCACAAGAATGGAATCCTGTTATCTCGTGCTGCCTGGGAATATTGTGGCAGCTGGGAGTTTTGTATGTATTATAGCTCAAGTTGTCTTTTTTCTTGTCAAATGTTTTGTCTAGTTTTCATACTTGTGACAATGTTTTTAAAGATCTTTCCCGGATATTTTATCATGGATCTGATCATTCTTTAAAGAATTTAAAAAAATTTTTAACTCTTTGGTTCATTAACAAGACAATCCCATTTATCATGTACCTCTGGGAGTGTGCACCTACGTGGCAAATTCCCAACTCTTTGAGAAATATCCTGATATCCTTTGAAACTCCGGTGTGGAAAAAAAAAGTGAAAGGAACTTTTGGTTTCTGGATAAACATGTATGTCATTTAGCTTACCTAAACAGGATATGAGTAGTACTGATTTTGTTCTAGAGGCTTTAATACTAATTTTATTTGCAAGGAAAGAAACTAAAAGGAAGAAAGATGAAAACTCAATTCTTCCTAGGATTTCTTCTTAGGGTTTTCTCATAGGTTGTAGCTAAGACACCACAGAGCTTAGTTTTAGGAAATGATAACAGAGTATGAATTTCGAGTAAGTGTTAAACCAAGGTAATGATATAGCTCATGTCAGTTTTTTGGTTTTTTTAATACTTCAAAGAGAAATCTGGTGTGACTGTTTCTTTCTTTTTTCTTTTCTTTTTTTTTTTAAATGTTTATTTATTTTTGAAAGGGAGAGAGAGGGAGAGAGATGGGAGCGGGGGAGGAGCAGAGAGAGAGAGAGAGGGAGACACAGAATCCGAAGCAGGCTCCAGGTTCTGAGCTGTCAATACAGAGCCAGACGTGGGGCTCAAACTCAAGAACTGTGACATCATGACCTGAGCCGAAGTCGGAAGCTTAATCGACTGAGCCACCCATATGCCCAGTGACTGTTTCTTTCATATCGACCCCTGCAAAGGTCCTAGGGCATATTGTTAGCCCTTCCATCTCCCTCACACTGTAGGGATGGGCTGCACGAGAGCAACAGAACCTTCAGGTTATTCCCTCCAAATCCACATTCTCTGCGTTCAGTTTGTGTATCATATCCTTTCCATCCTGCCATCCACCTTAATCATATTAAATAATTCCTGATAGAAAACGTGGTAAGTCAGTAACACATATATAAACTGAGTTTCCCAGCTTTGTTGGGAACATGGTGCTCACTAGAGGAGTGGAAAATCAATTGGAAACAATAAATAGGGACAGCAGAGAGAGTAAACAAAATGTGGAAGGGCGAGGTTTGTTCTGATGAGTGACTAAGTATACAGCTTCCTGTGAGCCTTTTAAAGAATGATTTTTTAAAAACTGTTCCCTATTAGTTCTTAACTGCAAAGCAGACAAATTTATTTGAAAAAAAAAAGAAGTGTTCATAATTAAATCAAGCACAAATGTATGTGGTTTACTTTTAAAGTGTAAGAGACTACATTATTCCAATAATCTGAATCTATGAAATGGGGCATCTTCTGAAAAAAAAAAAAGTAACTTCACTCATTTATATCCATATAGAGCCCTTATCTATAGATTGTATCCATACTCTGGATCCCTTAGGCATTGCATAAAATATAAATTGATTTCTTTCATTAACTATCATTTAAATTTATACAGAATAACACGTGTTACAATTTTTTTAATGTCTAAGGTGCTTCAGGTACTGAGCACCACCACTAAGCTTGCTGCTGCTGCTCTGTGTCTCCCAGTGTTTTCTCTCCAAGTTAAGCGTACGTTCCATAGGAACAGATGGCATTTTACTCTTCTCTTCCCCCCCCCACCCCCGGTCCCCAGGTCAGTGCCGTGTACTTAACTGATGCCTAATAAATATGGAATTGATTGAGTTAAATGCATGTGTGAGCAGTCAATACCAATTGCCATGGGATTACAAATCTGCAACGTTATAAGGGTAGAAATACATGCTCCATGGAGAGCGTAGAGGATCTAGAAATGAACTCCTTGCTCAGCAACATATTAGCAACCTGACATTGAGCAAGTTTCTTTACCTCTCTAAGCTTCAGTTTCTGTAACAAAATGAGGATAATAAGAAGTACCTTGGGATTATTGCAAAGATTAGAGCTAAATGATTTAAAGTGGTTGGCATGGGGCTGGCCTACAGCCCTGAATTCATGAAGCTATTATTTGCACTATAAAGCTGAGGAGGTGGAGGGTCAGTGTTTACTTAACTCTCCCATTATCACACCACCATTAAATGTCAGACTTTGCCTGACTTCAAGCCTAGCTTTGCCTTACTTGGCATACAGAGTTTAAAGATTCCCCATATTGCACTCACTTTTTAGAAAGGTCATTCCTAGGGTGGAAAGTGAATGTGAGGGGGGAAGAAATGGAGACCGGGTAACAAATTAAAATAGTACCTTTCAATTCTTCTGGCTATGATCCACAGTGTTACACTGTAAACCCTGAACACGTACAACTATAAAAAAATAGTTGGACTTCACTGCATGTGCTGCACTCAAATATTTACTACTCCATTGCATTCTGTTTCATGTTTTTAAAAAATTCTGGTTATAGTGGCCAGGCAGGGGTCTGGGGAGGTGGTTGAGGGTGGGGGACAAACAACCTCAGTCAGGGGTCACCTGGAAGCAAGCCTATGCAGGGAGGGTGCAGTCCCCTCATCTGGTTGTGGTCCTTGTCCAAGTGCTCTTATTGGGCCACAGGATGCTGAGGACTGTCCCCTGCATGGCCACAGCCCTTGGTAGGCCCAGCATACTGGGAATGGCAGGCCAGGCAGATCTGGAGACCACGGGAGGGTCCCCTGCCACAGGAAGGCAGTACCTTTCCTGGGGATGCCAATTTGCCTGGCCCTACATGGGACAGGAAGATACTGAGACAAATGGAAGAGTGTTTTCTCTGAAGCCACAAAACAAGATGGTCAGAAATGCAAATAGCAGAGTAGTAGACAGGGGGAAGTGCTTGAGATACAGCAGTGAACCCAACACAGTTCCAGCCCTCCTGGAGCTTGGCTGCAACAACCAAGAAAACAACTGAGCAAGATAATGAGGCCACAAGAGTAACGCTAAAGGGCCAAAGAGCTTAGGGAACGCCAGGTTCGGCTGTTTTGTCTTAAGCCAAGTAGACATTGGAGACCCCTTGCCATCCTGCGCTTGTCAGTCAGGGGAACTGTATCCCATCCACATTGCTCTCAAGGGCTGGAAGATGGAACCTGATTGAGCTACTGGTAGAGAGACATGGAATGACTCCTGTTCAAATTCACAGTTTGCTGAAGGGGAAAAATTTAGGAAGGCATGATTATTGGACACATTGACATGGGAAAAAATTTCACAGTGAGTGAAAAACTCAGCTCGCACCCAGATCATGGACCTGGACCAAGTTGAAGTAAGAGTATCCAACTGCTATTTCAAATCCAAGATGGTTGCTAATGGAACTACCATTAGATGGGAGCTAATACGTAGAAAGGGAGAAAGAATTTATTCCAAGGAACTAACCTTTTTGGGGCAGGAGGCATGATGAATATGGCTGCTGGAGAGTAACACTGTGCAGAAATAGTCTTTCATAATCATGATGCATATGTAAATCATCTTAAAACCAAATTGCCACTGAATTTGATAATGCTATCCACTAAGTGCTATTCGTATAAAACATTCCTCTGCTCAGGTTAAGTGTATCAGAGCAGAAGACTGACTCTCTTTGTTAAATGTTTCTTTGTGCTCATTAAAAATGTTTTCGAGGGGCGCCTGGGTGGCGCAGTCGGTTAAGCGTCCGACTTCAGCCAGGTCACGATCTCGCGGTCCGTGAGTTCGAGCCCCGCGTCGGGCTCTGTGCTGATGGCTCAGAGCCTGGAGCCTATTTCTGATTCTGTGTCTCCCTCTCTCTCTGCCCCTCCCCCGTTCATGCTCTGTCGCTCTCTGTCCCAAAAATAAAAAAACGTTAAAAAAAAAAAGTTTTCAAGTATTTTGACCTTTATGAAAAAAAGAAAGCTTCCAGTAAATGTTTCTGTGTTGCTGCTAATTCGATGCTGCTAATGTCTGGATTGTATAAAGAAGTAAGCTTAAGATTTTTTTTTAAAGCTTGGTATGGCCCAGTACATTGATTTGGTGCCTCATTAAGGGGTTATAAACCCACATTTTGAAAAATACTTAATTAGGTGATTGTTACAGTAATCTATATAAGAGATGATGATAGGTATAACTAACATATTAGCAGTAGAAATGAGAGACATAAATGCAATAATTATTTAGGTAACATCAGCATGTCCTTAAGAGTGAAGGGAACAAAGGGGCGCCTGGGTGGCTCAGTCAGTGAGCGTCTGACTTCAGCTCCGGTCATGATCTCACGGGTTTGTGAATTTGAACCCCGTGTTGGGCTCTGTGCTGACAACTCAGAGCCTGGAGCCTGCTTTGGAATCCGTGTCTCCCTCTCTCTCTGGCCCTACCCTGCTCACACACACACACACACTCTCTCTCTCTCTTTCAAAAATAAATCAACATTAAAATAATTTTTAAAAAATTTTTAAAAAGAGTGAAGGGAACAGAAAGTGAGGAGCTTTCCAGGTTGAGCAATCCCTTTCCATTCATTGGATAGAGAGCAGTGAAGGAAGAACTATTTTGATGGAGAATAAAATCTGCTTTGGAAATATTGAGTGTATGATGCCTGAGGGCAGGGGCAGGGATCTAGACAGAGATACCTGGTAAGCAGTTAGTACCACTTGGAGATGAGAAGAGAAATCTGGGTGGAAGGTATAGATTCCTTGTCATGTAGATGGTAATTGAAGGCACAGCAATGGACTTGACTACCCATTGGGGAAGGTGAGCCAAGAGGGGAGCTCAGAGGACTAGCTGAAAGAAAGGTGGAGGGAGAAAAGGAAGAGAGGAGATGAAAAAACCTAGAGATAGAAGGTAAGAGAAGAAGACCTTTGAATAATAACCTTTAGTTACCTGTGCTCATTGTGCATTGTCAATAGCACCAAGGAACCATAGAGTATGGATGAAAGAAGGTGACCGGCCACATGGTATACCAGAGTAAACTGGGACAAGAGTAGAAGGTGGTCCCTAGACAACCTTCACCTTGGCTGATAGGTTTCTCCCCCTACAAAATGAGAACATTGAGCTAGATGAGCTCATCTAGATTGAGCTAGATGTCTCTGTGGTATTTAATTTGGAGCACAGGCTGGATGGGTGGAGAGTATGAGAAGATATGAAAATTAACCCATTCATTCACTCATCAAATATTTATTGAGTTCCTATGATGTTCAGTTACTGCTGTAGCTTCAGGGATATGATAATGAACCAGATAGACTATGAAAACTCACATTGGAGTAGGGGAAACTGCCTATACAATTTCAGTGATAGTGTATTTTCAGGTACTGATAAAAACGATGAGGAAGTATAAAATGGGGAATGGGGAGATAGGGTAATTTGGGAAGACAGCTGTGATAAATAAATAAAGGATGCTTGGATGCGAAGGGCTTGCTGAAGAGCATTCCTCACCAGAGGACAGCAAGGGCAAAGGTCTACACTGGGGTGACCTGCCTATCTGAGAAGCAGCAGGAAGGGAGAAACTAAGCAAAGCCAGTGCAAAGAGTAAGCTGTAGATGATGAGTCATCATCAGAAGCCAGCCTAGCATGTGCCTTGTTGGTAAGAACTTTAGATTTCCTTTGTGGCTGGGAAACTATTGGAGGGTTTTGTAGAGGTTGATGGCTTGATCTGATTTATATATATATATATATATATATATATATATATATATATATACCTTTTTTTAACGTTTATTTTTATTTTTGAGACAGAGAAAGACAGAGCATGAATGGGGGAGGGTCAGAGAGAGGGGGAGACACAGAATCCGAAACAGGCTCCAGGCTCTGAGCTGTCAGCACAGAGCCTGATGCAGGGTTTGAACTCACGGACTGTGAGATCATGACCTGAGCTGAAGTCGGACGCTCAACCGACTGAGCCACCCAGGCGCCCCTGATTTATATTTTTAAAAATTCACTTTGGTAACTGTGTAGACCAAAGATGGGCAAAAAATAAAAGCAGGGAAACTGGGTAGAGGTTAGTGTTTTCAGTAATCCAAGTGAGAGAAGATAGGCTTGGATTAAAATGGTAGATTGAGAGGCAGAATTAGCCTTTATTGCACACCTAGTACACCTGGGCTTAATTCCAAGTACTTTATATGTATCAACACGTGGAACACATGTAAAACTATGATATTGTTATCTCCATGTTACGCATGAGGACACTAAAGCACTTCTTCAGCATTACACCACTAGTAAGTGTTGGAGCTAAGCTTCAAACCCAGGCAATCTAGCTCCAAACTTGGCCTGCTTAATCTATGTGTAACACAAAATCAGGATACATTTCGAAGGGACAGCTGGCAGATCTTGATGGCTCTGACATTGAGTATGAAAGAAAGGACAGGAATCAAAGAAGACTCCTTGAACTTTTTAGAACGTTGGTGTGAACAACTGCATGACATTTAAAAATGTGGAGAAGACTAGACAGGGGAGAAGGGACCAAGAAGGGAACACGTTAAATTCAAGATGCTGCACAGACAGCCAGCTAGAGACATTCAGTAGACACTCTGAGCCTTGTGATGCCTGCTGGACGACAGCTCTGTTGAAATATTAGAAGCAATCTAGCATAATGTTAGAGAGGTATTGTGCTAGGATCGATCGATTGGCCTTTTCATGTGCTCTTAGTCAGATGCAGTTCCCACGTGGGGAATTGAGTGGGGCATTTTATTAATATAGCACAGCCAAACATCCAAGTCAGCCAAGATCTCACTTTTATCAGCAGCCAGCCAGTCAGTCAGTGAGTAAGTGTTTTTAAGAGAAACCTCTCCCCCACAAATCTCATTGCTTCAGACCTGAGGAGCACCACATACTGCAACCGTTCCCTTTCTAGGATTTTTAAGAGAGCCGATTCTCCCAACTAGAGAAAGAAAGCTGACTTTGGCATGGCCACCCCAACACCTCCACCTCCACCGCTGCCTCTTGGTCTCTGAACCTTGCCTGCATAGCATATGATTGCACAATTCCAAACCTGCTCGGACTTAGTAAATACTGCCCCCTCGTTGCCCCCACCCCCCACCCCAACGTCGGTATGTGACTTTTCACTTCATCTGGCCTCAGAGGATCCAATCCTTTTCAACAGGCCTCAAGCTCAAGATTCATCCTCCTGGTTCTGCTTCCTCCTCTCTGTGCCAAGTGTGATGTCTACCAAGCGCTCACCTGGTGCAAAACACTGGAAATGCTCTCCATCCTAATTGGTATGGTGGTGCCTACACAAGTTGTAGGTTTTACAGTGTGCATCAAGTTATATCCTTAGATACCTCAATTTAAAAATACCTCAATTTGGGGCGCCTGGATGGCTCAGTTGGTTAAGCATCTGACTTCAGCCCAGGTCATGATCTTGTGGTTCTTGAGTTCAAGCCCCATGTCGGGCTCTGGGCTGACAGCTCAGAGCCCGGAGCCTGCTTTGGATTCTGTGTCTCCCTCTCTGTCTGCCCCTGCCCTGCTTGCACTCTGTCTCTCTCTCTCTCTCTCTCTCAAAAATAAAAATAAACATTAAAAAAATTTTTTTAAATACTTCATTTTGAAAAATGATTTTATGCTGGGTACTTTTAAAATAAATTTTTTGGTCTTATGAAGCTTATAGTCTAAAGTAGGTATAATACCAAATAATGGCAGATAATATATAAGTATCAAGTGAGTAACCCCAAAATCAATGTTATAGAAACTGGATAATAGGGGTGCCTGGGTGGCTCAGTCGGTTGAGCATCTGACTCTTGATTTCAGCTCAGGTCATGGGATTGAGCCCCATGTTGGGCTCTGTGTTGAGCATGAAGTCTGCTTAGGATTCTCTTTCTCTTTCCCTCTGCTTTCCTCTCTCTCTCTCTCTCTCTCTCTCTCTCTCAAATGAATGAAAACAAAAAAAAATTAATAATAAAAAAAGAAGCTGGATAATAAAACTTCACAGAGAAGATGGCATTTGACCTAATTAAGCATTAGGCATTTAGTAGACTGAAGAAGCAGAGAGAGAAGGAAGAATCTAGGCAAGGAAAATAGGACAAGCAAAGGTGCAAATGTGGGACTTAGAAGAAATTGGAGAGACAGTGAGTAGACCAGCCTGGACTTATTTTGAGAAACAGTGAAAAATAATATTGAGGGTGACCAACCTATGAAGTCCCTTCAATGACAAGATAAGAAATGTTGAAAAGTATTGTGCAGGCAGCAAGGTGCTATTGAAAGTGATTGAGCCAAAGGAAGGTGACTGAAGAGAAGGAGCTAAAATGTATAGTTATTTTCTTATTTTTATCAAATGCATGCATATGATAGAAAATTAAAATAGAAAGGTGTATAATGGGGGCACCTGGTGGCTCAATTGGTTAAGCATCTGACTTCGCTCAGGTCATGATCTTACAGTTCTTGAGTTCAACCCTTCCGTCCGGCTCTGTGCTGACAGCTCAGAGCCTATAGACTGCTTCAGATTCTGTGTCTCCCTGTCTTTGCCCCTCCCCTGCTTGTGCTCTGTCTCTCTCTGTCTCTCAAAAAATAAATAAATATTTAAAAATTTAAAAAGAAGAAAGGTGTATAATGAAAAGCACCAATCCTCTGCCCCACCCCACCTCCCACCATTCCTTTCCCAGGGGTAATCACTCAAAACTTTTCCTATTTTTAGTTCTTCTAGCTTAACTCCATATCTTTAAATAATGTGTCTATATGATTTCTTTTTAATTAATCAACTTTACCCACTATCATTATCTTCCCACTAAGCAACACGAGGATTTACGACCTTATTCTTTAAACCATGAATATGTGGGAAAAAACCACAAAACTATGAATATGTAGTTGGCCTGGGGTAGTGAGAAATGGCCCCACTTCTTGTCTATCGATTTGATTGAGCTCCTTGTGCATATTTCTACTAAGGCAATTGCTGTACTATCCAAAAACATCCATTTTCTTGCTTTGTTTCCCCGAGAAGCTGCACAACTTGAGGACAATGGTTATATCTCAGATTTTGTGACCTCAGACCTATCAGTGTTCTCCAGGTAGCAGGCAAGGTTATTGCACTTATTTGTGGAATGAATCAATGACTGACTCCTATTGCTAAAGTTATTGGAAAGCTGATGAAGCATGAAAAAGGGAAGATCTGGATGACTGATCATCCAAGAAGCAAGTGAACAACTTGCTTGGTTTCAAGGTTGACTGACCAAATCTTCCTTCCACCTTGAACAGCCGAAACTTGATTTAGCCAGATGCTGCCCTGAACATGGATAGCCTGGATCGCCAGTGAGAAGTGTTCTCATAGTTTCTAAATATACAGTAACATGAGATGTTTAAATATAAAAGTTATTGATACAGTCTAGAGGTATTTTTGAGTAATATAAAGTCATAATTGGCACATTATTTTACTAATTATTTAAATTGATCTTTTCAAAGAAGAGTTGGGGATTTATTCCATTTTTAACAAACATTTCAAAATACTAGTTTCAGTTATCTCTAACTTTATTATATTCCATAGTCTACAGTCAGACCCATAAAAATTACATAGCCAGGGCCACCATTAACCATTTTAGGAAGAAACTCTCCAAACTTGACCTTTCTCTTTATTTCCTGTCTCCAGTAAATGGCATCTCCATTGATTAAGGAACCAAAACTCAAATTTGTTTTATGAACCTCTCACTTGTCCCTTATATGTACTTGGTGACCAGGTTCTATATTCCTTGCACTTGTCTCCTCCCATCATCCCACTGTAACTCCCAGAGTTTAGGCAGGCTCTCACCATCTTTTCCTGATGACTTTGTAATAGCCTTCAGTTTCAGTCTCCTTCAGTCTACATTTTTACTTAAGGATCCCTCAGCCACACGCTGCCAGACTGGTTTTTCAAAATCACAAATCTTGGGGCACCTGACTGACTCGGTTGGTAGAGCATAGGATTCTTGGCCCCAGGGTCATGAGTTCAAGCCCCACGTTGGGCATGACCCTACTCAAAAATAAAACAACCCACAAATCTTTTTTTTTAATGTTTATTTTTGAGAGAGAGGGGAAGGGGCAGAGAGAGAGAGGGAGGCAGAGAATCTGAAGCAGGCTCCAGGCTCTGAGCTGTCAGCACAGAGCCCAACGTGGGGTGTGAACTCACAAACTGTGAGATCATGACCTGAACTGAAGTCAGATGCTCAATCTTCTGAGCCACCCAAGTGCCCCTGATATTTCTTAAACATACCCAAATTGTGTGATACTCAGGAGTTCCCTTAGCATGGAACAACTTCCTCTTTCTTTCCCCCATCCTCTCCTTGGGGCAGGTTATTCTAAAGCTTAGCACTGATTTGACTATTGATTTGTCCAGATTTGTCCAGAACAATCCCAATTTAACTTGTCTCAGAATATTTACTGATAGCAGCCCTTTGGTCATTCTCAAAAGTTCCCCAGTGTACAAGTTTGCTAGAGCTGCTACAACAGAACTATAATACACAGACTGGGTGGCTTAAACAACAGAAATTTATTTTCACACAGGTTTGGGGGTTGGAGGTCCATGATCAAGGTGTCGGCAGATTTGGTTTCTCTTGAAGCCTCCCTCTTGGCTTACATGTGGCCGGCCACCTTCTTTGCTGTATCCCCATATAGGCTTTTCTCTGTGGGTGTTCATCCCTCGTGTGTTGTCTTGTGTCCTAATCTCCTCTTCAGATAAGGACACCAATCAGATTAGATTAGGGTTTATTCTAACGGCCTCCCTTTAACTTAATTACCTCTTTAAAGGCTTTTTCTCTTAAAACAGGCACATTATGAGTTAGTAGGGGTTAGGACTTCAACCTATGAATTTAGGCGAACACAATTCAGTCCACAACACCCAAACTAAACAGGATGTAAAGTTATCCTACTTACAATAGGTCTTCTGCAGAGCTCTGTCATGGATATGGTGGATGACAGTGCTAAAAGTCAGGAAGGGTGGTAGGAATCTCTAGCAATTCCTCATTTACCCCAATAGCCAAAAGATATAGAGAGTGGTGGTAAGTGGAGGACAGGCAAGGAAAGTGAGGCACAAGTACAGGGCTGCAGGAAATGCTGAAATTCAGAGGCTCCAAGTGCCAAGGCCCAGTTTTGGGTGAACCAGATATGCAGGCCAGTCATAGCAAGTCTCAGTTCCGGGCCTCACCTCCACAGTGAGAATGATGCTCTTACCATATACCTGCCCCAGTTAATTGATTCTGGCACTAGAGTGAGACTCAACTCCAGGGAGCAAGAATCAGCATAACCAGAGGTTTCTCATTTCTACAGTATTCAGGTCTGTTGAATCACATGGAACTATAACTTGTTGACTTCACTACCATAGAAAGTAATCATTTATATTTCATTAAAATATATCAATGTATAATAATTCCATGAACTAAACTATTGCTTCCAAGATTCACTAAGTCAAAATATTATTTGAGCAAAGTCTTGTCAGTGAAATGAGAATAATCATTTTATTCTTTGTAAACTGTAACTTTTATCAGTGATGTGATTATGTGCTTTTAAAAATGTTACAATTTGGGGAGAATACTACTAGGCTTGGACTCATTAAAGCCACTGTATAGAGGCGCCTGGGTGGCTCAGTCGATTAAGTGTCCGACTTTGGCTCAGGTCGTGATGTCTTGATTCCTGAGGTCAAGCCTCCCATCAGGCTTGTGCTGACAGCTCAGAGCCTGGAGCCTGCTTCGGATTCTGTGTCTTCCTCTCTCTCTGCCCCTCCCCCGCTCGTTCTCTGTCTCTCTGTCTCTCAAAAATAAAAGAAACATTAAAAAAAAATTTTAAAGCCACTATGGAACTCAAAGAGTTTAATGTGATTTGGTTAATCAAATGTAACTTAGAGAAATGTTTTGTCTGAATCAAATGTCCAATGTGTTAAACTCAATGAATAGCAACAAGCGGCTTCATCTCACCTACCCATTATGGAAAACAAAGGATTAGTTTTTACGCAAAAACAAACTCACTAATGTAAAATAAAGAATATTTCCTATCAATGTGTTCTCTTTCTTTCAAAAGTGCTAAGTATTGTTTCACTTTATATAATACATCTCTGTCACTGATACGTCTGTCTTTCTTTTATCTCCATATAACAGAATATTATATTTCATTGTATTTAGTTTTTCAAGTGACTTTTCAAGAATGAAACCCTCTATTTTCACTTCAATGCAGGGAGAGGATTAATTTAAGTATTAAAGCGTTTACTCTTTTAATTTATGTTTTTTTTTCAACTTTTTTTTTAATTTATTTTTGGGACAGAGAGAGACAGAGCATGAACGGGGGAGGGGCAGGGAGAGAGGGAGACACAGAATCGGAAACAGGTTCCAGGCTCTGAGCCATCAGCCCAGAGCCTGACGCGGGGCTCGAACTCACGGACCGCGAGATCGTGACCTGGCTGAAGTCGGACGCTTAACCGACTGCGCCACCCAGGCGCCCCTAAAGCGTTTACTCTTAACTCAGCTACCATAGGGGGTAAAGGCTATTTGGACATCCTTACATATAACCAGGGCACATGGACATATGAGGGAAGGGAAATGGCAGCCAGAGATATGTTTTATCTTCAGTGACCCAACTGATTTTGATACAGGGCTTTGATAAAAAGCTGGATAAAAATTAGAATTATTAGTTTCTATTTGAGAGAGGATCTGGATGAGGTTAGGGAGGTTGGATATAATGACTAGGTATTCTTATGGATAGAAACAATTTTTAATGAGTGTTAAGGGGAAAGGGGGAAAAATGTGTTATGGTATAAGTCTTCTTCCTTCAAAATAGCTTTAATGATAGAACTTGTTCTAAACTACAAATATTGAAAAACATATTTAAAAAGGATGGTTTCTCTTTTAATGATCAGTCATAAATTTCTTTGGCTTACTGAGTTATTTAAAAATATATGAAGTATTTACCACTCTTACTTTGTTTCTCCTACATGCTCAAAGTAGTATATTCTATAAACTTAACTTCTGTAAAAGAAATGTAGGGGTACCTGGGTGGCTCAGTCGGTTAAGCATCTGAATTCAGCTCAGGTCATGATCTCACAGTTTGTGGGTTTGAGTCCTGCGTAGGGCTCTGTTCTGACAGTGTGGAGCCTGGAACCTGCTTCAGATTCTCTGTCTCCCTCTGTCTCTGACCCTCCCCCACTCGTGCTCTGTCTCTCTCAAAAATAAATAAACATGAAAAAAAGTTATGTTTGCTAACAGATATACCCTTTTCCTTATACGCTTGTAGTCATACTGGTAGGTCATTGGAAGACACGGGCTCTTGGAGTTATGCCCCAAATTTCACCATGTTGATACAATTGACAACAAATTTGGCTGGTAGAATAAACTACATTTGTGTTGACAATACTGAAGAGCTGCAGTTAATGATCATAAAGTGTCTTTGTATTCTATCTTCCATTTTCTGGAATTTCCTATTTACCTAGAATTCTGTGTTTTACCGGTAAGTTTAAATGGCTAGGATTCCCCCTTTACCCCTTGTGTTAGCTTCCTAGAGCTGCTATAATAAATTACCAGAAACTTAGTGGCTTAAAACAGCACAATTTATTCTCTTATAGTTCTATAAGTCAAAAGGCCAAAATTGGGTCTTAGAAGCTTAATGTCAAGGTGTCAGCAGGATTGGTTTCTTCTGAAGACTCCAAGAGGAATCTATTTCCTGCCTTTTCCTGCTTGTAAAGGCTTCTTGCATTCGTTGGCTTGGGACCCCTTACTCACATCTCTCCAACCTCTTACTTCTACCATCACATATCTTTGTACTGATTTTAGTCCCTCTTCTCTCTCTCAGAAGGACTCTGATTACCTGGGACACACTCAGGTAATCCAGGTTATTCTCTCCATCTCAACCCTTAACTTAATCTCATGGGTCAAGTCCCTTTTGCTATATAAACAGCATGTTCTGAAGTGTTGAGGATTAGAATGTGGATATCCTTGCAGGGTAGGGAGGGAGGCATTATTCAACGTTACTGACTTATGTATTTAAAAAAAAATTTTAATGTGTATTCATTTTTGAGAGAGAGAGAGAGAAAGAGAGAGCACAAGCAGGGGAGGGGCAGAGAGAGAGGGAGACACAGAATCTAAAGCAGGCTCCAAGCTCCAAACTGTCAGCACAGAGCCCGATACGGGGCTCAAACTCACGAATAGTGAGCTTATGACGGGAGCCAAAGTCAGACCCTTAACTAACTGAGCCACCCAGGTGCCCCAACTTATCTCTTTTTATACTATTGCATCAGATTTTTGTACATTAATTTTTTATCACAAGGTATTATAACAAACAATATAATTTGGGTTTGTTATAAAATCACGCAGTTTAAAATTAAATAAATAAATAAATAAATAAATAAAATCACTCAGTTTATATAATGGACATAGCCTTTTATGGCTGTCCCAATGGATAAGGCTTATGGGAGACAGAGCCCAGATTCTTGCTACAGAAGCTCAAGGGGCCACATCTTCACTGCTCCACTGGAATCTGGGCTGCGGTCCTGTGATCTTAGCTCAGCCTGCATAGGCTCCACCTCCGTGTCACAGAGACAGTTTAGACATTCTGCACAGAGGGGCAGGGTTAGCCAGGGTCTAGTGGCAGGATATCCATACAGCTTCTGCCGCACAACCCCACTGTGCTTCCTGCTATCTAATACCCTTTGGTTCCTGACATTTTTTTTAAGAGTTTCTCTTTTAAGAGCTACTTATTATCTTTCTTTCTTTTTTTTCCTTGATTTTTAAAAATTGAAATATAATTGACATATAACATTGTGTCAATTTCAGGCATGCAGCATAATACTTGTATACATTGGGAAATGATCACACAGGAAGTCTACTTAACATCTGTCACCTTACATAGCTACAAAAATATTTTTTCTTGTAATGAGAACTTTTAAGATTGACTCTCAGCAACTTTCAACTATACAGTATAGTATTAATGATAGTCACCATGCTATACATTACACCCCCCATGACTTATTTATTTTATAATTGGAAGTGTGTACCTTTTAGCTCCCTTCACCCATTTTGCCCATACCCACCCTCCGCCTCTGGCAACCACCAACCTCTTCTCTGTATCCATGAGCTTGGTTGTTTTGTTTTTGTTTATTTAAGATTCCACACATAAATGAGACCATATGGTATTTGTCTTTCTGTGTCTAACTTGTTTCATTTAGCATAATGCCTTCAAGGTCCATCCATATTGTTGCAAATGGCAAAATTTCATTCATTTTTATGGCTTAATAATATTGCATTGTGTGTGTATATATATATATGTGTGTATATATATATATGTATATATATGTGTGTGTATATATATATATGTATATGTATGTATCACATTTTCTTTATCTATTCATCCATTGATGGATATTGAGGTCGTTTCCATATCTTACTTATTGTAAATAAAGCTACCATAAACATATGGGTGTATATATCTTTTTGAGTTAGTGTTTTTGTTTTCTCCAGAAGTAGAAATGTGGATTATATGGTAATCCCGTTTTTAATTTTTTGAGGAACCTTCATACTGTTTTACATTGGCTGTACCAGTTTACATTCCCACCAACAGTGCACAAGGTTTCCATTTTCTTCACATCCTCGACAATACTGGTTATTTCTTGTATTTTTTATAATGGCCATTCCGACAGGTGTGAGGTGACATCTTATTGTGGTTTTGATTTGCATTTCCCTGATGATGAGTGGTGTTGAACATCTTTTCATGTGCCTATTGGCCATTGATATGTGTTCTTTGGAAAAATGTCTATTTGGATCTTCTGCCCATCTTTTAATCAGATATGTTTTCCTTTGCTATTGAGTTGTATAAGTTCTTTATATATTTTGGATGTTAACTCCTTATCAGATACATGATTTGCAAATATTTTCACCTAATCCATAGGATGGCTTTTCACTTTGTTAATGGTTTATCGTTATCTTTCAAATAATTTTTTTTATGTTGCATTTAGTCAGTCTTAGTTTCTGTTGCTTTCACAAACATTTCATTAATATGGGGTTCTTTTTTATGATTTTTTAAATGATTGTAGTCTAGCGGTCTCATCATAATTATGTATCATTAATTCACTATAAAAAGTAATATCGGTAAGAGGGAAAGCATTTATCAATCCAAGCTCTTGATCCCCTTAATGGTAGCTGTGAGATACACATTCCCTCTTAGACAATAGCAATGAATGATTTATGTTTTGTTTAGGTGTTGAGTTTATTTTTTAATTGATATGACCAAATATGCACTTAAGTGTTAAATAACCAAATATTTAATCAACTGGCATTCTTTGGCTTTTAACCACAAGAAAAGTAAGAAAGTATTACATAGTTCTGTTAGGGGTGCCTGGGTGGCTCAGTCGGTTAAGTGTCTGACTCTTGATTTCAGCTCAGGTCATGATCTCATGGTTGGTGAGTTCAAGGCCCACATCAGGCTCTGCACTGACAGTGCAGAACCTGCTTGGGATTCTTGCTCTCCCTCCCTCTCTGCCCACCCCGCCCCCTGCTCTCTCTCTCAAAATAAAAAAACTTTAAAAAATTTAAAAAATCTGTTCTGTTATATTTGCCATAAGTTGATTGATTTTCCTAATTCAAAAAGCCTGGGTATTACAGGAAATTTTGAAAAAACATCACATTCATGTGACAGTGCTTATGTTGAGCCCCCTCAGTGAGCAATATTTTACCCACAACCCTTATTGAATGCCTGCCATGTGCTAGCCTCTGTATGAGGTGCTGGGTGCAAAGATGAATAAGGTTCCTGGCTCCTCATACAATGCCTGACAGTGGCAAGAGACACTCAATGAATGCTTTTTGAATTAATGACATAATCCCTGCCTCTAAGGAGCTCTGTCCTGTGGGAAAGACAAGACACCTAACTGTGGCGTACCCTGTTTTGTCAGTGCCCAAAATAGTGAGTTTGAGTGAGAGTGAGTGTGGAGGGAAGTGCTGGCATGTTTCAGATGCCTTTGTGAGTCCTTATCATGGTGCTGAGGTCACACTGTCCTGTGCAATGACACCCCTGGCTCGCTCAGAATTGTTATGCAGGCTCTCTGTCCAGGCCCTCGTAGTTAAGCTGGTGACACTGTGTTTGAACTCCTATTAATAGGCCCAGGCAGCTCCTCGGCAGATTGCATCTTAACATCAAACAGCCAGAATCCCCAACAATGACTTCTTGGCGCAAAGCCAATCCTCAAGCATCAAAGCCATATTCCTTGCAAATCACCTCCACGTGATGATAAATAATGGCATCAGGATTCCAAACCAATTATCCCCTGGTGAAAGGCGTATCCCTCAAGGGCATGATGTGCTTTATTTAAACAACACTAACATTGCTGGTGCTAGCCCTGAAATGTTAACAATGGACACAACGAACTGATGAAAGCAATAACCAGAAAAGGGTGTATAATTCATGTTCCTCACATGACACCAACCTGGAAAATTTCAAGAAAAATGTGTGCTTGGCACATTTTTAAAGTTTCTGCCTTGAGACCCACTAGGAAAACCACGGGACGCCACCTTGTCTGAAACTGTGTAATGGAGTAGAAGCATATGCTCTTCAATACCGATCCCAACACCTGTGTTAGCTCTGTGGTCTTTGGCAAATCATTCTCTAAGCCTCCATCTCTACATCTGTAAGATGAGGGATAGTAAGACTCATGCGAAGCCTGTTTTGTGGGTAGCAAGAGCCCAGTGAATAGTAGACGTGTCAATTAGAGCTGCTACGTCAAGCATCATGCTCAGCCCTTTCTAGGCATTATTTTCATCCTCATATCAACTCAATGAAGTAGGTATTTTACCCTCAATGATAGATATGTAAATGGAGATGCAGATTAATTACCCACTATCCCAGATAATGAGAGAAAGAGTGGATTTAGCACTCAGGCTGACTGCCTGCTACGGCCAGGCTCTTACCCACACTGCAATGCTCCTCCCTGACAGCCTTAGGGCTCCCCTCTTGGCTGCCTCATTCCTCTCTGTTGCCCCCATGACTCCCAGTGTCTCCGTTGACCTCATCAGGACAGGACAGTCATCATCACTGTGTCCACCAGGTTATCAGACAATCTACTTTGTAGGCCAAATTCTCATGGTAGATGTGCAACAAAGGACCTTCTTAGGGATCTTCACTGAGGTAGCTCAGTTAGAAACAAAATGTTATTTCAGACCCAAGCAACACAATCCTCCTCAATCATGAGCACCTGAGCCACTAACTAAAGCATATTGGAAAAACACTGGCTTTGGAGGGTCTGGAAACTTGTTTTCAAAAGTCTCCGATCAGGGATTATGAACTGTGTAAATTTAATCAGGCGCTTAATCTCTCTGAGCCTGTTCTATTCTGAGTTAATGTATGTGGCTGGTTATTCTCCATCCCTCCCCCACCCCCAGAGACATTTACCCCCCTTCTCTGATTTTCTGTGCCCTAAGGATTTGCTGTCTCCTACTAACTGCATTGCCAGGACTCCCTTGCCATCTGGCTTTTGATTGGCTTTAGCAGTGGATCAGAAGGTGGGAAGAAGGAGCAAGATAATTCTGCCTTCTTTCACTGTTTCCACCCCACAGCTTTGGCGGCAGCTGTGTGACCCTTCTTCTTTGGCTTTGACTTTCCATGGAGTTCTGATAACACTCTTTCCACCCCTTAGCCCTTAGGTTCTAGGAGAAGTAATGTCTTCTACCTACTCTTGCGAGTCTGACTCTGTCAACATCCTTTGTTTGCTTTGTGTACAAACTGTGCACACTCGATTATCAGTCTCTTTATTAAAGTCTCCCTATTGAACCTTCTGAGTACTTTCTATTTCTTGCTTGGAATCTGATGGGTATGATAAACAAAAAGTTTTGAAAATTATAAAGTACCATCCTTAAAGATATAGGTCATCAAATGAGTGTTACTGTTACTGGACCATATTTTCGTCATCAGTACTATATTTTGAAGTTTGCAAAACTTTCCTGGTTTACCTAAATTATCGTACCAGCCCAGATTTAAAACCGGAAGTAAATTTAAAAATCAGCAGCCAGATCAAGGTTATATTGAATAAGGTGCCCTTGGATCTGCTTTGCTTCCCCTTTATAAATTAGGAAATGGTCAGAAAGCTGAATAGTTAACAGAATGGAAGGATTTCCAATCATAGTTAAACTCTCCATCCTCAAGGAATCGGTACCTAAACGTCAAACAGGTAAATACTGTTTTTGTAAATATATATTTGTGTGTGTGTGTGTCTGTCTACACACACATATACATATATGTACTTGTTGGTAAAGAAACTACAGCAATTGCAACCACATATAGCTATTACAGTGACTCATTTTATTTTTGCAATAAGGATCTCATTTGGGAGGTCGGAGTCTATTTTTGTGACAAAATTTATTTGAACATTAACAATTTTATATAAAAAGGTAAGCTTATCTGTAATTCCTGTTTTAAAATAGTGTTTTTATAACAGTACAATTTTTCTCAATACATTAAGAAAAATTATGCTTGTTGCATCTATATTTAAACTGTGCTCTTGTGCCCTGAGGAGTAAACTGGATGACACTTAAGGGAAAACAAAATCAATTCTTATTTTTGTCATTTTCCACAAATTTCTTCTTCAAGGTGCAATAATTATTTATATTATACTCTCCAATCTATTTATGTGGGTAGGTCTAATAAAATTCTTTGCTTGTAAGCAACAGAAGTCAACCCAGGCATATTTAAGTAAAAGGAATTTTACTGGAAGGATATATGGAGGTAGTTCAGTAAGCTTGGGGATCCAGATGGCAGGAGTGAATGAACCACTTCTTCAGGGCTCCACCATCAGAAAGTCTTGGCTATAAATATTTTCTGACCTTGAGTCACCCTGCTCAGGATTCAAATCCCAGGAGAATCAGCCTGGTCTGGCTCAGGTCCCCAGACACACTGCTTGGCCAAGGGAGTTGGGTTACTTGACTGGCAGTCCTGGCATGTGGAATAAAGCAGGGTTGTTTTCCAAAGGAAACGTGGGGTGCTAGAACCAGGAGAAGGGGGAAGACATTGTAGGCCAGGAAAAAGAAAAGATTCCACCATAAATGTCTTCAGAGTACTTTAGGACATGTTAAGATATTAGATACGGTACATTTTCTTTCTTAATCATTTCCATTATTTGGACTTTGGGACATTAAGACTATGTGGACCATAGTCCATGTGGACGTAGTGTTCAGTAAGAAGGCCACAGAGGTGGTACTTAAAAACTCTTGTAGAAACTACAATTTCTTCGCCTGGACTCGCCTAGGTATGCAGTTGGGAATACCTTCCTTGACACCTCCCTCCATGGTTCAGTTCACACATCTTGGTTTAAGAGCAGGAGAGGTTTCCTTGTTGCAGTGAAAATGAAACAAAATTAGCAGCAGCAAAGACTGTTCCCTTTCTCTGTCTCTCCACTTAGAAGCAGTGGTTTGGATTTCGGGAGATTTTTGGTTGACCAAACAAACACAAAATAAGTCTTTAAAGAGTGGTTATAAACTTTAGGGTAAATGATTTTTTTCAGATCCATTTGGTCTCCATGAAATTCTTGGATGAAATAAAGTATTAGCCCATCATGGCAGGGACTGTGTCTATATTGTTTGTTGCGGTCTACTGTGCCAAATGGGCCCTTGATCCATATTTTCGGAATAAAGATATTGATGACTGAACGAATCTACCCGCTATTAACAAAAGAGATTTTACAACCGGACAAGTTTGTTTGTTTTCCAAAATATTCTTTTAAAAATTGAGCAGTTTTTGCTTTTAGACTATGCAGAAACTAAAAACTTTCAGAAGGAAAGATGATTTATTTCAACTATTTCCTCTGTTCTGGATTTAAACTTACTAGCTTTAACTCTTTCTAGCATACTATATAATTTACTTTTTTATTATGCTTGTTACCTATCTCCCCTTGCCAGAAAGTAGACCACATAGAGATAAACATCTTTGCCTGTTTTGTTTACTGCTGGGCTTCTAGTATGTGCTCAATAAATATTTTGATTGGCTCAATACTACATAATTTGCTTATTTCTATATTGATGGTTGATTGAATGTCTCCCCTACTGGAATATAATCTCCACAAGGGCAGGGATATTTTTCTGTTTTATCCCAAGTCCTTTGACCTGGGCCTGCCACATGTTTTGTTTCAAGTAAACATTTGATGAATGGATAAATGAATGAATGAAATATTTTAATATAGATCAATCCATCTCTGTCCCCCAAATTATAGAAACATATTTAAAAGTTATTGAGAATGCTGCTAAATTGGAGCTTTAGCATAATATTTCCTTATGGAAGATAGCTTTTTAAAATTGAGATATAACTGACATGTAACATTGTACAATTGTACAACACATTGATGCATATACTGAAATATGACTACCACCAAAGTGTTAACTAACACTTCTATCACATCATATAGTTATCATTTCTTTTTTGTGGTGAGAACATTTAAGATACACTCTCTTAGCAACTTTGAAATTTATAATACAGCATTGTTGACTGTAATCACAATGCTGGGCATTAGAGCTCCAAAACTTATTCATCTTTTAGTTGTGAATTTGTATCCTTCAACGACATTTCTCTAGTTCTCCCCAGCCTGAGCCCCTGGTAACCACCATTCTATTCTCTATTTCTATGAGTTCAACTAAAGATAGCTTCCCCCCCACCCCCGCCTTTTTTTATAAAATTTTTTTAACGTTTATTTATTTTTGAGACAGAGAGAGACAGTGCATGAACGGGGGAGGGGCAGAGAGAGAGGCAGACACAGAATCGGAAGCAGGCTCCAGGCTCTGAGCCATCAGCCCAGAGCCTGACGATGGGGCTCGAACTCACAGACTGCGAAATCGTGACCTGAGCTGAAGTCGGACACTTAACCAACTGAGCCACCCAGGCACCCCATTTTTTTTTTAATTTTTTAACGTTTATTTATTTTTGAGACAGAGACAGAGCAACCCGCCTTTTTTAAAATTTAAATTTTAGTTACTTAACATAGAGTGCAATATTGGTTTCAGAAGTAGAGTTCAGTAATTCAGCACTTACATATAACACCTAGTGCTCATCACAAGTACCCTCCTTAGTACCCATCACCCATCTAGCCCATCTGCCACCCGCCTCCTTCCATCAACCCATAGTTTGTTCTCTGTCATTAAGAGTCTCTGGTGGTTTGTTTCCCTCTCTTCTCTTCCTCCCTCTCCCCACATGTTTATCTGTTTTGTTTTTTAAATTCTACATATGAGTGAAATCATATGGTATTGTCTTTCTGATTGACTTATTTTGCTTAGCATAATACATTCTAACTCCATCCACATCATTGCAATTGGCAAGATTTCATTCTTTTTGATGGCTGAGTAATATCCCATTGTATATATATACACCACATCTTTATCCATTCATCAGTCCTTGGACAATTGCGCTCTCTCTATAGTTTGGCTATTGTTGATAATGCTGCTATAAACAGCGGGGTGCATAGACCCCTTCAAATCTGTTCTTTGTATCCTTTGGGTAAATACCTCATAGCATAGTTGCTGGATCAGAAGTTAGTTCTATTTTTAGCTTCTTGAAGAATCTCCATACTGTTTTCCAGAGTAGCTGCACCAGTTTGCATTCCCACCAACAGTGCAAGAGGGCTCCCCTTTCTCTACATCCTCACCACACCCGTTGTTTCTGGTGTTGTTAATTTTAGCCATTCTGACAGGTGTGAGGTGGTATCTCAGTATGGTTTGGATTTGTATTTCCCTGATGATGAGTGATGTTCAGCATCTTTTCATGTGTCTGTTAGCTATATAGATGTCTTCTTTGGAAAAGTATCTATTCATGTCTTCTGCCCATATCTTAACTGGGTTGTTTTTTTGTGTGTTCAGCTTGATAAGTTCTTTATAATGATAGCTTTTAAAAAGAACATGTACAGTAAGACCATATTCTTAGCTATTTTTAGAATTCCCACATGATTTGAGCCTCATTAGAATCTGTTCCCTCTCCCTATTCCAAGAACAATTCCAAGAGCAGGGGCTTGTTGAGCCTCTATGTTCTCAAGTACATAGTTCAAATATATATTTACATTTAACAAAACTTTAAAGTTGTTCTTTAAAACTGCATTTTAATATAATACCTACTTGATTTTGATCCTTGTTAAAAATAAAATTCAGTGGTATCCACATTCCAAAGATCAGTTAAATTGTTGAGGATTATACATCCACATGCTTACGGAAAGTATAAAAGGTATCAGAGAGTGAAATAAAGCCAGAACAAAGAAAATTATGCTCCACCAACTAGTTTCCTTTTCTGTCTCCATAGGCAAAAATACCACCTTCGTAGTTGCTGGAGCCATACTCCTTATACAATTAACAAAAGGCTGGCTGGTGGGCTCTTCGTGAATTGTTTTCTAGGAGGCTCAAGACATCTAATGATAGCATTATAATTGGAAATAATTTTCTTTTCTCCAGAATATCTATCTCAAAGAAAAAAATGAATATTATCTGACTTTTTGTTATAACTGTAGTCATTTTATAAGAAAGCCAGAATAAAATACTGTTTTATGTTACCTAATTACTAGCCAAATATATAAAAATTACTCTTTATATATTAATTCTATTCTTGTGAATGAGTTGTAGTACTGAAAAGACTGACAGGTCTCATTTGGAACAAACTTATATTGTTCTAATGTATATGTGATTATGTAGATATGGGCTGAAGGTTTCAATTACTCACTTGCTCAACTAGTATTTATTAACACCTTGAACTCTTAAACCTCAACAATAAGGAAATGAACAACTCAATTTAAAAAATGGGCCAAAAACCTGAACAGATACCTCACTAAAGAAGACATACAGAAGGCAAGTAAGCACATGAAAACATACTCAACATCATATATCATTGGGGAATGACACGTTAAAACAACAACGAGATACCGCAGTACACCTATTAGAATGACCAAAATCCAAAACACTGACAACACTAAATACTGGTGAGGATGTGGAGTAATAGGAACTCTCATTCACTGCAGGTGGGAATGTAAAGTGACACTATAGAACACAGTCTGGCAGTTTCTTACCAAACTAAACGTACGCTTACCGTGTAATCCAGCAATTACGCTCCTTGGTATTTATCCAAATGAATTGTCACGTCCACACAAAAAACTGCACACAGATATTTACAGCAGCTTTATTCAGAATTGCCAAAACTGGGAAGCAACCAGGATGCCGTTCAATAGGTGAATGAATAAATAAACTGTGGTACATCCAGACAATGGAATATTACTCAGCGCTAAAAATCAATGAGCTGTCAAGCCAAGAAAAGACATGGAGGAAGCTAAAATGCATCTTCCTGAGTGAAAAAAGCCGATCTGATTCCAACTATATGACATTCTAGAAAAGGCAAAATTACAGAAGCAGTCAACAGCTAGTGGTTGTCAGGAGTTAGTAGGGAGGGAGGGATTAATAGGAAGAGCACAGAAGATATTTAGAGCAGTGAAACTATTCTATCTGATAGTGGTGGATATACGTCATTATACATTTGTCATGGTGGATATGACAAATGGTGGATATATGGTGGATATCCATGTCATGGTGGATATATGTCATTATACATTTGTCAAAACCATAGGATGCATAGCACCTAGGGTGAACCTTAATGTAAAATATGGACTTTGGGTGACTATGATGTGTCAGTGTTGGTTCATTGATTGTAACACATGTACCACCCTGGTAGGGGATGCTGACAGTGGGGGAGGCTGTGCATGGGCAGGGAGAGGTGGTATATGGGAACTCCTTGTACCTCCCACTCAATTTTACCGTGAACCTAAAACTACTCTAAAAAATAAATTTTATTAATTAAAAAGAAAATGGAACTGGAGCACCTGGGTGGCTTAGTTGGTTAAGTGCCCGACTCTTGATTTCAGCTCAGGTCATGATCTCACAGAAAGTTTGAGCCCCCCCCCCTAGTCCGGCTCTGCACTGAAAGCACAGAGCCTGCTTGGGATTCTCTCTCTCTCTCTCTCTCTCTCTCTCTCTCTCTGCCCCTCCCTTGCTTGTGTGTTCTCTCTTTCTTTCTCAAAAATAAACAAACAAACAAATTAATAAATAAAAAGAAAATGGAACTATCAAGTTAAAGGCGGGGGTGGGGGGGCGGTGTGGAAAGCTCCTTCTGGTTCCTGAACAGAGAATGGACTGGAGGTGAGCAGGAGCAGGAGTGGAAGGAGCCACTGTGGTGATTCAGTTAGAGATGACAGTAACTTGGAAATAAATGTGACAGCATAAAAAGGGAGAGGTGGACAGATTCAGATGTATTTTGGTGATAGAACTGACAGAGTTTGCTGAGGGGTTGAATCTGCTGTTAAAGGAAAGGGACAATCTTGGATGCCCCTGGGTGACTAGTGATACTATTTACTGAGAAATGGAAAATGGGGCAGTAGGGGTGGCTGGAGCACACAGGGGGTTTTGAAGGAGGAAGTCAAGAGTTCCATTGTAGTTACATTGAGTATGAGATGTCTGACATAGTCAGCTGGAGATACTAAGTAAGTTATTTTTTGTTTTTACTTTGTGGAAATAGAAATTTCAGTCTCTGATGCCATCATTTCTTAAGTGACCTTTCCTGCTTTGGATTTTAAAAAATTTTTTATTTATTTATTTTATTTTATTTTTGCATAACTGAAGGGCTTATTTTTTTTTTAAGAATAAAAGACAAATCTGATTCAAATATGTATCAAGTGTCAAATTCTCCAGAAAATTGCTTGCAGTTTTGGTATGAGTTTTTCCAGCTCTATTTCCACCCCTTACAGAGATTTTGATGATTTTGAGGCCAAGTTTCAGACAGGTCAGGTTCAGATACAAAGTTCTTCTTCTAGAGGGACCTCGATGGTTCAGTTGGTTAAGTGTCTGACTCTGGCTCTGGTCATGATCTCACGATTCATAGCACATCAGGCTCTGTGCTAACAACTAAGAGTCTGGAGCCTGCTTCGGATTCTGTGTCTCCCTCTCTCTCTCTGCTCCTCCCCTGCTCATGCTCTGACTCTCTCTTTGAAAAATAAATAAATAAACATTTTTAAAAAAACCAAAACAAAGTTCTAGTAGAAGCAACACTCTCAAAACCTGGGTCCAGAAGAACACAAGCTCCACTGGGATACAGAGTCACATGCTGATTTTATGACTTCTAACCCTGCATGGTACATAGATGTTTATTTCTCAGTTGGTCTTGCTAACCTGAGCATGTAAGGGCCAGGGCTTTTGTACCCCTAGCGTTAGCATATATGTAGTATTAGAATATTTGTGTACAGGATTAACAAATAAGTAAATCTTCTTCACAGAGAGATAAGTTATGAGAAGAAATGGGAAAGATCAGGAAGAAAGCCAACTTTCAGCCACTGGGTTTTTCATACAGGTACAATGGTCTTACCTGAAGTCAAGCCAATGGTAACAACTATAACCAAGCAACCAGTGGTCTTCTCTATGCAATGGTAAACAACTAGTCTTACTGATTTCTTTCACTGAATTGACTGAATGTAATAATTTAGTAGTAATTGAGCAGATGCTCCTTCCTCGAAGGATGATACAGTGTCCATGTTAGGTCTAGTTTGACGATGTCCATAGACACTTTTATGAAAGCTCTAGATTTTACTTTAGAGCTTTAGAGGTTTTTATGCTTTTATTGGCCTTTAATGAGACTTTTTTTTTTCAATCAGAGAATATTCACACTCTAAATTAAAAAAAGTCTTTTGGTGTTTAAGGAAAAAGAAATATCACTAATTTTTTGTGATTTTAATTCATTCACTTAAATATTTTTAAAAATTTTTAAGTTTATTTATTTATCTTGAGAGAGAGTGTTCAAGGGGGGGGAGAGGGAGAGAGAGAGAGAGAGAGAGAGAGAATCCCAAGCAGGCTCTGCACTGTCAGCACAGAGCCTGATGTGGAGCTCAAACTCACGAACCCTGAGGTCATGACCTGAGCTGAAGTCAGATGCTTAACTGACTGAGCCATTCAGGCACCCCACACTTAACAAATATTTGATTGACTACTGTCCTGAGGACTCCTCTGTGCTACCAACAAAACAATTCCCTTCTAGAGTTTGCATCCTGGCAGGAGAAGATAAAGTCGATGCTTTTATGTCAAATGTGCAAGATTCCAGGATAGTAGTTACCTTATAACCTCGCAAAATTCCTCAGATTGCAGCATTTCAGATCTGGTGATAGAGACAAAACTCCAGTGACTGGAAACCCTTGGCTGGATTGTGGGAACATATACACATCCTTTTATCCATTTATCCTTCTGCCTCTCTGTTCAATTACCAGTTCCCCTCCTGACACAGAAAAAGGATAGACAAAACAAACAGAGAATGAGAGCTGGGGCAGGCTGAGGGCAAAATAACCTGTGAAGACAAAGTTTTACTAACCTGGCTGAGTCTACACAACACTTAAGGGCTCTGAATAAACATATTAGTATCCCTGAAGCCCTTGCAGAACATGTTTCCCTCATATATATGAGAGCTGGTTTTGACCTCTTCCTTTTACCCAGGCCAGCTCCTAAGTGATACCTGGTTACTCTCATTCTTGGAAGCTAGGGGATTTCAAAAGAATTAGGTCGAAATTACTTTTCACATACTTTCTAATTTAAATGTCACACTGATCTCCTGCAGCCTTTTCCAGGTAATAAGGATTAAGGTGATTGTACAATGTTGATATTAACAAATTTGCAGGGACTATAGCATTGCACTTCATGCCCACAAAATTTACATCCTCATGAAAAACTTACTAGACAGAATTTTCTCAAAATAAGAGGGATTAAGATAGACTGACTTAAAATAGACAAAAACTTAAGGTATCCCAGGATACCCCAAAAAGACTGGGTTAAAATCCTTTGGTGCAGTGAAACAATGGAACAAGGAAAGACTAAAGTGACCAGCTACAGGAGAACAAGTCACAAAGGAAACAAAGGGGTCTCTGTGATTTTTCTTTTTCTTTTTTTTTCTTTTCCTTTCTTTCTTTTTTTTAATGTTTACTTACTTTGAGAGAGAGAGAGAGAGAGAGTGAGAGAGAGAGCACGAGCTGGGGAGGGGCAGAGAGAGGGAGAGAGAGAATCCCAAGCAGGCTCCACACTCAGCCTACAGTCTAATGCAGGGCTTAATCTCATCACTTCGAGATCATGACCTGAGCCAAAATGAAGAATGGGGTCCCTCCACCTACTGAGCCACCTAGGTGCACCTGTAATTTTTCTTTTTTCTTTTTTTTTTTTAACTTTTACTTATTTTTGAGAGATGGAGAGACACAGAGTGTGAGAGGGGGGAGGGGCAGAGAGAGAGAGAGACATCCCTGAAATTTTTCAATTAAAAAAAAAAATTAATGGGGCGTCTGGGTGGCTCAGTCAGTTAAGTGTCTGACCCGTGGTTTGGCTCAGGTCGTGGTCCCAGGATCCTGGGATTGAGCCCTACCTCAGGCTCTGACAGCACAAAGCCTGCTTGAGATTCTCTCTCTCCCTCTCTCTCTGCCACTCCCCCTTTCACACTCTCTCTGTCTCTCTCAAAATAAATAAAAAAACTTTAAAAAGTCAATAGACTTTATTTTAGAGTGAAATTGAATAAATAAATGTGCATCCATTTTTATTGTTATAATTTCAGAGCTGTTTTATCTTAGTTTCTGATTGGTACTTAAACGTCAATGGTTTGAAACATTACATCTTTTAATTTCTCCTGGTATATGCTTATTGATCTGTAAACATACACAAAAGATGTTTCTTTAATAAATCCTGTTATTCTTTTGTAATGTAAGGAACCCCTTTCCTACCATAGAGACTACCTGTCAACCTTAAGCAGCATGAACAGATCTCAAGCATTTGGGAAAGCAGCTATGATGGTGGTGTAGAAGCTCAGAGCAGAGACCCCCAAGAAGGAGGCTGTTACAGATGGGGAGAGGGTGGTAAGAACCTCACAAGGGCATGGGAAGATGATGAGGAAATGAATTCAGAAGCTCCTTCAGAGGACAACAGCCTTGACAGCAAATTTCACATGGGTAAGAGAGAGGAACCAGTCAGAATGGAGTCTGCACATTCTAGTTTGTCTGATGAGGTGAACGCTGATGCCATTCACGGATACATACGGCAGGGAGCAAGCTGAATTGTTCTGGGAAGAGAATGATCAGAATGACATGGTTGGACCCTGGACATTTTGATCTTGAGTTACTTGTGAGGCACACAAATGGAGGTTTCCAATTAATATTTGGATATTGAGTCTGGAGCTTAGGAGGAGGGTGAAAATAAAGGTGTACTGTTGTCTGCATGATGCGATAGACAAAGCCCCAGAAGTGCGTAAGAAAAGCTGAGAAAGTGCAAATGGATAAGAGAGAGAACAGTAGATGTAGCATTTGGAGAGGCAATATGCTCAGTGGGTAAAAGCTGGGACTTCGAACAACTTACTTAACTTTTCTGTGCCTCAGGTGCTATAGCTGTAAAATGGGTTATTTAATAGTAGTAACTCCCTCATAGAGTGTTGGGGAGATGAATTCATTGTACACAAAATGCTTATTTAGTACAGTACCTGGCACATAATACAGGTTCTATAATTATCTCACATTATTGGAGTAAGGATCTTTAAGGTATCTGAGTTAAGAGCACTGGGAAAGAGCAACCCAAGTCAGAAGATGATGCGAGAGAGGAGTTCTCCAGGAGAGCAGACTGAGAAGTTTCAGCAAGGGGATGGTCAACAGTGTCAAATGTTACACTAAGTTCTCCTAAATAAGGGTTTATGAGAAGTTTTTGGCTCTGTCAGTTAGGGAGTCATTTGTGTCCTTAGAAAGGGCAGGCTCAGAAGAATGGTTTCAGAAGCCAGATTGCAGGGGTTTATGAGAAATGGAAATGACCTCTGTTCAGAGATGGTAAATTGAACACTTTCACTTCCCTCCACTCCTACGCTCCACTGACATAAGAGTAAAGGCTTTTGTTTTGTTTTGCTTTGCTTTGCTTTGCTTTGGGCATAAACAAACAAAGGGAAAGAAAAGACAAGAGAAAAAGGCAACAAAATTTTGGAAACTGAAAAGAAGAGGGATGAGTGTTAATTTTCTTACTACAACCAAAAACCCCAAAAACTAAGGCAACAGTGGGGGAAGGCAAGAAGCAAGCTGAGTTGCTCTTCAGAACCCCAGAAAGGCCCAGAAATTGGGGATTTCAGGTGTCTCTGAAATCAGGGTTGAGAGTGGAGATGAAAACAGATGGTCTGCTTTAGAAGCAGTTAGACTCATCTTTACCCCTTCGTGCTGCCCCATCATGACCTTCCCCAGCCCTGTGTGGCCCAAGGGACTGAAACTCTCTCACTGGAGAAGACACCTGGGGTGAATAGAATGACTTCGATGGTGCAATATCACAGTGAAAACAGGAAGGTTAAGTGGAAGTCCACATGCAGAATGGTAAGACACCCCAGCTTCATTCTTTCACTCTCTTCCCAGGTGCTGCAACCAAGTTTGTTTCTTCTGGGAAGAAGAATGGAAAACTTTTTCTCTGGATGTGTGAGTGCCCCAGAAGAAATAACCTAAAGATACTGACATTTAGGGGTCCCCCAATGAAATGACTCAGCCAGATCATCTTACAGTGATGTCCACCAGTTAGCAAGGCTTGTTCACGTGCAGAGCGCTTCCATAGTTTTTCTGTGTGTGTGTCTAAAATCTTCACAAAAGACAAATGGCACCCCGGGTATTTCTCTCTATCTCTCTCATCTTTCCCTATAGTGTCCACATTGTGGTGTGAGTGCTAAAAGCCAAAGAGAACAAGCCAGAAGAAGTCATGTCACCTTCAGTGGCCTAGCCTTGGAAGTTCCTCAACATCATTTGTACATCATTCTGATTACAAAGGTCCACCGGGTTCAACTAGAGGCAACATAGTCCCCACCCTTGATGGAGGAATGTAAGTTGTTATTCTGTAAGAAGGGCACATGGAGTAGGACACAAAAAAGTAACAAAAACAGCTTATACACAAAGGATGGAGAAGGAGAATGACATCACAAGTCCTTAGCAGAGCTGGATGCCAGCAGACAAGGAACAGTGCCTCAGTGAGGAGCAAGGAAGATAACTTTCAACCTAGATTTCTATACTCAGCCAAGCTATGACTAAAGAGTTAAGACAAGATGAAGACATTTGTATATATTCAACTTTTTTAAATGTTTATTTATTTATTTTTGAGACACAGAGAGCATGAACGGGAGGGGCAGAGAGAGAGGGAGAGAAAGAATCCCAACCAGGCCCCGCTCTGTCACCACAGAGCCTTGCATGGTGCTCGATATCACAAACCATGAGATCATGACCTGAACTGAAATCAAGAGTCGGATGCTTAACTGACTGAGCCACCCATGCGCCCCTATATTCAACTTCTCAAAGAATTTATCTTCCATGGCCCTTGGCCAGGAAACTCCTAGAAGCTCCATCAATATGAAGACATAAACAGAGAATGAAGGAGAGCCAGGAATTGAGGCTCTGAACAGGAAAGAAATTAAGGGAACCCCTACCCCCTAGAATGACAACTGTGCTGTAATTAGGATTAGAGAGGACAGAAGACTCGGGAGTGATGTCCCCATAAATAAGATTCATTTTCTGACATGTTTGAATGCCCTGAGTGATAAGTACGTTGGAGGCTGAGAAAACCAAGAAAAAGATAATAGTTAAGTCTAGGGAAAACCAGAAGATTTACATGAAAGTCAATCTGTACATACATGGCTAAACTGTGAGTAAAATCTGCATAGTCATTAAAAAATTAAATGTAATCTCTATTTGGAAGGTAGGAAACTGTGGGGGGTGCAGTGTACTTAAGGGAGCTAAATCCTAATTTCCAAAGGACAAATTCAACACATAATACTTAAACTTGAAAATAGGCTAAAAGTCAAAATAAGCATATTATTAGAAACGTAGAGACAAATATGCAAAGGAAAAGTGAAAGAGGTAAAAGTAGTTGCCATTGGGGAGCAAAATTCAGAGGAGAAATTATTTTTTACTTAATAACTTCTATGGAACTATTTCACTTAAAAACTGTATACATAGGTGATTTAAATAAAAATTGCTATTTTAAAAATCATGAGTGGAAATTTCTGTCAAAATATGGAGATTTGCAAATGTTTTCTTCCCTTCCCAATCCCACTGAAAGCAATAAATGGACTTACAAGAACAAAGAAAATGGAAGAAGAAATGAGAACTAGATAGGAGCTTATACAATTGAAGACAGCAGGCCCCCATTTAGAAAAAAATACAAAATTGGGTATGAAAATGAATTTGGAAGAAGAAAAGATATCACAACAAAGTACTAGTTTTAAAAATCTAACAGGGGCACCTGGGTAGCTCCGTTGGCTAATCGTCTGACTCTTGGTTTCAGCTCAGGTCATGATCTCACAGTTCTTGAGTTCAAGCCACACATTGGGCTCTGTGTAGGCAGTGCAGAGCCTGCTTGGGATTCTCTCTCTCTCTCTCTCTCTCTCTCTCTCTCTCCTCTTCCCCTGCTCATGCTCCCTCTCTCTCAAAATAAATAAATAAACTTTACAAAAAAATCTAACAAACATCATGAAATTATAAAAATAACAGTATTGGGGGGCCTGGGTGACCCAGTCAGGTAAGCATCCAACTTCTACTCAGGTCATGGTCTCGTGGTTCTTGAGTTCGAGCCCCACATTGGGCTCTGTGCTAACAGCTCAAAACCTGGAACCTGCTTCGGATTCTGTGTCTCCCTCTCTTTCTGCTCCTCCTCCACTCATGCTCTGTCTCTCCTTCAAAAATAAACACTAAAAATGCAACGAAAAAATAATAAATAATAAAAAACAAGGGTTTTTTTAGCTCATTTATTTATTTTGAGAGAAAAAGTACAAGTGTGTGAGTGGGGGAGGCAGAGAGGGAGAGAATCCCGAGAAGACTCCACTCTGTCATCACAGAGCCGATTGCAGGGCTCAATCCCATGAACTGTGAGATCATGACCTGAGCAGAAATCAAAAGTCAGACGCTTAACCAACTGAGCTACCTAGGTGCCCCCCCTGCCAAATAACAGTGTTTTTATTAACTGCCTTAAACATTTTATAATTCTTTTTTTCTTACATCTTTGGCTATCTACCCTTTGATCACTTCTTCATGGAATAAAATGTTAAAATATCATTTTCTTTAGAGTGAACAAATTTAGTCTTCCCTCTAGTACTTTTAATCAAAAAAATTTACTATTGGTTTTGAAAACTTTCTTTCAGGGGTGCCTGGGTGGCTCAGTTGGTTAAACATCTGACTTCGATGACCTCACAGTTCGTGGGTTCGAGTCCCGTGTCGGGTTCTGTGCTGACAGCTCAAAGACTGGAGCCTGCTTTGGATTCTGTGTCTTCTTCTTCTCTCTGTGTTCCTCCCCTGCTCATGCTCTCTCTCTCTCTCTCTCTCTCTCTCTCTCAAAAATAAAGATTAAAAAAAAATTAAAAAGAAGTGGGAAAACTTTCTTTCAGCTTCAAAATTGATTATTGGTAACATGTGAGATTTATTTCAGGACTGTTGCCAAATTTAGGAAAATTGCTAGGACTTTTTTTTCATATATAACCTGTAGAACTTAAAAACATTCTTAGTTTTCTTATGCTCTAATTATAAATACATTTGAATTGAGATTATCATTAACCATTTTGTTATTGGTGTCTTTACATCATAGTGACATATTTTGAGTTTGATAGTGTCTTTCTCTGTGTCAGTATTTTTGTATGCCAAATCAGCTGGAAATGTATCTTTTTCTGGTTCTTATGATTCATTCCTCTTCATTCTATGGATTATCAACACTCCAAGAACATATTCATTGCTTCTATGTGAAATATGTACCTTTCTTTTAATCATGGAATGGGGATAATGGTACTTATCCTATTGTATCCTTGGTATGAGCTGAAAGCTTTTTTGATACAATTTGCTTATTAGCACCAGAATAATTCCTATTGATTTAGCTGCTCATTTTTATTGTTTTTGTTTCATATCTCAATAATTTTTAGTGTGGATTTACTCTCAATCCTTTACTACATAACTTATAGATAGCAAAATAAAGTATCCTTTACATGTATATCCAGATGAGGAGTCTGTAATTTCTCATGTACTTTATTGAAATTACCCTAAATTTATTTCCAAACTTCAATAGTTACACCCTACAAATACCAGACATATACACAAATTCTGATCAATCTTTTTTTGTGTGAATTCCATCAAAAATAGATAAAAGGGGGGGGCACCTGGGTGGCTCAGTTGGTTGAGTGTCTGACTCTTGATTTCAGCTCAGGTCATGATCCCAGGGTCATAGAATCAAGCCCCAAATCAGGCTCCTTGCTGAGCGTGGAGCCTACTTAGGATTCTCTCTCTCTCTCTCTCTCTCTCTCTCTCTCTCTCTCTCTCCCTCTGTCCTTCCCCCTGTTCATGAATTATCTCTCTCTCTCTCTTTCTCTAAAAGAAGAAAAAAAACCTTAAAAATAGCAGAAAATATGTATGACATGTTTAATAATGATATATATTGAGTTATCAAATATGTGCTCGGAGAAATTGTTTTAACTATGAGAGTCAATGAGAATCAGATTCATCAATTACAATTTACACGTGACATCCCTGGAATAACTTTCTCCAGACTAGCTTCTGGCTCAGAGTCATGTGACACTGGTCCTGCATGTTTATATCATGACAGCATGAGTAGCCATGGAGGGCAGTAAAATAGCCTTGAAAGTCATTTCTACACTAGGATGGTTGGTAATAATATGGATGCAACTGGAATCTCACTCACATATCCTTCTAAATTCAATCTAAATGTAGCCCAAACTCAGCTTCCCCTTAGTCAGATCCCAAAATGCCCACAGTGACTCCCAAACCACCCCTACACACAGGGAAATGAAATAGTGGAGACTTCCTAATTGAAAGAGACAGAAAGCTTAGCCAATCACAGCTAAAACACCTCACTTTTAATATTTATATAATCATGTGGACATATTGCTAAGACACCTTCCAGGACCTTGGAAACGAAACTCTAAGCAACATTTAGCTTCAAGGTTAATTTGCCTCTAAAATAGCAATGAAATTTTGGAAAACAAACTGATGTGTCTAAATGGCTTGTCAGACAAGAGAAAGTTGAAACCCAAGCTAGAAGCAGGGGGATCTAGAAGCAAGCAAATGTCCCACTAAAGATCCACAAATAGGATTAGGAAATGGAAACTCCAGGTATTTCTAAACATGGTGGTAAATGCCAATCTGAAAACAAGAGGCCTGAGGGTGAAACATAGGCTCTAGGAGAGAGGAAATGCTTTACCCCCCCCCCCCCCCACTTCTCTATAACACTGCTGTACTCATTGTTGTCAATATCTTACTTTCCACTCTTTTTCTTTCCTGGTTTTTGAGTAAAATTATCTTTTACAGATGATGATTAGCAGCCAATCTACAGCCCTCTGCCTCCAACGTATCTAATAGGACAAGTACCAATACCACCATTCAGGCAGAAGCCTGGAGTTTTATTTTCTAAATGGGCTAAATCAGAGGATGTTTGGACCCAAGGGCACCTGGCAGGGCAGAGAGCATGTGTATGGAGATCCCCATCACTGTGATTCAGTTCAAATTGAAATACTGAATCATAAAATTCTCCCTTCTTTGCTCCCCTGCCTCCCTTGATTCACTGGGGAAAATATTAGAAGGCAGACAAGAGATTTTAGAATTCCTCTCTGACAAAGTTGACCAGTCCAGGAATGGAGAGTCCTGTTGGGGTCCTCCAGCAAAAGAACACAACCTGATTACCTAGCACCCTCCATTGGTAAGCCTTCCCACAGAGTTTTAATTAGTTTCCAGTGCCTCCGTCTGAAATAGGAATGGGTAGTCAGAGATCACCTGACAATTGAGAAAGCTGCTAGCACCAAGAACCCAAACAAAGAGGAAAATGAGACAATTTAAAAAAAAAAAAAAAGGGAGAAAATCTTGACAACAACAATAATATTCTAACATATTTAGAGGTAAGTAAAGATATGGGATCCCTGAAACAGAAACAGAGTTTGGGGGCACTTGGGTGGCTCAGTCGGTTAAATGTCCGACTCTTGATTTTGGCTCAAGTCATGATCTCGCGGTTTGTGAGTTTGAGCCCCATGTCAGGCTCTGTGCTGAGAGTGTGGAGCCTGCTTGGGATCCTCTCTCTGCCTCTCTCCCTCTCTCTTTCTTTCAAAATAAATAAATAAACTTTAAATAATTAAAAAAACCCAGATTTCTGTAAAAATGAAATATTCAGGGTTTTGAAAAAAAGAGCATTTGGAATCAAAAGTCTGATAACACAAAAGGAAATATTAATGGAAGATTTAAAAGATAAAGTTGAAGGGTGCCTGGTGGTTCAGTCAGTTCAGCATCCAACTTCAGCTCAGGTCATGCATGGTCTTGAGGTTCATGAGTTCCAGCCCTGCATCTGGCTCTGTGCTGACTGACAGCTCAGAGACTGGAGTCGGCTACGAATTCTGTGTCTCCCTTTCTCTCTTCCCCTTTCCTACTCATGTTCTGTCTCTCTCAAACAATAAATAAACACTTATAAAAATTAAAAAAAAGAAAGATAAAGTTGAGGACAAATCTCCCAGAAATCAGAGAAAAGCTTAAGATATAAGAAATGGAAAATAAATATGATGAAATTTATATATATACATATATATATACATATATATATATACATATATATATACATATATATATATACATATATATATATATATATTCAGATTATGAACCACCCAGGAGGTTCATAATCTGAATAGTAAGAGTTCCAGAAAGTGAGAATAGAGAAAACAGAGAAGATGAAGTTACCGGATAAATAATTTCTCAGACTATAAAGGGCCCATTGTGTGTCCAGGAGAGAACTTGGAAAATCAAGATACACTATCGTATAATTCTGGAACATTGTGGAGAAAGAGAAAGAGATTAGGAAACTGAGGTTCCATGAGATTAAAGGAACTTTCCCAAAGTTACACAGCTGGAAACAGGTAGTGTGAAGGCTGAACCCAAGTCTGTCATGTCCCATTACAGTTTTGAATGGTGGCAAACAAGTGAAGAGAGATTTATATTGGATCCTAGTTAGTACGAGGGGAAATCATGAGTTATTGGTAGAGGAAACACACAAATATTAATGTAAGTTGAAGATAAAGGGCCATCAGAGACCAAGAATGGAAAGTACAAGAGAGAGAGGAATCACTGAGTCAAGTCTTAAGAAGTCTGGGGGGAGTAGCACAGTGATAGGGGCAAGGGTTTGTCTTGGGAAGGAGTAAAGCTGTGGGCAGGAAGTAAGGGTGGGTGAAGTTGCTGCTATTAAGGTGGAACTCGGAAGAGAGAAATTAATGCGGTGGTACTGTTTTTTCCATGAAAGTAGGAGGCTAGTTATTCTCCTAAGAATAGACGAGGGAGGAAGGGGAGGGTTGGATCTTTACAGGGGATTGTGGTGGAGGGGAGGAGTTGGAAAGTACCTGGAGCATTTAGGAAAGAGAGTAGAGTTGCCAGCCTTAGCAAATAAAAATACAGCTCACTCAGTTAAATTTGAATTGCAGATTAATGACACATAGTTTTTTTGGTGTAAGTCCCATAAATTACATGGTATTTTCTCTGGCAACCCTTAAAGAGAGATAGTAGAGCATGCATAAAGAACAGCAACGTTGCTTTGAAATAAGAAATGTGGAATGGAGCAACCTCAGTGTGAGTTGGGCATCAGATGGTAACCTCATTCCCAGGAGAAGTGAGGTAAAACACTGGGCTGGCCTTCCAGGCAGCAGCGGAAAGGCAGCTGGGCTGAGAGCCAGGAGATAGCTTGGGGATGCAATTCTTAGGGCCTCTCCTGAGAGTAATGGGAAGAGATATGTGTGGGAACCAGAGACTTGGAACTGGCAGGGAAGCCATTGCTGCAAATTGTTTTGCCCTGCTTTCTAATTTTGCCTGAGTGGTCATCTGCATTTTATATCTAATAGGTGTGCACTAAGGATGGCGATTACTAAGTAATCGTCTGAAAAGGACTTGAGCTCTTTAAAACACTGCATTAATACCAAATGAATGTTGTCCTCACCAGCAATATTCACAAGAAAAAGACTGTTCCCCTACGTAATTCTTTGACACGTTTGAGGTTTATTGTGGCGGTTTGTACTAGTGGTTAAAAGGCTACGGCCCATCTATGGTCACAGCCCACGTTAACCAAGTTACTTAACATAATTCACCTGGGACTCAATTTCCTTCTTTGTAAAGTTAGGGTAATAATAATTCCTAACTTGTAGGGTCATCAGAAGGATGAGTTAGTACGTATAATACTTAGAATCTGGTACTCAAATGTACAACCTTATATTAGATGTTATAGGTGGATAATGAGATGTTTTAATATTCATTATTAAATTTATTATCCATTCTTACACATTTGTATACACTATGTCAGGAAATATGTAGTAAGGAAATCAGTAGTTTTTAAAAAGGACATTCATGGGGGAGGGGAGGCATAAACAGGCAGAGCACAGAGGATTTTTAGGGCAGTAAAAATATTATGCATGATACCATAATCATGGATACATGTCATTATACATTTGTCCAACCACACAGAATGTACAACATCAAGAATGAGCCATGGTAGAAACTATGGACAATGGATGATTATGATGTGTCAGTGTAGGCCCATCAACTGTAACAAATGTCTCATTCTGGTGGGGATGTTGATGATGGGAGACGCCACGCATGTGTGGGGTATGGGGGCTTTGGGAAATGCCTGCACTTTCCACTCAATTTTGCTGTGACCCTACAACTACTCTTTTAAAAAGTCTTTATAATTTAAAAAGTGGTAAAAATAAAAATAAATTTATTTTAATAAATAATGTAACATTTAATAATTTAATAAAAATAAATTTAATTTAACAAAGCATTTCAGCAAAAAAAATACTTTCTTCTGGGAAAAAACATTTACTAGCATACTTTTATATGTTTCACAGACTTGCATGGTTAGGAAATAAGTGGTTTTTAAAAGGACATTCACTAGCATATCTTTGTATACATTTTATACATATATAGCCAAGAGATTAGTACAATTTAAAATTTTTATTTTCTTTTCTTTTTTGAAACTTATTTATTTATTTTGAGGGAGAGAGAACAGGGAAGGGGAAGAGAGAGAGAAAGGATCCTAAACAGGTGCCGGGGGGACTCAATCTCATAAACCGTGGCATCATGACCTGAGTCGAAATCAAGAGTTGGTCGCTTAGTGGACTGAGCTACCCAGGCACCCCACAATTTAAAATTTTTTAAACTACCAGGAACCTGGGTGGCTCAGTCAGTTAGGTGTCTGACTTCAGCCTAGGTCATGATCTCACCATTCCAGAGTTCGAGCCCAGCGTCAGGCTGTGTGCTGACAGCTCAGAGCTTGGAGCCTGTTTCGGATTCTGTGTCTCCCTCTCCCTCTCTTGGCCCCTCTTCCATTTGTGTTCTGTCTCTCTCTCTCAAAAATAAGTAAACATTAAAACATTTTTTTAATAAAAAATAAAAATTTTAAAACCAGAGGTTTCCCTTCAATCCCTTCACTGTGTATTGACTGCAGGTGTTTGAACTGGGAGACATGCATTTGCACTCATCAAGTTTTGGAACTCAGTTCTGGGATGCCTAGTGTAAGCTGTCTTAGTGACATTTCTCTCATCAATAAAATGACCAACAATGCTTGTTCAAATTAGATAATCTATTGTGATAGATAGAGTTTGGGTATGCAAGTCACTTTAATTCCTTCCCCTTCAAAGAACTCATAATTTAGTGGATGGGGTGGATTTTGCCAACTCCACACCTTATGTTGTGCAGGGCACACTCAGCATATCCCTCCTTTTAAATAAAGGAAGTCCCCAAACCCATCCAGAGCCTATTCTAGAGTCTAGAGGACACTCCTCTGCATATCCACGTTGTATGCATGTGCTGTTTTGTGGCGATGTGCTCCGTGCGACTCGGTTGCTGAAGACTTGAAGGCAGCTGTGAACTTGATTTTAACTGTCGTTAGATTTCTTCTTTTGCAAAATCATAAGATCCCAGAAGTCAGGGGTCTGTTGTTTATTCATTCAACCTCCTTCTGAGTCATTCAGGTACAGGGTGTGTCTGTCAATTGAAACTGCACACGGAGAAGTTTTGCGTTCACATCTGCCAGGATGGGAAGCCAGAGCGACCAGGAACTGGGTGGAAATCTAGCAGCAGAGCGGGGCAGAAGTGCTCTGAGCTTGTCACTTAGGCGGAGCTGACCAAGGTCGCCTCTATGTCTCACCTTCTGAAGTAGCATCAAAGTGAAAGAAGAGAGTGGGCGTGTTGGGAGCATGAGGTGTGGGGGCCTCTGAATCCTCTCGAGTAGAAAGGGAGAGAAGGTCACCGGCCTCAGACTAGGCTGGCTGGGTCCTGCGGCTCTTCCCTTTTGGAAATTCTTGTGCTGCCCAAGCTTTTAAATCTGTCAGGCCCCAGCAGCTGACCACCTCCCCAAAGGTCTCAGAATCTGGGACACACGGCTTGAGTTTGCGCCCAGTTGAGTGAGGGGAAAGCCAGCCCTACTTCTCGCCCCGCGTTAGCCCATTCGTCACCGAGCCCCGGGAAAACCACTTTCTGCCCCTCAGACCACAAGTTTCGGGGCTGCAGTGGGACGGAGGTAGGGAGAAGCAGAGGAACCTCCGGGACCATTCTCCCTTCTAGGCTGCTGCATATCTCCTCCGCGTCTGTGGCAGCCCGTTGCCAGCCTCTCGTCCCCGGTGGGCGGCCGGGACTCGCGGGGTGTTGGCTCCTCCTTTCCCTGTCTGCACAGAAGCGGCCCCGGGGCGCCCCGCCACGATCTCGGGACTCCGATCCAATCGAGAGCTTGCGGGGGTAGGGAAACAGCGAGGTGCGCTGCGAGACGCCGGGCCGTCCTCTGCACCCTGAGACTTTTCGGGAGAAAAGTTTCCAAAGGCTCCCCACGTCCTCTCTTTTGTAAGACTCGGGAGAACGGTGTCTGGGAGCGGTGAACAGCCGGGAGAGGGCTGTGATTTATGCATCAGAGTCCAGGGGGCACCAGCCTCCGTCCCTTCTCTGTTTTCTTTCTTTTTTTTTTTTTTTTTAATTCGGTTGCTTGGGGAGGGGGGGTGGGGAGGAGGGTGTGTGCACGTGTGTGTGTGTGTGTGTGTGTGTGTGTGCGCGCGCACTTGCGCTTGCTTCTGCCCCAGATCTTTCCTGGACAGTGAGTCTCCGAAGCCGAGATCCGGAGGCCCGCAGCCGCAGGCGGAGGGCGTGGGGGTTGAGATATTAACCCCTCCCCGCCTCTTCCTAGGGAAGCCACACGGCCTCAGCGGGGCGCTCGGTGACTTCAGCTAGCGGGCCGGCGCGGGCCGCGGAGAGCAGGGCTGGCCATTGGAGTGTGCGGCTGCGGAGGGAGGGGACCCCGACTCGAGTAAGTTTCAAGAGCGTCGCAGTCAGTCGGGGGCGGCAGCAAGATGCCGAACGCGCAGTGGAGACCCAGAGCTCTCCCAACGCAACTTCGTCCTGCCTGAGCGAGGTAGGGGACTGAGCGCGGTGCCAGCGCGGGCCGGGGGTGCGGGGGACCCCCGCTGCAGGAAGTGTTCAGTGTTAGAAACGAATTTTTAAGCCGGAACGAAGCAAAACGGAAACTTTTAAAACATCCATCTCTGGGCGCTAGAAACATTCATCCCTGGGCTACTAAGCCCAGTGCATCGGATTGTTCTTGGGGCACTTGTGAGTTAATGAAGTTTGGAAAAGGGCTCAGTCCGGTTGTAAAACCGACTAGAGGTGGGGGAGAGTGGAAACTGCGGTTGGTCGCAGAGGGGTGGGGGAAGGGGCTTAGTTTTGGAAATCTTATAGACAAAGAATATGGGAGGTGGGGGTGGGGGTGGGGGTAAGGGCTTAAACTTGCACTGCCGGCGAGGAGGGTGTGGAATTAGATGGGAGAAATGCCGAGTTTCTGGGTACGAGCAGCGTCGGCTGTCCCAGGAACTGCTCTCTGTTACGCCCCTTCTATCACATTGCGGCGTTACTTTGAAACATTTCAACGAGGTACAAGTAGACTTCTGCGAACCGTGCGGTGTTTCATTCTCTCCACACTTTCTAGTTCTGTGAGACGAGGCAACATGTTGGGGGAGGGCAGTAAGTAAAACTACCGCCTCACGTTTAGCAATGCACCAGACGTACGTTCAGGCTTCTGGACTGTAGATTTGCACTTGGAATTAGGAATGTAGTGGCATGTATTGTTATCGTTAGTAGTATAACTTATCTCGTGTGTGTGTGTGTTGGCCAAACCCACAGTAACTAAACATACTCCTTATGCAATCAATGAATGTGCGAAACTCCTGGGATTTATTGCAATCTCTTATGAATGATTTTCACTGAACCTTTAGATTTTCTTGCATTAGCTTACAAGGAAAAAAAAAAAAAAAAGAAGAAGAAGCAGCAGCAGAAGAAAGAAAAGGCAGTTGCTTCACAGAGGCGTTAAGCTTTCCTGTTTACCGCAAGGCCGGGGCGGGCTTGGCTGCCCACACCATGCGGCGCCCTCGGACCCAAAGCACACCTGTTCCTAGAGAGTTATTAATAGAGCCCAAAGAATGACTTACTCTGTCAAGTGATTTTCGTGCGAATCTAATGTCTTGCATGGCAATTAGGAGGTGGTTCTCTGTTCTTTTAGCTGGGTGGTGCTGTGCGTCTCCACCCTCATATTGGCGGTTGGGTCTCTTCCGAGGAGAGACCAAGAGCTGGTAGTGAACCCGCTGCTGAGAGGGCGAATGCTCCAGAACACCTCCAAGCTGGAAACCTGGAGGGGGATCGAGGTGGCGGCGTGAGGGAGCCGAAGGGGTGTTAAATGGGACTTGCTTCTCTAGTTTAACCATTTCCGTTTGGATGTGACACAGGGAGAGTTTTCGTCTTGTCGAGTTGGGAGTTTTCAGTTTGGGTAAAAATTTTTTTCTCCCTTCCCTTACCCACCCTACTCCCCCCTCTTTTTCTTTTTCTTTTCTTTTTTTTTTTTTTTTTTGCAAGAAATAAGAATTTGATTTTCTTTTTCTGAAATCCTTCTCCTTGTGCTTTCCCCAAGTTTACTTAAAACAAATCCATGACAAAACTGGAGCAGTGCCTTAGCTAGAATGAATTATGCCAGTGTGCTGTGGCTTTTTCCCTGACTCTCTCCTCTTTGTGACTTGTTTAAAGCTGCTGTTCCCGAGGCCCTCTCCAGCCAAGGAAAAGCTACACAAAAAGCCTGGATCTCCCGGACGGAACCACCCCCCCACCGCGGCAAGTGAAGGCTCTCTCGGCGTCGCCCTCTAGCGTTCTTCAGGAGAAGCGCCACCCCCGGGTTCCTGGAGACCCTGCGCACCATGGGGTCCACCAGCGTCCCGCTGGTGAAGACCCACCGCAGTTCTGTGTCTGACTATGTCAACTACGACATTATCGTCCGGCATTACAACTACACGGGAAAACTGAATGTCAGCGCGGACGAGAACGGCATTAAACTGAGCTCCGTGGTGTTCATTCTCATCTGCTGCTTTATCATCCTAGAGAACATCTTTGTCTTGCTGACCATTTGGAAAACCAAGAAGTTCCACCGACCCATGTACTATTTTATCGGCAACCTGGCCCTCTCAGACCTGTTGGCGGGAGTGGCCTACACGGCCAACCTGCTCTTGTCTGGCGCCACCACCTACAAGCTCACCCCCGCCCAGTGGTTTCTGCGGGAAGGGAGTATGTTTGTGGCCTTGTCTGCCTCGGTGTTCAGCCTCCTAGCCATCGCCATCGAGCGCTATATCACAATGCTGAAGATGAAACTCCACAACGGGAGCAACAGCTTCCGCTCCTTCCTGCTGATAAGTGCCTGCTGGGTCATCTCCCTCATCCTGGGTGGCTTCCCCATCATGGGCTGGAACTGCATCAACATGCTGGCCAGCTGCTCCACTGTCCTGCCGCTCTACCACAAGCACTATATCCTCTTCTGCACCACCGTCTTTACCCTGCTCCTGCTCGCCATCGTCATCCTGTACTGCAGGATCTACTCCTTGGTCAGGACTCGGAGCCGCCGGCTGACCTTCCGCAAGAACATCTCCAAGGCCAGCCGCAGCTCTGAGAAGTCACTGGCGCTCCTCAAGACCGTGATTATCGTCCTGAGCGTCTTCATCGCCTGCTGGGCGCCCCTCTTCATCCTGCTCCTGCTGGACGTGGGCTGCAAGGTGAAGACCTGCGACATCCTCTTCAGAGCGGAGTACTTCCTGGTGCTGGCCGTGCTCAACTCCGGCACCAACCCCATCATTTACACTCTGACCAACAAGGAGATGCGCCGGGCCTTCATCCGGATCCTGTCCTGCTGCAAGTGCCCCAGCGGAGACTCCGCCGGCAAATTCAAGCGACCCATCATCGCCGGCATGGAATTCAGCCGCAGTAAGTCAGACAACTCCTCCCACCCCCAGAAGGACGATGGGGACAACCCAGAGACCATTATGTCCTCTGGAAATGTCAACTCTTCTTCCTAAAACTGAAAGCTGCCTGACCCATGGGGAGAGTTCTTGCATGGTCACCCCACCACCCAGTGTTTGGAAAACAAAAACAAAAATAAAAAAGTCTCTGTGCCTCCACCGCTGCCAGGGAGGAGCTGCTGGGAGCCAGACGGAGGGGGCAGGGGGCAGAGTAAGAGCAGCCTGGTGGTGCCGGGGTGTTGGTGGGTTAGTTCCTGTGAACAATGCACTGGGAAGGGTGGAGATCAGGTCCTCGCCTGGGATCTATTTCCTAACCCCGCCCTGGAGCTTTGATTTTGCACTGAGCCAAAGGTCTAGCATTGTCAAGCTCCTGGAGGGTTCATCTGGCCGCTCCTCTAAGACTAAGGCCCCAGTGTGAGAGCATCTGTGGAGAGCTTGGAGGAGACGTTTTCTCTCACCTTAGTTGCCAGCCCAAGTGACTGTGTGCACTTCTGCATCTCTGGGTATGCCCTGCATATCCTATCCTCCCTTTCCCTTCACACCCCTCCTCAAAATTCTGTTACCTTATATTTGAACGACCTGGCGTTCATCAGAGCCGGGGTTGTGGCACGGTCCATTTCCTGATCGTCTGCAGCGGGTAGGCCGTGTTCAGGAGGGAAACCGTGAGGAATGGAGATGGTTTGGAGATGTAAAGCAATTTTATTTGCTGAGGCCAAAGTTTCCACGTAAGCTGGATCAGTTTTTGGAATTTGGTTACAGTCACTTTGATTTCTTTTTTTTTTTTTTCTTTTAACAACTTTACAATGAAGTATGTTACAGCATCGTTATCCATTGTGTCTGAAAGTCTGCATAAGTCCAGTTTATCTAGATGCTATCAACCAGGATCCTTTGTGTCATAGGAGAATCAAACAAGTAAAACAAGGTGAAAACTGACTGGGGGTGACTTTGTAAACCAAGAGAGATTTCTTAATGAGTTTGTCTAACAAATACAACGTCTGTCTTTGGCACTTTTGTTGACGTTTATTTCAGAGTGTTGTGTGAATTATTTCAACCAACAGGATGGTTGTATTTTGTTGTGTTAAAAGTACTTTCTGTGATTTTTGAATGTATTTGTCTCAGCATTTTATTGGACTTTTCTAACCTGTGTTAACACCGTTGAACGTGTATTTCCTAAGAAAATACAACCCTCTTGTGCCATTAAAGCATTACTTTAACTGATAGGGAATACCAGAAGTTTTAAAATACAGCTGTTCATTAAATAGTTAATTAAAGATGTGTATAAATGTCACAAAAAATAAAAATATATTGCTGTCTCTTTAGTATGGTTTTCAGTGCAATTAAACCGAGAAATGTCTTTTTTTAAAAAAATAGTATTTAATAGGTTTCTGACTTTTGTGGATCATTTTGCACATAGCTTTATCAACTTTTAAACATTAATAAACTGATTTTTTTTAAAGATTCCTTTGTGAATAGCATTTTTTTTTTTTTTTTTTTTTAAGAAATAAGACATTGTGTTTGACTGTGTGGATCTTTAGAATCAAAGTTAAGGGCAATTTGCTGTTACTCTTTAAAGGATTTCACCTTGATAAACTAGGGTGTGAAAAAAAATGTGGTTTGTTAAAAAACCACTCTATCTTTTTCAGGAAGAGAAACTTCAATAAGTTAACACTGAAGAGTAGTAAAAAATGCGATGAAAACCACCAACCTCTAAATACCACGCTGACAAGTAAATGCCATTATTGGAGTTTTAAATTGCATTCGAGCCAAACTAAGTGTTACACAATAATTCTTGTCCTAAAACACGGGCTTTTAAAGAAATGTATATACAAGAATGTAGTTGTAAATCTAATTTAAAAAAATTTTTTTAATGTTTATTTATTTTTGAGACAGAGAGAGACAGAGCATGAATGGGGGAGGGGCAGAGAGAGAGGGAGGCACAGGATCGGAAGCAGGATCCAGGTTCTGAGCCATCAGCCCAGAGCCCGATGCGGGGCTCAAACCCACGAACGGTGAGATCGTGACCTGAGCCGAAGTCGGACGCTCAACCGACTGAGCCACCCAGGCGCCCCAGTAAATCTAATTTAAATTGTGAAATGCAATGGTCGCTTCAAGCCCATCAACAAAAGCTTTTACATTCTTGGCTTTCCACCAACATGCTGGGGAAATAGGGATATAGATCTGGGAGACAGTATATTAAATCACTTTTTTCCAAGTGATTTTTTCCAAGTCTTGGCTTCTCCCAGACTGTCTTTTGGACAATATGGGACCACACAGTAGGAGGAGCACATAGCTAGCAAGGAGTAGCAAGTTGTAGAATGTAGGTTGAGTAGTATACCCCTCATACCTGAAAGCTTTCGATAATCTCTGATAGCTTTGGCCCCCTGGCCATTAATTGCTCCCAACTAGGCAATGAGACCAAGGGCACTTTGTAAGCTCCACAGAATTACTGTAATAATTGTTTCGATATTATTGTCATCTTCACTGAGAATTCATTTGAAGGGTTTGGGTGTGTTTGCCTCTTCAGTCCCGTTATTGCTTTCAGAATCTGTGCTTTCAACTGTCACTGCATATGCACAGGACACAGTTGGGACATGAAGATAAACCTCACCTCACAGAGTAGATGTCATTTCTGGGTAAGGTTAACTGTGGGAAACAGAAGTGTGTTCACGAAGGAAACCTTAGGTCACAACCTCCAGTTTCCTGAAGGAAATGCCAAAAATGTGCTGAAGACAAAAGACTGGAAACAAACTGGAATGTCTCTATCCATCTGTCTGCTGAGGCGGAAGGAATGAGTTCATGTTGTACTCACTTCCTAGAGCTTTCATTGCAGAGTCAAGCATAATGGAAAAGCCCATCCATTTCGTGTTTCTATGGACGATAAGTGTTCCTACTATTGGTTTTATCTTTATAAGCAAAGCAATGACTCACAACATGGGGAAGTTGAGGTAGGGCAGCTGACCCTGGCGGGGATTGGAAAACTCATGACAACGAGTGACAGGACAGCTTACTTGCCCACCTGTGAGCACATTATCCAGTCATCATATGTGCATTCTTCCTGGAAGTTCCACACTGTGCCTTTCATTCCAAGAGAGCTAGACAGTCATGGACTGTGGTTTTCCCGGGCAGGTGTGTGACAGAAGCCTACCTCTGGCTGAGAAGCAATGGCTGAGATAAAGGAGTCCTTGGTGGCATCTCAACATGAATATCTGGTTTTAATTTAGTATGTCCTGAGAATTGAGGATGAAAACAAAAATCTCAGTAACTATTTTTATACTAAATTTAAATGTCCATAAAGGTTTGATTAAAAAACTTATGTAGTATTTTTAAAGAGGAATAAAACAGGCAGCCTGAGAAATACTTGACATATTCTTGTAAATGGGCCCCTGGCATAAATATTGAGGAAAATTACAAAACGACATCAAACAATACTTTATTCCCAATGATATTAAATGTCATTACAATTCTACAGAACATTCACATAGAAATTGTATATAAGAAAAATGCTTGCCCTTGCTTTTTAGCCTCGTTATAAGTAGAAAAATTAAATTCTTGGGGTGCCTGGGTGGCTCAGTCAGTTGAGCGTCTGACCTCGGCTCAGGTCATTATCTCATGGTCTGCGAGTTCGAGCCCCACATCGGGCTCTGTGCTGACAGCTCTGAGCCTGGAGCCTGCTTCAGATTCTGTGTCTCCCTCTCTCTGACCCTCCCCCATTCATGCTTTGTCTCAAAAATAAAGAAACATTAAAAAAAAAATTAAAAAAAAAAGAAAAATTAAATTCTTTAGTAAAAGTTAATCTAGTGATATTAGAAATTCCAACATTTACAGTAATAGAAATGTTGCATTTCTGTTAACTAGAGAATGGATTTTATTTTGGCATTATCAGTACTTTGGTTGTGATTTATGGCATCTTTAATGTTCCCCCAATGTAAAAAGTCTTATTATGAAGGTTTTTGTTGTTGTTGTTGTTTTTAATTTTAGAGAGAGGGGCCAAAGGAGAGGGGCAGAGAGAGAGAGAGAGAGAGACAGAGAAAGAATCCCAAGCAGGGTCCATGCTCAGCATAGAGCCTAATGTGGGGCTCGATCCCATGACCTTAGGATCATGACCTGAGCTGAAATCAAGAGTCCAATGCTCAACCAACTGAGCCACCCAGGTGCCCCTTTTTGATGGAGCTTTTAACTTACTTTCAAATTGGATTAATTTCTGCTATAGACACTGCCTATGATAAGGATGCACCCAGTGTAATATCCTCGTAGTACTTCTAACCCAGACTGTACTTTTTGAATGATTTTGACTCTTCTTGCCTCCCTTCAGTGTATCTCTGAGACCTCTCACATTTTCTAGGTAACTACAAATGCAGCTCTGTTTGGGAGCTACTACTCTGAAATAGCAACTTCAAAAAGATGATTAGCTCTTTTGGGAAAGTCCTACAAAGTGAGGACTTGAAGTTTAAGTACGATTAAATATTAGCAACCCCATTTTCAATTGAGAAGTAAGGGATAATACTTGAGTGACACATTTAAAAAATGTTTTCATTACAAAACTGTTAAATTTGAACTTGTAAATGGGTCACTGACTCAAAAATTAATTTCTAACCAGGAACACTCTTATTTACCTATATGATGTGCAATAATCATTTTCTGTGATCTCTTTGTAACGTTCAGTTATTCTTTTCTTTCATATTGCTTTCTCCGGGGGTGCCTGAGTGGCTTAGTCAGTTAAGCATCTGACTCTTGGTTTCACCTCCAGTCAAGATCTCACAGTTCATGGGTGTGAGCCCACGCTGGGCTCTGCACTGACACCGCAGAGGTGTGTCTCCCTGTCTCTCCGCCTCTCCCCTGCTCGCTGTCTGTCTCTCTCTCTGTCTCTGTCTCTCTCTCTCTCAAAATAAAGAAATAAGATTTTTGAAAAATGTTGCTTACTCCATACCCAGCTGGAATGGTGTTTTCTATGGACACCTCAGTAATTAGATCAAACTAGATCAATCTCATTTGTTTCTTAACTAACCACATCAAACTAGATGTGCCTGTGTTTTCCGCAAATAGTTTTAAAACGTCTGGAGGGAGGAATCACAACTAACCAAAAGAAGCCTTTATAGGGCCTGTTAGAATATTCTTTCCCTGTGGACAAAGTAAGTTCTGGATGATGAGAAATCATAATAGATTACATCTTTTCCTCCAATCTTGCTGCTTTTTTGATGTGTGCTTCACAAAGCCCAAGGAAAGGGACTCAAAATACTTTTTCACACATACCATTTCCTTCACTGCCATAATGATTGGAACTAGAGTCCAATCAGAATACTCAAACAAGCAAGCAAGCAAGGTCTACTTGAACTACTAAAAGCCTTTTTATTGTTTACAAAGAAAAAGAATTAAAACAAAAACTTTTAAAATATTTATTTATTATTGAAAGACAGAGTCAGAGTGTGAGCAGGGGAGGGGCAGAGGGAGAGGAAGCCACAGAATCTGAAGCAGGCTCCAGCCTCTGAGCTGTCAGCACAGAGCCTGACGCAGGGCTTGAAGTCACAAACCGCGAGATCATGATCTGAGCTGAAGTTGGACGCTTAACGGACTGAGCCACCCAGGCGCCCCAAAAGAAAAAGAATTTTTAACCAGTGCTCAAAAGAGCTAGGAAAGATGAAAGAGGAGGATAACAGTGAGGGAGGGTTAGACCTGCATTTAATTTAGCCTTTTCACAATCCTTGACAAGAGCCAGGACCAATGGCAAATTTGGTTCCTGTTGAAGACATCTTGCCTAATACTCTTTGTGCTTTCTTCTTAGAATTAGACTTTCAGGTGATTCCTGCATTTCTTATGGTCTCTTTTTCATCCCTTTGAGGACTGAAGGATTGAAAATCAGATTTAGCTCTGAGTATAATCATTAGCAAAAGCATGTGTGTATTGCATATTTGAATGAACAAGAATTGCCATATTTTGTTTCATTGAAGCACCATCATGTGCCCAACCAGCTCCTGTGTTAACAATGGATAAACACATTGTGGTAAATTCATACAGTGGAATACTAGTCAGATATTTAAACAAGGAACTACTACTGATACTTGCAAGAATTTGCATAAATCTCAAAACCATTCTATTGAGAAAAGAAGCCAGCACTAAAAGAGAACACACTGCGTGATTCCATTTATGTGAAATTCAAGATGAGGCAAAAGTGATCTATGGAGATGGAAATCAGAACACCGGTTGCCTCATGGAGAAGATATACTGAAAAGGAACATGAAGGAAATTCTGTTAGATTGTTAGCAGTGTTCTGTATCTTAATTCTTAGGATGTTGTTTACTTGGGTATATGCATTTATATAAACTTATCCAACCATATTAGGGTCTCTGAAATTTAAAAAAAAAAAAGTCAGTATGGTAGATTTCCACCTGAATATGAGGACTGTATGGGCCTTTCTCTGTGAAATTATGCAGTGAGATTCCAAAGAATTCAATAGAACACTGCAAAAGTTCCACACTGTTCCACAGAAGGAAAATTTGCTCTTTCAGCAGTCTCCTAAGTCCCAGAACCAAAGCGTTAAAATGCTAAATAATTGTAACCCGATGATATTCTCCTTGCTTCTATAGGATGAGAATTAGGTATAGTATTGGTATTTGTAATACCTAAGAATGTCTGTGTTTTGGAAGAGTCTAGGATTGCAATGAAACTGTCGCAATGAAACTGTCACAATAAACGTTTACTGACATTCAGATTTTGGTCCTAGGAACATATAATGTATCATAAATAGCCTTAGGAAGAATGGGCTTTAAAACACTGGCAAGGATACCGAAACATATTAGTATAGGTGACATACACACTGGAGTGTGTCAAACCATTTCTTACCACCTGACCAAACCTATAAAAAGCATTCAGGCAGATTGTAACACCGATCCTGGGTGCAAGCACTGCATTGTTAGGAGTCACCGGCAGAGACACAATAAAAGGAAGACAAGGCTGGTGTTCTTGAGGGCTTTATAAGCTTGTGGCTAGATACATTGTTTGCCTGTGCTCAGCCCTAGAGATTCCCTCCTTTACACCCAGCAAATTGCCTCAGGTGCTGCAGTGTTACTTGATCAGGCTGATTAGATCCAAAGAGGAATGGGAAGAGGAAAAACAGGGCAAGTATAGCAGGGAGGATGGGATGGGGGAAAGTAGGTAGTTGCTTATCTACTTCCCCGGAGCTTTGATCCTATTATCACTCCACTTTTCTGCTCTTTTGTGATACCAAGGTAGAAAGAAGAACCCTATTGAGGAAAACTGGCGTGGCTCAGGCTTCCCACTCCCACCGCTTTTGATGGGTACACCCATCCATTCACCTATCCTTTCAACAAGAATGCTTGCCCTAGGCCATGTACTCTGGCTAGCAAGAAAACCATTTAAAAGGTCTCTGACTTCATAGAGCTTACAGGACTCATTCTTCCAGTTCTGGCGTTTCATTGGTTCCTTCTCTTTGGGGTCCAGGGCAACTGATACGGTAAGAAACAGTTATTTTCATGAGTTTTCCCACTGCTGTACCGTCCCCCTAATATACTGAGTTCTTAAGCAATGTAAAATAATTTTATTTAACAAATATGATTAATGTTAGCAGCTATCCTTTAACCAATGGGACATTAGCTTTCAGATTTGGAATGGAGAAGCTCTGGATGCTGTTGCAAGTATCAGCATTTGTATTCAATTTTTCAAATCCTAGACCCCATGTGAAATCAAAGCATCCAGCATCTCACCTTAATTTGTGTTTTCCTTCTAGAGCACCGCTGTGAACTCTGTTGGGTGTAGCCACTTGGGTTAAAATGAGCAAATGAAGCCTACACTTGAGTAAATCTTAGGTGGTGTCCTTATTTAACTTGGATGAAAGAGAAAGGAGACACAAATGCACCACTCAAGAGGAAGCTTGACATGACCTTAATTATCAATATCATTATGAGCAAATCCACCTAATGGTGGGCAATTGCAATCATCTAGGGCTAGAGAAAGGCCTTGTTGTGTTCTATATGTCTCAGTGGCTACTTCTGCCAGAGAGCACTCCCACTAGCCTCCACCCACTGCACCAGGGCTAGGGCCGTTTTTATAAGGAGGACCCTTGAGAATGTCAATAGCTCAGATGCTGCTAACCTTTACCGGATCTACCCCTCAAAGGTCTTCTAGAGGCAGAACTAGTGGTTTCATTCTTTTGTACAAAGGAAAGCATATTTATTTCTAATTTCAGGGCTTCTCTTGTGCCCGTCTAGACACTTGAGAGAAAAACAAATTTAAATCACCAGTAAAGTTATGTTCTAAAATAAGAGAAGACATATAAAAAGACATCAGCTGTCATGTAGGTATGCCAGAGAGTCTTCACCCAGCCTTCTTTGGTGGCACCAGAAATAGTGGTTAGCGCTCACATGCTGTTCTGCTTCAGCTACCTTCATGCGGCCACCTGCAGATATGAGTTCTTGGTTTCTCTTCCTTGTCTAGATGCCAGTCAGGGCAGCATTTAGAAAAACACAGATTTTCATATTCCCATGCACACGCGCAAAGTGAATTAGGATAGCACAGACTTACCTAGATTATTCAATCCATAAAATCCTTCATCTCGATTATCAGGATGGTTAATGTCAACTTTTTTTCCGAGTTATTATACTCTATTAAGCATGACAGTAAAAGTTGCAGAATTATAAGGAATTTAGAAGACATACCCAACAGGGACCTCCTAACTTAAAGGGGCAAAAAGACCCATATAATAACATACAGTTTGAAAAACAGCTTTATATACATTATCTTTTCTTATGTATTCATTTTTATTAGTTTTTATTTTTTAAAAAGATGCTTATTCAGTGTTTTTCTTTTCATCATCAGTTATTTTGAATGGTAGCCCTGAGTTGCAAAAATTGAAATGTGTTGAAATGATTTACACATCTGTATATAATTTGTATCAAAGGGACTTCCGTTCTCTGTTCCTTTTCTTTTCTTTTCTTTCTTTCTTTCTTTCTTTCTTTCTTTCTTTCTTTCTTTCTTTTAATGTCACTCTGGGTCTGGAGATGGTAAAGTACCTTATTGATTGATTGATTGATTGAAAGAGAGCACCTGTGCACAAGCAGAGGTGGGGCAAAGAGAGAGGAGAGAGAATCCCAAGTAGGCTCCACACTCAGGGCAGAGCCTGACCGTGAGATGATGAGCTGAGCTGAAATCAAGAATCAGATGCTTAACCAACTAAGCCACCCAGGCGTCCCTCTCTGTTCATTTTCTAAGGAATTCAATATAAGCCAGGTTAGTTACTGAACTTATTACCAAGGGTAAAGTTAAAGGAGATATCTGGATTATGCTTTCTTTCCTTACAGGGATATCGTCAGGGACAGGAGCTGGGCTGGGGTGTATGTGGCCTGCAGATAAGGGGATTTTGATTTCTAGGGTTGTTTATTTGGTATTTTTCTATGGTCATCTGGGTTTTATATTAGATTTGTAGAAAGGCCACTGTTGAGTATTCTCAGAAAGTCTTGGTTAAATACTAATCAAGGGGCTAGGGCGTCTATTTGAAGTGTGTGTGTTAATACTGAAATGTTCACAGCAGCTAACTACCGGAGAATTGGTAGCATGGGATCTTGGCTGCCTAAATACACATCGGATTTACTAGGGAAAAAAAAAAAATTGCTCAATCTTTTGTTTGTCTTCTCAGAAAAGGATGAATTAACTAGTTCCTCCCCAAAGTAAAAAAATTAGAAGAAATGTATTAATTCAATGCAGTGCTCAATGTTGAAAATCTAAAATAATTTTAACGTAAGGCATGGACAGTTATTATTTTTTCTTTGTGGTATAAAATTGTGTGTTTTAAAACTTTCTTGACTTATGGATCTTTGGCTTTTTGGAAGCACTATATGATTTTATCAGAGTCTCTTACAAGAAACAATTATTTATACATAAATTTTGCCTAATGGATAGAATATGGCTGTGGAGAATTTGAAGGAATTACATAAACATTGAAAGGGAAAATAACAGCACACAAAAGATGAGTTTCACTGAAAAACCACGCAGTGACCAAATGTTATGATTTCTTCCCCGGAGAGGATGATTTTCAGGCCACCGCAGCTGCCTTTCAGTCATGTCAGGGTTGACTCTGGCATTGAAGATGATGCTCTTCAGTGGTTTGCAGAATTTTGACTCATATGGAATTGTGTTTGTGTTACCACAGCGAGTTCACTTTAGACTTTGCATTTCATTATCAATTAAGAATGCACTGGTATCTGGTAGGAAACTTCTTTTTGGAGCAAACTAATTACATTTGCTTATTGCTGAAAGTACTTTTACTTTTTTCCTACTTTCATTTCAATCTATTTGAAGGAAAAAGGAAAAAGAACAATTTGTTTTCCATACAAAAGGAGTCTTAGACATCAGGGATTACTATAGTTTCTCTGTGTTCTGAACTATTCCCATTCTTTATATGTTGCTCCATGAACTTTTCTTTAATTTGAGGAAATTCATAGCTTTAACTCTCATTTCAGAGGCTGAAACACCCTGCCTAAAGCGAGTAAAGTTGGCAGTATCATTTCCCCTTCCCAGATTCCTTTTTTGGTAAGTTTAAGGAGGGGCAGAAATTGAGGCTGCAACTATGTTTTCCCTGTTTTCCAACTGACAGAGTGTCCCTGGGATTTGTGGCTGCCTACTTGAATAATCTCAGGACGAACACCATTCACATTTCATGGCTCTCACTAGGAATCATTAACAGCCCAGTGCAGAGTTTTGCTTTTCACTTAACTTGTAAGAAAATGAAGAGGTCCTGCCAAGGTTCAGGAAAGGATAACAAAGCATAAGCTCTTTAATGGGATGAACTAACATAAAAGTCTAAGTGCACCGAGCTCTTTCCCACAAGCGGGACCCGATTTGGGGACTGGCATTCAGGCTGACAACCATCATATATTGGGAAACAGCACAGAGAAACAAAAGTAATTCTCCCAAAAAGAGCCAAGTATGGACTTTGGGAAAATAAGGATCTATCTGTTAAGCTCTGCTAAGATTGGGATCTCTGTAATTTATAGTATTTTCCAGGGAACTGGGCTTATTTTTATTGAAGAGAATTGTGGGATATAGAAAGCATTTATTTTAGTGAACCACTGTTTGAATTCAGCTTTAAGTGTGCTGAAATATTCCTTTATATTGTGGAAATGTCTCCATAGATTTGTCAGCTAATTAACATGATATCTTATAAAATGACATTTTATATCCCATACATGGCAAGACAGTCTAAAAGCAGTTGCAATATTAAAATCATGTTTCTGGTGGGTACCTGGGTGGCTTAGTCGGTTTAGCATCTGACTCTTGATCTCAGCTCAGGTCTTGATCTCAGGGTTATGAGGTCAAGCTTGACATTGGACTAGTGCTGGGTGTGAAGCCTACTTAAAACAAACAAACAAAAAACAACCAAACAACCAAACAAAAACACCCACCTAAAACAGTTGTTTCTGGCCTGGACCTGATGCCTTGTCAGTGTCATAAGGATCTCCATCCTACTTGCTACGTTGCTTAACTAGCCAGTGTTCTTCCATCATTTGGTTTTCAGGGCTCCCTAGAACAGGTCTCTGGCTAGATGAACTAGATGCCCAAGTAGCCACTTTGATCCTGAGGCAACTTCATCCTGGAAGCTGAGGGCAGTCAGAAATTTTCTAGTTTTGGGGCGCCCGGGGGGCTCAGTCAGTTCAGTGTGTGACTCTTGATTTTAGTTCAGGTCATGATCTCACCATTTGTTCAAGACATGTCTAGGGCTTTATGCTAACCATGTGGAGCCTGCTTGAGATTCTTCCTGTCTTCCTCTCTTCTTGCCCCTCTCCTGAGTACTCTCTCATTCTCTCACAGTAAACTTTAAAAAAAGAAAAGAAATTTTCTAGTCTAGATGTTCTGAATCAGTAATTGCACTGAAATGCCTCTAGGAATCGGGCATAGAACTCACTGGAGTGAGGTACACCAGGCAGGGACTGCGGTGAACTTGAGAGTAAATGTCCATCTCACTGGAGACGTCTTTATCTTCTCTAGCCCTTGCAGCTGAAAATACTGCTCACACTTGTGAGCCCAGTGTGCTTAGGTGTTCCACAAGGAGCTGAAAATATGGATTTTGATGTTTGATCTCCTGATTTTTAAATACTGGTAACTAATCCAGTTTCAAAAAATCTTGGAGCACCTGGGTGGCTCAGTCGCTTAAGCATCCAACTTTGGCTCGGGTCATGATCTTGCGGTTCCTGAGTTTGAGCCCTGTGTCGTGCTCTGTGCTGGAGCCTGCTTCAGATACTGTGTGTCTCTCTCTCTTTCTGCCCCTCCCCCCGCTTGTGCTTTGTCTCTCTCTGTGCCTCAAAAATTAATAAATGTTAAAAAAATTAAGAAAAAAAATCTTATACAGGCTAACTGTAACATGATAGTAGCCATATGTGGCCTCGGGGCTCCCATTTTGCCACCTGATTTAAATTGGAATAACTGAGATCTCAGAGCTGAGGTTCACCATGGGTACTAAGTCAGTCTCACTTGAGAGCAATCTCCTTTTGGTGGCCTGGAGTGTGAGAGCCCTGGGTGGAGTAGGAGAACAGGCCAGCCTGTGTTCTGGGACTGAGTGTTAGGTAGGCTTCCAAGCTGGCATGTCTGATCACTGGAGTCCACCACATACCTAAATGGGAGGTTTCCAGCTCCTGCATTTGCACTGCATGGTGATGATGGGTTCAAAAATAGTAGCATCTCAACCTTTCTAAAAGGTGCCATATTGTACAAAGAAGTAGCACATTGAGAAAACCAGCCATGCACATCCTGTGCTGCGTTCGAGGCACTTACCAAATGTTAGTTCCCTCCTTCATCCTCCCTTTGGAAAATTCCTTTAAAAATTAAAGGCTTTAAAAAGCATATGAGCAAGTCTGACTTCCCCATTTTTTCAGTAGCTATACACAACAATCCTGTGAACTGTGTAGCCATCTGACCCCCGACAATGAGGACTCTTAAACTAATGGTGTTAAATAACTTCCCCGTGCCCAGTAGCGAGTGGCCAGCGAAACTGGGCTTTGCTTTTCCCTTACACAGTGAAGCCAGGAGAACTTCCTCAGGCTTCCTCAGACTTACAGAACCATTGAGTTGGAAGGGATCTTAGAAATTGATGTATCCGGCTGTCTCATTTCAGAGATAAGTGACTTGTTGTTGACTCGTAATCTTTTCTCCTTTCTTTGTGCCGTTTAGATATCAGAGTCATATTAGCAAGAGGAATGATCGAAAGTGGATCATTTGTGTTGCCGGTGACATTTCCATTTTTGTGCCTCCAGCTGCATTTCTTTAGATCCAGCCAGATTTTCTTTAGATCCTTAGGCCGTTGGCCCTTTGCTAATTTTTATAACTGGGATAAATGGAATGCAAGTCTGAAATGACAATGGTTTTGCTTTTGAGTCCCCCTTGAATGTCTGTTGAATTTAGAAGGGGCCTCAGATCAAAGCAGAAGGGCGTGGTGAATGTTAATTAATGTAGATGCCCGGGTTTGACCAAACAACCCACCAGCGGGTGAAGGCCAGTGCTGTAATTTAAATAGATGGTGGAGCCTCTGCGGTTTGTAACGTCACTGGAAACCCAAGAAAGGGCTTATTTTATGCAATTTAGTCTATTTTTTTTTGTTTGTTTATTTTGATTACACAAAGCTCAAGGGTTCTTTTGACGTTGAAAAATGCTTATTTCAGTTCAAGTACTGATTACGGTTATGATTTCCCTTTTTTCTTCTTCTTTTTCTAGGATTGCATTTCAGTGTCCCACACAGCTCTTTCTACTTTCCTGTGATTTCTTCTTAACCAGATAACTATTCTATTAACGTTTCAATTTAGATACAACAACTGCTACTATATCAGCGTTACCTTTGCCTTGTGATCGTGGCAGCAGAAGAATCATTTTCTCAGTGGGAGTCAGGTCATGGCAGAGAACATCAGGATCTTTCTTGTAATTATAAAATGGAGGGCAGAGTTATCACTGAAATTTATCCTATAGGAAGATATTTCCTTCCATAGGAGGAAATACTTTGATAAGTCACAGTGCTCCATTTGTCCTGTTTTCCCATCACACACTTCCCAGGTGTGTGACTGAAGACGTTACTCAACCTTTCTGAACTCATTTTTTTAATCTATCAAGTAGTGATCATAGTACCAACTTCAAAGGCTGTTGTGAGAATTAAATAGGATCATGTTGACAATGTCTGGCATAAGACAGGTACCCAATAAATGTTTATTTGTTGAGTATAAATGTTCATTCACTTGACCCAGATTTGTGGAGCACCTACTATGCTCCAGGCGTGGCCAACATGATAGTGAATAAAATAGACAAAATCCTTGTCCACAGCCAGCTCCCTTTTCTTCTCTTTCCCTCCACCCCAGTCACTCGATCCTCTCCACTAAAACCAGACCACATAGGATGAATATTTTTGTTCTTTCAAAGAATTCATTCCTTTGGAAGTTTTGCCAGTCAACCATTCATTACATATTGTGCTTAGATTGCCTTTCCGCATGAAACCAAAGAAAGAATGTGTAATGGGATTGCGAAATGTAACCTACATTACAACTTGAGTGTGCAAAAAATAAACTTTATTTAGTCTATACTGTTTTGGCTTCTTTTGTAAGCCCTTACTTTCTGGATAGAGGAAGGAATGCCATTAATTAAACATCGGTTTAAAATGTAGTCCCATTCAATAATTTAATCCATTTGGGTACTATCTGCTTTCCTTAGCTAAAAATGTTCAGCCTCTCAGATGACAGACCTCTTCCTCCCTAGCTTGTCTGGAACGCGGGGGAAGGGCTGAGGCTTACGCAACCTCAACCTCGTGGTGGTGGTAGTTGTTGTGGTGGGAGGGGTTGGTGTCTTTAGGCATAGCTCTTAGCTTGCTCTGGCCCCAGGCTGTTGTCCCTTCTCTATTGGGTGCTACTGGCCCTGTGGGTGTTTATGGCTGAAAACTGGGTGGGTGTGACTTGTGGTTGATCTCCTGGCTGGTCAAAGTCTGTAGTCTGCTATGTTTGACATGCCCTCATTTCAGTTTCCTCTGGTGCTAGAGAGCCCTTTGAAGTCTGGCTGGCCTCTCCAGCCTCTGCCTCGTCTACCTCTGACAAGCACAGAGGCTTGATTTCTGGCTCCTGTCTTCATCCCTCTGTCTGACCAAACCATACTGCCTCAGGATGGGCTGGGTCCCTAGGTTCGTATGGAGCATGACACACAGGGGCCCACTTTGTTCCGGAGTCTATGGGGAGGTATCTTCAAATGACCCCGGTTCTGCCTTCGGAGGTAACTTTGCTTTCCCAGTGCACCCTTCCCTTCCTGGGCCATTTCACATCCCCTCCTCCCCCATCCCCCACCATCCACAGGGCTCTTCTAACTTCTCACAATTCCCCACACTAAAAAAGAGCAGATCTTTCTTTCCCTCATTTCTTTTTCCTGACTTCATTCACTTGGCTAAATCTTAGTGATAAAACAGGTTACTTTTTTTTTTTGTAACCTTATTGGTAGACCTCTATGATCTGAAGTCTCCATGATTGGTTGTTGAAATACGAAGGTCTTGGGGCACCTGGGTGGCTTAGTCGGTTTAGTGTCCAACTTTGGCTCAGGTCATGATCTCCCGGTTCATGTGTTTGAGCCTGCATCCGGCTCTCTGTTGTCAGCATGGAGCCCGCTTTGGATCCTCTGTCCTCCTGCTCTCTGCTTATCCCCCACTCGTGCTCTCTCTCTCTCAAAAATAAATAAACATTTAAAAAACAGATACAAAGGTCTCATAAAGGAGTTCAGCAAATCCCTTTTCAAGAAGCTTGCTTACCCAGGTTTTTTGAACGACAGAAGCAGAACGTTGCTCTTTTTCTTGTTCTCCTTCTGTATGAAAATGCAAACCTTCCTTTTGGACAAATCATTACCTGAGGCAGACTAGTGCAAAGATTTCTGCTCAGGAAGACAAAAAGTGAGAAGTACTTCAGAAATTGACTCCTATTATAGAACCACGGCTATTGCCTTCCAGGAACTCATTGTCTTCTTTTAGCATCTGGTACTCCAACGTCCAGGTGACTGGACTGCTCTGATGTAGGTAGCCCTGGGAAGTTGCCCCACAAGCTCTTGATTTGGCATCAGTGGCAGATTACTTGCTTTTCAGTCAAACTTACCCTCTTCCACCCAGTGGGATCTCCCTCCTTCCTCTTCCTCTTCATTATCCTTTTCTCATTATTGGGTTTCTTTTTCTCTCTGATCTGACACTTGAACTTTTATATATGTGAGCATTCATTCATTAATGTGATGATAATTATTGCCATAATTTGTTGAGCTCTATTACAAAGTAGAGATGAGAAAGGTCTTTTTGTATTGGTTTTGTCATTTAATTTAAAAGATCTCCATTGTATGGGACACCTGGGTGACTCAGTCAGTTAAGCTTCTGGATTTGGATTTGGGTTATGATCTCATGGTTTGTGAGTTTGAACCCTGCATCTGGCTCTAAGCTGACAGTGTGAAACCTGCTTGGGATTCTCTCTCGTGCGGCCCCTCCCCTGCTTCTTCCCCTGCCTCTCTCCCTCTCAAAATAAACAAACTTAAAAAAAATCTCCATTGTATATAGGAAGAAACTGAAGCTCAGAGAAGTTAAAAAGTAATTTGTTACAGGCTTCAGAACTAGGACTTGAACACAGGTTTCATTGGCCTCTAAACCCATTCCACTAAGGCACACTGTTCTGAACAATAATGTAGACTTCTGTGTAAAGATTTTACATAAATTGAATGATCCTACAATAACTCTGAACATGCAACTCAAACATTGTCTTATGATGACTAGTCTAAAAGCCATTTGAGGGAATAATGGGGAACTCCTTTTCAGAGATGAATAATCTTTGATGCAATTCTATTAAAAGTGCTGACTAATGGTCTGATGACTGCTTATTTTGAATTGTTGTTGGTAAAGAGGACAGTACAAGTCAGGAAATGGAAAGAAGGTCACAGATTTTAGCCGCTCAAAATTGCTAACAGTGGAGGTCTCCATATTATTTTGGTTCCAGCTTTTTTCTGGGCTGAAACCCAGACTTCTTCCTCTTCCATTCTTCTGTTTTGTTCTTACAGGCCAAATTATTTCCCCCTTTGCTGTTTAGGTGATCGTTCATTTTTAAAATCATACTTAACTTCCCAATTTTTTAGCATCTTTCACCATTCATCTTTATTCCCCCTTTTCTTCTTCCTGTTTTCCTCTCTTTTTCCTGCTTTGTTTCTATCATCCTTACTCAGTGTTTTGCCCCATTAAGTCATTGAAAATAAAATATACTGGAATCTTTATCTCTAAAATCCTGGCTATCATAAGCAGTGTCCTTTGACGTTTGCTTTCAGCTTTGTTCTTGGATGGCCAATTCATCCACCAATTACACTTGTGCCATTGTAGCATTTGGGGGTGGTTTGTGGAACCCTGCCAGAGTATATTTTTTATTCTGTGAGGTTGACTGAAAGGTAATGGGTGGCTCAATGAGAAAACCTGATGGAGCATTCACTCGAGAAAAAAAAAAAAAATGAGTCAGTGTGTGTGTGTGTCTTTGGGATTGAGAAGGAAGATGAATCCTACCAAAAGAATGTATAGTTATTTGCTATGAGTTACTTCTTAGTATCCTCTTGAATCAAGGTAGGCTTTAGTATCAAATCAAAATGATGATTCAGAGGGGTTAAGTGACTGACTTTTTAAAAATATTTTTGAAGATACATTTTTTTAAATGTTTTATTTATTTATTTTGAGAGAGAGAGAGAGCAAGCAGAGAAGGGGCAGAGAGACAGAGAGGAAGAGAGAGAAAATCCCAAACTGACTCTATCCTGTCAGCATAGAGCCTAATATAGAGCTTGAACTCACAAACCCGTGAGATCATGACCTGAGCAGAGATCAAGAGTCAGATGCCTAACCCACTGAGCCACCCAGGTGCCCTGAGTAACTGACATTTTAAGGATTAGGGAAGAGAGGGGAAAAAAATAAAGAGAATTTTCAAAAAAAGACTGTATAAACTAAAACTAAAGCATATTTAATCTCTTTCCTCTCCTGCTGATGTTCTCCTCTTCCCTCTGATTTCCTTGAATGGTTTGTCCTTAAGGGAGAATGGGGAGGATTCCTATAAAGCTCCTCTTTTGAGAACAAAGAAAGATCCTCATAGGTTCCTGTTTTAGAGGAAGTGAATGGGTGGGGGCAAATCCTTTATGGCTTGGAAGAAACTAAGGTTAGTTCCTCAAGTTTCTCTATTATTTTGAGATACAAGATTTTTTTGTCCTCAAACTTCTGTGACTTTTCAGGAAACTTCACTACTAGTGATATCACAGGCACTCGGAGGAAATGAAGCCTGATTCGATACCACAATTATTGTTGGGCACAAGGTGTTAGTAAAGACCAATTTCGATGTGTATTATTTATTAACTGGTCAATTTTAAGAAATTATTTGTATAAACAGGACTATCCTTGAATCACATATCATCTGTACCTATGTGTTTATTTCATATTCATGTCATTTAATGTATGAGTCCCATGAAGAACACATGTACAGGTGACCTTTAAGTATTTAGATTTTTTTTTTTTCAACGTTTATTTATTTTTGGGACAGAGAGAGACAGAGCATGAACGGGGGAGGGGCAGAGAGAGAGGGAGACACAGAATCGGAAACAGGCTCCAGGCTCTGAGCCATCAGCCCAGAGCCCGACGCGGGGCTCGAACTCACGGACCGCGAGATCGTGACCCGGCTGAAGTCGGACGCTTAACCGACTGCGCCACCCAGGCGCCCTTTTTTTTTTTTTTTTATTTTTTTTTTTTTCAACGTTTATTTATTTTTGGGACAGAGAGAGACAGAGCATGAACGGGGGAGGGGCAGAGACCTTTAAGTATTTAGAACCATCCTTGACATCTAGACTGAGGTGATAAATAATGGTGCATGTATCTGACTAAGACTATTTACTTTAAGATCCTACCAAGAATTGAGCAGAGAGGTGGGATGTCCAGATGATCTGCTTCTGGTATCTTCCCCATGGAGTCTACTTTACTTTCTTTGGATGCAATGCTATATAATCCTGCAAGAATTGACAGGGAAAAAGAAAATGTAATGAAGGGCAGCAAAATATGTGATCACAAAATAAGCCACTTTGGCATGTGGATTATTTTGAGCTAAAGGCAATTATGACCGAACAGATTCAGGAAAAACTTTTACCTTTCCCTTAACAACTACCTAAAATAATTTAGATAGGGGGACTGGCCCAGAAAGAGAGCTATTACCAAAGATAACTTTTTGTCTGAAAGATCTATTTGTATTCCCAAACATCTGCTTTTCCTATTGTCCTGTGAATCACCTTCCTCCCCTTTAATGCCCCAGGCCCCTATCCCGTTTCTTTCTTTCTTTCTTTCTTTCTTTCTTTCTTTCTTTCTTTCTTTCTTTCTCCTTCCTTCCTTCCTTCCTTCCTTCCTTCCTTCCTTCTTTCCTTCCTTCTTTTCCTTTCCTTTCCTTTCCTTTCCTTTCCTTTCTCTTCCTTTCTTTTCTTCCCCACCCCCCTCCATCCCATTTATTAGCTAAGGATGGCATACAAGCTTCCACTGACTGACTTGTCCAAGGATCTCATATATATTATGGGAGTCCCTTACAAACATAATTAAATCTGTTTTTCTCCCATTAATCTGTCTTATGTCAGTTTGATTCATAGACCAGCCAAAAGAACCTAGAAAGAAAGAGAAAAAAATTTTCCTCCCCTACAGTTGGTGACTCAGATGGGACAAACTTTACTGGCTGGACACTGCTTGTTCTGAGGCTACTGCAGCTGAGAAATCTTTGACGAAAAAAGCTAAGAATTCTTACAACATCAGCCTCTGAGATCTCTGCCTACAGGGAGAATTGGAAACAAGAGAGGTAAGAGTCTTTTTCTTCCTTTTCTAAATTTAGAGTATCAGGAAAAATATTTGTGGAAATAGTTCTTTGGGTATAGTAACCTGGTAAAGATTTGATATGAGTACTCTTGATTTTTATTCATCCTTTTCCTCCCAGAGATAGTCACTGTTTTTCTTTGTCTTTGTCATAAGGATAAAAGCTGTAAGGTAGGATACAATCATAGGCCCTATAAGCCTGTCTAACAGACTGATGAGTTCACAGTTCTCACCATGACTGATGTCTATTTAGATAAACTTTGGTGTGGGTTAATGTGCACATTAGGTAAAGACTTGCTAAAGGACATCTTAGAAGCTAACACCGCAAAGTTGGTGAGAATGGGTGGAGCACATAAAAGCTATTACAGTACTCATCACCTAACTCAAAGACTCTCTTGTTAGGATAACTTGGTTATGGAACAAGTTAGGTTGATACTAGGTTACCCACCAACCTCAAGAAAATTTCTGTGCAACAAGGTACTCTGTAAAAAAATACCACACAATCCTCAAACTAGAAGCACATCCCTTTTGAGTATTCGTTTGACTCCAAAAGACTCAAGGCTTAGCTACAACTGCTAATGTGCATATAAGAAAAATCAGATGAGGTTTCCCTTTCATCTTGTTCTATGCTTTGAGAGCTTGGCTTTATGACCAATGAGAGTATTTTCTCTGGTCCACCAGTTAGAGGATGCATGCATCTGGTGGACAGCTGAATAGACTGTAGATCTGATAAGCAGTGTTCTCCTTGTCCAACTGTGCCAGCTGTCAGGGGAGTTTGTCATAAGAGGTCCCAGTCCTTAAGGGGTCTGTGTCACCTCAACCTTCAAATTAGTCATCACCAATTTGTGGCAACAGAAATGTGAACTGCACCCCATTTGCAGCTAGATCTTTCTTAGGCTAACTTTAGGAGTGCACTTTCTGGACCTTGTGAGAGCTGCTTCCCCCCGCCCCCCAACACTTTTCTTTGGGAATACCTCTTGCACCCATGTGTAAGTCATAAAAGGTTTACTGGTTTGAGTTGCCATTGACATTAATATGAGATCCTACTCATCATTGGCTAGATGATGGATCCTTTGAACTGGCTATGTTTGAAAGAAAAAAGAAATTAGAGAGCTTTCATCCTGAACAAATTGTCTTATTGGTACACAGGGAAAGACCAAATTAAAAAGAACACAAAGAGATATAATGGCTAACTTTAGGAAATCCATTAAGAAGATGATAGCATTGAAATTAGAAGAAGAATTAAATCCAAAGTAAATTCACCTTCTCAAAATATGGCCACATCTGCCATATTTAACTTTCATTTCCCTATATTACAGAGAGCACTTCAGCCTGATGCCCAGGCCCAGGGTATACAGTTTACGTGTAAAAATACCAAAAGTCAGAAAGTGAATTTGGCAGAAGCACCTGGGACGGGCAGTAGGGATCATTTTGCTGAGGGCTATATAACCAGGCCCTGCCAGCTTTAGGTCTTCCTATGCAATGTCCTTCACAGATGTACCCTAAACTACCACCAAGGAGTTCAGGTCTCCTGGAAAGAAGAAAATAAAATTTCATGTTGTTCCTTTCTTTACAACTCTAGACATATTGATTATTGATCCTTTCCCTCCCTGGGATAGCTATTGTCTTCTTTTTTTTTTTTTTTTATTTAAGTTTTTATTTAAATTCCAGTTAACACACAGTGCAATGTTCTTTTCAGGTGTACAATTTAGTGATTCGACACTTACATACAACACCCAGTGCTCATCACAAGTGTACTCCTTCATCCTCATCACCTGTTTCCCCCACCTCCCCTCTGGTAACCATCAGTTTGTTCTGTATAGTTAGGAGTCTGTTCTCGGCTGGCTGATCTCTCTCCATCTTAATTACCCTATGCTTGTTTGTTTTGTTTCTTAAATTCCACATATAAGTGAAATAATTTGTTTTGTTTTTCTTTGACTGACTTCCTTCACTTAGCATAATATTCTCTAGCTCCATCCACATTGTTGAAAATGGCAAGATTTCATTCTTTTTTATGGCTGAGTAATTTTCCATTATATATATATATACACCACATTTTCTTTATCCATTCATCAACCAGTGGAAATTTGGCTTTCTCGCTTATCTAGTTGTTGTATCCTAAGAACTTGGCTTGGCTTTCTGCCTGTCCGGGGCATGCAGATTTTTTATTTTCTCTTTTGGCTATCTTTGGGAGTAACTCTGGATCTTGGAATTTCAGTATCCTATGCACCCTCTTTGGGGACCCCTCTTACATCCAAGGTGGGTTGTTCAAGACTGCCGGAAATATTTGCTTTTGTCCCTGCTGAAAACTGATAAGATATTTAAAAGGAAGAATTTTTTTTTTTAGGTTTTCCCCCCTGAAGAAAAAGTGAAGCTAAATGTACCTAGAGGAAAAGAAAAACCTTCTAAAACCTTTGTCATAGGATTTATTAAAATATTCCAAAATTCCATGATATAAAAAAAAAGGTAAAATGAAAACAATGTAGTTGGGTGAGTGAATCCCCTAAGATGTCATTTAGGCTGCAACCTAATTATTTGAGGACTTGAGAGCTGCTTTCCTTATCATATAAAGGTTATAAAGTTAAGTTTTAAAATCAGTAATGTGCTTCTGTAAAACTAAACCTTAATTTTCTTTCATTTGCTAAAAGGACTAAGTTTTCTTGTACTGCTCCTGCTAAGGGATTTTGGAAGTTTTGTCATTACCCTTTTCGTTTGTTTGTTTTGTTTTGTTACTTTTTTAATTTAGGTTTTTAATTTTATTTATTTATTTGTTTACTTATTTATTTATTTACATCCAAGTTAGTTAGCATATAGTGCAATAATGATTTCAAGAGTAGATTACAGTGATTCACCCCCTATGCATAACACCCAGTTTTGTCTTTACCTTTCAAGTTTTTTGCCTAGAAAGCAAATATTCTTTGTTTTCTCAAAATAATTTTCTGTGCTTTATCAGGTCTTTTATTGGTTTTGCTCACAACTACGTAACCTTTTGTATTTGCCTTAAAACCTTTTGTCACTTTGGTTAAATAGAAATTGAGTATTGTTTCATGATGATCTATGATCTTATTTGGTAAAGTGTCTAAACCTTCTGATATTTTTGACAAACTTCCCCAAATCATTTTCTAAATGAAAATTTTTTAAAATATTTATTGACTTATTTTTAAAGACAGAGAGAGAGAGAACATGTGAGCAGGGGAGGGGGCAGAGAGAGAGGGAGAGAGAACCCAAGCAGGCTCAGTGTTGTCAGTGCAGAGGGTAATGTGGGGCTCAAACTCACTAACCATAAGATCATGACCTGAGTCAAAACCAAGAGTTGGGTACTTAACTGACTGAGCCACCCAGGCACCCCAAGAATTTCTAAAACAAATGGAAAAACCTGATTCAAGCAGAACAAACATTAATTACATGGAACTGACTGAACTGACGTAGATGATTATAATTATTATGACTTTTTTTGTTTGAAACATTGCTGGTTCCTTATGTTTTGTTTCTCCAGATTTAAGGAAAGCTTTTCTTTTTTTCTTTTAAGCTATCAACAACTTGGCAAGATATGCCTTTGTGAACAAAGATGACATAATTACATTTTCTCCCTAACTGATCCCTCCTGAATTTGAAAAATATTGACTATTCTTATATTTTCATGGCAATATACATATTTGTGTAAGTTCAGTAAGAATCTGTTCTTGTAATAAGAAAATTAGAAACGTGTTATATTACCAATGCTTTAACTAAAATGTCATATTTGAGAATGATGTGATAAACTCAGGTGACCAAATAGCTTTAAGAAACTAAGGTTGACTTTATGGAATTAATAAAGCCCCTTGCAAAAATCTCTCTGCCCTGCTTTTGGTTTTTGACAGTCTTACCAGGTGAGTAAGGAAGATCACTTTCTGGCAGGCACAGGAACCTTAGTTTAATTTGGGGACCTCAAGAAGAAAGGAAATAACCGAAATCTATAAGTTTTTCAGGCAAACTCTGATGGCAAGTCTTTGGCTTATCTTTCTAGCCTCAAGAGGCTTTTAAAAAGTTGGAATCTGAGATTCCTTATGAAAAATGTCTAGCAAAGTAGATTTAAAAAGCCTATATAGTTAATCACTATTCTTGCTGTACTTATATAAATAATCTGGCAAAATATATTGAAACTAGACTGACTTTGCAAACAAATTAGTCTTATGATCATTTTCTTTGATAGAAATAGGGGTTACCAGAGACAGAAAAATTATGTTCTAATAGAAACTATGATAAGCACTTGTGGACATCAGATTCTAGTATTGCTCATTGCTTTGAGGTTTTTTTCTACCTATACATTGGAATGGATCCTGAATTCTTCAAGTTTTCTCCAGTATTTGGCTACAACTCTCCAAACTAACATTTCAAATTTTATCTCACCCTTCTGACTTGGAGTCATGGAGAACTAAAGTTGCTTTTTTTCTAAAACCCTGCAAGCTATGCTGGACAACTTGGTATCAACTTCAGAGAAATCATGATAATAGTTCATGTATGGGTAATCTTCATGCCTGTTGTCCTACAGGCCACTTAGAAAGATCACCAGAGATATTCAAATTACAAATCAGGAAGATCTATCATATTGTCACTGCCCGCCCTCACTCCATCTGAAGATGCTTCAAGCTGGACGTCTAGAAGTCTTCTCAACTGTCTGCCTTCAAAACTCATAAACTGTGACTGTAGTCTGCTCTGATCATTAGCCATTGTTTTTCTTTTGTTTCCATAGAAATATCTCTTATTAAATACCAGGTGGCTTGCACCACAGGCCTAACATGAGCCCACTTACTTCTCCGCATCCTGAAATGAGACACAACTGTTTCACTGAACTGACCTATTCTCAGGACTAAGAGACTAGGTCAATTAGGTGAAACAGTCTATCAACTTAACTTCTGGACTGCAAAACTTCTCAGGGAAGTTTCAAAGGAAAACAGGAGGAGCATGATCCTGAAATATGCCACTTTGGCATGTAGATTATTTTGAGCTAAAGGCAATCAAGACCCAGCAGATTCAAGAAAAACTTTTACTTCTCCCTTAACTATCTAAAAGAATTTAAATAGAGAGCCTGGTCCGGAAAGAGAGCTATTACCAAAGATAACTTTTTGTCTGAAAGACATATCTATATGGCAACGCAAACATCTAATTCCCAAACATCTGCTTTTCTTATTGTCCGTGAATCTCCTTCCTCCCTTTGATGCCCTAAGCCCTTATCCCATTTCTTTTTTTTTTTTTTTAATTTTTTTTTCAACGTTTTTTATTTATTTTGGGACAGAGAGAGACAGAGCATGAACGGGGGAGGGGCAGAGAGAGAGGGAGACACAGAATCGGAAGCAGGCTCCAGGCTCCGAGCCATCAGCCCAGAGCCTGACAAGGGGCTCGAACTCACGGACCGCGAGATCGTGACCTGGCTGAAGTCGGACGCTTAACCGACTGCGCCACCCAGGCGCCCCTTATCCCATTTCTTAAATCAGGATGACATATAAGCTTCAGCTGACTGACTTGTCCTTGGGTGTCATATATTTTATGGGACTCCCTTATAAATGTAATTAAATTTGTTTTTCTCCAGTTAATCTGTCTTATGTCAATTTAATTCATAGACAAACCAAAAGAATCTACAGTAGTAGAGGAAAACTTTTCCTCCCCTACACAGTGAATATGCTGATCCTCACAAAGAAGAGGTCATCAATGCACTTGGAATGGGGATATATTCCAGGTCATGTTTCTAATTGTGACCTAGGCTTAGACTTACCATTCATCCTCCTTTACTAGGCCCACCCCCACCCTTAACCAGTAAAAAGGATTTGGATTAAAGTTAAGAAACACTAATTGGCTGGTAGGGGTCTTCAAATCCAGATACATGCGGGGGTAATTAGAAACAAACAGGGAAGGGGGGGCGTGCCTGAGTGGCTCAGTTGGTTAACTATCAGACTCTTGATTTTGGCTCAGGTCATGATCTCACAGTTCATGGGATTGAACCCTGTGTCAGACTCTGCAAACACAGCACAGAGCTTGCTTGAGATTCTCTCTCTCTCCCTGTCTCTCTCTCCCTCTGACCCTTCCCTCAAAATAAATAAATAAGCATTAAAAACATTTTTTTAATTAAAAAAATAGAAACAAACAGGGTGCATAGCAGATAGAAGTTAAGGAATAAAACATACATTTTAGCCTCTGAGTGTGTTTTCTTATGCTTTTACTGTTTTTCTCTTTAATTCAAATTAAGATCTTAATTCAGCATGCAAGGAGTAGCTTCCAAAAGAAAAGTTTAGATCTATAAAAGTCTTAGACTTTTCCTATAAATCAAATAAGCATAATCTGTTCAGGAAAATACTCCCTGGAAACTATGACAAAGTAGTACAATATTAGGGAGTTTGGCCAGTAGGGTGTCAAAAAGCCTGCAGGACAAATCAGGAAACATAACTCTAGTGGTTCTCTGGCCCTTTTTCTTCTTACAGGAATTAGGAATGCTCCCACTCTCTCTCCCCATCCCACTTCTCTTAAAAATAGCGCCTTCAGGGAGGTTTTGCCAGCCCTTTTAGTTGTGATCTCCAAAGGAAATAGGGAGATTGAACAGGAAATGTGGGATGCCAACGTTCAGGTAATTTTCAACTTTAAGAGAGAGAAATAGGAAAGAAGATTTGCAGCAATTTTAACCGTATGCCTGTCATTGTCGGCAGGCTTAACTATATCATATCTATAAGAATGTAGGAGGCATGTTAACTCTAGAACAGAGAACTAAATTTATAGAAGACAGAGATGAGTGCTAAAAAGTACTTGGCTATTTGGTTGTCAGGATAACTTTTCCTGATTGGAACATGACTGACACATGATACAAAAACACTGTTAGTTCCTCTGAGCACATGTTTACCATCTCTCTTCTTGTGCCCAAACTTTAGGAGAAAGAAAGAGTCAAGTTTTCTTTCTCATTGTATGAAAAGATGCAACAGAGGTAGAGTGGAAAAGGAGACAATTTAGGGGGTAGAGGAGGCACTTACTGCCTTCTTGCAAGAAGTCAGCCACAGTGGGGAGCTGCTTCTGGCACTCAAGTAGTTAAGAGATTGGAGGTCAAAGCCACAAACACTGGAGTAATGGGGGAACCATGCATAGGCTTTTAAAAAATCAGAGAGCTTCTTTGAGAAGAGAACAGAAATTAAATTAAGTTAATGTTGGTTAACACATGAAATTTGTTGTTAGTGATTTACAGAGCCCAGAAGATACTTAGCTCGGCAAGGCATTCCAAACTCAGACCTAGGGTTGGCAAATGTTAAAAAGAGCAGAGGAAAGAGTGACCAGAGCAGAAGAATGGTCCAACCTCATGTCTGATACAATTATAGGTTGCAAATGGGAGGAGGAACCATGGAATCTGGTTGTAAATGACAGGGTTTACCAGGGACCTGATACTGGTTCTAAAATTGACTGTAACATTTTTACAGAAAAAATTTTTTAAATAAAAAATTTTCACAGGGTGCCTGGGTGGCTCAGTTGGTTAAGCATCCAACTTTGGCTCAGGTCATGATCTCGTGGTATGTGAGTTAGAGGCCTGTGTTGGGCTCTGTGCTGATAGTTCAGAGCCTGGAGCCTGTTTTGGATTCTGTGTCTCCCTCTCTCTCTGCCCCTCCCCTGCTCACACTCTTGGTCTCTCAAAAATAAATAAACATTGAAAAAAAATTTTTTTAAGTTACAGAAGCAATGCATATAGGAAAATTAATAACTACTGATAAAAATTTTAAATAAAAACATCAGTTTTCAAAAGTCAGAGCTAACATTATAGCTGGCATATAATATCCACTTAATAAGTATTAGCCATTTAAAAACATATATACATAATGTATATATCTTTGAATACATATCTACTTATTGATCTATACTTTTAAAAACCTACATTTATTGTTAAACAATATATTAGGACTATACTTATATGTCAATAAATACCTTTTGTTTTATTTTCTTTGTTTTACCACTAATTATCTGTATGCTTTATAATATAATAAGATATAATGTTGATTATCTTGGGCGTATCTGGAAATCAACAGACCTATGTGTAAGTGCAATGAAATCCTCGCTAGTCGGGGAAGAGATTATAAAAACAGAACTGCAAAGGGAAAAGGTACGGCAGAGATCAAAATGTGCGCACATTGAATATATGCAAAGCTAGGAACTAAAGAAATGATCCATTTTGAGCCCAGAGAAGAGAGATGAGCCTCCCCCTTCCTTGCTACATGATTCCTCCTTCTTCTCTTTTCCCTCCTCCCCTGTCTGTCTCCCCAGATGTGTTCTTGCTGGCTAGGTCACTCCAGGATTTCCTGATTAAAATGAGGAAGCACAGCTGAGCACTCCAGTGAGTTCAGATTGAAATGTTGTCACCTTTTGACCTTTAGCCCCACCCTGTGTTACTGGTCTAAAAACTGGCACCCCTGACTGTAAATGGAAGAAAAAAGAAAGAAGGCCAAGAAGCAAAGCAACATATGCCCGTGGCTGTTAGCTCTGCAAAGCCACACCTTGTTTCTCTCTTCCTGTTTAATATGAGAGGCAGAGTCTGGGACCATTATAGTTTAGGGTGGGAGCAGAACTGCAAGGTACAAGCAGATATTAATCTACTTAAGGCAATTATATTTCGTTGAGAAAATAAAGTAAATCTTTGGGAACGTATTTATTCTACCACCCAATCATAATTCTGCCCACATCTTTCCCCATCTTTCCTCATGGTCCTGTTCTTACCAAAGGCTAGTCTCTCCCATTTGGCCCTGAGAGCCATTGCCTCTGCCAGCTAGCCATTGACCCTTGTCCTTCTCTTATCTTTTCTCCAGCAGCATCCATATCTTCCCTCAATATGCAAACATACTCTAGTAGTTATCAAAATAAAAAGCAAGCACAAATAAAACATGCAAAATCCTATGTTGAGCCCTTATCTACCTCCAGCTACTACCCCTACCTATTTTTATGTTCCTTTTTAAGTAAATCTCAAAAAAGTTTTGTTCGTAAGTAGTCTCCACTTCCTGAACTTCATTTCATTCTTCCTCACACTCTAAGCTGGCCTGTCTCTCCACTAGTCACTAAAACAGCTTTAGTCAGTTACCAATGATCTTTACGCCGCCGGTAAGACAATGGATACGTGGTGTCTTACATTTGCCAGACTTTCAGCATCATTCCCCTTGGGGAATGATTCTATCCTTATTCCCTGATTTCAGTGACATCTTGCTCCCCTGGGTTTTCTTCTGCCATTCTTAGAGAGGACACTTTTAGGCAAACAATTTCAAACAATGGAAAGGGTCCACAGTGCCCCCCCCACCCCACCCCCCCACCCCAGCTGAATACTGACAGGCCCAGCAGGCTTCCCACCTCAGAATATCCAGAGGCCCTAACTGACCAATGGGCTACTTAGAACCAGGCACAGTTACCAAGAAAAGGGAAGCTTCCATACTTCACCAAATCTCCTCGACTTCCCCCTTCCATCCACTGCCTCATTGCAGGCAGCCTCTCCTCTGCGGACTTGCCAGCTGCTCCCTTGCAGTGTATTCAACAAACTTCTATCTCCTTTGTTCTGCCTCAGGAGAATTCTTCCACCTCAAGTGCCATTGGCTTCCACCTGGTTGTTGCCCCACATTTGAGGGCCCCCAATTGATCAGGCATACACCCCATTTAGATCCCACAATTCTGGCTGCTCTTTTACCATTTCTTTACCAGCTCTCCCCCTCTGGCTTCTAGTAGTTAGATTTAGGGCTAGGTCCTGGGTTCTATTCTCTTTACTCTGCATTTTCTCCCCAGGATCCCATCCATGTCCATGGCCTAATTTATCTTCTATAGCCTGATAACTCCTACTGGAGACTGTAGTCTAACATCCAGATATTCCTTTCAGGACTACAGCACTCATTCTGCCAGATGAACTGTTGGCTGTTGGCAGTTCACAACTGATTACTTCATTGAGTATTGTCTTCTGCTCAAGATTAGACCCTTTCCCCAGGAACAGTCTGCATCCAATGTTAGTTGAAGCAAAGGTACAAAGGCCTTTAGTTCAGGACAACTCTAGAGGGCCATACCAGTTCCAGAGTTCCCTGAAGAACTGGAGGAGGTCTCTGTTAGAACTACATCACAGTTTAACTTATGCCTCTGTCCAGTCATGTTTCCCCTACTCCCCTACTTATGTTTTCAAGAACATTCCTGTGGTAGACAGTGTGATGCACCACTCAAACGTCCCTTCAGGCATGGAGAACTAATTATGGTTGTTGGGAATGTAGCATATATATCATTAATATATACATACAACAACATTGTTTAGGTATATAACAGCATTGTATATAACATATACATACATGTATAACACACACACACACACACACACACACACACACACACATATACACACACAAACATACAGACAGATGCCAAAAGAGACCTTATAGTCTATTCTAAAATTTTAGCTATCCATGAATCTGGTACAATAATACAAAAGTCACTAGTTATAAAATATGTTGAATCCAAATTGTGGTTTTGGTAGATGGAATAACTTGAATTTACCTGCTTAGATGACTATTTAACTATTATTTGTAGAGAAAACACTTTAGATTTTGTATTCACCTAAGTTTCAAATACTCTCCCCTCTTTTTCCCTTTTGATAAGAATTACCTCCCTGAACTTTGCATTTCAAAGAGATGGCCTAGATAAAGCTCAGTGGAGAAGATCAGGTAGAATATTTACATCTCAAAAGCATAGGAACAGAATGCCAATTCTCTAAGGCCAGACTTGTTACAATATTTACAAGCCCTTTAATATAAATAGGGGGAGGTTTGGGGATTGATAAAAAATGGAGCCACATTTCTGGTTTCACAGATATTTGTAAAATAAGGAAAGTTGTTTTTATTCCCTCAAAGAATTGGGTTGTGGCCAGGTGACATCAAGGGACTGATCTTCCAACCTATCACATTCTCATCAATTTGCTTTTTTATATCAGGGAGATTTCCAACTAAGATGGAAATAAAAAGATTTTTATGTTCTGGATTTAGAGCTTGTCTTTGGAATATTTTAGTAAATCCTCCACAAAGGACGTTTTCCTGGGATTCCATCTGCAGTCTCTGAGTGGAGTTTAAAGTGGAGAGTGTAGGTCTGATATCTACTAGAATTTGGCAAGGTTTCTAATCAATTTTTATTAATTTTAGGTTTAGTTTCCCTTGGCTGTTTAAGAGAATAATGTGGCAGTTTACCAGAGAATCCCTGAGTCCCATCAGCCCTGGGCGGGGCCCATGTGGGGGGTCTCCTTCATGGGTAGCTCTGGGGGTGTCTGTAAGTAGCCACTAACTTGGTGCGCTTTGGTTTATGGTCATGTGGTCTCTTCAGAGGGGAAAGAATTCAGATGGAGGATTACCAGAAGGAGTACTTGAGTCAAGAAAAATCGAGAGAGCAGTAAGAGTTGCATCCATCTCAGTGTTTCGTTTTAGGTCCCACATGTGTCTTTAATTTTTTCTTCCACGTTTTACACTGAGTTTTTCAGTGAAGGTGTTTTGGTGTCTCGAAGCCTTTAGGAAGCTTCTGCATGGCAATTAAATTAGGTATCCCATTCTGTTTGATTTGAGAGCCCTTGCTTTGTTTTTTTGGTTTTTTTTTTTAAATTTTTTTTTTTCAACGTTTTTTTTTAATTTATTTTTGGGACAGAGAGAGACAGAGCATGAGCAGGGGAGGGGCAGAGAGAGAGGGAGACACAGAATCAGAAACAGGCTCCAGGCTCTGAGCCATCAGCCCAGAGCCCGACACGGGGCTCGAACCCACGGACCGTGAGATGGTGACCTGGCTGAAGTCGGACGCTTAACCGACTGCGCCACCCAGGCGCCCCATGAGAGCCCTTGCTTTGAAGTGTACTGCTTAAATGGATAATCTTGTCTCATTGCAATATTTTCCATAATGGCCACCATAATTCTGGGCTGGGATTTCCCTGAAGGCTGGTGGTGGTTTGGTAGGATCCTTAACCACAAATGGAGTTTAACTCACATTTCTGTCCACAAATCTCTAGCTGCAAATGGGGGTGCAACCCACATTTCTGTCCAGCCATATTCTGGGACCCCGAACCTGACAGTTAGCAAGCCAAGTTTAGGACACAAATTTAATACAAAATTTGCCACTTTTGTAGATATTCATAGCTTCCAGGATCACAGTTTTTATACATAAAGTAAGCAGATGTGCTGGAAGGTAGCATGCTCAACTCCTTGGAATTTAAGGATCCCATTTTTTTAGCTAAGCCTTTGGGTCCCCAGAAACCAAGCTAATTCTTAAAAGGGATGGGCCCTGAGGCTGGGGATTGTGTGGTGCTTTACAGTGTATCTCATTGCATGGAAATTTCTTGAGGTCGGTGGGTGACCTAGTGTCAGTCTAACCTGTTCTGTGACCAACTTATCCTAACACAGGGGTCTTAGAGTTAGGTGGTGAGTGCTCTGATAGCCTCTACTGCTTGGCTCATGCCCACCAATTTTATGGCTTTTGGCTTCCAAGAGTCCCTTAGCAGTAGCCTTAAATTATACAAAGCAAGACAGATAAACATGCTCATAGCAACATGCCAGGAGTAACCACAGATATTACTGACTGGTCAATAGAAAGCCTTGTGTGCACGACCAGCAATTCTCAGCATCAAACTGAGGTCTGGGGAGAGGACTGAGCCAGCAGAAATCAACAGCTGGGGACTATGGACTAGGATTCCAAACAAATGGGGAGCTGGGGACTGAACCAAGGACTAGGGACTCAAGTTCCAGATGGAACTGTGTGCCTGCTCAAGCTCACCTGACAAGCGCTGGACTGGAAAGCCAGTTAAATCAGGAGTGTGATGCAGAGAAAGTGGAGCTCAGAATCCAGAGGAGCTAACTCATGGCCCTCAGAAACAGTGAGAAAGACAGAGAACTCAAAGGGTGAATGGGGACCATGCCTGTGTTTTTGTTGTCCCCCAAACTGTTGAAAGTCTCTTTCAGATCCCACGGCTGCCACCAAATCTGTTAAAAAGCAAGAGTTATCCTAGTAAATTAAAAAAAAAATTAACTTTTATTTATTTTTGAGAGAGAGAGAGAGACAAACAGAGCATGAGCAGGGAAGGGGCAGAGAGAGAAGGAGACACAGAATCTGAAGCAGGCTCCAGGCTCTGAGCTGTCAGCACAGAGACCGACACAGGGCTAAAACTCACAAACCACAAGATCATGACCTGAGCTGAAGTTGATCGCTCAACCGACTGAGCCACCAGGCGCCCCTATCCTAGTAAATTTTAAAGTTCTTATTGGCTTTATTCAATGATTGATGAATCGGGCAGCATCTCATCTAGCAAATAGAAAGGAGCTCTGAAGACTTGGGCAAAATGATATATTTTCATAGGCAGAAGGGGACAGGACAAGGAAGTCATTAGCAAAGAGTGGATTGTTTGCGGCAAGGTCACCTTCCTTTAGGGGAGAGCAGAAGTCCATCAGGCAGATTACCTTAGTGCTGATGAGGAAATTCCAAATTAACTGGCCCAAGTCTACTTCTGAGAGAGGTTGAAAGTGTAATTAAGTTCGGTATTAAGTCTTGGTTTGGTGACGTGGGCTTAGCACAAGTGACTCCATTTGGGGCCTGTTGTCCCTTTTTTAACATTAGCAAGCAGCAAGTCAGGGATTTGCAGCCAGTTATTCTGTCTCTAGAATCTATGCTTCTAACTAGAACACTATGCTGCCTTTCTTTTTCTTAAAGTTTTTATTTTAACTACAGTTAGTTAATGATGAGGGAGCATAATGCAAGCTGAGACTCAGCAAACACATCCCTCCTCCTCCCCAGGTCCTTTGTGGGATATTCCTCTAGCACTTCTGGCTGCCCAAGAACAAAGGAAAGGGGGAAAACAAATGGTTAACTGATAGAGATCACAATCATGTAAGGTGGGAGTCTCCTTAAGTTTACAAATATCTTAGTAAATTACAAGAAAAAGGCAATCTTCTGGGAGCCCAGGTGGTTCAGTTGGTTAAGCCTCTAACTTGGTTCAGGTCATGATCTTGTTTGAGCCCCGCATTGGACTCTGGGCTGACAGCTCCGAGCCTGAAGCCTGCTTTGGATTCTGTGTCTCCCTTTCTCTTTAGCCCTCCCCTTCTCTCTCTCTCTCTCTCTCTCTCTCTCTCTCTCTCTCTCTCAATCTCTCTCTCAAAGATAAATAAACATGAAAATTTATTTGAAAAATTTCTTTATAACCTTCAGCTCATTGACAAATACTCGAGGCAAACACAGAGTATAACATTTCTTCAGGAACCCCCATTGTCTTTTTTTTTTTAAATATTTATTTATTTGGGGAGAGTGTAAGTGGGGGAGGGGCAGAGAGAGGAGGACTAAGCAGGCTTTGTGCTGATGGGCTGACAGCACAGAGCCCAATGTAGGGCTCCAACCCAGTGATGATAAGATCATGACCTGAGCCAAAGTCAGACCTCAGTCAACTGAGCCACCCAGGTGCCCCAAACCCCCTACTGTCTTATTGTCAGTGCCTTACTAGAGGGAAAACAACCTTAGCTTGATAATAGCAAGGCCCCTGGCATCTTAAGAGTCCCTTTTAGCATATGAAAGTCCTTCTGGAGACCTTCCTATACCTTTACCTCCCCCAACTCCATAGTATATAACCAGTCATTCTTTACAACCCAAGTACAGCTCTTCCTTCCCTGAGTCCTGTTTCTGTGCTTTAATGAAATCACCTTTTTTGCACCAAAGATGTCTCAAAAATTCTTTCTTGGCTGTCAGTTCCAAATCCCCATCATTCCAAAACCACATCACCCTGTGCTTATAACAAGTGCATGCCTTAATTCCCATCATTTATTTGATCCATCCCTCTACCCCCCTCTCCTCTGGTAACCATCACTTTGTTCTCTATAATTAAGCGTCTGTTTCTTGCTTTGTCTCTCTCTCTTATTTTTTTCCTTTTGCTTGTTTTTTGTTGTTGTTGTTGTTGTTGTTTGTTTCTTAAATTTTACATATGAGTGAAATCATATGGATTTGTCTTTTTCTGACTCACTTATTTCACTTATCAGAATACTCTAACTCCATCCATGTTGTTGCAAATGGCAAGGTTTCATTCTTTTTCATGGTTGAATAATATTCCTATATATATATATATATATATACCACATCTTCCATATCTTGGTTGTTGTAAATAATGCTGCTGTAAACATATGGGTGCATGTATCCCTTTGAATTAGTGTTCTTGTGTTTTTTGGGGTAAATACCCAGTAGTGCAACTGCTGGATCATAATAAGGTAGTTCCATTTTTAACTTTTTGAGAAACCTCCACATTGTTTTCCACAATGGCTGCACCAGTTTGCATTCCCACCAACAGTATCTGAGTATTCATTTTTCTCCACACCCTCACCAACCCCTGTTGTTTCTTGTGTTTTTGATTTTAGCTATTCTGACAGGTGTAAGGTGATATCTCATTGTACTTTTGATTTGTATTTCCCTGATGATAAATGAGGATGAGCATCTTTTCATATGTCTGTTGGCCATATGTGTGCCTTCTTTGGAGAAATGTCTGTTCATGCCTTCTGCCCATTTTTTAATCGGATTATTCATTTTTGAGTTTTGTAAGTTTTTTTATATATTTTAAATACTCTTTTATCAGATATGTCATTTGCAATTATCTCCTCCCATTCCATAGGTTGTCATTTAGTTTTGTTGATTGTTTCCTCCTCCTCTTTTGTTATTTTGATGTAGCCCCAATGTTTATTTTTGCTTTTGTTTCTCTTGACTCAGAAGACATATTGAGAAAGAAGTTACTATAGCCCATGTCAAAGAAGTTATTGCCTGTGCTGTCTTCTACATTTTTTTTGGTTTCAGGTCTCACATTTAGGTCCTTAATCCATTTTGAATTTATTTTAGGTCTTTTAGGTCTTTAATCCATTTTGAATTTATTTTTGTGTATGGTGTAATAAAGTGGTTCAGTTTCATTCTTTTGCATGTTGTTGTCCAGTTTCCCCAGCACCATTTGTTGAAGAGACTGTCTTTTTCTCATTGGATATTCTTTCCTGCTTTGTCTAAGATTGATTAATAATACAATTGTGGGTTTTCTCTTCTGTTTTCTTGATCTGTGTATCTATTTTTTCGTCTGCCCTCTACTGTTTTGATTACCACAGCCTTGTAATACAACTTGAAGTCTGGAATTATGATACCTCTGGCTTTGATCTTCTTTTTCAAGATTGCTTTATTTACTCAGGGTCTTTTGTGGTTCTATACAAATTTTAGGATGACTTGTTCTAGTTCTGTGGAAAATGCTTTGGTATTTTGATGGGGATGGCATTAAATGTATAGATTGCTTTGGGGAGTATGGACATTTAACAGTATTTGTTCCTCCAATCCATGTATGCTGTCTCTCTTTTTAATAAAAAGTGAAAAAGCCACCACTCTACTGCTTAACAAACTACAATGGCATGGGTTGCACACAGAAGACAATTTTAACTCTTTTTTACAGCATTTACAGCCCTCATGATCCGCTCCCTGCCACACTCTCTATAGACAAAAGCCACATTGACCCCCTGCCTCTTCTTTGATAGGCCTGTTCTGGGTCTTGTTGTTCCCTCACCTCTTCTTCAGGTCACTTCATGGCTGGCTGTGTCACATCCTTCAGATCTCAGTAATGTCCCTTCATCAAGGGGCCTTCTCTGCCCATACAATTAACTAGTTCTCTTCCATCTTCCTCTACCATAACATACCATTCACCTTGTTCATAGCATTCAATGCAACCTGTACTTATTTTCATTATTTGCGTGTTCTTTATCCAGCTCCTCTGAAGAGTATAACCTGCTTGGGGGCAGGGACATTTTTAATCTTGGCCTTTCTTGTATCTGCACTTATCACAGTACTTGGCTGGCAGTGAGTACTAGGTAGCATTTGTTGAACACATACAAAATGAATGAAAATCAGTACTGAAAGGTGAGCAAGAGCTTGGCTCTAGAATCAGACAGACCAGGGTTTGACTTAAGCTTCTGATCTTGGGAGATTTGTGAAGCCTCTGGAAACATGTTTTTTGTCTTCTGTAAAAGGTAGATAATAGTAATAGCTACTTCATAACATTGTTGTGAGGATTAAGCGGAGATAAGCTATCTACTAGGCATATTGTAAACACACAACACATCACAGCTGTTATTATCACCACTGTTGTCATCATTCCCAGGCTGCATCGCAGCTCACTGTGCAGCCTGCGGGTTGACAGCCCTTGGGTCGGATCCTATTCCTGTCCCAACCTGCTCAGGTTGGCAGTGCCAGCTGGGGGAAGACTTGTTGGTGAGCCTGTGGATGGGACAGGCACATGATTGTCATGCCCGTGAGCGTGCTAAAGGCAGGAGCACTTCTCACAGAGCCTCCTTCCCCTTCTCCATTGCCTTTCTCCCTTCCCACTGTTTGTATTCCTCTTAACCCTGGCTGAATTAAGCCAATCCTTTGCTTAGCTCCCTTTCTGCCACTAGAAAGCATTTTTGGGAGTGTAAAATATTCTGTTTCTTCTGTTAATGATGTATGCTTGGCAGACACAGGTATCTGATGTTACAGTAAGATAGGTTAACCAGGCTTCTGAGGAAACAGTGGCTTGTATAGCCCAGAACTGATAACCTCTGTTTTCTCTTCTTCCTGGGTCACAGGAAACACTGACTACTCCACCCTTCCCAGTGGTTACAGGCAGAAAACACTGATGTGGATTAACATGTAGGGTATATGCAGAAGACAGATGGAAAAGAAAATGCAGATAGGGAATGATCTATTTTCATTGGTGGAAAAGCATTGGGAATTGGAAAATGGGAAAGGGAGGGTAGGAAGCCTTGATTGCCTTATGTTTAATAAGGAGAGAGGGCAGAGGTGTTTGCTTTTCTAGGGATCAGCTGGAGAAGACTTCCTGGAAAAGTACCGAATTATCCAGGCTCACATCTGCCAATTCTTAAAGACTCCTGCCTGCAGTCTTTCTGAGCTAACTTGTAGTTTTCTGAGCATTTTGTCTAAACTGTGTGATACTGTCCTCTCTTCCAGGAATGGCTTTTTATTCCTTGCTCCCTTAATGGCCTCCAGAACTCCTGCCCCTTGTAACTGTTCCACTGCAGATTTCAGTACCCAGCACTGTGCCTGAGACAGTATAGGCATCTCATGAATGTTTGTTGAATGAATGGTGACTATTCAGAAGTTTTTTGATGCATATAAAGATTGTAAAGTGGCGAAAAAGGTCAATGTTCAGTGCATACAACAGTTGCCCTACAATGTGGCTGAGTCTTGGGAAATAATTATCCCCGAAGGTGATATACGTTAATGAAGGAAAAATGTCAAAAGAAAGGCTGTGGTCTTGGAGGACAGTTGCACCCCGGATGACAGAGGGGAGCTTGAACTGGCAGAGGCTTGGGTGGGTGGAGACTGGAAGTGGTGCCTGCACAAGAGTCTGGCAGAGGGTACGTGCCTGGGGCTGACCCTGGGCCCTCTCCCAACTAGCTGTCTGCCACGGAGGGTGTCTGTGACAGCTCGGAAGATGGAACACCTTGTTCTAACTGGTCTCCCTGGAGAAGCTGAGTTTTTGTGATTTGCACAAAGTCCCAAGCTAGTGTTGGCCCTGGAGGAGCCTGTAAAGAAACCCTTGCCCCTCTGAGGGTCACCACCTGAACCCCTCCCTGGATAACAATGCTTATCTCTCTCTCTCTCTTTTTTTGGTGTTGAGGGACAGAAGCCTACTTGGCAGGTGAAGGGAAAGGGAAAGATTTTCCATGTTGAGTTAGAATTCATACCTTTGACAAATCCTCTTAACTCTCATCCTTCCTTGATGGTTAAATGAAGTGTCATGTGGGCTCTCTCTTCAAAAAGAGCACAGATTGTCATCTTCCCTGAGATGGTTTCAGTGAGGCTAGGCTTGACTTTTTTTATTTTTTGTTAAAGTTTTATTTATTTAAATAACCTCTATAGCCAACATGGGGCTTGAACTCATGACCCTGAGATCAAGAGTCCCAAGCTCCTTCAACTCAACCAGCCAAGTGCCCCAGAGGCTAGGCTTGACTTTAAAGAGATATACTTCATGTCTCTTACAACCATCCATTATGATGTGATTCTAGGATTTAAAATTTACATATACTGAATATTCATATATGCAATCAGCTTTGATTATTCTGGGGCAGAGTGTGTATATTGATTGGGTTAGTGGCCCATTCACAATCACTTTTGATTTCAAGTTCTTGTTAAGATAATCACAGACTCTGCTTAATTAATTCCTTTGTTGAAATTATTACTGTCGGTGTTTATTCCTACATGGGAGTTAATGCAAGGATGCTTTTCTCATGCAAAGCAGTGCTTTCCCCCATCCTTTCTCTGATTGCCATTTCAGGAAGAAAGAAGGCATATAAGACCTGTATGTCTTAGTCTAACAGGGATGCTGTTTGTGAGAGGCACACGATGCAGTGGAAAGCAGACAGATGAGGTGTCGTTCGTTTAACAAATATTTATTGAGTGCAACTAATCCAGTACTGAGCTATGTGTGCTGAATTCAAATCCTAGCTCTGTCACTTACTAGCTCTAGGACCTAGGGTGACAAACTATCTCAGTTTCCCCAGGACTGTCAGGAAAACTGGAATAGTTACTTGCTACGTCACTTGCCTTTATCTGTAAAATCAGGAAATTGATTCTTTTTTATATCATGAGTCTAGTGTGAGGCTCAAATGAGATAATGTGAAAGAACACTGTAAGTTGCGAACTGCCATATGAATATAAAGTACCATTTGCTTTTTTAACCCGAGGTATGTGTAGTGAAGGGCTTGGATCTAGAACTGGAGTTTTACTCTGGGGCTCAGGCAGGTACTGAGGGGTGGGGGAACCCCTGACTCATCAGCTACTGGGATACATTTCCATCTGACCACAAAGTTTGGTGCCCAAGGGTGCTGGCAATATTACATCAGAGTCCTGCAGGTAAATTGTAGAGAGGTCCAAAGAAAGAGGTAATGGGCTTCTGTGTGTTCTCAAGGGCATCTATCTGCAGGTAGGTGTCAGGGCAATCGCTATAGGGCTACGAGTCTGGGAATCTCCGTGGTAGGGGATTAGTAAGAGCAGCCCAGGTGGTCCAATAGAGGGACCTGGGTGCTGGGTAGGTACCTACAACATGAACGGGGTTGAAATAGGGCCAAAATGGCACCAAAGCAACGCCCTGTTATCAGACAAGACTAAAGGTTGGAGATGGACACTTAGGATGACTCAAAGGCTGGGCCACAGAACATCAGACTGGAGCTGGAAGTAGGAAGAAAATTCTGGGGAAGGAATGGAGGTAGAAAAGAGGACTTTGCAGCTCTGCTGGGGCAGATCTCTGCATGGATTTACTTTTTTTTTTTTTTTGTAAACAGTCTCCTCATTACCTTTCTGCTTAGTTTTTCTGGTGTTTCATACATTTTCATAAGTGCTTATCATGTGCCAGATCTTGGGGATGTTCACAAACACCTGTCACATGCTGTATCATGGTAGCGTGTTCTTGTGAGGTAGGTATCATTTCCTCCGTTCTACAGACAGGGAAATGAGGCTCAGAGAGATCAGCTAACTCGCGTCAGTATATACTCATAGAGTTAGGATTTGAACTCCATTCTCCTTTACTCAAAAGCCTGTAATTCCATTCTTGGATCCAGCTTCTGGATTTGAGCCCTCAAAGACTTAGTTCATGCATCACTCTTTCAGCGTCTTAGCTCTTCAGCACCTTGGGTTACTGGTTTTTCTTACGAGCATATATTGTCTTCTTCCTTTTCCTAGCCCACCATGACTGAACTTTTTCACTTGGATCCAAATCATCATCAGATCAGAATGGACTTTTAATTAGTGCCACTCATGGTACTGGTCTATAAACTGCTGGTTTCAGGTCCACAAAGATAAGGCACTTGAGCCAGAATGGAAAACGTAAAACAACTACCTCACCAAACACACTTGTTTCCCTTTAAAGCAAGGCTTTCTTGATGAAGGAAGAACTGCCTTGGGTTTACTTTCTAGCAAAAGCTCTTATCTCATAGTGGATCGCTAAAAACAGGTGGAAGACTGACTCTCATCCAGACAGTGGCACTGGTCCAAGTACAGCACTTTGAAGAACATCACCTACGTTACCATCACGTCTCCTCCCTCACGGCTGTCAACTCTGGATTGTTGCAACAGTCTCTTGGATGGTCTCCCCGCTTGTAGCTGTTTTCTCCCATGCATTCTCCACTCCTCTGCCAGAGAAATCTTCTTATTTATTTGTTTATTTACTTTTGAGAGAGAGTACAAGCAGGGGAGGGGCAGAGAGAGAGGGAAAGAAAGAATCCCAAGCAAGCTCTGCACAGTCAGCGCAGAACCCGATGTGGGGCTCCAGACGGGGAACTGTTGAGACCATGATCCAAGCCGGAATCAGATGCTTAACCGACTTAATCACCCAGGCACCCCAGAGAAATCTTTCTAACTTGTAAATCTGTTTGCGACGTTACCCTCCATAAAACCCTTCAATGATTCCCACTGTCTCTTGATAAAGCCCAAGCTTCACGTGGGACCCGAGGCTCTTTGTGACCTTGCTCTGTGTACCCTCACCAGCTTTCCTGCCTGCTGCTTAGGTCCCAGTTTGATAGAATTATATGTAGTTCTCCAAATAGGCCGCATGCTCACTTCACGATTTTGTACATGCTATTCTGTCAGCCCCTGTTGATCTCCTTTCCCTCATTAGCCTGTGACACGTGCACACACTGTCTCTGCCTGGTCAAAAGCCACAACAGCCACATGGAACTTCACAGAGGATATGGGAATAGAGAGATTTTGTTTCAATTTTAGGATTTGACCAGGAGGAGAGGAACAGGGAAGGCTAGACTGGGAGTATGCAGGATGACTTAGGGAGATATTCTAGAAGGCTGCTGCTGAACAGGAAGTGATAATGACGTGCCAGTGGAGCAAGGAGATGCTACAGTAAGATTTCCAACAAAACTAGGTGGGTACTCACTGGCAGTAAGTAAGTCACAGGTAGAGGGATTAATTTTTTCAAAAAAGGGGATGCAGTATAGTAAACAAAGACAGTTCCTACAGAGAAGTTCCCTTGGGATGTTCTGGAAGTGGCCAAGCAGCTCGTAAGAAAGACTTCTCTCCTTTGGCTGTCAAAGCACCCATGACTCTGAATAGCTTCCAAGCATGATGTTTAGGCAAGGAATGGCTGCTGTTATCTTGGCAGAATGGTGGTGAGCTTGGCAAGCTAGTGGCGGAAGCAGTTAAACTTTATCCATTCTGTCCTCCCACACACTCAGCGTGGAGGCTGTGGACGGCGAGGATGTCAGAGGCTGAAGAAATATCCAGCAGCCCAGGGGGAGAGTCTCTGGGTCTTTTCCCTTATCCGGGACAGGCAAGGCAGACCGAGGGTCACAGCTCCTGCCTGGCCTCTGGTAGCCTCTGATAAGCAAAACCTTCAGCGGGAAGGGATCATTTTCCCTTTTGTCACTTACGCAGATAGAGTAAAGTGTGTGCCCTTTTCCCACTTCTGGGAGGCTAAGATTTATTAAAATCTGCAAATTGCCTCCTTCAAGAAAACATTATATAAAAGGATTAGCTTCCTGGCAGGTGTTTAGTCTGATGCGGGTTCTCAAAAGACATGAATGGGAATTTGTCCATTTTGTGTTATCCAAATGCTCTACAAAGATTAACTCATTCATCCTCATTGCCTGCTTGTGAGGGTTGTTATCCCTTTTTTTCAGCTGTGGAATTGAGACAAAGTGCTGCGCTGAGCGGCCTAGCCCGAGGCTACGCAGCTGGTGGATGGAGCCACCAGGCGCTGCGCTGGCAGGCCTCACAGGCAGGCTTCCTCTCTGAGGTAAGGGCAAGCCTTGGGCCTCTGTCGAGGTAGCTGGCACAGCCTGCAGTGAGCTGCTAGAAGCCCGGAGCCTCAGGAAGACAAAAAGCCGAAACACACTAATGGCGGGTGCCAATCAACGAGAATGTGTGATAATGCAGACAGCAGCTGGGTTGAAGTTTGCCTTCCAGAGTTCTGTGATAGCCATGAAGGGACGGTCAGATTAATAGTGCTAGTGACATTGTTAAGCAGTCTGTAGGTGAGGTGTGTGCATGGCTACAGCTCTGTGATGACTTCTACACCATTGCTTTGCATTTGTACGGTGCTTTCCGGTTCTTTTTTTTTTTTATTTTTAAAAAATGTTTATTTTTGAGACAGAGTGAGTGCATGAGCAAGGGAGGGGCAGAGAGAGAGAGGGAGACAGAGAATCCAAAGTAGGCTCTATGCTGTCAGCACAGAGCCCGATGTGGGGCTCAAACTCAAGAACTGTGAGATCATGACCTGAGCCGAAACCATGAGTCAAACACTTAACCGATTGAGCCACCCAGGTGCTCCAGTGCTTTCCAATTCTGAAAGCACCCTCACACGTACAATTATTTCCTCACAATTGTTCTTTGAAATAAGTAAGTAAATATTACAGGTTCAATTGTGTTCCCCACAAAATTTATACAGTGAAGCCCTAATTCCCTCAGAGGTATTCCCATACCTCAGAATGTGACTGTATGTGGAGGCAAGACCTTTAAAGAGGGTCGTGATCCAATCCAACCAGTGTTCTTATAAGAGGAGGAAATGTGGACACAGGAGGAGACAGCAGGGGGAAGCACATAGAGGGAAGGACGCAGGGAGAAGGTGGCTGTCTGCAAGCCAAGGAGAGAGGCCTGGGAAGAAACCAGATCTGCTCACTCCTTGATCTTAAACCTCCAGCCTCCAGAAGTGTGGAAAAGGTAAGTCACCCAGTCTGTGGTATTTTGTTATGGCAGCTGTAGCAATCTAATACAGTAGACTATTTTGGAATATCCTTAAACATTTTAGAAGTACTCATTCCCAATCAGAAAATGGCCATATTCATCAGAGGACTTTCACACTGTCTCAATAATAACATTAGAAATGGATCACACTGAGCTTTCACTGTGTGCCAAGCATTGTTGTAAATGTCTTACTTCATTGCATCCACCATTATTTACTTGGGGGGGGGGAGGGAGGAGGAACAGTTTTTCCTTCCAGTAAAATTCTGCTTAATAAATGCAGAAGGAATGAGAGAAATAGAAGATTGCCATTGGGCAAACACCACAATAATAATTGTTGCAGATGAGACCCAGTGATGGACACTCCAATTAGTGGGTGAGAGTATGATGAGAAACGGGGTGCTTGCATAGCCTCAGAGTATCTCCCCACAAGAAATTTATTAATTACAAAGGGAATAATAGTTACTTTACGGTGGAGAAGCCCCCCGGACACCACCTAATCCAAGTTACCAAGGTTAACCTCACCAATAGTCAGACATGTAGACATCATGTACCCCCAGCTATGATGCACTAAGAGGGCAGAGCATCTCATCTGGGTATCCTTGCCAAAAATGCATAAACTCCATCAACTCATGAGAAAACATGAGGGACATTTTGTAAACAACTGGCCTGCCTTTCCAGAAGTATCACAGACTGGAGGAGATGAAGAAGACATGACACTTAAATGCAGTATAAGATCCTGGGCCAGAAAAGAGAAATTGGTGGCAAAACAGATGGAATTCAAATAAGGTCTGTAGGTGCAGTTAATAGTATCACACTGATGTCAATTCCTGGCTTTGATCTTTGGACAATGTTTATGTAAGATGTTAACATCAGAAGAAGCCGAGTGAAGGGTGCGTAGAAATACTCTACAAAGTTTTCAGCTTTTCTGTAATTTTAAAGTTATTTCAAACTAAAATTAAAAAAAAAAATCTTCTCAAATAGGTGCTATGATTATCCTATTATTAGTAGGTGAAATAACTTGCCCAGTCACCCAGCTTGTTAAGGGTGAGGCGATGATATGTATCCAGGCTCTCTCATTCCAGAGCTTATCTTAAATCCTGAAATATATCCTCTTAGCACCTCAGGGAGACAATGGAGTCTTAGTTTTAATTTTTCATATACTTGTATCAAAAATTATATATTTTTAGTGATATTCTATAGAATACTTTTTTCTTTTTTTTAAGGACTCATAATCCTTTTTTTAAAATGTTTATTTTTGAGAGACAGCAAGCGGGGGAGGGGCAGAGAGGAAGGGAGATACAGAATTTAAAGCAGGCTCCAGGCTCTGAGCTGTCAGCACAGAGCTAGACATGGGGCTTGAACTCATGGACTGTGAGATCATGACTTGAGCCAAAGTCAGATGCTCAACTGACTGAGCCACCTAGGCACCCCTACAATACTTTTTTCTAAACCATTCTGCCTCTCGTTCCTCCCCATTAAGGAGATTTTGGCATAATTTTTAAGTTGGAAGAAATCAAAAGCTGGGGAGGGCACTGTACAAAATACCATTACATACATGAAGAAGAGGCCGATTCCTCAGAGAACTTACAAATAGCTGAGGCCTATGAAAGATAGACAAATCTATGGAGCGGAAAACAAGCACCAACCAAGTAGTATAGGCCCTGTGGGGCATTGGAGGACAGAAGGGAGGGAAAATGCACTTAAGCCTGATATGACTGAAAAAGGAGGAGGTGACATTTAATCTGGGCCTTCAAGAATGAGAAGGTTTGGGGGTGCCTGGCTAGCTCAGCCAGTTAAGCGCTTAAGTGTCAGACTTTGGCTCAGGTCATGATCTCACGGTTTGTGAGTTCAAGCCCGCATGGGGCTCTGTGCTGACAGCTCAGAGCCTGGAACCCAACTGGGAATCTGTATCACCTGCTCTCTGTCCCTCTCCCACTCACACTCTACCTCTCTCCATCAAAAATAAGTAAACATTAACAATTTTTTTTTTTTTAAAAGGACACATCTCTGGGTGGCGCAGTCGGTTAAGCGTCCGACTTCAGCCAGGTCACGATCTCGCGGTCCGGGAGTTCGAGCCCCGCGTCGGGCTCTGGGCTGATGGCTCAGAGCCTGGAGCCTGTTTCCGATTCTGTGACTCCCTCTCTCTCTGCCCCTCCCCCGTTCATGCTCTGTCTCTCTCTGTCCCAAAAATAAATAAACGTTGAAAAAAAAATTAAAAAAAAAATAAAAAAAATAAAAGGACACATCTCGGAAAAGAACATTACAGATAGAAGGGTGATATAAGAAAAGATAGGTGGAGGTGAGAGAGCTCAAGATTGTTGAGTAGACCAGTTAGATTGCAATTGTGGAGTTACTGCATATTTAAGAAAGACATTTTAGCAGAGATCTCAGTCTCAAATGCCTTCAGGGGCCATGCAGAAATATGGAGGAAACTTAATTATCTTTAATAAGATATTAAAGAGTGGTGCGGCATCTGGAAAACTGGAGAGAGCCTGTTCCACCTAAAGTCATTGTGGATGAAGACAAAACAGCACAACCAAACAAACACTGACCTAGGCAAACACATTGCTGCTGACCAGATTCTGCCCAAGGGCTGCTGGTTTCAGCCTACTTTTTGACACCAGCGAAAGCATTCTTGGCTGTTACAATAGAGAGCATAGCTTATCAAGACAATGACGAATTGTTTGGAATTTGCACTAATAATTCTTTCTGGGTCTCAAGACTGTGTAACCAGGTGGGGCAGTTGTGTAAGAATTGTTTCACGAAGAGCTCTGTAGACCTACTGCTTTATTGTTGTTGGGACACTACTGCCACCTAGTGGTCATTGGGGCTGTGCCAGCATCGACAAAAACCTTACAGAGTTGCTTTCTATATATGGTGCTTTTATCTTCAAAATGTTTGTCTTGTGACTCATGCTACAAAATACCCAAATAAACTACATAATCCTTTATATTGTGTGGTTGCTAATAAGGTGATTTTTCACAGATGGTAAGGGTTATTGTTATATTTTCAATACTGTGACAGTGAGGGCTGTGCTTATTTATTTGGTGTCTGGTCAATAATCTTTCTGTGCCCCTGGTGTGTGCTTGTACTAATTGTATCTTTTTGGCATGGTCGTAGGAACTCAGCAAGTATCTGAGATGCTACATAGAAGGGATTAAATGTCTGAGGATGCATAAAAAAAAAAAAACACTGAAGGAAGAATCAGGAGATTTAGGTTAATTTGCAGCTGTGTGACTTTGAGCAAGTTACTTGGCCTCTCTAGGCATCAATTCTGGCTGTTAAGGAATGTGGGGTTGACGGGTGCCTGGCTGGCTCACTTGGAAGAGCGTGCAACTCTTGATCTTGGCGTCAAGAATTTGAGCCTCATGTTGGGTGCAGAGATTACTTAAATAAGTAAATAAACTTTAAAAAGTAAATAAACTTAAAAAAAAAAAAAAGAAAAAATGTAGGGTTGAAAAAGTTTAGCAGGTCTCCAGCCAGATCCCATGAGGCATCCTCTGAGGAACTTCATGGGATTAAAAATTCTAATGGTTCTTTGTCCAGGGGTGGAGGTGTAGGCTAAGGGGGGGGGGGGGGGGGCAAGGTGAAGCCCAGACTGCTCCAATCAGAATAGTTCTACTACAAAAAATTAATTGCAAAAAAAAAAAAATTAATATTGGATAGGTGATGCATGCCCATGATTCAAAATTCAAGAGGTACAAAGCAGTATGTGGTGACTAGTCTTTTTACTAACCTGTCTCCAGTTCTCTACCTTAAAGGAAACCAATGTCACAATCTCTGGTCTGTTGTCCAGAGATAGACTACCCCCTCCTCCCACCATTGTCCCATCTCCTTTCTTTTATTAACACAAGTAGCAACATAGCATACACACTGTTCCACAGTGCCTTTTTTTTTCTTTTTGAGAGAGAGAGAGAGAGAGAGAGAGAGGAGAAAGCACAAGCAGGGGAGAGGGACAGAGAGAGAGACAGAGAGGGAATCTTAAGCAGGTTCCATGCTCAGTAAGAAGCTGGATGCAGGGCTCAACCCCATGACCCTGGGATCATGATCTGAGCTGAAATCAAGAGTCAGATGCTCAACCGACTGAACCACCCAGGTGCCCCCCTAGTGCCTCTTTTAAAATCTGTTTTATGTTGGAATTTTGTTGAAATTTCACTTAGATTTCATTATACTGAGATTATCTACCTAGGAAATATTTGACGAGCTCATCTATAAATCTTCCTTTTCACTAGGGCATTTCATGACTCTTAAACCTACATTTTGATTTGATCAGAAAAGAAATGACTCATGGACTTGGGGCTCTGTGGAGACAAGCACCCTTTGAACCTGCTCATGGTGTCAGCCTTCTGGGAGACAGGAAGAAAACAATCTCTTGGAGAACCCCTTGGTCAGTGCTTTCAGCTTTAGGCCATTTGGCTGCTGTAAACCATAATGGTGATCTACAGTTAGCAAAGTGTAGGGGGAGCACAGTGAAGAAACTGCTCAGGTACTGGGAATATCAACAGTAAACGGGATTTGAAGAACTGGGAAGGACAGAGCAAGAGAGTGAGGACTGGTCAGTGTAGAAATCTCTTTAGGTTTTAAGTTAACTGGAGATAGACTCCTTATTTCAACGATCCCCTATTAGATTTTTGTTTCCTATTTGAACTGGATCAGATTTTTTCAGACAGTGGCTCTTAGCCCTACCTGCTGTTAGAATCATTTGGGAGCTTTCAGAAACTTCCACGGTCAGGGCCCCACCAGCAGGGATCCTGATATAATTTGCCTGGGCATGGGACCCAGTGCCTGGAGTTTTGGGAAAGCTTCCCAGATGATTCTAGAGGCAGCCAGGTGACAGGAGAGCTGTAGATTATCAGTGAGTGGCCAGTGATGCAGTGCCTTCCTCCTCCAACAGGTGGTTGTTCTGGGCAAATGGCCAGATTCCTTCTTAAAATCCTTTAAGCTAGCCTTCCCTTCTTCCACTCTTTCTATTGCATTGTCACTGACTTGTTGCCTCTTTGGACATTCATCAGTCTTCTGAGCATATAAAACGCCTTCAGGTAGTTCAAACTAGAAATGATCAAATCCTACCTTTTCCAGTTCTGCTTGCCTTCAACTGCTGAAAACTTTACTTGAGCTCTCTGGCCCATCAAATTCTAGGTCAGTGGTTCTTGGACCAGAACATCAGCACTAAATAGGAAAATCCTTAGAAAATCAAATTCTGCAGCCCACCCTATACCTACTGAATCCGAAATTCTGGGGTTGGGGCCAAGCAATTTGTGTTTTGATAAAACCTCTAGATTATTCTGGTGTATCCCAAGTTTGAGAGCCACTGTCCTGAGGCCACTTCTGCCCAGGACAGGGCATTGTTTTGGTAGCCTTAGACCACGAGCTGTGGCATTCAGAATGCATTGTGCAGCAAGGGGTGCTCTATCCTGAGCCCTTGGTGTGCGTCTTGGGTGCCCACAGGCTGAGCCAGCTGCGGTCTCCCTCCAATACCCTCATCACTTCCATCTCCTCTTGGTGCTGGAGAATAGACTCAGCTTCTCAATTTCTCTGCCTTGTACCTCAGCACTTTACCATGCTGGGCTTTTCCCAAACCACCCCTGCCACCTCATCCCCTGGGACTCCTGACCCTGGGAGAGACCTTTGTAAATCCCCTGAGGCAGAAACAGATTTTTTTTAAGGGGGCTTCCTGGCAGAGTTTATCTTTATACCCCGAAACCTCAGATGAGGCCACCCAGCAGGAACAAGTCTCCTCCGCTGTTGTGGGTCTGCCGATGACTCATTTTGTGCTCTGAAGCCTGATTTCTTACCTAATTGGTGTTTACTTTTTCTCTGCCGAAACACAATCATATCAGATGTGATTAGTCAAGTGAGGGGGACTGATTTGTGTTTCAGCGACCCTGGAACTTGGGCATCCCAGGGAGTGCCATCCTTCAACGTACTCATGTCAGGAAGGTACCCATTTATTCCAATGAGGCCATCATTGTGCAGAACATGACTGGGCGTGCTCTTCTGGGTCCCTGCTGCAACCCCATGTCTGATATTTATGGCCTCCCATCGTCGGGTTTCATCTTCTACCGCCGTCTCCCAAGTGCCCGTTGCTGCAACCACAGAACTGTTTGCTGTTGCTTGAACTCACCCTGCACTTTCACATGGCTGTGACTTTGTTATTCTTACTCAGTTTGGAATGTTCCTTTCGTTCCTTTCTTTGCTTATTGATGCCATTCATCCCCTAACTGCCGGCAAAACCGCTCCTTTTCCTATGAAGCCTTTCCCTGCTCTTCAAACCAGGATGGCTTGCTCTCTTCTCACACATCATGGTATTTCACTTTTTGTGGGTATTAAACATGATTCACTTGAGTACATACTGCCTTAAAATGTAAGCTTACTGGTGTCAGGGACCACGGGAAGAATCCAGTCCCCCCTGTGGCAGCTGACGAAGTAAGAAATCAACAGCTCTCTGTAAAGAGTCTCCAAAAGGAAAGGCAGGAGAAAAGCAATCTATTTACTGTCATAAATATGGCATTGTACCCAGTCTAATCACATACCTTAGTCACTAGAGCTGTGACTAAAGTCACAAAACACTTTTAGCCGTTTCACGCAATCATCCACCTCAAAGGATAAAGATTGGACAAAACTTAGGAATAATAAAGGATGTATGCCTGAGCACCTGTATCTAGCTAGTATGAAGGACATACTACAAATTTGAAGCAGTAGTGATACTACTTAGAAACTACAGTGAAGGGGAAAGCATTCCTGTAGTTTGTTACAAGCACTTCCTTTTGCAGGAAGCATGCCGCCTGTGATTGTAACGCTCTGGGTCTTTGCAAGGGCTTTGAGTTCCCGAGGGAGGGAGAAATGTTACAAAGTTTAGCACTATCCCAGAAAAGAAGTACAAATGACCCCAGGTTTCCCTACATTAGTGAGTTTCTGTGGTTTCAATTTTTTGTTTTTACCACCCAAAGGAGAAATCGGATGAGCCCAGTCACTGAAGTAGCTCTGGGAAATGCAATTCAGTAGCCAATTTATGCTTGAGTGGGAATGGAGCACATACCCAATACCACACTTGGGATTCTTCCCTGCAGTATTTGGTCTCTTCCTTTTTTGTGGGTCATCTTTCACTAATGATTCGGGAGTGCATTTGCATTCCCCTCTGACTCTTCCCAGAATCTAAACTGGTCTTGAGTCATACTTGTGCTCAGATTTCCAGCTATCTTGCCGTACCACACCATAAGACTTGCTGTTCTGCCATGGTAAAGAATCCCCCTGCCGACTGCGGTATCCTACATCCTGATCCTCTAACCCTTCTGCCCAGGTTGTGACTCACTGTTTCCCGACTTGGTGTCCTCCCCCTCCTTCCCCTATTGCATACAAAGACAAAATCGCCTGCCTTTATTGGAATGTTTCAGTCTCTCTCCCCCTGTTCTAGGACTCATTCAAAATCTACTTCTTCCAGCAACATTCCTTTGAGAAATTCTAGCCCATTGGATCAATATTTGTTTTACACTGTCTGAGAATTTATGCATTCAATTTAGAAACTCTATGATACAATTTCTTTTGTTGTAATCATTCTGAAGCTATTTTGTCTTATCGGATGTATTACATCAGGTAAAGAGACGAATTAAGATCTGATTCTTGGTGCCTTGTAGAAGTCCGCATCTACACTCCATCTGCCATGCTGAAGTAACAAATCTCTTGGGTTCAGGATCATCAAGAAAGAGGGACTAGAGGTTGACATTATTTTTCAGAAGAGGTAACCTTTTGAAAGGTGAGCTTCCTCTAAATTTAGGAAGGATGGTTTAGTGGTAGACTATTCCAAGAGTGTCAGGGACCTCCATCACAGCACCCCTGGGATTAATAGGGCCACTGATAGGGACAAGTGGAAGCCAGGGTGGCCAAACACTAAAAGTGGTGACCTTTGGGCACATAGCAGAAGACCTCAGCCTAAGCTTGTTTTAGAGGGAGTGGAGCAGATTTAATTTGATTTAGATATAGGAAAAACAAACAAATAAATCCAACAATGTGATATTTTTTGCATGTGAGTATAGTGGAATGAGAAACTTACCTTTTCATTCTGCCTACATTACAGTGATCTGTGAGTGATGGACTGACTCACTAGCTTGCACTTATTTATGGGAACTAGCACATCAGTATCTGTGTATAATTGCCATCAGTTCAGATTGGTGATTCGAAGTTAGATAGTAGGGGGAAAAAAAAGAAGTTTCCTTTGAAAATCATATCTATTTTTTCAACCCATCACACCAAACCCCAAGCCACACTTGAGTTTTCACAATATTTGATCTCTTCTAAATTCATAAGCTCAGGGTGCTGCCTCAGTTGTCTGGTGAATCAGGTATCCACCAACAAATATTTAGTGAGCATCTATAAGTTTCAGAGATGGGTCTAGGTTTCCTTATGGAGCTTTCATTCTACTAGGGGGAGAGAGACCAACAAGAAAAATAAATCCAAACCAAAAAACCCTACAGAACCCCCACCCCCAGATCATAATGAGAAAATTATATGGTATGTTAATCCATGCCACATGGGAAGGTGTGGGGTTTGAGAATGCTGGGTGGGGGTTTAAGTGAGGTGATTTGTTAGTATAAGAAGTTGACATCTGAACAGAGACCCGGGGTTGCTGAGGCAGTTAGTCCTGTGGATTTCTGGGGGAAAGAGAGTTCCAAAATGAGGGACAAGCCAGTGCAAAGACCAGAAATGAGAGCATGTTCAGTATGTTCCAGAAACATCAAAGAGACCAGCATGGCTGGCACAGAGTGAGCAAGAGTGAGAGTGATGGAGAGGAGGTGGGAAGGCCTAATCATGTCAACACTGTGGGCTCTTGTAAGGACTTGGGCTTTCTTCTAAGAGACATGAGGACCTACTGAGGAGTTTTGAACTGAAAAGTGACATGATTGATCCGATCGATATTTGAAAGGATCAATTTGACTGCTGTGTTGAGACTAGGCTGGTGGAGGGGTGAGTGCAGGCGGGAAGCAAGGGGGGAGGCATAGAGATCAGTTAGAGGCCTACAGCAATTGGGGTGCCTGGGTGGCTTAGTGGGTTAAGCATTCATATTTTGATTTGGGCTCGGGTCATGATCTCCTGGTTCATGAGTTTGAGTCCTGCACCAGGCTCCATGGTGACAGTGCGGAGCCTGCTTGGGATTCTCACTCTCTCTGCTCCCTACACCCCTCCTCAGAAAATAAATAAATAAACTTGAAAAAAAAGCCTACAGCAGTAAATCTAGACTGATAGTGAATTGGACTGTGGTGATGACAGTGCAGATAATGGTGAGAAGTTCTAAGTTTCTGGATACATTTTAAAAGTGGAGTCAATGGGATATCCAGTCAGATCAGATGTGGGATGTAAGAGAAAGAAAGTAATGAAGGATGAATCCAATTTCATGGACCAAATAAATAGAAGGGTGGAGTGGTCATCAGCTGAGATGAAGAAGTCTGTGGGAACAGCAGGTTTGCTGGGAGTGGGTAGGTGGCGGCAGGTTGGAATTTCATGAGTTCAGAATTGGTTATATGATGTTTTCAATGTTCCGCTAATTCTAGATAGTTTTGTGACACTTGTTTGCCTACATTCATACAAACGTCATAAAAATCCACGAAATCTCAAGCGCGTGCCACATTTCGAGCCCTTTAGGCAGCCTCAGGGAACTCCCCTGGCACACACTGCCACATGGGTACCCTGGCCAATGGGATCCTCTGAGTGAGCACCTTTGAGATCCCAGGTGCAAGAATTCTCTCTAGTGGGGGCAGTCTTCGTTGGGTAGGTGCTAACCCATTCATGTTCTCTCCCATGCAGAAATCTGATGCTAGACAGAAGGGCAGGCAGGAGGCATGGAACAAGAGAAGCAGGGGAAACGCAGAGGAGGAGAGAGAGGCTTGTTCCTACAAATGGCAGAGTCTACCAGAGGGAGAACCAGACTTACCTACTTCTGAGGGAGAGAAGACTGAGCAGGTCACCAGGATTGCTTTTGAATTCCAAACCAGCAAGGAACCTTTACTGATTTACTTTTGGGTTCCTCATGGTGTTTTACTCTGCGGTGCTGAGATACTTTCTTGCTTTCCTTTGTATATTTACAGTATTAAAATCAAACACTTGCAGTAGCCTAAGATGTGGCTTATTTGCTATGGGAAAGCACCTTAATGATACATTATGACGTTGCGATCTCGAATGTGTTAAGATGATCTGGGAAATGAAACAGAGATGGTAGAGAGAGTTTAACCTTTGCTTTCCAAAGACAATAAGCATAAGCCACAAGTGTAAGGATTATAAAGTAATACCCCTGATTAATTGTTTCATAGTACCTTTATCCACAAATATTCACTCAATTCCACATGTAAGGCACTGTCCTAAGTCCTGGGGAGAAGCCAGACATGGCCCTATCACATACATCTTGATGTGTCTCGATGTTTTCATGCCTTTAAGTGAGATTTTCTTTTCTCTTTTTCTCCTAGATTCCACAAGTGTCTCCCTTCCTCTCCCCCACCCCCCACCCCTATTTCCCTCTCTTCTTCCCAGTTTCCTCAGCCAGGTTAACTCCCCCTGTCCCGAATTTGATTATTTACCACCTTTAGCTCTAGCTCTCTCTGATTGCTTTCTTCTTTAGGATTTAACTAGAAGTAGGTGCTCATATAATTCCTCAGAATGGACTCCCCAGTAAATATTTGGAAAATGAACAAAATAACTTTATTTTCCTTTTGCACTTCCTTCGAAGTGATGAGGTTGGTCCTGACACAGATAAAGTAGGACACATTGAAAAAGGCTGACCCTGGGTGTTCATGAAACTTACTGCTGTAAAACCTTCAGTGGCTCCCTGTCAGTCTGTCATGGAAGAGGTTGTTGTATGTGTTTCTCTACACAGGAATTGTGGTTACCTTCGGGGCAGAAACAAAGTCTTATTCTTCTCTGTATCTGTATTCCCACTGTGATTTGCATGCAATAGGCACATAATACATGACCCTAGAGTATAATCCGAACAGAGTTGGATGAGTGGCTCATGTTAGGCATGATATGGTTTAAAACTGTAGGTTCAGAAGTCAGTTTCAGTCCCTGAGTGGCAGCTCCCAAAAAAAGAAAATCTTTTATCTTACAAAGTTTTAGGGAGCTGATGATACTCACTGAGGAAACAATGATTAAGTCTCAGGAAGCAGAAAAGGAAGATAAGACGTGATTTAACATAATGAGTCCGGATGGGTGGGCCTGATGCTAAGGACTTCTGATGTCAGACCAACCTGACTCATAAACTACTCTTTTGAATAACATCCTTTCACTTCGCAATCTTTATCCATTTAAAAATATTTTACCTTGATTCCACTTTCTCACACCAACTCTTAGACCTTGTGATGCTTTTTGAGAATCTATAGAAGAATCCACACCTCAGATTTCCCCAAACTGGTTGTAAGGTATCCTCTCATAGCATCAAAAGAGACACATTATTCTGGATGGTATTCTAGTTTCCAAATGGCAAATTTCTACCTAGTCATATCCTCACGTTTATTAATTAATTTATTTTTCACAGTGAGAGAGGGAGAGAGCACAAGCAGGGGAGGGGCAGACAGAGAGAGAGAGAGAGAGAGAGAGAGAGAGAGAGACAGAATCTGAAGCAGGCTCCAGGCTCTGAGCTGTCAGCACAGAACGCGGCATGGGGCTCAAACCCAGGAAGCACAAGATCATGACCTGAGCTGAAATCAAGAGTCAGATGCTCAATCGACTGAGCCACCCAGGCGCCCCTCCACCCGTCACATTCTAAAAAGGAAAAGATGAAAATAATGAAAAGAGCCTACAAGTGGAAAATAAAATCAAGACAATAAGTCACACACTTGCATCCTTCCAAATCCAGCCTCCCTCCCCAGTGACAGGTCTTATTTGCTTGACATCATAAATATCCAGCTTCCTGCTCATCAGAGAGCTGCCATTTCCTTGGTTATACTGCCCGCAATTGTCAATTCCTGAGCGCTTTGCAAGACTGTGAGAATGTAAAGCAGGGCTCTTTGGGAATTATTTCTAGGTACTTCTTGGACAAAGATGAAAAACATTAAAAGAACGAAAAGACTACATGACTGGGGTTGGGAGGGAGATCCAGAGTTAGCTGTGAAGGGCCTTCTATTTATTTCTTCGTACGTCTAGAAACAGGGATCATTCGGGGCATCTGCGTGGTTCAGTTGGCTAAGCATTGGAGTTCGGCTCAGGTCATGATCTCGCCGTTTGTGAGTTTGAGCCCCGAGTTGGGTGAGCCCCACTTCTCTCTCTCTCTCTCTCTCTCTCTCTCTCTCCTCTCTGCCTTTCAAGGGATTACTTCTCTCTACCCCTCGTTCAGTTGCGCCCTCTCTCGAAAAGAAAAAAAAAAGAAAAGAAAAGAAAAACAGGAAAAGAAGCAGGGATCATTCGTTCATTCGGCAAACATGGCTGAGCTCCCACTATTGCTAGGAGTTCCTGGCAATCTCTAGGCACAGAGATACATCGCTGAACAAAACAGGAAAAAAAAAAATCCCTGCTCTCATGGAATGTACATTCTACTGGGGGAAGTTCCTCCTGTCGTCCTTTCGTTTTTTCCGTGAGCAAGAGACTACCTCGTCACACAAACCTGAGGATGGAAGAGAAGATTTATTCCCATCTTGCCTCTGCTTTTGCCTCTGCTTTCTTCTCCAATATCCCAGAGCCCTGTGATTTTCATGAGGACTCCTCCTGTAAATAAAGAACTGAGAAAATAAGGCCCACTGTTTGCAGCTTCAGGAAAGGACTAGAATGGGCAAAGCTAACTCTCAGAAGGATGAACCCAAGTCATTTCATGCCAGAGGCAGAAACTTCTTTTTCCCTACTTCAGGCGAGGCCATTGTCCTTTGTTCCACTGGCAGCTACGGCAGATACATTCAAGGTCTGAGGCTCATCCTTGGTGTCTTTCTCTTTTCACCTCCAAATCCAATCAATGGTCAAGACCTGTGGACACCACACCCCGTATCTTTCTCATTCTGCCCTCTTACCGGCACCAAGTTTCAATTTCCTCACCTGTGCTATTATGGTGATCCCCTAACTCCTCTCTCCTCTCAAATTCATCCTCTGCGGTGTTAGATTTCCCATCCAAGAACCAGCTTTAACCATGCCACGTCCTTGCCTTTCGGAAACTTCCACTGGCTCCCTACTTTACAGATCTCCTGATGCTCTCTCAGCTCTGTCCTAAACATCTTTAAAAATTCTTATCTCCAACATTGTCTTATTATTTATCTTAAGCTCCTGCCTGAGGAGCTGACATACCTTTCCTATGTTCCATGCTTTCTACTGACTAAACCTTTACTCCCACTCTTTCTTCCATTTGGAATTCTCCACGTACATGGACACCATTAAAAATGCTACATATTGGGGCACCTGGGTGGCTCAGCTCGTTAAGGGCCCAACTCTTGATTTTGGCTCAGGTCATGATCTCATGTTTGTGAGTTTGAGCCCCGTGTTGGGCTCTGTGCTGACAGTGTGGAGTCTGCTTGGGATTCTCTCTCTTTCCCTCTCTCTGCTCCTCCCCTACTCTCTCTCTTTCTCAAGGATAAATAAAATTTTTAAAATGCTACATATTGGTTAAGATAAAGTCTCAATGCCACTTCCTTCCTGAAGTCTTTTCTGATCTGCTTCGTTTCTCTCTCCTGGCAATTATCCCCCTCTGCCTTTTGTGTCTCTACTGGTCACCAAGTTCTGGAGGCAGGGGTCATGACTGCTTCTTCTGAGTCCTTATTGCTTTATATATGGCAGGTGTTTTGCAAGTACTTTCTGGATTATGGAATCATGGGTATTTGAAGCACATGGGTTGGCAAGATGAGGGGAGTGTATTTTTTTGGTTAGGGCCAAGTGGGTCAGAGGGATCTGTATTTTTTGTCAGGGGGGTTTTAGAGGTCACTTTTGTTGGGCTAGGAGTCAACCACCTGTGCAAGTTTTCCAGTGGGAAATGAGGCAAAGTGGTCTGTGTCCATGGAGATAAGGGGACAGTCTTTTGCTATACCCCTGATTTATGGAGAAGAACTGAAGAATAACAAGTACTGAGTCATGTTACCTAAAGCTTCCCCTGGACCTGGCCAAAAGAATAGTGGACAGAAAGAAAAGTCGTGTTTATTGAGCATCTAGAATGTACAGTGCACGCACCTCATTTGGTTCTTTACACACAACAATAGCAATAATGAACAATTTTTGAGTGGTTACTCTATGCCAGGCATTGCTCTCAGCTCTTTATCTGTGTAAAGAGCTCATTTCATTCTCATAACAACACCAAAAGTAGCAGTTATTATTATGAGGAAACTGAAGAACAGAGAGGGTAGTTAACTTGTCCAAAGGCACCTCGCTGGTAAGAAGCCATTCTGAACACAAGGAGTCGGATGCCAAAGAGCAACTCCTAACACCACTGCTGTGCTGAATTTCATTCAATTCTTGCAACCATCTGGATGGCAGATAGTATAACCTTCATTTTACAGGTGAGAAAACGGAGTCTTCAAGAGGTTAAACAACTCTCCCATAGATGTACATGCAGTAAATGATCCACCTGGGATTTCAATTCAGTTTTATCAATTGCCATAGTAGCACTCATGAGGTACTATTTTTTTTTCCAATGCAGTTGGTAACGAATCATTAACCTCTTTTGAGAAGAGTCATGAAGCCTAGAAGAATTATTCCAGGCTGATGCCCAGCAAACAACTCTCTAGAACTAGGCAAAAAGGTTTCTTTCAGAAGAAATCCTTATGCCCTCTTCTTTTATCCTTATTACAGTGACAATGATTCAAGCATAATAGATTCCCTAGAAATGAGTGTTCAATTCTGGGTTAATGGCTTGACATGCACAATTGGGTCAGTGAGTGGACTTGCTGGCTGTGAATTCCCAGGAAACGCCCTGAGAGTGGATCATAGTTGCTCAGAGAAGGATGTTCCTTTTCCCAGTTTTTTAGCACGTTCCCAGATGACTTCAGAAAGCCAACTTAATTTATCAAACTGAGAGATGCTCTGTAACTTCTGCCCCATTGTATACTTATCTCCTGATAATGTGTTCCGGATGCGATTACACTCCTAAGTGAGCATTTCTGTGCAGGCTGGATTTCTATAAGCAGCACAGCCAATGGCAATGCCATTTATGTGCAGAAATGTCCATTACTCACCACATAATTAATGAAATGACCTCTTTTATTCACTCAGTATCTTTTGAATTCTTTTTAAACATAAATTCTGCTCTGTTGGGAAGGCTTATATGTGGCCCTGATTAAAGATGGTAGATGAAACCATTGCCCTTCGATTCCCAGGGTTTGATAAGAGCCTGGAGGCAAAGCAAATGGACCTAATTCTCAACTGTCTTTGACAGTAAGAGCTAAAATAGAGTTACTATATAGTCCACTCCATGTCCCTAGGTTGACTCTGACTGAGAAATGTGTCTTTGAGAGCTAGATGGAACAATGAATGATGGTGGTGTTGGAAGGCTGCATTTTAAAAGTATACTTAGGGTGATCGTTTAAAGATGCAGTGAATGGGGGCACCTGGGTGGCTCAGCTGGTTGAGCATTGACTCTCGATTTTGGCTCAGGTCATGATCCCAGGGCTGTGGGATAGAGCTCTGCACTGAGTGTGGAGCCTGTGTAAGAGTCTCTCTCTCTCTCTCTCTCTCTCTTTCTCTCTCTGGTCCTCCCTCTGCCCTTCCCCTGCTCTCCCTCTCTCTCTAAAATTAAAAAAAAAAAAGATGCAATGAATGGATAGTATGAGGGCTGGCAGGGACACGTTTGAAGACGGGCATGTAGCTGGGATTTGGGCTGGCTAAAACTGCATCAACACTATTTTGCAATATTGAATGGTGGGCTGAGAAAATCTATAAAGTACAAAGTATAGCTGGTTTGTGTGGTTACTTTTTAAATTAACAACCAAAGGGCAGCTCCTTTCAGTGAGATGGATTACTCCAACCCGAGCAAATTCTCAACTGGAGGTGGATCTTTCTCTCCCTCTTTCTTCAGAATCTTGAAGGCATGCAGGCCTGTGAGGTAGGTGTTGCTGGGGAAATATGTTTGAGGTACACCTGGCATCCCTCTTGTGTCACAGACATCAAAGTTGGACAGCTAGTGGAGAGACTGTAGAAATATTTGGGTGTGACCATACAAGATAAACCTCCTCATCTTATTTTCTTTCTCCCCACCTCACCTCAGGCTTTTAGACCAAAGGGCTCTAGGATATCAGAAGATGTATATTTGAGAAGACTTGAAATTATAGGAGAACCGAATCCTTTCATTCTCCTAGTCTTTTTGAGGCCATTTCACCAAAAGGGACAGAGCTCTCATACTGACAATGAGCTAGAAAAGGATGCAAGGGTGAAGGTTATGTTTGAGATGCAGGGGCTGGTGGTTTTTTTTTTTTTTTTACTTAACATACTGGGAATGTTTTCTGGGCACCAAGGATATAGTTTTGTGAGCCTGGGTATAGTACGAAGTTTGGAGCTGAGGGAGCTTGCCTTACACTATGAATGAGGTTTTCCTTTTTAGAATCCCCGATTTCCCCTTCTTTATCCAAATTCCCCTCACATGCAAAGAAAGGGTATCAAGCAAGAAAAGCAAGGTCACATCATACACAGCCTCTGGGCACTTAGATTTTTTTTTTTTTTTTTTTTTTTAAAAACAACACCTGATCCTTAACAGCGTGGAAGATGCACCTACCAGTTCCTGTGTTCTCCAAAGAAGTCTGCTGTGTGGTCTTGTGAGAGATCGCTTATTGGACCTCAGGTTTGGTGTTCTCAACAGCTACAGGGACTCCATCTCCTCTGTGGTTCCCACTCTTACCTGTGGATATTCCACCTGGCTCTGGCCAACATATCGGGTCCTCCATGAAGCAGATGGTAAGATGAAGTTAGGAGTAGAAGTGATTTAGTGGATGGGATGTCTGTAAAAGATAAAAAGGGGAAGAAGCAGGACTGGGCAGGGAAAGTTTCAGACGACTATAGAGATCTGACCATCAGGCAACCCAGTTGGGAGTTCCCACGTGAGACAGAGTTGACCGTGTCCCGGGCCCCCTGCTGTGCTGTGTCATTGGCTGGGGGCTTCCAGGGATGAGACTCAAAATGTAGGTGAAGCCTGGAGTTGCTGACAGCTGTAAGCTGTCAGCTCACTGTACCCCTTGCAGCTGCTGACAAGGTATCTTCTGAAGGGAGATCTGATCAGTGCACGTCTGTGGTGGCCACAGCTGGCACTGTTGTCAGGAGACCCTCTTGCTATTATTATTCTGCCCCACCTTTTCATCATTGGGCTTATCCAAGGTCTTTATCACAACACGTAGTGAAAACATGGGACAATGGATCCAGAGACCTGGGGACTACTTCCTATCATTTGCTAAAAAAAAAATTGGGGACCGAGGACAGTTCATGCACCTGTGTCTTCTCAAATCTCTACGACCCCTCCAACTATGACACTTCAGTTTATGATTTGTTCTGGGATTGCCAGAGTTCAGCATAACATGCCTGCAGTTATCTCCTGTAGGACATGTGCCTTTTCATGCATGGCCTGGGGGCTGAGAGTAACGATGCTTCATGGCTTTAAATGCCCTTTGGGTTGGCCCCCTACTGCTCCTTTTCAGTTTCTGTGGATCCATGACACAGAAATTCTTCATCCAAGACCCTGTGTTCATGCCTTGTAGTTTAGGTACAGAGCACCCATTGTATTCTAGGCACTGTGCTGGATCTGAAGGTAAAGCTAAGGGCATAGTCCCTGCCCTCAAGGAGTGTAGTGGGAGGGCCCCATGACCATGCAATTGCCATGGGTGTGTGGAGGCTGTGGTCTGCCCGGATGCTGCAGTGGGAACACTGTAGCATGGGTTCCTACTCAGTCTTGCGGAGGGACATGGCGGTGAAGGGAGCTTTCCGGAGACAATATCGAAGTTGAGTCCTCATGGACTCAAAGGTTCAATGGGGAGAGAAGGGAAACCTTAATTATTTAGAGTATCTAAAGTATGAAGCGAGAAGACGGGGTCGGGAGGTGTGATACAGAATCCTGCTAAAGAACATATCCTGAGGCCAATGAGTGGCCACAAAACAGTCAAAAGCAGCAGCAGCAACAAACACCTGGCTTTCTCACACCTGCTCTAACACACTGGGTTGCAGGGAGAAAAGTTACCACAGCCACACCTGACTGTGCTCTTGGGCCATAGATCTTTAGAAGGCACGTGGGTGTGGCTGGTGAATGCAGCCGGAGACTTGGGTTTGTGAGTGTGTGTGGTAAGTCTGCCTATCTCAGCAAGATTCTGACGTGTGTTTTTCCCCCTGGGTGGCAGTTAGAGCTGTTACACACATCAAGGGCATGTCAGGGTAGTTAAGGCTCAGCACAGTATAATGGAAAGTGCACTGTCGGGGGGGGGGGGGGGGGGTTGAGACTGCTCAGTTCTCATTCAGATGGTACCACTTACTACCTTGAGTGACCCTGACAAGTGGAAGCCTTTTTCAGTTTGCTGAGCTTTCTTCCTGATTTAGAATAAGGTCCACTAATTTTATAAAGTGCCTTCCTATCTCACCCAGTGCCTTGTGTATATAGAGCAGTGGGTTCTCGAACTGTGCTCCCATAGCAGCATCACCTGGGAACTTGCTAGAAATGCAAATCCAAAATTACTGAATCAGAAACTCTGGGGGCGGGACCCAGAAATCTTGTTTTAACGAGTCCTCCAGGCGTTTCTTGTGACCGCTTAAGTTTGAAAAACAGAGATACGGGGTAAACGTTAATAAAAATTGGCTGCACTGAAGGGGAAAACACAAGCGTTCTAGCTCTACTTGCTGCAGCTTCTCAGTAGCACCAGGAGAGGGCGCCGACGGACCTGTCTTTCCTCTTGCCTTGCGGCAGAACCCAACGACAGGGTAAACACCAGAACAGTAAGTTCTGTTGCAGAAGTACATTACAAATATATGAAAAAGGACTTCAAAAGGCTGTGGTATCAAAGTGGCAGTTAAAGGGAAGGCAACGCTCAGAGTCGCAGCTGCAGAGGGCAGCGGCTGCATCAGCACCCTAAATTCCGGAAGCATCTTGGGCTGAATCATTTCTTTGCAGCATTTCTTCCAGCCCCTTTCCTTTGATATACAGGAGCCTTCAGACTTTCCTTTGTTCTTTTTTTTTTTTTTTTTCCACACGTCAGGTTTTAGCGCTGACAAACTCCCCCGGCGTCAAAGGCGTTAGATCTGCTAGCTGCCCCAGTCATCTCGGTTCCGCATTGTTCTGCAGCTCTTTGCAGGGTTCACTGCCAAGCGTGAGCAGGGATTGCCCCGGCTTTCCTGCTTCCTCATTCAGACCCCCAACCTTTACTCAGCCGCCGCAGCCCACCTTTTGATCTTTAGTGTTGCCTTTGTGTCCCGGCCTGCCTCTTTTCCCTTTATTCCAGCTTCATGATGGTGGTGGGGTGGGGGTGGGGGGCTCCCTCATTGTGGAGCCATTCACAGCCTGAGCTCCCTCACCCAGGGCTTTTGCAGCCACAGAGGTGGTGGGGCGAGCACCAAACAAGGCTCTGTATTCTGGGGTGCAAGAGGACCTTTCCACGCTTCCTTTTCACTCTCCCTGGCACTTGCCTAGCTGCCCTTTAAACTGAGTCACACATCAGGAAATCTGAGGACAAACACTTGATGACTTAGGGTTTTGCGTTTGTCTTAGCTATTCCCAAAAGAAATAGTTAACTCAAGAAAAGAACGGACATATCAGGGGCTTATCACAGTGTGTGTGCTATTAAGTGGTTTAGAAACCTTTCTGCAACTGTGTTCTGTAAATTTCATCCCAAAGCAAATGAAAAGATTGCATCTTTCAAAACAGCATAATTCAAAATAATGAGATTTCATTAGTTATTTTTAAAAGACTGTTTCTTAGAGCAGGTTTCAGTTTACAATAAAACTGAGAGGCAGGTACAGAGATTGCCATAGACTCTCTGCCTCCACAGGTGCATAGCTTCCCCCATTGTTAACAACACTCCTAAGATGGTCCATTCTTTAACAAGACTGAACCTACACCAACAATCATAATCACCCAAAGTCCATAGTTGACTGTAGACTTATCTCTTGATGTTGTATATTTTGTGAGTTTGGACAAATGGATAATGACGTGTATCCACCATTATGGTATCATACAGAATGGTTCTATTGCCCTAAAAATCCTCTGTGCTCTGCCTATTGATCTTCCCCCTCCCCCTTCCTTGGCAACCACTGATTTTTTTTTTTACTGTCTCCATAGTTTTACCTTTTCCAGAATGTCATGTAGTTGGAATCATACAGTATGTAGCCTTTTCAGATTTGTTTCCCCACTTAGTAATCTGCATTTAAGTTTCCCTTTGTCTTTCATTGGTTTTTAAATGTTCAAGGGTTCTCCTACTTTGGGGGAGCCAGAAAGGGGATTGTGCAGGGATCTGCACTAGGAAACAAATACCTATAGGTGTAAGAGAGACATATTTTCTACTTTCAGAATATATACAGTCACCGTTTCTCAGTTTATACTGAGGTAATCACATATCTTACTCTAAACAACAAATTCCAGGGGCACCTGGGTGGCTCAGTCAGTGAAGCATTGGACTTTGGCTCAGGTCATGGTCTCATGGTTTGTGGGTTCAAGCCCCGTGTGGGGCTCTCTGCTGTCAGAACGGAACTGACTTCGGATCCTCTGTCCCCCTCTCTCTGCCCCTTCCCTGCTTGCATGCATGCTCTCTCTCTCTCAAAAATAAATAAACGTTTTTAAAAATCTTACTAAACAACAGATTCCAATGGAAAATGCTCTACTGTTTTCTGTGAGGGCAGGAGAGGATAGGAAAAGGAAGGGTGAGATCACTGAAAGCATGGTTTTGTGATGACAGATTTAATGCACTGAACTCATATGCTGTTTTGTTCCTTAGGGCTAGGTTGTCTCTAGTTTGCAGTGAATATGTATTTAAATGATGGTGTGTAACTGCAGAGTTGTTATCTTGCCTTTAGAATAATAGAAAAATATAGAAGATGTATGGGCATTCCATAGCTGTTCTTGATTTGTCATTATGACATTACTGAGGTTTTTTGTTGATTAGTTTTTTGGTTTTTCCAGTCCCTGACAAAGAGTCTCTCCTTGACCAAACTCTACACAGGCTCCTTTGAGCTCTTTTTCAACTAGGCCTTGACTTTTGTCTCCGTGTGGTCCAATTTTACCAAGAATCGTTAAGTCATTTAACCAGAACCCCTCAGCCTCAATACCCCGTCACCGTTGATATCTATCCAAGTTCCTCATTCCTCATCATCCCCTGATGGTGTCTGATGACCCTGGCCTGCCTTCAGCAAGAATCCAGTCAGGTTTGGGGCACCTGTGTGGCTCAGTCAGTTAAGCGTCCAACTTCGGCTCAGGTCATGACCTCAGAGTTTGTGACTGAGCTCTGCATCCGGCTAGCTGCTGTCAGCACAAAGCCTGCTTTGGATCTTCTGTCTCCCTCTCTCTGCATCTTCCCTGATGTGCGGGCTCTCCCCACCACCCCTTCTCTCTCTCAATAATAAATAAATATTAAAAAAAAAACTTGTTGGTTTTCTCTTGCTAGAATCCCCTCTTACCCCTGATGTTTCATCTTAGTAATTTTCTACCCAATGACACAGCCCCCCTCCAGCCCCTTGACTATAAATTCCCACGTTTCCTTGCTGTATTGTACTTGAGCCCTGGATGCACCTGGTCCTCTGAGACCGTACTCAGCTGCCCGTCGCTCCTGTTGGGTGCAGCAGGGCTTCGTGACATTGACACTCCCAGGTTCGTGTTTCTCCTTAATACTGACTCAACCAAAGAGGTCTCTGTGCCTTCAGATCTCAGCTGTCCTAGGTTTGGCCCCATCACTCTAGTCTTATCCCCTCCAGGCTTCTTTACATAACCTTTAGACTGACTTGCTAAAGGAGTATGTGATCCTATACCATTTGGCTTAAAATTCTTCGACTCTTCAAAGGCCCCTTATTTCCTTTGGGATAAAGTTCAAATTCCAAGCGCTAGTAGCCTCTTACCAGACTGTGGTGGTGCAGTTTTGTGTAGGGGTTAAAGACATAGACCTTAGAGTCAGTCTTCTTGTGTTCAGATACTGCCTATGTCACATGCTAGCTATGTGACCTCGCTCTCTGGGCTTCAGTTCTCTTACCTATAAAACAGGCTAAGATATTCATTCACAGAAGGGCACCTGGGTGGCTCAGTTGTCTGAGCATCCGACTTCAGCTCTGGTCATAATCTTGTGGTTTGTGCATTCAAGCCCCACATTGGACCCGCTGCTGTCAGCCTGTCAGTGCAGAGCCCGCTTTGGATCCTCTGTCCCTCTCTCTCTGCACCCCCCAGACTTGTGCTCACCCAAAAATAAATAAATATTAAAAAATATATATTCATTCATAGAGGTGTCATGAGGATTAAATGAGTTCTAGCCAAAGCATTTAGAACAGAATTTGGCAGATGATAATCATTATGTAAGTCATTACTGTTATTTATCTTTTAGTTTTTTTAGTGTTTATTTATATTTGAGAGGGAGAGAGAGAGAGCACAAGCAGAGAAGAGGCAGAGAGAGAGGGAGACCGAGAATCTGAAGCAGGCTCCAGACTCTGAGATGTTAGCACAGAGCCTGACATGGAGCTTGAACTCATGAGCCATGAGAGCATGACCTGAGCCAAAGTCGGATGCTTAACCGACTGAGCCACCCAGGTGCTTCAAGATTGAGTCTCAAGCCATTCATTCACTTTTACCACACACTCCATCCAGACTGAACTACCAGTGTTCCCCTCGAATGTGCTCTATTTTGTGTTTACATTTGTACATGTGCTGTTGCTCTGCACGACACACTTTTCCTGTTTCTTCAATTAGTCTGACTTCTATTTGCCTTTCAAACTCAGCAGGATTTCATGTCAGGAGAAGACTTCCTTTACCTACTATAGGATTTAGATGAATCTACCATAGTGTGCCAGCAACACCTAGCATCACATGGATCACGCTGTCTTTTAACCTGTAGTTTACTACTGTTTCACTTGCAAGACTGGAAACTTTCAGAGGAAGGGATGCTTCTCAGGTTTTGCATCTCCAGAGCCTAGAACAGTGTTTGCAGAGAGTAAGTGCTCTGCAAATGAATCCCATTACTTGTGAAGCTGTGATTACGACTGTGGTCTCTTTGGCCATCTCGGGATCCAAGCTGACTTTGATTTGGTGTAAGCCCAGAGTAGTTAAAGCCAGAGGTGTCTCTGACAGTGACTCAGATTCTGGGTGGTGGACTCGTTGTCGGGGCTTTAGACCCTCCAGGGGTTCTTCTCCTGTGGGTACTAAAGCTTCTTATCTCCAATCCATCCAACCCATGAAGCCAGTACTGCCCACCAACCTTGAAGAGGACATGCTGTACTCTGGGGACAAAGAGCTGAAGAAAGACTTTCTTGCTGCAGAATTGTGTGATAGTGATGTAATAGGAAATATATATTTGCATAAGAGACTCTTAAAAACTGAGAACAAACTCAGGGTTGATGGGGGTGGGAGGGAGAGGAGGGAGGGTAATGGGTATTGAAGAGGGCATCTTTTGGGATGAGCACTGGGTGTTGTATGGAAACCAATTTGACAATAATTTTCATATATTAAAACAAACAAACAAAACAACAACAACAACAACAAAAAGGAAATATATATTTGGAGTCTAACCACCATTCCTGACAAAGGGCTCCTAAAAGCCTTGTGATTTCCTGAACAGAACGGGTGGTAAAAGGGTTTTTTGTTATAACTGGTCTTAGTTCCTGCCAGAGAGCTTCCTAAGACCCTTGGAATCCTGGAGTGGTGAGTGTCTTTTGGAATGTTAATGAGATGACTGGTGGCTAGAAGCACCTAGATGTTCAGGATGAGGGGTACTGGTTGCCAGAGGAACCAACTATGTGACTAAGGGTTAGAAATTTCAGCCCTCTCCCATTGGAAATGGGGCTAGAGATTGAGTTCAATCATCAACTGCCGATGATTTAATCAATCATGCTTATGTAATGGAGCCTCTGTAAAAACCCTGATAGAAGAGCTTCAGAGGGCTTCCAGGTTGGTAAACACATTGGGTTATGGGGACATGGTGGGCCTGGGGATGGCATAGAAGCTCTACACCCCTTCTCACATGCCTTGCCCTATGTATCTCTTCTATTTCACTGTTCCTAAGTTATATCCTATATAATATACTGGTACTAGTAAGTAGAGTGTTTCCCTGAATTCTCAAGCTGTTCTAACAAATTATTGAACCTACAGAGAGGGTTGTGGACACCCTGATTTATAGCCAGTTGGTCGGAAGTGTGGGAGGTTGGGACTTGGTGGGGACATCTTGTGGGACTGAGCCTTTGTCCTGTGGGGTCTGCACTAACTGTGGTTGTTAGTGTCCAATTTTAATGCTAGGACACCCAGTTGGTGTCTGGAGAGTTGGAGAATTGGTGTGGGAATGCTCCCCACTCCCTGATTTGGTGAGTAGTGAGTGGAAGAACACTTTTCCTTTTAGCAACCATGACTGACACATTCGAAAGAGATCACCGGAGTGTCTAAGAAGAAATACCCTGAGTGGCAGAGACTTCCAGTTATGTAAAAGTATTTTTCCTTTTACTTAGTAATTTATTCAGAATGGCAATGAATCCAGTCTAAAGACCACATTTTCTCTACACTTTGCAGTTAGGAGTGGCCTTATGAGTAGATTCTGGCCAGTGAAAGTGTTGCTTGATAAAGTATTGCTCCATACTTCTGGTAAGCCTTTGTAGAAGGGGAAGAGCAAAACTTGCTTCCTCCCTCCTGCCATTTGGAATGTGTGTGTGATAGCTGCAGCTGTAACAGCTATTGTGGGTCAAGAGACTCAGGCCCTCAGCCTAGAGGAGGAGTGAAAAGCTGAAAGGAGCAGGTCCCTGATTGCCTTAGAGCCACTGTAGCAGCCCTGGTTTGCCAACCTCTGGCTTTTTCCAAGGATCTTTTTGATTATCTGTCCCATTCAGTTAAACCGAATCCAACTGATCTGGTGTGTGATTTGTTCTTGCCCTAGCAGAAGCACATGGAAAACTTCTGAGTGAATTTGGCTCATGTCTCAAAATTAAGCCTCAGATGGACTCTCCAGTCTGTTCTGGGAGTCTGTGTATTCCCAGTCTGTGGAAACCTTTGGCAATCTCCTTGTCTTTGCTTATGTGTACCCTGCTGCCTCCTGTGTGATTCCCGACCTCTCTCCCTCAGCTCTCTGGACTCTTATGTCCTTCATTTGGATTTGCCCTCCTGTCTGGTGACAGCCCTACAGCCCAGCTTGTCTCACCACCAAGTCCTCAGACTCCAATCCTGCCTCGTTGATCTGTATCTATAACCCTTAGATACTCTCTCAGTACTCACAGGTAGAAACAGCATAAATGGTGGGAGGGAACTTGTAGAAGTACTAACAGGAATTTCTTCTTCTCTATGAGCCCACAGGACCTGCATTTTTTACATGAGCTTATTATATTTAAGGTTGCTGTGTCCCAACTCTCAGATGGGCACTTTCCGTGTTGGGGGAGCCCACAGGGACAGCCAGATATTTAGAGCCTACTGTGGAAGGCTGGGGGTTACTATTTCATGTCTGCCTGCTGATTTACGAGGGAAGCCATTTTGCAACCATCTTAAAGAGGCCATAAATTCAGGGAAAGCCACAGCCACCTGGCCTTGCACGCCGTCAGCGTGATCCCTGGCAGCTTGGCCTCACCCTTGGGACGTTTCCTTTCCCAACGCTAACCTTAATCACCAGCTTAATTAGAGTCTCTTAAAGATGATTACATCTTTCTCTGATGAGAACAGATCCCATCAGACTGAGGGCTAAACACCCTGCTCCCTGCTGCTCCCCACAGAATGACCCTGGCGTGCAAGGTTACCATTGCCTCGTTACACATCACATGGGGGAATTTGAGGTGGAGTGACGTGTCTTTCTTTCTCAAAGGGCTCCCACATCCAGGGTTGTATTTTAATCAACTTTCAATCCCAGGCAAATATGTGACAGCCCACTCGAGGGGTATAGGTTTGCTTGCTTGGCAAAAATTCAGGGGCTCCCTTTTAAGCTGGCTGGTGTTTCTCAATCTGGGTCCTTGGAAACGGGCCCGACAGCAGCAGCCAGGCTTCTCTCCACTTGCACAAAGGTGGCACAAATTGCTATTGTTTCTATGACAACGGATGGCTTCCTGCCCGCCGCTCCCCCCTCCCCCCCCATTTCCTAAAAGCTGCCTCTATGATGGACAGCAGAATGTGGAAGAAATTTGCGAGGCAGAAACTAGCCTGGTAGATTGCAGAAGCGTGCACAACAATTTTATTGTCTTTCTTGGTCTTGGCTCTTTGTCTCTGTGTTCTGTTCCAGCGTTTGCCATGCAAGTCACATAGAAATAGGAATAATAGCTACTAGGCTGAACGAAGAGAGTCCCCAGCAATTTGTATGCAATCTCATTTGAACTCTTGGATTTGGGAAGGCAGTTTTGCTTCCTTTTCTTTCTTTTTCTGTCTTTCTTCTTCTTCTTCTTCTTTTTTAATTCTGCTGTTCAGCCTCTTGTGCTTAATGAGGACTTTCAGAAGGGAAAGCCAACAAACAGCCAAACAAGAGTTCTCCCTTTAAGCAACTGCTTTCTAAATCCTTTATCAGAATATAGTTGTGCTATGAGGGTAAGAATCTCTATATTTGTAATCTACATTACATCAAACAAACCAGACGCTCTGGTGGCTGCTTTTTAACAGCAGTGGCATTTAACATCCTGTTTCATTAAGTGAGGAAACTGTAGGAAAAATTAATTTTCTGAGGATAATAATTACCTAATTAGTTAAGTAACTCTAGTCAGTGGTTCTCAGGCTGAGGACTGAATATCTGTGGAAAGACCTTAACATCAATGCAAAGTATGGCAAATCTATTTCATTAGAAGATCAGTATTGTCTATAGCCTGAATAGCTAGATAGGCTCCCACAGATTGGTAATTTTGTTTTTTCAACTCTATGTGGATGCTGCTCCAGATAGTAAAATGCAAATTCATTCTAAAATGTGACGATGTCAGCAGCAGCTTTGGTCATTATTTTCTCAGTCAATTGAAAAAATACAAACACCTGCCACCATGGGAGAGGACTCTTGGTATTTTAAAATATTCAGTGAGGGTTCTCATAAGCAAACTGTTTTGGGAACTACTCTATATAGTCTGAAGAGCTTGGTAGGGAAGTTTCAAGAACATTTTAGTGGCTGGGTGTCAGACATCTCTAGAAGTATTTTGAGATCACATAAGGAATCTGGGAAGTAATGACTGAGATCATTTCATAGAGAGATCTAGGTATGAAAGGTTAAGTCTTGGGTTTGAAATCACACAGCCCAAGGGGCAGAGTGGGGATGAGTCTTGCATCTAGTTTCCACCCCCCAACCCCAATTTTATTGAGAAATAATAAACATACAGCATTGTATAAGTTTAGGGGTACAGCATGATGGTTTGATTTACATGTATTATGAAATGATTACCACGATAGGTTCAGCTGGCATCCATCTTATATAGATACAATAAAAAGGAAAGAAAGAAAAAAGGAAAAAAATTATCCTTGTGATGAAAATTTTTAGGATTTACTCTCTTAACAACTTTCTTGTTATCTATAGTCATCAAATCCCCAGTACTTATCTTCTAACAGGAAGCTTGCACATGAGTTTGTACACATAAGCTGGAAGTTTTGACCACCTTCTTCCAATTCCCTTCCCAACCCTCCACTTCCGGTAACCACAAATCTGATCTCTCTCTCTTTTTTTAAGTTTATTTATTTTGAGAGAGACAGAGATAGTGCGAGCTGGGGAGGGGCAGAGAGAGAGGGACACAGAATCCCAAGCAGGCTCTGCACTACCAGGGTAGAGCCCGACGCGGGGATTGATCTGACTAACTGTGAGATCATGACCTGAGCTGAAACCAAGAGTTGCAAGCTTAACCGACTGAGCCACTCAGGTGGCCCCTGATCTCCTTTTCTATTATTATTATTATTTTTAAAGATTTCTCATATAATGAGGTCATATAATATTTGTCTTTCTCTTCTGACTTATTTCACTTAGCATAATGTCTTCAAGAGCCATCCATGTTGTTGCAAATGATAGGATTTCCTTGCTTTTTTTGGTTGATGGATATTCATCCATTGATGGACACTTAGGTTGTTTCCATGTCTTGGCTGTTGTAAATAATGCTGCTATGAATATGGGGTACAGATATCTTTACAAGTCAGTGTTTTTGTTTCCTTTGGATATATTCCCAGAAGTGAAATTACTAGATTTTATGGTATTTCTATTACTAGATTGTATGGTATGAGAATTTTGCTTACTGTTTTCCACAGTGGCTACACCAGCTTACATTCCTATCAACAGTGTGCAAGGGTTGCCTTTTGCCACATCCATGCCAGCATCTGTTATATTTTGTCTTCTTGATGATGGCCATTCTAACAGGTGTCAGGTGATGTCTCATTGTGGTTTTAATTTGCATTTTCCTAATGACAAGTGATATTGAGCATCTTTTTATGCACGTGTTGGCCTTTTGTACATCTTCTTCAGAGAAATATCCATACAGGTTCTTTGCTTATTTTTCACATTGGGTTATTTGGTATTTTGCTATTGAGTTATATGAGTTCTTTATATTTTTTGGATATTAACCCCTTATAAAATAGATGATTAACAAATATTTTTCCCATTTTATAGGTTGTCCTTACATTTTGTTGATGATTTATGTTCCTGTGCAGAAGCTTTTTAGTTTGATGTAGTCCCACTTTTTAATTTTTTATTTTGTTTTTATGTTTTAGGTGTTGTATAAAAAAATTATTTTGAAAGCCCAAGGAGATTTATTCCTGTATTTCAAAGTTTCAGGTTTTATATATAAATTTTCAATCCATTTTTTAAAATTAAGTAGGCTTCACACCCAGCACAGAGCCCATGGCAGGGCTTGAGAGTTCAAGCCCTGAGATCAAGACCTGAGATGAGATCCAGAGTTGGATGCTTAACTGCCTGAGCCACCCACGCATCCCAAATCTTTAATCCATTTTAAGTCAATTTTTGTGAATGAGGTAAGGCATGGATCCAGTTTAATTTTTAAAAAAATATTTATTGATTTTAGGGAGATCACAAGTGGGGGAGGGACAGAGAGAGAGGGAGACAGAGGATCCGAAGCAGACTCTGCACTGACAGGCTGACAGCAGAGAGCCTGATTTGGGGCTCAAACTCATGAATCATGAGATCATAACCTGAGCCAAGTCAGATGCTCAACCTCCTGAGCCACCCAGGTGCCCCCAGTTTCATTTTTTTTTAAACATGTGAATATTCAATTGTCTCAACATAATTTATTGAAAAGACTGTCTTTTCTCCATTGAGTATTCTTGACTCCCTTATCAAATGCTAGTTGACTGCATATGAGTGTGTTTATTTCTGGGCTCTTTATTTTGTTCCATTGGTCTGTCTGTTTTATGTCACTACCATACTGTTAAAAACAATTTTTTTTAATGTTTATTTATTTTTGAGACAGAGAGAGACAGAGCATGAATGGGGGAGGGTCAGAGAGAGGGAGACACAGAATCTGAAACAGGCTCCAGGCTCTGAGCCGTCGGCACAGAGCCCGACACGGGGCTCAAATTCACGGACAGCGAGATCATGACCTGAGCCGAAGTCGGCCACTTAACCGACTGAGCCACGCAGGTGCCCCACTACCATACTGTTTTGATGACTACCTTGATAGTATAACGAAATCATGAAGTATGAGGTCTCTTGCTTTGTTCTTCTTTCTCAGGATTTCTTTGGTTATTCAGGGTCTTTTATCATCCCATATAAATCTTAGAAGTGTTTATTCTACTTCCATAAAAAATTCCATTGGAATATTGATAGGAATTGCATTGAATTTATAGATGACTTTTGATAGGTACTATTGACATTTTAATGATATTAATTCTTCCAGTTAATAATCATGGAATACCTTCCCATTTGTGTATTCTTTGATTCCTTTCCTTAATGTCTTGTAGTTTTCAGAGTAGAAATCTTTTATCTCCTTAGTTAAAGTTATTACTAAGTATTTTATTATTTTTGATGCTACTCTAAGTGGGATCGACTTCTTTATTTCTTTTTCAGAAAATTTGTTGTTAGTGTATACAAATGGTACTGATTTTTGCATGTTAATTTTGTATCTTACAATTTGACTGCGTTTATTGATGAGATCTAACAGTTTTTTGGTTGTCTTTAGGATTTCTATATATAAAATCATATCATCTGCAAAAAGGGACAATTTAACTTCTTGCTTTCCAAATCTGATACTTTTAGTTCTTTTTCTTGCCTGATTGGCAAGACTAGGACTTCTGGTACCATGTTGAATAGGAGTGATGAGAGTGGGCATCCTTGTCTTTTTGCTGATCTTAGAGGAAATTCTTTTACCTTTTACCATTGAGTATAATGTTACTTGTGAGCTTGTCATGTATGGCAAGATTATTATTATAATAATATAATTAGGGTATATTATTATGTTGAGATATGTTCCTTCAATGCCTAATTTGTTAAGAGGTTTGATTTTTTTTTTTATCATGAATGGATGTTGAATTTTGTCAAGTGCTTTTTTTTCGGTGAGATGATCATGTGATTCTTTCATTCTACTAATGTGATGTATCACGTTGATTGATTTGTGTATGTTGAGCCATCATTGCATCTCAGGGATAAATCCCACTTGATCGTGTGTATGAATCTTTTAATGTGCTGCTAAATTTGGTTTGCTAGTATTTTATTGAGAATTTTTGCATCTTTACTCATTAGGGACATTGGCCTATAGTTTTTTTTTCTAGTATGTGCTCTTTTCTGGTTTTGGTATCGACTAAATGCTGGTCCTGTAAAATGAATTTGAGAGTGCCTTGATTCTTGGAAGAGTTTCAGAAGAATTGAGGTTAATTCTCTAAATGTTTAGTAAAATTCACTAGTAAAGCTATCTAGTCCTGGAGTTTTCGTCATTGAGAGATTTTTTTTTTTTCATTACTGATTCACTCTCCTTAGTAGTAATTGATCTATTCAGATTTTCTTTTTTTTTTTTCCTTATTCAGTCTTGGTAAGTTTTATGTTTCTAAGAATTTTTTCATTTATTCTAGGTTGTCCAGTTTTTGGCATATAGTTGTTCACAGTGGCCTCTCAACCTTTGAATTTCTGTTCTCTGTTGTAATGTCTCCTTTTTCATTTATAATTTTGTTGATTTCAGTACTTTTTCTTTTTCCCTTGATTATATAGTTGAAGGTTTGTCAATTTTGTTTATCTTTTCAAAGAACCAACTCTTGGGGTGCCTGGGTGGCTCAGTCGGTTAAGCAGTTAAGTGTCCAAATATGAGTCAGGTCATGATCTCATGGTTTGTGAGTCTGAACCCTGTACCAGGCTTAAACTGACAGTGCCAAGCCTGCTTGGGATTCTCCCTTTCTCCCTCTCTCTGCTTCTCCCATGCTCACTTGCATGCATGCCCTCTCTCTCTCTCAAAATAAATAAATTTTTAAAGAAAGAACTAACTCTTAATTTGGTTAATCTTTTCTATTTTTCTGTCCTCTATTTCATTTGTTTCTGCTCTAATCTTTATTGTTTTCTTTCTTCTGGTAACTTTAGGCTTAGCTTGTTCTTCTTTTACTGGTTCCTTAATGTGTAGATTTAGATTGTTTATTTCAAATTTTTCTTTTCTGTGAATGTAGGTGTTTATTTCTGGAACTTACCTCTTAGAACTGCTATTGCTGCATCCCACAAGTTCTTACTTGTTGTGTTTCTATTTCCATTTGTCTCAAGAAAAATTTTTTCAAAAAATTTTTAATGTTTATTTACCTTTGAGAGAGAGGGAGAGACACACAGTGTGAGCAGGGGAGGGGCAGCAAGAGAGGGAGACAAAGAATCTGAAGCAGGCTTTAGGCTCTGAGCTGTCAGTACAGAGTCTGATGCAGGGCTCAAACTCACAAACTGTGAGATCATGACCTGAGCTGAAGTCAGACGTTCAACTGACTGAGCCACCCAGGCGCCCTCAAGAAACTTTTTAATTTCCCCTTTAATTTCTTCTTTGATCCATTGCTTGTTTAGGAGAGTGTTGTTTCATTTCTATGTGTTCATGAATTTTCCAGTTTTATTCTTGTTATTAATTTCTGGTTACACACCATTGTGGTTAGAGAAGATACTTGGTGTGATTTCAATCGTCTTGAATTTGCTAAGGCTTGTTTTGTGGCCTAACATGTGACCTATCCTAGAAAATGTTCCATATGCACTTAGTAAGAATGTATATTCTATTGTTGGTTAGAGTTTTCTTTGTATGTCTGTTAGGTCCATTTGGTCTACAGTGTTGTTCAAATCCACTTTATCCTATTGATTCTCTATCTGGATGATCTATTCATTGTTGAGAGTGAGGTATTAAAGTCCCCAACTATTATTGTATTACTGTTTATTTAACCTTTTAGCTCTCTTAAATTTTGCTTTATGTATTTAGGTGCTTCAATGTTGGGTGCATAAATATTTATCATTGTTGTATCTTCTTGATGTATTGACTGCTTTATCATTATATAGTGACCTGGGCATGGGCTCTAGGGCTGGCAAAACTCCTTATCTGAGGATTCTAATGAGCTAGAGCTATACTTCACCGAGTGCCCTGGTCATAATGTGTCCCTGGCTTGGTTCTGCAGATGAGCAGAACTTCTGGTTGGGATTATGACTTGAGCACTGCAGGTATGAACTTGGTCTGCCAAGATCCATGTGCTGGTTGTTGCGAGGTCCTCCTCACTTCTCTATCACACTCAGATTTCCAGTGGTTGAGTCCCACCGATTCCCCTAAAACCTCCATGGTGCAAGTTCAGAGTAGCGGCCCCTGCAAAGTGACCCACAACACTGAAAGTCTGCTCAGAAGGAGACTTCATAATATTCAGAGCCCTCCACGGCCTACCTTTGTATCCTTATCTCTCTTGGTTCAAATTCTTGGGCTCTTCCCTGCAGTCAAACCAGTCTACTTATAGTGTCAGGTCTATGGGTTCTTTCTCACTTAGTTTCCTGTCACCTAAATGGGGACACACTAATAGCAGAGCAGAAAGACTGACTTAAGAGTGGTGTAACTTCTCTATGCTTCCGTTTCCTTTGTAAAAGAACAACAACAACAACAAAAGATAGAAAGCATACTTGTAAGTTTTGAGGTATACATTAGCTAGTAGAGGTATTGAGGTGAGTTGACTGGTACTCATATAATGGACATTCAGTAATGAGTGACCTGTAATTACTGAGAGCGCCCTTCTTCAACTATGACCATTCAAGCCCTGCCATTTCACCAAGATTTTGCCTAAACATTTTTAAAATTGGAAAGAGCTTCCCAGTTGCTCCTAGCCCACAGTGATTTTTTACTGTTCTGAACTATCCAGTGCACTTATTTGACAGTTAACCTGGTAATGTTTTATGATATTTTTGTACTCTTGTGTGCACAGACGTTTTAATTCCATCTTTTGTTACATATAACTTTCCAATGGAATTTCCTCTGTTGCCTGTAAGATTCTGAGACCCTTGTGACTGTGGCTTAAATATCCTTTAATCTCTAGTGTCCTGTAATGTGCTGGTTTCTTGGTAGGTGTATCAATAAGAGCTGTTTTACTTAATAAATGAATTTCTAGTGTTGATTGTTGCAGTCCTAGACAGAGTGAAAGGATCTTGTTGGGGACATGTGGATAGTCTTTTGTGCAGGTTTTGAGGTATTAGAAGGTATTACTACTCAGAATCTAAGCTCATGGTTATGAAAGAATTGATGGGGCTGGGAATGCTGAGCCTGCTGGCATCTCAGCTCCCCACCAGGACCATTTGAACACTTCACATTAGTAATAAGTTCCTCGCAGGGTAGTGTGGGCTTCCCATGAACAGCTAATTAGGGGGAGCAGGTTCATTACTGCAAAGTGGTTGAGTTTAGAACAAGCTAAATAAGAAGATTAAAATCATTTCAGAGGAAACATTTCATGGGATATTAATACATTGGCTGTAAATAATGAAAGATAATGAGAGCATTAAATCCTAGCAACAATATATTAACTGCAAGGGAACTAATTTGTAAATGAGTGCTTTGCTTCTCTCTGAGACGTGTTTTCATGTGCTGACAGGAATGCTGAGAATGGCCACCAAGGAAACACCTTTGGTAAGATTTGAGAGTAGCTTCTAATAGCTTAGTTGTCTTGGGCTTATTGCAATGTTTGGGCTTGGATTCTTTAGCAGTGAAAAATAAATACCCTGAAGGGGAACGAAGATAAAGGTTTTGGTTCTTTTTTTTTTTTTTTTTTTTGTAGGAATTAGTAACATTCCCTTAATGGAGATGAGAAATTCACTGGTTGCTTTCTCATAGTATATTTTTTTATGTCACGCCCAGGAGTAGATGCCAAGTGCAGGGCTGTTACGGACATCCATAGGTGGGTAGGTACGGGACAGAGGAACGTCGGTGGTGGCAGTTTTCCAGAGTCTAGTTTAACCCTTTTTGTAACAAGGGGTAGCAAGAGTGGGGCAGGTGCTTGGGGGAAAGGAGTTGGGATGAAGACAGGTAAGCCCCCAGGCTCTCTTCCCTTGTCCCTAATTTGTTCCAGAAGTCACCTCACTGTGAAAGCAAGAAGGGACTAGGTATCCAGAAGGGCTAATGGAGTGACAGAAAAAAAAAAATCACTCATGGTTTGTGTGGCTGGGCTCTGACCATACTTTATAATGAGAGTTTAAAGACTGTTCTCTAGAGCCTATCAAAAGAACAAGCTGTGTTTTGTGAAATCTGGTGTCAGTGGGTAAAGGGAGGTTTGAGCTCTCTCTGACATTTACCTCCCTTCCTTTTTATTGACCTCAAATTTGAGTTAAATTACTATTACTTAACCTAGTCCAGCTCTTTGCTCTTCTTGCTAAACATCCCTCAACCTCTCCTTTAATTTTATGGAAGCAGACATAGAGACATGAAGGTAGATTAGTGATTTACTATGGCTACAAATTAGTAGCTGAACCAAGAATAGAATACAAAACTAGGGATGAGCAGTTATTTGCTTTAACAATCACATGTTCTTTGTTATCAGCGAAGGACTTATTATGTTGCTAGGATACATTCTGGTCACTGTTGAAGGGCATTGTTCTATGTACAATGAAGACACTTGGCTTGATTCATTGCCTTGGAGTCTTCATAATTATATTATTTCTTCCTCCAGTTCACAAAACTTTATAATTCATCATGAGTGTTTTAGTCAATATTACAAATGAGAAAGATCCTATAGACTACAGGTTTCCTGCGGGACCTTCTTTGTTGATTACAAATCCAGTTTCACTAAATCTTGGCAAGGATAAAGCCATGATCTCAAGTTCATAGAAGACCTCACATTTCTCTTATTGTTTTCTATATTGTCCAGGAAATTCAGTATTATTATTGGAATGTCAGATTATATCTTTTGAGTTACACACACCCCAATATACAGGGATAAACTTAGATATTTAGTAGAGTCTCATTTTAAAGAATCAGATGACTCCCTGAACCTTTTCTTTGCATCTTAAACAATCAGGCAGCAAGAATTGGGAAAGTAACACTTTCCAAAGCAACACTTTCTTGCACAGAAATTTGAATGCTGATTTGTTCTGTAATCGGATTTTATTGGAGTCTAATGCAGTTTGGTTTATGATCCTTAAAAAAATAGTATTAACTATTTTCTGTTTTTTATCTACCCTTTTGTTAGATAATGAACGGTAAGTAGGTTTTTTCCCCTCTCTCTGTGAAGAGTAAAGACAGAATGTTCCAAGCCCATAAAAGCACTAGTACCATTTAGAATCCAAAATGTGAAAGGTTCAATGTAATTAACACAGAGTATCAGTTTGCTTCACAGCTTTTTAAAATTGACATATCATAGACAGTTGTACTGTTCCTCAGTTTGGTAACATTAATAAACAAGTGCTTGTAATTTAAGAGTAATTATGAATCCATCCATGTGTGATTTTCTAATGAAGTCAAATAAAGAAATCAGCAGTTGGGAGGCATTCTTTAGTTTTTAATTAGGAAACTAGCAGCAAGTTTAAGGTCTCAATTTTTATCCAATTCTTCCTATTGTATTGCTCTTATGTAATGGTATGATAAAGTCATTGCATTAAGAGAATGCTGAGTTTGACAGCACAATACTGGGAACTATGAAATCTTTTTTTTTTTTTTCCTGCCACATTCAGAAGCCGTACTATTAATCATGTAATATATTTGCACTTGGCAGAAATAAAATGCTTTGAGATCCTTGGACAGAAAGTGCTGTAGAAAATCATAGCACACTTCATTCTTCCAAATACTTTGTGAGGAAGACGTGTGGTATTATTGGACTTGTTTTGTATCTAGAGACATTTGACAACGTAACTGACTTAACCAAAGTCACAGTGTAAGATAGGAAAAGAAGATAGGTGTTGATTCTTGACACCTTCAAAAGACCTATCGATCAAAGCTGATTTATTACTCACTGAAATAGGGAGAATGCCCCCTTGATAATGTCTAGGATCTCAGAAGAGAAAGGTCAGAGGCAGAAATTTATAGGATTTGGAAATCTGTTTGAAATTAGAGCAAATTTCAGGGTGGGGATCTGAATAAGATATGGTAAAGTGCAAGTTATGCTTTAGGATTGGTGGACTAAGAATGTACAGCCTTTATACCCTTGTCTTCCTTGGCAAGACTTTTCTGGAACAAATAGTAGAAGCATATTAATTTAAGAGCCTTCTTTCTGTTGCCCCTTCCCTTCAGCATAGAGGGTGACAGGTGGGAATGGCATAGTGAGACAGAGGTAAGTAACCTTTATGTTGTGCCAGGTGTTGCTGATGGTTTCTTGCATTATTCAGTTCTCACAACCAATAGAACAATAACTAATGCACAAATTTTTCTATTAACCATAGCATGACATACTGTAACATTCCCCACAGAATAAACAAGCAAATTCCCTACACAGCAGTGTGAGCCACAAAAGTGGGATTTATTTAATGAATGAATTTATTTATTTTTAAGACTTTATTTATTGATTTTGATCGCTTCTCGGCCTTTTGACTAAGATCAAGTGTATTTATTGATTTTGAGAGGGAGAGCACATGCATGCACAAGTGGGTGAGGGGCACACAGGGACGGAGAGAGACAATCCCAAGCGGGCTCCACCCTGTCAGTGTGGCCCACATTGGGCCCCATATCAGGCTTCACACTGGGCTCTGTGTGGGGCTCCAGCCCAGGAATCATGAGATCATGACCTGAGCTGAAATCAAGAGTTGGAAGCTCAACTGACTGAGCCATCCAGGTGCCTCTGTAAGTAGGGTTTATTTGATCCTCATAATAATCCGAGAAGTCACACAATATTATTATGTCCATTCTACCGATAAGAAAACTGAGGGATTTCTTTCTGAGCTCTAGTTTATCCCTTAGAATCAGGTTCCGGCTCTCTTCCAGATACTGTTTCCAACCTTACCCTGGTGATTTTTTGTGTTCTGCTCAGATTATGAAATCTTCCTTCCACCAACATGGATTCCCGGGTGTACAATCTCTTCCAATTAACCTTTCTTGATCTCACCCTACTGTATAGACTTTCACAAACTACGTTATAGAGTTTTCCAAATGCTCACAACTTCTCTTGCTTTGAAATAGTTTCCTTACCTAGGTGAGCCAAATCAGCTTCTTGTCTTTCTTTCCTACTCCACATACTTTCCCTACCTCTGCTATTCTTTGTCAGGACTTTGCCTAACCTTAGAACTAGTCCAAGGTCACTATAGCCACATAGCCAAGCACAACATGCTGGCATCTATTCAACAGCAGTATTAATATATCCTGCAGCCCTCAACTCAACACAGTTCTACATCTAGAAGGCAGCCTTATAGAGTTAAATGTGATGATTAAATTAATGTTTCGACTTGACTGGATCATAGGGTGCACAGATATTTGGTCAAACATTATTTTGGGTGTGTCTGTGAGGATGTTTCTGGATGAGATGAACATTTGAATTGGTAGAGCAGATTGCCCTCCCTATTGTGAGCCTCATCCAATCAGTTGAGGGCCTGAACAAAACAAAAAGACTGAATAAGAGAATTCCTTTTTCTTGACTCTTTTTGAACAGAGGTGTCTGTTTTTTCCTGCCTTTGCACTCAAACTGAAACATCAGGTCTTCCTGGGTCTCCAGCTGAATGCCTTCAGACTAGAACTACACTATTGACTCTCCTGGGTCTCTTGCTTCCTAACTGCAGATATCTGAGCTTAGAGGCAGGTGGGAGGTAGTTATAAGGAATTGGCTCAGGGGTGCCTGGGTGGCTCAGTCGGTTAAGCGTCCAACTTCAGCTCAGGTCTTGTTCTCAGGGTTCATGGGTTTGAGCCCCATGCCGGACTCTGTGCTGACATCTCAGAGCCTGGAGCCTGCTTTGGATTCTGTGTCTCCCTCTCTCTGCCCCTCCCCTGCTTGCACTGTATCTGTTTCTCTCTTAAGAAAACAAACTTAAAAAAAAAAAAGGAATTCGCTCACATACACAGTGATGGAGGCTGAAGAATGAAAGGCCTTCAGGCTCTATCTCTACAGCTATGCACAGTTCTTAAAAGCAAGGGCAAACTCTTTGCCACAGGCTTCAACGACTTGATTTGACTCCTATCAGTTTCCTCAGCTTTACCCCACACCTCAGCTCCCACCAAGCACCACCTCCCAACCATGGTGCTTTTTGCCTTGAAGAAGACAAATTCTTATACTCCCTAGGGCCTTAGCATGTGCTGTTGCCTCTTGCCACTGGAGTTATCCCACATCCTCTTCATTGGGTTGGCCCCTTCTCATCTTTTACGTCTAGCCTCCAGTGTCATTCCTAGGACAGTTCTCCTCTGACTGGTCTATCCAAAGTGACTGTGGCTTATTCCTCCTGTCACATTATCACCTTGCCTTGTTTATATATTTTATAGCAGCTCTCACAATCCATAATTTTCTTAATTAATGTAAGATCCATGAGGGAAGATATCATGTTTGTCTTGTTTTCAGTTCTGCGGTACTTATCCAAGGCCCAACAAATAGAATGTGCTGCAGAGGCATGTGTTGAATGAATTATATTTATTGTGTACCTACATGTTCCTTTTAATTAATACACTTTATCATATGCCCTCTGAGAACAGAGCCCAATGTTAGGTACATGGAAAGACATAAATAAAGTGGTGTTATTGGGTCTTACATTACAGGAACTTGGACAAGTCTTTTTACCTTTCTGGAGCTCATCTCCTTTGTAAATTGAGAAGATTAGATGCAAAAAAGAGTACAGCCTTTTATTTCTTCCACACATTTATGGTCATGGCACATTCCCCTTAGTAATTTCTCTCATTGAGTGCAGTGAATTTTGCAGAATTGTTCTGTGGATTCTTCAACCCTTTGCCTTAAAAATAAATGGACTCTGTTATCCCCCATCATTCTCAGAACATTTGTGCTACGTTTATGATATCTGCCTTCATACAAAAGTAGTTGTGTGAGTTATCCTGTAGCCATTCCAGGATATTTTATCACATTTTCAGTGGCAAAAATATAAAATACAGGTGAAATACTTTAAAGACACTTCTTTATTAAGAACATTCTTTATTAAGTGATCTTTATGTGCTAAATATTCTGCTAGGTTCCTTGGAAAGAGTAGTGAAAAAAACACATCTAAAGCTTACTCCTATGGACCTTTTAGATAGGTGGGTGAGGTAGACATTATATAAATGATTGTAAAAATGGATGTATTATTATAAACAGCTAAGTTATCTGAAGGAAGGATGAATTTCTGTGAAAATGTATAACAAATGAGCCTGACTTAGACAGGGGTGGCAAGGAGCCTTCTGGGAGAAAGTGATGAAGCATAAAGGATGAGTAGGCTGTTAGCTTGGCTGGAGGTGGGAGAGAAAAGAGGAAGGGAGAATATTTCATGTAGAAGGAGTAGCTTGTACTAAAGCCCTGTGGGAGAAAATAATTGCTGAACTGAAGGAAGGTGTTAGTGGGGTTGGAGACTAGAAAATAAGAAGAAGATGGTACTATTTGATGCTTGAAAGGTGGGCAACGTGCAGGAATGTAGGACCTTGTAGTCAACATACAAGATATTGGTATTTGTGATTTGTGGGAAGTCAATAATGGCTTTTATAATGGTGCCACCATGATCAGCTCTTGGTTTGGAAAATGTCACTCAGGCTGCTATGTGGGGAATGTGCTGGAGACAGGTTAGTGTGTAGGATGACCAGTTGGTAGTAGACCATTGTAGAAGCTTTTGCAAGAGATGGTAGCATAGATTAGGGCATGGCAATGGAATGGGTTAGCAGTGGACATAATTGAGAAATATTTAAGCTAGGATTCTGGTTTGATGCCATTCACTAACATTGAGAACACTGGAGTAAGATCAAGTTTTAGGGGCAGATCATGAGTTCAGTTCTGTACATGTTGAGACTGAAATGCCTGCAAGCTATTCAATTGGAGATTTAGACGTATTATTAAACCTATTATTTGGAAGCTCAGAGAAGAGGTTTGATCTTGAGAGTCTTCGGGACTGGAAATGCTAGTCAAAGACATGGGCCTAGATGAAATTGCCCAAGAAGAAAACAAATTGTAAGAAAAGAAGGTGGTAGAGAGCACAATCTCAAGACACTCTACCATGGAGCCTGTTAAAGGACAAAGAGATAGCAAAGGAGGCAGAGATCCAAGACTAGAAAGGAAGGGGAGGGGAGTGGAGTGTCATGGAATCCAAGAGAAGGAGTGTTTTAAGCTGGAGAGACTGGCACGTGCTGTCAGGCAGGCTGAACACTAAAAAAAAATTCTCTCTGGATTTATTGACATGTAACTGGAAGGCTTTTTCAATGGTGTGTCGATCATAGAAGCCATCTAGGTGTAAGTTTTAGTAAGTGGGAGGTGAGAAGTGGAAATTGGATTTAGTCAACTCTTAAGAGACCAGCTGTGAAGGAAAGTAGAGGAATTAAATGCTGTGGAGTGATGAGGGAATTTTTTTTTTTTTAAGATGGGATAATCTTGAACATGTATAATGGCTAATGGGAAGGATCCAATTGAAAGGAAGAGGTTGATTTATATAGGAGAGAGAAGGTCTCAGAAACAGGGGAAGGTAAAGCCTCCACAGAGTAGAGCTGGCCTGGGGAAAGGGTCACCTTCTCTAACATAAAAAGAAGAATGAGGCATAAATATGAGCATACACGTTTGAAAATTCATTGATTATTTCTTCTTTATAATTATGTACTCATTGTTGTAATTCTTCTAATCCTTGACTTTAGGGGAGGGAAGAGATCTTCCCAGTTATTTTGCTTCCCTTTTATTTTAAAGAGCACTTACAGCATCATTAAACCTTCTGTTTTCTTCATTTTGCTTCCCAACAGCTTCATTAACATTTTCCTTTATTTGAATTCTCATTCATGACCTTCTATATAGGATGGAGACAAATTGCTTAATACCGCAAAATTAGCCCCTCTAACAAAATATTTATGCTGTTTTCAAAAAGATACAAGACAAAAAATAGACGTGTGTAACTTTTTCAGAAAGTGTATAAACATGACAAGTGACTAAAATTCTGGATTTGTAATGATTGCCTTTAGTTTCTAGATTAAAGCAAGCATTCTTGCTGGTTGCAGAGAAACCAATTAAACAGGCAACTTATTGAAAGCAATTGTGAGTTTGGGAAGGGACCAAGCGAATAGAAAATTGTGTAATTTCAAATATATAATGCCTCAATTCTTTGTGTTGGTTAAGTCTCTTTAACCTTCTGTGATAGGAAACCTGCCTAGAATTCTAATTACTCCTGTGTCCAAAAACTTCCAGGGATACAATCCAGTCAGAGCATTATTTGCAATTTGAGCACTGAGCAATTGATCAGTTCTATACAGGGGTGAGCCATTTTGTTTCCAAGACAACACACAGTTGGACTTCAAAATCATCGATCTGGTTGCTTTGGCTGCCTTAATGGTGAAATTAGATTGATGGCGCATGATCTGACAATCGTTTGGTGATCTCTATTAGTCTTGGTCTTTCCACTGTAGGCTTAGCTATGCACCATCCCTACATCTTTACCGTCAAGGTGAATCTGTTCTGCTGATCATCTTTACAGAGAAGACGTTTTAATTCTAAGATCATTTCCTTACTCCAACTTCAATACCTGCAAAATAGGCTGTAAACTAGAACTCAAGGAGTAGAATCATCCTGTCTCTCAGCTACCCTTCATTGTCATCACCAACTCCCACACCATTTCCCTTTAAAAGATGACCTGGCTGCAAAAAAAAACCAAAAAACAAACAAAAAACCAGTTACTCAAGGAGGCATCTGATTTCACTCTCTTTGCACTCTTTTTTTTTTGAATTTTTTTTCAACGTTTATTTATTTTTGGGACAGAGAGAGACAGAGCATGAACGGGGGAGGGGCAGAGAAAGAGGGAGACACAGAATCGCAAACAGGCTCCAGGCTCTGAGCTATCAGCCCAGAGCCTGACGCGGGGCTCGAACTCACGGACCGCGAGATCGTGACCTGGCTGAAGTCGGACGCTTAACCGACTGCGCCACCCAGGCGCCCCACTCTCTTTGTACTCTTGACCAATCGTGTGATACATTTCCAAAGAGTTTGTCAGATTTTTCTTCAATGTTTTTTCTTCCGAAAATGGCAAATCTCTGGGTATAGCTTCAGGCTGAAGTTCCACTCGAGTTTATGAATGGGACAGGTCACCATGATGTGCAGGACAAACTTTCATGGAGAATAATCAATTTGAATTTAACTTTGAAGATGGCCATGGGGAGAGTAGACAAAGTGAGAGAAATGGGTTTCCTAGATGGGGAAAGAGTATTATCAGAGCATCCAGTGAAGGAATGGCATGGCAGTTGGGGAAGACAGAAAGTCAACCAGATTGCTTGAACTAGAGAAGCAGAGACAAACAAGGAATAGTCAGTAAGTGTTATCTTGAGCACCAACCTGAGGTAATTGGCATTGGCTGTCTGGAATGGTATATGGAAAAGATTCTGAAACAGACTCTGTGCTGTGGAATGAGTACTGTGAATGCTTTGTAATGTCTGCCAAGGGTAAAGTGGGGAGGCATTGGCACATGTGCCATGCATATGGTATTCCTGCTATAGATATCCTACTAATGGAAACTATGAAAAGAGGTGTGCTTATAGGATATTCCAGAGAAGGTTTGGAAGCTTGATTCTTTTTTCCACTTCTTATCATTGGAAAACACTAAGTAATTTTTCTTCTCTATGCTTCATTTTCTTTCTTAGAGTCATTTAAAAATATCCTTACATTGCAAGATAAGGTAGATGAGGTTTTGCTACACATGCACACACACACACACACACACACACATAATTGGTGTGATGTTTTTTGTTCTCAGAATGAGTTCCTATTCTAGATCTGAAGATGAAAATATTTGTTAAGACAAAAAAAAATTAAGTATCAGCTTGCCCAATCATTTTATTTTACAGAGAAAATAAGGTTCACATTGATACAAGTAGCCAATATATAGTAAAGTTGATAATGACCAGACATTCTACAATGAGGTATATACTCTATAACCTTGCTTCTCAAAGCCTTTGCTGTCACATCAACATGTTGAAAATATTAATACTTCTCTTGATGCAAATACCAGTTCCTCAAATATCACCCATACAACCTGCTGATAAGATGAAGCTTAGTTTATTGTTTACACCGACACAGAAGTTTGGTAGTATCTTGGAACGGAAAGGCAAGATCAGAATTTATTGAGAAGTGGAATTTTCGTTTAGGCCATGTACCTCAATAAAGAAACATCAGTGGGATTGGGTAAGGATCATGCTACAACAGTCCAGGATTGATGGGAACACCAAGGCAAGGATTTTAAGGCAGCAGATTCCAGGACTCTTAGGCCACTCATTGTCTGCCAATACTTTCCATCGAAGAGTTGATGAGTCTTTTGGAAAGTTTCTGTACTGAACAACCAAATAATTCATCTGACCAAGAGGCTCCTGAGAAGTAAAGCAATACTAATGTAGTGAAATAGCAAAATCATGTTAATGTGGACAATAAGTTCTGGTTTCTATTCTCAGTGTCTTGACTGAGTGTGAGAGTAGATAATTTCAGTTCTTATTTCATAGCATGTACTACCATAAGCTGGCGAGGTAGCTCATGGATGCAGTGGACCGGTAAGGGGCTCTGGCAACCCAGGCCTGACCTGGCCAAATCTGAGGGCAAGAGAGATATATTTACTGTCATACCCATTTGTGCCCCAACTGGTCAGCATACTGGCTTAATGTCTCTGTCTTAGCAAAGAGATAAATACAAACATTTCCATGGCAGTATTGTTTTTAAGAACATAAAATTGGAAATAACTTCAATACCCATCTTCAAGAGAATAAATTGATAAGTTGTGATATATTCAAATAGAATGGGATATTGGACAATAGTGAAGAAGAATGAGTTAGAGCTACACATATCAATATGTGACTCGTAAATAGAATCTTAAGGCAAAAAACCAAGTTGCCAAAGAACATATACAGTATTATAACCTTTACATACACAAAACTTTTGTACATTTTGGGTAGCATAAACACCTGTGAATGCATGTAAAAGATGAACTGTGGATGGTGGTTATCTCCTCAATCTGGGAGAAGCTCCACGGGGGACTTCACCTGCAATGCTAATGATACTTGTAAAGTTAGATGATAACTTCACAGGTGTTTAACATATTCTAATTTTATACCTTTCATATACCTTAAATATTTCCTAATAACTTTTCAAACATTAAAAAAAAATTTTTTTTAAGATGTCAAGGCTTAGATAAGTGAATAACTTTCCCAAAGCCCAACAAATCAGACATCTGGGTTTTTGCTCCTCTGGGGAAAAGTGCCTTAAGTCCTAGTGATTAGCATGTATGTGTGTGTGTGTGTGTGTGTGTGTGTGTGTGTGTGGTGGATCCAGGAGGAGGGAACACATTCATGGTGATTCAGTCAACACTGTTGCCAGCCTCTGGGCACCAGGTTTTCCTGTACATGTCTTCAATTGTCTGCTGCAGAGAGGTTAGTAGTTGCCATAATTCTCTGAGGACAACTATCCTGGGAAAGAGTTGGAAATAGATGGGAGTGGAAAAGAGATTTGAACCCACTAATATTTTATGAGACAAGACCATCAATTGTTCCTTGTGAATTGAGAGAGTGATCTAATTTGGGGGCCTGGGGCTACAGGTTGCCTGAGTGACAACTTCTCAAGCCAGAAATCAGGTTAGGGTAGCCACAGTTAGGCTATAAATGCAACATTTAAATAATAAGGATGAATAAAACAAGAAGAACACCTGGGATGCATTTAAATTTTTACTGAAATGTCCAATAGAAATGCCTGCTGGATTCCTATTGATTTTTAAAATGAGTTTGGTAGTGTTTATCAATGCTATTTTAGTTCAATGAATCTACCACTTAACTTTCTACAGCATAACAAAGGGGGAATAAGTGAATGTTCGTGCAGAGATTGGCTTGCCTCCCACTTTGACATGGAACCAGTGCTGCTGAAGCTCCAGCAAACTTAGGGTGATTGACAGCACATGCATAAAGCAATTATTTTCAGTATCTCTACTTTGCAATTACCTTAAAATTTGAAAACGGATAATTAGTTCCTAATTCTTTAGTCAATAATAATAATAATAATAATAAACCAAACCTCAGCCTTTGAGCTAGGCTGAGCATGGCAGTGTTATTCTGAACCTTTCCAAACACTCCAGTTAACCTGTTATATGCCAAGTGGCTTAGATCAAAAAGGTATCAAGTATTTTAACTTGTAATGATGTTAAAATACTTGATATCTTTTTTGGTATCAATGCACATATATCCCAACAAATCAGATGAATTCATTGGGGTATGTGTGCATTTGATGCATATGGTAGAACAATCTTTTCTTTGTCCTCTTTACCTAACTCTTAAACACTGTGGATTTATGAGCCCAAAGATCACAGTTAAGGCTTTGTGGAGGGAGAATACTAGGGTTCTTAGAAGTCACGGTAATACCTTTCACAGAGTCTTTGAACTCAAGGAAGGATGGCGTGTGTGAACTCATGCTTCCTTGACAGGTGCTCTAACCCACAGTAATTTGTAGATTTTTCACTGAGGACTGAGAGAGCAAAAAAGAAAACAATATCTTCACAATAACAGACTGTATCAAATTTAAGGTGATTTTGTGAAAAGTTCACTGCCAAATAAGAATTACCAAATAAAAATCAGCCAATGACATAAAGACATCTCAGGAATGCTCTTTGCTTAGAATTTTGGTAACAGAGGGAGTCTTGGTATATTATAAAATGAAGATCTTAGAAATACTTAGCTTAGATTAACAAAGACTAGCAGTAACATTGCATACAGAAAGCTTGAAGTCCCTAAGCAAAAAAACAGTACAATTCATTTGGAAGAAAATGCATCACTGCTGTGACGTTAATTACTAATTTCCAAGTTCCAATTTTTAGTATATATGCTGCTGTCAGTGCAAGCCCCTAATTTCCCAGTTGCTTAATGTGACACTAATAATTTGTAACTTGAATTATGTTCGTGTGGTTTTTATCTTTAAGCAAATAATCTTTTGAGTGTGATTTATTTTGCACATACGGATTCTTTATCAAAGTTCTAAACAAATGTTACTTTTCCTCCCTGGCTCTTTGTCTCTTTTTTCCTCCCTTCTTCTTTGCTGACTTTCCTTCCTGTTCCATCCCTTGTGCTCCTCACTCATTTGTTCTTTGGGTTCCATAACTAAATAAAATCTCAACAAGCTAATGACTTTGTATTTCCAGCAGATACATAGTCTTCAATGAACCAAGTTAGTGGAGGAATACAGGCAAGAATGACAACCGGGGACCTGCCTCAACCTACTTCCCAGGACTGATGGTAGCCCCAAGAATTAGCTCAGGAATAGCTAATATTTTACTTGCCCATCCTGGCGAGAGGGGAACTGGGTCTGGATTTGATCTGACTTTTTAAAAACTTCCCTTTTCTGTATCTCACTTATTGGGAGGCGATCTCACAGGTTTTACAAGCAAAACAAAACCTTGTAGAGCCCTAGTTTGTCTAAGAACCTCTAGTTTGCCCCATTTCATTAATTAGACTTAATCTAAAATTTGGAACTGAAAAAAAAAACACTCAATATTACCAGATGTTATAAGCAGTGACTTCTGCTGACAGTGTGATTTCTCCTTGATGTTTACTGGGACTCCCTCAGTGAATACTAATGTTATATTTAGGTTGGAAACTGTGAATCATGTAAGTAAAGCACAGTCTTTCGCTTTTTTTTTTTTTTTTAAGTAGAAGAGGGACAAACAGTTTTGTTTGGTTATGCAGTCTCCAAAATATTAAGTCTTTTTTTTTTAAACATTTATTCATTTTTGAGAGACAGAAAGAGACAGAGCACCAGTGAGTGCTCCAGTCTCTGAGCTGACAGCAGAGAACCTGACCTAGGGCTTAAACCCATGAACCACGAGATCACGACCTGAGCTGAAGTCAGACACTTAACCGACAGAGTCACCCACTCGCCCCTATTGAGTCTTAATACATACTTAATTATGATCTTAAAGAGGGAAATGAAAAAAAAAGAGCTTAGAAAGCTTTTTATTGATTACTGCAGAAAGGTCAATTTGTATCAGAAATGGGCTTGCTTTGGCATTTCAGTTATTTTGTAATCATTTATCTTCTTGTAATTTAAATAGACTATATTAGAGTCAGAAGACCTGTGTAGTAAATTTAGATTTGAAACGAACTAGCACAATTAAGAGAACTGTGGCTGGACTATGCAAAAAAACCTCAGGTATAATAAAGAAGTTATGTGCCCAAATGGAAACCCTACAGTGAATTATCCAGTACCCACAGTGAGCCTTCAAAAATGTAAATATGATTTCCTTCGTTAAAGCAACTTCTTAGACAAATTGATGGCAACCACATGTCAAAGTTTAATTTCAAACTTGCCATAAGGAAGAGTCTTCTGAAAATCCAATTCAAAGACTCCCCCTTGGCAGAGAGATTTTATATGAATGTTTAATTGAAGGCAATAAGAATATTAGGCTTCTCACAAGACCTGTCTGTCAGGTAGGCAGGTGATGGGTAATACCTTTTCCAGAAGAAATTCTTAATTTCAATCAAGTCTACCAGAACACTGTTTAGACGTTTTTATTAAGGATGACATATATTTCCTAGAAGGGGTTGCACATTATATCTCATAAAATCCATGTTTGGTACAATTTTCTTTCTCATGTCAGTTCCCTGTTTGCAACCCTCAAATTGCTTCCCCTACTACATAGAATAAAATCCAGATCCATAGAAGACCCCACACCCTGCTGATGTCATTACCCATTATTCGACCCAATTCCCATTTTTCATTTCCGATTACTTCCTTCATGTTTCTTGAATGTGTCAACGATGCTCCAACCTCAGGTCTTTGTCCTGGCTGTTCCCTCTGCCTGGAATGTGTGTGTCTGATATAACTACATGGCTTACCCTCTCTTTATTCATGTCTCTGTTGAAATGTGAACTCATCTAGAATTATAGCCCTCCCAGCTTCATCCCTTAACTGTCACGCTACTTCGCCTGGCCTGTTTAGATTCTAAATGCCACTATCTGGCATTACAACCTCTGTTTACTGTTTATTGTTCCCATGAGAGCATGAATAAATTCCATGAGGGCAGGACTTTATTGCATTTGTTAATATATTCCCAGGGCCTCGTTCATAGCACGTTTGGGCTAAATTGTAACCCTCCCCCCCCCCCCGCCCCAATGCATATGTTGAAGTCTTAACGCCTCCAGTACCACAGACTATGACCATATGGGTCTTCACAGAGGTAATTAAGTTAAAATGAGGTCATTGGGGTGGGCCCAAATCCAATAGGACTGGTATTCTTATAAATAGAGGAAATGTTGACACAGACACATATAAAGGAAAGATGATGTGAAGACACAGGGGGAAGACAGGCATGCCCAAGCCAAGGAGAGAAGCCTGGAACACGTACCTAGGTCATTGCCCTCAGAAGAAATTAACCCCACCCATACTTTGATCTCAGACATGCAGCCTCCAGAACTCTGACAAGAGAAATTTCTGTTGTTCAAGCCACCCAGTCTGTGGTCCTTTAATGACACCTCTAGCAAACTAATACAGTATATATGCCTAATACGTGTTCGTTAAATTAATAGATGCATGGTTTGGAACATTTTTGTAAAGATAAAAGGTAGTGATAGTGTTGAACACTTATCCAGAAAAGGAACATAGTGGAAGATTTCTCAATAGAAAGTAAAAGTTGGCCTGGAAACAAGGTATTGACGTGATGGAGAGTAAGGATGCTTCAGCCTCGGTGTAGCCACTGAGAGTTCTGATCTGACAAGGACAGAGCACCCAATACATTCAGGTCTTGGAGGTAACTTCATCTCTCAGAGGTTTGAGAATACAGTTCACTGCTACTTGGGCTTCACTATTACCAACAGAGGGAACATAAGGGTAAATGATAGATGGTATCCTGATGTTAAAGGAAAAGACTGTCATCTTGGAGTGTGTCATGGTCAAAGATGTGGGTTATTGTCACTTAGGAAAATCAGACAGAAAACCGAGAAAGGAAAAGATAGGTATTAATTCTATTACTTAAAAACACTGCCTGGAAGAAACACAGGTGGGTCTAAAAAACATAACTCCGACATTGTAATTACAGTGGACTTCAATGAGGGTGTAAACAGGAGCCCAGATAAAGGATCCACAGGCGCACATTCACAAAACACAGAGGGAGGGTCACATGGCTAAGAACAGATACAAAAGGGTGGCATAAATCAATAAGACCAGGGCTAGGAAGGCTGCAGGCAAGAATGCTCTGAGATTCCAAAATGCTAAGGACAGCAACATTTCAATTTTGATTTAACATGTTGGCGACTCCAAACCCGGGAACATTTCTGAGATGCCCAAACCCTGCTTCTTGAAACAGATGCTGTAATGCTAACTGCCCATGACAAAGGGAAAGCAAAACTGTTCAGGTCTGATTTTATTTACATATTCTTCATCCACAAAAATGATTTCAAAACTGGAAAAGCCCAAGCAAGTGACGTTAAGAAGGAATTGCAGTTCATACTAGGTCAGGATAGTAAATGAAGAATTAATTGTATTTAATGAGGTCAAATCCCAGACCCAGATGAATAATATCCCAGAACCGCGAGAAGATGTGCTGGTGTGCTGCCAGACTATCCTCATTCACTTTTGAGGAATAACAGTGACTAACAAAATGGAAATAGTTACAGATGTGCAGTGTTATGCCAATTTCCCAAGATGGGGAGAAGATAATTTCTGAAAATTATGCATGATTGAACTGACCATTGATATTTACTATTAAACAGAATGTTAGGCAGATGGTTTGTAAACACTTCAGGAAGGAAGTAGCAGTCACTAGTTGTCATCCGCCGTCACGACTGTTTATACATGCATTGTCATGACATCCAAGTTGCTGAAAGTAATGTGGCAAATCGAGCCCATTTATTTTTGGAAGTTACCCACTGGTGGATCAGGGGAGCATCTGAGACATACTTGATCTTGATTTTATTAAGGTATCTGTGTCCGATGACACTCATTTTTTCTTCTTCCTTTCTTTTTATTGAGGTATAGTTGACATATAACATCATATTAATTTCAGGTATATAAGATAACAATTTGGTATTTGTATATATTGCCAAATAATCACCACAATAAGTCTAGTTAACTTTCGTCACCATACATAGTTACACATTGTGTGTGTGTGTGTGTGTGTGTGTGTTGAGAATTTTCAAGACTTACTCTCTTAGCAACTTGTAAATACTGTAATATGGTATTATTAACTATAGTCTGCACATTACACACCCATGATTTATTTATTTTATAATTAGAAGTCTGTATGGATTTTCTTTTTTGATGACAGCCTCTTTTAACTGCCTTGTAGGAAGTCATTTCCTCAATCACAACATGACAATCTTCCTCCACAGAAGCTTTTCCTCTTTATGGCTTAGTTAGAGGGGCCACTGAACTTCTAAGAAAGAATTCTTAGTAATCTTTGATGCTTTGCTCCTTTTTCACCTTGAGCCTATTGTCTTACCTTTCTCTCACTGCTCTGGATCATACTCTGCGCTGCCACCAGAGTTATCTGAAAATAGAACTGATTATGCTCAGAACTCTGCTGGCTCTTTAACATTCACAGGCTAAAGACCCAGCACCTAATACAAAACCCTCTGCAGTCTGCTCCTGGCTTTGTCAGCAAAACAATTCCTTTCCAAAGCACTGTGTCCCATCTTTGATTTTGCTATACTGAACTTCCCCTTAGTCTTATTTTCATACACCATACTTTTAATTCCTTGCTGTTATAAATGCTATTCTTTCTGGTTACTGTGTCTCATTTCCTTTTTTGTTTGGCGAACGCCTACGTCTACTCCAAAGCCAAGCCATTGTCACCTGTGTGAAGTCACTTCTGACTCTTCAGGCAGAGTTAAGCATTTTCTTTTTTATGTTCCCACATGGCTTATTCATATTTTTATCACTGAACTTACCTGGCGGTAGAGAGGCTGCTTCTCCACCCCTCCTCTGCTAGCCATTCGACTGCATCTTCCAGAGCTGCTCTTTGTCAAATACACTTGACTTTTTTCTTTTGAGCATACACATGCTCAATTAATGTTAAAAAGTCAGATAAAACAAAAAAGGTGGAATGAATCTTTTTATTGGCAAGATGGAGACATTTGGATTCACAGTTAGCTGAACAGTGATATCCAGAGTGTAGTTTAATGGATGATTAAGACCCTGCTACTTGAATTCTTTCATGTTGCTTTGTTTCTACCTAGAGATTTTTATTTATCTTCATTCATTATTTCCAAGGCCTCTCAAATCATTATAAGAAGTATTTTCACAGTTAACCCTTGCATCTATACTTTTTTTCCTTTTTAAAGTTTATTTTTATGTATTTTGAGTGAGAGATAGAGAGCAAGGGGGGGGGGGGTGGGGACAGAAAGAGAGATGGAGAGAATATCCCAAGCAGGCTCCACACTGTCAGCACAGAGCCTGACGCAGGGTTCGAACTCACAAAGCTATAAAATCATGATCTAAGACGAGGTCAAGAGTTGGACGCTTAACCGATTGTGTCAGCCCAGTGCCCCTGCATCTGTACTTTCAGTGTGTATCTGGGACACCTGGGTGGCTCAGTTGGCTAAGCATATGACCCTTGATTTCGACTCAGGTCATGATCTCACAGTCGTGGGATCGAGCCCCACGTCCCGCTCTGTGCTGACAGCTGGGAGCCTGCTTGGGATTTTCTCTCTGCCCCTCCCCCACTTACGCACATGTTCTCTCTTTCTCAAAATAAATAAACATTTAAAAAATCTCTTTGAGTCTTTTAGGTTCTACTGTATTTGTGTTCTCTCAGTAGTGAGAGGCAGAAACACAGGATGCTCTCTGTCCCCTGCTCATTTAGGGGCCACAGATAGATCCCTGTCTTCCCTCCCTTCTTTCCTAACAGGACTTGATCTCTCTTGACTCTGCCTCTATCCCGGCATATACCCCGCTCTTACCATCTGTCTGTAGCGCTGCGTCTGTCTTTATCACTGGTGCCATCCTAAGTGGTTTAGCTGAGGTAACTGACTGACTTCTTAATCACCCTGACAGAGGAGTGAGTCTCATGCACCGGATGTGTAGATTGTAAAGGACAGAGCCTTAAGCCTGGATCTGGTGGGTTCCAGGGGATCAGCCCTGCCCCCACCGGCTCACTTCAGCCCCCTCTTCATATCCTGGTCCATTCCTTTTGCCAACCCTCCTTTCAACCTCCACATCCTGTTTTCTGCAATTCTAGCTCTTTTCTTTTTTCTTTTTTAATTTTTTTTAACGTTTATTTATTTTTGAGACAGAGACAGAGCATGAACGGGGGAGGGTCAGAGAGAGGGAGACACAGAATCCGAAGCAGGCTCCAGGCTCCGAGCTGTCAGCACAGAGCCTGACGCGGGGCTCGAACTCATGGACCGTGAGATCATGACCTGAGCCGAAGACAGCCGCTCAACCGACTGAGCCACCCAGGCACCCCGCTCTTTTCTCTTTTTACAGCCAAACTTCTTGAAAGCACAGTCAATTCTCGGTATTCACTCAGGTCATTTCTTTGAATTTGCTTTCTGCCCTGTCACCTTACTTAAACAACTCTCTTGAAGGTCGCTAACAGAAACAGACTAGCTGGCCAACCCAAATGACACCATTTTTCAGCACGCACCTTTTTATCATTTCAAGTTGGATTGTCCTAGATTTCTGCCATTCTCCATGTCCTATTTTCTTGTCTCCTTTTTACATTGCTGCCTCCACAGCCAGTGACCTTGGTAACTGATGTCCTCTGCTGGTGACTGCATTTACTTAGCCTTAGAGGGGGAACTTTCTCTTCCCTTAAATGCCCTTTTTCCCAAACGTGGAACACATCCTCCAATTACTACTAAAAATGACTCCTCTTGTGGCCTAAATGCGGGCCTAAGCCTGACCTCAGAAACCCTTACTGGCTTCTACCCTGGGAATCCCTTGCCCATAATCAGTGCTCCTCTAGAGACTCATGCCTTCTTTCCTCTCCATAAAACATTTATTTTAGAAAGCTTCTTCATCTTCCCTCTTTTACCATTTTTTAGTCTACGAGCAAGGTCCTTTACCCAGCTTCTCTTACCTCTGTATCTTTTTGTTCTTCTCAATACCTTAAATATAACTTCTATTTAGCTAATGAAATCCATCTAATTCTGATTATTCTCCCTGAACTCCAGATATACCTTTCTAGATAATTTACTCTAAATTGCCACTGAAATGTCTCGTAGGCACCTTCAAGGCAATGTTATGGGGGAGCTACTTCTTTCTGGTGTAGAGAGCTGTGGCAAAACTTTATACTCCAGGGCTTTCAAAATTATGTTGCAGGTGAAAACCTCTTTCCTTCCACCATGTTTTGTACTCTTGATCGATTCTGGGACTGGAGCTTTTACACCTTGGCCTTGCACATGGCTGAGTGCCCAGTTGTGGGCTGTGACCAGTGTTCCCTGCTGGCTCACTCTTTCTGCTTTTGTCCAAAACTCCTGGGGACCATGGACCTTCAAGCTGCACACAAAACCCCTACAGGCATTCAGGCAAAGATGGGGTAGCTTTAGTCAAGATTACTGCATGGGGAATTCTTGTATTACGTGGAAAGTTTTACTACATCACCTTTAAGATTCTCACCAGCTCTAAGAATTGGTGCTTTTATAGGATAAAACGTTTAATGTTTTCTTATATGGCTACATTCCCTTGATTTAGTTGAAAGTCTCTGTCATTTATGTATGTGTTTTAGGCTGATGTTAAATTTCCTTTATGGATTTGTTTGAAATGAATGGGTCATTACTTGCAGCTTGGACAGTTTTTGACTTATGTGGCTTATTCTGACTTTGATATTTGTTTTGGCAGAGAAAAACTCCTGATTAGCACTGTGGCAGAAACTGTTGGTTTTCTTGCACACTGTTCTCTTTCCTCCATAGTTATTACTATTTTCAGCTGGATATATAGCAGTCTTTCTGACCTTCTAAGCTCCTTGGAATTGGGTGTGACTGTTCTAAATATGAGAAATATCATTTACAAAAGTTCCGTGTGTCCTTGCACGGGATATGACTTGCTTTTCCCTCCCTCCGATGGCTGCAGTACAGATATAGTAGCAAAGCATCCTAGACTATCAACGTTAAGTGCAATAGTCTAGGGATGGATGAGTGATCATGTAGTAGGAGCCTGGGTCCCACATGTGGAACTCCTACCATGTAAGCCCAGTTGGTGAGAGAAAACCTTCAATCTTGTTTAAGTATATTATTTTGGGTCTTTATGTTATCAATCAATTAAAATTTTATCCTAAGAAAATACAGCAGGTTTGTCTTCTTTTCTTTTTTTTAATTATTCCTTAGTTAAAAACTTTATCTTCTCTCTATCATTTTGGTAACTGCTATTTATATATGTAAACAAACAAAGCTGCATATTGAAAGTAGATTATCTTGGTGGGCCCTGAAAACTGGACAAAGATCTTATTTTATATTTTATTTTATTTTATCTTATTTTTATTTATTTATTTTTTATTTTTTTTTTAATGTTTATTTATTTTTGTGAGAGACAGAGACAGAATGCAAGTAGGTTAGGGGCAGAGAGAGAGGGAGACACAGAATCTGAAGCAGGCTCCAGGTTCTGAGCTGTCAGCACAGAGCCCAACATGGGGCTCAAACTCACGAGCTGTGAGAACATGACCTGAGCCGAAGTCGGACACTCAACCGACTGAGCCACCCAAGTGCCCCTATTTTATTTTATTTTATTTTATTTTATTTTTTAAATGTTTGTTTATTTTGAGAGAGAGAAAGAGCCCCCAGCAGAAGTGGACAACAACTTGCAGAAGACACTGGAAAATGTGGGGGGAAAGGAAGCCACCTGGAGGTGGAATTATGGTGGACGAAGCCTTGTTTTTCTAGTATAATACTTATGAAGGTTCAGTGTGGCCCGGGAAAATAAGGATTCTATTGGGATGGTTACCAGAGAATTTAGTTGTTTCCAAGGGGAAGGGAAGTTGGAGAACGTACAAGTTAGAAACTGTAGAAGCAAATTCTTTAGACAAACAGGAAAACTTGAATTGAGTGTTTCTCCTTGAATGAGAATCATGGAGCATGACCAACAATCCCCAATGGCTCAGGAAGGTTAGGAGAGACTGAGACAGCCTCAAGTTTGGGGAGTAGAGAAGGCACGAGTAAGGGAGGGAACCAGCACAGGAGTACTGGGTCTCAGGAAGCACGTTAAGTTGGATGAAATGACTGGACATGGACATCTGGAGCGCAGGGTCTCCAAATAAACACCAGTGGTTCAAAGCTGGACTCTAACTATATCCTAGGGTTGGGATTGCTGACCTGGGTATAGTCTATAACCTTTTATAATCTCAAGCTCCAAGAAAGTAATATTGTGATTTTTCTTACAGCTGAGTTGACCATTTTGCTCTCATTGCCTTATACCTGCGGAGAAAAGAACCAAGACATTGCCTGTGAGATGTTGACCACAGAGTTTGCTGGCCCTCAGTCCCTCCTCAGTGGAATGGCCCTGCTTGCAGCTACTGCTCAGGAGACTTCTCTATACAGATTGTGCGCTTCTATTCTACTCCCTAATTCTGCCTACCTTGTAGGCAGACAAGGGTGGGTACTTGACCCAAATTTGGCTGTTATAATATTGACCCAGGAGTTGGCCATGTTAGTTTTATCTCTTCTTTCAGATATTGGAAATAGAAAATGCTGAGACCACTGGAAGTTGGTAACTCGAGCTGAAGCTGGAAGTATGCACAGAGGGTGCAGGAGGTTGAGTGAATTCTATGAGGTTGGTGAGGGTCCATGTGGGGTTATGAGTAAGAGGACAAGCAGGCACCAGTGAAGACTTTCTTCCAGAGAGATTATATGGTCTGTGAGAAAGTGCTAGAGATGTTGATGGTCTCTGAAATGGCCTTAGTTTCTGATGGCTTTCTGGTTTTTGTTCCAAGCCTACTTCTACTCCACAACTATGTTTATAAATAAACTAATTTCTTGGGGTAAATTGAATGAGTCTCTTCCTTGCCATAGAAAGAGCTGGAGTCTGGGGCGCCTGGGTGGCACAGTCGGTTGAGCGTCCTACTTCAGCCAGGTCACGATCTCCCGATCCGGGAGTTCGAGCCCCACGTCAGGCTCTGGGCTGATGGCTCAGAGCCTGGAGCCTGTTTCCGATTCTGTGTCTCCCTCTCTCTCTGCCCCTCCCCTGTTCATGCTCTGTCTCTCTCTGTCCAAAAAATAAATAAAAACATTGAAAAAAAAATTAAGAAAGAGCTGGAGTCAGGCACAAATAAAGGGAAAAAGATCACAGGCGAAGAAGGCTTCCAAGTCCTTGGCTGGTGAGAACACAGGTCCATCAAACTGTAATACTAGCATCTATACAGAAGTGCAGAGCTCTGGAGCCTGTAGACATTTCACAGCTGTCACTTTATTTGATCCTTGTAATGACCTTAAAAGGGGGTAGAACAGGCATTTTTCTCTTCATTTTACTGATTACAAAAGTTCATGCTCAAGGGTTTAATGACTTACTCTACGCTATGTAAATGATCACTGGCAAATTTGTGACTTCCAATTCAAATGTGACTTTCAGGTCCAAACTCACAGAGATGTGATTCCAGCTCAGATCCCAACTTCATTCTTTTCATTAGCTCTGTTCTCTTATCCAAGGTTATATATACATCAGAACTGCCTGCAATGCTTATGGTGCTTGTGACCTAGCCTTAACCTTTGACATTCTGATTCTACGAACTTGGGGGATGGTCCTGAGCACTAGTGGGTTTTATTTTTTTTTAGGTTTATTTATTTATTTTGAGAGAGGGGGAGGAGGGGCAAAGAAGAGGGAGAATCCCAAGCAGGCTCTGCGCCATCAGTGCAGGGCCCGATGTGGGGTTCCAACCCACTAACTGTAAGATCATGACCTGAGCCGAAACCAGGAGCCGGCTGCTCAATGGACTGAGCCACTCCGGTGCCCCTGCACTAGTGGGTTTTAAAGATCCACAGGTGAGTGTGAGGAACATCCCTTGCTGAGAAGTACTGTGCGAGACAGTGCGGGCTCAGCAGCTCCATCATGGACGTATCCACGAGCTGGCTCACAGCCCTCAGCCCTGAGGAAATTCCACAGGCTGGAGGGAAGATGAAGAAATTAATTTTCACTAAGAATATGGAGAGTGTTTAGAGAAACACTGAAGCTATAATGATGTCAAAGAATGATTTGGGGCCTTTCATCCTCATAATCTCCATAAATTGCCTATTCTTTGATAAGGAAAATGGAAACAATGTTATGTATTATGTAGATTCTATCTACAAAAAATCTTGCTATTTAAAAAAAAAATGATTTGAAACGTATAATCCAAACCCAAACCATGGGCTTTCTATGCAACCATAGCTTCAAGGCCGGTCTCTTAACTCCCTTTTCAAATAGATTGTTACCCCTAAATCCCGTCTATATGGACCTCCTGAAGCCATCAGGGAGGATTAAATGTGAGGTTGAAAGAAGTTATTTCAATGTATTGAAAAGATATATAACCTTAGAGAGAATTTCAGGGGTCTTCTTGGTCTGGCACCTGGCTAGTGCTCCAAAGACCTGGGAACCTGCCTGGGCAGAGGCTGTAGAAGGACAATGCTTCCTGGGTTCCTCCTTAAAAGGACGGTGGTGGATTTGCTGACACCAGAATGCAGCGTGTTCATAAGAGAAAACTGCCCAGATAGTGACAAGAGGGTCACAGAAGTATAAGGAGATTGGAGATGGAGAAATTAGAGGAGACCACCCATTTGGATCCCCCTCTGTGAGCTCCCCCAATTTCACCACTGTATTGTCATTTCACCCCTACCACGGTGCACACCAGCATCTTCCACTTCAAGGCTGGTTTATTTCAGAATTTTTTTTTTATAAACTTATTTATTTATTTTGAGAGAAAGAGAGAGTGTGTGCGGGAGGGGCAGAGAGAGGGAGAGAGAATCCCAAGCAGACTCTGCACTCTCAGTGTGGGGCCTGAGGTGAGGCTCCATCTCACAAACCGTGAGATCATGACCTGAGCTGAAATCTGGAATCGGCTGCTTAACCGGCTGATCCACCCAGGTGTTCCTCATTTCAGAACGTTTTAAAAGGTATGGATAGAAATCAGGTGGGAGGGAGAAGGATTGCAAATTCCTTCACATTTAAGAAGACTGGTTGGGTCCAGAATGGGTGTGAGGAACCTGAAAGGACATTTACTCCACAGGAAGCAGGACAAAAGGTAACACTAGAGAAGGGAGCACATCCTGCGAAAAGAGTGTAGAGGGGATGCCAGAAATGCCAGAAAGTAACAGCCATGATGAGGATGTCAGTTTAGAATATAGGAACTCACTAAGTAGCTGTTAGTCGAGTGTAAGCTCATGAAGGAATAAGGAGGAGAGATGGAAGAATGTCAAAGCCACAATGAAACAGCTGGACACCATGACCTGAGCTCAGGAATTCAGTTTGGAGAGTGGTAGCTTTGTGCTGGGTGTCTTGACTTTGAGAGCTGGCCCTGGGCTTTACCCCATTCTCCTCAGAACTACATTGACCTCCTGTGCTGAGGTAAGTATTAAAATTAAAATGCATTAAAAAAGGCATTAAAATGCATTATAAAAGGCATAATTCAGTCTCTACCACTAATTTTTTTAGAGGCAAACGGTTGGCTGGCTTTTGAAGTATAAAACTCTCTTTGTATGTGTTAGTTGGAACATTAAGATATATCAAGTACTGCTTCACGTGAGTCAATGCTAATCCAGATTGGGGTCCCAGGTGGCCAAACCTGCTTGAATTATTCTGTTTATGTAAAATATGGTGCCCACAGTGGATTGATTGGTGTACCAAAGTGCAGTTTTAGTCTTGGGGCCTATTTTAAATTTCTAGTGATTAAGACTTACGCCTATGTTATTGTAACCAAATACCCAATATTAATAAATATAAGTGGTTGGATTTAATGACTCACCTCTTTAGGAATAAGGAGATCCTACTGTTTGGTAGGTAAAAACATAAGGGGGCTGAGTAATTAATTTGTGTGAATAATAATCTAATGAGATTTTAAGAGTAGATTTCTATGTAGCTTGATTATATGCTTATTAATTTATTAATATGTAGATCATGTAGCCCAGATAATGATGCAGTATGTAGTTTTTGAAAACTGATTTTTTTTGGTACATATATTTGAAAATTAATGCTTGTTTAACTTATTTGAGTTAGTATGCAATAGCCAGGAACATGGGGAAATATTTAACCTTAAAAGTTAAAAAATTTGGAACCAAAATGGTAGATGGAACCTCAGGAATGTCCTGAGTCCTGAACCAGAAGAGCATCATGATTTCATAAAGGTACTGATGGCTGATGCATAATGTAGAAGTGTGTGATAATCATGAGTGTGGGCTGTTCTGCTAGATGAGTGTGCAAGAAGACAGGCCTCATGGAGAGAAGTCAAATGCACGAGCATACTTTTGTCTGCTGCCATCTGCCTCTCCTTGGACTGGTCTATTTTCAATTCTTTTGGGAACCTGGGGCTTGTACACAGCATGTATTTCTGTATTTTGTGTGTGATTGTAATAATTATAATATAGCTCTAAATATCACTTCTGGGTTCTCCATAGGAAAGCTTTGCTGGCATTTATTAGATGGCAAGTTAATCATCTGTAGTTTTCTAGGCAGAAAAATCATTCAGGGCAGATAAAATTTTGCCAGTAAAACAGCCTGGTTCTGCTCAACCAGATACCATCTCTCTTTCCTCTCTCTCTTGCTCTCTCTCTCTCTTTAAGTTTTATTTATTTTTTTTTAAGTAATCTCCACACCTAATATAAGGCTTGAACTTACCACCTTGAGATCAAGAGTTGAATGCTCCACTGACTGAGTCAGCCAGGCAGCACCTGATACTATCTCTTTTAAATAAGAATTTATGGTTTGTCCAGAGGGGGTTTGGAAGTTAGGGAGGTACTCAGATACGCCTTTTTTTTTTTTTTTTTTTTTGGTGTGGCTTTAAATAATAAACATCCTGGAAAACAGAAAGATTAGTAATATGTCAGAACCTTAAGACCCTAAGTTACTGGTGATATCTCAGTGCTCTGGTCATTGGGACGTTCTAGGCTCTGGAAGCACTGAAGTTTGAGTTTGGAATTTGATTTCTAAGTGTTCTGGTCATTGGGACATTCTAGGCTCTGGAAGCACTGAAGTTTGAGTTTGGAATTTGATTTCTAAGCAGTATTGCTGATATAGAGCCAGATGCATGCAGTCCAAAGCTTATTAGAAGAGAGACCATTCTCCCTCTAGCTACTTGGTTTAGGGACCAGTACTACCCAGCATACCATGAAGATAAATTTATATCATACCTAGTATTTATTGCATGTTTACCTAGTGCTAAGAAGTACACTGATACAACGTCAGTTACATAAAGGCCCCGGGACATAGCTCATTCAAAAATGCACAGCTAGCCAATGGTAGAGCTGAAACCAGCGCATGTGTCTCTCTGACTCCAAAACCCATGACAATGCTCAGCTGGCAATCACAGAAGTTTCTGTATCTTTTTTGTGGTCACTTGACCATTTCTGTCTCTGGCTTTTCTCAGCAAGAATAGTCAGTGCTAGAATTGAGAGAGAAAGTCCTTATTTGTTTATAGAGAAGCCCAGACACAGTGCAAAATGAGTAACAAGGGAGTAGAGCTCAGATAAAGTGCTGGACAGAGGACACATGCTAGGGAGACCTGGTGGCCCATTTCGAACTTCGAAGGGGCAGTTCTGTGGGGTTTTCTTGCAGCCAAGCCTGTAAACTTCCCATTTTTTGTGACTTGACCTGGCAACTGACAAAGCTTAGTATTCACCATGGAAATTAAGTGCAAGGGCCTGCTGACAGATGTTCCTTTTTGCCTTGAAGGAAGATAAACATGTAGTTTAATAGACCAAAACATATGTATTGGCTTCTTCAGAGAGTAAGCATATGGATACTCCCAGGCCCCTCCAAATAGATCGTGTTTATCTAAGGCTTAGCTTGTGGTTGCCATTAATTGCAGGTGACAGCCTCTGTTTTTCCTAGCCTCACTGAATGGCAGATGCTTCAAGTCTTTAACCTGACTTTTCCCTGGGCCAGGGCCTGGAGTCAGAGCTGACCAATGCCACTGAGACATCATGAAAGAATCTTGCTCTGGTAGGCTTGCTCTTGGTGGAGTAAGTGGGGTATACATGAATCTCTCAGGCCTCAGGTTTCCATCATCCTCCCCTAGGTGTCTGGCCTGTCTCTGGATTGCACCTGAGGGCTCCTCCTGGGGCCAACACTCAGTCTGAACTCCTGAGCCTCTGCACGTCAAATCCTGGTTAGGTCTCTAAAATCTAACAAATCAGCTGGATTGGAAACACCATTCCTCTACCTTTCAGTCTCTACCCCATGCCACCCATCAGAATGAACCCCTTTGGGCTCTGAGCTTGATTGGAGGAATGACTCTGAGGCCGTGGTGTAGATGACTAGCCATCTTTCCCTGTGTGGTCGGCTCAGCAATTTGTTTTACTTTCATTTGTATCTGTTCCCACCTCTCTTTCCTCTTTCCATTTATTGCCCCACTGTGGTGATTTTACAACCAATCTCTTATTTCAAACTTGTATGACTGAGTCATTCATCAGTTATTTTTGAGAGTGTCACATTTTTGGAGTCTCACATTGAGAGTGTCTGACACTGTGCTAGGCCTTGATGGATCAAAGATGAGCAGGTCACGGCTCCTCACAAGTACCTCACAGTCTAAGGGGGCAGTTAGTCTCCTAAACAGATGATCACAACATAATCTGGTAAGCACAAAGACAGATATATGTGCAAACAGGAAATGATGACTGGACTGGGTACACAACTCAGTAACCCATATAACACAAGAAAGACCTTCGGGCATTACAGGATGAGATGGAGATAACGTAAAGGAGATTTCAGGTAGAGAGGAAGCATGAGCAGAGACCTGGAAGTAAAAATAGCATTCTTCAGGTAGGGAATTCTGAGCATTTCTGTCATGCTGAAGAATAAAGACAAATTAGGGAATCGTGAAGAATGAAGTTGGAAAGGCAGGCAGGGACCTTGTCATGAAACACTTCATAAGTACCGTGACCATGTAACCCAGACACTGTTGAGAGTAAACGGAGTCTCAAAGATTATTCTAGGACACAAATGTAAAACTAGGACTGTCTCAGAAAAACTGGGACATACCCTCACCTTGCTTCTATGACAGCTTTTAAAGAACTTGTACTCTATGCTGCAGGCAAGAGAGATTATTGAAAAGTATTATGTTTGTGGCTACTTGGCATCTACAAAAACTTTCTGTTTCTGGAGGTGGATATTCCCTCCTGCAGGGGCAGATGTTCTATTGCACAGGTACCAAGCTGGTCCTGGCCACGTGTGTAACCCGGGCTCTGCCAAATGGATGTTCCAGCCTGGGACTTTTCCTTCTGAGAGTGACAAGGGGTTGAGTCTGTAGGTGTGGTGGTGAGCCGTGATACTGTGTAAAAAGTGGTGCTGGACCAGGGTTCGAAGCAGACCATTTTTATGCCCCCTCTTGGCTGTGTTTTGCCTTCCCTGACACATGTCTGTGTCTCCAGGCTGTACATTGGACCTCTGAGCTCTCTTTGAACCTTCCAGTACTTTGCTTTGCTACTTAAGTAAGCAGAGCTGTGTCTGTTTTGTGTGACTGAGAACCTTTGTTTGTAAAAAGTCAAGTCACAGGCTCAGGCTTGTTTTGGTTGGGTTGCCCTGGCAGCCATGCAGAGGTTGGAAATGAGGTGGCAATTGAACGTGCTGTCCTCACGGGCTGGAGTGGCTCTTCTGCCATGTTTTGAGAGTGATGGAGTTTTGGAGTGGTAGGGGTCCAGAGCTGATGGCCAAGAAAGAATTCTTGAGACATCTTTGGTGCAAAAAGGTGATTTTATTAGAGCATGGGGATAGGACCCATGGGCAGAAAGAGCTGTACTGGGGTTGTGAAGAGTGACTGCTTATATACTATGGAGTTGGGGGAGGTAAAGCAAGAGGGAGGCCTCCAGAAAGACTTTCATATGCTAAAGAGGACTCCTAAAATGGCAGGGACCTTGCTATTGTCAAGCTAAGGTTGTTTTCCCTTCTAGTAAGGCATTAACATTTGGAGAGTAGGGGTTCCTGGAGAAATGTTCTACTCTGTATTTGCCTCAAGTATTTGTCAATGGGCTGCAGGTTATAAGAAAATTTAATTTTACCTAGCATTTCCTTCTTGTCTTTGTTCCTCATATCACTATGGAGGGGAGGGTGATGTTGGGGCTCCAGGAAACAGAGTCTATAGGTTTCTGGAGATTAGACTATTGATAAGATTGCCTTTTTCTTATAGTTTACTAAGACATTTATAAACTGATGGAGACTCATGTCCTGCATGACTGTGATCTCTATCCATTAATCATTTGTTTTCTCTCCTTTCCTTTGTTCTTGGGAAGTCAGAACTGACTGAGGAATGTCACACATTTCCCACCTGGTGGGTGGCAGGGTGCTAGTTTGTGCTTTGCCCTCAGCTGGCCTTATGCTCCCGCATCAAGAGCAGCTGTTAGGGCTGTTCACAATATACCAAATGGTCCTCTTCCACACCGAGCAGAGCTGAAAGAGAACAGGGCCTCCCATTAATGTTCTTCTTGGAAGCTTTGAGTGACCACAGAGAATGGCAATGAGCAGAGGTGACCCTGTCTGGCCCTTCATAGCTGCTGTTGGGCTCACTGACAACATAGAGCAGGGAGTCTGATCGAGGACTGTGGGGATGTTTGGCTTGAACTTTTCAAAGCCCAAATTATGCTGGCCATAAAGAAAAGGCACAACAGCCTTGCAGTCTCCAGGGCTGTTTCTTATGTGTGTAGTAAATTCTCTTCAAGAAGAGGGGATGGATGACAGCATTAGGCAAGTATAAATAAAGATGCCATTTTTATCCCGTCTTTAAAGGTTTGGCTTAAAAAAAAATCCAGAGTATGTTTTCTGAACTTTCCTTAATTAGGAGAAGCACTGATGCTGTGCTTCCCACAGCTTTCCTCGTGGTTTGTGTGCTCCCTTTGTAATCCATTACATTTTATGGCATTAGCAGGGATTTGAAGCACCCGATTTAATCAATAGCCATTTCTCCTGCATCAGCACTTTCACACAGTGCTCTGTATATTAAGCAGTATTTTAGAGCGTTGTCTGACCTTTACCTCTTAGACTGCACTTCCTAATTATAACTTCTCCTGTTTGACCGTGATATATATCTAAGGTCAGAGGCTAGTAATAGCACTTGTGAATTTCCCCCAAAGGATCACAAGAAGGCCCTGATGAGGAAATCAGGGTTGTCTACGCATGTGGATCTGGGCACAGTTTGGCTGGCAGTCTGTGCCTGCTGATGTTAATTTTTTTCCTTCTTTTAAAAACGTTCAAATCATCTCACATATGCTACTTAGGATTCTGACCCACTCCTGGGTACAATTCAAGTTTTAAACATGCTAAACCATCAGAGATGAGGAAAATCATCTGATTTTTCTTCACACCCCTGTTTTCCTACTGAAACCCAACGCTGAAAGCCCCTGCTGTCTGTGTCATTGACAAACTGTTTTCCAGTGAAAGAAGTCTAAATCTTAAGAGACCCATTTCCTGTTTTCTCTCATGAGGACAGAGTCCCCCTCACTGCATGCAGTGCCTACTGGTTTTGGAAACGTTCAAACCTCTGGGCCGTACGTCATTAATCTGCATCCGAGAAGATGTTAAGAGACTCATTCTTGTGGCCTCTGTCACCTCTCTGAGTAATATGGGAAAGAAACTTTAGGCTAAAAGATTTGGCAGCCAATAGGCTTTGTTTATCTCCAGAGCAACTTCTCATTATGAGTCAGATCTGGGAGTTTCATAGGTCGCCTTATTCTCAATAGCTCAGAAATGAGAACTTTGCTTGTGGATGTGCCTCAAGTCCTCATGAAGCCAATGTTTTAGCTGCCAGAATAGCCTCTCTGATTATACCTGTGCCTCCATGTCTCCCTTCTCTGACTTCGGCTCCCCTTGCTTCCAAGCCCAGCCTGATTATTTTCGTGTGACTGGTCTTCCAATAGAATCCCTTTCCAAAATATGACTCTCCTCAAAGGTCTTCTGCCTTAGTACTTCAGTCTTGTCTATTCTGAAAAGTGTAAAGCCTGGAGCTTGACTTGCATATCTCAAAATTCCCTCCCAGGTCTGCCTGCTCCAGTGCCTTAATTGGTGTAGTCTCTCAGAGGCATTTGTCATGTGCATACCCATGGACTCCTACAACTGGGCTGGAATCTGGGCATTCACTATAAACAAAAAGTATTGCTAAGTGGGAGGAGGAGACCAGCTATATGACCTTGAGCAGGATTTTTGTTTTGTTTTCTTCCCTAAGACATCTCTAAGCCTTGGTTTCTCTATCTCTAAACTTGGGATAATATGAATAGCTTGTTGAGAAGATTCAGTGAAATAGCATATGTAAAGCACTCAGCAGTGTTAAGAACTGTGAATGGTTTGAGGTTTTACCTCCCTTGCAAACTCACAAGTTAACCTGCTACAGTTTCACGGATGCTGGCAAAAGACACAAGATTCTTGGGTCAGAGACAAATGACTTTATTGCTCACAGCATTAGCAGTAGTCAGAGGATCAGCAATTACACTGGTTTCCTGAGCTCTGTTTCCCACAAGGTAAAGCTACCAGGGCCAGGTGATACCTGCACATGCAGTGCATTTGTTACGGAGAGAAATTTGGATCTTAGGGAATTCCAATTGTTTGTAATGGGCAGTAAGCAAACCTGCTCCTTTGCTCTGGCAGAAACAATCTCTGTATCCTCTAAGACTGTTAGCTATGCAAATATTCTTGAAAAGACAGTCTGGAACAAAAGCAGTCAGGGCCTCTGTTTGCAAGATGTGCAGGCATGTGAGAGACCCATTGAGAATTGTCTCCCAAAACACAGTACCCAGCTCTGAAGAGCTCAATGAATTTCAGCTGCCTTTATTGTTAATAAAGTACTAATGTAGTATTTAGCATATCGTAAGTTCTCATAAAACAGTAGCTATTAAGAGTATGGATGTTTACCTGAAAATGATGAAAGTCAATTTTGGCCAGTGAACAATAATGTATATTCAGAACCTATCTCAGAGCTTGATACACAGTAGATCTTTAATATGTATTACAGAAGAAATAGGTATTATTTCAAAGTGAGAACATTTTTAAAATTGTACTAACCAAATATAAGATGTGATTATCAGGCTGCAAACCATAAATCTTTTTCTTCTTTCTTTTCTATCATACAATCTTTTCCAGAATATTTTGCATATAGTTAGCTTTTAACAAATACTGTTTGAAAGACTAATATTAAAATAGATAAAATTCATAAACAGTCCTCAAATTTTAATTATAGCAATGATTTCTTCTTTCTTACTATACACTGTAGTCAACTGCTGAAAAGATAAAGTAACTAGGATTTTAAATTCCTCTCCAAACTCTGGTATTTCATTATAAAATGGTGAAATGTATTCCTTACCATGCTATTGTGAAAGTTCTGAGAGCAATAAAATGGTGAAAATGGTAGGCAGCAAGAGAGAGAATTAAAAATATAAATAACACACACTGGATAAGCAGCCCTATAATAAATTGAAAGTTGATGTAAACTCAGGATAGTACTCCTATTTTTTCCCATGGCAGTTTACCAAAATCCATGCATATTTTGCAAAAAAAATGTTTGCCAAATCACCCCTGAGTATAAATCTTCTAACTTCTGAAATTAAAATCTAAGGAAAACTCAGGAGTCACATTAAACCAATTGCACAAGCCAGTTCGGTCAGCATTTCCCATTGTCTAGATGGAAAGAAGGATCCGTTTGGCTGGGGGTCAGATAGGAGTCAGGCTGATGATTGAGTTGAGGGCTGGCTCTGGAGGTGGGGGGAGCTGGGGGAGGAGGGGAGGGATCTAGGCATATTTCTCCCCACAGGCCTCTCCTGTGTCCCTGGGAAGGTCTTTCTGTCTCCTGAGCTTGATTCCCTCTCTGCAAATCAGGGAGGATGCTGCTTGCTGTGTGCTTTAAAGAATGCAGTAATGGATGTGGGGAGGCAGAGCACAGCGGGTCAGACTGATATTATTATTGCACAGATTTGGTATTCATAAGGTCATAGTACTGGGCTGCTGTCTGTCAGTTTGGTTAGTTTTTTTTGAATCTCTGAGGCAAGTAATGAATAAAAAAGTAATAATGTGCTGGGTACCACCTGCTGTTCTTTAAACTATAGTTAAATTTCCCCTGATAATTTCTTTTCCATTAATCCCCTTTTCTCTGTTTGGATATCTTTGGAAAATTGCTGACTTGGCAGCTGAAAATATTTTCTTGGCAAGTCCTTTGAAAGTGTAATTGTATTAAAGTGACTTTTTCTTATCTTTGCCTTTAAATAACTTTTGTGTGTGTGTGTGGTTCTCTGTTGAAGAAAGAAGAATAAAATAAATGGTGCATCTGTATCTTCCACACATCATTATGTTTGAACCTTTGGGGACCAGTGATATTCTTTATTGTGAGAGATTTTAGCCTTAAGTCAACAGCATGTCAGGGAGCATTAGGGAAGCACCACAAGACACACATATGCAGATGGGTCTGGCACCTTCTGGATGACCGTGAAGCATAAATGAGCTGCCAGCCCAGCCTGCTCCAGAAACAAGAATCCCTAATTCCCACCACTCTATCCCCACATATTTAGTCTCTGGGGACACAAATACAATATGCCAATTATGGGAACACTGTCTGACCTCAGTTTATCAAGAAATACAAAATTGCGCGCTCAACATTTTGTGGAGCTACTATTTCAAAATTGATTTTTAGACAATGGTTACTTGTGATTCTTTTTGCTTCCACTGAGAATTTGGGGTTAGGAAGAGCCATATATTTGTCTTGATGCCTCTCTTGGATAAATAAAAAAGAAAATGGGAGGCCAATTTCTAGTTGGCCTCAAGGTCTCTCCCAGGAAGACTCATTTCGTCCCACCCTCCCCAGGGCTTATACTTGACCTGTGTTCCTGGAGAAGAGAATCACAGAATCACAGACAGACTCTGAGAGCTGCAAATAGCCTGCCCTCGTTTGTGAGTTGTCCTTGATTCAGGCCAAGGGGCTTCAGCTCTTGCTGGGGCCCAAGGAAATGATTCTGGTGTTTTTCTTGGGCTTCCTAGTTCAGTGTCCTACAGAGCAGTGATTTTTCCACCCACAACCTGTTCTAGATGGAAGCGCTGAGCAGGAGCCCAGGGAAAACTCTCCAGAGCTCACATTTGTTACAAAATACTGAATTGCTAAGTACTAAACAAGACTGTTTCCATTTCCTGCTCTCTGGCAGACAAGAAACAAGTGCACCCTACTGTAGAGGACAGAATTAGAATTAGGGGTTGGAAGGAGCGATGGCAGTTGGAGATTCTGCATCAAGGAGCAGAGGACCGACCCTAGGGCTATAGGCACCTAAGGCAGGTGACTCAGGTGGATGGTGGGTTTTTCATTCTACTCTGTAGTCCTGTGTAGTTACTAAGCTGTGTTTAGGTCTTAGCATTGCCATTTTATTAGCCGCGTAGCTTTGGGCAAATTACTTGATCACTCTGTGTTTGCTTCTTCATCTATAAAGAGAAAATAACACTTTTCTGGGTTACTTAAGGATAAATTGTGTATTTATGTAATGTGCTGGTGCATCGTAGACGCTACATTAATGCCTTCTCCCTTTCTTTCTTTATTCATGGCCTTTATTTTTTTTGAGAGAGAGAGCACATGCATGCAAGCAGGGGAGGGGCAGAAAGAGAAACCCAAGCAGGCTCCACACCCAGCGCAGAGCCTGATGCAGGGCTCGATCTCATGACCAGCCATGAGATCATGACCTGAGCGGAAATCAAGAGTTGAGTGCTTAACTGACTGAGCCACCCAGATGCCCTTCCTTATTTATGCCTTAATGGCCAATCATATTACCCTTGCTAGACTGGTTCTCCAGATCCCCATCTCCACCCTAGTTAGAATGGGACAGAAAATTATTGCTCTGGATTTCATAAGAAATGGTATCTTTTGTGCCAAACTGCCAACTGTTTCAAGAAATGAAAATAGATAGGAAGCAGGCTCTTCGGAATCAGGAGTTACCTCAGGGCTGGGGGTAGGATGTTAGACCTTAGAAGCTACATAAACACAGGGCACAACTTGTTTTTGCTAGAAGGCTATAAGGACACATGATATAACAGACCCAGGTGAAGGGAACAAATGCATTTGAATTCTTGGTAGCCAAAGAGGGATGAGGAGAGACCTAATGAGGGCAAATGGGAAAGAAGTACCTTATATCTAATTTCTATTTCTGTGTCTTGACTTCCTTTTCATCAATTTGTACACTGAGGTGGGTTGTACATATATTGAAAACACATACAAATGCACTAAAGTAGGGATACAATTTTTTGAGTTTGAAAAGAGCATGGTGGGTGTAGAATTTGCAAGTCATTGTAACATATTAGCACTTTACATTTAGTAGTTTAGAGTCTTAAATACCTATCTCCCATTTAATCAAAGAATCTAGGATATCTCCTGTATTATTTTCCTACTGCTACTGTAACACATCACCATAAGTTTTGTGTTTAAAACAAGACAAATTTATTATCTTACATTTCTGGAGGTCAGAAGGCCAAAATGGATCTTAAGAACTAGAATCAAGGTGTCAGTCACAGAACTGTGTTTCTCCTAGAAGGTCCAGGGGAGAATCTGTTTCCTTGTTTGTTATACCTTCTAGGGGCTGCCTGCAGCCCTTGGTTTGTGGCCCCTTCTTCCATCCTCAAAGCACACACCTCTAGCCTCTGCTTCCACTGCCTCATGTCCTCTGACTCTTACTCTACTGCCCCCCTCCCCCCCGCATTGGGATGCACCTGGATGACCCAGGGGGATCCCTCATCTCAAGGTCTTCATCATATCTGCAAAGTTCAGTTTTCCATGTAAAGAAATGTATTCATAGGTTCTGAAGTTTAGGGTGTAGACATCTTTGGGGGCTGTTATTCAGTCCACCATGCCTCCCTAAACCCCCCAATCCTGGTGGGTAGGTAAGCATCTCTTTTTGAACTTAAATATTATCTGACTCTCATTTATTAATTAAATGAAGAACCGAGTGGTGAAAGAAGCTCTACCATCTCATTCTTCCTCTTCACTGGTAAGGTGGAGGAGGCCAGCATGAAGTGGGCACAACCAGCATTAGGAATATTTGCTACAGTTTTGGTCATTACGTTGCATCTTGACAGTCAGGTTTTCAAGAGAACAATATTTGGCTTGCTCTGTGTCAAGAGGGCCATGAAGGGGCGCCTGGGTGGCTCAGTCGGTTAAGCGTCGAACTTCAGCTCAGGTCATGATCTTGCGGTCCGCGAGTTCGAGCCCCGCGTCGGGCTCTGGGCTGATGGCTCAGAGCCTGGAGCCTGCTTCCGATTCTGTGTCTCCCTCTCTCTCTGCCCCTCCCCCATTCATGCTGTGTCTCTCTCTGTCTCAAAAATAAATAAACGTTAAAAAAAATTAAAAAAAAAAAAAGAGGGCCATGCAGTGTATACATGCATTTTTTTTTTAAAGCTTCTGATGAAATAACTGGGCATCATTATCCCTAAGAACAGTTTCTCTAATTGTAATGCATGTACATACAACTGCTTAGCTTAAATACAAATTCTTCCAGTGTTAGTGCAAGGGACAACCCCAACATCGCCTTGAACCAGTTCAGATAACTGCCAATACACAGTAATATATTTATCCATTGCTTCGTGCAGAATCAGCGGGGAGCCTTTTTCAACCCAAGGCTGTCCATTTTCAAAGGGGTAATGGTACAGTAAGTGGAGGATTCTTGCAGCTCTGACAAAGACTGTGTTCTCGTTTGTTTTTGTTTATAGAGCTATGACTATTCAAACAATTTCAGAAAACTCTGTCCTGCTGACAGTATCTACAGGTAGTTCCCTCAAGTCCATTTAGTTCAGTCCTGTGATGTACGAGGTACTTACAAAGGATAACATTTTCCTGCGTAAAATCTATTTTTCCCCAAACATGTAGAATTGATTTTCTCACATATTGCCTGACAACCTCTCATTAGAGAATTTTTGTCAAACACCAAATCAGGCATAATGTCTACCCATGCCACTGGTCCTATTAGCAGAACACCAAAGTTGATCCAACTCCTCTAGGTGGTCCCTGCTGCTACCATATGCAGCCACTGGGCAGAATTACACCCTGTTGCTGTTGCTTTGCTGTTGCTGTGGCTCCCACCTCAGTCTGATGGTATTTTACATTCATTTTCCCCAATTCTCAAGAATTTATTAATCACTATGTCTTTTTAATTTTTTAAAATGTTTATTTACTTCTGTGAGAGAGAGAGAGAGAAACAGACAGAGCATGCATGGGAGGGGCAGAGAGAGAGAGGGAGACACAGAATCTGAAGCAGGCCCCACGCTCTGAGCTGTCAGCACAGAGTCCAACGCGGGGCTCAAACTCACAAACTGTGAGGTCATGACCTGAGCCGAAGTCAGATGCTTTACTGACTGAGGCACCCAGGTGCCCCCAAATCACTAGGTCTTTTTAAAAACCAGTTTCAGGGAGGCCTGGGGCGGCTCAATCCGTTAAGCATCCAACTCTTGATTTTGCCTCAGTTCATGATCTCATGGTTTGTGAGTTTGAGCCCTGTGTTGGGCTCTGTGCTATCAGCACGGAGCCTGCTTCAATCCTCTGTCCCCCTCTTTTGCTGCCTCTCTCTCTCAAATAAAAATAAACATTAAAAAAAAGAAGTATAAAAAGCCAAGCTACAGACTGAGATAAAATAATTACAGTGCATATATCTAATAAAAGGCCTATATTCAGAATATATATAGAAATCTTGCAACTCAGTAATAATAGGACAACCTAATTTAAAAATGGGCAAAAAATGTTAACAGATAGTTACAGAAGAAGATATCTGAATGGTTATAAACATATGAACAAACACCCAAAATGATCAGTTATGAGACATGAAAATTGAAACCACAATGACGTCTTATTGCACACTTGTTAAAATTAAAAAGTTTAATACCAACTACTGGCCAGCCCCAACACAGGGCTGGAACCCACAAACCATGAGATCATGATCTGAGCCGAAGTCAGACACTCAACCAACTGAGCCACCCAGGTGCCCCTGGCCTGTTATATTTCTTAACATTGATTTTTAACTCTGATGATGTCTAACGTATTAGTTTTCTTCCTACAACTACTCCAACAAATTACCACAGATGTAGTGGCATACCACAACAAAAATTTATTATTTTAAGATTCCAGATGTCAGAACATCAAAACAGGTGGGCAGCAGGGCTGCATTCCTTTGGAGCATCCAGGAGAGAATCTGTTCCCTGGCCTTTGCCCTCTTCTGGAGGTTGCCTGCATTCCTTGCCTGGTGAGGCTACATCACTCTGACTTCTCTCTCCATCCTCACTATACCTCCTCAGACTCTGACCCTCCTGCCTCTCTCTTTTAAAGACCCTTGTGATTGCCTTAGGCCCTTCTGGATGATCCAGGGTAGTATCTCCATGTCAGGATCCTTAATGAAATCACACCAACAGAGTCCCTTTTACCATACAAGGTAATTTAGTCACAGATTTTATTTATTTTTTTAACTTTTATTTATTTTTGAGAGACAGAGAGAGACAGAACATGAATAGTAGAGGAGCAGAGAGAGAGGGAGACACAGAATCCGAAACAGGTTCCAGGCTCTGAGCTGTCATCACAGAGCCTGACGCCGGTCTCGAACTCACAAACCACGAGATCATGACCTGAGCCGAAGTCAGATGCTTAACCGACTGAGCCACCCAGGCACCCCATCACAGATTTTAGAGATTAGCATCCAAGACATTCATTTGTTATATGAATACTGATGAACTTTCTGTCGCACAGCACAGACTGTCCTCACGGTGGTGTTGCAGATATTCACAGCAGCTACATACAGTTGTGAAGAATGGATTAGATGTAGGAAGGATGATAAAGAGCCAATTTTTTATTTAGGCAAAATGCCAATTAAGTATTGTTATATAAAGGGATATTCTAATAGACATACCAGAGCTTTTGGTAAAAATGAATTTTAATATTTCATATGATAGCCTTAATCATTTTCCATTGTACCTGGGGAATAGTTAATCTGATTAATAAAATATTCTGGTTAATAAAGATCCTTTTCTATGTTTTGGATTTAATCAGGCTAAAGGAGGACAAGGAACCAGTGCTTATTTAGGATGGCCAATGTACTGGGTACTGAACTATGTACTTTACAAATGTCTCAAATCCCCCAAAGAAGCTTGCGATATTGGACTGAAGATGATAATACCCACAGAGGTAATACAAGCTGGTTATGACCACATAGTTAACAGAGGAGCCAATATTTATACTGAGAGGTACCTTCTTCTAGAGTCTGTATACTTTCTACCTCCTTAAAAAATTACTACATTCCCTTACTACTAAAGCTAATTTCAACTTTATTGGGTAATTCACAAAGAATCTATGATTTGTAGTGACTCAGGGTGTCACTAGTTTACTTGAAAGTTGCTCTTTTACTTGAAAGGGAGTAGATATGTTAGTCTTCCCAGTCAATAGAACTTCCTGTATATTTTAAGATGGTGTGATATCCTGTTAATATAGAATTTGTGTTGGCAATTGGAATTTTAGGATGTCTCTAAGATGCTACTGTACATAGAGAATCTAGGAAAGCCCCAACTCAAGCCCCAAATTGTAGTCATTTCTCCCACTGAGTGTACATGGGGTGAATATTCCCGAAGGAGATATATATAAAAGGAAACATAACTGAGGGAAACAGGATGTTATTTTATTGTTAGCTATGCCCATACTCCTCAAAGCAGAACTCAGTGGAAAATATGGCTAGTATGGGGCTCTAACATGGTGGGGAAATTCTTCTATCTTATATTCTTTTACTTTAACTTTTTTTTTTTTTAAGAGACAGAGAGAGAGAGAGAGCACAAGAAGGTAAGGGGCAGAGAGAGGAGACACAGAATCCCAAGCAGGCTCCAGGCTCTGAGCTGTCAGCACAGAGCTTGATGTGTGTCTTGAACCCGTGAATATTGAGATCATGACCTGAGTTGAAGTCAGATGCTCAACCAACTGATCCACCCAGGCATCCCTCTTTTACTTTTAGCTAAAACAATGTTTTAAAAATCTACATGGGTTTAAAACTCTAGTTAGGTTTGTTGCAGTGTTTTCTGGAGGAAAAAGCTATCAGAGCACCAAAGAAGTCCACCTTGAAGTCCATCAATGGTTTCCTTGTCCATATTACTCTGAAAGCACTAAGGGGCATTTTAGCTGAAGACATAATGGTTTTTGATGTTGCTCCCCAAAATTTCTGAAATTGTTCAAAAGAAAACATTGATTGTTTCCAAGACTTTATAGGTTTGGTTAAAACTTATCCTATTTCCCATCTCAAAATATATGCAGCTTCAGTGTCTGGGCTACTTTAGCAGAGAAGTTTATATATCGTGTGCTCATGACAAAATTCCCCAAGTAATGGGATGCCAAAAATAGAAAAATGCCCCAAATTGGAACAAAATGTAATTCTCTACGTCTTGTTTCCAAAGAGAAATTAAAGCCCTCAAATAGAATTCTTCTACTGGGGAAAATTAGTCTCAAAGAAATAACTTTTCATGTACTTTTTCAATAATAGACATTTGAGTGTCTAAATGGGCCTTGGGTTTCCAAGTACAGTCTTGTTTATCCTACAATGAAGCTAATGTGTTGTTTTATAGCATTTCCATAGTTGGATCAACCCAACATGTAGCATTTTCACCTGTTCTGCTTTTCCCCCAAATCATGAAATATGAAACAAAAATGTGACCCTAATTTCTATGTTGACAGGAACTTTGAGAAAAATCAGAGGAGTTTAGGAAATATAAAAAACTGAGAAGGGATACATTAGTACTGCACAAGTTTGGGAGATTGAGAAAATCAGCCAAAGTACAGTAACTTATCAGAGGCAAGTCAGGTAAGAAAGCAGTTACTCCAGGGAATTTTGTCCAGGCAGAGGCAGGAGTCTGAGTTCAGCAGGCAAAAGATGATGGGCAGAATCCAGAGGAGAATCATCCTGAGCTTTAGGGGCCTTAGCGAACATTTATTTTTTTTTTTATGAGGAAGTATTGGTTTTGGCTATAAATATAAAACTGGTTTAAACAATAAGAAAATGATTATCTCACAGAGAGGTAGGAGACGTGGTGGGCCCAAGAGCAGTGTAATCTGGAATGAGTTCATTGATATTTTCAGGGACCCAAGGTCTTTCTATCTCTGTGCTCTTCTGTCCTCAGTGTGTGTTCCATCGTAATGGTGATTCCCCTTATGTTAGCAAGATGGTTGATGCTGGCAACAGGAGCTGCTTGCTTCCTTGTTTATGTCCAGCAGAAGAGAAAAGAAAAACCTTCTCCTTGACCAAAAAATATAATTCATTCCCTTTAATCTAATTGGACAAACAGATGACAGGCCCATCCATTGGCCAAGAGCTATTCCTGGGTCATGGCACTTTGGTTGATCTGTAATATTCTCTGAAAGTAAAAATGGAGTGTATAACTGAACAAAAATGGGGCTCTGTTGAGAAGGGGGAAGAAAAGACTAGATGTTGGGTGTACAATCAAAGTGTTGACTAGACTGTCCAATGATGAGGGACTGGGTAGTTCAGGGAATAGTGGCATTGGTTGCATAGTCAGTATAAAATCATAGAAGTGTTGGAGGCTTGCTTTACTATGGCATTGGGAATGTGGAACAGGCCTGAAAATGTCAGGATCAGGATGGGTTTGGGTAGAAATGACTTCATGTGCATCAGAATCACCTTGAGGGCTTATTAAAACACATATCACTGGGCTCCACCTCCAGAGTTTCTGATTTAGTAGTTCTGGAGTAGAGTTTAAGAATTTGCATCTCAACAAGTTCCCAGATGCTGCTGGTGCTGCTAGTTTGGGGACTTCACTTTGAGAAGGGGCTGGATTAGAGGAGTATCCTATTGAAAGCTGTTCAGTAAATGTTTTTCAACTTGTGGGACAAGGGCCATCTATGTAAGAATCACCAGTAGAGCTCACTTGTTAAAGATGCTGGTTAGATAGGCCCCGCTCCCACAGGTTTGGATTAGTGGTTTTGGAGAAGAACCTACAGATCTATTTTAAACAAGTTCCCCAGTGATTTTTATGTAGCTAAGGTTTGTGAACTAAGTGATTAAGGTTAGTGACACTGTACCAACTTGTTAGCCTTGTAAGCTCTGTTAAACTTTGTGAAGTTCTTTTAAGTCATAACCTACCCCCATGCGCTCTGTGTGGTAGACTATTGCAGTGATAGGCCCAGCCTTGGTTGGTATCGCTGTGGCCTAGATTAAGCACTGAATATTTGGAGCTTAATGGAGTCAGGTTCAGGTGCTGTGTGTGCCACTCCCTATTTGGGTGACCTTGGGCAATGGGTCCTAACCATTTTGGAGTAATGAGACAAATATTACATAAAAGTCACTTAATGTAATGTCAGATACTTAGTAAGCAACTGATAAACACTAATTCTTCTATGATTTCCTCCTATTCCCCATTTTCAGTAGTGTCATAGCTGATTGACTGACTAGATGTATCTCTTCTAGGGTAGGGGAAACTGTCTTTGCATTGGTGGTTTTATATGCTGATTGACCTGAATCAAGGAAGGCATCAATAAGAGGTGAACAAAAGGAAACACTTAAAAGGAGTTTGGGACTCAAAAAGCAGAGAAAGGAAACTCTCTTCTCTGGGTAATGCTGGTGAAAAATGAGCTGATAGGGAAATTTATCTTGAAGGTTGTCTCTTGCCTGTTTGGTTGCAACTCCTGTCCCTACTCATAATACCACATATGCTCCCTGTTGTACCCTCCAGAGTTCTGTCTGCAATGGACATTTGCATACACTTAGAGGAGGGATATACGTATCTGTACACACTTAGAGGAGCTAGAAGAGTAGTGGTCAGGAAAAACGAGGGAAATTATTTTGTAGCTCAAAATAGACGATGAAGTCAAATCACACTTGAAGGTATTCTCGGTGTGGCCCCAAACCCTGGCACTATTTGTTGACTTACTTTATTTCCCTGCATCTCATACACATGTGATGGGGTAATATTTTTTCTGAGTCCTTGTAGTGCAAGGCCAAGTAGATAGACTCTGGTGACTGTTTTGGCCTCATCCATTCAACTGATCAAATAGGTTTTCTCAAAGAGCCATTATTTTCTCTTGTCCTTTAGATTTTTTTTTTCTTTCATGTCAAAATGTACTTGGAATTTAAAGGACAAGATATTCTACTTTTGGTCTCAGATAAATCCTAGCTCTTTTCTCGATTGTACTGAGAAAATTTGTTATACATCTATAATATTTGTCATACATCTATAATATATTCCCTTTATGAGTTTGGAACACTCATAATATCAAATAAACTTTAGACAAAAACTTAAAATTCAAAATGAAAACAGAGTAAAGACAAAAACCTGCCCTCTACTTCCTACCCACATACACTGGCATTTCTCATCAGAACCAAATCCAAAATCCTAGTGTTTTCAAACTTGAAGGGAATTACAGACCAGGGAACTGAGGCTCGCAACATGCAAGGTGGACGTTAGTGATGCTCATTTAGTTGGTGTCAAAACACCGATCTTGTGGTTTCTCTCTCACCCAGCTCCACACCACCACTCTTGATTTGAACTCACAACTCCATAACTACAAAAATCTTAAAAGAATTCAGAAAGGCACTCTTGCAGTTTTCACACTCTGTCTTTAACACCTGTCAGAGTGTTCATAAGTTGGTGAATGAATCAGAGTAAATTTTTTATTGATGACCACTCAAGTTCCCCACCGTGGGGCAAGGTAGTCAAAAGCCCTCAGTGAATGGCTTCTTTTGCAAGCCTAGCGTTGCCTCCTTAATGGTGATGTATTTGAGCCCATGCCTCCTGCCATGGTCAAAGGCAGATAAGACTAATTTTTACCTACTGTATTTTGTATTACCTACTGTATACTGTATTTTTGTATGTTTTGAACTTCTGAGCTAAAGGATAAAATTGGGTTAGACATTTTCAAGGATAACTTTTTAAAGATCATATAAACTTTTATTTTTGTTTCATCAACTTAAAAAATGTTTCCTCACACTTAAAAACATGTCAGTGCAATACAGTGCATTCACATAGTTATAAAATAATAAAAAATTGGCAGTGTCCTGTCCTATCCTTCTTTATCCCTGAGAAGACCACTTTTAACATTTTTTGCTCTCTCTTCTGACATTAACTTCAGTATACTGTTTTCACTTGATTCCTAGGTTTTAGACATTTCCTACTGGCTTCCTCTTATGATAGTTGAGAACTTGGCTCTCTACCACCCTCCAAATTTCTTCCTTTCATTTTTCTTTATGATGGCCATGATTTTAGTAAAGTCAAAACGCAGTCTTTATATTATGATGATGATGATGATGATGATGATGTAAGTAAATATATTTTACTGAAGAAGCTACTATTCTACTATGATTACATTTCCTTTCTTGTATTTTTTAAGTTTATTTATTTATTTTGAGATAGAGTGTGCAAGTGAGCAGGGGAAGGGCAGAGAGAGAGAGAGAGAGAGAGAGAGAGAGAGAGAGAATGAGAATCCCAAGCAGGCTCTGCACTGACAGCAAGAGCCCGACTGACACTGGGCTCAAACCTATGAACTATGAGATCATGACCTGAGCAGAAATAGTGCCTGATGCTTAACCCACTGAACCACCCTGGTGCCCCCTTTCTTGTATTTTCAAAAAATTTTTATTGGAATTAAAAACTGCCTTATTTTGGGGCACCTGTGTGGCTCAGTCAGTTGGGCGTCTGACTTCAGCTCAGGTCATGATCTCATGGTCCATGGGTTCACGCCCGGCATTGGGCTCTGTGATGACAGCTCAGAGCCTAGAGCCTGCTTTGAGTTTTGTGTCTCCCTCTTTCTCTGCCCCTTCCCCATTTGTACTCTGATTATCTCTCTCTCAAAAATAAATAAACATTAAAAAAAACCAACTGCCTTATTTTTTTCAGTCCTATGCTCTCCTATATACCCACTCTTATTTTTTCCAAATGCTCTGCTAGATCTGCTATACACATTTAAGAATCTTTCCCTAAACAGTTTCACAAGTGTGATCAACTATTAGTTATCACTCTCTCCTCTTTATCCCCTTATTCTGCTCTGTGGAGTGTAGATCCTTCTGCTCTGATCTTTTTCCCCCAGACCTGTTGCACATGGTCATCTTTGGACCTCACCAGTCTTCCGTGTGGGTCTTGTCTCCTTGATTCTGTGCTTCCTTCTTCCTTGTTTTATTCCCTTATCCTTCTGAAGCAATCCTTCATAAATTAAAGCTTAAATTAAGAAAAATTGGAAGTCATGGTGTTGGATGAATTCCTCTTGAGAGGCAGCAACATTCGATATATACAAGTGAACAGGAGACTCTGTATCACCCAAGTCGCTGACACCAGCTTCATAGGAAGGCTTATCTTGGATCTTTCAGTTACACGATCGAATACATTCCATTTTCAGGGGACATGGAGTTGGGTTTCTGGCACATACAAAATTTTCAGGCGGACAAGAAGTTTTGGCACAATGATTTTAGAGCTTTTTTTTTTTTTCATCCAAGATCTTAGTACTTTGATTCTTAAATAAACTTGCTGTTTGTGCTATTGTTATCCAAAAGGTGAAGTATTTAGTTTATGCTATTCAGGTATGAATACTTAAAATAATGTGATGTTTCACTCCTTTGAAAACTTGCTTCCTGTATAGTAGCAAATATAAAGATTAAGATTTGACATTCAATAGGAAAACTATCTTGTTTCATTAGGAACTATACAGCTTTGATGGTAAAGGGCAAACCATGTCTCTTAATCCCTCATTATATAAGTCCATTATAGCAGATACAGCATTTTTTTGGTATCGCAAACCAGTAGCTAATGAAACATTTGATAACTAGAAATTGTGGCCATGAATTAACACGTTGGTCTTCGTATAATTGTAAATCCCATACTAGCACTTTCATTTGAGAGTTCTTATCTTAATTACTGACAACATGGGCATTTTTATAACTTTTTGCATTTTCTGAATTGTATTAACAGAATAGGAGAGATCAATTTGATGTAAATGATTCAGAAATGCTATAAAAATCCCTGCCTGGTCACTTTTTTTTTTTATATGGCTTCATTCTTCATGGGTTTTTTTTTGCTTTTTTACAGTACACAGATTCCAGAAACCTGCAGCTTTCTAAATAACTTATTTCTAAATAACTCATAACTCATTTTACAGTTTTATTTTCCCCTCTTAGATCTTTATCCCCAGAAGTTAAGGAAATTAGGCTTTATATGAACAATTTATCAATGTGTTTATAATGAAGTCTTCCCATTAATCTTATTTATACTGTACTTTACATGTTTTTAGTAATCATCTTCTGAAAATATTATGCAAAAAAAGCTTTGAGTTGTGGGGATCAATGAATTTATCCATCTAAATGGTTATTAATATACAGATTAAAGTAATATAAAGATGGGTAGAATGCTTCCCCTTAATGACAAATAAAAGCATAATTATAACTCAATTTTAATACTAATCATCTCAATTTTACCAGTAGGCTGGGTGAAAATTTTCAACTACGTAGTCATTTTAATGACGGCAATAATAATTTTTAACTCTCAGGGATTTTGACATGATTTCTACCCGTTCATTTTACTAGCCTCCTAAACCTGGCTATGGCAGACTGTGTTTCCCAAAAATGGCTAGATATATATCCCACTCCCTATGGGCTTCTTACATTGAGATACTCCTCTCACTCTTCTGTGCCCTTGAATTTTTTTTTTTTTTCCAAGGGGGCTTGGGACTGATCATGTGCAGCAGAGGTGCCGCTGTGTGACTTCGGAGGCTAGCCCATAAAGAGAATGCAGCTTGTACATGACTTGCTCTCTCTTGGAATATGCAGCTTGTAAGTCCCAAGCTTTCATGTAAGATGTCCAGAAATTCTGAAGTCACCATGCTGGAGAGACCACGTGGATCCACCAAAAGGACAAAGAAAAATGTTAGAAAACCCCCAGAGGTTCTAGTCTTCCCAGTCTGACTACCAGACATCTGACTGAATGAGCCCCCCTCTGCCTGTAACCAGGTGAGAAAGTCTGAGGGAGAACCCCTCAGCTGGTTCCAGGTAAGTCCCAGAACCATGTGAGAAAATGTTAAATTTGATTGTTGTTTTAAGGCACCAAGTTTTGGGGTAATTTATTATGTAGCCATAGTAAATGGATTACTGGCCCTTCTCTATGGTTCCCTCCTTCAGAGAATAGCACCATCATTTATATACAACCAAATTTTCACATCACATTATTTCTGACTTGTCTGAGATCCAGATGGGGAGTTCCAATTGCATATGCAAATTTCCACCGTCTCAAATGTACATATTAGGAGATTACAAATCACATAGCAATAGGCAGTGATGTATGTGATCCATTCAGAGAGAGGAGCCAATAGCTACCGCAATCAGAAGTCTGTTAATACAGTAAGAAGATACACATTTTTTTTTTTTTAATATCTATGTGGTGACATGGAAAAGGAGTGAACACCAAAGTATCAACCCGACCTGGTGTCGGGCTAGAAATGTAAAAAAGTCCAGTTCTCCTTAAACTTCTGTAGTGTTTGGGGGACACCCGCGCGGCTCAGTCGGTTAAGCATCCAATTTCAGCTCAGGACGTGATCTCGCAGTTCGTGGGTTCAAGCCCTGCGTCGGGTTCTGTGCTGACAGCTCAGAGCCTGGAGCTGTGCCTCTGTCTCTCTCTGTCCCTCTCCCACTTGTGCTCTCTCTCTCTCTGTCAAAAATAGGTAAATGTTAAAAACAAAACGAAACAAAAAACACCCCTCTGTAGTGTTTGAATCTTCTTGCAGAAGATTCCAGGCAACTGAAGGAGACTGGGGCTGAGAGTTGCTGTGTGCCACCTGCAAGGTTACTTAGGAATCAGTCACAGAGCTAGACCTAATTCAGAATCATTTGCAATGTGTTGGGTCTGCTGTTTGCCTTTGCTTATCTATACGTGCCTCACTTATTTTCCGGTTGTGATTTGAACATGTACAAAGGGAGATGGCCATATGGACTGCATTTCTGGCTCTTTTCCTTTAATTCCAGGCTCTGTGTATGAGGCCATAGTTATTTACTTTTGCTTTACTGCTCCCTCCTGTCCTCCTTCAGGTTATTGACATAGTGTTGATGCCAGGAAGATAAAAAAAATCTTTGTTGTTAGTCAAGAAAAAGAAGCTGCACGTCAGGTAGAACTGACCAATAGTCTTCTCAGAGAAATTAGCACGAGCTAATAGATTTGTGTTTTCTCTCAAAGAAAGTATCTGTTTTCAGGATTTATTTTTTACTTCTGGGGATTAGTCCTGAACATACCTTGGCTGGAACTGAGAATTAGGGCTCCTGATTCAATAGTCATTAATTTGCAAATTGTCTCAAGATATCCCTTCTCTTTGCTTACTTAGTTTTTATACACAACAAGAAAAAGGAGAGATTAAAAAAAAATCCACATTCAAAATGGGGAATTTGCAAAGCAGGAAAGTTATAGAGTTGGCCTACACAATTCTTTGATTTCCACCAGGCTTTTCTCCCAGAATTCTTTTAAATAGAATGAGTCTAATATACTTGGGATTTTATTTATAGATCACAAAGAAATGGGAAGTGGTGATAGTGAAGAAGAGAGGGCAGAAAAGATAAAATGATTTAGGAAATCAGTGATTAAAGATCAATAAAAGAATTTAAAAAACCCACTTGGAAAATTTTTGGCCACCAGAAAAATATTAAATTCATAATAACTTAGGAAAATTGTGATAGAAAATGAAACCTTTTATGGTTTGCAAGATGGAGAGTGTTTCTTCCCCCGAAATAAAAGCTATCCTCTCGCACAGAGGAGAGGTATGGTAGTGTACTTTGTGAAAGCAAGACATGCAGTAAACGATGAAGGCTCTATTTCAGCAAGTCACAGACAGAAAACAAAGCCCCAAACAATTGGATAGAGCTACAGCATTGTTGAATGCACGATATTGTTCCATTATTCTCTCATACCCTTTGAAATCTAAATGTTATTGCTATATATATGCAAAGGTGATCTGTACATTTGTATGCTGAATAGCATGCATTCTTAATGCCTTTGGGTGATTTTGTTCTAAGAGCATATTTAGCCTTTGCTTTCATTTTTACTATTGGAGCAAATTAAACCATCCATAAGGTCCTTAACAGCCAAAGCTCTTCTTTTCTGTTTGCCAGGGAGTACTAGCTGGGCTCTTGGAAAAAGACCTTTCCTGCTTGTGTAGGGAGGCATCTCCGGTTTGCAGAGATGACTGCAGATGCACAGACTGTGTAGGAAATACCAGACTATGTTATGCATCCTCAGAATAGATTTAGGAATCTGGGGAATTCAACTGTTAGGTTTTTTTTTTGCATAGCCTGGTAATCGGGGCCATGGTCTCAGATCAGAAATGAAGAGACTGAGTCTGCTGTACCATAGTGTGTTAGAAAATCTCCCATCCTTCCTTCCTAAACAGCAAGGAAGATAAATTGTCATTTACCCTCCGATGTAGAAATAAATCTGCTCTTTGGGGAAAAAATAATTACATATAAAGTAGAAGATGAAATCTCTTCCCTCCCCACCAATGTCTTCACCTCCCAGACATAACCCATTGTTAATATTTTGTTATAAATCATTCCAAATATTTTCTATAAATGTGAATATAATTTTACTTTTCTGAAACAAAAAAAATGCAACACCTTTTTGTTTTGTAATGTGATCTTTGATCTTAATACCATATATTGGGCATTTTTCTGGGTCTTATCTACAGACCTACAGCTTATCCTTCAAACAGCAGTACTGTTACTACTTATTTAACAGATCCTTCAGTCATGAGCATTGCACCCATTACATAGGGTGGTCCAAGAAATATTTTTTCACTTACATCTTTCCACACTTACTCCTTCATTTCCTATGATATTTCATTCCCCAAAGTCAAATTGCTGGGTCAAACAGTATGCATGATTTACACTGTAGTATATATTGTCAGTGGCCCTCCAGAAATGTACCAGATACACTCCCACCAGATGTGTACAAAAGCCTCATATACCTTTGCCAAAACTACATATTATCAGTCTTTTTTCTCTTTCTTTTTTTAATGTTTATTTATTTATTTATTCTTAAAATTTTTTTTTTAATGTTAATTTATTTTTGAGACAGAGACCGAGCATGAACGGGGAAGGGTCAGAGAGAGAGGAAGACACAGAATCTGAAACAGGCTCCAGGCTCTGAGCCATCAGCACAGAGCCTGATGCGGGGCTTGAACTCATGAACTGCGAGATCATGACCTGAGCCAAAGTCAGACGCTTAACCGACTGAGCCACCCAGGCGCCCCTTAATGTTTATTTTTGAGACAGAGAGAGACAGAGCATGAGGGGGGCAGGGACAGAGAGAGAGAGGGAAACACAGAATCTGAAGTAGCCTCCAGACTCTGAGCTGTCAGCACAGAGCCTGATGTGGGGCTGGAACTCAAAAAACGCAAGATCATGACCTGAGCTGAAGTCAGATGCTCAACCCACTGAGCAACTCAGGCGCCCCCATATTATCAATCTTTTTAATGTTTGTCAAACTGATAGGCAAAGACCAATGTCTAATTTCACTTTAATTTACGTGTTTTGTTTTCTTTCTGAATTCAGATCTAGTTGTGTTTCCTGCAGTCAAAGGGCTCTATTATTTAACTTTGGGGACCCTCCCCTGCTCCCAACCTCTGCCCTGTCCGCTCTTCACTGCATTACTGGTCATTGTTGGTTTCTTGCTGTTGTCTATTTCCCTACCTGAGTAGAGGGGGAATTGCTGTCTGTCTCTGACATGGATTCTCATCTTATTTACACACACACAGGATCACAAATCACGATCACACATATACTACATCATACACATGTACACAATCTCCCTCTCTCTCTCCCTCTCTCTTGCACACACAGAAACATACACACACACACACACACACACACACACTTCACATCACATACAAAATCACACATGCAATCATATCACACCCACCACATCCCATGATAGGGTGTCACTGTAAAGCAATCAAAATGAAATCTGTTTCTGCTAACCAGTTCAAAGGCCTATCACATTTCTGGGACACTTCCAAATTTCCCAGATGACTGTGCCTTTCTTGGGTGTCAGGTTTATTACGTCAGCTCTCTGGTACATTACTCCTGCAACTTTTCTGCAAGCTGAGAGCTCTTTCTTCCCAGCTGGGCACATTTGCACTCTCCAAGCACAAAGGCTGCTGGTAGAAAGGTGAGAACAGCAGTTCTTGGATACAAACTCAAATTTATAAGAAATGGTTGAAATCTGTTCTCCCCCTCACCCAAACTGATAGATATTATTTCCCCTTGAGTGTTTCCACATGGATTTTGAAGAACTGTGGGGAGGCATAAGTAGATCCAGTTTGCCAGGTTTATGCTTAAAGCATTCTGATTTACCATTAGTCCAGTGTTTCTTTCCTAATGCACAGTTTTCTTCATTGATTTCTGCCCCCTGCCCTCCCCCCGCCCCATCACCAGCATTGCTCAAAACAGAATGGCTAAAATATGCTGACCTCTTTTCTTTCCTCAGAGGTCCTTAGCAATAAGACATATACAGAACATATCAATCAAATCTACTATTTAATTAAAATACAGAGTTAGGTTGTGGAAATATAAATAATAGAGCTTGTAAGCAATTTGTACATGAACACAACTTGTCCTTCTGGTTTTCTGTGTGTGAGCCTCGATCTAACTCTTTAGAGAGGAGCTTCTGTGACATAGCTAGGACCCAGACAGATCTGGGTTTGCATCCTATGTCTCTGTGAACCCAGGATAATTTCCCTTTCAGAGCCTTGATTTTTTTTTGTGTGTGTGTGTTTTTTTTTTTTTTTTGGTGTATAACATACAGTTAATAAAAGTACCACTATCCATGAGGATTAAATGAAATCCATGAGGATTAAGAAAAGGAATGAAGACAACGGTTTTTATTACTGCTAATTAAAAAAAAATTTTTTTTTAATTTTTAAAATTAAAAATTTTATTTTCAAGAGACAGAGCATGAGCAGGGGAGGGGCAGAGAGAGAGTGGGACACAGAACCCGAAGCAGGCTCCAGGCTCTGAGCTGTCAGCACTGAGCTTGAGGCAGGGCTCGAACTCATGAGCTGTGAGATGATGACCCAAACTGAAGTCAGATGCTTAACCGACTGAGCCACCCAGGCGCACCTACTACTCCTAATTTTTTAATTATAAAAGTTATATTTACTTACTAAAGAACATTTGGAAATCTAGAAACATGTAGTGACAAAAATCACCCCTAGATACTGTTAATAGTTTGGGATGATTCCTTTAGTCCATTTTAAGACAGTGCATGGGAGTTTTAAAAAACATAGTATAATCATTGTATTCACACATACATGTATATGCATACATTTGTGTGCATATATAAATATATATGTATATACACATATCATATATATGTACAATTTTGTGTGGGTAGAAAAGGATTTTGTTAAGATTCAAGGCCTTATGTGCTAGTTACTTCAATCAGCCCGAGTCTATTGACTTCTGTATTGAATGTCTGTCATCAGAGTTGTGTTTTAATCTAAATTGACCACTTGGGCATCTGTTAACCTTTCAACATTTCTTTGTGATATAGGTACAATCTCAAATCTTTCCCAACTCAGTCTTGTGAGTCTGCACTTTCCCTGACATTATTCTACTGTGTTAGTGTTAGAGCATGGGGGATTTCTCTTCTCTCATGCACTCACAAGTATCTCAGACTCTTCAGTGCATCTATTACACGGCACTTCTCCATGTCCTTTTATCCTGCTCCATTTTCAATACCGTAGTAAGGAACTGAAGCTCTGAGAAGGCACGTTAGGACAGAAGTGGAAGAGCCACTGGAAAGGTTACCATTGTCTGGGTGTGAGGTTAATACCCGTCCCGGAAGGATTCACTATAAATGATGTTGCCTTCCTGCTGAAGGATTGATGTGCTTGATCACATGGAGAGAATGTGAATGGAAAATGAATGGAATGAATTGAAAATGGATGGAAATGAATGAATGGAAAATAACAGAGAAACACTTGTAAGCAGAGGGAGTGGTGGGGAGCAAGATAAGTAGCATTTGGACCTTGTTTTTAGGGCAATGACTCTAGGCCTTTAGAAGAGTGATTGAAATTAAAATAAGAATCTTTGCGTTTTTCTCCAGAACTCTTCATGTGATTTCTTTTGAGGAAAGGATACTAAATGCAATAACTGAAAATACTGGGAAAATTATTTATTGAGAACACTTTTATTATAGGGAGGCTTCTTCTCCCTCTTTAAAGAAATCTTTTACTATCACAGTGGATATGTAGTTCCCTCTGAACTGTATATAAGGGGAGGGGAAAGCCCTCATTCCTGTGGAGATAATTGGAGTTGAAACATTTCATATGCTCCAGAGTAGAAAATCCAGGAACTAAATTGTACACAGAGAACAAAGGAGGATAGGCAGTGTGTATACTTCCCCCCATGTTGGCTATAAGCCTTGCCTATGAGTTGAAATTAAGCTTTGCCATAGCGACATTAAGAGTGAAGAATTCTTTCTCTTTTGTAAGAGAAAATCTGGGATGATCCGGAGTGGTCAGGGGTGAATGAGGATTGGAAGAAATGCGTTGTAACAGATAAGATCCTGAAATGCAAATTTAGACTTCTTCTAATTCCCTAGCTAGACTTGGTGATAAATGCCCCTTTAATCCCATGTACTAAGTCTTTTTCATACTGGTATCTTAGACTGTTCTGGTATGTTGGTGTGGATTCTCCAGATTTTTCCTTTGTTTAGGCAAAAGTTTCCATCCATAAATTCTAAATCTCCCTAGATATTAAGCCTTGTAAAGGAGAACTATTTAATCTTGTGTATTACTACTGACTGATGTCAATGTGTAGTTCTGGGGTTAGCCTATGGCCAAATCTGATCCACTACCTTTTTCATTAATAAAGTTTTATTGGAACTCAGACAGCTAATCCATTCATTTTTACGTTGTCTATGGCTGCTTTTGCACTATATCAGAATTTAGTTGTGACAGAGACTGTATGACCCACAAAACCAAAAATATTCACTATCTCACCTTCTACAGCAGAAGTTTGCTAAACATTGCTAGTTGATTAGACCATAGTGAGGTTGGAGTCCTAGATTTTTAATTTACATTTCATCCATCCAGGCCTTAAAGCTTCCTTGTAAATGGTTGTGGCTGGTTGATAGTCATCCTCAGTGTCTTTCCATTAGTGGAGAACAGCTTCCTGTATGTGTTCTGTAGACTTGACCCAGAGTCAGTAAGATGTGCTGAGTAAACACAGGATTTTGACTTTCAAAATGAATCATGTATTAGTTTCCCATTGCTGTTTTAACAAACTACCACGAACTTAATGCTTTTTTAAAAAAGTTTATTTATTTTGAGAGAGAGAGACAGAGCAAACACAATTGGGGAAGGGACAGAGAGAGAGAGAGAGAAAATCTGAAGCACCCTTCTCACTATCAGTGCAGAGTCCAACTCAGGGCTTAATCCCACAAACCATGAGATCATGACCTGAGCCGAAATCAAGAGTCAGATGCTTAACCAACTGAGCCACCCAGGCGCCCCATACCATGAACTTAATGTTTTCAAACAACAGAGGGTTATTGTATTCTGGAGATCTGAACTCTAAAATGGGGTGGCAGGGCTGTGTTCCTTCAGGAGACTTCAGAGAAGACTTGGTTTCCTTGCCTTCTCTAGCTTCTAGAGGCTGCTTGCATTCACTGGCTTGTGGCTCTGGCTCCTCTTCTTATCACTCGGACCTTAGCTTCCATAGTCACATCTCCTTCTCAGACTCTGAGCCTCTTGTCTCCCTCTTACAAGAACTCTTACATTGGAGCACCTGAATAATCTGAGATCATCTCCCCGTCTCAAGATTCTTAACTAATACATCTGCAGAGTCACCACTGCCTTGTAAGGCAACGTATTCATGGGTTTGAGTGATCAGGATGTGGACATCTTTGGGAGCCCTGTGATTCTAGCTACTGCAGATGGCAAATGCTTACTTTCACCTCTGGACAGATATCCACAACAACTTTACACATTGCCAAGCAGGGTGATTCTAAGATAATAAAAACAAACAAAAAAAGCAATAAGAAAGTGGTTTGAAAGTTCTTATAGGTGTTTTCTATACATTTTGAATGGGAAGCATGAGATACATTTGGTACTTCAGAGAGGACAGTAAGATACTTAGGAGATTATTGAATCTTGATTGTATTAGAAAGTAAATTATTTATTACATAAGTAAAATGCATAATGCATATTTGCAGAAATAAAGCACTTTCCAAATGAATATATTCATTTTCCACTGCATTTTCTAAACAAGATATTGACTTCACATTTTCTAAATATAAGACCACTCCCACCCCATGTAAGGTAGTCTCTGAAAGTTACTGTATGTAGATGCAGAATGATTAAACATAGAAACACAGAGTTCATAGATAAACATCTTCACAGAATATGTTGCTGATTAATTGTGCCACTCTACTAGAGGCATCATTTTCTGTTCTCTAAAATGGGACCTGCCTTCCAGCCATAGCAGGGCAAGTATGGTGAGTTTAAGTGAAAATAAGAATTTTTTTTAAGCATTCACATATCTTCAATGAACTGTTCTCTAACTCATTGAGGACCTATTTGCAATTTCATAGCCTGGAAAAGTCCCTGGGACCCAAATAGTTTCAGTATGTGTGGGTGAACATGTTATGAACCACAGAATATTATTTGATTTGAGTATCTTTACAGCTCTTTAATATCATCTCAAATTGTTCTTTCTTTACTTTCACTGAGAAGTGTTCCAAATCCCCACTTCTCTCTCTCTGGAGCGCCCCATCACACCCTTGGTTCACCGCAGCCCCCTTCTTGCTTGCCTTTTGGTTTCTAGGTCCCTGATTACTTCATCCTCTGCTCCCCAACACACTTATTATCATTATTTTTTTAAATATACATCTCATTTAGCATTTCCTGGGTCCCTAACTACACTGTGTGTTCTTCAAAGACAAAGGCTGTCTTCTCTCTGTCTTGCACACTTAGTGTGACAACATCCTGCACAGAGCGAGTTCTCAGAAAACTCCTGCTGGTGATGGTGTTATGTTGCTCGTGAATTTTCTATTCTGCTCATGCTGGTGGTTTTATTCTCTCTCCATTTATCTCTCCTTCAAATGGAAGCCACTGTACATGGCTTAAACTATGTTTCAGCTGTGTCGCTTTTTGTTAGTTTCCCCCTCTTTTCTTTTGACTTCCGTTTTGTCTACCATGTATAAATCATTCTCTCTTCTGCTGGACACCAAGCACTACTGTGCCTTACTTTGATCTTTGAGTGTCTACCCTTTCTCCAAGAAACCTTTGTGGAATTTCTGTAATCATTTTCACCTTGCCAGCACCATCTAGGGGCCAAGTTTATCTCTGACTCAATCCTGGAGTTATAGCTTATTCTTTTGTGGGGGTGCGGGAGGGGGTGTGGGGAGACAGTGCTCATGTCTGTGGTTATGGCTAAAAAGCTAATGTTGGGCAAACAGTTCTTGAAATTTTCCTTGGTCACCCTGCTACTTCCTCAGGTTCCAAATGTTACTCACTTAGAGTTCTCGTTGGAGACTTCTTTATTCTGCATTATGTTATAGTTGGTTATTTCTCAACCCTTAATGGATTTTCAGAATTTTGTAAAAAGAGAGGATGGGCTTATCTCTGTGGCATACCAATATAATACTGGAGATGGGTTTATGGTAGGTATTTGATAGATGTTTAGAATTTAAATAGAACAGACTTTTCTACCCTGGGGCCAAGTTTGCTTTGTTTCTATCATGCAAAGAGCTGCTGTTCTCAAATAGTATAAAACCGTCATCTGGATTCACTGCCAGCCCAAAGCCTTATTCAAAATGAACAATTTTGTTCCTTAGTTCTTAAAGCATAGGCTCCTATATTGGTAGAATGAGAATTACTCAGTAATGATAAATGCTTCAATAAATGTATAATGTGCTTTACATATTGAAAAAGTATTTATAGAAATGTTTATAATTTAGTTATATAATTTGGGCAAATTAACCTCCCTGCCTAGATTTTTTATTCTGTAAAATGGGGACAAGTATTGTGGACAAGCTTCATGATGCTTTTTCTTTTCAGTAATTCCTGGAAGTTCTACCTACATTCCATAGTTTTCCTGTACCCAAAGTAGATACGGTCTAATCTTTCTTCTATTCCCAGGATTCTCCAGATTTCCCCTACACATGAGGACAGCTCCCAGAGCAGAAAATGGCAATTTTGTGTGTGGTAAGACCGCTAGCTGCCCTTACCTTTGTGTTCTCTGCATGCTTTTATTGCAATCAAGGTAAATATCAGAAAGTTGGGGTGATAGAATTTGCCTGAGGAGCGACAGAGGAATGATTTTGTGGCAGTTAAGTCATTTTTAGAAACAAACAAAAAAATGTTAACTGAGGCCCAAGATATGAATTTGTAGTTAAACTTTCCTTTGCTGGGTGAGATGTGTCAATCAGAAAGTATCCGTCTGAAGTTTTACTAGAAAGAGATCAAGGTTGACTTAAGATGCCCATCTTGGATCAAAAGTTTTGGACACCAGCAAGGGTCAGCACTGTTAATGAAGCTGACCCTGCAGGTGCAAGGTTTGTGGGTTTCAGTTCCAGTTTTACCCTTCAGGGATCGGTGAGAGCCACCCTGAAGCACCATCTGCAGGCCTATGGGAAAGATGTGTCACATTCAGAGTACGTGGGAAAGGAAGAAGTTAACTTTGAAAGTTGACTTCATTATACTATCTGTTCGCACAGAGCTTCCCCTTTGTTCCTCTCACCTCTTTTCTTACCCATGCTGCAGAACAATTTTGGCATTTGATTCTACCCTAAATTACTGGTTCCTAGTTTCAATTTCTGTATTAAGTTGGGAGATACAGATGTGTTGCAGGAAGTTATTTTATGGTTCAGTGTCTCGCCGGGCTCAGCAGATACCTTTCATGAGTGAAAGGTTACTACTGTTCGTGTCTGATGTCTGTGCCTTGGGAGTTCAAAGTATTTTGTCAATGTTGTCACATTCATTTTACCTGAAATAGGTTGGAGGCATATATTATTGTAAAATTTTCTTTAAAGTCAACTTTGGAGTAGAAGAGAGAGATGAAAGTACTGCTTATATATCAACTAGCCATATTTTAAAATATGACACAGAAAAAAGCTGGGGGTTTTAATGATAATAAGTTTCTTTCACTCTCTTGAGACAGTAGGATGTCATGGGTGATCCAATCACAAGGCAGGCTTCACCGAGGGAAGGGATTCTTCTTTCTAAGTTTATTTATTTATTTATATTTATTTAGAGAGCACATGCATGTGCAGGAGGGGCAGAGAAAGAGAGAGAGAGAGAGAGAGAGAGAAAGAGAAAGAGAGAATCCCAAGCAGGCTGTGTGCCATCAGTTCAGTTCTCCCAACATGGGGATCCGTCTCACAAACTGTGAGATCATGACCCGAGCTGAAACCACAAGTTGGCTACTTGACTGTCTGAGCTCCAACTCAGGGTAGGGTATTATAAAGGAAGAGAATAAAGTGCAGAGACGTGCATTTAGTTTAAAGAGGGTATGTTATATATGTATATTCTTTCAATTTAAAAATTTAAAAATAACAATTTAAAAATTCCTACTCAAAACTCTGCATGTTTGTGGTAGAGAAAAATTAAAACAGATTAAAAAATAATGAAAATGGTGCATAGTCTCACCACCACGTTAACATCTTGATGTATATAGTCTCTGACATTTTTTTCTGAAAACACAGACACACACACACACACACACACACACACACACACACACTCTTTAGTTATGTTAGTGACATCTTGAAGGGTATTATGGTTAAGTGCTTATGAACGGGCACTACTAGCTGTTTTCCCTATACCAGCATTCTGAGGAGGACCAGAACAGCCCTTTGCTTTCTCCTTTGAGTTTTGTGTCTGTTCATCCAGGTTTGCCTCGGTTGGACTTCTTCTGGCCTCCCTCTTGTCAGAATTTTTGCCTTTCTTCCCTCTCTTCTCATTTATTGATTTGTCTGACTTTGCCTCCCAGAGAGGTGGCGTCTGTGCCTTTTATCCTGTGGTTCCTTGGAAGGGATTGTGGCTTATCCAGAGTTAAACATTTACAGGGCAAACAAAAGGTAGCATTATATTGATGACTTTAATAGTATAGACTTGATACTTTACTAGGCTAAACAGATTTTCTATGCCTTTTTTTCCCCTACCTTAAAAAGACATAAACAAAATAAAATAGAAAAAAAGAATCACCACCACAACCGCAATAGTGACATAACAGCAAAATGCAAAACTCCTCCCACCAAGAAGTAGAAGGGAAGAGAAAATAAGAAGGTGAGAGAGGAAGAAAATTGTGATTTGCTTTATATGCAAATATTGCAAATATTGTAAATATTTTCTTAACATGCTTCCTCTCTCAACAATCTAGTTTAAAATGTGACCAGGGACACCTGGGTGGCTCAGTGGGTTAAGTGTCCACCTCTTAGTTTTGGCTCAGGTCATGATCTCACAGTTTTGTAGGTTTGAGCCCCACATCAGGCTCGGCACTGACCTGGAAGAACCTGCTTGCAATTCTCTCTCTCTCCCTCTCTCTGCCCCTCCCCGGTTCACATTCTCTCTGCCTCTCTCAAAATAAATAAACTTTAAAAATATGTGATCATACTTCATATGGTTTGAAATCCACTTTTTCACATAGTAAATCCATCATAAACATCTTCCCTCATCATCTAACAAATATCTAAATCATATTTTTAATGGTTGTATATTCTTGCATTGAGGAGAGATAACCTGTCTAACTTAACCCCTGTTACTGTTTTTGCTGTTATAAAAAACAATAATTACGTTGAATGAACAGACTAGGGTAATGGTGTAATTATACATGTCATTGTTTAGAGTCCTTTATGTCCATGATAGGTATGTGGCACATATGTGGCCATAGCCCTGGCAGATATTATTAGGAGATTGTGACCCTGTCACTGAGCCTCTCAGCACAGTGCTCCAGGTAGCCACAACTGACTAGAGATGACAACCATGAGAATGAGGAGAATAGAATATTTGTGAGCAACATGACACTGTCATCAGCAGGGGTTTTCTGAGAGCTCGCTCTGTGAGGACATTATGTGTCACACTAAGTTGGTAAGTCAGAGAGAAGACAGCCTCTACCTCTCTGGGTCCCCGTCTTGCCAACTTCAGGAATGAAGGGGTATTAGAATCTGTTTCACATTGATGAGCACATTAAGTTATTTTGTATTATATTTATATAAATTCTACTGAGTTGGCAATATGGAGAAGAGATAGTTGGTACCATGGACTGAATGTGTGCCACTCCCCCACTTCCTTCAATTTATATGTTGAAGTCCCAACCGGCAATGTGATTATATTTGAAGAGGGCGTCTTTATGGATGTAATTAAGTTAAATGAGGTCATAATGGTGGAGGCCCTTGTCTGATAGGACAGGTATCCTCATAAGAAAAGGCATGAGAGCCCTTTCTTCCTTCCTTCCTTCCTTCCTTCCTTCCTTCCTTCCTTCCTTCCTTCCTTCCATCCTTCCTGTCATGTAAAGACAGGGGAGAAGGTAGATATCTATAAGCCAGGAAGAGAGCTTTCACCAGGAACTGCACTGGCCAGCATCTTGATATGGGATTTCTAGTCTCCAGAACTGGTGAGAGAATAAATTTCTGTTGTCTGAACCACCCAGCCTATGGTATTTTGTTATGGCAGCCGGAGCTAAGACACTTGATACATTATCACTATAGTTAAGAACCACATATCAGGATTTTCCCTGAAGATGTGGTTCATTTGGCGAAACATGAACTAATGTTTCCGTTTGAGAGTCAGAAATTTTGAAACCTTATGATTAACTCTGTTGCTACATCACATGAACAAATCACAGAATCATGGGATTGATAGAAATAAACTGGTTCACTTGGTTTAGCCTATCAAGGCAGTAATAATTTTTTTTTCAAATATCACACAGGCTTTACTTGAATTTATAAAGTAACATGTCTTTATATGAAACAGATCTACCTAATTATAACTGCCACTCATAGGAGCCAGTCTGCTGTCTTCACCTGACAAAACAACTCTGTTCTTTCCTCTACCTCTTTCATCTTTTCAGATGCTGCGATGGTTAATTTTATGTGTCAACGTGTCTGGGCCACGGTGCCCAGATACATGGTCAAACATATCTGGGTGTTTCTGTGGGGATGTTTTTGGATGAGATTTATATTTAAATTGGTGGACTTTGAGAAAAGCAAATGTCTCTCCATAATGTGGTGGGCTTCATTCAATCAGTTGAAGGCCTGCATAGAACAAAGGGTTGACTTCCCCTGAGCAAGAGGAAATTCTCCAGCAGACTGTCTTATTTTTTTTAATTAATTTTTTTAATGTTTGTTTATTTTTGAGAGAGAGAGATAGAGTGCAAGCAGGGGAGGGGCAGAGAGAGAGAAGGAGACAGAATTCGAAGCAGGCTCCAGGCTTTGAGCTGTCAGCACAGAGCCTGACGTGAGGCTTGAACCCATGAACCATGAAATCATGACCTGAGTCAGAGTCGGACACTTAACTGACTGAGCCACCCAAGTGCCCCCAGCAGACTGTCCTTTGACTTCATCTACAACACAGGCTTTTCCTGGTTCTACTGCACACTGCCTTTGGATTTGAACTGCAACTCTTTTCTGAGTCTCCAGCCTGCTGGCCTCCCCTGTCAGACTTGCACTTGCCAACCCTCCATAACCACTTGAGCCAATTCCTTAAAATAACTCTCTTATGATATATGATATGATATGATATGAATAATACAAATATAAATACATAATATAAAAATTTATAATGTACCTATAAATAAAAATAAATACAAATAGATATTCTGTTTCTCTGGAGAAGCCTAATACAGATACGTTATATTTTTTCTCTTTTCAAAGCCATCCATTGGCTTCTTATCTCAGTCTTGTAAAAAAAGCCAAATCCGTATGATGAACTCAAGGCCCTACACAATGTTTCCCTTATCTCCTCTGTCTGGAAACCCTCCACCAATAGCTCTCTGACTTCATGTGCTCTTACTCTCTAGATCACACTAATTCAGTCACATTGGCCTCCTAACTGAGCCTGTCTGAGTATCATTTGTAATTTCCTCTGACCAGAATGCTAGTCCTTCAGATATCCGTAGAGCTGGGTCCCACACTTTTTTCACATCTTTACTCAATAATAATCTCACCGAAGACTTCCTTAGTCCCTCTTTGAAATGATTCAATGTCCCTTCCCAACATTTCCCATTCCCTTCTTACTTTCTTTGTCTTGACACTAATCATAATATATTGTACATTATATATTTTACTTTCATCTTTACCAACTAATTTCCCCTTTAGAATGAAAGTTTCATGGGAGTTGGAATTCTTATCTATCCCCTAGAACCATTCCTGGCATATAAGAGATAGTCAATTTATATTTGTTAAATAAGTGAATGAGAATGTCAAAAATTTTTTTTTGAGATTTCCAGGTTGATCTTCAATTCTACAAAGTTAATAATTTTTTGCTTAATTTTGATATTTTTACACACTGATAATTATTTTGAAATTGGAATATGTTGTATATTAAATGTGTGCCTTAAGTACCTTAGTTTTCACCCCACTGTTGAATGCTGTTATTAAGTCAATGAGGCATCTCATAAATAAGGGCACCTTAGAACTAAGACAATAATGAGCTTTCTTGGGAGGACTCTGTTCATAATAGCAATCTTATGTATCCAGAACTGTGAAGGGTCTGAGATTTTAACCTACTTGCAAACGAACAAGTTTCATGGATGCTGGCTGAACATGAGTACCCTGGCTGAGGGACAAATCCTGGCTCAGGGATGAAGGAACCCATTACCCAGGAAGCAGCAGCAGCATGAATGCTGGCCTACATGTATCAGTTCTTCTTGCCCCCAAGTCTCGCAGAAGTGATGTGGATGGGCCTGGATGGATGCCTATCTGTGCACTAGGATGCATTTTATTTATTTATTTTTATTGTAACACCAGTGGGTACAGTTAACATACATGTTATATTAGTTTCAGGTGTACAATTTAGTGATTCAACACTCCATACATCACCCAGTGCTCATCACAAGTACCCTCCTTAATCCCCATCACTTGTTTAACCCATCCCCAACACCCTCTCCTCTGGTAAACATCAGTTGTTATCTATAATTAAGAATCTGTTTCTCGGTTTGCCTCTGTCTCTTCTTTTTTTCCCTTTTGTTCATTTATTTTCTTTCTTAAATTCTACATATGAGCAAGATCATATGGTATTTGTCTTTCTCTGACTGACTTATTTTGTTTAGCATTATACTCTCAAACTCTATCCATGTTATTTCAAATGGCAAAATTTCATTCTTTTTTATGGCTGAATAATTTCCATTGAGTGTATGTGTATGTGTGTGTGTGTGTATATATATATATATATATCACTTCATCTATGGATAGATATTTGGGCTACTGCCATAATTTGGCTATTGTAAATAATGCTGCTATAAGCACAGGGGTGCATGTAACCTTTTGAATTAGTTTTTTTTTTTTTTTTATTTTGGGTGTAGATATCCAGTAGTGCAATTATTGGATCATAGGGTAGCTTTATTTTTAACTTTTTGAGGAAACCCCATACTGTTGTCCACAGTGGCTGCTAAGTTTCATTTTTTCTTTGAAAGAGAAAGAGAGAGAGAGAGAGAGGGAGAGAGCACGCTTGTGTGTGTGCTCATGAGGTGGAGAGGGGCAGAGGGAGAGGGAGAGAGAGAATCTGAAGCGGGCTCCAATGCTCAGCATAGAGTTTGCTGGAGTGCTCGATCTCACAACCCTTAGATCATGACCTGAGCTGAAATCAAGCGTCAGACACTTAACTGACTGAGCCACCCAGGCACCCCTGCTAAGTTGCATTTTAAAAGAAGAACCCTGAGGTTAGGGATCCTCAATCTCTTATAATGGACTGTAAGTATATCTGTCCTTTGCTCCAGAGAAAGACACTATCTCTGTTATTCCAAAGCTGTTTGCTATACAAAGATCCTTAGAAGCAAAGGACTTAATCCATTAGTGACTTTGTAGAAACTCACAGAAACATGAAAGACATATGGGGAATTGTCTCTCAACAAAATCTTTATTTGGTTGTACCTGAGGCTGTAAGTTACACTGATCCAGGCACATGTATTTTATATAGTGCCAAATCCCCTAAATTGGTATAGTGTTTTATAACAATAATTATTATATAAATTATATACAGATATGATTAATATATAAAATATATTCTATACATATATAAATTAGCACTATATAAATATTCATGGGGATGCCTAGGTAGCTCAGTCAGCTGAGCATCCAACTCTTGATTTGAGCTCAGGTCATGATCCCAGGGACATGGAGTTGAGCCCCATGTCAGGCTCCTGCTCTGTGCTCAGCATGGAGCCTGCTTAAAAGTCTCTCTCTCTCTCCCTCTCTCTCTCTCTCTCTCTCTCTCCTCCTCTGCCCCTCTTTCTGGCTTGCACACTTTCTCTAAAAAAAAATGTGGTCTGATCTATAACTTTTTAAAATGTGAAGTAGGAAACTGATCAAGGATAAATGAGTATCCCCTTACTACTGCTATTGCCTGCCTGTTTGTCCATCTATCTATCATCTGTCTATCATCTATTATGTAATCTATCATCATCATCATCATCAGTGTGTTATTTGTCAAATAACATCCCCTGAATTTTCACTGTATTAGCTAAAGCCTTGATATAATAATATCTGTAGCTTAAAGATAGGTATTAATTCTGTATTCAGTATTGGTAATACAAAAAATTTTCACTAAATAGAGAAATGGAATAAAATATATTTAATGGGAAATATTGATTACAATGTCATGAAATCAAGAGTATTGCTTATTTTAATCAACCATACCATAGAAAAATGTTGAAAAATGTTGCTAGGACACGAGGATGAATAAGTTGTTTTAAATTATGACAGGAAATTTGTCCCTGAATTAAGAACATGCTTACTTAATCTTGTTTTTTTGTCTTGGCCTTCTCAGAATGACTCTGATTCAGCTGAAGGAAAGTATAAATATAGCAGTAGGTAATACAAGACTTCAGACAGATGACTCTTGTGGTGAGGGTGTGGAATGTACAGTGGGTTACAACTTTACTGAAATTATAGGATAATAGTTTAGGATTTCAGAATCACCTTCTTTGTGACCATCATCATGTATTAGCTGATACATGCATTTACCCTTGACACCGCTTCTAATGAAAGGGTGACTTTCAATCCAGTGTATTACATTTAATATTTACCTTCTAAAATTCAGTAGTTGGTTATGCTTGCTAATTCTGTCATAAAATTTCATTTGCTATAATTTTAACACTGGGGAATTTACATCTTGTGCTTGAAATTCAATGCATTAATATTACAAATATCAGGCAGATGAAATATTGTTAAAGAATAGAGTGACCATATAGAAATACACCTGAATTCCGTTACTTGATATTGTTTTTTAAAAACGATTACATGCCTTACCTGATTTGTTATTTTAGTCCATGACTCCTACTACTCAGGATCTCTGTGTAGACCTCCAAGAGTAATTTGAGTCCCTCTCTCTTGGGGAAGACCTAGTGGATACTTTTAGTTCAGACTGGCACCCTTTAGTCTAAGTTAGAACAGGATTGGGGTTAGTACAGAGGATGAAGTCACGGGGCTCCCTACTAATGTTCTCATTGAATTTTATTGCACTGGGGTGTCCAATTGAATAGACACCTATAGATTCCACAGAAACAGATGTAAATAACATGGAATTTTATTGACTCAATTGTGATTTGTAGGTCTCTACCACATACCTTATTCAAACCAAAATGAGACAACACGTGTTGTGAAGAATTGCCCTCAATATGGTAATATTTTCAAAGAGTGGTCCCCAAACTTCCTGCATCATAGTCTCTTGGGTGCTTATTAAAATTTTTGATTTCTGGATCCCACTCCAAACTTAAGATATCAGAATCTTGGACGTAGGGTTCATGGAGGGATCAGGTATCTCATTTTTAACAAACTTTTCAGGTAATACTTAGATACACTGAAGACTGAAAATAAGTATACAGGCTGGGGCATCAGGAGAGCAGCCAGATGATTAAGGTCACTATGATTCTGGTGGGAAATACAGTATGTAGTGTATTATAGTGTGATGTAGGACAAACTGAATGTGATGATTAATTTTATGTATCAACTTGGCTAGGTAAAAATACGGAGATATTTGGTGAAACATTTTTCTAATGTTTCAGTGAAGGCATTCTTTTGTGTAAAGTTAATATTTAAGTCATTAGACTTTGAGTATAGCAGATTACTTTCCATAATGTGGACAGGCTTCACTCAATCAGCTTAAGGCCTTGATAGAAAAACATTGACCTCCCCAGAAGAGGGAAATCTGCTAGCAGACAGCCTTTGGATTTGAACTGCATTTCTCCCCTGGATCTCTAGCCTGCTGGTCTACTCTACAGATTTTGGGCTTGCCAACCCTCCACAACCATGTGAATTTATTCATTAAATTAAATATCTCTCCTCTGTTGATTCTGTTTCTCTGGAGAATCCTAATATGCTGGGGTACAAGAATTCCCTTAGGGAGATGTGAGGACTTACTCTCTGGCTTTCAGAATGAGAATTTTAAAATTTTGTGTTTGCATCTAATGATAATTATAATGATCAAATATTTATATTCAGGATCATCTGGATGCTTACCTCCTATCAGAGGGCCATCATATGATTTCAGTAATGAAATTAGTGATTGGTTTATGATTGTGGTGCCAGTTGAGTGTCTGAAGTGATAGAATTTAATTTTTAGTGTATTTTTGAAACTTGAGGACATAGACCTCTATGTAGGGTTGCCAGATAAAATGCAGGAGGCCCAGCCAAACTTGAACTTCAGATAAGCAACCAATAGTTTTCTAATATATGTACGTCCCAAATATTGTGTGGAGCCTATTTATGCTAATCATTTTCTGTTGCTTATCTGATATTCAAATTTAACAGGGCATCTTGTATTTTAATTTGCTAAAATAAACCTGGAAATCCTAATTTTGAGGATGTATTTCCTGAGATTCAAAGCTTCCCAGATTTGAGGGCTTTCTTTTCACGTATTTGTGTGTGTGCGCGTTTGAGGTAGATAGGTGGTGCGTTCTGATAACCGCATTTTGTCATAGTTACTTCTATGGTACTCTTCATCCTCTGTTTCATCAATCTCTAGGAGATTTATTGATGCCAACCAAATTCTCAAAAGACCTTTTTGTAATTCAGAAAGTTAATATTGATTTACAACAGGAAATATTTTTGGCCCATTATAGTTGAGGTTTCTCTGTGGTTGATTCATTTAAGAACCAATTGTATAAGAAAATAGAGCTTGAGGAATTCAGACTTAGAGCAAAAGAAATGATTATTCTTTAGAAATGACTTGGATAGACATATATTGGCTTAATCAAGTCCCTTTCTTTTCTCTAGAATTTTTTTTTTTGTTCCATAATTTGGACTAACAAAAAACTTAGATTATCTCTTCCATTGGACATGGCTGAAACACATGTCTAAAATATTATCTTCTGGGGAGCCTGGTTAGCTCAGTGGTTAAGCATCTGACTTCGGCTCAGGTCATGATCTCACGGTCTGTGAATTCAAGCTCCCCGTCAGGCTGTCTGCTGACAGCACAGAGGCTGGCGCCTGCTTTGGATTCTGTCTCTCCCTCCCTCTCTCTCTGCCCCTCTCCTGCTTGTGCTCTGCCTTTCTCTCTCAAAAATAAATAAGCATTAATTTTTTTTTAAGTATTCTCTTCTGATTCTCCTTTCTACAGTCCTTGCATTGGCCTAAAACCCAACTCCTATTTCAGTTTTCTATCTCACTGCGGTACCTTCCAAACATCTTACAATGTCAACATCCAATTTTACGGTGACTACCTTTTCAATGGACTGTCTCCTAATTGCTTCTGGGATGTTTTCTAGGTGCCAATGGATCCTATTCATTTTGTGTGGATTACTGTTAGTCTCAGAGAGTATGTCCTTTTCGTGTCCTTGCTCTTTCCACCTGTTCTCTAATTTTTAATGTCCGGGGTTAAAAAAGTAAAGGAGGGCGTTTTACTTTTGGGCCTTAAGTATTCAGTGTCTATTCTCTAGGTAAAGAGTAATACACATCCTTCTTAAAACTGGCATTATAGTTATATTCTCATTTCACGTAACCATTGCAATTGTCTTATAACCCATAATCTAGGCTCATAAGTGAAGGTTGATTCTGTATCCATAAGAAAAAATTAGTTTCTGTAGCATATGCATTAAGAACCGTATGACTTTTTAATTTTATTCTTTTCTTTTGTAAGTGTTCCCATTTACTACAAAATCTAATTTAGGTGGTGATTTAGAAGAATGGAAACTATTAAAATAAAACCAACCAAAAATTAAAGTTATTTTATAGAGGAGAGTGAGAATCCCATAATGATTTCTTATTATAAGTGCTCTTAGTTCACAATACAACATAAAAAGTTAAAGAATGACAGTCGTGTTCCCAAAGAATTTCATATGTAGATATTGTCTTTTATTCTAGAAGATGAATTTTCCTCCAGAGTTCAGATTTAAAACTGAGATATTTTCTTTAACACTCAATCTGAATTCATACAATTAGAAATCTTGAGAGAGAAAAAAAATGTGTGGGTGCTATTAAAGGTGATGCTATCTAAAGTCTTGTTTGGACCAACTTACCTCTAATATTGTCATAAACACACACGCACACATGCATACACATTCATCCATCTTCCTTCTGATGCCCGTATTTTTATTTAGCTTTCCTGTTTAATAAAGACACTCGGGACAAATAACTCCTCCAAAAAAGCACACAATTTATCAGTTTTAATAATTATACCTTATACTTGGAGGTGCTTTGGCATTTACAAAAGCCTAAGAGGCACATAGGGCAGATATAACTACATTTTGTTTCCATTTTATAGGTACAGAGGTGAGAATTACAGAAGTTAAGTACTGTGTGTAGCTAAAAAGTGACAAGGTGGGAACTCTACGTCCAGTTGTTTTAACTCCAAATTCCTTTCTCCTTTCAGTATAGTAAGAGTTGTCATGAGCTTTACAAGAGGTAATGTGTGAAAAATGTTCTAGAGTATTAGTTGCTACAATTTGTTCTCCAGCTCAGTTTCCAAAACTGACTCCCAGATTCCTTTGGGAATTTGTACCTTAAAAAATACTTCCCTGGTGATACTGATGATCAGCTGCAACGAAGAACAACTTGTTAGGTTGCATTCCCCGAAGACAACTGCCTGGTAATTCCAGTATACTGCTGGCTATGTATTTCGTCTAGACATCATGCTAATAAAAATTTTTATTTTTATTTAATTTTTAATTTTGTTTGTATCTTATACCTTCCACATGTAGGTGATGTATTAGATGCTGTTGGCATTACCTAAATGTAAAGAAGGTAATATTATTTCAATCTTGCAGATCAGGATGCTGAGGCTCAGGGAGAATAAGTAACTTTCCCAAAGGAAGTGCCATTTAATAAACTGATGTGGTTAACATAAGGTTGATTATTAGTTCATTAATGATAATGATCTGGAGTAACTGAAGCATATTCAAGTTCTGTCATAAGAGTTACTTTTTGAAAGGAAAGGCACACAAGGTATTTTATTTAAATAATTTTATTTAGAAAGTTTCCGAAGTCCTTCCTCTTTTTTATAACACACACACAGAGTAATTTTTAAAAAAATATGAAAACTGATTGTCTTCTTAAAACTCTTATTCAACAGAACAATTTTATTTATATAATTGAACAACTTTAAAGGAATTTCCATACCATACTTTTTAAACCTTAAATATTTTAGTTCATCCTATGAAGAAACATTTGCTTTTCAAAAAGGCTGATGGCTTGAGTAACATTCTTGGCTTTGATCCTATTTTCTGCCTGGGGAAGAGCATGTCTTATTCATCCGTCAATGTGTAAAGTTTTATTGTTACTCCAGAGTTAGAGGAGGAGAAAAATAACCGAGGACAACTGCAATTTGGGAGAGTAGCCAAGGGCTGGGAAGAAGATATGAGATGATTCTAGACTTGAAAATTATATTTTATGTTCAAAGTATTCTCTAGACATTATGAATTTGTTTACACACTTAGCTTAACTTTGAAAGGAGAAACTTAAAAAAAAATTATTTTAACTAAACTATGACTAGTTCAAAGCAATGTCCTGGAGTCAGCTATAATTTGAGCAAAACAGTAATAGTTATAGCAGATGCAGGTTTTCCCAGCAGCTTGCCCAGAGTCTTACTGTGTGCAAGTGACTGAATCACTCTTGTCAATAAGACCGGTGATCCCTGTCTCACAATAGAAATTACAAAAATCAATGTGTCACACCTCGCTTCCTTGGAAAGCTGTGTGAGGATCTATCAGTCAATAGCAACTACAACAGAAACAATTCGTGTCACCTGCCCCTTTCTCCTCTGTCCCCTGCACCTCCTGCAGCCTGAAGAGAGAAGCCTGGGTGATGGCCTCTCAGTGGTCCCTGCTGATCTGCCTCTTTACTGTAACAAGAGCCAATTAATATTTCTTGAACACTTATAATGGGCCTGCCTTGTGCCAGGTATTGGCTCCCATCTTAGGGCCTTTGCAGTTGTTCCCTCTGCCTAGAATGTTCTCTTTGATCTTCACGTGACTGGATTCATCTTGGAATTCAATTCTTAACTGAAATTTTTGATTTCACCACTCCAAAAAGGTCTTCTTTCAATCTGAGGTGAACAGCTAGTCACATCTTAAAAGATCATCCTATTTTAATTCTCTGCATAGCACTTATCACCTGTTGTTTTTCTTATTTTAAAACAAGTGTTTGCCATTATCTGTCTCCTCTTCTTATAATGGAAATACCACAAGAGATGGAAACTTCTCTATCTTGTTATTACTGTGTCCTCAGTACCTAGAATCTTCCCTGACAGGTGACTGTTCAATGAGAGAGAAACCTAGGATATGACATTGGAACAAAAGTAGATGTGGTTCCTGATTTCATGGGGCTGGTTGTAGTTCAGTGAGAGCAATAGACAGTAATGAAAGAAACTTAGAATTACATGCAAATTTTCAACTATGATAAATGTGAAGGTGGAAGGGTTCTAGGGGGACTTAGGAATGGGGCAATTAACCACAAAATGAAGGTCATGCTAGAATCCTTGAGAAAGGGCGACAGGGTGAGATAAAATGTAAAAGAAGATATGAAACAGGGATGGGATGGGTAGGGAGATTAAGACCAAAAAAGTTGTATGTTTCAAATTCCAAGGCTAGAGGGAACACACCCATTCAAGAAAAAATCCAGTGTGGTTGACTTGCGGAGGGAAAGTGAAGGCATGGCTTTGAGATGAGGCTGGGCAGGCAGGTGGGATCCAGGCCAAGGCAGGATCCTGTGGACAATGTCGACATTTGGATCATTGGCCTAGCATTGACGGGGAGCCTCTGATGACTTTTAAACAGTAGTGGAATGATGTGATCAGATTTGTAATTTGAAAGAGATCACTCTGTATTGTAGAGAATGGACTAGTGGTGGTTTAAATGGGAAAAGTACTGCTACATTCAAAAAGAGGTGTGGGTAGTTTGGATGTGACTTTCAGAAATCAAATCAGCAAGATGTGGTTTTGGAGTAGATATCAGGGTGAGGGAGAGGGAAGTGTCAAGGAGGATCCTGAGATTTCTGCTTTGCTTGCCAGAATGGAAGCTTTTGTCATTCCTTGATAATGGTCACACTACAAGACAACTATGAAGGTAGGCTATGGGGCTGGAAACAATGAGTTCAATTTTGTGGTATGTTGTGCTTGAAGGGACTTGGAGATACCCAAGGAGGAACAGTTAGTCAATAATTGGTTATATGAATCTGGAATATCAAAGAAAGATCTGTGTCTGAGACATACACATTTGTGAGTCATGCATGAATAGGTGAAAACTGAAGACATTGGTGTGGATATAAAAGCCTGAATGTAGAAATTGGGAAAAGAGAAAAGCTAAGACAGAGACTTGAAAAAGTTCCATCATTTACCATTTAGTTATTGGATGGAGAAGGGTGATTGTGCAAAGTAGAGTGAAGGAAGTGGCAGAGAATAGGAATAAACCAGAAAGATTCATCCATGTCTGAAGCAGTGAAGAGAATGAAAAAAATGACTTGTCTATTTCCTCCACTATCCTGTAAACTTCTTATGTTCACTGCTGTCCTCAGAGTAACTAATAGCTTTGCCCATGGTAGACTTTTAATAAATAACCTTTTAATCAGTGAATGAATATTGAGCAAGAGGTGTGAAATCTTCAAGGAAGATAGGTATAGGGCATTAAGGGAAAATGGGGAAAAGTCACAATAAAAGGTGAGATTGAGGAGAGAATGGAATATTTCTGAAAACATATCTGTCATGATGTTTATAGTCAATTTTTGTGTTAGACTTAAAATTTTAGCCCATCGGGCTCCTGGGTGGCTCAGATGGTTACGCGTCCGAATCTTGATTTCAGGTCGCATCATGATCTCCGGTCGTGAGATGGAGCCCTGGGTTAAGCTTCACAATGGGCATGGAGTCTGCCTAAGATTTTCTCTTCCTCTCACTCTGCCCCTCCCTTGTCTGCTCTTTCTCTTTCTCTCAAAAAACAAAAACAAAAAACTGTTAGCCCTATATGGGTCACCTTTCCACCTTCTAAGCATTGTGTGGACATGATGACAAATTCCAGAAGGGACAATCTGGGAAACAGGAGCAGTGGGATCCTGTGTCGTTGCGGATGGCTTGCAGAGAAAACAAGCTGCAGATGTGTGTGGCTGGAGCCCTATTTGACTTTGATCTTTAGGAATTCCAGAGCTCCTGGTCTATAACCATTTTAATGTGTAGGTTTCAGAACATGGTATTAAAGGTTGCTGCTTTGGCTAATATGCATTTATTTAATTATTGTAGTAAAGCCTTAAATTAAACTTGGTAGGTGCTGTCTGTAACAACACCCAAGTTTCATTGGCTTAGCCCGGTGGAATTTAAGTCTCATTCATATAGTATTTCTGTGCAGGTAGGGGAGGGGGGTGGCCTTCTCTAAGGTGATTAAAGAGTTCAAAACCTCTCTATCTAGTGGCTCCACTACTCCTCCAAGTTCTGGGGGTCTCTGCTGAATTCTTGGTTTCCAGCCAGTCAGTGGGAGAGGAGAGAAAAAGAGGGCCTTATGAAGGAGGTTTTTTTGCATGGGCTGGGCTAGAAGTAGTTTAGAAGTAGTGTCCACCCTTTCCACTCACATTTTGTGGTCAGAAATCAGTCCTGGGGCCAGATTTTATTGCCCAGGAGGCTAGGGAATGTAGTCTGGCTGCGTACCAAAGTGGAAAGGGAAACAGGTTTGGTAAACCTGACCATCTATCTCCATAGGGTCTTTTTTTTCCCCCCTGTATTCTGCTATTTTGATGACCAAACTAAGCCCTAAAACTTTACTTGCCAGAAAATTATCTTTTTTTTTTATTCAACATATTTTCTTTAAACTGTTTCTGCTTGCCTGCCCTTTTACTTAAATGCCTTTTCTCTTCAAGAGAAAAGAAGAAATACGATTTGTGGATGATTTCCCATAATTGTCCAATATTTATTTTCTAGTCAAAAAGAACCCACCTCTGGCAATCGAACTGGTTTCTCTAAAACTACTACTCTTCTGGCTTTACCTTTGAGGTTTTTTTTGTTTTTTTTTTTAGATATTTTTATGGGGTTGTAGCTTAACAAGATTCTGGGGAAAGGACTTATGGTTTGGTGTTTGTCTAAAAGAATGGTTCTTCAACATTCAGAGTTGCCTGGAGGGCTGACTCTACTCCCAGAGGGTCTGATTCTCAGGGTCTAAGGGTGAGGACTGAGAATTTGCATTTCTAACAAATTCCCAAGTGATTCTCACGTTGTTCATTCAGGGACAACACTTCGAGAGAACCACTGCTCTAAAATAAACTGCTTTTTATTTTTTTAAAGAGGACATCCTGTTTTCCTAACTCTGAAATTTTATTCATCTGTGAAGATAACACAATAGGAAATGCATTTTAAAAACTTTGTTTTTAAATGCTTAGAAACAGAACGTCTTAATCCTTGCTTTGAGCCAGCCACTTTTCAAGCCAGTAGTATGAAACTGGGCAAGTCATTCTAGCACTTAGATTTTCCATTTCTTGAACTATACAATGAGGATAATAACACCTACTTTGCCTGGAACAAGAAATTTTGTCCCAGGCTAATCAGGAGCAGAAAAGCCAGCAGATTTGCTTGTTTTTATGAAAGGGCGATTTATACTCCCATCAGAGAACTTCCTGGGGGGGGGGGGCTGCCCACCTACAGGGAAAACCTCCTCCAATGAGGCTGCCTTAGTTTTCTTGAAGGCAGTGCTCACCAACCCTTGGACAGAATTTCAAAACCATGCACCAGCAATGGATGCTGAAAGGTCAACACCGCAGCCCTGTGATTCTCGATGAAGCTCTGTGACAGAATCACCTGTGTAGCTTTGGGAAAAAAAATGCCCAAGTCCTGGCATCATGCATTCTGAGAGGTGGGGCCTGGGCATCCAGAAATGGGTCTTATATGGTTAATACCTCCCTGTAGGAAACAGGTTTTCCTGGTCACTGAAGTGGTTGTACTGTGACTTCCAGCTTATAGATGATGGGCACATTTTGTGCACTGCAAAGTTTGATTGCATTGGGGATATTAAATTCCCATGCAGTGAGCACTCTATCACAGGACAAATGAGAGTGTCAGAGCAGGCTTTTTAAGGCCCTGTGTTATTATGTTGAATGATAAACTGCTTGCAGGTGATTAAACTGCCTCCACAGGCTTAGAGGCCCTCACTTCTTTTGCTTTTCAGGTGATGCCATCTATCTTCATATTTTTTTTCCCACCAAAGAGGAAGTGCACACATGTTGAATTGCTGGAAAGCACCCCAGATACTAGAGAAGTAGATAGAATATCATGCTTTATGCTTAATTTTCCTAGTCACGCAGAACCGCATCAAATCAAATGTAGCTGTGTTGTAAGAAATTGGGCAGTTATAAATAATGTTGAGTTTTAATATTTAATTTTGAGGTTTTATTTTGGCTTTTATCACTAGGATAAAGGCAAGCAGAACCATAATTGCGAGAAGGAAGTGAAACAGGCTAGGTGGGAGCTACAAATGCCAGTGTGGCTTGCATTGCTTTCTCTGGATATACAACTTGGGTTTCCATTTTTCCAGCAGAAAAATGGGCCAAAGGACAAGGTCGTTTATTTGATAAAAGATAGCTTAAACTTGCTTCCTGAGCTCTCCATGTTTGTACTTTTGAAAGGCTATTATTATTAACATACTTGACATTAAAGTAAATTGGCCTGAGTAATATTTATCTCAGAACCACTTTTATTTGGTTCACATATCAGCACTAAAAATAAATGACTTTCAATGATTCTAGAAAGAGGCAGTTAGAAAGTACAAATTGTGGGGCTTCTGGTGAACTGAATTCCATAGTTGAATGAACACTTTAGGACCAAGGTCTGTTATTTTCTTCAAATGTACTGATAAAAGAAAGAGCAACTTTGTCATGGGGCTGTTATTTTGATAATTTTGACCGTCTGGAGATGATGAAAATTTTTCATCAGATTCTGTGATCAACGTTCTCTGATACTTCTCTTCTCCTTGAAGCTTATTTTCTGATTGCCTCTTGGCTATACTTTTTTGATGACCTAGGTTTGGTTTAGATGTTTGCTTCTGGAAAAACTGTGTTAATGGCCCTGCAGGAAAAACTGATGGTATGGAGGCTCCCCAGGAGGGAGAGGTGGGGCAAGATTCTGGTCCACATCACTGCAGCCTACAGGAAAGGGGGCTTAGAACCAAATAGAATCAGTGTCCCCGATGTGTGAGGAGGGCATGCAGGACAGAACTGGCCTCAGACCCTGGAAAAGGCTGGGAACAGCTTATTTCAACTGATGGCACCTTTCCTAAGTTTCAGCAGCCACAGACCTTGGAGAGAGCACATGTGGGGCTCCCAAGGCTGGTGCAGGGTCTTGGGCTCTGGGAAAAAATGTTGGCCTTGTATTGGGTTATATTAGAAACTGAATACAAGAAGCTGATGTTTTTATTGTTTTACAGGCAGGAGGAGAGGAAAAAAAAATAACTCATAAATCAGGTGGATAAAATTGAGAAATAAGAAAGATTTCCTTTTGAAGGCACTGTAACCCTTTTTTTCTCTTTTTTAAAGATGTCTGTTAAGAGTCAAGTTAGGCTGAATCCTCTTCTGTTCTTCAGGAATTCTTTTAAAAGTATTTTATTCTTTGTCTCAGATCAGGCTCGAAAATGTGACGTAGTACATAATTGTTATCATATTCTGTAGTTGACATACAGACTCCAGAACTGGATGTGGCAGGGTGTAATTGTTCTGTTTAATTAGCCCTGGAAACTCGGAGTTCAAGGCTCACGCTGCATGTCCTTTGGCACGACATCAGTCCGCCATTGACTCTGATTGTCAGCAGGAGTTTAAATATTTAAGCCAAAGCATTTTGCCTAGAGTTAATATTTGTGTACAAAGAAAACTTCTGTGTAAGGGAAAGAAAGCCTTTTTGTTATCATTGTGCCCTCTTTGGAATTAGCACTATCCAAATTAACCCTCTCTAACAGCTTACACTTCCCCAATACACTCACCTCTTAAATTTCTTTAATTACCAACAAAAATGGGAATGATAGTCTTTGTTATTAGCTTTCGAGAGATAGATCGGTCACACCTATTAAACCTAAGCTATATCTAATGTGGAGTTTCAACCTAATGAATGAGCTGTAAGTACATTGCCTTTCTATACAGTGAGACTTGATGGAAACTCCGGTTCTACAAGTGCTGGTTATTGATTACATGACTGGACTGTTTTGACACTGATTATTTCTTCTCCTGTACACTCATCATCTTAGGCTTGGAAGTTATTAAAGTATCAAAGAGTTGTTAAAGGCCACTGTCCCCTTACCCATTCAATGCCGGTACCGTCTTTACAACATCTCCCCCAAGTGGTAGTCTTGACCATGATAGAATACATCTAGTAGTAGATAAAAACAGACTTCAGCAATCAGACTCCAGCAAATTACAGTTGTAATTTGGAGTTACCCCTCAATGTACTTTATTTAAAATTATGGTGAGCTTTAGCTTAGAAGAAGACCTAAATAGATAAAGTGGCATAAAATGTGGTAAATGCTTTGATAGAGGCACAGATATGTTGTTTAGAAATAACTGACTACAAGGGAGAGTCTGGGGAAAGTATTCAGAGGGGACATTTGAATTTGTCCTGAAGGGTAATTAGGAGTGTGCGTGTGTGTGTGGGGGGGTGCATGTGTGTGGCGGGGAACAGTATTTCCACAGAAAGGATAACAGGTACAAAGATATGGAATCTAGGAAAGGCTGTGTTAAGACTTGCTGAGAAGTGCAGAATGACTGGACAGGAGGGTTTATGAGATGGCATGGGGAAAGAGGTGGCTTGCACCAGGCTATTTGGAGCTTTGCTTGCTCTATCAACAAGTTTAGATTTTATCTGATAGGGAAAGAGGAAGATGTCAAAAGGTTTAAAGCATAGGATCAACTTGATAAGATTTCAATTTTATGAATATAATGCAGTGGTGGTTTTGAGGACTTGTTTGATAGAAGAGAGCCTGATGCAAGGGTACAGACTGGATGGAAAACACTCTGCTTCGCTGGCATCCCATTTGTCCCAGTTTTGGTTCATAAAATAAGGTCACAGTATGTAGAGCCAGCCTTACCTGGTAGTGTGGTGGAATATTGTAAAAGGTCATGCCTAATTTGTATGAATGTCAGCAAAGTAAAATGGAAATTTGTGAAATTGTGGCAATTACTTGGATTGTGCAGGGAAACAAGAATTGACCTGAAATAGCAAACATAAAGAATTGTAAGATGGGAAATACCTTGGTCATTGGGGAAGGTTTTTTGTTTTTTGTTTTCCTATGAAATGCTCAATTTTAATTTGATGAGACATAGTCTGAGGCACATACTCTGTAATTTGATGATTTCAGCAGTATGTTATTCCATGGTATCCCGTGGGTCAGAAAGTCATTATGGAATAGGACAAAATGAAATCACAGATGTATTATATTATGAAAAGAGAGGTTGAAAGAATATTAGGAGAGGCACTAGAAATTTGCACGTACTTAACAACTTGTGTTCTATTGGCTGGAATGTGGGGATTACTATTCTCAAACCACCACAGATGATGCAATTTTGATCATCTTTCAGGAAATGCAGTGGTGGTCAGAAGGTGAGGACTTTGAACTCTCTGATTTTCTTCCACATTCACTTCTGCCTTACGGGGTTTACATCACCTGCCATTTCTGGCTTACTGGCTAACCAGTTCCCATTTCCACGCCGTAACAAATGCTCCCAAGATGGATAATGTCGCAAACAGACATTTAGACTATTTCAGAAAAAGATGGGGGAGGAATATGTCTAGAGTAAAGCCATGAAATGAATCCTCAAATATCCTTGCTAATTGAGCATGAAAAATAAGCTTTCTAAATAGTTTATCTTTATTCATGTTACACATGTATTTAGTAGCATCCTCATGCAGAGGAAAGCAGATTTGTTACCAACTGACACAAGAGTTCAGTCTGGACACTGGTTGTCTTCCCTGCAGGGTTGGGTGGCTTCTGGGCTTTGTCATCTCCCAGAGGTTTCCTGATAAAGAAATGTGTGCTGGGCAGAATTGATTTCTGGCATTCCCATCAATGGTACCCACGATTTGGCCCACACCGGCACATTCTCCTGGGACTGGTGTGTAACTGCATCCTATCATTTCATATTTTCTGCATGCTCCATCGAGCTAAAACGCAGCTGTTTATTATGCATGACGTGCTCTGTAGTGTGACTGACGGATAACTGCCGCATGCTAAGCCTTGTGCTAGATTCTCCATTTTGTCGCCAGCCTCTCCATTATATTCCATAGAAATGTTTTTTGTTCTGGACTGTCAGAAGCAAAAGTAAGTTGTTTTAGGGTCAGAGCCAAATGGAACCCTGTGAAGTACCTCTGGATTAGAAGGCCAGGGTAGATGTGGAGAAGCTGTTTAGAAGATGCAGTTAAAGAGCATCAAACATGCACAAAAAGTACTTTTTTTATGGTCGTGCATTTGTGGTTGTAGATAGAGTCCCTTCTGTGGAAGATGTGATTCAATAGGAGCTGGAACAGTCCTTTCTATGATGTTTGGAAAATGGTTAACAAAAAGACAAGGACGGTGACTGACATTCACTGAATACTTAGCCCATGTCTGGCACTTTGCTATGTTCTGCGTGTAGCATGCCATTGATTCTCAACTCTGAGAGGCAGGGATTTTTACTTCGATTTTTTGGTAACATGTGAGAAACAAGTCCTGAGAAACTGTGTAACTTTCTTACTTTCTCCCAACTGAAACGTAGTGTGGCTAGGATTGAAACCCAAGTCAGTCTGATGGCAATTCCTGTGCCCTTTCCATGACCCTCTCCAAGCTCCCAGCTGAATGGCGCATCAAGGGGAAAGCTTTCTTAGGGCAGCCCTGGAGATTCTCAGAAAGGAATTGACGGGTCTCCAACAATTTGCTTCTGGAGGTTTCAGTGATTTAGTGGCTAGAGATTGTTGATCCTAACATAAAAGCAGACTTCAGTGTAGTTTATTTCTATTAATAAATTATGTGCACTGTGTTTATATTAGTAAATAATGTGGCAATTTGAGAATCATGTTTAGAAAATATAATTCTGTCTTAGGGTTCTGTAGAACACAGTCTGATAGCTATAAGCTATACATATTCTGCTGAATATGTTAACTGATTTGACATGTGTGTCTCCCTTCCTTTTTTTACTTTGAACTCTTGACCTTCTTCCATTTACTCAAGGTCACTCATTATCCCAAGGAGGGGTTTTAGAGCATAGTTCTGAAACAAGAGTGAATTGCTTGGGAGTTGCCAGAATCTGGAATTTGGGCATCAGAGGCCTTAGCCCTGAGATCAGTAGGCAGAATTTATGCCCAAAGTGATAAATTTGGAAGAATATATTGTGGATCAGAGCCAGCTTTTCTGATATCCAGGTAGATAAAAATTCTGTGGGATGAGAGAGAGGAGACAAATCAAAAGAGAAGCACTGGGCATTGCTGATGGGTCCTCTGAGAAGGGTCCAATATTTCTTCCACATTTTGGGAGCTAAATATTTTTTAAAAACATTTTTAGAATAGAACTTACGTATTTTTAAGGTGTGCAAAATGATGATTTGACATACATATACATAGTGAAATGAATTCTAACAGTCAACCTAGTCAACATGTCACCTCTTCACATAGTTATCATTTTTTGTGTGTGGTTGAGAGTACCTAAAATCTACTCAGCGTATTTGCAGTATTTAATACAGTATCACTAACTATAGTCATTGTGCCTGTGTATTAGATCTCTAGACTTGTTCATACTACATAACAACAACTTTGTACCATTTGACCAGTATCTTCCCTATTTCTTCACGCACCAGTCACTGGCAACCTCTGTTCTACTCTGCTTCTACGAGTCCAACTTTTTTTCCCCCTTATATTCCATATATAAGTGAGATCATACAATATTCTTCTTTATGTATCTGATTTATTTCACATAGTATAATGTTCTGCAGGTTCATCCATGTTGTTGCAAATGGCAGGATTTCCTTCTTTCCTGTGACTGAATGGTATTGGTATTTTCTCCCTCCCTCTTCACTCCCTCACTGTGTGTGTGTGTGTGTGTGTGTGTGTGTGTGTGTGTATCTCACATCCTCTTTATCCATTCACCCATCAGTGGACATTTGGGTGGTTTTTTAATTTCAGCAACTGTGATTAATGAATGTGGGAGTGCAGATATCTCTTTGAGACCCTGTTTTTATTTCCTTTGGATAAATGCTCAGGAGTGGGATTGCCAGATCATATGGTATTTATTTTTAATTTTTTGAGGAACGTCTATACTGTTTTCCCTAATGGCCGCACCAGTCTACATTCTCACCAACAGTGTACAATGTATCCCTTTCTCTACATCCTCTCCAACACTTGTTATCTTTTGTCTTTTTGACAATGGCCAGTCTAACAGATGTGAGGCAGTGTTGATTTGTGGTATTGATTTGCTTTTCCCTGATGATTAGTGATGTTGAACATCTTTTCTTTCCTTTTCCTTTCTTTTTCCTTTCCTTTTCCTCTTTTTCCTTTTCCTTTTCCTTTTCCTTTTCCTTCCCTCCCCTCTCCTCCCCTCCCTTCTCCTCCCCTCCCCTCCCCTCTCCTCTCCTCTCCTCTCCTCTCCTCTCCTCTCCTTTCCTTTCCTTTCCTTTTTTCCCCAAATTTTTAATTTAAATTCTAGTTAGTTAACCTACAGTGATGAATTCAGGGATTCATCAATTACATACCACACCCAGTGCTCATCACAACAAGTGCCCTCCTTAATGCCCATCACCAATCTAGCCCATCTCCCACCCACCTCCCTCCATCAACCCTCAGTTTGTTCTCTATCTTTAAAGAGTCTCTCATGGTTTGTTTACCTCTCTCCCCTCTCCTCCCCTCCCATATGTTCATCTGTTTTGTTTCTTAAATTCCACATATGAGTAAAATCATGTGGTATGTTTTTTCTTTGAGTGACTTATTTTGCTTAGCACAGTACCCTATAGCTCCATCCATATCACTGCAAATGGCAAGATTTCATTATTTTTGATGGCTGAGTAATATTTCATAATGGAATATTACACGCACACACACACATACACAAACACATCACATCTTATTTATCTGTTCATCAGTCAGTTGATATTTGGGTTCTCTCCACAGCTTTACTATTTATGATAATGTTGCTATAAACACTGGAGTGCGTGTATCTCTTTGAACCTGTATTTTTTTGGTATCCTTTGGGTAAATACCTAGTAGTACAATTGCTGGATCATAGACTAGTTCTATTTTTAACTTTCTGATCATAGAGTAGTTCTATTTTTAACCTCCATACTGGTTTCCAGAGTGCAATAAGGAGGCTGCACAGAGTGCAACACTGCGGGCTGCACAAGTTTGCATTCTCACCAACAGTGCAAGAAGGTTCTCCTTTCTCCACATCCTTGCCAATACCTGTTGTTTCTCATGTTATTAATTTTAGCCATTCTGACAGGTGTGAGGTCATATCTCATTTCAGTTTTTATTTGTATTTCCTTGATGATGAGTGATGTTAGGTATCTTTTCATGTATCTGTTAGCCATCTGGATGTCTTCTTTGGAAAATTGTCTATTCATGGCTTCTGCCCATTCCTTAACTGAATTATTTGTTTTTTTGGGCATAAAGTTCACTAAGTTCTTTATAGATTTTGGATACTAACCATTTGTCAGATATGGCATTTGCAAATATCTTTTCCCATTCCATAGGCTGCCTTTTTACTTTTGTTGATTGTTTCCTTTGCTGTGCAGAAGGTTTTATTTTGATAAAGTCCTAATAGTTCATTTTTACTTTTGTTTCTCTTGTCTCTGGTGATGTGTCTAGGAAAAAGTTGCTCCAGCCAAAGTCAGAGAGGTTGCTTCCTGTGTTCTCCTCTAGGATTTTTATGGTTTCCTGTCTCACATTTAGGTCTTTCATCCATTTTGAATTTATTTTTGTATAAGGTATAAGAAAATGGTCCAGTTTCATTCTTCTGTATATTGCTGTCCAGTTTTCCCAGCACCACTTGCTGAAGAGACTGTCTTTTTTCCATTGGATATCCTTTCCTGCTTTGCCAAAGTTTATTTGACCATATAGTTGTGCATCCATTTCTGGGTTCTCTATTCTGTTCCATTGATCTATGTGTCTGTTTTTATGCCAGTACCATACTGTCTTGATGACTACAGCTTTATAATATAGGTTGAAATCCAGAATCATGATGCTTCCAGTTTTGTTTTTGTTCTTACTTTTTAGGATTGCTTTGGCTATTTAGGGTCTTTTGTGATTCCATACAAATTTTAGGGTTGTTTTTTCAAGCTCTGTGAAAAATGCTGTTGGTATTTTGATAAGGATTGCATTAAATGTGTAGATTGATTTGGGTAGTATAGACATTTTAACAACGTTTGTTCTTCCAACCCATGAGCATGGATTACTTTTTCATTTCTTTGTGTCCTTTTCATTTGCTTTTATAAGTGTTCTATAGTTTTCAGAGTATAGATCTTTTACCTCTTTGGTTAGGTTTATTCCTAGGTATCTAATTGTTTTTGGTGCAATTGCAAATGGGATCAATTCTTTGATTTCTTTTTCTACTGCTTTGTTATTGGTGTATAGAAATGCAACAGATTTATGCACATTGATTTCATATCCTGTGACTTTGCTGAATTCATGTATTAGTTATAGCAATTTTTTGGTGGAGTCTTCAGGGTTTTCTACATAGAGTATCATGGCATCTGCAAATAGTGAAAGTTTGACTTCTTCCTTGCCAATTTAGATGCCATTTATTTCTTTTTGTTATCTGATTGCTGAGGCTAAGACTGCCAATACTAAGTTGAACAGTAATGGTGAGAGTGGGAATCCTTGTCTTTTTCCAACCATAGGGGAAGGACTCTAAGTTTTTCCCCATTGAGGATGATATTAGCTGTGGGTCTTTCATATATGGATTTTATGATGTTGAGATATGTTCCATCTACCCCTACTTTGTTGAGGGTTTTTATCAAGAATGGATGCTGTGTTTTGTCAAATGCTTCTTCTGGATCTATTGACAGGATCATACGGTTTTTATCCTTACTTTTATTAATGTGGTGTATCACGCTGATTGATTTGTGAATATTGAACCAGCCCTGCAGCCCAGCAATAAATCCTACTTGATTGTGGTGGATAATTATTTTAGTGTACTGTTAAATTCAATTTGCTACTTTGTTGTTGAGAATTTTTGCATCCATGTTCATTAGGGGTATTGGCCTGTAATTCTCCTTTTTAGTAGGATCTTTGTCTGGTTTTGAAATTAAGGTAATTAAGGTAAACTTGTAGAATGAGTTTAGAAGTTTTCTTCTAAAATTTCCATTTTTTGAAAAAGTTTGAGAAGAATAGGCATTAACTCTTCTTTAAATGTCTGATAGAATTCCCTGGGAACATCTGACCCTGAACTTCTCTTTGTTGGCGGTTTTTGATTACTGTTTCAATTTCTTTACTGATTATGTATGGTCTGTTCAAATTTTCCATTTCTTCCTGTTTCAGTTTTGGTAGTTTATATGTTTCTAGGAATTTATCCATTTCTTCCAGTTTTCCCAGTTTGTTGGCATATAATTTTTCATAATATTCTCTTATAATTGTTTGTGTTTCTGCAGTGTTGGTTGTGATGTCTCCACTTTCACTTGTGATTTTACTTATTTGGGTCCTTTTTCTTTTCTTTTGATAAGTCTGTCTAGGGGGTTATCAATTTTATTAATTCTTTTGAAGAACAAGCTCTTAATTTCATTGATCTATTCTACTTTTTTGTTGTTGTTGTTGTTTCTATATTTTTATTTCTGCTCTAGTTTTTATTATTTCTCTTCTACTGCTGGCTTTACGCTTTATTTTCTGTTCCTTTTCTAGCTCCTTTAGGCATAAAGTTAGGTTGTGTATTTGGGACTTTTCTTGCTTCTTGAGGTAGATCTGTATTGCAATATACTTCCCTCTTAGGACTGCCTTCAGTGCATCTCAAAGGTTTTGGACTGTCATGTTTTCATTTTAATTTGCTTCCATGTAATTTTTTATTTCCTCTTTAATTTACTAGTTAACCTATTCACCCATTAGTAGGATTTTCTTTAACCTCTAAGTATTTGTGGTCTTTCCAATTTTTTTCTTGTGGTTGACTTCAAGTTTCACAGTGTTGTGATCTGAAAATATGCATAATATGATCTCAGTCTTTTTGTACTTGTTGAGGGCTGATTTGTAGCCCAGAATGTGATATATTGTGGGGAATGTTCCATGTGTGCTCAAAAAGAATGTGTATTCTGTTGCTTTAGGATGGAATGTTTTGACTATATCTTTTAAGTCCATCTGGCCCCAGTGTGTCATTCAAAGCCATTACTTCCTTGTTGATTTTAGGCTTAGATGATCTGTCCATTGCTGTAAGGTGTGAAAATCCCCTACTATTGTTGTGTTATTGTCAGTGAGTTTCTTTATGTTTGTTATTAATTGATTTATATATTTGGGTGCTATCAACTTGAGGGCATAAATATTTATAATTGCTTGATCTTCTTGATGGATAGACCCCTTGATTATGATATAATGTCCTTCATCATCTCTTGTTATAGCCTTTGGTTTAAAATCTGATATAAATATGGCTACTATAGCCATATATCAAGCTATCAGTGGTCATGACTCCTTTAGTTTTTGTTTGTCTGGGAAACTCTTTATCTCTCCTTTTATTCTGAATGACAGTCTTGCTGGATAAAGAATTCTTGGCTTCATATTTGTGCCATTCACCACATTGAATATATCCTGCCACTCCTTTCTGGCCTGCCAAATTTCTGTGGGCGAATCTGCTGCAAACCTGATCTCTCCTCCCTTGTAGGTTAAGGACTTTTCCCCCCTTGCTGCTTTCAGGATTCTTTCCTTGTCTGTGTATTTTGTGAATTTGACTATGCTATGTCTTGGTGATTTCTGGCTTTTGTTGAATTTAATGGGAGTTCTCTGTGCTTCTTGGATTTTGAAGTCTGTGTCCTTCCCTAGAGTGGGGGAAGTTTTCAGCTATAATTTGCTCACATAATCCTTCTGTCCCCTTTTCTCCCTCTTCATCTTCTGGGACTCCTATGACATAAATGTTATGTGGGTTTATGAGATGTGGATCTAGCCCATGAATTAGTGTCTTAGAGGACAGATGGTTACCTATTGTAAAATAAGAAGTGCTATGTAGAGGCAATCTCAAGGTAGATAATACTGACACTATAGGAAAGTGCAATTAATTCAGCTTTCGATATTTTTTGTAATTAAAAACTCGAGCTTGACTTCCATACCCTCATTGCATTGAAAATACTTTTGTGTGGGACACCAAAGGCCTTTATGTGGCCCACTCAAGAAATTGTTTTTCTGCCTTCAATTGACTTGGCCGCTAAGACCTCAGAATTTCATGGTTTTCCTCCTTCTCTACTTCTTAGTGTACTTCTCCTCTACCTGACATCTAAATCTTGAAATTTTTCAGGACTCAGTCTTGGAACTTCTTTTCTCCTCTATTTGTATTCTCTTCTAGGTATTAGAATCTATACTCATGACTTTAAATTCCATCTATTATTTAGCTACTGCTAAAATTCCATCTATTATTTAGCTAACTGCTAAATTTCTATCTCAAACCCAACTATTCCTTGAATTTCAGGCCTATATATTTGTCTCTGTCTATCTCTAGCTCGTCTATCTTATCAACCTGACATCTCACTTGGATGTCTCATGGGTACTTCCAAATAACACATCAGAGTTTGAATTGCTTATGTTATTCATCTGTTCTACTTCTAATCCTTCCCATCTAAAAAGCTGGCTCTATCCAGTTGTTCATGTCAGAGTAACAATAGTCACTCATGATTCTTCCTTCTCCCTCAAACTCCAAATGTAACCTATCAGCTTCTTTTTTCAACCTCTAAAATATATCTTGAGTATGTCCACTATTTTCCATCTCCATTGACAACACTCTAGAACAGGCCACTTTATATCTTTCCGAGACAACTGCAACAGCCTCCACTTGTCTCCTTCTTTCTATTCTTTGTCTCCCCAGTATCTTCTACCTAAATCAGATAGAGTAACTTTTTAAAAATGCAATTTGCCTTATGACATCTTTGCTTAAAATATTTTGAAGGCTTTCCATCGCATTTCAAATAAAAATCAATTTCTTACCATGATTTCAAAGCTTTTCCCCATTGGGCTCTTGTTGATTTTTTGGTCTTTATCTGTGTCACTCCATCTTTGTATAACTGATGAAATACAAAGATTCAGAAACCCCCCAATATACTAAGGATGATAAGTAAAAATAAATCCACAATTAGACATATCAGGGTGAAACTTCAGAAAATTGAAGACAAAGAGAAAAATATTTTTAAATCTTAAAAGTAGTCAGAGAACAAAGAGCTACACAAGTAAGACTGAGAACTGACTTCTGAACAGCATTAATGGGAAATGGAAAAGTATAAAATGATATACTTAATGTGCTGAAATATTAGCCAACTGAAACAACTAAGAACTTTCGTACCTACTAAAAATATCCTTTAACAATAATTTGAAATAAAGATATTCGCAACTGATAAAAACTGAGATAGTTTTCCACAAGCATACCTGCAATAAAGGAAACACTAAAGAGTGTTAGAAGAAAAAAAAAATAGAAAGCTAGGGCTGAGGGGAAGAATAAAAACAACAAAAGGGCAAATATTTGGTAAGTCTGAATGAACATTGGCTGAATAAAATAATAAACTATCTTGTGAGGTTTAAGGTTATGTATATGGTGTATAATAATATATAATATATAATTATATGTAATATGTATATAGAATATAATATAGCCACAAAATATACATAAGATATAATTGCTATATGTATATGTTAACATTTTGTATTTAGCAATAATTATATGTATAATTAAAATATACAATGATAACTTAATATGAATGGGGGAAGGTTAAGTATATTAAGGTGTTCCTCATTATTCTTATATAGGTGAATCAAAAATATATGTTGTGATTTCCAAAAAATAATAGAAAAAGTATATAAAATCTCCAAAGCAGTGGAGGTGAAAATGAAATAATAAAAAAAATTTCAATCCAAAGGGAAGTGAGAGAGGAGTTAAATAGGAATATTGAATATATAGAACAAATAGTATGTAATAAGATGGTAGATTTACATTAAAATATGTTTTTAATCTAATCTAATCTAAATAGACCAAATCCTTCAGTTTAAAAGGTGAAGTTTGACACACTGCATAAAAAAACCAAAATAACATAATGTTACTTAAAGCACATCTAAATATTTTTTTGTCATGGGGAAGAAAGGAAACGTTTTATTTTTTATTTTTTTATATTTTATTGTCAAATTGGTTTCCATACAACACCCAGTGCTCATCCCAACAGTTGCCTACCTCAATGCCCATCACCTACTTTCCCCTCTCCCCCACCCCCCATCAACCCTCAGTTTGTTCTCAGTTTTTAAGAGTTTCTTATGGTTTGCTTCCTTCCCTCTCTGTAACTTTTTCCCCCCTTCCCCTCCCCCATGGTCTTCTGTTAAGTTTCTCAGGATCCACATAAGAGTGAAAACATATGGTATCTGTCTTTCTCTGTGTGACTTATTTCACTTAGCATCACACTCTCCAGTTCCATTGCTACAAAGGGCCATATTTCATTCTTTCTCATTGCCACGTAGTACTCCATTGTGTATATAAACCACAATTTCTTTATCCATTCATCAGTTGATGGACATTTAGGCTCTTTCCATAATTTGGCTATTGTTGAGAGTGCTGCTATAAACATTGGGGTACAAGTGCCCCTATGCATCAGCACTCCTGTACCCCTTGGGTAAATTCCTAGCAGTGCTATTGCTGGGTCATAGGGTAGGTCTATTTTTAAGTTTTTGAGGAACCTCCACACTGTTTTCCAGAGTGGCTGTACCAATTTGCATTCCCAGCAACAGTGCAAGAGGGTTCCCGTTTCTCCACATCCTCTTCAGCATCTATCGTCTCCTGATTTGTTCATTTTAGTCGCTCTGACTGGTGTGAGGTGTCTCAGTGTGGTTTTGATTTGTATTTCCCTGATGAGGAGTGACGTTGAGCATCTTTTCCTGTGCCTGTTGGCCATCTGGCTGTCTTCTGCCCATTTCTTCATAGGATTATTTGGTTTTAGGGTGTGGAATTTGGTGAGTTCTTTATATATTTTGGATACTAGCCCTTTGTCCGATATGTCATTTGCAAATATCTCTTCCCATTCCGTCGGTTGCCTTTTAGTTTTGTTAATTGTTTCCTTTGCAGAAGCACATCTAAATATTAAAACCATAGAAATGTTGAAAACCATTACTAGAAGCAGAGAATCTTACAAATGTTCAATTTAGTAAGAAAATAAACAATTTGACATTGTATTCACCTACTAGCATAGCACTGAAACTTAAAAAATAAAAACTAACAAAACTGTAAGGAGAAATGGACAAATTTACAGTCAGAACATGGTCTTTTTTTGTAATGTTTATTTTTTTTTGAGAGAGTGCAAGTGGGGGAGGGACAGAGAGAGGGGAACAGATCTGAAGCAGGCTCCCAACTGACAGGCTGACAGCAGTGAGCCCAGTGTGGGGCTCAAACTCAGTAACAGCATGACCTGAGCTGAAGTCCAGGCTCAACTGACTGAGCCACCCAGGTGCCCCAGAACATGACATTTTTTAAAAAGAATTTTTTAAATTGTTTATTTATTTTTGCGAGAAGGAGAGAGAGTGAGGGAGACTGAGGATCCAAAGGGGGCTCTGCTATGACAGCAGAGAATCCGATACAGGGCTCTAACTCACAGACTGTGAGAACATGACCTGGGCTGAAGTCAAGACTTGGATGCTTAACTGACTAAGCCACCCATGCACCCCAGAAGATAACATTTCATTAAAAAATTTTTTTTTCAATGTTTATTTTTTTGAGAGAAAGAGAGAGACACAGCACAATTGGGGGAGGGGCAGAGAGAGAGAGGGAGACACAGAATCTGAAGGAGGCTCCAGGCTCTGAGCTGTCAGTACAGAGCCCCACATGGGGCTTGAACTCATAAACCGTGAGATCCTGACCTGAGCCAAAGTTGGCCGCTTAATTGACTGAGCCACCCAGGTGTCCCAAGCAAGATATTTTAATATGTCTTTCTTGGTAATTAACATAACAAGAAAAATCTTGAGAAATCTTGCAAGATTATAAAAGATTTGAATAACAATTTAGCAAACTTTAACTATTTTATATCTATAGCTATATCTGTATCTATATCTATATCTATACATGTGAAATAATACAATATACAATGCATAATATAACTGGAATAATAGAATGTAGAACACATAATATGTATTTTATAATTCTATATTATATATCATATTTATTTATATAATATTATATACTGTATAATCATACATAATTATACCCTATATTATATAATATATTATATATAATATTTACTATATTGTAGGTAACAGGTCAAGTTTCCTAAATTTGCTTAAATTTTTACTTAAATATAAACATAGTCTAGTTTAGTAATTTTATTTAATAAATTTGCAACTGTATGTGTCTGTGTGTGTGTGTATATATATATATATATATCCAAGGCCAAGTTTACTAATACATGTACACGCGTACTAAAATCTCAGTGGTTTATTAATTTTGTAAGACTATTTTTTACCATAATGCCTTGGTATACCAAATTTGTGTATTATCCCCATAAAACAAATATTTTAATGGTCATAAATTTTAAACAGGATTTTCAGTAGCAGTCACAATAATGTCAGATCATTTCCCAGTGACATAATGATCTTCCAAAAGCTTTACTCTAATTTCTTCAGCTGGATGAGAAAATCAAAATATTATTGCAATTAACTTATTTTCTTTTTAAAGTAATTGAAAATAATGTAAAATACCATACAACTGGCATCGTTTAATGGTTTGCAAGGATCTGTTGCTGTTGCTGCTAATGGAACCAACATGTTCACAGCTATTGTTTCACTTTTTGAAGATGCACAAGAAAGCCTGGAATCAAAATGAGTGAAATTAATTTAGAAGAACAGGCATTTACTCTAAATGAAAAGATAAGCTTCACAGAGTCTTGTTTAAATGCACTTTCTGCAGCTACATGTGTTGGCTTATGATTTTCTAACTCAGTCTTCTTAGCTACTTTTGAAATAGATTCTGAGCATTCTTCAGGAGATCTGTGCCTTTTTTTGTGTTCAGTGATATCACTACTACCTTCAAAGTAGATGGTAAATATTGGCAATCTTTGCAAATTACAGGGTTATCATTAACTTTCTCAGAAATAGATATGTAGTACTTATTTTTCTATTGAACATACAGTTCCGTTCTTCTGAGCTCATGGCCAACAGGGTTTGTTTTAAATTGGAAAGTAATGAAAAATAATAAAATAAATAGTTACACATGTACGATTCACAGAGAAAATAATGACAAAACCACTGTAGCAAGTGCATTCAGGCTACTTGTGCTCAGCAGCAGAATAGCTCATCATCTATTTTTCACACATACTTCATGTAGATCTGACATGTAATTTCCTATCTTCCACTGACTCTGCTGGGTTGGCAACATGTGGCTTCAGGCATATCATGGGCCTAGGGCATGGCCCAATGGATTGGTGGACCAAATAGTTGACAAGGGCAGTGGCCTTCTTGTTTGAGTGAATGCAGTCATTTCATCAGTAAGCCCTTGGCTTTCTTTGAAAGGAAAATGTTTGTTCTGTTGTGTATGAAGAAGAATTGAAAAATTATGAATGCTGGCTGTCTCTCAATTGTAAACATGTGTTGAAGACCATGGAACATGCCTCACATACACAGGACAAAACCATGGCAGCACCTGGAAGTACACAATGGAGAGCTACCACACTCATTAGAAACCATGCACTATAGGTGTTTATTAGATACTTTTTATTACATCAAGGAAACTCCATTCTATTCTTTGTATAGCACTTTTTCTCCAAGATGGATCAAGGAAAGCAATGATGCAAAATAATGACCAGGAATAAAAAATGGGACATTATTGCATATCCTGCAGTATCAGAAAAGATGATGATAGGATATTACAAACACTTTATGGAAAATCTGAAAACTTGAATGGAATGGAGACACTCTTAGAAAATTACCATTTACCAAAATGAACATAAAAAAAATAGAAAATGTGAGTAGTTGTGTAACTGTTTAAAAAATTGAAAAGATAACTTAAAAACTTTCCATAGAGAAAGTATCATGCCTAGATTACTTAATTATTGAATTCCGTCAAGCTTTTGGGACACAAGTAACTGCTATCTTTTACAAACTTTCCAGAGACTAGACATACTAGTCTCATTGTATACGAGACAGCCAGCATTAACCCCTTTCTCTTTTTTCAATTCTTCCTCATACACATGATACATATATCATGGTTTTAATAAAAAATCTGAAGGACAAGAAAATAAAATAGGGAAAAATCTCCTATAAATGTAGATCAAAATATCCTAAATAAAATATTAGTAAATCTAATACTGTGATAAATAAAAGGGATAGTATATTGTGACCAAGTTGAATTTATTTCAGGACTATGTGGTTGATATAGAAAATTAATGACATTTATTACATTTGCAGAGTAAAAATGGGAAAATACCCTATGGTAATTTTAATAGATAAACAGAGAAATTTTTCAAAATTCAATATTTTCATTAAATTAAAAAAAAGACCTCACCAAAGTAGGAATGGAATGGTAATTCTTTTATTTGATAAAAAGTATTTAATAAACACCTACAGCATATCATTCTTAATATTTAGTCGTTTGATGCTAGAGCTTTGTAGAATTTTCCTGTTTCTCTTTTTTAAGTTTATTTATTTATTTTTGAGAGAGAGAGAGAGAGAGAGAGAGAGAGAGACTCCTAAGCAGACTCTGCATCATGAGCACAGAGCCTGATGCAGGGCTCAAACTCATGAGCTATGAGATCATGACCTGAGCCGAAATCAAGAGTCAGACACTTAACTGACTGAGCCACCCAGGCGTCTCTTCCTGTGAATTTCAAAGCAAGACAAGGTGGCTCATTCTCACTAACTGTATAGGATATTTTTTTCTTGGAGGTTTTATTTGGTACAATGAAACAAAAACAAAAAACTAAAAAACACAAAATCATCAAAACAACAAAAGTTATATGCATTTGAAAAAAAACCCCCAAAATTTGTATTATTCTTGGATGATACAATGTTATATGCAGAAAATGTGAGACAATCTACAGAGAAATTATTAGAATTAATGATCATTTGGCAACGTAATATACAAAAGTACTTATACACACTACCGGCAGTCAGAAACTGAAGTTTAAATAAGATACTTGGTTAAAATGTCAAGTACCTTGGGGCACCTGGGTGGCTCAGTCGGTTAAGCGTCCGACTTCAGCTCAGGTTGTGATCTCGCGGTCCGTGAGTTCAAGCCCCGCGTCGGGCTCTGGGCTGATGGCTCAGAGCCTGGAGCCTGCTTCTGGTTCTGTGTCTCCCTCTCTCTCTGCCCCTCCCCCATTCATGCTCTGTCTCTCTCTGTCTTAAAAATAAATAAACGTTAAAAAAAATTTTTTTTTAAATGTCAAGTACCTTGAAGTAAACCTACAAATAAACCTATGAAACTTTATTAAAATAAACTGAAAACACTGAAATAAATGGAAAGATAGACACTGTTCATGGATTTGAAGATTCAAATTTGCCAAAATGTTACTTTTCCCCAAATCAATCTATAGATTTAATTCAGATCCAATAAAAATTCCACTGGTTTTTTGTTTTTGTTTTTATAGATTATGAAAACTTGATTCTAAAGTTTATATGGAACTACAGTACAAAGATTAAAGAATAGCCAAGTTAATATAAATCTACATTAAGTTATACTGTGTGCTGTTAGCACAAGGGGAATGAATAGAATAGAGTATCTAGAAAGAAACCAGGCATATATAGACACTTGATTTATGATAAAGTGACATGCAGAGCAGTGGGGGAAAGGCTAGTATTGTCAATAAATGGCATCGGGACAGTTGGACATCTTTATTGTAGAAAATGAAATTGGATTTCCTGTCACACCTAACACAGAAATCAATTCCAGGTGGATTATGGACTTATATATAAAAAACAAAACAATAAAACTTGTACCAGATAATAAGGGGAATATCTTCATGACCTTAGGTAGGAAATAATTTCCTAAACATGACACAAAATTCTTAAACATAAACATTAACTAAAAGAAGATCGATAAAGTTGGTTTCATTAAATTTAAGACGTTCTGTTCATTGACATACACCATTAAGATAATGAAAAGGCAACCACAAAGAGGGAGAACATATTTGCAACAATTTTAACCAAAATATTCAGAATACATAGAGAATTATTACAAATAATTTTTAAAAGAAAAAAAAAGACTATCAATCCAATAGAAACATGGGCAAGACACTTCACAGATGAAGAAATCTAAATAACCAATGTACATTTTAAATGGTGTTTGGTGCACCTGGGGAGCTCAGTCAGTGTCTGACTCTCGATTTCGACTCAGGTCATGATCTCATGGTGTGGGGTTCTGGTGCCGCATAGGACTCGGTGCTGACAGCGTAGAGCCTGCTTGGGATTCTCTGTCTCCCTCTCTCTTGGCCCCTCACCCACTTGTGCTGTTTCTGTTTCTCTCAAAATAAATAAATCAACTTTAAAAAGTTAATAAGTAAAATGGTGTTCAGCTCCACTGGTAAGCAAATAAAACCTGTCAAAACTTCAGTGAAAAACAATTGCATATCTACCAGATTGGAGAAAATTTGAAAGTAGGACAATTCTAAGGCAAGAACATGGAGAAATAAAGGATTCCAAAAACTGGTGGCATTGAACATCGATCCACACACTTTGGCAAATGCTTTGGCATTATCCAGCATGCGCAGATGTACACAAGCAGAAATTCCTCTCTCAGAGAGATATTTGCTATTAACTGAAATGCATACTTACGGGCACTATGGTACATTTGCCAAGAATGTGCAATGCTGCTTATAACAGCCCCAAATAGGATCCTGCCCAAGTGTCCAATGACAACAAAATAAACAAACAAATTGCTTATTCATGTAATGGGATAACATTTAGCACAGAAAACTTAAAAACTACAGCTATGTGCAACATATAAAAATTCTAAAAACATAATGTCAACAAAAGAAATGAGACAAAAATGGACAAAAGTAAACGATTTTTTTTTTGTAAACCAAATTGATTAGAGATTCCTGCTTATGTGGCTCAATTATAGAGCAAAGCAAGGATGAATTATAATGGGATAGTAGGTAACCCAGAGTGGGGATGCGCTTGAGATCAGGAAGGGACATGATAGAGGCATTTTCTGACACTGATGATGTTCAATATTTTGACTTTGGTGAATGTTACACAAGGATCCATTTTGCTATAATTGTTAAATGGTGCAGTTTCTTATAATTTATTACAGTGTAGAGCAATATTTCATATATTTTATGCATGTCATATTTCACAATTAAGAAATATTTAAGTAGCTGTGGGATATTGAGGGTACACAAAGAAGGGAAGGGTCAAATGTATGGGAGGAAGGGATTAGGAAAATCCTCTTAGGAGGTTTCCCCTGAGTTGAGATTTGGAAGTGGCTTAAGGAAAAGGACCTCAGGTTTTTTTTTTTTATTAATTTTTTTTCAACATTTATTTATTTTTGGGACAGAGAGAGACAGAGCATGAACGGGGGAGGGTCAGAGAGAGAGGGAGACACAGAATCGGAAACAGGCTCCAGGCTCTGAGCCATCAGCCCAGAGCCTGATGCGGGGCTCGAACTCACGGACCGCGAGATCGTGACCTGGCTGAAGTCGGACGCTTAACCGACTGCGCCACCCAGGCGCCCCAGGACCTCAGTTTTTAATCCCAGTCATAAATGCTTATTTGTTTGTTAAAATGTCCAGATTGAAAGGACTCGTTCAACTCGGCTATATCTGGAGGTACAAGCTGGGGTGGTAAGATGCTGATGATAAATACCCTGGCTAAAACATTCAACCAATATAAGGTCCATAGACAACAGATACAGTTAAGTGTTGTCCTAGGCAATATGGTTTAGTTGCATGACAATTATTAATCTATTCATTCAAAAAGTATTTTCTGAACATCCACTATGTGCCATGCACTATTCAAGGTTCTGGGGATATAATGGTGTATGAGACTAATGTGGTTTCATTGACCATGATTAGCATGGGTTATTGTGGGCATCTGCCTATTGCCCAGGGTAGGTTGAGTGATTTGTGATCCTAGAATCACTGTAGAGTAGAAGTGTGCTTCTTGATCTCCTCCAAAATTGCCCAAATAAAATATGTTCTTTGATGTAAGGTCTATTAGATCAAATGGGTTTTCCTCAGCCCAGCACATGCTATCTGAAGCTTCGCCTTGTCCCAGATTTGCACCCACAGAGCTCAGCTGAGATTGGCCATTGCTTTTAGTTTGGGAGTTTGGGGAAATAAGGTAATACTTATACATAGTACTTCTCCTATGTAAGCACTTAGATTTCTCCACCACTTTAGATTCCTTTAGATTTTAACTTTACCTTCAGCAGAGTTCACTGGGACCACAATAGTGGGATATTTTTTTGTTTGTAATGGCTTTCTTTACAGAGGATAATTTCAAAAAATAGTGAAAAGTAAAATGAAACTAATCTGAAGACCAACCCTGAAGTAACTGCTGTTTTAAACTGTTGCTTTCATTCTAGAAGTTAGAAAGTGAATTCTCAGAACATTTTACCCTCCAACAGTATAACATTTGTTGTATGTTGGACTTTACCAGATAGACCTGAGGAAGATCCTGAGGTAGAATTCTTGAACAGAAATTGTTTTTGCACATTTAGGTTAAAATATGGATGGTCCTCAACTTATGGTTTGACTTATCATTTAAACATTTTTTAATGTTTATCTATTCTTGAAAGAGAGAGACATAGAACATGAGTGGGGGAGGGACAGAGAGAGAGAGAGAGAGAGAGAGAGACGGAGACACAGAATCTGAAGCAGGCTCCAGGCTCTGAGCAGTCAGCACAGAGCCCAATGCGAGGCTCGAACCCACAAACTGTGAGATCATGACCTGAGCCGAAGTCGGACACTCAACCAGATGAGCCACTCAGGAGCCCCTGACTTCTCATTTTTTGACTTTACAATGGTATGAAAGCAATGTGCATTCAGTAGAAGCCATTCTTTGGATTTTGATCTTTTTCCAGGCTAGTGATATGTGGTACGGTACTCTCTCATGATGCTGGGCAGTGGCAGTGAGCCACAGCTCCCAGTCAGCCGCACAATCACGAGGGTAAGCCACGAGTACACTGAGAACCATTCTGTACCGGTGTAGCCATTCTGTTTCTCACTTTCAGTACAGGAGTCAATAAGTTACATGAAGTCTTCAACACTTTATTGTAAAATAGAATTTGTGTCAGATGATGTTTCCTGATTAGAAGCTAATGTAAGTGTTTTGAGCATGTTTAAGGTAGGCTAGGTTAAGCTATGATGTTCCATAGGTTAGGTCTACAATTTTCAACTTTCAGTATTTTCAACTTACGATGAGCTTATCAAGATGTAACTCCATCATAAGTTGAGAAAGATCTATACATGTGTATAATGCATGATGTGTCTTTACTTCATATTTCAATGATGTACACTAATTCTTTATTTTTAGTTTCAGTAACTTTGGCTTTTATCTGATCAAAAACAGGCCTCTTAGTTTGGTATACTGCTGACCTTCCAAGCATTTGATTGACAAGACAACTGATTCCTTCAGTTTCATGGCATATTCATTTCTCAAAGGTCACAAATACTCTTATCGTATTGGACCATATGTATTAACTATAAGTGGCAGTTTCTGAATTATTTGTCCTGCTATGGCTGTTTGTCTCAGCCTTAAAAGAAAGATCTTTTTCCAAAACCAATGGCTGTTTTGTCTCACCATTCTCTTGAAAGAAAGATCTTTTTCCAAAACTCCTTTTAAGAGACTGTAAACATACTAGCTAATTCAACAGATATTTACTGAGTGCCTGCTGTGTTCCAGACACTATGCTAGTTTTGCAAAAAAAAAAAAAAAAAAGACAGGCAAGTAAGATGCAACACCTGACCCCAGGACTTCACAATTAGTTGCGAGATTGACAGACAGAAATTGTCAACAGTGATGCGGTGTGATAAATGTGATGGTTGGAAGAGAATGATGGTAAGAAAATAGGAAAAACATTTAGCTTAGGTAGGAAGCAAAAATGAAGGTGTTTCTAAGTGGATGTGATCTGAGATGAGAACCGAAGATGGTTTAGGTCTGAGTCACTCAGGTAAAGTTGATAGGATGAATAGTGACCTGGGTGGAAGGAACAGAAGTCGTAAGACCCAGTGTGTGGAGGATGTGGTGAAGTCGGGACTGCAAGTCGTTTATGGTGGCTGAAGTGGCTGTGAAGTATGAAGTGAACAGAGAGCGAGACTAAAGGGGCTGGTAGAATCCAGGAAATCCAGGTAATTAAGGGCCTTATATATCATTCTGATGAATATTACCTTATCCTGAAGATATCAGACAATGCCATGAAACAGTATTAAGTAGAGAAGTGAGAAAACACTTGTATTTTAGACAGACTTCTCTGGTGGTGATTTGGAGAACAGCTAATAGAGTGAAAATCTGGTGTTTGGGATTAAGGCCATCTGACCAGAAGCAAGGTTAAAACACTAAGCTGAAGAAATTAAGTAGCATAGAGAGTTAATTTTACCCCAACTATCTACATAGTTCAGATTTATCTTTGAAAAATCTTCAGACCAGGGGCGCCTAGGTGGTCCTTGATTTTGGCTCAGGTCATGATCCCAGGGTCACAGGATTGAGCCCCATGTTGAGCTCTGTGCTGAGCATGAAGCCTGTTTGAGATTCTCTCTCTCTCTCTCTCTCTCTCTCTCTCTCCCTCTCTCCCTCCCTGTCTCCCTCTCCCTCTCTCTCCCCCTCTGCCCCTCTCCCGCTGTCGTGTGTGCACATGTTCACACGCACATGCACTCTCTCTCTGTCTCTTGAATAAAAAAAAAAGAAAAATTTCCAGGTTATTGCTAACTCAATTTGCCTATAAAAGGTCAGCAGAATTTATGTAAATGAAACAAGATATATTCCTTCTTTGAATAGGGTACAAGATTTCAAAGACAAAAAATCTATAATGCTTTTCTAAGAATGTGAGATATAATGAGAAAAAACACAATGTCAAGAAAGCCCTGGCTTAAATTATTAATAAGCAAAGGTTATGTGTTACTACAACCTGAATATTGTTTCAACAGTCACCAATATTTGGTAGCTAGTGATTTGTTCAATATTTTTCCAAAGATGAGTTAATGGCAATTTTGTAGATTATGGCAGGTGTTCAATCAGTTCAATCAGATTATGGCAGGTGTTCAATGTTGCAGGTGAACAACATATAATGTTGCTGGTTCTGTTAGAATTAATGTAGGAAGAGTGAGAAGTTAAGTGAATCTTCAAAATATTCTGTCTATTAAAAGAGAGGACTTGAAGAAAGATTCAAGGAGAAGAATTTATGTGTATTTTCAGCTTTAGATATATTTGTAAATTAAAAGAGGGAAAGAAATATATATTGATTATATATATAATATAGAAAGCAATATATATATTTATAAATTAAGAGGGAAAGCAATATATATTGCTTTACATATATAATATATTTATAATTATAATATAATTAATAATATATTTATAATTATAATATAATTATGTATATAATATATATACTATATATAATATAGTATATAAAGCAATATATATATATAATATATATATATATTATATATATATAACAGATCTCCAAAGACAAGTTCCAATGTTTCCTCCTACTCGAGAACCATTAACTATTAACACTAAATTTCATGGTGATAGCTTAGGTTGAGATACCTAAAAGCATGTATATCTTAATTTTTAAAAAATGTTTATTTATTTTGAGAGAGAGAGAGAGATAGTGAGCAGGGGAGGGGCAGAGAGAGAGAGGGAGACAGAAATCCAAACAGGCTCTGCACTGCCAGTGCAGAACCCAACACGGGGCTTGAACCCACGAACCGTGAGATGATGACCTGAGCCGACATCAAGAGTCGGATGCTTAGCCAACTGAGCCACCCAGACACCCCAAAACATGTATGTTTTAAATGGGTGTCCTAATATGATATCTCTCATTATAAAACACAGAAAATATCAGGATTGTTTGTGAAGGCCTAGATACCACATATCTATGTTTAAAGCCCCGTGTTGTCCAGCTCAACTAGTCAAAGCTGGAAAGAACCAAATGCGAGATGTCTTATTTTGAACAAACACTTGACATTGCTATCAGATAAAATTACAAGCTAGAATTCTATACAAAGTCACATTTGAATTAAGCTGTTCTAATTGAATACTTTATCTTTTTTAATAGTTACCCTTGCCTTCAGTTTATTAGTAAACATTATCTAATAAAGTACTCTATTATATAGGAAAGTTTGAGCAAAAGGGAAATTGTTTGGGGAAATGAGTAAGCAATGAATAGAATCTGAAGTGAAATGTTGTCTTGTAGCAGCCAGGCAATTATGTTCCTTCACAGAGTAAGTGCTTAGTATCCATTTTGTTCATGTAGAGGACATCTCTAGTGATTCAGAGGAGATAGAGAAGCAGTTCTTGGGTCGCTCCAGTTCCCTATAAAATGCTGAATTGAAAAGATTAATAAACACATAGTTGGATATTTATAGAATGAAGTGATTTTGTTTCCACTGCTGGTGATAAGGTGATGAGTGAATGAATGGGCTGTACTTTGGATGTATGGTTTCTGGCCTTCGAAAGACTGCCTTAGAGTCAACTCTGTTACATTCTGCTTGACTGGGCTTTCGTGTAAGGAGATAGACCAGTCCCTTGACTATAGGGAGATAGACCAGTCCCTTGATTCGCTTCCCCAGTTTATGTATCAGACGAAGTATGTGGCTTCTAAGAAAGTGGCCTTTATTTCCATCTCAGGAATCAGATGACCTTCTTACACAAACAAAAATCAGGATATGTGTTTTGAAAAGTAAGAATGTATTTAATACTACAATAGAAGTTGCTAGATAATAATTACCTATTGATGTGCAACAAATTATCCCAGAACTTAGTGGCTTACAACAGCAAACATTTATTATCTCAACGCTTATGTGGGTCAGGAATCTGGGTCTGGTGTGGCCGAGTGTCTCTTGCTCAGGGTCTCTCACGAGGCTGAAGTGAGGGTGGTCAAGGTCAGTTATCTCAAGGTTCAATCAGAGGTGGATCTTCCAAGTTCACACAAGTGGTTTTTAGATGGACTCAGTTCCTACTGGGTTGTTGGACAGAAGGCTTAAGCTCCTTGCCATATGAGACTGTCCACAGGGCAACTCACAACATGGTCCCTGGCTTCTTCAGAGTGAATGAGCAAAAGAATGAGGGAGTGCCGCCAAAGATGGACGGCCTAATCCCAGAAATGACATCCCATTACTTGTGCTGTAGCATAGTTGTTAGAAACCACTTACTAGGTGCAGCCCACACTCCAGAGGAGGGGTACTCAGAGGCATGAATACTAGGGGATAGGGATCCTTGGGGTCATCTTAGAGGCTGCCTTCTGCAAACTAGAAACCTGGCAAGTGTGAGTTCTTCTTTAAGTCCTCCTCTCTTAGTCAAATTCCTGCAGCCAAGATTCTCGATATTCTTTTTTCATTAGGATCCCTGTCCTGAATCTTCCAATATTTTCACTTTTTATTAGGGGTGTTTCACCTAGACTGTTTTTGAGTATCTGCTCCTTAAAGCCATTAGCAGTGCCTAAAATTAGACTGTTATGACCTCAGAGACGAGTATACTAGCTGTGGCCTATGTTCTCTTGACCCAGCAATTTTGAGGATTTAGAAAAGCTTTAGAACCACCTTAGAATGTTTAAACATTCATTATCAATTTTAAATTCAGAGGATATGGAATGTGAGACTCCAGGACAGAGGATTTGGGAGATTTAACCCCGGCTTTGTTTGACTTCTAGGCAAAACTCATTGTCCTTCAGCCTCACATTACTGTTGTTCTTGACCTGCTTTATGGCAGGATTGCACATGAAGAGGAAAAATGTCTTGAACCTGCTACCACCCAGGCTATTACATCTTTCTGATAAATACCAGGCTGCAGTAACTTGTGAACATTTCTCTCATTAGGTTTGGGTAATTAATTGCTGAGTCTCGCTGCTTTCTTTTGAGAAAGGGGCAGTATATAAAACACATTTTGTAAATAAAAATATGTCTGCTGCATCTGCTTTGAGAATAAATGCTGCAATTTGGCAACGTGGTCTAAGTTTGTCTATTCTGTTATGAATAGAGCAAGGTCAACGGTTTAATTAGTTCAGCATTTATCAAGCACCAGGGCCGTCAAGCATGATGCCAGGGCCCGGGAGTATGAGGATGAGTTATACACATTCCTGCCCTTGTAGAGTTCTCAGTCTGTTGGGAGGAACGATCAGGTAAACCAATAATAACAACATAATGTGATAAAATAGAGCTGCACATGGAAAGCAAAGAGGGCATACAGAGGGCGTGTCTAACTCTGCCTGGGGATTTGTGTTCTAGAGCATCCCTTGGAATATAAACCTCAGAATATGTGATGTGTTCAGGAGGAGAAGCAGGTATGCTTGTAGCCTGTGCAGTCCTATCTTCAGGGGGAAAGGAGAATTATGTCTTCACTGAATTTTCCAGTGTTTTGTAATTACTAAGGTATTATCTCTAGAAGGTGGAAAATAGTTTAATTTTACTTTGGTGACTGTGTCTTTGAAATCAACTTCTACATGGGAAATGGCAAATTGAGCTTTTCCAAGAAACTATTCGCCAAAAAGCTCTTTCACAGAGATGTCTTTATTGACATCTCTGAAGGGGGTCCTAAAAGAGGGCAGAGGGTAGGTATGAGGAATATTTTGTGTTTAACAGCATGCACAGTGATGTCAACTGCCTCACAATTTAATGCATTCACGTGTGCCTCTAAAGTTTGTATTGACTTTCATGAAAAATAACAGTTATACTAGTATGAGTATAGTGTTATCACTACTAGTACAGTGCTAGTGTTAGTTTCATAGGACTGCCAAACAAAGTACCATGTAGTGAGTGGCTTAAAACAGGGTGTTAACAGAGCCATCCTTCTTCTGAGGTTTCTAGGGGAGAATCCTTCCTTGCCACTTCCAGCTTCTGGTGGCTCCCTGGTGTCTCTTGGTTTGTAAAGCATCATTCCGGTCTCTACCTCCATATTTCCATGGCCTTCTTCCAACCCTGTGTCTCTGTATTTTCTCCTCTTGTTATAAAGGCACCAGTCATTGGATGTAGGACTCACTCTAAATCCAAGATGATTTTGTTCTTGAGGTTATTAATTAATTTTATATCTGCAAAGACTCTTTCAAAATAAGGTCACATTCTCGATTCTGAATGGGTATGAAGTCTGGGGATCACTATTCAACTCAGTATAACTAGATTTATGGAAAAAGCGGAAGACATGTTTGTAGCTCAAGGCTAAAAGCATTATCCTTTTTCACACTTAAAAAATGTGTATTTTTTCATATTGTTTTATACCTGGTGGTAGAAAGAAAACAAAATAGGGAAAGGCAGACTTTAAGGGCAGTTAGGAAAGATCATATAGAGGCAAGGAGATTTAACATGTGGAAGAATGTAAAATGCTTAGGACTGAAATATAAAGCATGGACTTAGCCTAACTAACCCAATGTTGTCCATCCAAAAATGTTTACAGATGTTTAGAATGAAAGTCAGCAATTTGATTCAAACAGGTAAGTTAGATTACATAGAGATGGGAGGGTAAGGGCCATTGAACTTTCCTAAACCATTGAAACTCTCTGTATTGACTTGGCCTTTTGAAAGTCTGTCCAATTTTTTCTAAGACATAAGTCTAATATGCCATCTGCTCAGTCTTATTTATACCCATATTTAATTAAATCAAACCAAATCAACAATTAGTTATTGAATAACTGCTTGCAAGGGAAGATACTATATTGTGTATAAAGAAATAGGAAATGCAGTCCTTTCTTTAAGAAGCTTAGCTGTAGAGATAATCTAAATACAAATGGAAAGGTAAATGGAGATATAAGCAGTAAATAGCTATGTTAAGGCCTTTATTGCAGTTCAGAGGAGTGAAAGCTACTGTGGGTATTTTGAGAAGGAGTTTAATGCAGGAAGTTGGAGGCTCATATAAATAGTGGGAGGGCTGAGGGGTGCTGGCTTTTAGCACACCTAGATGAAGGGGCTGCAGGAAACTACTGCTGAGGAGCTCAGCTGTCTGCAACTTTGGAGTGGTAGGAGTGGCAGGTCTCAGCGTTCTCAGTCGTAGGTTTTTATTCATGTGGGGTTCTGAGTCTGCTGGGGGAAGTAATCAGGTAAACCAAGAATCAGATACAATGCAATAAGTGATATGATAGAGTTATGTACAGGGTGCAAAAGGGGCCCAGGGAAGGGAGCACCACTGGCCAAACCCCACATTTGCCAGCCAAGAGTACCCACTCATCTACCTGTAGATGCTGCAGGGGAATGGGGACCCATTCAAATCTGCCTTCTGGTTCTGTCCCTTATTGGTAGAATCCAATGAATCCTGCTGAAAAGAGCCTGGATGTGTAATTTCCAGGATTTCATCCTCTTCTGTAGAGGAGAGGGCTTAGAAGGGCAGTGGTGTTTCTGAGAGTCAACAGAAACGTCTGCTACAGTGGCCATGAAAAGCAACCTGGAAGAAGGACATAATGGGAGGCTTGAGGAAAGGTGAGATTTGGATTAAAAAGGAAGAATAAATGTATACAATTTAGGTGGAACTAGGGCTGCAGGTATCCCAGAATGTGGTCAGGGCACAGCGATTATGAGAAATTGACTGGAGTGATATGGGAAATATGAGCGAATGACAAAGTTGTAAATGTAGGTTGGATCAGATCAGGGAAAACTCAATGCTGGGTTTGGGGTACTGAAATTGATTTTAAGTCAGTGGAGTCCAGTTTGTGGGCCTGAGATCTCTGGGGACTCTGGAGTTATTACTGTAAGAGGCTCTCTGATCCATATCTATAGCAAGCATAACCTGGACACTGAATAGATGGGTCTATTACATGTATCTGAGCTACTATTTGTACTGGACTATGAGTCATGTGAAAAATACAAATTAATTATATATGTCTAACTGATAGCATTTTATTGTCTATATTTTCACTTAAAGGAGTTAATAGTAAAACTATTATCATGGGGTGATCTGTACAAAATTGTTGATATTGTCAAGGGGCTTTCATACTTCAGAAGTTTAGGATCACTATTCTAGGCGATACGAATCCATTGAAAGCTTTTGAGCAGCGTAAAGACAAAGTGAAATGATGGTTTAGGGAAATCAATCTGATCGCGCACCATAGATTTCAAAGTGGAGACTAAAGGCCACTAAACCAATAAGAAACCTCCTGTGGAAGTTCAGTTTGGGAAAACCAGTGAGCTGAGAATAAGCAATTCCTAAGCATGATGTGATGTGTGACAGTGGGTACATATTAAGAATGGTGCACCCACCATAGATTTATTACTTCTCAGCTACAAATCCACACTGTAGTGTCTGCTCCGTGAGAGAGGAGCTGACTCTGTTTGCCAGCTGACAAGGTGTTACGATTTGTCAGCGAAGGGTGCTGTAGGGACACCAGAGGAAGGACTACCTTTTATTGGTCCCAATGTGTGTCTTGCTCTGGATTCCTGGGGCACACATGGCTTCTCCAAGGTCTGGCTTTTGTCAGTGTGCAACGTCTCTAGCACCTGGTTCCTGTAGCATGAGTTCCTATAGCATGGTTCTTTTTTTTTTTTTTTTTTTTTGAAGAGAGAGAGGGTGCACAAGTGAGTGAGGGGCAGAGAGAGAGAGAGAGAGAGAGCAAGAGAGAGAGACAAGCATGGCTCACCTGATGCAGGACTTGAACTCATGAACTGTGAGATCATGACTTTAGCTGAAGACAGATGCTTAACCGACTAAGCTACCCAGGTACCTGCAATGGCATGGTTCCCTAGGCACCCCTTCAGGTGGCTTTGCAGCACAGCCACCAGTGAAGAACTACAAGGATGCTTTCTCTCAAAAACTTCAGAGCCCAATATTCCAGCAAATTCTGCTGGCACAGCACTTCAGCAACTTCTCTACCATCCAACGAGCCGGGACTGCACCTTCTCCAGTGAGGTTTGGATCAGCTCTGGTGGGGAAAATTCTTCAGCAGCGCTAGGTTAGGCCTAAGGGTAGTGACTGCTTCTTTATCTGCTCTGTTTTCCTTAGTGTTTCTTTCTTCTTATTAGTCAATACCCTCTTGAATTTAATAAACATTTATATTAAATGTCCCCAAATTCCTGTATTTCTGTCTCCTGCTCTGTCCCTGACTGATGTAAATGGTAACTAATTTTGCTGGACACCCATAATTAAGCAACATCTTTCACACCTCTCTTTATTTGAAAATACAAAAGGCTATCTGTTGTAGTCCAATAAGGTCATGTTATTAGCCATATATTTCTTGCTGCTGGGGAGCAGTAAAAGCAGTATCATATAAGCTTTTTGAGGGCTGCAAACATGATGAGTTTCTTGAACAAGTTCCTTATAAATAGAAAGGAACAAATTAACATTGTTTTTGAAATATTTTCTATGGTTGATAGCAGGGTGATAGGAATTTTATTTATTAATTCTTCTAGTCATTAATCCATGTCTTCTCAGTTATATTGTGGCACTTTTTATTGTTATTGTGGAAATCCATCTGGGATTATGATGCTCAGGATTTCATCATTAAAACATATTTTTATACCCTCCTACTTTGGAATTTTAGCAGCAAGGTATCAGGTATTGTATTTTCATATGTTTGATGACATTTATTTATACCTTATGGTCTCAGAAGGCGAAGAGACTTCTGAGTTTAACTCATTCACAGATTTGCGCTTAAATACATACTTCTGCTTGAAAATTCCTGTGTAGCTGAGGCTTGTATAGATTGAAAAACACTACATATGAATATATATTGAAAATATCAGTAAATTGAAGTGAGTGTGTGTGTGTTGGGTGGAGGCTGTTTCTTTTGTTACTTGTTACTTTGATGACTAAAAATAGTCCAGATCACAAATTAGCAAACTTAGCAACATTATGCTTTTATTATGAAATAAAATGATACCAGTTCTCTTATGAGGATGAAGGCATGTACATATTATCAAACTTATACAGGTATCTCCTGCTTTCTGAAAGTTCATTGTTGCTATACTTTGCTTTTATGAAAGACCTTCATTAGTATGGTAGTGGCGTTTTTCATTAAAGCAAAAATCCTCTTCAGATTTCTTTCAGTTAGAGAACACAGGTGCCAATCAATGTAGATCTTCCGTAAAAGGAAAGCGGCCTCACCTAAGGTGCGGAGGGGCACCTGTAGTTAACTGGTGTTCATTCTTTCCCAAGACACCATTCAATACTAGGCCGGATAAAATTGAAATGTGTTTTTTGGCCCTGCCTTTGAAAGGGCTATATACCAGTTTCAGAACTTTAGAAAATCTAAGGAATGCGTGAGTGGGATTTTCAAGGTTGGCAATACAGAATTCGAGGACGCTTCACCTTGCTGTGTCAGATCTGTTATGTTGGTGATGTTACCCAGCATGTTTGCTAGATGGCACTAGAGTTCATGCCTCTTACAGAGACTTGCTTTCACCTGTCCTCTGTCTAAATGTAGAGGAGTTCCTTAGTTTTACAGTCATTATTGTAGGATTTGAAAACGTACCACCTTAAAAATATTATCCACAGAGTGTTACTTTGTCTAACATCATTTAACATGCTATTTTCCTTTAGTCTTTACATGAAAAGATCTGACAATACAATATAAAAACGCTTTCTTTGAATATTCATGTTAAGAGGGAGGCCTAAACATGTCCAAAAGGAGCTTTTTCAGAAAATAGTGAAAATTGAGCTTTCTGTATGGTTTATACTTGAAATTGAGTTGGGGAATTAAATAGTTACATGCTTATTTTAAACTTAAAAATATCAATTTTTTGAATCAATTATTTTAATGTTTTAGTTGAAAGGCCCCTATAATCCATATATGCATATAAACACATATAGGGGGATTAGAAATGAAGAAAAAAAATAATTTTAAGGTGTAGTTTTTGTGTAGTCATAAATAAATGCCACATTTTTGAAGAGGCAATACCTTACATTTGTTATTTTCTTCATCTGTTTTGATTTAAAATTATATTATAAAGATACATATATATAAAATAAGTCCCCTGCCCAGTTATTTCACTTTCCCTCATCTAGGCTGACTTTGTAGAGGTAACTGCTGTTAACAATTTGATGTCTGTTCTTTAATAAATTTTTTGAACAAGACATAAATATATGTTTTTTCATATTTGTGGATTATCTCTCTATATCTTTATAGGTTATCTTCTGATCTGTCTATAATACAGTTTTAATCTTAGAATACCCAACTTTAACCTTTGTATACCCAGTCTTGCACAAAAATATTCAAACAAGAGAACATTCCCAACACATCATAAAATTTCTTGCAAAAACTTTTTCCCCTAAGTCCTTATTGTCAATATTGTTCTCACTTACAGCAATAATTTAAAGACTCACTCCATTCTTACCCCAAGCTTTCTAAATTTCTCCACGCAATTCACTCAAGACCAACCCTCTTCTCTGTCTTTTCTCCTCTCTCTGCTGTAGTTCTATATTATGTCAGTAATTTTTTTTCTCTTTGTTCAACGTCTAGATTTTACAAAACAAATTAGAGTCTTCTAGCTGACTGAGGAAACAAGTCAGTCATTTTCATCTCTCTTGTAATAGAGACGAAAAGGATAACATATGGTTAACATTAGACCATCTTTTCTTTTTATCCCTCTCAACACACACACACATATATGTGCACACACACTCATGCTCACATATCCAGATTTCTTGATCTTTTTTAGTTACATAAATGAAAAATCATACTACACATATTGTTTTGCATTTTGCTTTTTCTGCTCAACAATTTATTATGGACATTTTTAAATGTCCATATACATACATCTACTTCTTAGAAAACAAAATCATTCCTTAACAAACTAATCCATAATATTCCATGCATTGGTAGGTATGGATGCACTTATATAACTGTTTCCCTACTGGTATTTGAGTAATCTCTAATTTTATGGTATTATTTTAAGAATACTCTGCTAGGGGCGCCTGGGTGGCACAGTCGGTTAAGCGTCCGACTTCAGCCAGGTCACGATCTCGCGGTCCGTGAGTTCGAGCCCCGCGTTGGGCTCTGGGCTGATGGCTCAGAGCCTGGAGCCTGTTTCTGATTCTGTGTCTCCCTCTCTCTCTGCCCCTCCCCCGTTCATGCTCTGTCTCTCTCTGTCCCAAAAATAAATAAACGTTGAAAAAAAATTTAAAAAAAAAAAAAAAAAAAAGAATACTCTGCTAGACACATTTATGTATTTTCAAAGACACTTATAATTGGAATGGCTGGTGTGTAAATTTAAAATGTAATTGACAATGCCGTATTGCTTTCCTAAAAGGTCTTACTGATTTATGTACCCATCAGTAATGCACAAGCATGTTCATTTTCCAGTTGTCTTGCAAACACCGCTTAGCATCAATTCATAACATTTTCCAATACGAATATTAAAGTTATCTTATTAAATATTTTCCACCTTTTAATCAAATTAATGAATGTATACATTTTATAAAGTAAAATAGGACCATAAATTTATATTTAAAAAAAAGCGTTTTTGGGGCACCTGGCTAGCTCAGTCGGTTAAGTGTCTGACTTTGGCTCAGGTCATGATCTCGCGGTTTGCGGTTTGTGGGTTCATGCCCCTCATCGGGTTATGTGCTGACAGCTCAGAGCCTGGAGACTGCTTCATATTCTGTCTCCCTAGCTCTCTGCCCCTCCCCCACTCACGCTCTGTCTCTCCCTCTCAAAAATAAATAAACATTAAAACAAATTTTTAAATAAAAGCATTTCTTCCCCCGTTCTTGTTCCAACATTCCTGCTAGTCAAATGTTGAATCTCCTAGATTGACTTTTACTTGGATAGGCCAGATTTTGCTATGATAAATTTCTGTTGTGCTTAAGCCAACAGAAGCCAACTGTGCTTAAGCCAGTGCTTAAGCCAACAACTGTTTGTTTCATATTCATGTTCAAAGCGAGCTGAGTGAAATTAGATCTGCTCCACATAGTCACACACGTGTCCAGCTGATGGAAGCTCCACCACTTGCTGTCGGTTGGTTATTTTGACAGGAAAGAGGGTGGGGAAGTTTCTCTCTCAGCCTAGAGGTAACACATGTCACTCTACTCACATTTCATTGGCCTGAACTAGTCACATGATCCTGCCTTTTCCCAAGGATTCTGGGCACATAATGGAATATTTAATGAGTGTAACTATCTTTGCCACAAACCTAGAGGGCTCTCATCCTTTCTATCTAATTTTTCAAGTCTGGTGTTTCTTATGATATAGCCAAAATTTAATCTTTCCACCTTGAAAAACTAGTTCTTTTAAATTTTTCAGTCACATTTTTAATTTCTAAGAATTCTTTTCTTTCATGGTCTTTGTTCTTTTTAAACATTTTTCTTCTGATTTCATGAATTAATTTTTTTTCTTGTTTCTCAGATTTTAATTTTAGTTTTAACTTCTTTGCTTTTTGCCACCTACCATGACATTGCCATTGTTTCTTCAAATTCCCCCTTTCTGGTTTGTGGTGGAGGTGGGTTGATGGCGGTTTTTCTTTCCTATGGGAGGCTTTTCTAAAGTGGTGATTCTTGACTCTTTGTATCTAAGTCACTCCAAAGATGATTAAAGTCTCCATGCAGCTGGTTGGGAGGGCTGGTGAAGGGGCTTGCTAAATGATGTGCAGGGCAGTCAGATGTGGGATATGTGTGGGAACCCCTGAATATTAAAGCTCTGTATTTGTGTGTCTTTTTTCTCTTGAACTTCTCAGTTCCTCCAGAAGACACTCTTCTAATCCCTGAATGTTTGAAGTGAAAAAGCCTGCCTCCAGTGTTCTGGTAGTTAATTGAAGAAAAAGAGAATGCAAACCTCCCATTCAGTACACACAGTTTCACTTGACTGTCCTATTTTTAGTCTAGGATTGTGGCAGAATGACCAACTTGCCACCAATATTCATGCTTTCGTATCCATGGTACATGGAGTTATTATTGGAAGCAGCTTCCCAGCCAGACCTATATTTTCCAGCCCCTGTTATATCTAGGCACCTAGTCCATACAACTCTGCATGGGAGATGCTTTATACTCTTTCTTTTTTTAGTTGATTGTAGTGGAGCTAAACCTCAAACTTTCAAATTTACATTTTGAAGATGGCAGTGTTTGCACTTGGACGCCTAGCTGACTCTGCAGAAGGTGTATTTATTAGTTTCTCGTTGCTGCTATAACAAATGACTGCAAATTTAGTGGCTTCAAACACTACAGATTTCTTATCTTACAGTTGTAAAGGTCAGGTGTCTAAAATGGGTCAGTAGGGCTATGTTTCTCTTAAAGGCCCTAGGGGGAGAATCTGTTTCCTTCTTTTTCAGCTTCTAGAATTCCTAGGCTCATAGCCCTTTGCTTGGTGACCTCTGTTTCTGTTGTCACATCTCCTTCTCTCACTCTGATCCCTCCTGCCTCCTTCTTATAAAGACCCTTGTGATTACACTGGGCTGACCTGAATACCAGGATACCCTCTTCATTTCAAGATTTTTAAATTGGTATTATCTACAGAGTCCCTGTTGCCATGTAGGGTAACCTATGCATAGGTTTTGGGGATTAAAATGTCGATGTGTTTAGAAGGTTATTAGTCTGACTCCCGCAGAACAGGACTGTCTTCTTCACCGTTTATGCACTAACTGCTGTTACATGAGCAAAAAAAAAAAAAAAACCAAAACAAAACAATCCCAACCAACCAACCAAACAAACAAACAAAAAACCCCAACATCTATCATGTAAAAGTAACAAAACTGGGGTAATTATCTGCTATAGCTTTTTAGCAATATGTTAACAAATACAGAATTGCCGTGGGTTATATCATAACAAAAACTTAAAATAGTAACACTGAGTTGGGGGTTCAATAGTGAAAGGTGAGAAAACACAGATTTTGTGAAACTCTTATCTGTGATAACATGGAAGGCAGTCAGACTCAACTCCTACTGAGTCCACAACTCTGGTGAGAATGGCTGGGAGGAGCAAGAATATTAGTGTGCGTTGATCATTTATTGATGCATTTAGCACAGTGTTTAAAGAAAGAAATGAGTTTTGTGCAGAATTAAAGAGATTAGACAAAGTTCAGAAATTTGTGGCCTTTCAGACGTAGAAGAGGCAACTGCTTCTAGACACGAGACTTTAGGAAATAAAGACTACAAAAGGCTTTGAATGGCAAAAAACCCATTAAGAGTTCCCAGTTAAACAAATGATTCATCCTGGCAGCAACTATCACATTAAGGATATTACTTTCCCTTTATTTCAGATGGCCTCAAGGTAGATCCCATTAAGTTGGTAGAGAAAGAGAAATAGCCCTGAGAAGCAACAAATTATAGGAGGCTTGGATTTATGACTTTGGGGGTGGTTATGGGCACTAGGAATTGATCTGAAACAAATAGATCAGAAGTCTGTTAAGATTTTTGGAGAATTGTATAACTTAAGAAACTCTTATCTTGGCCTAAAAAAAGCATGTGTTGGTAAAAACAACCACAGAAACCCCAATATTTCACCTCAGACTGAGAAACTGATGCCCAAAGTACATAATTCCTCGCGTCTTTATTTGTATCCACTTGCCTTTGCATGCTACCCATCTTCCTTTGACACCAGTTCCAGTTAGTTTCCTGAGTTAAGGAGATTCAATTGCACTAAACAACTTTTTATTTGGCAAAAAATTACAACAGGCCAGACAAATATAAAACCTTACACTCCATTATATCTAAAAAATGTAGGTTCCTCTTTAGCTCCTATGAAAGGTTCCTATGGAGACCTTTCATAGAAGCTAGACTTTGCTACAGAACTTTCATAGAATTAGAGCTTGGAAAGAGCTACAGAACAGATGGTATGTGTTCAGAGGTTGTCTCACTTTTTCAGACTTTATAAGAAATGTGTGCCACTTAGGACGACTCTACGTACTTTTTTGCTTTAGAGTTACCTGATCTCTGTAAGACAGATTTCATCACCTGGCACAGGACCACTCCCAATGAGTGAGTGCTACTAAAACATTGCCATACTATATGACAACGCCCATAAGGTATTGGGCCAAAAATAGATTCCTAATGACTGGGATCGGACTTGTGTTATAAAAGTTACTGATTATACCCATAAATTTTGTATAAAACTCTCATCATGAGTATCTGATGACCACCTTCAGAGTATTCCCTGACATTACACAAGGTCCGTCTGGCCCACTGGTTTCTCTTCTCAGAAAAAAAGAGAGTTGTTTAGATAGTTAAACTTAAGAATAAGAAAAATTGGAGCCTAGTTTACATTCACACTGTTAATCATTGAAAGATAATTTTGGACAGTTTTCTCCTACCCCCAGCCCTCTTCAATTTATATTTTACAAAAGCCCCCAAAGATGTAAATAATCCTACATTCAGTGGTTCAAAGTATAGCAGAAGGGCTAGACAATGTAACTGAGGCTTGAAACCTACAGGAGAGGCTCCTGAAATTAGACAGGTGGTGGTCCAAAATGTTTAGGATACTGGCGTCTAGAGGTGGAATGTATGTTGTCTTAGGAGAAAAATGTTGTATTTACATCCTGACAGACCTCTCTCTAGGGTCTTTTATATTACTAAAAATATCCAGGAAGCCAAGAAATGATGACATCAGGTAATTTGGCTTGTACTTCCATATCTGGTTTTTGGTTTGGGGATGGGATCTTTCTCTTGGTATAATTTGGGCAGTCTTGGCTCCTGCATTATTAGTGAATTACACATTCTGATTACTATCCTTCAGCTAGTATTTGTCTGTTTTCAATGCACAAATGTATGGTTTTCAGAGCCTTAAATGCTGTGGAAAAGTCAATGTCCCAGCAAATGATCCAATTAATGCACTGTCCAGCAAAATAATAAGAAAATCTGACATTTATTAGTGTTGGAATGACTACCATAAGAAGTTCTACACAACCAAAACATGTCATTCAACCATGTAGAACTGGATTAATCACGTGTTTATATGATAATGGTCTATCCTTTATCTCAGGAGGAAGAATGATCTAAAGGGGGACTATATTAGTTCTCTATTGCTATGTAACAATATTGCTATAAACTTAGAGGCTTAAACAAACACACACTTATTACCTCAGCTTCATTGGGTAAGGAATTTAGGAATGGCTTAGTTGGGCCAGTAGTACTTCAGAGTTTCACAGCATTGTAATCAATGTTTCAGCTGGGGTTGCAGTCTCATGTGAGGCTTGACCATGGAAGAACCCATTTCTGAACTCACATGATTGTTGACAGAATTCAGTTTCTGGTGGGTAGTTGGATTGAGGTCCTCAGTTTTGCTGCCTGCCCTCTGGAGGCCCTTGTCTCAGGTCCTTGCTGAGTGGGTTTCTCAACATGGTGGCCTGCTTCCTAAAAGCCAGTAAGGAAGAAAATCTAGCAAGAGGGATGTTATAATTTTTTTTAAAGTTTTTTAAAAACATATTTATTTATTAAATTTTTTTATACATTTATTTTTTTTGATAGAGACAGAGCACAAGTGGGGAGGGGCAGAGAGAGAAGGAGACACAGAATCTGAAGCAGGCTCCAGGCTCTGAGCTGTCAGCACAGAGCCAGAGGCAGGGCTCGAACTCATGAGCTGTAAGATCACGACCTGAGCCTTGAGAGAGAGAGAGAGAGCACGCATGCAAGCAGGGAAGGGGCAGAGAGAATCCTAAGCAGAATCCATGCTGTCAGCACAGAGCCTGATGCAGGGCTCAAACCCATGAACAATGAGATCATGACCTGAGCTGACACCAAGAGTTGGAAGCTTAACCAACTGAGCCACCCAGGTGCCCAGGATATTATAATCTTATGTAACATAATCACATACATCCCATTGCATTTGCATATTCATTTGATTAGGGGAAAATCATAGATCATGCCCACACTCAGGAAGAAGAGATCATAAAGGCATGAATACCAGTAGTTAGGGATCATTGAGACCACCTCATAAAACCCAGGGGATGAGAATTAGAACCAATTAATGTCCTGTTTCTGTGTCAACTTAGACTATGACTGAGGATACTTCCTGCCCATGTTTAAGCCATAATAGGACTGGAAATATTTTTCTGCTTCTACCTTACATAAAACTGAGAACAAGTAAAAGTAATTTAACTACTTGATTCAGGAACTACTTGCTCCTGGAAGTTAAAACTCTGAGCCAACTTACTTACCAAAACCAGCAGTTTATCATGACTCTTAATTACCACCCTCACCTCTTTCTGCCCATGCATCTGGAACTATTATGCCATAAATGTCATTATGTCTCTCTTACTACCAACCAGATTCTATCAAGGTATGGTTTGCCTTACAGCAGAAAGCCTAATAAACTTAGCTTTGTTTGATCATCTTTGTTCTGGTGGTCTTTTTTAAAGGGTTAATAATCAACATTATAACTTCATGGTTGTTTTGGTGTCAAATATAGTATGTATCCCTTGTATTCTAAGAAAAAGACTAATATCAAAGCAATTTTATTTAGTCATACCTTAAAGATAAGGCCTTCTCTTCATGTTATCTTAGACCTTCAGGGTGACTAAGTTCCCTATCTTCTGTTTTGGGAGGAAAGCTTATGAATATTCTGAGATGGGGCATTGCCCTCATAGGAGAGGAATTAGGTCAGTGTCTTGGAATTCTTCCACATTGGTTGTCTGATAAAAGAAAGATCTTCTCATGACTGAGGTCCTTTGTGGGTGGCAATGAGGAGAACTGACTCAGCTCTCACACAGCCTCCCTTGCTGAGAGTGAACTGTGTCCCTGCTCCAGCAGGTGCTTGGTCTTTCACTTTCCTTTTCTTAGAGTAATGGGTCTTGCCCTGCTGTGGTCAACTTTTTATCTAGTGCCTCAGACATAAAAGATGTCATTTGGAAAGAGGCATCTGACTACTTTTGCTTGTCTCAGAGTAGCAATGGTGTTTAATAGTCAGATGTTTCTGATGATGCAATGAGTCACTCAGGACTAGCTGTCTAAGTTGGGAAGCAGGATGGGGGACAGGGGAAGAGGCTCCAGGAGGAATGTGCACATTAACATTTCAAAATATTTGACCACACTATTTCCTCTCTACTACACTCCTCCCTCTTTATCGTGGCTGAGCATGTACATTTGAAGCCATGTAAGTTAAATAAATGTTCCATATGACTGTGTAGTTTCTTTTTTTTTAACTTGAAGACAAATTTTTATTTTTTAAATTTTTATTAAAAATTTTTTTAGGTTTATTTATTTATTTTTCGGGGGAGTGGAGAGGGAGGGAGAGAGAGAGAATCTCAAGTGGACTCTGTGCTGACGGTGCAGAGCCTGATGCAGGGCTCAAACCCACAAACTGCTAGATCATAACCTTAGCTGAAACCAAGGTCTGGATGTTAACCAACTGAGCCACCCAGGCACGCCTGCAGAAAAATTTTTAAACAAACTGCTTACTTAAAAAATTTTTTAAAACGTTTATTTATTTTTGAGACAGAGAGAGACAGAGGGCAAGAGATAGAGGGGCAGAGAGAGAGGGAGACACAGAATCTGAAACAGGCTCCAGACTCTCAACTGTCAGCACAGAGCCCGACACAGGGCTCTAACCCACGAACAGTGAGATCATGACCTGGGCCAAAGTCAGACGCTCAACCAACTGAGCCACCCAGGTGCCCCAACAAACTTCTTATTTTAGAACAGTGTTAGGTGTATAGAGAAAGGGTGACACTAATACAGAGAGTTCCATTTATTCCAGACCCAGTTTTCCTTATTATACATTATTATTATGTGAAGTCCATACTTTATTCAGATTTCCTTAGTTTCTACCTACTGTACCTTTTGTGTTTTGGTGCCCCATCCAGGGTACCACATTGTACTTTGTCATCATGTCCCCATCTTCCTTGTTTTTGATTATCTTGACAGTTTTCAGGAGTAGTTGTCAGGTATTTTCTAGAATATTCCTCAATAGGGGTTTGTCTGGGGTTTTTGTCACAATTAGACTGGGCTTGTGAATGTTTTGGAGGAAGACCATAGAAGTAAAATGCCACTTTTAATCATTGAATGAGACAACTGTGTTTGTCAGGTTTCTCTGTTGTAAAGTTACTCTCCGTCATATTTCTATACTGATTTTTGTTTTGTTTTGTTTTGTTTTTTGTTTTTTTGAGAGAGAGCACAGGTGGGAGAGAGGGGCAGAGGGAGAGAGAAAGAGAATATCAAGCAGGCTCTACACTCAGGGCAGGGACTGACATGGGGCTTGAACCCATGACCCTGGGATCATGACCTGAGCTGAAATCAAGAATCAGACAGTCAACCCACTGAGTCACCCAGGCACCCCTATGCTGTACTTTTTGGAAAGAAGTCAGTATGCTTAGTCCATTCCAAAAGGATGAGGATTTATGTTCCATCTCCTTAAGGAATACCTACATAAATTATTTGGAATTCTTCTGTCTCTTCTTGCTCATTTATTTATTTATTGAATTAGTCATTTATTTCTGTCAGTATGACTCAGGGATATTTATTTTATTCTTTGGGTTATCATCCAATGCTACTTAATTCATTTTGTTGCTCAAATGGTTTCAACTTTGGTCATTAGGAACCCTTTCAGTTGACTCTTGTGTCCCTTTGACATACTCCACTATTTTCTTTTTTAAAGCACTTCCTTATTTTCTGCTACTACAAACTACGAAATGCTCCAGGCTCATCTTGTATACTTCCTGTATTTTCTTTTTAATTAAAAAAAAGATACTTGAAAGAGCTAGCAAATGAAAGAAATTCAGAAATGCTCATTTTACCCCAACTAAACTATTTAGCTTAATAAATATACTTTTTCTTGTAGAAATTTTCCTATTCTCTCCATTTTAAACCATTATAATGTGAAATCATTGGTAACATCATAAAAATATGATAAATCAAATTCAATTAACTTCAGAATTTAGGAAACTTGGTGGATCTGATATAGTTTCGTGTTGGCTATTGGTGAAGTTGACCAAGCAACTAGCTTTGAGTGTTCGAAGTAGTCTGTTCCTGACTATTCATACCCTGATCCCCTGTAACTTTTGGCATAAGGTTTCTACTTTCATATGTACCTAAACTTTCTTGCCAGGCAAACAGGTAGCCTAGGGCTCTGAGTGGCCTGCAGTATTGGGAGAGATGGCTTCTTCTGCTTGAAGGCATGAAACCATGGGAAATTAAAGTCACCATTCTGGGAAGAGACTGGATTAAGATGCTATGTAGGACAAAGAATCAAATCGAAAAAGCAAGACTTCATTCTAAATCAAAATATTTGCAGCAAAACAGTGCAGAAAATAAGGTAGTTCTGGAAGTGAGGACTGGAGATACTCTCAGTCCAACAGTGTGAAGGGACAAAACCTTTTATCAGGTGCTTGATGGCAGGAGATAACTGTTAGAAGAAATAGCCTAGAAATAGCCTGGTTTCAGATATGGCTATTTCTCTTACTAATTATGCATTGTTGGCAATTCTATATACCCTCTCTGAGCCTCAGTTTTCTCAAATGTAAAAATAAAGCAAATACTGATACCTACCTCATTACATTGTTGAGATAATTAAATGAGATAATATGAAGAACGCTTAACAAGATATTGGACACCTAGGAAGATTTCAGTAAGTCAGCCATTGTTTTATTGTGTATTATGTAGAGTCATAAGTCTCTTCCAACTAGCCCTTTGTATGATATAGCTCATTAAAAGAAATTGAAGGTGCGAAGATACAAAGGAACAGTTAGCTGAGAGTGCTAAGTAGCTTTTAGCATCTTTTCCATTTCCTACAACTTAGGTCTTGTTTATATGTTGAAATAAGATGGAGATTCCATCATTCTTTAATTGATCAGTGTAGATAGGTATACTAGTTTTAGCAGGTTTTTCTGTAGTTGATTTATCTTATATATTATAAAACTTATCTAATTTTAATTTTTAGTTGATATTTTCTTCATTAGAAAGTTTCCTGTTTTCTTTATTAGAATGGTATTTTTTAAAGAAAGAAACATGGATTAAGGTAACATGAAAAATAATGGAGTGTACAAAGGACATTTAGTTTACTAAGCATTTTCATATAAATTACCTCAAGAGAAGCATCTTGGATATATGAGATCCCATGAGTGAAAGAGTGAAACTTCCTTGTTAAATTCCTGATAGCAGCCTAGCTACAAAATACAGAGTTTAATTGTGAATAACCTTTGTGTATTTAGTCAGGGTTCCCTATATATGTGTATGAATATATACGGAGAGAAGGAGAGGGAGAGATGTATTATAAGCAGTTGGCTCACATGGTTATGGAGGCTGAGAAGTCCAGACCCAGGAGAACCATCTTTTATTCTATTTAGGCCTTTAAAAGATTGCATAAGACCTGCCCACACTGGGAAAGGCAATCTGCTTTACTCAGTGTATGGATTCAAATGTTAATTTCATCCAGAAACATCCTCATACACACACTCAGAAGTTACGTGTAACCAAATATCTGGCCACCTTGTGGCCCAATAAAATTAACACATTAAATCAACCATCAAACTCAAGCACCAGCTCTTTCATGCTAGTTCTTTCAACAGAGCTTACTTAGCCTCAAATCTCAAGAGGTCAAGGAAATAATCTGTGGCAAGATGGTAAAGTACTATCATTTGTAAAGGAAAAAACAAATACATAAGCAGTCAACAATTGAAATATCGATGAAGACGTGTGACCCTTCAAAGTTCTGCTTTGGTTTAGCCCAACCCTTTTTCATTATGGGTAGAGAACATACCAACCAAGGCAGCTGACACTTGGTTGACATGGTACAGGGTTTTGGACAGTATCCTCAATTTCCTCCTGGGGACTTATGATTGTAAAGTGGGATCCAAAGAATCTTATATAATATGATTTTGGAGTACAATCAATTAATATCAGCTAGGTCTCATATTTCTTCTAGTTTCATTATCTCCCCCACCCCCGATCCCAGGATCCTTCTGTTAATTAGGATAATATAACTCCAGTATGGCTTAAGGACCCTAAGATTTCATGCCTATTTCTTCTCAGTGACTCCTAAATCTGTATCTCCATCTTGGACATCACTTCTCAGCTCAAGACTCTATATCCAATATCTGACCCTTTCTTGTCACACTCACTATGCATCATGTAGGTAATGCAGTGATCCTCAATGAAACTGAATTCTTGATTAGGAAGCTTCTAAAGCTATTGTATAAAGTTCCAGGCAGTTCTAGAACACAAGAGACAGAAACTGCCCAAAACTTTGCCTGTGCTTTGGATACTTGAGATTCCTTTAGAGACAACTGTATTTGTGTTCTGGGGAAAATCAAGCACAAGTAGTGAGCACTTTTAGATATGGTGTTGGATGTGCCCTAATGCAAGCCCCTAGTGATCCCCTCCTCTTGAGTGCGCATGGAGACTGTGACTTGATTGTAACCAATAGAATATGGCAAAAGCGATGGGAGTTAATTGTATTTCATTCTATATGAGTCCATTTCAGTAGAGTCTGCTGGCCTGGCGGAAATAACTGCCATGTTGTGGGTCACTTGTGGAGAGGGTCACATAGTAGGGAGCTGTGAGTTGCCTCTAGAACTAGAGGGGGACTTCCAGATGATAGCCAGTAAGAAATGGACATTCAGTCCTACAAGAGCAAGAAAATGAAATCTGCCAACAACCTGAGAGAACTTTGAAGTAAATTCCTCATTCAAGCCTCTAGATGAAGACGCAGTCCCACCTATACCTTGGTTGCATCCTTGTGAGTCTCTGATGGAAGGACCCAGCTAGGCCATGCTGGACTCCTGATGACACATGAAAGCTGTGAGATAGTAGGTGTGTGTTGTTTGAAGTTGCTAAGTTTATGGTAATTTTGTTGCTCATCACTAGAAAACCAATACACACACGTAGCTCTAAAGAAATTTCCTATCTTATGTTCCTGAGAAGATTTAAAAAAAAATTATTGAAGTATGAATGCACATCACAAAAATACAGTTCAGTAAAGTTATGCAAACTGAACACATCAGCACCCAAATCCAGAAACAGAACACTACCAGTCCTCCAAAATCCCTTGAGGAAGATTGGAATGCCAGGAACTAACTGGATGCAGGTGTTTCAGATGGAGAAGTTAAGTGCTGTGTGTATCGATGCTAATTGGGTAAAACTTTTAGTCATCTGTGTCTATGGAGTTTATATTTAGGGAAGATATTTTATAATCTGTATTTATTTTTGAGAGATCACAAGGGGGGCAGGGGTAGAGAGAGGGGGAGAGAGGATCTGAAGTGGGCTTTGTGCTGACAGGCTGACAGCAGTGAACCCAAACCAAGAGATCACGACCTGAACAGAAGTTGGAGGCTCAATCGATTGAGCCACCCAGGTGCCCCAAGGAAGATTTTTTTTTTAAATGAAGATGTAGACTGCGTTGAATCTGAAAGTTGATGCTTGTTTTTGGGAGCCGTATGTGTTTGAGGAGCACTGATTTTAGAGTCTGTATACTCTTCCTTCATCTCTGTAATGCTTTATAGCATGCCATCCACTTTCTTAGTCATTATTTCATTGTATTCTCCCAAGAGCCCTGCTAACTAGGTTTGTCAGATATTCACCCTGTAAGCGAGCCTCAGTTATTCATTAGTGCTTAAACATGCTTGGTATGAATCTCAAAGTCAGTACTGATTCCCACATGGTAGGTGGGGACATAGGTTACTGGTTGGTTTAGGCTGACAGATTGATACCCATACTGCGTATGTTAAATGTTTTGGCTACCACTCTTTTTCTACCTAGAATAAATACCTAGAATAAAATAATTTCAGTCTGAACGAGTCCACGGAGATGATGTATTTCACATGTTTTCAGTAGTGTTCCCCAGACTTCATGGAGGAAGCAGTGGTAACAATGAAGGTGAAATGGGAGGTAGAAGAGAAGGTTGGAGAGAAGAAAACACCACATTCCATTCAGCTTCAACTTGAGCCATTTCAGTCTTGGCTCTTTTAAATATTGGTTTTGGGTAAGTTTTTACATGCAATAAAGGATTCTATTCCTTAAAAAAAAATCGAAAACCACTTAAGTATTGTAGCTCTACCATCTTACAAATTAAGAAATTGAAACTTACAAAGGTTAAGTGACTATGAGAAAAATTACACGATTACATCATTAGATTGTAGCAAAATTTGGATACGAACTCAGGTTTTTGAATCTCGGACTTTTTCACGTGCTCCATCTTTGATGCCTGGAGAGTACAGGATAAAGAACTATAAACATATAAACATATATGTAAGCATATATAAAGGTAAGTCTAATGTTATCTTAATATGTTTCTTCATGAATATGTATGCATATTTGCAAATTATTTGTTTATAGTGACCTTCAATTCGTGAAGAATTGACATGGCTTACAACAACAAATTAGGAATTTGTGGGAGGGAAAGAAAGATGGACGTAAAGGCACAAAATACCAGTACTAAGGTCTAGATGGTTGTACGGGTGGGCTATGGGTGGACTGTGAGCTTGGTAGAGGTCCATGCCTAGGAAACCAATTCTGCACAACCTAGATTGGGTTTCTGGCATCTTGAAAACACATGAGATCAACAACTGTCAGAAAAACACTTTCAGAATCTGGACAAACAAAAGTAACTGCTCCAGACTGTCAGCTCTTACCGTTCTTGATGTGCATAAGGCTTACTTATTTCCCTTTGCTCTAACATACTCAGACTCCAAGTGCCTGAACATAATGTGGAGAGTTAAAATAGGAGTGCCTCAATTCCCAAAGTGCCTTACATCTGTCAGTTTAAGAGGAAACCATGGTATTGCTTTAATGTGTGTGTGAGTGTGTGTGTATGCGCCCGCACACACTTTTATTAAACATATGCTTCCAGCCACATTCCACTTGGCAAGATCACAAGTACATAATAGCTACAAGCTGTAAAGAAAAAAAATAAAAGAGAACTTAACCAGTGTTTTTAAAAATAAGATAAATACGACCTCCCCAGCTACTTTAAGCATTCATTTACACATTCTTTGAGTGTGCACACTAGCTTTTCTTCTGTCTCCAAGTCTCTATTTATTCACTCCTGCCCAAAGATGAATATTGCAATTGTACATGGTGCAAACATTGGAAATCTGTGTTTACGTTTGTGTTTCCAACTGAATATGCTAATGGTGTTTAATCAGCAGTGATGTTGCTTTATATCAATGTTTTGTGCCACGTACAGCCTCAGTGATAATGTTGTGATAACCAAAATTTTCCCCACATCAAAACTTGGAGACCATCCCAGTTTTTTTTGAACAGCCATTTGATTTCAAAATATGATGAAATCCTTTAATCGTCTTCAGGATTATTTCTGTGTTTTCAGGAAGCATTTGATATTCCCTTAGTTTCAGTAAGGGGTGGAGGTGGGGCTTGAAACAGATTTGCCCTTGCAGCAGTTCAGAGATTTTGGTATTCCAAACAAGCTCACCAGCTGTCTCAGAGGACCTGCGGGAGGAGGCTCCAAGGTTGGTGATGCCGTAGAAGGAAATGGCTCCAGGCTACTTGGAGTGCGATTTGGGATACTCTGTGGTGAAATCCAGCAGCACGCTGGCCAGAAAAACAAGAATCCAGGGGCAGTTGAGTGTGATGGAGGTAGGAAATGACAAGCTTTTAGTCTCGAATTTACAGAACATATTTCTAATCCTCTAATAATCTAGCTAAGGCATGAGAGGGCCTCCACAAGATTTGATGAGTGTCTGACCCTAGGCAAAGAGCTACTCTGCAGATAAAGTATGTACTCTTTTTTTTTTTTTTTTTTTTGGCAAATATATTCCCTTATTCAATCTGGGCCACAAAGACAGAAGGTACACAGAGTTTGTTTCTTTTGTATCCTAATTCAAACCAAAAGAACAACAGCAAATTATTTAAGGTCTATCAGTAAATGCAGTAAAGGGTCATACTCTTGAGTCTTAAGACACACACATATCCCTCTCCTCTCAAAAAAAAAAAAAAAAAAAAGGAAGAATAGCAACACCAAACCCCCAACTTCCTTTTATAGAGTAGAAGTATTTCTTATTCTTTGTGTATGTTCAAAGTTGGGACTGCTTTTTTTTTCCCCTCTCAGTGAGTCTGTGAGAACCCTGCTGGGCTTTTTTTTAACAGAAACATGACATACCTTTTAAGGAATACTGTCATCTGGAAAACAACCCACCCTTTGCATTTTAACCTTGTTAAATTGTATCCAGATTCTCTTTAGTGCTGCTTCTCTCACAGGACATAAAACATTTTGGTTCTTAAACACTTATGAGAGGTACACTGCTTGAGATGTACAGATAGCTTTCATTAGCACTAATGGGAGCTATGCTTCTGCAGGAGAGAATAGAGCCCGAAGATTTTAAATTATGCTTGATGCAGATCTTCCAAATGGAATAAATTACGAGGGATGCTTAGGGGGAAAAGGTCTAAATATCCCCTAAAGCCATAGTTTAATAGCAAAGCAATACTTCTGAGTAACGGAAGTGAAGTCAACAGTAATGGCTTTGCACCTATCACCATGCTAAGTAGCTGATATTGACTCTTGAAAATTCTTTATTGGATTAGTACTGCACTTGAATTCCATTATTTTCCAAAGGACCTGAGAGATAGTTGTCTGTCTTGAATAGTCCACTAAAATGGATTCAGTTCAGTGCACTTTTCAAGGCCATTTATCTTAAAATCAGTAAGTTTCCAATTGGCGAGCATAATACCAAGATCTTTATTTTTGTTTCTTAATGACCCATTCTGAAAATAGTGCTCCCTGAATCTTTCTTTTTGGGGCATATCTTTTATTTTTTTTTTTTTTAAATATCTACATTTCATTTTTCTTTGAGAACTATTGCCCACATCTCTGAGATCACTGGAATTGTTTCCTATATTGTTCATTTTGTGACATATCTCCTGTCTTCTTATTTTAAAATTTGTCACATTTTCTTTTATTTGAGACTTTTTGTGTTGTGAATTATTACCTCCCTCCCACCCCCAAAATAACTGAAAAACTGGAGGAGGTTTTTTTTGGTTTTTTTTGTTTTTCTTAATTTTATTTTTATTTACTTTTTTTTAATATATGAAGTTTATTGTCAAATTGGTTTCCATACAACACCCAGTGCTCATCCCAAAAGGTGCCCTCCTCAATACCCATCACCCACCCTCCCCCCTCCCTCCCACCCCCCATCAACCCTCAGTTTGTTCTCAGTTTTTAAGAGTCTCTTATGCTTTGGCTCTCTCCCACTCTAACCTCTTTTTTTTTTTCCTTCCCCTCCCCCATGGGTTTCTGTTAAGTTTCTTAGGATCCACATAAGAGTGAAACCATATGGTATCTGTCTTTCTCTGTGTGACTTATTTCACTTAGCATAACACTCTCCAGTTCCATCCACGTTGCTACAAAGGGCCATATTTCATTCTCTCTCATTGCCATGTAGTACTCCATTGTGTATATAAACCACAATTTCTTTATCCATTCATCAGTTGATGGGCATTTAGGCTCTTTCCATAATTTGGCTATTGTTGAGAGTGCTGCTATAAACATTGGGGTACAAGTGCCCCTATGCATCAGTACTCCTGTATCCCTTGGGTAAATTCCTAGCAGTGCTATTGCTGGGTCATAGGGTAGGTCTATTTTTAAGTTTTTGAGGAACCTCCACACTGTTTTCCAGAGTGGCTGCACCAGTTTGCATTCCCACCAACAGTGCAAGAGGGTTCCCGTTTCTCCACATCCTCTCCAGCATCTATAGTCTCCTGATTTGTTCATTTTGGCCACTCTGACTGGCGTGAGGTGATATCTGAGTGTGGTTTTGATTTGTATTTCCCTGATGAGGAGCAACGTTGAGCATCTTTTCCTGTGCCTGTTGGCCATCCGGATGTCTTCTTTAGAGAAGTGTCTATTCATGTTTTCTGCCCATTTCTTCACTGGGTTATTTGTTTTTCAGGTGTGGAGTTTGGTGAGCTCTTTATAGATTTTGGATACTAGCCCTTTGTCCGATATGTCATTTGCAAATATCTTTTCCCATTCCATTGGTTGCCTTTTAGTTTTGTTGGTTGTTTCCTTTGCTGTGCAGAAGCTTTTGATCTTCATAAGGTCCCAGTAGTTCATTTTTGCTTTTAATTCCCTTGCCTTTGGGGATGTGTCAAGTAAGAAATTGTTACGGCTGAGGTCAGAGAGGTCTTTTCCTGCTTTCTCTTCTAGGGTTTTGATGGTTTCCTGTCTCACATTCAGGTCCTTTATCCATTTTGAGTTTATTTTTGTGAATGGTGTGAGAAAGTGTTCTAGTTTCAAACTTCTGCATGTTGCTGTCCAGTTCTCCCAGCACCATTTGTTACAGAGACTGTCTTTTTTCCATTGGATATTCTTTCCTGCTTTGTCAAAGATGAGTTGGCCATACTTTTGTGGGTCTAGTTCTGGGGTTTCTATTCTATTCCATTGGTCTATGTGTCTGTTTTTGTGCCAATACCATGCTGTCTTGATGATTACAGCTTTGTATTAGAGGCTAAAGTCTGGGATTGTGATGCCTCCTGCTTTGGTCTTCTTCTTCAAAATTCCTTTGGCTATTCGGGGCCTTTTGTGGTTCCATATGAATTTTAGGATTGCTTGTTCTAGTCTCGGGAAGAATGCTGGTGCAATTTTGATTGGGATTGCATTGAATGTGTAGATAGATTTGGGTAGTATTGACATTTTGACAATATTTATTCTTCCAATTCATGAGCACGGAATGTTTTTCCATTTCTTTGTATCTTCTTCAATTTCCTTCATAAGCTTTCTATAGTTTTCAGCATACAGATCTTTTACACTTTTGGTTAGATTTATTCCTAGGTATTTTATGCTTCTTGGTGCAATTGTGAATGGGATCAGTTTCTTTATTTGTCTTTCTTTTGCTTCATTATTAGTGTATAAGAATGCAACTGATTTCTGTACATTGATTTTGTATCCTGCAACTTTGCTGAATTCCTGTATCAGTTCTAGCAGACTTCTGGTGGAGTCTATCGGATTTTCCATGTGTAATATCATGTCATCTGCAAAAAGTGAAAGCTTAACTTCATCTTTGCCAATTTTGATGCCTTTGATTTCCTTTTGTTGTCTGATTGCTGATGCTAGAACTTCCAACACTATGTTAAACAACAGCAGTGAGAGTGGACATCCCTGTCGTGTTCCTGATCTCAGGGAAAAAGCTCTTAGTTTTTCCCTACTGAGGATGATGTTAGCTGTGGGCTTTTCATAAATGGCTTGTATGATCTTTAAGTGTGTTCCTTGGAGGAGTTTTTTTTCTATGACCCAAAGAGTCATTTCCTTTATTTCATTTCCTGTGACAGCACTGTCTTCACTTGAAAATTTTCTTTTGTCTTCCAGGGGAAATCAAGCATTATTTTAAATCAGTATTGATGACTTTTATGGGTAGGAAAAGGGTAGGGCATAGGGGTAGTGAGAGGAAGACAAGATACCATGCACCAGGAGAAGACGGGGTGACTGCCAAAAGACCAAATTGGCTGGTGAATTCATCGTGATTCACATCACATCTGAGATGTTCAGTGTCCCAGCATTCACAGGAATCACGTAAGTAATGCCAATAAAACTTAAAAAGACTGAAGTAGAGAACCCAGGTAGACAAGTCATGAATATACAACGGGAGATACTATTTTCTAGAGTGGGATGGTGGTGCCTGCTCTTCAGGACACTTCTTTCACCTCTGGAATCAATGTCACCAGAAGCCAAATGAATAACCAGAAAGTTGTTCAGTAAGCATGAAATCAGCATAGAGGAAGAGGAAATAAAGAAAAATGAAGGATAATTCATCCAAGTCAGTTGATGCCCAGTGAATCATACCTTCTCTACAATAGGGTAATCTATGTGAGGGGTTCACATGCTCTGTATTCCTGATCACTCTCCCCAGGGTAGTCTGGAAACTACTACAAATCTCTGGGATGTTGGTTTCTATTTTTTTCTTCTATCTGACCATCTTCCTGTGGTTTATTCAGTCCTTCTTCTTTTTTTAATACTCAGTCTTTCTTTAGACATGGTACAAATTCAATTGCAATGGCTCTTGCTTGTCAAATTACAGTTACTTTGATTTCACTTTTGAGCTTTTCTAAATTATTTTTTAAACATTTATTTATTTATTTTTGAGAGAGAGAGAGAGAGAGAGAGAGAGAGAAGAGGGTGGAGGGGCAGAGAGAGAGGGAGAGAGAATCCCAAGCAGGCTCTGCACTGTCAACACAGAGACTGACAGGGGGCTCGAACTCACAAGCTGTGAGATCATGACCTGAGCTGAAACCAAGAGTCAGACACTTAACCAACTGAGCCACCCAGGAACCCCTAAATTTTTGAGATTAGTTAAAATCTATAGTTAGTGCAACCATCATTATATACATTTTTCTAGTTCAGAGGCATATTTATCTTCTTCAGTTTTAAGTTCACAGAAAGAGAATGCCTCTCTGTTAATCATTGTATACTGCCACACATCTGCATTATGATACTCTAATAATTTGTTTGAGTGCCTATGATGGACTGGATACTCTGCTGGTGTTCTATGAAGTTCTAAAAGCAGTCTATTTTTATAGGTTAGGAAACTGAGAGTCACAAGAGGCTAAGAAACTTTCCCCCAAACCTTACAGGTATGCAAGAGTGAGAGTTGGGATTCACAGCCAGTTCTTTCTGGCTCTTTTCACTGTGTCCCTCAGCCTCCCATACTTTGCTTTTGATGTTTTGTTTGAAATTACTAAAATGGAAAATAGCATGAAAGGTGGAAGAAGATACTGCTTTACTGTTTTCTTTTTAGTTCTTTTTTGGGAAACTAATGTCATCTATTCCCTGAGCCTTACATTTATTTTAATTGTGTCTAGGATTTGGTTAGTATCCATGTCCGCAATCAAAGAAAACGCAATGGAAAAATTCTGAAAAGATGAGGATGCAAGTTGCATATTTCCAAGTGAAGTAGGCCAATCTGGAAAGACTACAAACTGAATGATTCCAACTATATGACATTCTAGAAAAAGCAAAATTATGGAGACAGAAAATGATCAGTGGTTGCCAGGGGCAAGTGGGGGAGGAAGGGGTGAACAGGCAGGTAATTTTTAGGGCAGTGAAACTGCTCTGTATGATAATATCATGGTAGATTCATGTCATTATGCATTTGTCAAAATCTATAAAATGTACAATACAAGAGTAAGCTCTAATGTAAACTACAGACTTCGGATGATAATGATATAACAATACAGGTTCATAAATTGTGACAAATGTACCATTCTGGTGGAGATGTTGATAAAGGGTGAGGTTCTGCATATATAGGGACAGGAGGTATATGGGAACTCTCTGTACCTTCTGCTCAATTTTGCTGTGAACCCAAAACTGCTCTAAAAATAGAAGTTATTTTTAAAAAGTGCAGTGGAAAGTAGCAAGAGGAAGTGGGTGTTCTTTGGAAATGTTGCCTGCTCCCTCTTTGAATAGATGTAGCACATTCAGTTACACAATCACTTCTCTACCCTCATGAGCTTCCTTTCTCTTCTTCCACTCACCCATCCTCATCCATTTTCCTCACAAAACCTTCAGCAGAGAGTAAAGCATCTTTGTGTGCGTTTGTGTGTTGATCTGCGGTTGTGGAAAGGAAGGGAAATATGATTAGTGTTTGGTCTGAATAAAGAAAGAATCATTCTGGTTTCTCCCCTCTCTCCACGTCAAGGTTGCCTTGGTAGAATTGGAGATTGTGAGGATGAATTGGAGGGGCTAGTAGCATAAAAATAAAATTCTTGAAATAATTGTGAAGAGCTACTTTCTTGTCACCTGGTATTTTTCTATCTCATAGTATCTGTTATATTTCATAAGCATTAATCATCAAGAAATACAACTCCTAGGAAGGTTTTTTTTTAATCCTCCAAATAACTCAGTCCTAGAATTTAAAGGCTCTATATGACATTTTATATGTCAAAGATTGCAGCTTCAAAAATCCATCAAATCAGACAGCTCACACTGTTACTGGAAAGGAACATTCGAATATGTGAGCAAGCTTAATGGCCTCTGCTGCCTTTTAAGAATATAAATGGACAATTCTTCACATGCACAGTGCTAAAATTAAGTTAGCAGCATGGGATGGCAAATGGGAAAATAATGACATGAAACACCCAGGGTGCCTGCTACTTGCTCAGTGGGGAGGTGAAGACTCCATAGGAGGCAGAAAGAAAAAAAAGGCTGGGCCATCTAGAGCATGTTCTATGGTTGGCATGGGCGAGGCAGTTGGGCAGCACTGACAGCTGGCCTGCAAGTTGAAGAGGATGGGAGAGTAGGAGGAACAGGCAGGCTTGACTTCAAGCTGTTTTGTGTGCATATGGCCACAAGCTGGCTCCCTGTCAATCTACTGCCCACACCCTCCTCTCTTCATCCTGAGTAAGTATCCATTTTGGAATGTAGTCTGTCAGCCAAAGCCACTGGACATTAAGTAGTTGATCTGCTCAGACAGAATTTGTTCCAACTATAGAAAAAAAAAGAGGCAAAGGATATAGTGCTCTGGCGGTTTTTCCTTTATTGAGATACTATATTTCAGTCTTGTAATAAAACTGACCTCTTAGGTCAAGGCTGGTGAAGGACATTCCAGGATAGACAAGGATGGATTTCAGGAGAGACCTAGAATTTAAATCCATTTTAAATTTGAATTTAAATCTACCCAATCCATTTTAAACTAATTGTTTGCTGCTATTTTGTTAAAGATTATTTCTGAAAGCTATTGAGGAACACTGGGAATCACTAGGAATTCTATCTATCTCTGTGATACTATTTTAACTATGCATAGAATAGTTTCTTAACACTTTAAAAAGAATAGTTGGAGAAGTAAAAAAAATAATTGTTCAAATGGGATTTAACTAAACAGCTACAGACATCTGCACTCCATGAGAAGTATTAGAAAATTTTGTGCACATGTGTATATGAATGTGTAAGTATGTGTGTGTGTATTTGTTTTTGGTGGAATGATTGAAAAAGAAGCATGCCAAATAAATATGGTATTTATGTTGGTGACCTGTTTTTTTTTTTTTCTATTTTAAATTCCAATGTAGTTAACATACAGTGTTATATTAGTTTCTGGTGGACTGTTTGTTGAAAGGATAATGGCTGTGCACATGTTTGGTAGAAAGCTGTCAACATTTTTACTTGTGGTAATAAGACCACAGATTTGTACATTTTAAAAACATGGCTTTTATCATTTTCTCAGGATCCACATGAAGGAACAAATTGGGATCATTCACCAGTCATAAGCCAAGTGACTATTCATCTCAGTTCTGAATATATCGGTTTTACAAATTCTCTTTTACACAGGAATGCTACCCAAGAGCAACCCTAACTTTTCCCCACCCACACACTTCCAGAAATTTTTTTGAGATCCATAGAAAAGGGCCTTCTGTATTTACAAATAAACAAATTTACAATATATATTGGAGAAACAATTCAAGCATATATTTTGAAAATAGGGGGAATAACAGTAAGCAAAGGTAAATTATAAATCTAACTGGAAATAGATATATATTTTAAAACCAGAGGATCACACTAAACAGGTGCATTTGGTAAGAGAGGGCATGACAATATCAGAAGTTCAAAAGGAGAATGGTATTAAAATTGTAAATCATTAAAGATAACTTTTATTATTTGAACTTTTAAGTTTCAGAATATGTAGCATAAAGGTGGGGATGTGCATTTATGTGGATTTCCCTTAAACCACCACACTGAACATTTTTAGGCTGGCATAATTTAACTTTATAATTTAAAATAATTTGGTTTAGGGGCGCCTGGGTGGCGCAGTCGGTTAAGCGTCCGACTTCAGCCAGGTCACGATCTCGCGGTCCGTGAGTTCGAGCCCCGCGTCGGGCTCTGGGCTGATGGCTCAGAGCCTGGAGCCTGTTTCCGATTCTGTGTCTCCCTCTCTCTCTGCCCCTCCCCGGTTCATGCTCTGTCTCTCTCTGTCCCAAAAATAAATAAACGTTGAAAAAAAATTAAATTAAAATTAAAATAATTTGGTTTATTTTTCTCCCTGTTTCAGATCAATGGATCAACATTACTGCATTTATTTTAAATGGTGGCATGGGGAGCTCAGGTGATCTGTTAGCTGGTTCCAGAAAGAGTATTAGACTTTGAGAGAAGCTATGAATAAAAACTCCATTCTGTTGCCTCAGTGATTAGCTAAGCCATATTGTAATCTCATGGTTTACTACATGTGGGGCTGAGTGCTTACTGCTTAAAAAAATGAGAGTGACTAAAATGTCTTTAGACAAGAACTGATTGGAGGGCACTTGTTGGGATGAGCACATTATGTAAGTGCTGAATCACTAAATTCTACTCCTGAAACCATTATTATACTATATGTTAACTAACTTGGGTTTAAATAAAATGAAAAAATAATAAAAGAACTGATATTTTCAAACATTGTGATCTAATATTTACAAAGTGTTAGACATCCAGGAGGTGGTAGTAGTGAGTAATGATTAAGAGTATGGACACAACCCAGGCCGAGAAGATTGATTACCTTTCCAAAACAGGAGGGACCTAAGTGGTTCAGATGTGGCAGATACATGAAGGCATCTAAACAAATGAGAGACATTTTTCACAGACTGATAATGTTAAAGTCAGCTGGAGGAGGCTACATCTCCTCGAACCCTAGATTGTCTCTTTGATTCATTGGAACAATATGACTATTGTAAAATATGACATCATGGAGACATTTTCTGAAATCTGCAAGAGAGGGGTAAGGCATGATAATAGGATTAGTCAGGCCAGATTAGTCTCATGTTGGCCTTACTGGAGTGACCGGTGCGATTTAATTCAATATTGTCAAATGGTCAATCTGATTACACTTGTGTGTGTGTGTGTGTGTGTGTGTGTGTGTGTTGCAGGAGCATTTGAAGGGAGATGCTGGCCAATGTATTTATGGGAATTAGCCAGCAGGTAAAAGCAGTAAAGGAGAGGGTTATATGTGATTGTATGTGTGTTAGTTATCTGTTGCTGTGTAACACATTGCCACCAAATTTAGAAGGTTATAAACAACCTTAACCATTTAGTATCTATCACCTTTTCTGTGGGCTAGAAGTATGGGAACAACTTGACCAAACCGTTACGGCTTGAAGATTCTCATGAGATAGCAGTCAGAAGTCAGGTGAGACTACTGGGATATGAAGACTTGACTGAGGCTGGAACATCCTCTACAAAGGTAACTAACTCCTATGATTGGCAAATTGGAGCTGACTATTGGTGGAAGTTCTCAATTCCTCTCCCGGTGTGCCTTTCCATGTGGTTGGTTGACTGTCCTTATGATATGGTGGCTGGGTTCCACCAAAGTGAGCCAATCAAAGAAACTGAAGCTTCAATACCATTGGTAGCCGATCGTTGGAAGTCACACTGTCATGTCTGCCTGCACTTTAGTTATCACATAAGCCAGCTCTGATTCATATAGAAGGAGACTAATATACAGCATGAATACAGAAAGTGAGGATAATCAGGGGCCATTTTGGAGGTTGGCTGTCACAATCCATTAAGAGAAATTCCCTTTCCTTTTTCAAGTAATTGGGATAGAACATGTTTTCACAGGAAGTCCTTGTGAATACTTGTCATCAGACTGTGATGTTGAATCACGGTATTTATTATATGCAGGAGTACTGACAGAAAGTAGAAGTACATTGGAATTACCCTGTAGAGTAATTATGGTAGAATTGCTATCAAATAGTGGTAAGAGAGAGAAAAAAATCTGTCCCCCAGTCAGATTATCACATTAAAAGAACAAACTGAACACAAGCAAACAAAGCAAAAAAACATAATGACTCTGGAATGGCAAAAAAAAAAACAAAAAAAAAAAAACACCAAAAAAAAAACTGGGCTACCTTTTTGTATTAGAGACCAATCTGAAAAACCTGTCCTTTTTTGAAAAATATATATTTTCTACCTCAAAAGAGAAAGGAAGAAGCATATAGTCTGCGAACATTCAAGAACATGACACAAGTGGATTGCCAAGAGGCTTTCTTCTGTTTTCTGCCAAGTATCTCAGTGATTGAACTGTACTCCTCATTTGAGTTTACTGTGTTATTGAAACTGTCATGTTGTGTTAAATGGAACCATTTGTTTCTCCACACTGGCTGATGAGTGTTTTAGGTTGGCATTGTACTTGGCTGGCCTATATTCCAGTGTACGACAACTAATTAGCCTGAACTTGGGTGACAGAGTTGGGAAGGGAGTAGTGAGTGGTTAGCGAGATGTCAATCCACTATTGCCAATTCCTACCTCAAAATTTCTTGTTCTAGGTCTCCATTTATCATCCATGTCAACTTTTCTGCTCGTTGGCTCCTGCTTGACATCTAAATCACAATTTGGGTGACCAAAGGCATTCTGATACGTAAACATTCCTTTGACCAAGTTGAGTATGTAATAAAAATAAGTCCCATAAGGGATTCTAGCCACTGTGATTGATTGGAAACTATTCTAGGGCTGTAAAACTTGTGGCATTCAAAATAATTTTTAATATGGGAGGACTTCAGAAATGTTGTAAGAGAACTCTGCAAATTCAAGTTGTATTGATTCATGGGTGAATAACAAACCCAAGCACCATAGTATTTTCTTCCTCTCTAGATCTGTGCTGTAATGATATCCAAGTTTCAAAATATTACTTGTCTTGTAATCTACCCAGATTCTTGGCATTTTAGCGGCTGTGGCCTAGATTCGCACTGCCCATCCTAATATCCATCTCCTCTTCTTAGAACTCTAAGGCACGTGATTGTCTGGAATAAGGACAACATTTGCAGTTAGATATGGTCGTATGCCTAAAGGTCTAGCCAAAGGCATATAAATGGAAGTGCATGACAGTTTCTGGGAAACTTCTGTAAGATAGATTGTAGGTGTGCTTTAAACCTGCTTCCCCCTTACTTGCTTCCTTCTGTGTAGAACTCAGATGTGATGGTTAGAGCACCATGTTGGACCAAGTATAAGTAATCATGAAATGGAACTGAAGGCAGTCCAAGTCCCAGGTGATGAGGAAGCCACCATATCAGCTCTTGCTTGCCTATCCTGGATGTCACGTGAGAAGGAAATTTCTATTTGGTGAAGGTAAGTTACTTTGGTAGAGCTCCATTGCGGGATCTTTATGAAGTCTTAGATTTAAAAGTGGTCTTCTACTATGCTGGTAAACATGTGGCATTGCCAGTCCCTTTGTAAGCTGTGTAGAAATAACAATGGCACTTTCCATGTGATAGTCAGAGATACATCGCTTTAGTAGCATCGCAGGGGAGAATCACAGTACCTCAATGCAGTATGCCTACACAGAAGCTCCAGATGCTGTCACTTCTGTTGCCAAGAAAGCAGCTGCCTCTCCTGATTCCCTGTTGGTTCCAGTGCACATTCCTGGGTGATTCATCTTGGGACACATGTGTTCATTCTTTGCCAGAATGAGGAACACCAATTTCAACTTTTGCAATTCATTAATGTTTTCACACATGTGAGGTCATGGAAAGTTTTTGTAATGGCTGTTTTATGGCATTATGACTTCAGTGATAAAATGCTAATTTTTTTTCATATTAGAGGATAAAAAATATGAGAAATTTAGCATCCTATATGTGGCCAAATGAGTCCAAATTTTTTGCAAATAAAAGATAGAAAACAGAGTTGGAAATAAATATTCAAAACATGAAACCTGTAATTATTTAACTCACAAGCTGTAATCCTTTCTGAATTAAAGCTCTGGCTTAATATGCATGTTTCAATAGTATCATACCCTTTAAAGTGAATTCATCCACAGTTTGATTAAAGAATTACATTCGTGTTAACTGTGGCTATTTTTGTAAAGTAATTATGGAATACTTATTATGAATAAAACACTGAATTATACCCTATGAAGGGGGGAACACAAGTGTCTAAAGTAGAGAAAACAGCATGAATATGTCTTACTTAGTATGGTATTAACGGTATACACATATCATAATTCATTGAAGACCTGAAGGAAATATGCTGAACTTTTAGTATTAGTTTTGAGTTATTGTGCAGGGTATTTGGTGAATCTTTAGTGTCCCTTGGTAGCTTCAATAGGTGTTTGATAAAAAGCTATGTTTTTCAAAATCATGGCTATTATTTGATTATTCATGTTTTCATCACTAGACACTGCATATATGATGTATCTTATAATCTCTTCTAATTAAAAAAATGCTGCTACTGTAAACATGGCTGGCAACTCCCTTTATGTGCACGTTTTGCAAGTGTGAAGAATGGCTGTTCATTTGCAGCTGTAATCAGTTCACTGAAAACATTTGTTTGTCTATAGCTGACAGTTCTGAAGCCTGTGTTAAAATAGAGTCAAAGTCGTTCCTTAACAGAAGTGCAAGAGACAGTTTTCTACTGTTTCCTATTATCTCTCAAATGTGTTTTCTACTCAGCTTACATGTTCTATACAGGTTTGCAAGAGAGCAGCTGCTTGGGAATCCTGATGCCGAGAGTGATAATAATGCCTATTAGATGTCAGGTATTTTACATATATTTTTTGTAAACTTCATAATAATTTAAAGGGCAGTTATCATAGCTCCCATTTTGTTAATGATAAAACTAAGACACAGAGGGGCGCCTGGCTGGCTCAGTCAGTTAAGTGTCCGACTCTTGGTTTCAGATCAGGTCATGATCTCAGGATTCATGGGATTGAGTTCTGCATAGGGCTCTCACTGACAGCGCAGAGCCTGCTTGGGATTCTCTCTCTCTCTCTCTCTCTCTCTCTCTCTCTGCCCCTCCCCTCCCCCACACACTCTTTCTCAAAATAAATAAACTTAAAAATAAAAACAAACCTGAGACCCAGAGATTTAAGTTAACCTTTTAAGATCAAAATACTGATTAATGGAAAACGTTGGTTTGAACTCAAGTCAGCAGCAAAATTGTGGTTTCCACTGTATGATACTACTTTCCATGTGATACTAGACTTTCACTATTACAGTCCCTTTACAGCAGTTGGGATATTGGAATGAATCTGCTTCATTTTTAGTGGGTTGAAATATTTCATGACTTTGTTGTGAAGCCCAGTTGATTTACTGCTTAATGTCAGGTAGCGTCCACTGACAACACAGGTGAAATTACCTAAGAAGCCAAACATACACACCATGATTATGACCGTTTACCATCTCTTTTCCCCAAAGATGCTTTTATTGTTAAAGAGGTTGTGCTGAAATGTGATGTTTTAAAATTAAGCTCATTGAGGAGATATATATATATATATATATATATATATACACACACACACATATATATATTTCTAGGAATAATTTATTTCTAGGAATTCCTGGTGATGATATTTTAGGGAGTCTCAATTAAGAGAAGAGGATGAATATTCTAGTCAATGGATGCAAACAGTACTGTAGAGATGGGTGAAAATGACCACGTGATAATAGACTGTCAGGGGGATGGTTTGTAATGCATGAACTGGTTTGTGGTGCAGGCCGTTCAGCCGGTAATGAGGCAGCAGATACTGCCTGTGGCTTGCACGTTTAAAGCTTTCTGCCTAATTTGCAGAATATTAAAGGGAAAACCTGGTAGAACATTAGAATCGTATTCCTTTAAAGGCAAACCCCAAAGAAGTCAGATCTACTGCCTGTTCCTCAAGGTATGATTCAGGCCTGTTTAGAGACACGCCCTTTCCAGGCCCCAATTCATTGTATTGTGTTGCAAATATAAGGCAAATGACGTGTTCCTTCCCACTACTAGAGAGCAAACTTCACCCAAAGGCTCCATTTCTCTCTCTTGTATAAAGCCTAAACCTTTTGATACCTCCCTGAGGCTTTGAAACACAGTTAAACAGGTGATCTCATGGTTCCTGAGTTCAAGCCCCCATGTTGAACTCTGTGCTTACAGCTCAGAGCATGGAGCCTGCTTCAGATTCTGTGTCTCCCTCTCTCTCTCTGCCCCTCCCCCACACATGCTCTGTCTCTCCCTGTCCCCAAAATAAACAAACACTAAAAAAAATTTTTTTTAAATAAATAAACAACAGTTAAGCATGGCAATGTTGGGAATGGGTTGTCCAATGAGATACTTAGAGATGACAAAATCCTGGGATCCTAGAATTCCTTGAACTCAGAAAAAGCATCTGAAAGACTGACAGTTTTGCATACATAGATTTTTAAATCTCACATTTTGTAAGAGACAAGCCATTTAGCTCTTGTTTTATCGCCAGCAATTTGAAGCTATCATTGAGACAGAAAATATGACCTGTGAAGTTTCATGGCATATGTAAAACCTTTCCCATTTTTCAAGTTACTCTCATTTGCTTAGTCATTTACTGAAATAAGATTTCTTATGAGATAAAACACCACAACCACCACCTACACAAACAAATAAATCAATAACTAACTCTTCCCTCAAATACCTTATCACAAGAAATTCATTTGCTTCTTTCACAAATCAATTATTTGTATATTTGGAACTTGATGTCTTTGCAAGTTAATAATTGGTTGTTTAAATCAGGAGTAACTGCATTTGAACAAAGTTATTCCCATATTGGACCCATTCTTTTTTGAAGTTGGAACTTCAGGCAGTAAGGAGTTCATTATTCTTTGTTTGTATTTTGCTATTGTTAAATAATTTAAACAAGGAAGCCTTTGGATTGAGATGGCTTTAAGGTCCTAGCAGCCTACATGCATAAATGAAAATCTAAGCCTGTAAATGCCTCAAGGTTATGAATTTGAAACCTAAGGACAACCAATCATAACCAACCGAGACGTTAAACTACAGCCAGTCAAGAATTTCCTTACTTTGCTTCTACCTTTGCTCTATAAAGTCTCTCCCCCAGCTGCTGTCAGTGGATCCACCCTAACCACTTCTGATTTGTTGCTGCACTGATTCAAATAGATTTTTGCTTAAATAAACCCTTAACATTTTTGACATGCCTCAGTTTCTCTTTTAACATTATGAACTGTTTCCCACTCCCCACTCCCCAGTCGGGTTAAGAAGGCGTTTGCAAAATCATATATTCTTAGAATTTCCCCATGACTTTGAACAACGATTCTGAGTAAGAGATGAATTCTTGTGCTGTGTAAGGTAATAATAATACTTACACTATGGCACTGACATAAGGATAAAGTGAGTTAGTATGGGTGAAGTGCTTTTTAAAAGAGTTCCTGACACATAATAGGTGCTCAGTGTAAGGTGGTTATAATTATTGCCTCATTGCTTTAGTCCTGATCATCATCACCTTTCACCTAAATAACAGCAATAACCTATTAATTTTTTTTTTTTTTTGGCCATCAATCTTATCTCCCTCTAGCCTTTTTCCACAGAACAAGCCAGAATTATCCTTTTTGAGGTACAAATATGCTGCTCCCATTGCTTGACTTTAGTAGCTGCCTGTTACTCACAAGATATAATCTAAACTCTTTACTATTACAGTCTGGTTTCTCCTTAGTTCTCTTGCCTTATCTTGTAATCCCTCAACCTCAAAATCCACATCTTTTAATTTTATTTGTAAACCCAATGTTTAAAAAAAATGAATTAGAAGCTTCAACTTGGTTTTCTTTTATTAATAATCAATTCATGAATTAGTGGATTAAAATTTCCCCTGCAATTAACTCCATTTATAAATTTAGTTATTTTATATTCCCTTGAGTGTTTCAAACCACATTAAAAATTTTTAAATCTCTTGATCTTAGGCACCTTAAAAAGCAAGTAAATGTGCTTTTTTTTATAATGGTAAAAAATACATAACATAAAACTTGCATTTTTACCATTTTTAAGTGCACAGTTAGTTCAGGGTCCTTAAGTGCATTCACACTGTTGTCCAGATATATTTTTAACTAGAGCTTTAAAAATAGTCTAAGGGCTGGGGCGCCTGGGTGGCGCAGTCGGTTAAGCGTCCGACTTCAGCCAGGTCACGATCTCGCGGTCCGGGAGTTCCAGCCCCGCGTCAGGCTCTGGGCTGATGGCTCAGAGCCTGGAGCCTGTTTCCGATTCTGTGTCTCCCTCTCTCTGCCCCTCCCCCGTTCATGCTCTGTCTCTCTCTGTCCCAAAAATAAATAAACGTTGAAAAAAAAATTAAAAAAAAAATAGTCTAAGGGCTTAAGCATATTTTGTAAGTTTGATTAAATCAAACTTACAAATGTTGAAAATTGGGTCTCCAAAAAATTCATATTCTGTCCACAATTTAGTTATTTTATATCCTTTATGTTAAAATAAAAATACCAGTTAGATATTTCAATGTGAAATCACAAGGCTTTTATGTCATATTCTCTTAAACATTTGGAACATAAAAAATACATTAAAGAAAACATTTCAAAAATTTACTTATGAAAATGGGTAAGGTTGTATTACCATCTTGATGCAAAGGAACAGCATCCTAGTAGGCCAATTTAAATATTCATTTTCTGCAGGCACATCATACAGGAAATGAGAATAGTCACATAACCAATGTTAGACTTGCCAAGAAAAAAAATTCAAAGATTTGGAAATGGGCAAGAGGGATGATTGCCCTTTTAAAGGAATGTTAGGGATTTCCTTCAGAGATTATCTGACATTATAGGGCTATGCACCTTTGATTGTTTCTCTGTGACAATTTCAAAACCATAGGGGTAGAAATTAAGTTATAGAAAACTGGTATTTCTCAAGTGATTCTCATGCATAGCAATACAAGTGAATTATGTCATGTAGAGATATAACTTGTTTCTACTATGTGGAAAAAATAATTTCAAATATTATGTTTTAAGTTATTAACCAGTTTTAATCTATTAGCAAATTCATTTTAGCAATCTTGATTGCCTACACATATATATCTATCTGTGCTTTAAATTCACCTTTCAACCAGTTTTAACACCTTATTGATTTGCTCATTAATTAATGAGCTAAAATAAAGTGTTTGATAGTATTCATTTCATACTTTTATGAGTCATGTTCTTAATTTTGTAAAAATATATACTTCAGAAAATTAGATTTTTAAAATAGAATGTCTGATTAAAAATATCCTGGGGCGCCTGGGTGGCTCCATCAGTTAAGCATCCGACTTTGGCTCAGGTCATTATCTCACGGTTCCTGGGATGTGACGGGCTCTGTGCTAACAGCTCAGAGCCTGGAGCCTGCTTGGGGTTCTGTGTCTCCTCCTCTCTCTGCCCCTCCCCTGCTCATGCTCTCTTTCTCTCTCTCTCAAAAATGTATAAACATTAAAAAATTAAAAAAAAATCTTGACTGACAAGTGACAGCATGCTGAGAGTGAACTATTTACTAGTTGAACAAGTCATAATCCCTATGTTCTTTAGAAAATTTTTCACACAGTGGGGATTTATTCCCAGAAGAAGTCATTAATTACTGCATGGAAAACATTTCTGTTCCAGACCAGTGTTGAGAAAAGTTACAAACTTTTAGAATGTTTCCAAAAATTATTCACAACATTCTTGAGGTTACAGAACTACTTACCATTTCTGGCTGTCCTTGGAGAAGAGACCCAGGATGATTCAGCCAAGCCGCAGGTAAACATGCGGAGTATTCCCATCTCTTTCCAAGGAATTTTTTAAGATATGCCTTTTTGGTGTGTATGTGGTATGCATCTTTTCTTTTTTCCTTCCTTCCTTCCTTCCTTCCTTCCCTCCTTCCTTCCTTCCTCTCTCTTCCTCCCTCCCTCTCCCACCCTTTCTTTCTCTCTCTTCCTTCCTTCCTTCCTTCCTTCCTTCCTTCCTTCCTTCCTTCCATCCTTTATTTCTTTCTCCCTCCCCCACCCTTTCTTTCTCTTTTTGTCTCTTCTTTCTTTTTCTCTTTCTTTGTCTCTGTCTCTTTCTTTCTTTTGCCTTTCTATTTTTCATCCTCTGATTTTGATGGATAGAATCCCTTCCTCGTTTAACTAGGTAGTGCTAATCTCTTTGCTGAATGTTTAAATTGAACAAATCTTTTTATTGCCTGATTGGTTTCTATTTCTCTTGCTCATTAGACACCATTCTTTCACTGACACCCATCTTCACTCTTTTCCAGCTCATACAGAGAACTACAGACATTGCCCCTAGTACACCAGGTTGTCTCTTGCCTTTAGATCTTTGTACCTAAACCTGCAATCATCCTGCCCCTACTTCTGAGATGAACTTCTCTGGGAGGTTTTTCTGCTTTGAAACTCAGGGTTAGGTTTCTTTTGTGTGTGTGTTCTCATCACAGATGTATCTATCTCTCCTGCGGTGCTTATCACACTGCATTGTAAATACCTGTTGCCTTGCCTGCTATCTCTATTAGATAATCTTGAGGATGGGGACAACATCTTGTTCGCTGTTGGAGCTTTCACACTAAAGAGAGGCCCCATAGAAGGTGCTTTGTACATACTTATGAGAAAAAAAAAACAGATGAAGTTCAGGGAGCAGTTCTGAGACTTCAACACTATATTCTGATGGTGGAACAAAGATCAAACACTAGAAAAATAAATCCATGTTGTCAAAGCTCCTAAGGAATCTAAGGCCACTTTAGTAGCATTTTGCTAGTCTTGTCAGTTTACTGACCTTATCTAATTCATTCTTCATCAACCACTTTTATAGAAATATCCTGAGAGGACCAATGGCTAAAGGTACTTGTGACCTTATTAAAAGCGCTTATGGTTGCTGGATGAGTAACTTTAAAACAGAAATCAAGTTTTCTGTTGTCCTAGAGAATGACACCAACTCTTCTCTGCTCATACAAAAGATTTAAGCCACGATAAATGATGAAACAATTTTAAGACATCATATTCCAGCAGCTGCTAGTTTGGTGTTTTCTCCTGCAGGCAGACACGGTTTCATAGAGTCTTTGCTGGTGTTAAAGGGAAGCCCTGACTCCAGGCCTTTTCCATAGGTGAGGTCTCGTTCCTGTCTTTTCGTTTTGTTTCGCTCCTTAGAAAATTTTTTTGTAAAGTTTACTTTGGACTGTCCAAGATTTCCAGTGTTTCTGTTGCAATCCAGTTGGCTATGACCTAGAGACTTATAAAGAAAACAATTAGCATTTTATGTTTAGCTGCAATTTTCAGTGTATCAACCACATGTGATTGTACCATATTTCTGCTCAGTGACTCCCTAATTAGTGACAGTCACAGATGCTCTTGCTGCATTCTTGGAATCACTATCTGAACAAAAATAAAGCTAATGTGCTCTATTTTAGTTATAATAAATTTTCAGGTACCACACAAATCATGAAAATAGTCAATGACAACAGATGTTACCAATTACTTTGTAGTTCTGTATGGGGGGTGGGGGAGAGGGGGTTGAATATGCATAAGACATTTCTTTCTTTTATATTTATATTTTGTGATAAAATGGTAGCTGAAAGAAATGAGATAACACAAAATTGTTAACAGTATGTGTGAAATTGTACAGAATACTACAGTTCTAATGTTAAGGAAAGAGTTGATACTAATATATTACCTTAGGTAATTATGACTTATGTTTATTGTGTTTCAAGGGATGTAATTTGCTTTTAAGAGCCAGACGGATGCTACAAATCTTTCTTCCCAAGAAAAAAACATTCTGAGATTCCTCTCAACAATTGTGAGTTATTTGTTTTGAACATTGTGGATGTCTGGCATTCATTTTGTGTTATCCTGACCCTTTTGTAGCTAGGCATCAAAATCTGTTTTTCTAGTACTGTGGTTAGTCTGCCTGACAAGGATTTTAAAATGCATTTTAGTTTGGAACCATAGCTAATGTAGTTAATGAAAGTACTTTCTTACTTTCTATTCTGATGATGAGGAAGATGTCTGTGCAGTGAAAGTAGTTAGCTAGTAAAGAATATCATCTCATAGCCCATTGATATGTTATTTTATGAAATTAAGTGAGGTTTTCTTCTTTCTTGTAATTACTGTCTATCTTATTCCATATAGAATGTCAGATACTAGGAAGAATAATAGATACTTTAATTTTACTTTTTTAATTATCAAGAATTAAAAAAAAATATGACCTAACCCTTCAAGGGTGGGTATGATAAGAATGTTTACATTAAGTATTCCAGGTACTAGAAAAAGCTAATCTGAAAGTTAACAACTACTTTTAGAAAGAATTATTGGGTTGGGGGCACCTGGTGGTTCAGTCAGTTAAGTTTCTAACTTTGGCTCAGGTCATGATCTCACAGCTTGTGAGTTCAATCTCTACCCTGGGCTCTGTGATGACAGCTCAGAGGCTGGAGTCTGCTTTGGATTCTCTGTCTCCCTTTCTCTCTCTGCCCTTCCCCTGCTTGTGCTCTCTCTCTCTCAAAAATAAACATATAAAAAAAATAAACATTAAAAAATTGCTGGATTTATTTTAATTTATATAATATAGATGTATATTACACATATAATTAATGTTGACTTTTAATGTACCCGACTTCACCCATGAGGGGTTGCCAATTAGGGAATTGTGTAACAGTGTCTAAGATGACAAGAGTAGCAAGGGTTTTTGCTTTTTTTTTTTTTTTTTAAATTATCATTTATTTTGAGAGAGAGAGAGAGAGCACGATGAGGGGAGAGGTAGAGTGAGAATCCCAACCAGGTTCTGCACTGACAGTGTGGAGCTCAATGTGGGGCTCGAAGTCATGAACCACAAGATCATAACCTGAGCCAAAACCAAAAGTTGGACGCTTAACCATCTAAGCCACCCAGGTGCCCCTGTTTTTAAATTTTCACCCCTACTTTAGTTTTTTTTCAAGACACTAGTCAATTTGGGGACATTGTGAGCCATTGTGGTATTGATGTAAGCTTCTTGCTGAAAAGGAGATTAGTTGGCTATAATAGGAATCTCGACATACCTTTTTAGTAGATTAGTTGCATCAGTGGTTCCAGATCTTTACCCCTCCTCTAGCCCATGAACTTTGCTTTGTGACTTTGAAGTTGCCCTTACTTAAAGAGGTAAAGTTTCTCTCTGTCCCTAAATTCTGAATTTGGCCACATGATTTGCAGATTTGGTATGTGTAGACGTTTGAAAAAGTGCTTGTATACTCCTGCTTCTGCTCTTGACCCTCTGCCTTTTCCACAGGAACACACCCAAGCTAGGCTGCTGGAGGAATGTAAGGGACATGTAGACAGAATCAGCCACTGACAGCCAGTCAACCCGACATGCAGGTGAGTCCAGTTGTTAGCAGAAGGCCCACTTCGTCGAACTTGCTCACATATAGACTTGTGGACTAATTAAAGGCTGATTTGTGGCATAGTTCATTCATGGTATCACTGTGGCAACAGGTAACTGATATAAATCTCATTCAAGATTTGTTTCTTTTGGGGGGAAATGAGAATTCCCAACTAATGGCTTCAGGGACACTTTCTTTTTCTTAGATTCAGACAGTTCAACCACTGGATAACGGAGGCCTGATAATTCCAGTTAGATAGGATTATAATTGTAGCTTAACCGTGAGGATCAATAGAGCATGTGTTTTAGGCCCCTGGTGCCTGCCTCAGGTGCAAGAAGAAGTATTAGGCTGAATGCAAAGTATTAATTACCAGAGAACACAGAGTCAGGCATATATTTTTTGCTAATGGAATGTACTAAAACCTGATTACAAAAAATCCTAGGGGACTTGGGAAAAAAAGCTATAAGGGACATTTTATAATGTCCCACTTGCACTGAGTTCTAAGTTAGGTCAGGGGGATTTAAAAGCTTAACATTATCCAAAGACTTTCTTGGTACATCAGGTGTTTATAAGGAATTTTCAGCATATTATCTATTCACTATATAACCACACACATAAATATATTTTTGCCCTGTCTAGAAAATTTTAGAGGGAGATTTATTTTATTTTTTCTTTCTTTTTAGTTTCTTAATACTACCACTTTTGGCTTTGGTATTTCCTTCCATCAAACAAAATACTAAGCTCCTACAGTCTATAATTTAAAAAAATATTTCAATGTTTATTTTTGAGAGAGAGAGAGAGAGAGAGAGCATGCGAGAGCATGGGGGAGGGGCAGAGAGAGAGGAAGAGAAAGAGAGTGGGAGAGGGGCAGAGAGGAAGATGCAGAATCTGAAGCAAACTCCAAGCTCTGAACTGTCAGTGCAGACCCTGACTCAGGGCTGGAACTCACAAACCATGAGATCATGACCTGACCCGAGGTCGAGCGCTCAACCGACTGAGCCAGCCAGGTGCATCTACAGTCTACAATTTTAACCTCTACTTTTAAAATTAAAAATACTCTAGAAATTTATCATAAGCATGATATTTAATGGTTGTATAATACTTAGTTGCATAAATTTAAGCGTAATTAACCATTTTCTCTTCTTTTCTACTCTATCACTATTCAAAGTTTTGCTGTAGCAATATTTTTTGTTTGTATTTCTTTCTGATTACCTTTTTATGATGGATTTCCAGAAGTGAGGTTATTGATTCAGATGTTATCAGTATCGTAAAGGCCTAAACTTCTGAATACAAGTAGCCTAACTTTTTAAGAAAGGTTATGTTTCTTCTTGAAGTGTGTGAAAATGCTTTTCTTACAACAGACTTGCCAGCATTGAGTACATTCTTGAAAAATTACCCTATGATAGTATACATATATTATGAAATTTACAAAGCTCAATAATGCTAAAAAGTAACAAAAGTGTAATTGTTTTCAATTGCAAAAAAATAGTAACTTTTCTCAGATTAAAGATTATTATGTGGCTTTGAAACTGTGATAGAGCTAGAAAGGCAACATTCTTCCCCCTCACCCCATGCTTCTCAAGGGACCTAGAACAATGATTCATGATAGCATTCTAATTTCCAGCTAATTGAGGGCATGTCTTGAGGCTTTTAGTTTTGGAACTCTAGGTACATAAAGAAAAGGGAATGAGGTGACAACTGCCACAGGGAAAGTAGCAACTGGCCCCAAGAGTGTGTGTCTGAAACTTCACAGTATAGGGGGAGGTACAGTTATGGATATTCAGACCATATTATAAGATTTGAATGCTTGGATGTTATGATGCTTGAAAACAGGAGACGGTGAGATAGAGTGAGACTAGTAGAAGATTGAGGATACAACAGGCCTTGTTAGAATCCTGTCTCTGTCACTTATGAACAATGTTGTCTTGGGCAACCAATCTGAGCCTTATTTTTCTCATTTTCTAAAAAGAAGATAATATTTTTCTTATTTTCTAAAAAGAAGATAATTGTTTCTAAAGAAGATAATAATAAAGTGTTCTGATGTAAGTAAATAACAACACAGTTTAAATGCACTTAGTGGGGCCCCTGGGTGGTTCAGTTGGTTGAGCCTCCAACTTTGGCTCTGGTCATGATCTCTGGGTTTGTGGTTTCGAGCCCCACATCAGGCTCTGTGCTGACAGCTCAGAGCCTGAACCTGCTTCAGATTCTGTGTCTCCCTGCTTGTGTCTGCCCCTTCCTGCTTGTGCTCTGTCTCTCTCTGTCTCTCTCTCTCCCTCTCAAAAATAAACATTAGGGGCGCCTGGGTGGTGCAGTCGGTTAAGCGTCCGGCTTCAGCCAGGTCACGATCTCGCGGTCCGTGAGTTCGAGCCCCGCGTCGGGCTCTGGGCTGATGGCTCGGAGCCTGGAGCCTGTTTCCGATTCTGTGTCTCCCTCTCTCTGCCCCTCCCCCGTTCATGCTCTGTCTCTCTCTGTCCCAAAAATAAATAAACGTTGAAAAAAAAAATTAAAAAAAAAAATAAACATTAAAAAATGAATAAATGCACCTAGTAATAACAGTTATCAAAAGGAAATGATGAATGGATTGGGTGTCATGGCATAGATTTAATGATGGGGTTCTGTAAAATTTGAAGCATCAGGAAGCCGAAGAATAACAGAAATTTGGGGGGACCTGCAAAACATTGTGGACTAAGTGAAAAAAATTTAGGGCTCTGGTGGGCACTTGGGCATTTTTCCTTTTATCTGCATGATAACTCAGTCTCCCAGTGGTAATGCTTTAATGGAGCAGTGACCAGATGTGAATACCTGGGCTGTCTTGCCTTGCTACATCTTTAATTTTATCCTCTAGTGAAATTACTGTTATCAGAAACCATGTGTTTGGAACTACGAAATTAGAGAATTTTGGGCATTTATTGGGATTGCTCTAATTGAGGGCATCTAGGAGAAAGACAATAACTTGGTGTGTCAAGCTGATATGGAGGTTGGGTCTGAGGGGCACCTGGGTGGCTCAGTGGGTTAAGCATCTGACTTCAGCTGGGGTCATGATCTCGTGGTTCTGTGAGTTTGAGCCCCACATAGGGCTCTCTGCTGTCAGTGTGGAGCCCACTTCACGTCCTCAGTCTCCCTCTCTCTGCCCTTCCCTTGCTTGCGTGTGCGTTCTCTCTCTCTCTCTCTCACTCTCTCTCTCTCTCTCAAAAATAAACTTAAAAAAAAAAAGTTGACGCTGAGATATGGCTATGGCCAAAACCTGGTTTCAGAGAAATTCTGCATCTGTATTTGGGAGGCTAGAAAACAACACAGGTGGTCTTTGCCTCAAACCCATTGTGGCCAAGAGACTGTTAAAAAAATCTTTGTGGTTAACAGTTATCTAAAAACTGATAGAGAGGTAAGTTGTAATGAGACACAAATGGTTTGAGTTTTCTAACGCCCATATGCCAGGTCTAGACCTATCATTTTATATTCACAAGAAAAGAAATGTAAAACATGTGCTGGCATGTAATGCCACATTTGATTAATTTTGACTATTATTAGGATTGTCAGTAATTCCTGCAGCTAAATTTACTGTGTAGACATATGCATTGATTATTGAGATGGGCACATTGATGTGTCAGCTATGCCTGCCACTGGCAAATCATTTCAGCTCAATATAGAAAGGCAGAGTTTGATATCTTGTAAAAGTCTTTTAATAAAACCCTCTATTGGAACTAGCCCTATTTAAATGGACCATTATGATTAGGAAAGGGACTTTGGTTTCCCCAAAGAGGAGTCTTCTACTAATGAGGATTAATTTGAGAATTAGGGAAATTACTTAGAATCAGAAACAGCTGAGAGGAAATGGTTTTAAAGATTTGAATTGGGTTGAATGACTGTGGCTCAAAAATTGGAATTGTTCTTTGTAAGAAATGCCATTAACCCAAACTGAAGGATTAGCAGAGGATTGTGAAAAAGTAAATGAGGCAGTTCTCATTAAGATAGTTTCTTTGGACTGAGTAAAGACGAACGAAGCACTGTTCTTGTATTACTCACTGGTAAAGTGTTAGTTGGACAGAAAGATCCACACAGATTTAATTTGTTTTTTTCGTATTTTTTTCTCTTGTACATGACATGTATTTTTCATTCCACAAGGGGATGTTTATAGGGCATCACTAAAAATGACACAGGAACTAGGACCATATACTTCTAGAGTGGATGGGATTTTCATTTGACTTTCTACCCTGTGACATTCTTCCTGATAGTAAGTTGGTGTCTGTGCTGGAATAAATCCAGGTCGGAGAAATTCAGGATCTCACGAATCAGTCCATTTCCTTCGCTGATAGCACCAAATGTTAGCAAACTCTTCTTTGTGGGGCAAGAAAAATGGTTGCTGCACACCACCTGGGGTTTGCTTTAGGTAGCAGGAGAATCAATCTTCTGTTACATATCTACTCTGCTGTTCTGGGAGCAATAGTGATGGAGGACAGCACAGTGACCTTAGAGCCCCTCTAAATTCTTAGAGAATTTCATTAGGAATTTGTGAAGTCCTAAATAAAAGCTTAAAAGTTACGATTTGGGTGATTCTTTGAATAGTTAAGATGAAAGTCTGGCTAGCAGGCTTTTTTCTTTAGGAAAACAAATTTTCAAAAATTATGAAAGCAAGACCCAGGCTATATTAAAGGGGAGGAAATGCGTAAAAGAGAATAAAACTTAGTAAAGGAATAGGGATTTGGCTTTGATCTGGGGTGATCTAAAGGCTGAGTTTGAGGTTCTGGGACTCAGGGAAGAAATCACTTTATAAGTGGCGTCCAAAAACATGGTGTGGGCAAATTAACTCTAAGAATATTGGTTTTTGATATTTAATTACAGGTTTTTGGTTCAGTTGGTTAGTTTCATACTGTAAAGCTTCTCAGCAAATGGAAGATTTCAGCAAAAGTATGTTTTGTAACAATAGATGATGGTGCTTTGTGAAACGAAAGGGGGATGGCATGGGGCAAAAAAAATCCAGGACAGTTGTAGGAAGAGGGTGAGGCAACCAGAGTAGCCTATGAGAAAACATCAGAGCAGGGGTGGCAGGTGAGAGCAGAGAGATGGCTTGTAGAATATAAGCACCTTCTTCGTCCCTCCAAGAAATCATGGAATTGTGGGGACGGGAGGAGTGTTATTTTGCTTGCCTACTAAAGGAAAATAAGAACACAGAAGCTCACAGAGGACTTGGAGTCATTTGGGTTACAGTACATTTGGGTTACAGTACATTTGGGTTACAATGATTATATAGCACTAATTGATTTTAGTTTCTAGAAGCCTTCTCGAATAAGTTTAATACTATGTGCACAAGGACTTTTCTCAACCAACTGAGCCACCCAGGTGTCCCTTGCACAAGGCCTTTTCTTAAATATTTAAAAGCTGCCCTGCCTGTCCCCAGTTGGACAGATACAGCTCTATCAAGCATTCCACAAATACTTGGACTCCAGATCTTCTCCCCTCACCATCTTGGATTTGGTTCTCTGGACGTGCATTCTTTTCTCAATGTCTCTCTTAAAATGTCATACTTAAAATGGAGCTTAGTATCCCAAGACTAGTCTATCCAATGAGATTCAATGAGAGAAGAAGCATGTGACCTCCCTTTTTCGGAGCTTTGTACTTCTAGCTTTGCATACTGAAACAGAATCAATTATAATTATGGACCCCTTATCACACTACTGACACATATTCAACTTTGGTTTAACAAAACACCTAATTTTTTGACACAGAGATATTTTTAAAAATATTTTTTAATGTTTATTTATTCTTGACAGAATGAGAGGGAGAGGGAGAGAGAGAGAGGGAGCGGGAGATGGGCAGAGAGGGGAGAGGGAGACACAGAATCCAAAGCAGGCTCCAGACTCCGAGATGTCAGCACAGAGCCAGTGCAGAGCTTGAACTCAAGAACCATGAGATCATGAACTGAGCTGAAGTCAGACGCTCAACCAGCTGAGCCACCCAGGTGCCCCAACACAGAGATATTTTTTATTCATATCTCCATTATTCTACAGTTGTGGAGTTCATATTTTTTAAGACTAAATTTTATTGTGCACATGTGGTCCATCTTGTTTCTTGAATTCACTCTGGATCTTGATTTATGCCCTGTAAAGATTTTATAAGGTTGCAACATGTATATACTTTCTTTTTCCCTTTTCCAGCTTTATTGAGGTATAATTAACAAATTGTAAGATATTTAAAGTGTACATCGTCGTGATTTGATGTACATGTACATTGGGAAAGGATTCCCACCATCTGGTTAATTAACACATTCATTACATAATTATGTAATTACTTAATTGACTTATTGGTGAGAATATTTAAGTTCTCCTCTCTTAGCAAATTTTAATGATAGAACACAGTGTTATCAACTATAGTTTCCATGTTATACATTAGATCCTCAGATCTTACTCATCTTACAGCTGCAGACTTGTTCCTTTTACCAACCTCACCCTATTTCCCACACCTGCCACATTTTGGCAACCACTTTTTTACTTTCTGTTTCTATAGGTTTGATTTTTTTTTTTTTTTTTACCATGAAGTATTTGTCTTTCTTGGTCTGGCTTGTTTAACCTAGCATAACGCCTTTAAGTACCATTTGTGTTGTTGCAAATGGCAGGATTTTCTTCTTTCTCATGGCTGAATAATATTCCATTGTATATATACACTACATCTTCTTTCTCTATTCATTTATTCATGAACACTTAAGTTTTTCCATATCTTCGTTATTGTAAATAATGCTGTAATGAACATGGGGGTGCAGGTATGTTTTCGAGTAGTGTTTTCAGTTCCCAAATAGGAGTAGAATTAGTGGATCATATAGTAATTTTATTTTTAATTTTTTAAGGAACTTCCATACTGGTTTTCATAGTGGCTATGCCAATTTATAATCCCATCAAGGGTTCACTTTTCTCTATGTCCTTATTGACATTGTGATGTCGTTAGCTCATCTTTTTGATGATAGCCATTCTGACAGATGAGGCAATACCTCATTGTGGTTTTGATTTACATTGCCTTGATGGTTAGTGATGTTGAGCACCTTTCCATGTATCTCTTAGCCATTTGTATGACTTCTTTGGAAAAACATCCATTTGGTTCTTTTGTCCTTTTAAAATGGATTATTTTGCTCTTGAGTTATATGAGTTTCTCATATAGTTCGGGTATTAACCCTGTATTTGATATATGGTTTGCAAATATTTTCCCCCATTCTGTAGGTTGCCTTTTCACTTTGTTGATGGTTTCCTTTGCTGTACAGAAGCTTTTTAGTTTGATGTAGTCCTACTTGTTTATTTTAATCTACTTTATTGTCAATGTTGAAAATACTGAAAAGAACAAGGCAGAAAATAAAACATGGCATGCCATTGTTTAGACACAGTTACTCAATCAACTACACATCTGTGTAAACATGCAACATTTGGCTCTCATGATCTCTCTTAGTCATCTAGAGATTCTGGAGAATAAAACAGCCTCCATAATCAATAGAATCTCATGCCACATATTCTACAGTTTTAATTTCAATTAACAAAGAGATATAATATTTCATTCAAATGGGAATATACTGTAACCTGCTTATGGATCTTCAATTTCTTACAAATACTATGACCTCTTTCAAATTTATGGTATTAGGATTGTTTTTAAATAGCTTTTTTTGACATTTGCCAAGTTAGGATTTGGAGGTTCATTTTCTTCTCTCCTCTGAGTAACAAGAAGTTTCACCTTCCCTGAATGTCATGAGATCCTTTCTCCCCTCTGTTCTCAAGACAATTCTTGGAAGATGTCTCAGATTGTGCTCTTATACTAAAGGAATTTTGTAATTTTAGTTTGTGAAGAACTAAGATGTGGTGTTTGCCCAGCTTCTGTCTGTGATTACTTTCTTCATCTTGCATTTAAGCCTTCAGTAAAATATACAATCTTATTTAAAGAATTTTTAAAAAAACTTTTTACCCCCTCCCCATTATTTCAGGCCAAGAGAACATTTTAACTTGCTTAATATAAATTTAATTTAAATGTAATTTACATACTCTATGTTGTATAAGCAATATACAAACATGGTCTTGTTGTAACAATATAAATGTTATATAAACACAGTTTTATTCTGTCAGAGTCTCAGCTATATTTACATCACTATCTCCTTGTATTAGTCAGTTTTCTTAGTTATAGTCAAATTCACTCTCGTGAGTTTACACGAAAAGGAATTTGTTACAGCATGTTAGTGGGCTCAGAGAATTTCTAGGTGTACATTGAATCAAGGCTGTATTATACAGACAGGAGCAATGTGAGTAGAAGAAATGCCCAAACACATCACGGCACTATTCCCAAAGACAGCAAGAAATCTTACTACAGTCTTCTGTTATTCTATACCTATTCACCAAAACCTCCTCTAGAGATACTGATAAAAATCTTAGGGCCTTCTTGACCATGAATGTCAGATCTGTGCAACCCCTGCTCACAATCTTGTCTCTGTCAAAGTCTCATTAGTGAGTCTGTTAGTGGAATATAGTCAAATGAAGAACCTACCCACAGGCAACTTGGGAAATGCAGTCGTAATTTTCCCACCCCTAGGGAGCAGGGAGATACACTGTAAGGCTGCTGGAGTGGTGTGAAGTGAATCAATATGCAGTATCTGCTGCGGCCACCTCTTGGGTCATCTAACATGCTTATGTACTCTTTTTTCCCAGAGTACAACTTCCCACAGCAATGGGAGCCAGCAGCATGCTCTATGTATAAAGAACCTAATATAAAGGAACAATTCTTTTTGGAATTGAAGAAAGGCTGACCTTCTCCCGAAAGGGGAGGATCACTATATCATCAGTCATTAAGTGATGTTCATAATTCTTGTTCAGTCATTATTCTGGCTTAATATTCTTTTTTTTTTTTTTTTTTTTTTAAATTTTTTTTCAACGTTTATTTATTTTTGGGACAGAGAGAGACAGAGCATGAACGGGGGAGGGGCAGAGAGAGAGGGAGACACAGAATCGGAAACAGGCTCCAGGCTCTGAGCCATCAGCCCAGAGCCCGACGCGGGGCTCGAACTCACGGACCGCGAGATCGTGACCTGGCTGAAGTCGGACACTTAACCGACGGCGCCACCCAGGCGCCCCAGTGGCTTAATATTCTTAATTATGTACCAGATTTATAAAGTTTATCATGGTCAGCTTATCTTATATAAATTAGTAGGAGAAATGTAAAGGCAAAAAAAAAAATAGTCAATTGGTAAGGGAAGGGAAATTCTTAATTCCTGATTCATTTCCCTGTGTATCCATTATCTAATTTTGTCACCCTCAGCCCTGTATTGAGTTGTAGCTTTTCTAAAATTTATTGCTGGATAAGGTGGTACTAGGAGTCCATTGGTTTCAGGCTTACTCCTCCTGCCTCCCCTGCACAGCAGAACCTTTATTTCCTCTTGAAAATCAGCACTGGGGGACCTGGGTGCCTCAGTTGGTTAAGAATCTGACTCTTGATATCAGCTCAATTGTGATCTCATGGTCATGAGATCAAGCTCCACGTTGGGCTCTACACTGAACATGGAGCCTGTTTAGGATTCTCTCTCTCTCTCTCTCTCTCTCTCCCTCCCCACCCCCCTTCCACATTCTCTCTCTCTCTGTCTCACACACACACACAAAATAAACATTAAAAAAAAAGAAAATCAGCATCAATTATCCTAGTCTATATAGTAATTTCCAGCCTATTGGTCCAGGACATCAGAAAAGAAGATTGGGCAACTGCCGGTTCAACATAGATTTCAGTAGAACTAATACTTTCCAAAAACCTGGACAGCTAACATTTTCAGCAAGTCAAATAAAATATTTGTTATATTCTCTGAATTGGTCTGAATAAACTTCCAGCAGATGAGCAAGAAGGGCCTTGAATCAGCTTTTTATATGTTTAGAATCTCTGCTAATCATGTTATGATTACTTCCAGCTAGGTTTATGATGATGTAGTTTTGTTTTTCTTCTCTATCTCCACATGTTCTCTGTCATTCTCTCCTCAAGTCAGTGAGTCTTCATGTAGATGTCACTCTAGCAAGATATAGTGCTTGGTAAATAATAGGTGATCCATACATGTAGAACATTGTTTTTTTAATCCTGACTTCAAATTAGGTTCACTTGGACAGAAGTTAGAGAGAGAGAGAGAGAGAGAGAGAGAGCATGGAAAAAACTTCCTCCATCCTGGACAAAAACCCCCAAACAAAAACAAGTAAAACTCATACTGGGGCTCTACTTAAGACCATCTATAGGGCATCTGGGTGGTTCAATCAGTTAAGTGCCGACTCTTGATCTTGGTGCAGGTCATGATCTCATGGCTGTGAGATTAAGTCCCATTTCAGGCTCTGGGCTGAGCATGGAGCCTGCTTGGGATTCTTTTTCTGCCCCTCCCCTGATTGTGCACACTCTGTCTTCTCTCTCTCTCTCTCTCAATAAATTTTTTTTTTGAAGATCAACTATATGAGGAGTTCTTTGAATGAGGCCCAGGCATCAGTATTTTTAAAAACAGTCTATGTCAGGGGCACCTGGGTGGCTCAGTTGGTTAAGTGTCCAACTTTGGCTCAAGTCATGATCTCATGGCTCGTGAGTTCGAGCCCTACATTGAGCTCTCTGTAGTCAGCATGGAGCCTGCTTTGGATACTCTATCTCCTTCTCTCTCTGCCCCTCCCCTGCTCTCTCTCTCTCTCTCTCTCTCTCTCTCTTTTATCACTCTCTCTCAAATAAATAATTAAAAAAATAAAAATAAATAAAAATAGTCTATGTCATTCTCATGTGCTGCCAGATTTGAGACATGCTATACAATTGTAGGCCTGGAGACAGCCCCCAATCTCTTATTATCTAATTTCACCTTTGGGTAGAAACACCTAAAGCACCTCAGCCAATGAACACTAAAACCTTATAAATACATAAACATACTTTAACTGTTATGTGTGTGTTTAATATTATCCATTTATTGAAGACAATTTTTAAAAATAGAGGTAAAAAATGAAAACAATATCACTTGTAATCCCCTCACATAGAGGCCACCACTGTAGACATTTAGATTCATATCCTTGTTTAGAAACCCATCCACAAGTAACTGGGGATCGTGATATAGACTTAATTTTTATCCTGCCTTTTCTGCTTATGTTGTTTTGAGCTGTTCTTCAGGTTACTAAATGTTCTTTGAAAAACGGGAGTTTTAGAGGCCACAGAATACTCTACTGTGTGGCTGAACCAAAATATATTTATCTTTAAATATTTCTCATGGAAATTTTCAAAGTAGAGATACAGTGGAAATGAACCACCGCATACCCATTATGGGACTCAAACTTTACCATCCTGATTTAACAGCTTAATTATGGTTTATGTCCCCCTGTAGATACAGGGGAATAGTTACAAGGCTGTCAGTCCTAAATGATCACTTTGGTTTGTCCTTAGGACACCTTCCTGTCAATGGCACCATGGATGTTCGTACATAATTTAACCTCCAGATTCAGTTTTGTATTTTCAGTGCAGGCCTGGGGAAGTTCAAAGCATCCACCCCCAAATGATGGACTCAGCCTATCTTAATGCTTTTGGTAGTTTTTTCTTTCAATTATTGTTATGGCTTTATGATTTTTGAACCATGTATCTTTACCTGGAATTTTTGCAAATTGATGGATTTTTAAAATAGCTTTATAGAGATATGAATGATATAACATGCACATATTTAGGCTATACAATGTGATAGGAATTTAAGAAACAAAACAGAAAAAATAGACAAAAAAACATACTTTTATTTATTTCTTTTTTAATGTTTATTTGTGAGAGGGAGAGAGACAGAGTGTGAGCAGGGGAGGGACAAAGAGAGAGGGAGACACAGAATCAGAAGCAGGCTCCAGGCTCTGAGCTGTCAGCACAGAGTCCGACGCGGGGCTCAAACTCACGAACTGGGAGATCATGATCTGAGCCGAAGTCAGATGCTTAACTGACTGAGCCACCCAGGCACCCCTTTTTTTGTTAATATTTTTATTTTTATATATTTTTTAATGTTTATTTGTGTGAGAGAGACAGAGTGTGAGAAAAAAAACTCAGACTTTTAAATTTAGAGAACAAACTAGTGGTTGTCAGAGGAAGATTGCTAGGGGGATGAGTGAAATAGGTGAAAGGAATTAAGGGTAAATTTATCATAATGAGCACTGAGTGATGTAAAAATGAAAATAAGAAGAAAATAAAAATAATAAAGTGCATAATGTGATAAAATGTGGAATATGTATACTGCATGGTCTGAATGTTTATGTCCACCAAAATTCATATGTTGAAATCTTAACCCCAGAGGTGATGTGGGAGGGGGTGTGGACTTTGGGAGGTGGTAATACCTTTACAAAGAAGGCTCCAGAGAAACACCTTGCCCCTTCTAACATGCAAGGGCACAGCAAGAAAGCACTGACGATCAACCAGGAAGATGGCCCTCATCAGAATCTGACCATGCTGGAGCCTTCATCTTGGACTTCTCAGCCTGCAGAATGGTGAAAAATAAGTTTTTGTGTTTTATAAGCCACCCAGTCTATGGTATGTTGTTATAGCAGCCCAAATGGACTAAAATATGTGTACTCTTGAAACTATCACCAAAATCAAGACAATGAACAAATTCATCACTCCAAAAAAATATCCTCATACTGTTTGTAATATCTCTCACTGGACTCATCCCTGTCCCTCTCAAGTTTCTGGACAACAGTGATCTGCTTTCTGTCCCCATAGATTAGTTTGCATTTCTTACAATTTTATATCAGTGGACTAATACAGTATGTACTCTTTTTTGTCTTTTACTCAGCATTATTATTTTGAGATTCCTCCATATGGTAGTGTGTATCACTAGTTTATTCTTTTTTTATTGCTGTGTAATATTCAATTACATGGATATACCACTTTTTTTATCCATTAACCTATTGATGGCATTTGGGTGGCTTCTAGTTTTTATCTACTATAATAAAGCTGCTACAAATATTTATGTACAAATCTTTTTTTATGTTTATTTATTATTATTTTATTTATTTACTTATTTATTTTTTTGAGATAGTGCCAGTGGTGGGGAGGAGCAGAGAGGGAGGGATACAGAAGATTTGAAGGAGGGCCTGTGTTTACAGCAGAGAGCCTGATGCAGGGCTCAAACTCACAAACCGTGAGATCATGACCTGAGCCAAAGTTGGAGGCTCAACCAGTTGAGCCACTCAGGTGCCCCTCATGTACAAATCTTTGCTTTCATTTCTCTTGGGTGGGAAAGCAAAAATGAAATGATAAAGTGAAATGGATGAATCATATGATAGTGCATATTTAGAGAAATTGCCAAATTGCTTTCCAAAATATTGTACTGTTTTATATTGCCACCAGCAGTGACAATGTCCTCCTTATCTTCACCAACATTTGCTATGGCCATTCTTTTTAACTTTAGCTATCTTAGGAAGTATAAAACATGTGTAGTATATCTCAGTGTGGTTTTTTTTTTTTATTTTTTATTTTTAATTTTTTTTTCAACGTTTATTTATTTTTGGGACAGAGAGAGACAGAGCATGAACGGGGGAGGGGCAGAGAGAGAGGGAGACACAGAATCAGAAACAGGCTCCAGGCTCCGAGCCATCTGCCCAGAGCCTGACGCGGGGCTCGAACTCCCGGACCGCGAGATCGTGACCTGGCTGAAGTCGGACGCTTAACCGACTGCGCCACCCAGGCGCCCCTCTCAGTGTGGTTTTAAACTTGTATTTCCCTGATGACTAATGACGTTGAGCATACTTTTTTTTTATGTGCTTATTTGTCACCTACGTATTATCTTTAGTAGGTGATTGTTCAAATCTTTTGACTAGTTTTCAATTAGCTTTTTTCTTATTGTTGACTTTTGAAAGATATACTTATATATATGCATCTGTATACAGGTCTGTATACAGATGCATATATATATATATATATACACACACACACACATGCACATACATATTCTAGATTCAAGTCCTTTATCATATGTAAGTTGTGCAATTATTTCCCTATGGTCTATGGCTTGTCTTTTATTATTTTAATACTGTCTTTTGAAAAGCAGCTTGAAATTTTGATGAAGTCCTGATGGATTTTTGACAATACTGAATAATCTCTGTGTAAGATTTGCTTTAGAATTTGTTATGAGCCAGCTATCAAAGTTATTACCAGTGACTGAGAATGTTCTGTGTTCTTTGTGAGGAAAAACAGAATTTTAATGAAATGTTAAGTTTTTTCTCTGGAAAAATACCTTGATCAAGAAAAAATTATTCTGTATAATAAACATTTCCTTATTTGATTAGCATCAAAAAGGAAGCCATACTTTGCCTAGAGATAATACTGAGCTTTTCCCTCACCCTAAGATGCGAATACACAATGAGAAATTTTACCCCTCCTTGGATTATACCTTTTGTCACGTGTATCAACTAACAACGCATCCTTCTTGTCTTTGTTTCTTGTGGGAGACTTGCCCCCTAATCATGATGGCCTATGAAGTCATAAGTAAGAATGTTTTGGATCTATTCTATGCACATGGATCTAAGTGGGAAAATCTATACTTGTGTGTGGTTTCCTGTTCTGTTCCTTAGCATAGCTTGGCCAATGCCTCCCATTTATAGTCAGGATTCTATTCAGGACAATACTCTGCATTTTGGGCCAGTTTGTATGCGTATGGCAATGGTGATGGTGATGACAGTAGTGTAGAGAGATGAAGATTTTTAGCATAGAGCTTATTTGCCTTAATTTTAACATTTTCCAAAGTGTGTATTTATGGAAAATTCCCAAGGAAATTTTTTTTTGAGGGGAAGAAGGGTTTTTTTTTTACTCTTTAGTCCTTCTGCCAAATCAATCCATTTCTATGTTTGTAATAAATATCTGATATTTTTGCCTTCAAAACATTTCTTTTTCTCATGACAGCAGTCTGAATTTCCTTTGGGGGAACTAACTGCCTCTTCTTTATTCTTAGTTCATGTATTTTAGATGGCTATGGTTTCTCCTTCTGGTTCTAGGTGAAGATCCATCACCCAAAGCCTGGACTGTAATAACCCTGCATCCTCTTGACCACAACGATGGGTTCAAGGGCGGGAATCTGATTCTTATGACCTTTGAAAGCCTTCTTCTTTTTAAAAATTGAAGTATAGTTGACATTGAATGTTGTATTAGTTTTGAGTGTACAACATAGTGATTTGACAGTTCTACACATTGCCATTGCTCATCACAGTAAGTGCAGTAAGTGTGGTTACCTGTGTCACCACATTATTACGGTATTACTGACTATATTCCCTGTGCTGTACTCTTCATCTCTGAGCCTTATTTATTTTGGAACTGGAAATTTTCTTAATGGTATTATTGAAAGTGCCTGAAAGGGGTCCCCAAGACATGCCGAAAAGTTAGAAAAGAAGTATGCAACTGCTCATGGCCATTTTGCCACCATGTGGGAGGGGTATTCCTGAGAATGAAACCAACACAGAAAATGGCAAAGCCAAGAGGTGAGTGAGATAGAGGTGGTATGTTCCAAAGGTTCCAGAGGTGGTATGGTATTTTTTGAGACTGTGAACTCTGCCTTCATATTAAACTGGTTTTAATTTTTGAACTCAATAAATTATCTCTTACTTAAACTGGTTTGAGTGGATTTTTCTCACTCTAACTAAAGGAATTCTGGCAGAAACAGTGTTTGAATAAAATTAAGCCCTTGACATAGAAGTCTCTTATTATGGAGAGTTCTGTTGTATTCTCGTTCTCTGTGACCCACTTCCACTAAAAATATTTGTAGGTTCTATTAATAGGATTTAAATTTTTTTTTTTGGAATCCAAATAGCCTAGAACTCTAGATGGATTTAGCTATTTATTTTTCTTCCTGTGACTATCTTCTTTCTCACTTTTAGAGTAAGTAGGAAGATATGGATGGAGAGAAATTAATACTTGGGTTAGGATAAGTTGTTGGAGATGTTCAAGTATAGTCTAGATTCTCCCTTGGCAGATCTGTGGAATGCAGCTGTGAACTACCTGTGGTTCTCTGCCCTGATTATTGTGTTCCTTGTCTTCATGCTCACATTCAGGTTTGCTCTTGTAGTTTACTATACTCCTAAACTGATTTATAAAAAATTATTTTTAATGTTTTATTTAGTTTTGAGAGAGAGAGGGAGAGAGATAGAGCACAAGCAGAAGAAGGGCAGAGAGAAAGGCAGACACAGAATCAGAAGCAGGCTCAGGCTCTGAGCTGTCAGCACAGAGCCTGACACAGGGTTCGAACTCATGAACTCCTAGATTATGACCTGAGCTGAAGTCAGACGCTTAACCGACTGAGCCACCCAGGTGCCCCTACTCCTAACCTTATCTCAATTCACATCTCAAACATCTCTTTCAAGAAGATTTTCCTACCCTCTGTAGACTTTAAGTGCCCTTCTTCTTCTGTAATACTCCTTTGATACCCTCTGCTCTTTGTTAATTCTACATCTTATGTCTGTATCTTTTAAATGGTGAGCTCTTCAAATGCAGCCATTGTGTCTTATTCATCTGTATCCCCAGTGTCTGGAGCTATTGCTAGTACAGAGCAGATGCTCCATAATTGTTCTTTCAAAGACAAAACAGAACAAAACAAAATGAAACAAAGCAAAAATGAATGCATAGATAACTGGATTTAACTTCTGGATGGTGGGGTTGATCTAGATCTGACCAATCATCAAAATCACCTGGAGACATTTTTTTCCTTAGCTTTATTGAGATATAATTGACATATAATATTGTGTAAGTTTAATGTGTATAATATGTTGATTTCATACACTTAGATATTGCAAAAATGATTACCACCATAGCATTAGCTAACGGTTCTATCTGTCATATAATTACCATTTATTTTTTGTGGTGAGAGCACTTAAGATCTACTTTCTGAACAACTTTCAAGTATATAATGCATTATGGCTAAGTGTAATCGCGATGCTGGACAGTAGATTCCACAGAACTTATTTATCTTCTAACACCAATATCTTTCCATTTCCTCCATCTGCTCAGCCTCTGGCATCCACCATTTTAACTCTCTGTTTCTAGGAGTCCAGCATTTTTAGATTTCACATATAGGTGGTATCGTACAGTGTTTGTCTTCCTCTGACTTATTTCATCTAGCATAATGCCTTCAAATTCCATGTCTGTTGTTGCAAATGGCAGGATTTCCTTTCTTTTTTGTGGTTGAACAATATACTCCACTGTATCTATACATACATCTTCTTTATCCATTCATCTTTGGCAGATACTAAGTTGCTTTCGTATCTTGGCTATTGTGAATAATATTGCAATAAAAGTAGATATCTTTTGATATCCTATTTCCATGTCATTTGCATGTATAAACCTGGAGATATTTTCAAACAGAAAAATTATTTGGCCAATATGTAGAGATCGTGATGTAGTGGGCATATTAGTCTTCTAGGGCTATATGAACAAAGTGTTACAGACTGTTATTTAAGCAATAGAAATTCATTTTCTCATGATTCTCGGAGCTAGAAGTCTGAGATCAAGGTGTTGCAGGGTTTTTTTTTTTTTAAATTTTTAAATGTTTATTTATTTTTGAGAGAGACAGATTATGAGTGGGGGAGAGGCAAAGAGAGAGGGAGACACATAATCTGAGGCAGGCTCCAGGCCCCGAGCTGTCAGCACAGAGCCCGGAGTGGGGCTCGAACTCAAAAACCATGCGATCATGATCTGAAGTCAGATGCTTAACTGACTGAACCACCCAGGTACACAACAGGTTGGTTCCTTCTGAGGCCTTTCTCCTTGGCTTTCAGATGGCTGTCTTCTGTTTTCACAGGAACTTTCCTCTGTGTCTGTTTGTGTCCTAATCTCCCATAAAGATACCAGTTGTATTGCTTTAGGACTCACTGTAATGACCTTATTTCTCCTTAATCACTTCATTAAAGACCCTATTTCCAACTACAGTCATATTCTGAGGTACTGACAGGACACACAAATTTTGGGGGGATATAATTCAGCCTGTAACAGTGTGTCTGTCTGGCCTGGGAAGTAGAATGGTGAAATAGCTCCATAATAATTCTGAAGATTAGTCTCGTTTGGAGATCCTGGATCTAAATTGTCTTCAACATTTCTGTTTCTATTAAAAGTCACATGTTTCACTCTTCTTGCAGCTATGAAAGCCAACATTGGTGTTCTATTTCTTTGTTATCTTGAGACTCAGGTTATGCCAAAATATCCACATGCAAAATGTACCTATTTATTCAATCTACAACAATAATTATGACTCTTATTTAGTGTATAAAATTATTAATATTTTTGACAAAGCTTCTCTGGAAGACCAAGACTGATTATATTAGGGAACTCTTTTGTCATAAATGCTATGGGTCTGGTTTCTAGGGCAAAATCATTTGCAAAATCAAAGCTTTTTTCAATTACAAACCATGAGAGCCTGTGCATATATCTCCCATATATGCTTTTTGAGTCTATCCAGTGCCCACACAATGCTATGTTTCTGAAGGGCTTACTTTCTCAATTGTCATTTATTTGCTTTGTCATTCCAGAGTGATGTATGGTATGGATTTAATTCCCAACACCACACATTAAGCCTGGCTATTCATAGGAAAGGGGACTCTGTCCTTCACCAGGGCAGCTGGAGCCATTATCCCCCCACGTACACTTTCTTAGAGTTTTTTTGTTCATGGAGTCTAGTAAATGTTTGCCTCCCCCATTGCTTATTCAAAGTCATTGAATATTGTAATTTCTTTCCATTAATCAGCATTATACCTATACGTATGCTGTATGAACAGTGGAAAGGAGTAATGAGGCATGATGTTTACTCTGACGCTTTTGGTGGGAATGTTCATCTTATGAAGAAATGAACTGAAACCTAAAGCATTCTCCCAAGGAGCACCTATTATGCATTCCACTGAATTTGCTTTTTAGTTTTCTTCTCCTTAGGAGAGAGGGCTTCCCCCACCCTTTGGTCAATCGAGTATGGCACAAGGGTAATGACAAGTCTAATAGATGCTGTAAACCACTACTTCTAATGCACAATGTAATTGAGTCAGAATATAGTGTCTATACTGATGGAGTCCCTGGTGCTTTAACGGCTGAAATTATGATTAGAAAGATCCAGATAATGCTGACTTCTATTACATTAAACCACAGTATTATATGATTTTCCTTGCTGAAGCATATCCTTTTCTTTTGAATTATGCAGTGTTGTCTTAAATGGTTTAATATTACTTTGGAATAGAATTTTAAAAAATTGCTGAGAGAATTTAACATTTTTGGTAAAACAGATGCAAGCTCAATTTCCAGCAGTGTTTTTCAACAATTTCTTTCTGGAACTTTCACAGGAAAGAGCCTTTTTAAATAGAACTCTATGGCAAACCTTCCTAGCCAACTAAAAGGGGATCATGTAAGGGGCAGTCCAATGCCCTGGACATGGAAAGATCATTATCCTAATTGCTGTGTTGCATGCGGAAGCTGTATATGCACTTTTCACGTTGTCAAGGGTGCAAGGTGAGAAAACACTTTATGGATGGTAGTGAGGAGTGGGAGTTACTATTAAAATAATGAATGCCTCTGTAACTCAGACCTAGTGAGGTGTGAGTGAAATATGTTGTTTTCTCCCTTTGTGAATAAAGAACATCGATTACTGCTGTGGACTAAGACACTTTTATGTGTGATGTAAAGCCACCCAATGTAATACTCTAAAACTGTTAGTTTCACCTTGTCTTTACTCAATTGTTTATAATTTGTTTTAAAGGACATTCACTATAACCATATGAATAATAAATAACAAAAGCGATTTTGTGTTGCTGTTAATGGTGTTAAGAGTTACCATTGTTTGAGTGGTTCTTTGCTGAGAATTTTACATATAATAAAATTCAATCCTCACATGATAAAGTTGAAAGAGTTTAAGAAACTTGCTGAATGAACAACAGTCGGTAAGTGGCAGAGCTGGGATGTGAACTCTGGTCTTTGTAAAGCCACTATGCTTTATGACATCTCTTGTGAACCTCTTAGAGAGATCTACCTGAGGGAAAAACAAAAATCATTACCAATGAATTCTGTAAGAATTGGGTTGTTAACCATGACCCTATAGGTACATATCAAGTAAATTGGAAACATGAGGACTCCCTGGTGCTCCAGGACGTCTACTATGCAGACAGAGTAATATCAATCTGGACAAAGAAAATATATTTTTATTTAATAAGAAAATAGTTTATATTAAACTAAACAATATTAATAGAATCTTGCAGTCAGTTTATATAGGGTGTCATACACAATCATATTTAAACCATTTTCTAAAAAAAGAAAAAAAATTCAAAGGAAAAAGTAACAATAGTAATAGCTGACTTTTTACCCGGCATGGTTTTAAATACTTAGTATGTTTTTTTTTCTTTAAAAAAACTTTTTTTCATTTTTTCATTTTTGAGAGACAGAGTAGGAGCAGGGGCGGGACAGAGAGAGGGAGACACAGAATCTAAACCAGGCTCCAGCCTCTGTGAGCTGTCAGCACAGGGCCCAATGTGGGGCTTGAACCCATGAACCGTGAGATCATGAGATCACGACCTGAGCTGAATTCAGTTCCCTTAACCAACTGAGTCACCCAGGTGCCCCAATATTTCACTTTCTTCATCATGACCGTTAAGATATTATGGAAATAGGAAGCAAGAAAAAGCAACTACAGAAAATACCAGTAATTTTAACAGAGCAATTAAATAACTTGTCTGAGTGGTAGGAGCAGAATTGAAATGGCCTCAGTGATTTCAGTGGGAATGATGGATCTCAGAGTGGCAGAGGCAGTCATAGTTTCCATTACTGGCAGCAAAAGTAGAGTCATAACCAGAATTATATGACCTTTAAGCATATTTGGGGGTGCCTGATTGGTTTTGGGTTCACTGGGATTGAAATAGGTAGCTTACTAAAATCTTACATGAACTGGAAAACCAAAAATAAGCAAACAAAGAAACAAACAAAATACAGAATCTAGGTGTGTTAAAAAGGAGCTTGTCTTGGGCCACCATGATGGAGAGTCATAGGAATTCTTGAATTCCAAGAACGAAGTCAGTTTACAAAAGCAGACACTCTGGGGAAAAAAAAAAAAAAAAAGCAAGAAAAAGGGAAGGATTGTATACTTGAGGAAAGGTTCTGTGATAATATCGTAAGACTTTGCTGAAATCTGCCTCCTAACTTTCCCCAAACTTGCTTTCCTTTATAGGGTAACTGTGTCCGGTGCCTTAGACACTGACTTTAAGCCAATACTAATCAATGCAAACTTCATTTAACTTATCTGTTTGGCCATTTGGAAGATATACTGGTCTTGAAAAATGTGACATGATTTCATCAACTTATTCAGTGACTAATTTTCAGTTGCTGCTTCAGATGTTATCTCTTTATTGGAACAAATTAGGAAAGTCTGTGGCATCTACTGTACAGCTCTCGATTTTTATCTATTCCAATATGCAGAGAACAACAGAGGCAGTTTTCTTTTATAAGGAAAGCAATATGTTTTCCTCTTCTGGTCTTAGGGCCACGTTAACTCTTTAGATTCATGAAGAAAAGGTAGTCTTCAGGCACTATGACTTTCTCACCATTTCACAGGGCATTTTGTATCTTAACTACACCGATGTCATCATGCTGAAAGGACAAGCAGTTCAGGGAGTAGCAGTTATTCTACTCTCTTGGGCCATTTTGAATGAACTGGTACTTTCCCTGGCAAACCAGCATATGCTGAAACATGACGGATAGTAAATTCCTTTAGCAAGTGGTTTACATTCTTAGCACTCCTGTGGCACCTGTGTGGCTCAGTTGGTTAAGCTTCTGACTCCTGAGTTCGGCTCAGGTCATGATCTCACAACATGGTTTCACGGTTCACGAGTTTGAACTCTGCATCAGGCTCTGCACTAATAGTGCAGAGCCTGCTTAGGATTCTCTCTCTCTGTCTCTCTTTCTCTCTCTCCCTCCCTCCCATGCACTCTTTCAAAATCCTATCACTCCATCATCATCCTATGCCAGTGACCTTTGACTGAAGAAGGCAAAAATTAGAAGTAGATTCAATAACACTATGTTGGCAATAGCTGAAAGTGGACTGCTGCGGCATGGTAGCCGCACTTTGAGGGGGATCTGAAGACTTGAGGCAAGGGAAATGTTCCCAGTGTATAGCTGGTTGAATAGTATGTCTCATGTTCATTTCATCTAGAAGAACAGATACTTGAGGTATGCATTTGCAATGATTCATGGGGAGATGCTAATGCTTTGGCTGGACAACCCAGGAGCATTGAGTCAACAGATAGGAGGGTTAATGAAAAGAAGATCTGGAGGAAAAATATGTGGGTTATTCTTTCAGATTAGGTAGTGTGAGAATATTTGAACATCTAGCATATACCCTCCACTATGGAAAAGGCTCTTGATGATCAGGTATGCATGAAAGACCATTTCATCCATAGGATTTTCCCAGCCAAACCAGTGCTTGCTCAGTGTGATATCAAATAAAGTGGCTGTGGTGGCAGATTATGGTGGCATCCCTTATTTGACTAGCATCACTGCTGAATGTAGCAGAGAAAAATCTTTGCTCATAAGAGTCTACTGTTAAATGTTTAGGAATTACGTGTTAACTGATTTACCCCTGTTTATTTGATTCCTTTGCTATTTTACCTATTTAATTTTATTATCCCTGTAGTGATGGTTGACTTCTCAATCTCATCTATTTGTTGCAAGCTATTAGGATGGGGTCATTTGGTTCCAGACTTGGAGTTGATGCAGCAACCAGTGATGTGGATAGTTCCCCTTCTGGGGAAACAGCAAGTGCACTTTCATTAAAAATAAATAAATAAATAAATAAATAAGTGCAAGGGCACCTGCGTGGCTCAGTTAAGGGTCTGACTCTTGATTTCTGCTTAGGTCATGATCTCATGATTTGTGAGATGGAGCCCGGTGTCAGGCTCTGTGCTGATAGTGTGGAGATGCTTGGGATTCTCTTTCTCCTTTGCTCTCTCTGCCCCTCCCCTGCTTGTGCTGTCTCTCAAAATAAATAAATAAACATTAAAAAGGGTGCATTAGGTAAATATAAATATAAAAATATAAATAATGTAAATATTTGTTGTGGTGGTTGTTAATGTTTGGAAGTTTAGGCATAGAAAAGTGGGATTTATTGATAGTAGGCAGAAACCATAGTGAACGTTTATCTTATTTATGGTCTTCCTAGCACCTTCTTAATACCCCTCTTAAAATTTCTCACCTAATGATATATCGTTCTAAGTCAGAGGACAGAAAGGCTTCCTACTTACCATTAGACCTAAAATGAAGTCTAAGGAGAACGTACTTGGGAAACTATTTCGGGAGAGAATGACATGAAGAGGTCACACATAGAGAATTAATTCATGTGAGAATAAAGGAGAGACCATGAGCTCTCAGAAGTAACATACACACGCACACATGAACACACACACGAACACACACACATGTTCTAGGGGTATAGTTCCATGCTCTGGGTGGGCAGTACAAAATCCATGGCCGTGATGGCAATAGTAGAACCTTTGCCAGAACACTTTGTAAGTAATTGAACTATTCTTCCTGGCTGTGTAGTCTGCAAAACAGATATCTCCAGGATTCCCTGATATTTTACAAGTAACCCCATAACTTTCAATATATTATTTTACTATATATCTTGGATGGAGTGGGTTCTATTGTTTATAGCTAAAAATGACTCCTGGTACAAGGATATTTGAGGTAACTAAAGGGAGGAATGTAGGAATGGTCAGCTATCATAGAAGCAATTTTTTTTGAAGCTACCTACTCGTGGTTAAAAAGATAGAGCAATCCTAGCAAAGTCCCAACTCATGTCATGAGAATTGCTACTTCCTCCACAACAATGTATATAAATCTGCCTCAATTTAAAAAATCTCATACACTAAATCTTCACTTACAAAACATATATATTAAAGGATCTTTTTTTTTCAATTTACCAAAGGATTCACCATATTTAAGGATTTATTATATATTTTACTTAACTGGCCAAGTTGCCATTTATTAACTACATTGTAACTAATTAAGAAATTCTGCCTTTAAAAAGGTTTCTTCAAGATAATATTTGCTACATAAATACAGATTTTTTTTTTTTTTTTTTTACTTAAGTATGAGAATTTAAATGCCTGCTTGGGAAGTTGTGAAATTGCTATAGTCCTGGGGCCTAACAAAGGATGCCAACCAGCACTTTCAAAATTGGAATGCTTTTTAAAAATATCAATATTATGAAGAATGTATACTGTTGAGGAATAAGTTTATTATGTAGGGTTCTTAAATGAAGACAGTAAAATACACATCTAACTAAAAATTCAACAGCAAAAAATAGAATGCCATTCAGTTCTTAAACCTTTTTGTGTTAAAGTGACTCACTATTGATTTTGCACAGTCACTATAATCCATTTTGTAGTTTTTTTTTTTTCAAGTTGTAAATTTTAAAAACCTTTATTTAGGACCTATGATACTGTACAGGTAGCTGACTATGCCTGCATTCAGTGTGTGTGTGTGTGTGTGTTGTACTATATGGCAACATACTTATAAATACCACTAAATCCCTTCTGGGTTCACAAGTTCACAGCAATGTTGAACACCTATTAGGCATTTAAGAGTATCATAAAAAGACTATCTCTGGTGGGTTGTGTTTATGCTTGGAATAGATCTCCTCCCGGCAAGTTGATAGCCCATTAAAGGGATTTGATCTCAGCCTTTGTGAGATGTTTCCTTTTCTATTAGAGAGCAGATCTTACAGCTATAACATCGGTAGTTGTCTGTTTTATTCTAGGAAGTAGCTTTATAAGAGTTATAGGAGCAGGCCACTAATATTTAATGTGATGATATAGATGCAGAGATTTCACAAATAAAAATTTAAAAATCAGGGGCGCCTGGGTGGCTCAGTCAGTTAAGTGTCCAATTTTGGCCTAGGTAGGTCATGATCTCATGGTCCAGTCCATGGGTTTGAGCCCCGCATCTGGCTCTGTGCTGACAACTGGGAGCCTGGATCCTGTTTTCGATTCTGTGTCTCCCTCTCTCTGTGCCCCTCCCCCTGCTCTCTCTCTTTTTCTTTCTCCCTCTCTCAAAAATAAAAACAAACATTAAAACAAATTTTAAAAAATCAAAAAAATCAGTTTATCCTTCTACCCAGGAGAGCTGAAAAATACGTTAGAACTGCATCTTTTAAAGCTTTCTGGAGAGGTACTAGATTTCAGATTATGTAATAAGCTTTGTTATTGAAGTTCTGTCTTCCAGGTAAAACATTGGATCTTTTTACAGCCTTGGAAGATTCTTTTCTCATAAATGAGATCTTATAAAATATTGGTTTAAATATTTGTGGGCTGCATTTACAGAGTTTCACCATATTTGAACAGCAATAGTAAATGGGCTTATTGGATATATTTCAGTTATTAGTATTCCCAATGCCACTCAAACCATCATAATCCTGATGGTTTAGTTAGTGGAAAAGTTAGTGGAAAAGTTAGTTTAGTTAGTGGAAAAGTTAGTGGAAAAGTTTAAAGGAAGAGTTGAAACACAAATATTGGGTTTAACTGGTGAGGAGAAATTGGAATTGAAGTTGTCAAATGTGTTTAGTCTGATTTTGACAATAGCAAAAGCTGAGCGTGAAGATTAGTGGTTTTGTTTTCAGCCTACTTGATCTGGCCAAAGAACAGGCTACCTCAAACTGAAAGGTTACATATTTTTACCTACAATCTGCAGATATGGATGTGGTTGTGGTAACTAATCACTCAAATTACCCTAGTAGGTTTATGTCATTTTATTTTTTCAGAAGGTCCCAAGATGTGCTTCATTTGTATACTCTCTGATATTTCCACAAATAAAGTGTCCTAGTTTTTCTCTAATGGTGCAAACTGGCTGCGTATCTGCTTGAGGCTCTGTTTCAGGATCTTGAGATCATCTCTATGTGGATGTCTGCTTGCTGGGGAAGGATGTCAAAATTTCCAGAGCTGAGAGCTAGTTTATCTGCCAGGCCTATTTATCATGGCATTGTTCTACTGGTGTTACATCTTGCAGTAACCACCCTTCCTGCCTCACCCCTCTTTCCATAGAATTACCTGTATTTCCATATATCTGCTAAATCCTACACATTTTACTTTACAATATATTTTTTTTTCTGTATGGTCCTTCCTCTTCATATATTCATACAATACTTCTTACTGATTTCTCAGCCTTCAGTCTCGATCCCTTCAATTCATGTCACACCTGTGCTTAAAAATCTGAAAAGGATTATCATTACCTACTGGATAAAGTTCAGACATAGCAAACCAGGTTCTCCATGACCTGGTCTATTAACCACTCTAGACTTACTGCTTGTACTTTTCCTATAGATATTACAATATTGTATGCCTTGGGACTTATGCTTTGCTTCACCTTAAAGTCTTCTGTTATACTTTTCTGACTCCTATCCATCCCTTTAAGATCTAGCTCAGGTGATATACCTTCTGGCATGTACCAAAGTTATTTAAACTTGTTTTATTTCTATCTGCTTTTAGTCTGCTCAGCGGGCTCTCCTTTTTGTTCTGTGTGCTTCTAGTTGTTGATTGGTCTCTTTGTGATGACTGCCTATCTATATATCTATCTATCTATATTTATCTATCTACATGTCTATATCTGTATCTTCCACTATGTATCTTCTACCTGTTCATCCTTGTTAATGGCTTCAGTACAATTAGGAATTTCTAAACCAGATGATGAATATTGGGACAATTTTGATTTTGAAATGCTTTCTTTAATGGAAGACAGAAGTCAAGAATTCTTTAAAGTAGCCCATTCTGTGTTTAATTGCTCATGATCCTGTCCTGTTAGGATCCTCACAGGCGGAAGCCTGAGGCAATATACAGAATGAAATCATATAGAGAGAGGATTTGCAGAAGGGTTTTTGAAATTAGGAAGCTTCTGTCCTTGACCTAGGAGTCATGGTGTATTAGCTTTAACTATTGTGAAAGTGAACCTAAAAATTGACATAAAAAGTTCAGTTTTTAAATATTTGGTCAGCTGGAGTTCCCAGTGAAATCAGTACCCGGTTTGAATGAAAGAGGGCTTCTGATTTTGAGATAGCCACTATAAACATTGTTTTCATTGTCAGCCACACATAGCTCCCCCTAAGTCTGAAGTTTAATGGCTAAAATTTTGCAAAAACAGCACGATAAACTCAGACTTTAATTAATTTTGTGACTTTTTCTTCTCCAATCATCTCCATTGCGCTAATTTGCCTAAATAGTATTAGATGCTCCAAGACATTTGACCTAGGTCAAAGGTTATTAGTTCAACAGCTATTGATAGTGAGCTGATGAATTTTTCATGCATGCAGTGGTTTGTAAACTTAAGCAATCTTTAACTGAATGGCTATGTCAATTCCTCAAGTGATTAATGAAATAAAAGATGTTACAATATTGCACATTCAAAATGTAATACTCTAGAAGTATAGTAATAATGCACTTTATTAATTATTATTATTATTAATTATTTTAGAGAGAGTAAGCATGAGTGTGGGAGAGAGGCAGAGGGAGAGAGAGAGAGAATCGTGAACAGGCTCCATGCGGAGCCCGAGGTGAGGCTCAATCCCACGATGCTGGTATCATGACCTAGGCCAAAATTAAGTATCTGGCACTTAATGACTGAGCTGCCCGGGCATCCCAACAATGCACTTTTAAACAATGAAGTCAAACCAGTATTTTACATGGGAAAGTGACTTCTGTAAGGATACAGTTTACATCACTAAGATTGCAAACCATTGTGGAAAATTTTGATTTCTGGAATGAAGACATTGATCCCAGGTGATTCCTCTTCTGAACTTGTCTTTATCTTACAACAGCTTTATTTCATAGAAATAAACTCCCCGGGTACGAACAGTTCTGTGTGTAAATTTGATTTGTAAGCAAGTCCTTTTTTTTTTCTTTTTTAATAAGATTTTCCTGAGCTGGTGAAGTTTTTTTTTAATCCTTAAGAATTCTGAATGAACATCTAATTTAACATGAAGGAGACAGGTATGCACCACTCTGATTTTAGCCTATCTACTCTTGGACTTTGTTACAAGTATCTTTTTCTCTCCTGAATTCCCTCTCTCCTGAATTATTCCAGTCAGTTTGTGAGCAAACTCTCATATCCCATCTTAAAAAATGAAAATTTAGTAGATGAACAAAATAATGTCCTTGACTCCACAGCATCTCAGGTATGGCATCTGTCTGTTCCTTTTTATAGCAAAATTCATCAAAACTGTTATGACTCTCTCTATGCACTCTTCTATTTTCTTCTCAACCCTCTTACCATAATACACAGTAACTTAGCTGCATTGAGGGCTCTAATAGCTTCCCTGTATCCATGCACTTTGGTCTCTAACTTCCTAGTCATCACCTACTCTGGTTCTGGGTTGGACTTAGACTTGCTTTTGCTAATAAGATGTGGAGGAGATAATGAAGTGCCAATGTGCAGTCAAGTTTTCAGGATACCTTGTGCCTTTCTGCCCTTTTTCCTGGAACCCTGCCACCATTCTAAAACAAACCAGGACTGTCCTTTTGGAGGTTCAGAGACCCTGCAAAAACTGTGATGAGTCATCATTTCAGGTGAGGCTATTTTAGAGCAGCTGACCCCTAAGATACCACACTGGTTACATGAGCTAACCCAGCTGAGATCAGCTGAGACTGGTCCAGATTAACAGAGCTATTAGCTGACCATAAATTTGTGAGAAATAATAGTTGTTATTTTAGGCCATTGAGTTTTGTGGTAGTTGTTACATAGCAATAGCTAACTGGTATATGCCACTAATTAAGGTTTCATTGACACAACTTCTGAAATGGTCTTATCAAGGTCACCAGGGCCCTGTAATTCACCATATCCTTGAATCAAGTACTTGTCCTCATCTTTCTTGACTTCACAGTAACCATGAACAAGATGCTCCTTTTGACTGTTCTGTGAGCCTTCCTGGTACCATAGCTACCAAGTTTCTTGTTCCCTCACTGAGGCTCTTTCTTAATTTCTCTTGCTTCTCTTTCTCTTCTGCAGATCTTTAAATGTTGGGGACCACAGGAGTCTCTGTGTGTCCCCTTTTCCTTTCTGTATGTTTTCCCTGCATTCAAATACTATCTGTATGATCATAACTCCCAAATATAAATCCCTTTTTCTATATCTTCCCTCTGAATTCTAGAATCATATACCTGGAAGCTTATTTAGTATCTTCATTCAGAAATGCATTAGGCATTACCAACTTAACATGGCAAAAGATACTCTTTATTCTTCCCTCTTCCAATTATTTTTTTGTTTCTTTCCAAGTCTTATCTTTATCATCTCCCAAGCCCAAACCCAACTTACAAGTATGTTGCTAGCTCTTCTTCCAAAATGCATCATGTATGTGATCATATATCACTAGCTCCTTCCACTCTAGTCTGACCTACTGTCTGTCATGTCTTATTTTCCCAACTGTACTTGCCTCTTAAGTGATTTTCCTGCTTTCATTCTTTCCTCTTATGGTCAATTTTCTTCATAGTAACTGGAACAGTTCTTCAAAAGTTTATATCAAATCATGTCATTACCTTACTTATACCTCCCAATGGCTTTCTATGCCAATTGGAAGAAAATCCAAACTTCTTATTTTCCAAAGTCCTCTGTGACATGCCTAAACTGTCTTCGTCTCTGACCCCCCCCCCATTCTTTTTCACTATTTTTTAGCCCCTCTGGTTTTCCTTTGTTACTTAAGCACTCCAAGATCACCTCTGTCTCTGAGGCTTTGTACTTGCTGTTCCCATTGCCTGAAATTTTCCCTACTAGATTTTTCTTGGTTGGCACTTTTTCAGATAAAAATTTTCTTAGATTAATATGTCATATTTTCAGAGAGGGCTCTTGGGAACATCCTAGCTAAAATAGCTTCTCCTATAGCCCCCAATTCATCCCCTGACCCACCATCCTGTTTTATTCATCTTCTTTATAGCACTTATCTATCTTCTAATTCTTATCTAAATTTAGCCTATTTATTCACATAGCTTTTGTTGGTCTTTCTCTATTGGAGTATAGCCTTTCTGAAACTAGACTCTTACTTGCCTTGTGAACTGCTATTATACTTCATGCCCACAATAGTACTTGGCTCTGAATGGGTGTTCAGTAAGGATGTAGTGAAAGAATGAATGCTTCTGAAGTAGAGCACTTTAGATGTATGTGTCAAAATATCGGATCTTGATCTTCAAAAAATATAATGACAAGAACCTACAATATATTTCTAAACTTTACATTCTTTAAATGTGTGAAAATAAGGTATTGCAATGGATTAAACTTGAAAAATCTCTTTTTTAATGGCATTGATCTAGTCATTGACATAGCTTTTGTATTAGCCAGCAGAAGGCTACTGGTGTGAAGACACATGAGTCCATTGCTCTGGCAGCTGGCCTTTTACTAAATTGATTTTCCAAATGCCATGCTCCACGTTAGACAGATTTGCAACATAGAAAGTTTAATTGTGTCTATGAATGGGCTACGCTCTCAGGGTTGCATATCTATGATGTACCAAGGAAATGCCAAATACAGTCAAAGGTTTTATTTAGGAACGAAAATATGTTTTCAAATGAGAAATGTTTCATTCATAGAATATTAAAGATGTATTCTTTAAGATTTAGCTTAATCATTATCTTTCCTGGCAAGAGTTCCTTGGTCTTCTGGAAAATGTCAGTCACATCTTCTTAGGCACCTAGTGCCTGAGTGCATTGACCACATTGAATTTTTAATGGCTGAATTACAACCCTGCTTTTCCTTTCACTGAATCTTGAGATCCTTCAAATAGATCTCATGCCTCCTCCTTCATCTTTCTTCTTGAATGAAGATCCTGATTTTGGCATCTTTAGTTAGTTTGTAAAACTGAGCAAAGCTCAAGCAACTGTCTGTTGAATTGAATAGAATAAATATGTACTGGGTTGAATTACTACTTAATTGTTTCATGTGACTAAGTTTGCCTTTAGAATATAAAACGGGATGGTAGAAACCATGTATTATATTTCTCATGTATTCCTCTTAGAGTATACTATACTACTCTGCATATGTACTCTTCACTGGATGTGTCCTCCACCCAGGCTCTTAACTACTACTGCAATGATTAGTGGAATTGGTAATCAACTTCCACTTAGGGTTCTACATTAAGTCTCTGTCTAGTCTCCTTTCCTGGTGAGCTAACTGGATAATATGAAAATTTTAAGAACTTTCAAGAGCCAGCATAGTTTACAGTTATGTGACCTTGGGCATTTTATTTAATCTCTGTCTCAATTTTTTATTGCTATCCAACTCATAGAATTGTTATGAGGATCACACGAATAAGGATATAATCAGTATATGAAGTATTCTAAATGACTGGTTCATATTACATTATAAGATAAGTAGCTATTAGTAATAATAATAATTATTATTACTGCTCTTTCTTGAGGCTTACATCAGAGCTATGTCTAAGCAATTACATCGTTACCTCCTATTTTCTATTTTTCTTAGACCATCAGAGCTGGGGCCTCAAAAGTCAGATTGAGCCAACAGATAAAATCAGGAGAGTGTTTCACTTATCTGTATCAGGTTCATGAAAAGATTTCTTTAATCTTCCCACTGATGATTCTACATTCAATCTTGAGAAAAGGGTAAATGGTACATTTCAAGGTAAAAACTTTGTGTGTCTTTTCTTCTATTTTGATTTTATGCATCACAGTACAAGTTGGTGTGGGAGAGAGCCAGGATGTGAGGTTAAAGCAGCATGTGGTCAATATATAAAAATACTTCCTGAGGCAAATAAATTTTCTTTGTGTTGATGGTTTCCTTTATAGAAAAAAGTCCAGTGGAATGAGCTTCCTCTTCAGGAATAAGTCAGTAGAAAAAAGGTACAGCTTATGAGGAAAGCAAATAATGGATTTGGAGCTATGGGTGTGTATCTCCAAAAATATGAATGAGCTGAACTAACTGCTATAAAAACCAAAGAAGTCAGCTCTTATCACACAAGACAAGGATAGGCAACAGGGATTACAAGAAATCTGAAAGTGGTTAGCAAAACTTACTCAGATTTTAGGGAGTACAAAATAATCTTTTCAGGGTATTCCTCCTTAGAGTCTGAGTTTACAACTTTATGATGACTTTGGTCCCTGTTAAGGAAGTAAGTACAACTCCTTCTTCTTCTTGATTTTATTGTCTTATCATAAAACTTCTGTAGATCAGAGTTTACAATCTACTTATTAAACAATTCTTGCTAGGGAGATCTATAGATTTGTTTCAATCATGGAAAAATATTATAATAGTTTTCCTCAGGAAGATGATAATTATGGTATTAAAAAATCATAAAAACATGAGTGAACTACAGCTTTTTCCTGTATTTTTCTGTTGAGTGTTTAAAAATAAAGTTATGAATTTGATGAATAAGTGACCAGGCTTACATACTGAAATTATTACTCTATAAGCCATGTGATAAAGGCTGCATTTTGATAGGAATTCTCCAAATTTAACTGAACACATGTCAGTTACAGTTGACTCCCACTTCTTCATGATACCCTATTGCTATTAATAATTATGGCTATTCATACACCTATAAAGATACTCTTGTATTTGGTTGATAGGGAAATCAATCTTTAACTTGCAAATTAAGTTCTCCAAAGTGACAATGTTTTCAGAATTCCCACTGAGCCACTACTCATTTCGGGCACCTGGAACATCTATTTTCTTTCTTCCTTAGAAGACTAGTCTCTTTTGTTGTTATTTTTAGTCTTCCTTTGCAACAATTTTGATGCCTCAGAACTTTCCAGAGATAAAGAAGATATCAATCAATCATAAAGAAAGAATATATATAAATCAGAGCATTATTATACTCATGAGAATTAAGCAGCTATCATTAAAAACAATGTGCCTGTAATATTTGAAACAGCATGTTCCAGCTTTAATTAAAGACTTTAGAAAGAATTTAGATACTTTTTTTGGAAATTTCTTATGGTTGATAAATCTGAAAATGTCGAGAGTATTATGAGCTTTTCTTCCTATCGTATTTAAGAATCTGTAAGAAAATCATGTAATCAGAAAAAAAAATTTATTAGAATTTTTAGCCAAAGTATTAAGGCAAGAAAAAGAAATAAAAAAGGTTGGAAAGTATATTAGTTTTCTGTGGCTGCTTTAACAAATTACCACAAATTTAGTAGCTTAAAACAATAATCACTTATTACCTTTTAGTTCTGGAGGTGAGAAGTACAAATCAGTCTTACTGGGCTGAAGTCAAGGTGTTGGCAGGCTGGCTCCTTCTGGAGGCTCTGAGTGGGGAATCTGTTTCCTTGTCTTTCTCAGCTTCTAGAGATCTGCACTTCTTTGCTCATGACCCTTCCCTGACCCCACTACAATTTCTTGCTTTCTTTGTTACATCTCCTACTACTGTAATACGATCTCTCTCTGCCTTCTTATAAGGACACTGATGATTATTTGAGCCCACAAGAATAATCTCCCCATCTCAAGATCTTTTACTTAATCACATCTGCAAAGTCTCTTTTATAATGTAAGGTAACATATTAACAGGTTCTGGGGATTGGGATGTTGACATCATTGACATCTTTGAATAAAACCCTTATTTAGCCTACTATAGAAAAAACATGCACAACTAATTATATAGATGATATGATTGTCATCTATATAAGGAAACCTTAAGTAATGCACAGATAATTTATTAGAATTAATAAGAGCGTTTAGCTAGGTGGCTGGATATAAAACCTATTTTAAAAATGCAATTGCATTTTTATATGTCATAATTAAAGAGAAAATGTAATGAAAAGATATGAGAGAAGGATGATGTAGATCATTAGAAACAAGTGAGGCTGGGACAAATGCTTAACACATGAGAAAAAAAACCTATCCTGACCTTACTCCCTACCCCAAAATCAATTCTAGATTGATGAAATACCTAAATGTAAAAGGCAAAACTAGAAAAACTTCAGAAAAAACCCTCAGATCATTTTAACTAACTAGTTAAAAAATAGACTATTCTAGGGGTGCCTGGGTGGCTCAGCTGGTTAAGTGTGTGACTCTTGATCTTGGCTCAGATCATGTACTCCTGGTTCATGAGTTTGAGCCCCATGTAGGGCTCTGTGCTACAGCTGACAACCTGGAGCCTGCTCAGTTTTCTCTCTGCCTCTCTCCTACCTGTGCATGTGTGTGCTCTCTCTTTCTTTCTCTCAAAATAAATAAACTTAAAAAAAAACCCAGACTATTTTAATTAATGACCATTAAAAAAAAAGATGGTAGTGTGATTACTTTAAAAGTTCCCCTGACATCAAAAGACCTATAAAGAAAGTGAAAAGACCAAGCCAAAATCTGGGAGAATTTATTTTCAACATATATGACAGACAAGAGATTAGAATAAAGAATATATAAAAGTTCCTGCAAATCATTAAGGAAATAACAATTCAATAGAAAACTGGAGAAAGAATGTGAACAAGCATTTCTAGGAAGGAGAAATAAAAATGGTCAATAAGCATTTGAAAAGAAGTTCATCCTTATTATGCAAACTATGACTTCATCAAGGAACCAATTAGAACCATTTAATGGTAAAATTAAGAAGTCTGACAATGCCAGGGCACCTGGGTGGCTCAGTTGGTGAAGTGTATGACTTTTGCTCAGATCATGATCTTGCTGTTCACGAGTTTGAGCACCACATTCTCACCACATTCACACCAGATCCTCTGTCCCATCTCTCCCCGCCCCTCCCCCACTCACTCTCCCCAACCCCTCCTCAAAAATAACCTTAAAAAAAATGAAGTCTGACAATGCCAATCTGGGTAAGGATGTGGAACAATGAGAACCCTCATACACTGTTAGAAGTATAACGTGGATTCACAAATTTGGATACAATTAGTACTTGGAAGTTGAAGATGCAGACAACCTATGATCCAGAAATTGTCTTCCTAGGTGTATGGCCTTGAGAAACTCTTGTCTCGTGTTCCAAGGGGCTTAAGCAAGAATATTCATAGCAGTAGTGTTAACTGATTATAAGAGCAAAAAGTGGAAACAGCCCAAATGTCCAATAAGGAGATAGCAATTAAATACTGTGTGGTATAGTCCACCATGGAATACTATTCACCAGTGAGAATGACTGTCACTGACATGGAAAAAATGGATGAATCACTGAAACATATTGTTGACGATTTAAAAAAAGGTCACAAAAACAACATATAGTATGCTATACTTTTGATGAAATTCAAGAATAAAAATTCTAAAATATATATCATTGAGTGTATATATGTGTGATGAAAACTAGTTTTTAAAAAGCAGTGAAATGATAAATGCAATATTCACAGTAGTGAATCAGTATGGATGGAAACAGGCAATTTGGTTTGGGAAGAAGCCAACATAGTTTAAAGGTATGTTCTAGTTGATACTGAGCTTATTTTTTCCATTAATATGCTTCAGTATTTACATATATGTTATTTATTTTTGCATGTATGAAATAGTATATAGTACACACACACACACTTAGAGAAAAAGAAAAGCACACATTATAGCAGTCTATATCAGGCTCTGGACCTACCAGTTGTAACAAAAACAAAGGCATATTCAAGATGTGTGTCCATGTCTGGGCCAAATAATTATAGGATATCAAGTTTAAAAATAAATATGTGCATTACCTGAAGACATCATTCTGTATTACTTGCTCTATTTCAATGCACTGATTACCGAATGAGTTTTTAAGGGTAGTTATGCTCAGCATATCTGATTGCTAATCCTTGAATTTTTGTTCTGTATTATTTTTCTTTCCAGGAAATGGAACTGCTATCCTGTCCTTCTATATTCCAGAGGAATAATTTGATGACAAAGTTCTTGTGACTATGCAAAATCAAAATAATACCTGCTCTTCAAAAAGTACAGAATTGACTAAGGGAGCCAGCAGAACATTGCTGGCTCCCCCTAGTGGCCAGGAGGTACCAATGGCAAAGTTCAGATCACTATTCCTCAATATTACACAGTTAACATCCTAAATGTTACCAGCTTGGAAGAATAATTTTAGATTCAGTACCCCAGCTTGATTTTTTACATTCTTTCTCAGATCAATTTTAGTATTTTCTTTCTGGCCCAGTGCACACTTTTATTTCACCCACAAGTGGTGGGTCTACTTAGTTCATTCTATATCTGAGTTCTCTGTCAGGGTAGGCACTACACTGGATATATTTGGGGAAAATAGGATACCAGTTACATCGTATTATTAATTAGTCAATGACTTGCATTTCCTGGAATTTAAAGTGTCTTTTCCCCCCCAGTAGTGGCAGTTTTAATTACCTGTACTTAAAAATTATATATATGCATACTTTTGTCTGGTACTGGGAAAAAGCGCAATGCCAGGGTGCCGCAGTTTAACGTAATTTTCATCAAGTTGTTAAGCTCCATACCAACCTGAGAAAAAGCAGTATTCTGTTTTTATACATGGTAAACCGGGGGTTCCTAGAGAGGAGAGCCAAAGAAGTACTCAAAGTAGGCCAGGACCACCTCTGGGCAGTGGAATCCAAAGTTCCAGATTAGTGACGGCGGGAGTAGGGGGAGGCCCAGCCACTACAACCGTGAAGCCAGAGTTGCCATGGCTGCTTGGTCGGGGCTGCCTGGTCCGAGCAGGGGGCAAAGTTCCTTCTGCTTCCCCCAAACTCCACAGCGGGGAGCCGCCACGGCGCAGGGCATCCTGAAAAAAACCACTTGCAGTGCCTCCTCCCTACTCCTGCGCACAGACTGCAAGGCGCTCTCTCCTCGCCCCGGGAGCGGAAGTACCACCCCTACCCCAGCCAGCGCAGCTTCTGGTGAAGGGAGGCTAGAGAGGCCAGTCTCCGGCTGCCACCAGCACTCCGGTGGTCACGCTAACTTGGCGACACGCACCTTCCTGGGCTTGGTGCCATAGGGGCTGAGGCGCTGGTTGTGTATCTCCTCCACGGCCCTGCGGGTCGGCGAGCTGAACTCAAACTTGTCCAAGAGCATGCCTTCGGACTCCTTGCTGTTCTTGTCCGGCACCGGCACCACCCTGAAGGGTGAGAAGCGCTCCCTCGGCTCACACTCAGGGTTGCAGTTGCTCATCACCAGCAAGATGCGGCTGCTGGGCCGGTAGTCCAGGTTGTCCATGCCCGGACAGCTCACACAGCCACCTGCTCCACCCTGCGCGGAGGCCAGGCCCTGGTCCCCTTGGTTCTCCTCGTTTCTGCGGTGCCAGCCACCACCACCATAGCACGCCCAGCTGCTGCTGGTCTTCCTGGAATTTAAAGTTCACGACTTTACGTGTAAGTTGTTTTTTTTTTTTTTTTTTTTAAATGTACACAACATTAACATTTGTCTAAGCATGTAGCGGAGGGGTTGGGTGGCAGAGGGCCTATTGCAACACACTGTTTAGGCCGCAGCTTACTGTGCTTATATCTTACATATATGGATACAGCCCCAGGAGATTGATATCAGTGGCACTTTCACTCTGGATAAGTAAAATAAGGCCTAGAGAAGTGAATGATTTGACTAAGGTCAACTGGTTAATGAGTTGCAGAGTTAGAATGAGAATTCAGTTCTTTTGATGTCGCATCCAGTGTTCTTACTACCGTCCGTAGTCTGTGAGTAAGACCAGTGCTAGAACTGGTGATGGCTCTCCTGTGTATACCGGGAAGATGCTGTGCAGAGGATCTATGACACATTGGCTCTTTTTTCAGTATTTAGTTCCTTGATTCAATAAAATACATTTCACAATTCATTGGAAAACTGTCATTTGAGTGGGGACCTTGTAGAACCTTTTCTCTTCCATTCCCAGCCACGCTTGCTGTTGCACTGTGAGGGTAGCACATCCTTTATGTTTCTTGTTTGGTCCAATTAGAGATCCCTAGAGAGCCTGGACTGCTTTAGTTATTTTAGAAAACTATAGTGTGATTGTAGAATTGCTAAAATATAATTTTAAATTTATTTTCCCCTTAGATTACATATGGATATAAGTGTATTCTGGGAAGAAAATCTAATGGAAGAAATAGCATCTTCTAAGGTTCACCGTTTCAGGAGTTTTCCACCCTATTAAACCTACCAATATGCTCCACTCACTCTGCTGTTCCTAGTTAGCTTTGCCACCCACATGTCTCTGTCTGGTGTCTGGAAGGGAGCTGTAAATTCCTGTATGTATTCATACTAAAGGGGAAAAAATGCTTTTTATCTGGGATAAACTACAAGCTTATTTCCCTTGGCTTATCTTATTAATATTTGATGGCATTTACTTTGAAAGTGACTTTGCACAGTTGCCCTGGAGTGTTTGCACAAAGGAGACTTTCTAATGCAAATCTGACTGGATTGAAAGTTAAAAAAAAATTGGCCCAAATGAGACCGCCCTGGAAGTCAAATCTTAACCATCAAAGCAGCTATTCATTTATTCATTCATTGATTTGTTTGTTAATTAAGTGCATGCAGTAATTTATTAAACAAATATTTTTCGAATACTTTGCAGTGGTTATTAGCACTGGTCTAGAAGCTTATCGTTTAGTAGGGAAGATGAGAGATTGTGAGAAAAACTTAAAAAGATTTTGCTATTGATAGAAATGCACTGCAAGAATGAAGGGTAGTACCCACCAGCCAGGCTTTGGGGAACTCCATACCCTGTTTCTTAAATGCATCAAAATTACAGTCTTCCTTTTACACTTGAGTATAAAAGGCCTTCTTTCATATTTGTCTTGTGGTCTGCAGGAAAGGAGGTTTTTCATGCACTTCGGTAGGGTAGATGAGATATAGTGAATGGTCAGTAACAGAGGGAAACCGGATTCTATCATTACTTAACTTGAGCTTTAGGCTATTTGAAAGGAACACCACTGAAATTCTGAATTTGAAATACGGTATTTGAAATACCATACTGGTTACAACTGTTGCCTGGTGAAACCTTAAGGATCCATTAGAGGGCTATGGTTTTGTTCAGGAGGGTAAAATAATCAAAATCTATGGAGGGATTTCAGTGTTTGCCCAGGGGAGTGCAACATTAAGATTCTCTTTGTTAGTTGAGACGTACACTACTTTTACAATATGGGATATGAAGTCCTGTTAATGATGGAGGGACTGATTTCCTTGCCTGTGTGACCCAGCAACTAATAAGGTGAGAGTGAAAAACAGATATGGAAGGTTGTGAAAATGGAGTGCTCTGTGCAGACTGAAGAGGCAGCAGACAAGGCTTACGGAGGAGCCCTGGCTTCATTGTACTGGAAGCATTTGCATAGTAACCAATGAAAAAAGGGAGATGGGGAGACATTTCTCTGAGATGAAGTGATTTCTATACTGAAAAATGTTTATTGGGCCATTATTGTGAGGGGGAAAATGTGTTAAATGATGGAGAGGGTGTAAAGAAGCATAAGCTTACAATTTGAGAAGGTTTAATTCTTATACCCCAAAATGAGAAGTAATAATTAAAGATCATATTAAGTGATACAGAGAGGAGGTCTAAAAGAGTTCAGATGGGGATTTCTGTATAAGGCTGTCAACTTAAACACCTAAAATATTCAAACTCCAATTGTCATCTTTACCCTAATAATGCACGTCTTTTAAGGGTGGTTATTTTTTAGCAGCACCTGGGTGGCTCAGTTAAGCATCAACTTTGACCTGAGTTTGACTTCGGCTCAGATCATGATCTCCTGGTTCGTGAGATTGAGCCCCACATCGGGCTCTGTGCTGACAGCTCAGAGCCTGGAGCCTGCTTCAGATTCTGTGTGTGTGTCTCTCTCTCTGCCCCTCCCCCACTCACACTCTGTCTCTCCCTCTCTCCCTCTCCATCTCAAAATTAAACATTAATAAAATTTATAAAGGTGGTTATTTTTCTTGCAAAGCAAATTTGGTTATATCCTAAATTATATTCTTAATTACACTGGTTGGCTTAGTCATTCTTACTTAATGAATTAAGTGTCCTGAAAATGAGAGTACATTTAACAATTTAGTTTAACTTGGAGATTTGGTCAGTTCACCATTTTATCTGGAGTTCACGCTCAGATGTAGTTATGAGATTCTTTGATTCTTCTTTTTCCTTCACCCACTTCTTATAAATCCTAGTCTCTACTTCCAAAAGGATACTATGCTATTCTACTTCTCTTCGTTTCAACCCCATAGCCCAAGCTACCACCATGTCTCCCCTGGACTATCATAATAGCTTCCTACTGATGTTCCCAATTCTAACCTTGAGACCTACAGTTCATCCTGCCACCAGTGCCAGTGACCTTTCAGAAAGGGAAGTTAGATGGTGCCATACCCCTGTCTGAATGGCTTCCCAAACTTATCAGTGCCCACAGAGCTGTCTGATCTCATCACTTGCCACACTCCTTCTTGCTCCTCACACTCCAGCCGCACTAAGTATTCATCTACTTTCCTTGAATTTCAGACATACTGCCCCGTCAGAGCATTTGCACATCGGTTCCTTCTGCTTAGAATGCTGGTCTCACAGGTTTTGATATGCCTGGTAACTTTCATTCAGATCTCAGTTAAAACCTCATCTCCCCAGAGTGGATTTCCCTAGTCTGGCCATTTTCTAATGCAGTACCTTTTTAATTTTATGCCGATTTTGTTATCTCTTTCTGAAGCAGCATTATAATATTACAGTTCTTTCTGTCTTCTTCATGGTTTTACCTCTAGCACCTGGAACAGTACCTCTATCATGATGATCATGGTGAGTGTTGAATTACAGTTGAGGTGTTTTTTTTTTTTCTTCCTTATTCGTCTTCTACACTTTGAGGAGTAATTTACAGTTGTGGCTTGATTCTCAAAAGCCGATAAGGGGAATTAGTTTCACTAGAATTACAGTTTAAGGCACTTGGCACTCTTTTTTTTTTTTTTTAAGATAAATAATCTCTACATCTAACATGGGGCTCAAACTCAACAACCCAGAGATCAAGAGCTGAATGTTCTTCCAACTGAGCCACCCAGGCACCCCTTAAGACACTCTTAAGCTTACGAAAGAGCCCTATGGGAATCTGAGTTTATGATTCTGAAACTTAATGTCCACAGATAAAACTCATCAATTGATGGTAAATTTAAAATAGACTTCCAAAGCAATAAGAAAAAAGGAAATGAAAGAGGGAGTTGCTAATAAATTGCAAATGTTTCTAATACTGTATGAAAGTCTTAAATCATGAAAATAGAATAGTAAATATGTAGCCTTTTAGAATCTTCTATATTATGCAGGATATGCTGGATATATGAACTTAATATTATCTATTTTTTTCCTAAAGCAATATTATTAGGCTTAATGTGAGAGCGACTGTAAATTGAAAGTGCACTGTGAGGAAATGTTTCTGCTTATTTCAACAACAATTTTGAATATTATTTACATCTATAATGAAATACATTTTATTTAAATCTATAATGATTACTTGTTTGACCACCCCAGGTAGGTACTCTGGGGGTCTTTTAAAGTGTTGCCAAAGATTATTGTGTATATCATAAGCTTCCTTGAACAAGTGGTAGAAACTTGTCAAATTCAGCAAAAAATAAAGTTAATTAGTCACAAAACTGGAAGTTCCAGAAGGGTTTCATGAAGATTCTGTCTTTACTCATCTTTTAGGTATGTTTGTCTCTGCTTTCCTTAATCTCAGCATCATTATCATCTACTGATTGATGCGCTTCCTCTAGTAAATTAACAAAGGCTGGAGCAGGGTAAGATTATATTCTCCTAGCATCATGACTCTCAAGGAAAGAAACAGGTCTAACTTATTCCCACTGGCTTATTCATTCAGTTGCCTGACATTCATTTAACACATATTGGCTGAGCCCCCTTTGTGTCAGGTTAATTCTGGAAAATTCCTGGTTCTTATAGACCTTGTTTAGACCACATGCTTCTTGGCCAGGAGAACAGGGTATGTTGATAGGCAGTACTATGCCAAATGTCTCCACCCTGGCTGGGAGAGTAGAGGGTACCATTTTTTATTTATATGGACTTGAAATGGCACCTGAAAAAAGAAAGGCATATTATTCCCAGTTATAGGAAGATGAGAAATGTGCTGGGCAGACAAGAACCCATAGCTACAATATTTCACTAAAATAATGAGGGTCCTACATAATTAATGAGCTGGGCATAAGGTTCAAGTTAAGTGGAGAAAACAGTAGAAGATAGGGAATTATTTTTTCCATTTCTTTATTATTATTTTTTTAATTCCACTTTGGAAAAAAAATCTTAACTTGATTAAATTGCTCACATACTTGTTTTCATTTCTGTCTGGGTTTCTTTTTAAAAAAAAATTTTTTTTTTCAACGTTTATTTATTTTTGGGACAGAGAGAGACAGAGCATGAACGGGGGAGGGGCAGAGAGAGAGGGAGACACAGAATCAGAAACAGGCTCCAGGCTCTGAGCCATCAGCCCAGAGCCTGACGCGGGGCTTGAACTCACGGACGGCGAGATCGAGATCGTGACCTGGCTGAAGTCGGACGCTTAACCGACTGCGCCACCCAGGTGCCCCTTTGTCTGGGTTTCTTATGCAATTCCCTAGGCTATTTAATTGAGATGTAGCTGAAGCTTTGTGAGACTGCTTGAACTTCACAGTATATCTTTTTTTTTGCATAATTAAAAAAAGGAGGTTCCCAAGCAAAAGTCATGAAGTAATTTCTCCCTTGTGCCCTACAAAAGAAAAGCTTAATTTTGTTCATCTTGATGTTTACATAATTCTAAATTTGGATGGATAATCCTGTTTCCAGCCCTTCCCCAAGTAAATTTCTCTTCTAAACATTCATGATCTTAATACAGAATTTTAGGTATTAATGAATCAGTTTTTCCTTATTCCTAAATTCATTACAGTCTTCTCTTGACTGTCTCATTAGTTTAGATTCTGTGTCTAGAAAGCAGGTTTTCTCCATTCTTTTTCATTTACTACAACAAACATGTATTTACTACCAGTTAGAAACCAAGTTCTTGGCTAAATTAATGGAATACAAATTCTTCTCAATAAGGTACCTGGTTACTTATTACTAATTAGATGTCCTCAAAAACTTCCCCTGCCTTCATTCCCAGCCACCCCCATCTTCATTGGGTTTCTGTAGACTTTATGTGGCACAAATTTCAAACACATTTGGGGTTTGCTAGTACCTAGTGATTCACTTTAGTGGACTTATATTATCTTTTAAAATTTCTACAGCATTTCCTGAAAAGATTTACCCTTTAGGAAAGCATGCTGGATAGTTTTTATCACCTCCTATTTTTACTACCTCATATTTTTTTTGGGTGCTTTGTGATTTTATTCTTATTCATTTCTCTAATCTGCCTGCTACTGCTATCCATGTTGATAATGTATGAGCTTTAAAGTATTTTTTTTTTTTGAGTTTTGAACATTTCTTTTTTTTTTTAAATGTTTATTTTTTTGAGAGAGAGAGGTGGGGAGGGGCAGGGAGAGAGGGAGACACAGAATCTGAAACAGGCTCCAGGCTCTGAGCTGTCAGCACAGAGCCCGACACGGGGCTCAGACTCACGGACTGTGAGATCATGACCTGAGCTGAAGTCGGACACCCAACCAACTGAGCCACCCAGGTGCCCCTGAACATTTCTTAATGAACAAAAACCTACTTGGTTCCTATTGTCCTTTGGAGGAGATAAATACTTCTTATGTGTCAATTTTGTGTGTGTGTGTGTGTGTGTGTGTGTGTGTATGTCTTTCTTAAGGTGTTCAAAGGGTAACCTTGGTGACTCTGAGGTGGTGTATATACTTGGGGATTTTAATTGGGACAAAATCAACAGTATGGTGACAGTGAATGCAATTTTCATTTACTTACCCGAGAAGTCACTTTTTGTCTTTTTTTTTCTCGAATTGCCCTCTGGGCACTAAGAAAAATGACTTTTAAAATATTTTAGTGACATTCTTACAACGTGGCTTCACTATTCTCTTTAAGAACTGACTGTTTCCTTCTATGGTATCTACTTTAAATAAGAATATAATATTTCTCATAAGCAAGATTGCTCATTTCCAAGCTGACTAAAATAGGCATTTAATTTTTTATCCTTTCTTCACAAATACTAATATGTGAATTCTCCCAAGTCTTTTAATAAATGAAGAATAAATAGCAGAGGCAGATTGCTTCAGAACCTTATTACATGATAACTGGATGCTCTGATCAGTAAAATGGATCATAGTAGTTCAGAACTTATGATTTCCTGCTGCTGGTCATTATGAAACCTGACAGCAAAATAAGGGGCACATTTTGAATCTGTTGAATATTATTTTCACAGGATGAAGACAGACCCACCTACTGCAATTGACTTTGGAAATTATAACATAAAATGGTGAATGTATTAAGAGCAATAGTGACTTCTTTTCCTGTCTTGGCTTTATATTGACCAAGTTACTTTCTTCAATTAATGTCAGCACTTGGAGTCAATATGGGGAGTTTCGGTGCCAGTTTTAAATTATGCACCATGGGATAACCCACTTAACCTCTCTGTGACTCAATAATCAGGCTAGACTGAAGAATATCTAAGGTTCATTGTCGCTAAAATGTCTGTGAATTAATAACACCCAGGTTACATACATTTATCTCATGCTGATATTTACTTATCTTTTTTAACGTTTATTTGTTTTGAGGGAGAGTGAGTGTGAGTGCACACCAGCACAAGCAGGGTGGGGGCAGGGAGAGAGGAAGAGAGAGAATCCCAAGCAGGCACTAATCTCATGAACTGTGAAATCATGACCTGGGCCAAAATCAAGAGTCTGTTGCTTAACCGACTGAGCCAGCCAGGTGCCCCTCATCTATTCTTTTGTAATTATTTTTAACCTTATTTTGCTAGTAAGTTTCTAGAAGGCCTATACTCTTTATATATTCTTTTATCTTCTTCCACCCAAAGGTTTGCACAGAGGACTCAGTAAATGTTTTTGGGTAAAGATGATGATGATTCGGTTGAATAATAATGATAATGCATTAGGTTAACTGTGACCCATTCTTACTTGTGAAGACTTGGGTGTGGGAAGATACTGGTGAGATTGTTCTTGATTCCTGCCACTGTTCCTTTTTGGAGCAGATGCTGTTTCCACCCTCTCAAATCCACACAGCTTTAAACTGTACCACTAAAGGCTGATCATTGTTAACACCTGAGAGTATCCTGAAGATTTTTTTTCTGGTTGTAGCAGCACATTTGACCTGTGAGTAGAGTATATGGTTCCACAACCACCTTCATGTGAGGACAGAAGTGGTAGAACATACCCATAGCGTGGGATTTTATTGTGCTGGAGAACAACGTCCATTCAAATCCCTAATACCTTCTTGCCTTTTTTCTTTTTCTAAAACAAGAAGGCGTCTTTATTTCATGTCAACATTAAAATTAGAATACTAACTCACCATAGCTGAGATTTTCCTTATATCCTGTGCTTTTAGTCATTCTATAGTACTGAAACCAACCTTCAAGTTTATCAAACTCCTACCATCACTGTAGTTGGCTAAGGGATCTTATTACTTCTTACATGTATCAAAACTCATACTGAGCCATGAGTTTTGGGTTGCAAAAGAGAATTCATTTTCTGTACTTGTCTAAGTCTTTGTCCAAAAAACTGAACAAAAACAAGCACAAGTGTGATTCCTAACATCTTTCTTCATTCACTATCATTTTGTTGGCAAACCCACCAAATTGCAGTGTTTGAATTAACTTTCATTGAGTTGGTACACAGGGAATGATTAGGTTCCAATGGTTGATTTATTGTTCTGTTAGTATATATTAGCCTAAGTAGTTGGCCTGCATTTCCTCAGCTGGAATCATTAAGGCAAACATGGCCCTTAAACAGTGAGGGGGAGCAAGGTGAAGAAAATAGCAGTTTGAAAACAAGGAATGCTTCAGTTGTTGGAGACCTAAGATAAGGATCTTTGGGTAGTTTCTGGGTACCATGATGGCACAAAAACATGAGGAGTACGGCAGGCATAAAAATAAAATAGATGAGGTGCATATTAGATTCCCAACTAAAATAATGAATGAGTATATAAAGTGTAAAAGAGTGTTGGTAATATAAGAAGTAAGTTTGTTTACTTTGAGAAAAGACATGAATTTCTTGAGAAAAGAATATTATGTGAATTTTATTAAAAAAGAGTTTTCTTATCTTAGGAAATTACTGGCCTAAAATTCAAGTTGATTTAGTAATGAAAGATCAAATTGAGTTGTATATATTTGTTATTTTCCATTAGTAGCCTTATAAGTTTAATAATTTGGAAAAGGAAAAATAAACAAGATCAGTATTTTTTCCCATGTAGCTAATATAGGCGCTTCTTCACCCTTTTTCCCAATGACACTTATTTGCTATATTTTTATATAATTAATCCATAAGTTTATTTGAATTTAACATGTTAACTGTCAGCCCAGAGTCCAACTCCGTGCTCAATCTCATGATCCATGAGATCATGACCCGAACTGAAATCCAGAGCTGGACTCTTAACTGACTGAGCCACTCAGGTACCCCTCTTTCTTGATTTTTTAAATATAAGGTTATATTAAATAAACATGGACCTAGGCACTCCTTGAAATACATGTAAGCAGCTAGATTATAGATAAATACATAATTTTCTGTGCCTCACCTAAATATACATTATGATTTCCTCAAAAGAAGTTTGAATGTCAGATTGAAGTGCCATATCCTTCTGGTTGTATGGGGGTATTTATACTAAGCTAATATGTTGTTGTGTACCATTCACTCCACATCTCTTGACACCATCTCTTAGGTTCTCCCAAATGTTGAAATGCATGACCAACTACCATTAAAAATGCAATTAGAAGACAGATGCTATCCTAAAGTGCTAATAACCAAATTGGATTGAATCTTGTTACTACAGGATGTATGCGTATTAAATATTGACTTATATTGCATTGGGTTCATCATTCTTTTAGGACTTGAATACTCAAGACACAAACCACATTTAAACTTGATATTTTAAATGGTCATTAATCCATAGAGACAGTGAAGAAGATAAAACATTTACACAGAGTACAAATAATGGAAAACATAAAGGAAGACTACTTATGTGGGCATATGAGCTGCTCTCTGAGTCAAATGACCTAAGAAAAATGGAAACGTGGAAGAAAAGAAATATGAACTAAATGTTCATTGGGAACATTTGTCATATCATTTCTATTTGTGATCAATATAGTGGCAACTGATTAAAAGCTGCCCCTTTCAGTAGATCAGTTCATTTACCAAAGCAATAATCTTAACAGTAGTTAGGAACAAACAGCAGTCTTACCCTAATGGCTACAAAAATCAATTAAACATTTTTTAAATGTACTATAAGCTCTTTGAAAGTCTGATTGTGTAGCTGATTTCATTGTGCTCTGTTTACATAAATTCCTTTTTTTTTAGATATCTGTGGAACATTACGTTAGTCATCTATTAGAGGAAATGAACTCTGTTGGCATAAAAAACACTCAGGAAGCTTGAGTGTGGTATCTTTAGGACTACCCTGATGCAAGACCCAAATGTATATCTTACAGGGAAAACTCTTGCCATCAAAAAGTATTGAGATTGGTACTTGTTTCCATCTTTCTCAGAATGGACTTATGGGATATTACACCTGCATCAAGTGGGTATTACCTCATCCATATCTCTTGGTCTTAAGATATTGAACGTGGATTACTAGCTTCTTTCTTTTCATTAGCCGAAATGGGTAGCCTCTTTGTGGTATGTAATTTTCCTTGGTCCCTGTCTGTATTGATTCTGTTTCAGTTTTTGTGATCCTCCTTCTTCTCTTTCCTGGGATTCCTGGTGTCTTTATTCATTTAACAAATAATTAAAGAGTGGCTACTACATGTAAGGCACTGTTCTAGATTCCATGGAATCAGCAGTGAAAAAAAAAGTCCCTGTTCATGAACTTTACACTCTAGTAGAGGAGGATAGATATTAGACAAATAAATGTATTATATACCAGATATTGACAACTTCATGGTGAAAATAAAGTAGGTTAAAGACAAGACAACTTTATATAATTAGGGAAGGCCTCGCTGATGAGCTTGCATTTGAACAAAGCCTGAAAAAGGATGAGCATACGAGGCATCCCAAAATCTGAGAGAAGAATTTTCCATGCATAGCAGCAATAAGGCAAAATGCCTTCATGTTGAAACATGGTTGGAGTTTTCAAGGAAACTCCAGTAGTGAGCTAGGAGAATAGTAGATGAAGACAGAGAGATAGTGGGGTGGGGGGTTTAGAGGACAGATAGTGCAGGGTCTTGTAGTTCAGTAAGTTCTGAAGGAGATAGAAAATTATTGAAAGTTTTTGAGAAAGTCCTAGAAGCCCCTTTGTGCCCCCTTCCAGTCACTACTCCAGAGAAAACCTATTCTGACTTTTAATACCATAGATTACTTTGGCTTGCATTTTATAAAAATGGAATTGTGCAGTATTCTCCTTTGAGTATCTAGTGTATCATTCAAGTTACATTTGAGAGATTGGTCCATATTGTTGGATATAGTTGTAACTTACTCATTCTCATTGTTGTGCTGACTTTCATTGTAAAAATAGGATATAATTTATTTCTACATTTTTCTAATTGAGATTTGAATTGCCTTGGCTATCATGGGCAGTGTGGCTATGAACTTTTTTTTTTCTTTTTACTTTCTTTGAATGAGCACATGGATACATAGAATTGCTGGGTCAGAAGTTATATGTATATTCAACTTGAATAAATACTACCAAACATTTTTCCAAGATGATTGTTACTATTTATACTCCAATCAGTAGTGTTTGAGGGTGCTAGTTGTTCTGACAGTCCCGCCTTTGTGTAATCTACCACTTTCCTTTGTGTGTGTGCTCCATCTAGTGACTGGCTTCAAATCTTGAGAATGTGGCAAAAGTGATAGGACGTGACTTCAAAGATTGGGTTGTAAAAACTGAAATCTGTTTTGCTGGCACTCTTACCTTCTTGATTGCTTACTCTTATGAAGCTGTCTTGTGACCTATCGTATGGAGAGGCCTTATGACTGCAAACTAAGGAACTCAAGCTTCAGTAACAGCTAGGTAGGAAGTGAATGCTGGCAGCAACAGCTGGAATGAGCTTGGGACAGCTCCATCTTTAACGGACATTAGTTTAAGATGACTGCAGCCTTGGGGCACCTGGGTGGCTCTGTTGGTTAAGCGTCTGACTTTGGCTTAGGTCATGATCTTACAGCTCATGAGTTTGAGCCCCGGATCAGGCTCTGTGCTGACAACTCAGAGCCTGGAGCCTGCTTCGGATTCTGTGTCTCCCTTTCTCTCTGCCCCTCCCCTGCTCACACTCTGTCTGTCTGTCTGTTTGTCTCTCTCTCACAAATAAATAAACATTAAAAAAAAAATTAAGGTGACTGCAGCTTTGTGAGAGACTCAGAATCAGAAGACCCCAGTAAATACAAAGATTCTTGACCTGTGGGCAAAATAAGTGTATGTGAGATAAATAAATGTGATATAATAAATGTATGTTGTTTTATGCCATGAAGTTTTGGGGTAATTTATTACACAGCAATGAATAACTAATATATTGGCCATTTAGATATATTTGTTTCTAATATGTCTGTATACATCTTTTGTCCATTTTTCTGCTGAATTATATGCTTACTTATTTATTTGTTTGCATATTTATTTATTTGCAACTGTGCTTTAATAATTATGAATATTAATTCCTAGCATCTGTATTGCATATATCTTTTCCCACTTTTTAGCTTGCCTTCTTACTCTTTTAATGGCATTTTTTTGATGAATAGTGAATATGAATTTTAGTGTAGCCAATTTTATAAAATTTTACCCTTTATAATTAATGCTTTTTGTGTCCTGTTTAAGAAATTTCTTCCTATCTCAAGGTTATGAAGACCAATATTGGTCTATGTCTTCTTTTAAAATTGTGTTCTCCAGGGGCGCCTGGGTGGCGCAGTCGGTTAAGCATCCGACTTCAGCCAGGTCACGATCTCGTGGTCCGGGAGTTTGAGCCCCGCGTCAGGCTCTGGGCTGATGGCTCAGAGCCTGGAGCCTGTTTCCGATTCTGTGTGTCCCTCTCTCTCTGCCCCTCCCCCGTTCATGCTCTGTCTCTCTCTGTCCCAAAAATAAATAAACGTTGAAAAAAAAAATTAAAAAAAAATTGTGTTCTCCCTTTAACATTTAGATCTATAATCCATCTGAAATTAATTATATTTGTGGTATGAACTAGGTATCCAGATTTATTTTTATCATATGAATATCTAATTAATCCAAGTACATTTATTGAAAAGATCATCCTTTCTGCATTATAATACAATGTTACATTTGTTATAAATCATGTAACTCTGTATGTCCAACTCTTCTGTGTTAACTTGGTTAAGCTGAGAACTATGTTTCCAAGAATCTCCTTCTCTGAGTGGTTTTTCCATTAGTACTGGCTAATAGAGGAACTTGCACAAAATTTGGAAGGAGAAAATAAGGAAGTGGCCATTATTCTGAAGCTTTTCTTAGATATGTCCGTGGACAGACACAGAAGTACCGGTGGATTCTAGTTTTTCCTCATTCTTCCCCTCACCATGTCTAACTTTTCTTCCTGACTGCTCCCCTTGCTGGCCAACAGTAGCCCTAGGCTCCTATCAAATGCTTGGCAGTACACCCAGAGGAGTGATAGTATAAGGAGACGACAGTTTGCTGTAGACCTTACACTAGTTCCTTCTTAATGTCTATAGCTAGACAAGCTTGTTTTGTTCATTTGTTTTTTGCTTTGTTTTTAAAGTATACTTGCAAGTTTTGACTTTCCCAGTCTTGCTAATGCATCAAGAGGATTGGTTAGTGACTCCTTCCCTGACTCTCCAACTCCCCTGAGAACAGAAGGCATAAGCATTAGATGTAGGCAATGTGAGAAATCCTGTCCTGAGTGAAGGCTGACACAATGCGTGGGTCTGGTTCTGGTCTCTCTTGTCTGTAATTTTGGTAAGTTTTTCTATTCTTGCAACAATTATACACTAGCTTAATTATTATAGTTTTATAATGAATCCTGGTACCTGGCAATATAAGCCCACAGATTTGTTCTTCAAGATTGTTTTGGATATTTTTGGCCCTTCTTATTTACAGGTAAATTTTAGAGTCAGCTTGTCAATTTACACACACACACACACACACACACACACACACACACACAATATTACTGGAGTTTTTATTGTGATTCCTTTGAATCTTTAGATCAATTCAGAGAGAATTGGCACTTTCACAATAATGTATCTATGGACCCATGCATAATTTAAATAGAAATAAAATGAATTTTCTACAAACTCTTCTAGAGCATAGACAAAAGGAAACACTTCCCAAATTATTTTGTGAAGCTATGATAACACTAGTAACAAAATGAGTTAAAAGCTGGAGATTCTCATATTGGATAAAAATGATATCCAACAATATGTTGTTTGGTTTGGGTATCTTTTCAGCAATCTGATATCCAAAGTAGGGCTCCTTCCCTTGCTACAAGGAGGAGATGAAATGGAAAGTTCTGCTACTGACCCAGGTTGTTCTAATTCCTCAGAGTCACAAATTTCTTTACATCTCTTTGAGCAAGGTCTAGACATTTCCTTTTCCTCTGAGATAAAGCTTTGGACAGAAAAGCAGACATCACAGACCTTAGAGCTGTAGCTTCTAGATCTTGTAAGAGACGAGTAGACCTTATTTGGGCTCTTCTTTTGGAAAAGGGAAGAGTTATGAGAAGGTGGAGCCAAGGTTTCCATCTTAGCCATAGGAATTAGCTGATGCTAAGTGAAGCCATCAGGAGCCCTTGGGAGCTGCCCCAAGGACCCTGAGTCAGAATCTCCCATTCTGTGCTCCATGGACCTTTTACAGACTCTCTTATGTGGAGACTTAACTCTTCAGTGTTTCTTTACTTCTGTGAACCAGCAGGATAGGAAACAAATATTATCCTTCATCTTCTGGAATGTTTTAAATAGTAAGCCCTCTTTCCCCTTGAGGAAAGAACTGGTTATTTAATTGTTAATGATTTGGGCTTAAGGCTTAATATGTCATAAATGAATAATGTGAAGAAAATGAATAAGTTTTGAGAAGAGAGAGAAGGCTTCCCTTTGAAGGACACTGGGAAAGGCTGCAGAGGAAAGGATTACCTTGAAATTAAGAGGAAGTAAGAAAAGAGGGAGAAAGTGAGAGAGTTATTACAGGCATCTCAAAAAGCCAACAGGCTGGTCTTAGTGAAGTTTTCTGAAAGGAGAGAAGACCCAGGCGAATGTCCTGGCTAAGACACTTTGGGTGATTAAAAAGCTGTACCAAGTAGCTTGTTGTCTTGCCCATACTCAGTGCCTATGCCTTCTCCTCTGTCCTTGTCAGGTAACTCTAGCAGATCCTCTGTGCCCTATGCTCACTGTTCATCACTCTCTCCCTACCCCACCTCCCCAGGTCTTTATGTACTGTAAAGAAGCAGGCAGTCTGCCTGTTTCCTAACTGGGTTGTTGTGGGGAAGCACCCTTGGACCTGTTTTGGGAGAGTGATGAAATGAACAAACTGGATACTCTCTGACCTGAAAAAGTAGTAGGTGACAATCCTATCATCCTATAATTCTTCTTGTCCACTTGTTAAGAATTTTAAGCACTACATTAACTTTCCCACTAAAGAATTCCTATTCAGTTTTGAGGACTGAGCTCAAATGTGATCTCTCTCTCTCTCTCTCTTTTTTTTTTTTCCTTGAGAGAGAGAGAGAGCAAGCAGGGGAGAAGGAGAGAGAGAAAGAGGGGGAGAGAGAGAGAGAGACAGAGAGAATCTTAAGCAGAATACTTGCTCAGTGAGGAGTCCAATGTGGGGCTCCATCCCATGACCCTGGGATCATGACCTGAGCCAAAATCAAGAGTAGGATGCTCAACCGACTGAGCCACCAGGCACCCCAAATGTGCTCCCTTCTGAGAAGCCTTTCTCAATTCTCTCAGGCAGAATCCTTGGCTTCTCCCTTAGTGTTCCTATAGTCCTCACTTGTCTTCATTACAAACTTTGTCACATTATTTTTTAATTATTTGTAAATATTTGTCTATGTGCATCATCCTTAGGCCATCATCATATTCATATTTCTTATCCCCATAAATGATGGTTGACATATAACAGAGTCTTAAAAACTATCATGGAAGGAATCCATCCCACAGGCTACATAATTTGCAGATTCTAGTGTAAAATGAAATGTGGGGCCCTTGTTGAATAATATTAAGAAGTTCGAGATAGTCACCATATAGCATTAAACTAGGTGTGAGGCCCTTCTGAGTGTGGGGCCCTGTACCACTTCTCAGGTTGCCCACTCATGAAACTGGCCTTAAAGGGAAGTCACTCTTGGGTTCAGCAAGACCTGTAATGCGATATAAATTCTACCATATTTTATTTGGCCCAGATGATAGAACTGGTAGTACTCAATGGTATTTTAATTTGAAATTTTAGTCTTTATAGTAGAACATTATAAAGAATGGCTCTATGAAATTCATGTGTGTGTGTGTGTGTGTGTGAACATACTCATACAGGTTGACTATATGTGTATATATACTATATATATAGTATATATATGTATATATATATATAGGTTGACTATATGCGTGTATATATGTGTGTGTATATATATATATATATATAGGTTGACTATATGTGTATGTATTATATATATATATGTGTGTGTATATATACATATATATATATACATATATATGTATATATACACACACACACACACATATATATATATATATATATATATATATATATTTAGGTTTATTTATTTTGAGAGAGACAGAGACAGCATGAGTGGGGGAGGGGTAGAGAGAGAGAGAAAATCCCAAGCAGGCTCTGTGCTGGCAGCACAGAGCCTGATGCAGGGCTCAAACCCATGAAGCCATGAGATCATGACCTGAACTGAAACCAAGAGCCAGATGCTTAACTAACTGAGCCACCCAGGTACCCCAAGTTGACTATATTTTGAATGAAAATATAAATGTTGCATATGTTGTACTTGATTAATATATACTATGATGTCTTTATTCTGATTATTGGGAATTAGAATTAGAATAAAGAATGGTTAGGGCACCTGGGTAGCTCAGTTGGCTGAGCGTCTGACTTTGGCTCAGGTCATGATCTCATCGTTCGTGGGTTCGAACCCTGCGTCGGGCTCTGTACTGACAGCTCAGAGCCTGGAGCCTGCTTCAGATTCTGTGTCTCCCTCTCTCTCTCTTCCCCTCCCCACTTGTGCTCTCTCTCTGTCTCTCAAAATAAATAAATGTTTTTTTTTTAAATAATGGTTGTATTCTCTTTTCAGTTTCAGGAATTACCACCAGGACTTCATATTTATTGATAACTTCAACATTTATTGAATATATATTATGTGCTAGATAGTTGGCTCAATGTTAGAGATAACCATTGTAAACAAGACATGAACCATTCTTGAACAAAGATTGTGTCTAATGGAGAGCTAGACCTTAATATATAAAAGTATTCATTAAATTATAACTGCTACAATGCTCTGGTTTCTCTTCAAATCACATAAATTATAACTGCTACAAAAACTGACATGATTGTATAAAATGAGGTTCTGACTTTGGGGAATAAGAAAGACTTATAGGGAGACATATTTAAATGGAGTCCTCAGTTGAAAAGAGATGATGTAAGTACATCAGAACAGGAGAAGCAGCATAGAGCATGGAAAGAATCAGTAAAATAGAAATTGGAGGCAGGAAGGCCTGAGATTCACATTAAAGGAAGTAGCAGAAATAAAATGGGAATGAGAATCCTTGAGAAGAAGAAAGTAGTAGGTAAATTGTGCGAATGATAATCTGAAATAGGAAATTGGAGATGAGGTAGAATTTGGGAAAGCTGAGCAGACACAGACATTTAAAGGTTCTGTGAGAGGCCATAGGAGCAGAGGTTCATGGATATCAAAATCTCCCAGGAAGAAATTGCAGATATGGAGAGAAAGTTAAAACAAAGTTTGAAATAAGCATTACTGTTTACCACTGCTGTATTAATTTTCTGTAGCTGCTACATAAATTTATAATCTTACAGCTCTGGAGGTCAAAAATCTGAACTGGATCTCAACAGGGTGTTGGTAGGGCTGTTTCCTTCTGGAGGCTCTGGGGAAAAATCTGTTTCTTTGCCTTTGCCAGCTTCTAGAGGCTGCCCACATAGCTTTGCTCATGGCTCTGAGCCAGAGACGATATTACTCTGACCTCTGCTTCTATCATCTCGTTTCTTCTCTGACTCTCCTGTCTCCCTCTTTGGCTTATGAGGACGCTTATGTGATTACATTGGGCCCACCTAGATAATCCAGGACAGTCTCCCCATCTGAAGATCCATAACTTAATCACATCTGCAAAATCCCTTCTGTCATGAAAGGGTTCCAGGGATAAGGACATAGACATTTTTAGGGGGCCATTATTTTGCTTAGCACAATTTCTAAGCAGGATTTAGATGTTTATCTCTTTTCTTTTCTTTGATTTTTTTAATGTTTAATTATTTTTGAGAGAGAGTGCAAATGGGGAAGAGGCAGAGAGATGGGGGCAAGGATCTGGAGCGGGTTCCCTGCTGACAGCAGCGAGCCCAGTGTGGAACTAGAACTCATGAACTGTGAGACCATGACCTGAGCTGAAGTTGGATGCTCGGCTGACTGAGCCACCCAGGCACCCCAGATGTTTATCTCTTTTATTTTGTTTGTATTTGTTTGTTTGTTTGTTTATTTATTTATTTGTTTGTTTGTTTATTTATTTTAATGTTTATTTTCGAGAGAGAGAGAGACAGAGTGCGAATGGGGACAGGGAGAGAGAGGGAGACACAGAATCTAAAGCAAGCTCCAGGATTCTAGCTGTCAGCACAGAGCCCAACATGGAGTTTGAACCCTCGAACCATGAGATCATGACCTGAGCTGCAGTTGGATGCTCAACTGACTGAGCCACCCAGGCACCCTGATGTTTATCTCTTTTAAAGTAAAGTCAATTTGATTGATTTTCAAGGAGATTATTCCATTATCTCTCAAAAAGTAGAGCAAGCTTGAAATATAACACAAAGTATTCATTTAGGACAAGAAATAAGTACTTCCTTTCCTCTGGAGTAAGAAACCTAGGCCCATATCTTGGCTGTGCTATTTGTCTTCTGTATCACCCCAGAACATCATTAAACCTCTAAATTTCAGTTTCTTACCTCTGATAAGGAGAAGAAAATAGTAGAGTGTAGACCTAAAATTAAGGTTTAAAGTTAAGTGCTGCATGGACATCTGGTGAAGTTGGAAGGACCTCAAGTATCCTAAATACACGTTCTTCTCTCTATTCTGCTCCCAGAGATAAGGTCCCCTATCTAGCCAAGCATGCTTCCTTGTCAAATGTACCAAGTGCCAGCCATTCCTGCTTATCCTCGTGGATTTAGTTCCCTGCCATGTACAGGAGTATTCACACAAGCCCATTAGAACCACTCTTTGATACTACGAAGCCTAAACCCTGTAATCCCTCGTTCACTGTGTTTCTGATTGCAGCCCTCATGTGGCCCTCTATGACACATGGTACCTCCTTCCCTGAGCTGTGAGTATATGTGCCTAATCAAATGCTGTCACCTCATCTATCAAATGTTGAGTGTTGTGTATTTAGCCATCTCCATTACCTTGGGGCACCAAGGGGGTGAAAAAGGCAATTGAAACAAATATTTATCTCAGCATTTTAATGGAGTTGAATCAATCTTTCTTTTTCTTTCTCTCTTTCTCTCTCTTTCTTTCTTTTTCTTTCTTTCTCCTTCCTCCCTCCCTCCCTTCCTTCCTTCCTCTCTCTCTCTCTCTCTCTCTCTTTCTAATTATTTTTTTAAAGTTTATTTATTTTGAAGGAGAGAGTGTGAGCAGTGGAGGGGCACAGAGAGAAAGGGAGAGAGAATCCCAAGCAGGCTCCACGCTGTCAGTGCAGAGCCTGATTCGGGGCTTAAACTCCGGAACCGTGAGATCATGACCTGAACCAAAATCAAGAGTCGGAGGCTTAACTGACTAAGCCACCCAGTGGTCCCTATGGAGTTAAAACTTTTAAAAAGTATGTTAACTTCTTAGTAAGAACTTAGCAAAGTTCTGCTATATGGGACATCCTGACTAAGTGAAGCCACTATTATTATTGTGGCTAAAGTGTCATTGTTATTATGTTTTTAAATTCCCATTTGCTACACTTGGTATGAGTTGAAGTTATATATTTTTCTAGTTATCCATATTCTTGTTTTCTGAAGAAAGGAGACTAAGTTCCTTTAAAGACACCCCGCATGAGCAATTCTTGCCATATCCTAACCATGAGGAAATTATCCAGCAAAAATACTTTTTAGTATAGAGGAGGTAGAGAAATGATAAAGTTGTATTTGTCAGAGAAATGATAATGCTCACTTATTGTATACAAATAGGCTTTAGATGTGGCTGATGAGCTACGTACCCTTGATTTGTACAAAGAAAAAAAAGATGATTCCCAAGGTGTATGGTGAATTCGTCATAAAGAATGCAATGAAGTTTAGATTCAGCTGTAAATGAGAAGGGAAATTAAATGATTTTGTACTTGGGGTATATTTTTTGTCCTTCATTAATGAGCATCTGAAATATAGCATCATCATTTTCTCAGAAGGGGTCTATAGGCTGGTTTTAAATTTAAGTGCTGCTCATGGAGTGAAACTCAGAAAATGAATTTCAAAGGTGAAGAATTGATTAAACCCAAAAGGACATGACAAACATCAGGGGGAAATCTGTTACTAGGATGTTTATGAAAAACATTTTCTTAAGTGCCTGCTGCAATTGGCAAAGAAATTGTTCATGGGTATAGAATGCCCAGCAGAGCTTTCCAGAGTAGAAAATGAATAAGGAAAGATGCAGTTTCTGTTTGCAATTGTGTGCTGATCAGCACACGCTCTTTTATGTTCTGTTTCATTTGTGCAACAGCTCTTTGCAGAATATTCCCTCAAGCTTGCTGTGCTGCAAACCTGTTCCCTTACAGAACGCAGAGAACTCTCTCTTAAACCCGTAGCATGGAAAGCCTCTCTCCACTTTTCATTTCTTCCCTGCAGACCACATTTGATGCAAGCCACTTGTCAGGTGAGGTCATCTGCTGGGACCACCCTTTTGCATCTCCTTAGATGCAGAAATGTTTTGAGAAAATGGCAGATGTAAATCACACACATTGAGCAAAATCAGTTTTTTATGCAGTATATGTAGTTTGCTGTCTTTGCATATGAGATCAGGAAGCCGCTCTTCAGAAAAACTGTAGGTGTCCTGGGAAGAGAGCTGGCAAACACGTAAACAGGCTTTCTTTATTGCCCTTACAGCACTATTTTGCTATTTCTTTTGAACGCTGTTGACCTGAGAAAGTATGAGCTGAACTGTTAGGTTAAAAAGATTATCTTTCACAAGAAATGAGTATGAGTTAATGAATAAAGCAAATTAAAAAAAATAATGTTGACACAGCCCCAAACTCTCTCCTAAACTCTACACCTGTATATCCAACTGCCAACCAACTGCCAATTGATTATCTCCTCACAGCAAACTTACCTACCTCTCAAGCGGCAGAATTCTAAGATTTCTAAGAATATCTAAAACCAAACTCCTGCTCCTTCCCTTCTCTCAGTCTGCTTCTCTGGTTTCTCAGTGAAAGGCCCTATCACTCACATGGTTGTTGGAGCATGACTCATTGACTTCATTTTCATCAACTCCTTTCTGCCCCCTCCCTATTCCTTTCCCCTACACATATCCAAATAAATCATCAACTTTACCAATCTTTTTATTCTCTTCTCATTTTCCCACATCTATCTTCATCTATCCCCAGTTGTCCCTACCCTAGGCCAGGTCTCCGTCCACTCCCTTTTGGAATGTGGAATGACACAACTCTCTTGCAGCAGGAATCTTTTCCTTCTGTCTTGTTCCATCGCAATCCATTTTTCAAACTAAAGCAACAAGATGGTTCTAGAATTTGATTCTGATCATGCCCCTTTTTGATGTAAAAGCTTTTTATTGGTTTTTCATTGATCTACAACAAAGTCCAAACTCCTTAAGAGATTTTTATTTCCTATTTGCACTCTTTCTTCTTGCACATATCATGTTGAAACTGCCAATCCCGTATAAATGCAACTTTTTTCACTTCCTGAAATAAGTTCTTCCTTCTCTCATCTGTTTTCTCTGCATGGAACAATCTTTTCCTTTGGCTAGCCTGGATGATGCTATATATCTGTTTGTAATTTTTCCTGCCTCCTATTAGACCATTATGGGTTCCTCACGAAGCTCCCTGAAATTCCATTACAAGAGCACTAACATAATTTATTATGGTTGTTTAATTGTCCCATCAGTAGACCTTAAGCTCTAATAGGGTAGGCACAAAGTCTGTCTGGCTCACTAATACATCTTTAGCTCACCTATATACCCAAGTTATATATTCTGTGTTCAAGTGACACAGGATAGGCTTTTAGTAAATATTTGCTGGATGAGTTTCCATCTGTATGCCAGGCATAAAATTAGTTATTCACATACGTCGTCTTTAATGTTTATGTGATCTTTAATGCTTATGATAACTCTGTGAAAGAGGTTTTATGTTCATTGTACAGATCAGAAAGGTGAGGTTCAGAGAAGGACCGGGCTTGCCCAAGGTCACAGAATGGGATCATTGGAGGACTGAAATAAAAATTCAGTTTCCAGTTTTCTGCATAGAGTTACACATTAAGATTACATATTGCTTTTATGAATGCAGAGTACTAGTTGAGGATGGTAGAGAGGCTGATAAAGAGAAGGGAAAGTTTATTACAGGGGTCCAGTGAGAAAGTGGGGTGATCACAGTGGAGAATAAGAGGAAGAAGAAGCTCTGACATTCTCTTCTTTTGTTTCCCGAATGTGCAGAGTCTGCCCTTAATCTGGAAGGTAAGGGTCCTCTCTGTGTTAATGTGTTAGAGCAACTCCTCTCCTGCCTCCCTCCAACCTGCTGCATCTCAGTAAAGTCAGCTACTTTAAAAAAGAAGACAGATGAGACCAAGCTCCTAAACTGTCTACCAGATCTGATTCATGTGAACTTCCCCAAAGATTAATTACCTACTTTCTATTTCCTTGATACCATAATTCCATCTCTTTTTGGGCCAGCTGAGTAGAAACCATTTGATTTAATTTCTTACTGCCTTTGCCCCCATGGGTCCAAAAGTTGACTTAGGAAAATTGTATTAGAAGAGTTTATTTACTACCATACTATATAGGCCTACACAAAGTTTTACCCATAGAATGCTCCTTTTGTGTTGAAATATTGATAATTACCAGTGTACTACTTTGTGTTTGGCAAATATACCCCAAAATTTACTGCTTCAATTCTGTGCCACATGTAAGGCTCCAGGGAGGGCTTTAAACAGCACATTTCCTTACTTTTCATTTTGTAACACTGGGTTCTATTTTACGATGTTCCTAAATCTCTGCAAATTTAGTAGACAGAGAATGATTAAAAAGAGAATATTGTCAAAACTGAAGCTGCCTTTTAGTGATTTGACTCATCAAAAATGGAGAACAAAGCAATCTGAATGAAGAATTTTAGAATAAATCATCATTAACAATACATGACATGTTGTACACCAACTAAGTTCTGATGCACAATTAGTCACCTAATTAGGTTTAAAATTCATTTAAATAGATGGCTTCAATCCCTGGCCCACCCACTTATTTTTATTACTCCCATTTAAACACTGAATACAATTTAAAGCTCATATTGTAGAGCTCTGTGGCCTACACACATGCAAGCTAGATGAAAAGGCAAGTGACCTATTTGGATGATCAATGAATCAAGGTCTTTTGAGACCTACATTTTCTAGTAAGTTGCACATGCTTTGGACATCGTTCAATGGGAAAAGTGTCTTTCTATAGCATTTCTCAGACTATGGTTAATGTGAAGTATGTACCCTAATTGCTTTGCATGGTGATAGGATGAATCAGGAATAAATGGATGATACAGTCAAGAAAACCAGTTTTTGTGAAGGTGTGTTTATTCTTTCTGGATATCAGGGTACCATATAATAATTTCCCTATTTCATGGATGCTGAGATAGATACTTTTTCACTTTTTTTTTTATCATCCTTGAAATTGGGATGTATCTTACAATCAATGGTAGTGTCACATTTACTTTCCAGAGTTTTTCTTTTCTCAGTAGTACATAAAAAAATAATGGTGTGCCTTATAATCAATGGCATCTTAGATGCAATGAAATATGATGTATTGCTCTTCTGGCAACTTTAAGTGGAATTTATTTAAATTTGTGTTTGGCTGTATTCTATATCTGAATAAGCTGACTTACCAGATGCAAGATTTATTCTTTTATTCCTTTATTTTAGTACATATAATTAGCACTCTTTGAGTCACTAGGAAAATAAAGTAAGACACTTTTGCTGCTCTCTCCTAGCTTACAGCTAAGTAGGGGGAATAGATACACCAAATATTTTTGATGCAAAATATTGTGGGAGGTGCTATACTCGAGGTTAAATGCAAGGTTCAGTGTGGAGTAGTGGTAGCTCAGCATATTTTGTCCAATTAACCTCCTTCATACATTTATAATGAAATGTCCTGGTTATCAGTTCCCTCATTTGTGGTAAAGTGCATAGAGAGGGTTTTTTGTTTTCTGTTTTTTTGTGTTTTTTTTTTTGAGAGAGAGAGAAAGAGAGCATGAGCAAGAGAGAGGAGCAGAGGGAGAGAGAGAGCGATCTTAAGCATGCTCTGAACAGGGGGCTCTATGCCATCACCCTGGGATGAAATCAAGAATTGGGTGCTTAACCGCCTGGGCCACCCAGGTACCCGAGAGGTTTTTTTTAAGGGTTCACTGACTTGACAGGAGTCTCAGATTTGGGCTATCATGGGCTATATTTATTAACAATGCAGATTCCTATGGCCTTTCCATGATATTCTGATTCAGTGGGGTGTGTGTGTGTGTGCTTGTGTATGCATACATATTTGTGTTTCTAATAATCTTCCCCATACCCCCCTGGTGATTGTAATGTTTAAGATGGTCTTTAGCACACTTTGGAAGACACTGAACTGGACAGAGAATTCTAACACTGGGGCCAGTTATAATAATAAAAATTCATATAACATGTCACTTGCTTGTTATTTGTTTAAATATCCAAAATCTGATACATTTAAATGGGATATTCAAGTGACAGTAAGAATTGTGCAACAATGAATGCCCATACCAAACAGAGGATTTATCTTACTTGCTTACAATGGTTTTATTTGGCAACCGGGAGAATAATTAATTTTTAAAAAGTGTCTGAAAGTACTTTAAGTGCTTAAACCAGTGTTTAGTCAGCTTCTTTCTGCTTTTCTGAAATAATGGTAATCTTGAAGGGAGACACCAGCAGATGGATCTAATATTTGGGGGTAAGGAGAGAAAGAAACAAAGGGAAGGTGTTATAGGTAGGACTGGAGCCATACAGTTTTATGCCTTTCTCATTTGTCACATGCCAACCCACTGCTATGGCCGTTATAGAAATTGCCAATGCAATGTGAGCCAGATTGCAATGAGAGGCATCTTGGATAACGGGAGAAATCCACTAACCAGCTCAGGCTCTTGAGATGAGCAGGTGCCTGTTAATTTCAATGGCTGGGCTAGCCAGTGAATTTCACTTACTTTAGTTGGGAATATTTTGTTTTCATCTGCTGCCAGGATTCAACAGTTGCACCTTATGTAGATACAGAAGAGCCAAGGTATACTTTTGACCTCTGTAAGTTTATTATTCACTTGGGTAGTAGTGAAAACCTTTTATACTAACTTCAAGGTTATGGATGGGATGTGGAGAATTTGACTCATTTAAGGTGTTTGTTGAATATTTTATCTGAATATATAAAATGACCGTCACTGATCATTTGCTTTTATGTCCTGGGTTAGGCACCATAAAAACAAACAACAAAAAATATACCATGGACAACAGCCAACTGTAGTTAACTGCTTATATTCATTGACTGGTTAAATGAACAAGATTCAAGGATGCCTCTTTGATTATCCTGCAAACACTAAACACCTACTTAATTGAGTACATGATTTTTTTTTATTAAGGACTCTCAGCTGATGAGTTATATACAACAACCAGGGAAGCTTATTCTGTCCTCAGAAAGACTCTAGAGATGTGTGTCTCAAGGATAGACTGGGCTCTGCATTGCTAGGGTCAGTCAATGAATACATGGCTAAATGCTCTTCAGTGTTTTGTATGTTTCCACCCAGGGGAACTGTTGTGAAATGTGCAAAGAAATGCCAAGGAGTTTTCTCATGCTCATTCATTGACTGCTTGCACCCATTGACTGCTTCCCCCCTACATCTAATACTAATTGTCCAATAATCTCCAGATTACTCAGACTCTTCTAACAGTAGATGTATTTTATAAATGATAGTTTTGAGTTCTTTTGTCATTTGCTTATTATCAAGCTATTTTTGTTTGAATGGGTATTTGGTCTTTTCCAACTAGTGTCATCCCAGGTTGGTTAATTTCACTCACTGCAGTGACTCGGGAATTTTAATCTCTTGGGAAATCCTGTAATATTTCTATCAGGATCATTTAAGAAGTTTCATGATGGCCCATTATTACTTAAGTGATTTGTGAGAAAGTTTGCAGGCTTCCTGGGATAGTTAGGTGCTTTGGGGCAACTTGGGCTATTACCAAAAATGAATAAAGGTATTTAGGGATTTCCTTAAGTTCAAAGGTACTTACACTTTCTCTACATATCTGAGATTTCTTTCTAAGTCTCTAAATTTCATTCTGCTTTTTATCTAGATACAGTATAATTTTGTACTTAGATCTAATGTAACTGCAGAGAAGTACCATGCACAAGGGCTTTCGATGATAGAGGACATTTTTTTCATTGACTGATAACTTGTTTTTGTGAAGTTTTCATTAATTCATTGACAAGTCAACAGGCTCAATCACTGAACTGATGAACAAAGTTCCCTTAGACAAATAATCATTTTCTTTGAATTAAAGTCTCAGAGTTTGCAACTCCTATTTTCTGCTAAGAAATTTACATCACTTAAATTCTACTACACTGATAAATATAATCAATCAACAGAGAACATGCTCTGAGGAATTAATTGTTGTCAGTTGATGTATTTAATGGGACATCACACTTCATTAACTTAGCTAACTCATTAAGCCTAATCAGACATGTAAGAGAAAAAGTTAATGATCAAAGTTAAAAAATAAAGTCTGGACTCTAGAGAGTCTTCATTTGCAGTAAAGAACTGTGTGTTCCACAGAAATGGATTGTTTATCCAGAAGATTTCTTTTGCATGGCATGATTCTGTGCCAAGGAATCATAGAGTATTATTTTTATTTGGGATTTGTAATGCAATGCACTATTAGGCAGAATAAAAAAGAAACCACTATGTTTTATACTAATGGTTCATGTCTTATATAATTATTATAGTGGAGCTGCCTATGATTTAGCAAGACAACTTGAAATGTTAAAACCCATGGAAGGCTGTAAATTTCTGTGGATGCAGAGATGTTGAATTAATGTGCACTTCCAAGTCACGAGGGTTGCACATCTTTTTGCTTTTTCATATTCTTTTCACTTAACGCCATTTTGGTCTCATTGTCCCATTTTCCTTGATCTTTTTGGCATCTTTGAACTTAAGAGAAACTGGCTGTAGTGCAGCCCATTGAGGCTGAGCTTTCCCCAGGATGGGGCAGGAGGAAGGGGGCACACACCAGCAAAGGCTGACTGTTCATTTCCCTTGCCTTGCTTCCATGGCCAGGCTGGCATGTCTGTTTGTGGCAGAACAGCCACAATATGGTGCTACTGTTCTGTTAGCTCTGTCTTGATGCTTTTTCACATGTCTGAACCCCATTATTTCCTAATGGGTTTTTTCATGCACCTTAATTTGGGAGGCAGCAATTTTGCCTCCACTAAGTTCATATGACTGACTCTCTGGTATTTGCAGCATAGCACCCAGTTAAGAAAACCCTACTCGGCTCTTCTGGGATATTGTATTTCCTGTTTTGTTTTTTTTTTTTTCCTAAACCACATCTGGGAAGGAAAATTATTTTATTTTATTTTTTAATTCTTTTTAAGTTTATTCATTTTTGAGAGAGAGAGGGAGAGAGAGAGAGAGAGAGAGAGAGAATGAATGTGAGCATGGGGGGAGCAGAGAGAGAGAGGGAGACACAGAACCTGAAGGAGGCTCCAGGCTCTGAGCTGTCAGCACAAAGCCTGACGTGGGGCTTGAACTCACGAACCTGTGAGATAATGACCTGAGCTGAAGTCAGATGCTTAATGGACTGAGCCACCCAGGCGCCCAGGAAAACTATTTTAAATAAAGTGGGGTCAATAGATATCATTGGTTGTGTTTAGCTTTTTCGTGGATTCACATCAGACACTATATGAAAGGGCTGGAAGGGGTCTTAGGGAATCTCTAGTTTAACAGCCTCATCATCTAGATGGGGAAATGAAGGGCAGGGAGGTAAAGTGGTTTGTTGTAGATCTCACAACTAAATAGTCTAAGAGACAGAATAGGATATCTGATTCTTTTAGTGTGGAACTTCTCTTATTATTCCATACTGACTCTTGATGATAAAGCTTTCATTTACTGAGTACAACAGACATTTGCAATATCACATTAGAGAAAGCCATGTCTAGACAGCTCTCTCAAAGTCTAATGGTATGGTTAATTTGGTGTTTCCTATTATTTCACAAAAAATAATTTAGGTAAAAAATATTTAATTTATTAAAAAATTGTTTTTAACTTTTTCATTCCATTTTGAGAGACAGAGAGACAGAATATGAGTGAGGGATGGGCAGAGAGAGAAGGAGACGTTGAATCCCAAGCAGTTTCCAGACTCTGAGCTGTCAGCATAGAGCCTGATATGGGCCTTGAACCCATGAACCGTGAGATCATGACTTGAACTGATGTCAGACACTCAACTGACTGAAACCAGGTGCCACAAAAATATTTAATTTATTTTACAGTGTATTTGATTATTAAGATGATAGAAAAGACCTATTTTCTCTAGCAGGGCTGGTATTATTTTTTATCGTAAATTTATTGAGCACCTATTATGAACAGAGTACTTTAATAAGTGCAAGGGAGATAAAAATGATGAGCTGGACACGAACCCTGCCATCCCAGGACTTATAGCTCATGTTAATCTTTGCGACCCAGTATGCTTCAGGGCGATTGGAATAGTCTCTAAATCTCTATTATCTAGACTCTAAATTGTAAGCATAGAAAAAGGGTTGACAATATATTTAAATGGAATTCTATAAACTGCATGCATATTTACATATCCTCAATTTTCTGCTGATATGGGGCAGTCTTTTCTCCTTAGAGAAACAGCATGTACTTTCCTATGGCCATCTTGAAGTATTTGACATTTTCAATGAATCTTTCCGCAGTTTTCACATTGAATTTTCTTATCTCTCATGCATTTTTCCTTCTATTGGTTTTGATAGTTTCCATATTTCACTCTCCAAGTTCTTTGACATATCAATTTCTTTCTCTTCCTGGGTTATACAAGGCTCTTGTTTAGTTGAAGATTTTATCTCTTCACTGTACAAATTTCTTAGCTTTCGAAAGCAGACTTTCTGACTGCTATGCCTTTGAGAATTTGGGTGATATCTTTTACAGTTTTGCAGATTTCAATTGTATTTCAAGTTATTTTGTCTGTTTATAGTGTAGATGTAGCTGTTAAGTGTTTTTACAGTCATTGAATGCTTATATTTGGTACAGTGTCACTGATTTCTAGTAAATATCTTAGCCCTATTTCTTACCCTTAAATAAAACATATTTCACTGCTCACCTTTTGTTAATTTTGTTGTCAAAATTCCATGGTGATGTAGGTATAAAGATTTTGTATAAACTGAAAGTGTTTCTCTGTCATCTCACTCAGCCAAGGGCTAAGTGCTGTTTTACAATGCATCATATCAATCCTCTCATTGTATTTCAGAGGTTGAAGCCAAATATCTATATTGCTGGTCTGCTGATTCTTATTTTATTATCTATCTGCCCAGAAATATGCCTATCTAGCTGGCTATCTATCTATGACATAATTCCAGCAAAAGGAGACAGGCTTACAAGAGTTTATTTTGAAAATAATTCAAAAAAGGAAAATTGTAAAGAAAAATATAAAAACAATCTATATTGACTGCAGCTACCCTCAGAATTCATATCTGTGAATATTTTACTTATTTTGTTATATTTTCTTCCCCTTCATGTTAAGGAAATAAATTACTAGGACTAATGTTCTGTTAAACCATTACCATCAGTCTAGTTCCCTCCTGATCTGAGAAATAGCCACTATCATGAGTTTGGTATACCCATTCCTTATTATTATTATTTTTTTTCTTTTAAAAAGTCGTTCTGGAGCAATTGGACATCCATAAGCAAAAAAATGAACCTTGACCTAAACCTTTATATAAAGTTTATACAAAAATTACCTCAAAATGGATGATGGACTTAAATGCAAGATGTGAAACTGTAAACCTTTCAGATAAAAATAGGATGAAGTCTTTGGGTTCTAGGGCTAAGCAAAGAGTTCTTATAACTGATGGCAAAGGCATAATCCATGGATGTAAGAATTGATAAACTGGACCTCATCAAAATTTAAAAATCTGCTTTCCAAAAGAGGCTGTAATGAGGATGGAATGACAAGGTATCAACCAGGAAAAATGTTTCTATCCATATCTGAAATAGGACTAGTATCTAGAACATATAAAGAATTGTTCAAACTCAACAGTAAAGTAACAAACAATCCAATTAGAAAAATTGGCAAAAGACGTGAACAGATATTGCAATGAAGAGCATATACAGATGACAAATAAACATGTGAAAAGGTTTCAACATCATCAGTTTTTAGGGAAACACAAATTAAAGTTACAAGAAGTCCCTACATATCTCTTAGAATGGCTAAAATAAAAACCAGTAACAACACTAAATGCTATAAAGAATTCAGAGAAACTTGATCCCTCATCCATTGTTGGTGGGAATATAAAATGGTTCAGCCATGCTGGGTAACAGTTTGGCAATTTATTACAAATTAAACATGCAACTATCACATAACCCAGCAATCGTACCATTGAGCACTTATCCCAGAGGAATTAAAACTTTTATACAATAATCTGATGAGATTATTCATGGAAACTTTATTTATAGTAACCTCAAATTAGGACAAACAGATATCCTTTAGCAGATGAATGATTAAAAGAACGGTGGTACATCTATGCCACAGTAATAAAAAGAAAGTTAGTATTGATATATACTATAACTTGGATGGATCTTGAGGGCATTGTGTTGAGCAAAAAAGCCAATCCCAAAAGGTTACATTCTCTGTGATTCCCTTTATATAACATCCTCAAATGACAAAATGATAGAAACAGAGAACAGATTAGTGGTTGCCAAGTGATAAGAATGAGAGAGTGGGGATGTGTGGAGATGAAGGAATAACATGAGGGATCATTGTGGCGGTGGAATTGCTCTGTATCTTTGTTTTGTCAGTGGTAATGCCTTAGTGATGTCCTAGAGTTTTATAAGATGCTACTGCTGGAGGAAACTGAGGAAAAGGTATGTGGAGTCTCTGTATTCTTTCTTATAATTGTACAAGAATCTAAAACTGTCTCAAATTAAAGAAAAAAATAAGTAAGAAATGAATCTTTTGAGTTTCTTGAACAAAGTCTGTTAGGATATTGATTAGAATTGTATTGAATCTATATATCAATTTAAGGAAAATTGACATCTTTATGACAGTATTTTTCTTTTTTTTTTTTTTTTTTTTTAAAATTTTTTTTTTTTCAACGTTTATTTATTTTTGGGACAGAGAGAGACAGAGCATGAACGGGGGAAGGGCAGAGAGAGAGGGAGACACAGAATCGGAAACAGGCTCCAGGCTCTGAGCCATCCATCAGCCCAGAGCCCGACGCGGGGCTCGAACTCCCGGACCGCGAGATCGTGACCTGGCTGAAGTCGGACACTTAACCGACTGCGCCACCCAGGCGCCCCGACAGTATTTTTCATAATGGTATGCCTATCCTTTTATTTAGATCCTCATTAATATTTTTTCAATACACTTTAAATTTTTTTCTATAAAAAATAGAACTTTCATTAGATTTATTCCTTAGCACCTCATTCTCATTATAACTTTGCTATTGTAAATGCTAGTAGGAATAGAATTTTATAAAACATTTTGCATTCTATTTACTAGACATTAGGCCACTATAAAAAGTCAATTGTATTTCTACATCCAGTAAACTTTCTAAATTCTTATTAATTCTCAAAGCTTATCTGTCATTCTTTTATTTTTCTCAGTACACATTTATATTATGAGCAAAAACACACCCCCTCTTAGACTTTTCTGATGCCTTGGAACACATCTTGCTAACAGATGCACAAAATAAATGGAGATGAAGCACAGATGCTCAAAGACACAATTCAAAGCTGGCAGTTTGATGCTGAGATCCTGCGTGTAGCTTGGGGAAGAGGTATGGTGATGCCACTCTGCTGCTGGATGTGCACACTGCAAAACAAGCACTGAACCCTGGGGTGCTTGGGTGGCTAAGTCAGTTAAGTGTCCCACTCTTGATTTCGGCTCAGGTCATGATCTTACAGTTTGTGGGTTCGAGCCCTGCATCTGGCTCTGCAGTGTGGAGCCTGCTAGAGATTATCTCTCTCTTTCTCCCTCTGTCTCTCTCTCTTTCTCAAAATAGATAAATAAACTTAAAAAAATCCACTGAACGCTATTATCACTTTTTGCTTTTTTTTCATAAAAGAAAAAATCTTCAGATTTCTTAACCTTAGTGAAAACAGGTACTAATGTTAAGTCTTTCATAAAAGCAGAGTGGTGTAACACCAATTTTTGAAGAGGAGACTACCTACATGTCTTCTTTCTTTCTTTCTTTCTTTCTTTCTTTCTTTCTTTCTTTCTTTCTTTCTTTCTTTCTTCCCTTCCCTCCCCTCCCCTCCCCTCCCCTCCCCTCCCCTCCCCTCCCCTCCCCTCCCCTCCCCTCCCTTCCCTTCCCCTCCCCTCCCCTCCCCTCCCCTCCCTTCCCTTCCCTTTCCCTCTCTCCCTCCCTTCCTCCTTTTCCCTTCCTTCCTTCCTTCCTTCCTTCCTTCCTTCCTTCCTTCCTTCCTTCCTTCCCTCCCTTCCTTGCCTTCCTTCCCTTTCTTCCTTGCCTTCCTTTCTTCTTTCCCTGAATGCACTAGCTAGAATGTCCATTAAAATATTGAATGGAAGTGGTGAGAGCAGACATTTTTGTCTTGATTATTTTAAGAGGAATCACGTTAATGTTTTTATTGCATCTTTTTCTCTTTATTTCTGATGCATCTGTATTATTTTAGCCCTTCAAAGCTTTTTAGTTTTCTTATTCTTTGTCTAACTTCTGACTGTTCTGTTTGTTAGAATTCCCATTGGATTTTGAATTATTTAGTAGTAGGTTTTAATTTACAAGTTATTTAGTAGTATATTTAAAATCTGTACAAAATTTTAGCCTTTTCTTTTGATTTTGATTTCCAACTGAAACTATTGTAAAAATGTGATCTACATAATCCAGCTCTTTAATATTTGTTTTATGACCAAATGCATGGTTAAATTTTATAAATAATCCACAGGCAATTGAACAGAATTTGTACTAACTAGTTGTTGGGGATGGAGTTGTGGCTCTCAAGGCTTGCTACTCATTTTTCCTAAGATTTATACCATGAATTATCTTTGTCTGTCTCCAATATTGGATCTCTTTTCTCCTAGATCCAATTTCTTCCCTGTTTTTGGATTGATTCTCTTATTTTGATGGTACACATCTTCCAAGAGCTTTCAGAGAAACAGTGTGAATCTGAATATACTGTTATTTTGTGCCCACACTTGTTTGCCCATAGAATTATAGGTAATAAATAGTTAACCCTCATAATTGCAAAATCCCTGCTCTAATGTCATCTAGCTTCCAGTGTTGTGGTTAAAGAATTGTGATTCCTATTTTTCTGTTGTATGGCATGCTTTTATCCCCCTTTCTGAAAACTTTTAGAATTTTTTCTCTTTATTTCCATGGTTCTCAAATTTTATGATTGGGGGCCTGAAAGAATTATTTTATTTCCTTTTGTTCATTGTGTGGACTCCTTAATGGCCCTTTTATTTTGGAAACACATGTTCTTTAGCTGTATGGAATTTTCTTGTATTATTTCCTTTTACTTTTTACTCCTCCATTTACCTTTTTCTCGTCTTCTACAACACTAATTATTTGGATTAGAGACCTTTTGGCTTCATCCTTTTCTTTCTTTCTTTCTTTCTTTCTTTCTTTCTTTCTTTCTTTCTTTCTTTTTGCCATCTCTTACTATCTTTTTTTCTGCATTCTGTTAAATTGTCTCAATCTTATTGCCCAAGTTTGTGATTAAATTTTTAATTTGGGATAATTTTTTTTTTGAGGTAAAGAAAGAGAGAGAGAGAGAGAGCACAGAGGAGAGGCAGAGGGAGAGGGAGTTAAGAGACTCTTAAGCAGGCTCCATACCTAGTGCAGAGCCTGACACAGGGCTTGATCTCTGACTGTGAGATCATGACCTGAACTGAAATCAAGAGTCAGAAACTTAACTGACTGAGCCATCCAGGAGCCTCTGGGCTAAAATATTTTTATATTATATATGGGCATATATGTATTTATATGTGTGTATATGTATCTTATATATATGTTTAATTTCCAAGAACCCTTTCTGTTTATTTTTTCCAAATAGTTTTTGTCTAGAATACTATTGTGCCAAACTTTATTCGGTTCTTGTTTCTTTATTCAACAGTCTTTTTCTTTGCTGTTTTCATTTATAGATTAACAGTTTTTTAAAAAAAGTTTTTGCTATTGCTGCATACACTGCTCTTATTTACTTTAAGTTCCTTTAGAAAACGTTTGCTTATTTTGGTTTCTCTTTTTTCCTGAAGGAGGATCTCCTCAACTGCTTGGTGACCTTTTGTCATCCATCCGTACTTAATAAGGCAGATTCTCTCAACCTTGTCGCAGCTGTGTGTGTACAGCGTGGTGGTGTAGGCTTTGTTGGGCTATGGGGTGAGGACCTTGACATTTTATGGCAGGATACTTATGAATAGGCCGATAGGTCTCTTCCTACCCCCACCCGCTTAATCTCTAGTCTCTCCAGAGGATCTTTTAATCACTCACTGGCAGTGTGGAAATGGATGGCCAGAAGCCCAGCTGGTATAGCTCTGAGGACTAACAATGTAAATGACCTGAGCATCTCATTATTTGGTTTGTGGAGTTTCATATTTATCCCTTGGTTTTCAGTACAGTGACTCATTTCTTCCGTCAATTATGCCTAGTGTCCATTTTAGCCAGATTCTCTCTGGTGAAATTTTTCCAGAGAGTATACCATCTGTCTTCTGCTGGAGAGTACGGTTGGAATGGAATTGGGTTGTTCCTTCACTCTTTACGATGAGAGAGGAAAATATCAGGGCTGTTGCTTTTTATATAGATGTTCAACCCACTCCTTTTTTAAGTCTCAGGTCAAAACCTGCCTTCAGAGGCATGAAACACTCCATTTCCTGGGACTCCCTAAGGTTCTGTGAAGTGAATTGACTTGCCTCATGCTGGTATCTCTCCCTCTTTCCATCATATGGTGGTCTTAAATTTTGGTGAAGTCAAATGTATGTGTCTCTTTCTTTAAAGTATATGCTTTAAGTGTCTCATATAAGGCAGGTTCCCTATTTTCACATGGCAGAGATAATTTCCTTTATTTTCTTCTAATAGTTTTGCATTTTTAATTCAATTTTATCTTTAATTTAGGTCTTTAATCCATATGGAAATTTGTGGTATAAAATAGAAATTTTTTTTTTAATAATGTGGAAATCCAGTTGTCCTAAGACAATTTGCTTGATAGCCCTTTTTCCGCTATTCATTTGCAATGCCATCTATCATTACAGGATTCCATCTATACATGGGTCTGTTGTTGTACTCCTTATTCAGTTCCTTTTTTTTAAATGTTCATTTATTCTTGAGAGAGAGAGAGGCAGAAAGAGCATGAGGAGGGGAAGGGCAGAGAGACAGACACACACAGAATCTGAAGCAGGCTCTAGGCTCTGAGCTGTCAGAACAGAGCCCCATGTGGGGCTCAAACCCATGAACCATGATGAGATCATGACCTGAGCCAAAGTCAGATGCTTAACTGACTGAACCACCCAGCTGCCCCTGTTCAGTTCCTTTGAGATATTTTTTCTTCCTAAGAAAAATTTAAACCATCATGTTTTAAATTAATGTAGCTTTGAAATATGTTGTTAATTTATGAGGACTAGTTCTTTACCCTAATTATTCTTTATTAAATTTTCTTAATTTTTTATGTACCTTTAATATTCCATATGAAGTTCAGAATTGTTTTTTGAATTCAACACCTACTCTCTCCTATAGTTCCCACAAAAAACAGGGATTTTGATGAATTGTGGTGAATTAACAGATTATTTTGTAAATAGCTTGTATTTTTCCAAGATTGAATTCATTAACATGGTATGTTTTTCAATTTATTCAGGTCTTCTCTGTCTCTAATACAATTTTATTATTTTATAATTACAAAGAATAACTAATAAAATTATAATGACTATAATATTTTTTAAAGTTTATTTATTTATTTATTTTGAGAGAGAGAGAGAGAACTGGAGGGGAGAGAGAGAGAGAGAGAGAGAGAGAGAGAGAGAGAGAGAGAGAGAAAGAATCCCAAGCAGGCTCCATGCTGTCAATGCAGAGCCTGATATAGGGCTCAAACTTACAAACTGTGAGATCATGACCAGAGCTGAAACCAAAGGTCAGATCCTTAACTAACTGATTGAGCTACCCAGGCACCTTGACATAATGACTGTAATTTTTGAATAATATGTTGCCATGCTATGATTTAATCCTAAGATCTTAAATACTTTGTTGTATTTGTTTTGAAGTATGTCATAGTTTTTGATGCAGGATAAATGGCATTTTTCTCCTATTATGTATTCTCTTTGTTTCTGTTTTTTTTCAGTGATGTGTCCCTAGCCTACAGTAGTGCCTCACATATTGTATATTGCCAACAAATATTTGTTTATTTCATGAATAAATATTTGGGTATTCTCAATTTAAAGTAAAAGTAGTGGTCCCTCCTCTCTTTTGATTCTTGTTTTCTCTAAATTCTATTTTTTTCTGGTATTGATATTTCTTTCTTTACTTAAAAAATTTTTAATGTTTATTTAATTTTGAGAGAGAGAGAAAGACAGAGTCTGAGCAGGGGAGAGGCAGAGAGAGAGAGAGAGGGGGACACAGAATCTGAAACAGGATCCAGGCTCTGAGCTGTCAGCACAGAGCTCGTTGTGGGGGTCAAACTCGTGAACCGAGATCATGACCTGAGCCAAAGTCAGATGCTGAACTGACTGAGCCACCCAGGCACCCCTGGTATTAATATTTCTAATCAACTTTTTTTTCATTGTTTGGTTACTATACTTTTTTCCTGTCTTTAGTTGTAGGAACTTTTTCTTTATTCTGATTGGAATGGAAAGCCAGAAGAGGAATATAAGCATGACTTATGTGTATATGGGAGGGCTGGGGAGAATGGATTGGACAACAGTAGAAAGAGGGCAATCCTTTGGAACCATTGTAATCCAGACAAGAAATGATGGTAGCTTGAACCCGAGTGGAAGCAGTGAAGGTGGAGAAAAGTGATCTGGATATAGTTCGGGTATATTCTAGAGATAGTTGAAAATAGAGCTAACAGAATTGGCTGTGGGCTTTCAGAGAAAGAAGTCAAGGACAGCTCAAAAGTTTTGGCCTGAGCAACAGGAACAGTAGAGTTGCCGATGATTGACTTGGGAAAGACTGGCAGAGGAAGCAGTTTGGTTTTGGAAAAGAGTGTGGTTTAAACATACTGAATATAGGATGTGTATTAGACATCCATTAGGATCTAGAATTTAAGAAATGCATTTGGCTGGACATAGAAGTCTGTGTCTTTAATATTGAGGTGAGATTAAAGCTGTGAGACTGGATGAGATCCCCAAGGGAATGAATTAGACAGGGAAGAGGATCCAGGTTTCCAGGGTCTGACTCACATACAGGTGGGAAATCCTTTAAAGAAACAGAATACAAAATTAGCTACAATAGTAAACATTCTTTAGAATAAAAAACAGATTACACATTTTTTTAAAAAGTTAACTTTTTTTTTATTAGGAATTCACGCCTTTTTTCCTACATTTTTTGGTTGTCTACTCTTTTTTTTATATGAAAATTTTTAAAAAAAATTTTTTTTCAACGTTTATTTATTTTTGGGACAGAGAGAGACAGAGCATGAACGGGGGAGGGGCAGAGAGAGAGGGAGACACAGAATCGGAAACAGGCTCCAGGCTCCGAGCCATCAGCCCAGAGCCTGATGCGAGGCTCGAACTCACGGACCGTGAGATCGTGACCTGGCTGAAGTTGGACGCTTAACCGACTGCGCCACCCAGGCGCCCCAATTGTCAAATTGGTTTCTGTACAACACCCAGTGCTCATCCCAACAGGTGCCCTCCTCAATGCCCATTAAAACCATTTCGTATGGCCGTAATTTAAAAACGTTTCCATAGAAAATAGAAATGGCTTACCAAAATTTGCTTTTGATTGCCTAACACACAAGACTTTATTCAAACATACTGAAATATTGATATAGGTTATACCCTACAAACACGATAAATCTAATATGTGTGATTGCATATTATTCCCATAAAAAAGAAAAATAGTATATTTATCATTGGCATGCTTCACTACTGAATGCTTCCCTGCAGTGAACAGGAGAGAACTTTTATTTTGATTAGGTATTAATTTTAAATGTCCCAGGAATTTTCCATGGACTAGTTTCTGGATCCACATGTTTTAAACCTTGTTTCTCTTCCATAACCTACAGTGTCAGCTGCCTTGGAATGCAGTCTTATGGCAGCATGCCCTCTGGCACGTGGGATATCGTGGAGTAATTTTTGAAGCCACTCCTGATGAGGTAGCTAGCATTAGCTTAACTAAAAATGGACATGACTATAAACCGCATAAAAGTACCTTACTAAATCCTACTTGCTTTGGCCACATCCCCAAAATGACTGCCACCACTTTAATAGCTCCTGACATGCATGGGAATGTGATAGAGAGGAAGTGTAAATGGAGAAAAACTCTTAACCAATTGCAGTTAAAATATGTGAGAAGGTTCTGGGAGCCCTCCTATAGCTGTGAAATGGGCCCATGAAAAGGAGAGTCCCCAAAGCAAAGATTAAAGTTCATTAGCTTTACTCTAAAACCTTCTTTGGGAGAACATTAAAGACTGAATCCTGAAACACTCCAAATAGGAAGAGTTTGGGGACCACTAAGTAGGAGGAAAAGGTTTGGGAGTGATCAGTGAGTGCAGTGGGAAAACACTTGTGAGAAATATAGTCTTTGTAAACTGTATCAAGGAGTATAGAGTGATCAACTGTATGCAATAAGGTGAGGAATGAAAATGGACCACAGGATTTAGCAACATGGAGTTCATTTGTGACATTAAGCTGAGAATTTTTATTTATTTATTTTTTTTTCTTTAAAAATTTTTTTAACGTTTCTTTTTTTTTTTTTATGAAATTTATTGACAAATTGGTTTCCATACAACACCCAGTGCTCATCCCAAAAGGTGCCCTCCTCAATACCCATCACCCACCCTCGCCTCCCTCCCACCCCCCATCAACCCTCAGTTTGTTCTCAGTTTTTAACAGTCTCTTATGCTTTGGCTCTCTCCCATTCTAACCTCTTTTTTTTTTTTTCCTTCCCCTCCCCCATGGGTTCCTGTTAAGTTTCTCAGGATCCACATAAGAGTGAAACCATATGGTATCTGTCTTTCTCTGTATGGCTTATTTCACTTAGCATCACACTCTCCAGTTCCATCCACGTTGCTACAAAAGGCCATATTTCATTTTTTCTCATTGCCACGTAATATTCCATTGTGTATATAAACCACAATTTCTTTATCCATTCATCAGTTGATGGACATTTAGGCTCTTTCCATAATTTGGCTATTGTTGAGAGTGCTGCTATGAACATTGGGGTACAAGTGGCCCTATGCATCAGTGCTCCTGTATCCCTTGGATAAATTCCTAGCAGTGCTATTGCTGGGTCATAGGGTAGGTCTATTTTTAATTTTCTGAGGAACCTCCACACTGCTTTCCAGAGCGGCTGCACCAATTTGCATTCCCACCAACAGTCCAAGAGGGTTCCCGTTTCTCCACATCCTCTCCAGCATCTATAGTCTCCTGATTTGTTCATTTTGGCCACTCTGACCGGCGTGAGGTGATACCTGAGTGTGGTTTTGATTTGTATTTCCCTGATAAGGAGCGACGCTGAACATCTTTTCATGTGCCTGTTGGCCATCTGGATGTCTTCTTTAGAGAAGTGTCTATTCATGCTTTCTGCCCATTTCTTCACTGGGTTATTTGTTTTTCAGGTGTGGAGTTTGGTGAGCTCTTTATAGATTTTGGATACTAGCCCTTTGTCCGATATGTCATTTGCGAATATCTTTTCCCATTCCGTTGGTTGCCTTTTAGTTTTGTTGGTTGTTTCCTTTGCTGTGCAGAAGCTTTTTATCTTCATAAGGTCCCAGTAATTCACTTTTGCTTTTAATTCCCTTGCCTTTGGGGATGTGTCGAGGAAGAGATTGCTATGGCTGAGGTCAGAGAGGTCTTTTCCTGCTTTCTCCTCTAAGGTTTTGATGGTTTCCTGTCTCACATTTAGGTCCTTTATCCATTTTGAGTTTATTTTTGTGAATGGTGTGAGAAAGTGGTCTAGTTTCAACCTTCTGCATGTTGCTGTCCAGTTCTCCCAGCACCATTTGTTAAAGAGGCTGTCTTTTTTCCATTGGATGTTCTTTCCTGCTTTGTCAAAGATGAGTTGGCCATACGTTTGTGGGTCTAGTTCTGGGGTTTCTATTCTATCCCATTGGTCTATGTGTCTATTTTTGTGCCAAGGCTGAGAATTTTTAGTGGATCAATGGAGCAAAAGCCCGACACAATGGGTTTACAAAATTAGGGTGAGAGGAGCTGTAGGCAGAGAATATAGATCCCCTGAAAAGGGAGTCAAAGACATGAACAAAGATGTGGCAAGGGTAGTAGGGTCAAGAAGACATTTTTGGAATACTGATGGGAATAACTCAGTAGAGGGCAAAAAACTGATAGTATAGGAGAGAGGTAGGAAAATCTAGTGCAAAAATGGAAGCTTAGGCTTCAGATACTTAAATCAATAATTCATCAATGGCAACAGAAGAAGAGCTGAGTGTGTGAATGCAAGTGTTAGCTGATGGTGGAGTTTATGGAAACTTCTGATTGCTCTAATTTTCTTAGTGTGGCAGAAAGCAAGGTCACCAGCTTCCTACGGGAGTGAAGATAGGATAGATGGTATTTGAGGTATGAGGAAAAGGAAAACGTGGATTATTTAGGGGAGAGAGAAAGTAACTGGACTAGGGAAGTTTATGGACTGCATTAAAGGCTCACCTTGAACCATTGCTGTTAATTCAAAGTGTCTACCTACATGGTTGTGGGGCTTCCTGTAGCCATGTTTGCCTGTACAGGTGTCAGGGTGAAGCAAATCAGAGTTGTCTGTGTGACCAGGTACAAAAATAAGCTGTGCAGACAGTGACTGCACATTTGAGGTGACTGGTGGGAGGGCTTTTACCTTGTGGCTGAGTTTTGAATGAACATATGAAAGAGAAGAATGACTGAATCCAGAGGAGACAGATTATGTATCTTTAAAATGAATGACATAAATAATTTAAGCAATGTGCTAGGCAATGACAAGCTTAGAGTTTTGAAACATTTATAAATGCCGTAACTATGAAATTGTCCACCCCCAAGAGACCTGGTGAGTTTGTCTATTGTTACTTACTTAATGGGGAGTGTTTTAGTTCCTCCTTTCTTTTCAATTTCATATTACCTTTCTCTTGTGAAGCAAAACCAGTGTTCTCAGCAACCTCTGTCCCACCACTTTTTGTTACATTTTGCTTCTTGGCTTTCATCCTATCATTATTTTATACCCTCAGAATTAAGAAGGTAACAGAATCAAGTCCAAAGTAATGAAAATAGTTAACTGTTCCCTTATTTCCAACAACACCTAGCTTTTGCAAACATGGAGTGCTTACCATTCTTCATAACAGTCCTCTGAAGAGTAGTGAGGTAATCACGAAGGGTCTCTTAGGTTCTTTGGTCCTTGTTACTAGTCGACTTTCTCTTGAATGGGAGGTCTGTTTACACAGTGGAAATACATTTTTTGAGCTGAATCTGGAGGCTGAAAACCTTGTCTTAAAGGGTCATTGTCTTAGTTCAGGCTGCTATAACAACAACAAAAAAAATGCCATAGCCTGGGTGTCTTAAACAACAATTTATTTTTTACAGTTCCAGAGGCCAGGAAGTCCAGATCAAGGCACTGACCAACTTGGTGTCTGGTGAGGACCTGCTTCCTGGTTCTTAGGCAGCTGTCTTCTCACTGTGCCTCACATGGCAGAGGGGGCAAGAGAGCTTTCTGGGGTGTTTTTTGTATGGCACAGATTACATTCAGGAGAGCTCCTTCCTCATGACCTAATCGCCTCCCAAGGCCCCACTCCTAATAATAATCTTGGAGGTTAGGATTTCAACACATGAATTTTAGGGTGGGTGTGACACAGACATTCAGTCCATAACAGTCTTGGTTACCAGTCTTGTTAAGAGTAAAGTTTGATGGATTTGGGTGAAGGAAATTATTGGAACATTCTTTAAGTTATCCTAGGCTCTTCCCTAAGTATTGTGATAACTTTAATGAAGTAACATCTATTTTTATATCACAGAGATAGAAAAAAACGCTTAGTAAGGTGAACTTTTAGGATGAAATCCCATATTCTTAATCCAGCATGATTTATAAATTCAGGAAGTAACATATCCTAGAGAAAAACTGTAGTTTGTTTTCTTGTCAGCATATAAATACCTCCTTCTGAACCTTAAGTATCACTTAATACTCCTTTGACAAATAATGTGTGTTTCACAGTCAATACTACCTCTTTCAGACAGAGGAAGCAAGCTCTACCAGTGTCATTTGCTTTAGGATAGACTCTTACACAAAGCCTACCAGTATTTGATCAATTGATCCCTTGGACCTTAGGGACAGGAAATCCATGTGCCCACACACTATCCTGATGGTCATTAGGATTGTGAAAACATCCAGGTTCTAAGAGAGTGTCCTATCTCCAGTGTATATTTCTGAGATGTATATTTTCTGTAAGTGTGTGTGTGTGTGTGTGTGTGTGTGTGTGTGCGCGCGTGTGTGTATGTAAGAAGCAAGGAGAAGGTGGGCTTATTGAAAAATAGTAAGCCAGGGGCATCTGGGTGGCTCAGTCAGTTGAGTTTCTGACTCTTGATTTCGGTTCAGGTCATAATCTCACATGAGACCAAGCCCCACATCACCAATAGCATGGAGCCTGCTTAAGATTCTCTCTCTCCCTCTCCCTTTGTCCCTCCCTCCCCTCACATTATCAGATATTATCTGATTTTTCAAATTGAAACATAACTTATTAAGTTTATTATAAAAATGAAATAGCATAATATATAGTAAATCAGAGTGTGCTAAACATAGGGAAAGTAAGTTGTATTACAGGAAAGTTTTGTTTTGGTACATATGGTTTGTACCATTATTTTATTTTATTTTATTTTATTTTATTTTATTTTATTTTATTTTTTTACTGTATTTTGCAGTTAAAAATGTTGGAGTCATTGGCTTAAAGCAACTTAAATGTCTTAAGCAGTTTACGCCAAGGAGTTATGACAAGGTTCATATGTAAATGTACACAATGTGAAAATAACCTCTAATATAAGAAATACTTGGTAATAAATTTAGTGCTTTATTTTTGTATTTTCTATAATAGAATAGTGTTATTTTGTGACAAAAAATATGAAAAAGGGAAGAGAGAGAGAGAGAGAGAGAGAGAGAGAGAGAGAGAGAGAGAGAGAATCCCAAGCAGTCTCTATACTGTCAGCATAGAACCCAACTCGGGGCTCGATCCTATGAACCATGAGATCATGACCTAAGCTGAAATCAAGAGTTGGACACCCAACTGACTGAGCCACCCAGGAGCCCCTCAAAGTATTAAGTAGTTTAAAAATAGAAATATGAGCTATATTTTATTACAAAAAAGTTACTTTTTAGAGTTTTGCAATCCCTGAATTTAAGGGATATAGAACATGTCATATTTTCTTAAAGTTGTTCTTGGCACCAATCCCCCCTGAGGGAAGCCAGAGCAAGTTCAGCTGGGACATGGGTCAGGAGGCCTCATGTCAAAGTTAGATGCAAAGCACTGGAACTTGGTCAAGAAGGTCACTCCAAAAACCCAAAGAGGAACTGTCAGCGGATTCTGAGGGTGGAAGCCAAAAACCAAAGCTTTGCTAAAGTTTGAGGGTCAAGGAGGATGGTGAAGATTTAAGAAGAGAGAAGGGAGAAAGAGGAGATGTTGGGGTGGGAGGTGAAGAGATATGGGCCCAGTGGAAGGTCTAAACTTCAGCACATAAACCTGGGACCAGCCAATCATGGATAAAGTAGTGGGAGCTGCAGTGACTCAGGCCGAGAGGGTGACAGAAGAAAGCCCAACGGAACTAAAGTGTTTAATACTCTGCAGACCCACCTGCGCCTTCTAGAAGGCATGTGTAGCAGAGGACAAAAGCAGAGTCTCAGGAACCCGACAGCCTGGCTTTGAATATAGGGTGCCACTTACTTGCTGTGTGAACTGGGACGTGTTAATCTGTGTGCATGAGTTTCTTCAACATAAAATGAGGATAATGTAGGGTTGTTATGAGGATTGAATATGTTAATGTTTATAAAGTGCTTAGAACAGTGGCTGCACTAAGTAAGGGCTTGATAACTTAATATCCAAATTGTCATCACGGATTTTCACTTAAAGCAGGATAATTTTTTGACACCTGAATTTATGATTTTCTCCATGTATTTCCTGCCTTTTTCTTCCTTTGTTCAAGCAGAAAGTTAGACCCAGAGCTTTTTAGGTTCAGGAGATTTTATTCTCTCTATATTTTTTCTGTATATGTATTTTATGTTTTACTTTTAAAACTGCTAAGGGCAACCAGAGGAGGGAGAAATGTTGTAGAGGGACTTCTTAATGCACTGGGACATTTGGGGTGCCTGGGTGGCTCATTTGGCTAAGTGTCTGACTCTAGATTTCAGCCGAGGTCATGATCTTATGGTTTGTACAATCAAGCCCTGCATTGGGCTCTATGCTGACAATACAGAGCCCACGTGCGATTCTCTCTCTCTGCCGCTCCCCTGCTCATGCCTATTTGCACTCTCTCTTAAAATAAACTAACTTACAAAAAAAGCATGGGGCCCTTGTTCTGCTCTAATTCCACACTGGAGAATTAGAATTCCTCCACTGGTGGAGATACCAGTTGGCAAAGGAAAGGCTGAATGGAGTCCCTGGGGAGCCTGAGTGCCCCATCTGGAGCCTCTGACCCTCTTTAAAGATGTCCTGACACGGGTGGCATCGCAGTGGCAAAGATGCAGTCTCTAAAGGACTGCATGTCTCCGAGGTAGACAGTGGGCCTGATGGGTCTTGACCAGAATGGCATTCCCAATACCTTGATTCTTCCCTAAGATGCTTAACCTTTACTCAATCCAAAGGGGAGACAGGGTGAGGAACAGGAAAATGGGAAACCCCAAGAAGGTCCAAGGCTGAATTTTCTGCTAAATCTGATGGGTTGGGGGCTCAGAGTCTGAGTTTTATTTTAGTTTAAGAAAATTAAAAAAAATATGTTTCTTGCATATCCAAGTTTGTAAACTGTATCCGTGATACAGTCATGATTTTCTAATTTCCTTTCCTCACCTGCTTTTTAAGTTGTTATTCATTTTGACTATATTTCACTTAAGGAAAAATGTTAGAAATGGAAAAAGAAATCCACAGAGTGTGTTTCTTGCTTCCCTCTGTCTGCTCCCAACACTCCTGTCTCCAAAACAGGAACATAGAACTTGCTTTCAGCTCACCTACACATCTGAACCTATGGTAGCACTATGACCTGGCTTCTGGGATTCGGAGGATAGAAGAACCTCTCTCATATCTGAGTTTTGTGTTTCAGTTATCACCAGAAAAATCTGCACACCAACCTGTCAAAGCCAGGCTCCTTACTCTGAATGCAGACAGCTGCCTCAAAAACGAACATGGGCTTTCCTGAGAAAGGCAACAGACATGACATAAACAAAAGCCAACTGTCGCAGGATTCATCAGCCAAAGAACACATATGAAGTCCTATTAGCATTCATACTCAAATTATGACGGCCCCTGGTGGAGGTCACTCTCCTGAGGGTTTCTGGGCTGGCAATTAGCCAGCCTTGTGGCTGATTTCTGCTGCTCTGTGCTGTGCCACCAGCTTGGCCATTCTTTTTTAATTCCTTCCAGCACCTCAGTGCTGGTTGCCCTGAAGATCTGCTGACCCTGCTGTTAGTTGGTCATGGATTCTGGCAGCTGCTGCCTTGAACAGCTGAACAGTGCGGCTTTGCCCTCAGCTGTCTTGACCTGCTGAGGGTCAGATCTCTGCTGATGCACCTTGTGTGTTGGTGCCACTTCTACCTTCTAATCAGGTCAGGGACAAGGAGCATCACTGTATTGTCGCCTGGGTTCTGAATAACTACAGAGGTTAATAATGCAGCCTTTTTTTAAAAATTGCATTGGAACAGCTGAGATGGGATAGTTTCAAATAATGACTACCATCTGTATCTAGAATTACTGTTTCCTCTGATTTTTTTCCTGCTCCTGGCTCCTTGGCCCAGGCCCTTCTTCCTTCAAGTGATTTCTATCTCAGGGCCCCTTTGTCCCCTATGCAGATATGACAGAACCCTCCTCCTGTCATGGCTACAACATCCCCCTCTCCAGGTCCTTACACATTCCTGTATAGGTCTGAACCCTAATTGTGGATATGGCTCAAATTTTTGTTCCAGAGGGCTCTTCAGCCACCAGGAAAATCCATAGACACACTTAGCAGTTTGGAGGAAGGGCATCGTCCAGCTGACACACTAGCTATATCTCAACTTTGATTCTGTCTGGTCCCCTTACGTGAGATGATATTTCACACGTAAGCTGTGCAGATTGAAGGCCCAGGAATCATGATAAAACATCCCACTTTTCTTGCGCTCTTTGCATGTGCCAGGCGTTTACTGGCTTTGTATTTGCGCTGTCTCCTTCAGTCTTTACAATAACCTTGTGAAGTAGTTATTATTACATCTGTGTGCACTGCAGATAAGGGCCCCAAAACACAAAGGGGTTGAGTAACTTACCAGGAGGTTCTGTGGTTAGTAAATGGCTGGATAGGGATTCAGTTTAAGGAAGCTTGATTTCCAAATCCACTGCTGTATCCTTGTAAGGATGTCATTCTTTGTGGCTGTGCTCTGTGCCGTGGAATGGAGAGGAGGCATCTCTTGTGTGTTTAGATAACCACATGAGGTCATAGCGGTCCCCAACCTGACCCTTTCTTGCATGAAGGAGAAACTGGGCTAGTTAACCTTAGCATGTAGTATTTCATTAACTCTTTGCCTTGTTCTAAAAAATGGAGACAAAGAGCTCCTGGGTCCTTGTTTTGGTCCCTCCCTGAAACAGATCCTTTGAGGAATGGCTACTGTCCTCTTTATTTCAGTAATATTCAATTAGCACAAAGATATTCAATAGGCACATTGCCAAAGATGGAAGTCTTATTTGCTTGTTTGTCTTTTAATTTTTCTAGGTGCATGGCAAATACAGCACTAGCAGTCTGTTCATCAGATGATTGCATTATTGATGTACAGTAAAATGCTATGCAATATGGTAACTATGTTATTATTTATTAGCTGGGTTAATGGAGAGTTGGGGAAATTGCTTTTCCTTTATATTTATTCCTTTCCTTTCTCATATGTCTCTACCTTTATCATTGAAGACAGCAGTGGCTATAGCATTTCAGAATTGTATCTAAAGAAAATATTCTGTCTATGTGAATATATACACTGACACCTTTTGTCAATCAGAAAAACTAAAGGGAATTTTGGGCAGAATAGTAGGCATTGTGGCTAATAACAAAGGAGGCTTGTTCCCAAAGACCTTGAAATTGAATGGACAATGATCACTTGTAAGTAGATACTTGGGGGTTTGTGCTGCTAATTATTGGTGAGAAGGAAGGGCTAGCCTGGCCGTTTTTTCCATGTGCTGATTGCATTTTTTTTTAAAACTAATGAACTATGTTTTTGACCTTTATAAATACTGCCTATGCTTATTTTGGCAAAAGACTAGAATTCACCACTCTCCCCAGGTGATCCTTAGGGTGATAGCTTGACTTTTAAAAGGCAATTCTTAATTAATGAGGGCAACAAAGAAGACAAGAACAGAGGCTACTGTTGCTTGTGTTCAGTGTGCTATCAAATTTAAGACGTTTCTCTCCTTCACTCCCTTAATACGTCATACTCTTAAGTTTTTTTTTTTTTTTTACTCTAAGTCACTTATTTTTTAATAAGCTCGCTTTTTGAAACTTTCACTTTTTTGGTAAAAAAATCGTTTTTGTTCCAGTATTCTTCTGTTCTGTTAATTACTTGTGCTAACCTTATATAACCAATTACATAATAAATGCATCTCAGATATTTTTTCAAATAGCACTCTTATAATGTCACATTTGGATAATAGCTCTGAAAACAGGGAGGTGCTGGTGTTGTCAGTAACGTATTCCCAGGAACCGCTTCAGGTTGACAGTCATTTCAGAATGAAGGTATTGAAGCATTTGAAGACTTTTTCTTCCTTTGTATATAGTCAGGGCAAGACACTTGCTTCCCAAATGTTATTCGTTTGTTGCCAGTGCTTTTGTGAGCAAATGTTTATGTGGAGCTGACTTTTAATGTGACCTTCTCTTTCCAAATGTTTTCAACATTTAAAAAAAAAGTCTTTTTTTGGAATGAAACTTTTTAAAGAATGTACTTCTCATGTCCAACTGAGTGTTGCTTTTTTTTCAGAATTTTCATCTAAGAGGAATATTGTCATTTTTGCTAAATCTGCAGGTTAAATCTTTATGTGGTGGGTAAACCTGGAGTAGGATAAGAGCCTCCCACATACCAAAGGCATTTCTCTACTGGGTGTGGTTCCAATTAAAAGGGGTATCAGGGGCACCTGGGTGGCTCAGTCAGTTAAGCGTCTGACCCTCGATTTTGGCTCAGGTCATGATCTCACAGCTTGTGGGATTAAGGCCTGAGTCAGACTCGGTGGTGTCTGCACAGAGCCTGCTTAGGATTCTCTCTCTTCTTCTCTCCTGACCCTCCTCTGCCCTCTCTCTCTCTAAAAATGAACAAACAGTTTTTTTTAAAAAAGGGGCATCATCTTATCCCCAACATGAGAGTATTGACGTTACCCACAAATTACGATGTCGGTGAGACCATGCTCTCATCTTCTCTATTTCTGGCCCAGGGGTTATTGGTCAGTAGTAATTTGGGAGTGCAAGTGTCAACCTTCAGCTTCTTTCAGGTTCCACTTGTTTTCTTGTGACTTGTGTCATGGTTGTTTGAGATCCCTGTGGTTGACTGGGTGGCTTTACTGACATATATTTATTAAAAGAAACCTGAGCGGTATCATGCAGTATGGTATAAAATGGGAGCTAGAGAAACAGAGAAGCAACTTGAATTACAGTTTTGGAAACAGCTGTGATTCGAACACAGGCTAGGGAATAGAATTACAAGGCTACCAGAAGCATGAGGAATTAACTCAGTAAACATGTGTTTAGGGCATTCTTTGTGCCAGAAATTATGCCAGTGATGAAGGTGATATAGACATGACGTAGTCTCTATCCCAGAAAAGTTTAGTCTAGGAATGTAGAAACATGTATTTAGTATGTGACATGCAAAAAAAATCTCTGCTTTTGGACAATAGGCATTCAATTGGAAAATTTATGGTGAGTGAAGGAATGAAGTTTTGTACTCGTGTAATGGGTGAGTCTGGAGGACTGTTTCTCCTATAAGGAGCAAGTGCTCTTCTCACTTCCTATAATTTCCTTTGGATAATTAGTTTAAATTCGTATCGTCAGTCACTATTTACATACTAGCCTTATTTAGAATCTTACACAGTTCCTGCTGGACTCCAGATCCACCCAGCTAAATACCCACTGGACATTTGCACTTGATGTCTAATAGACCACCCAAACTCAGTCCCAACCTGCTTTCCTTTGTCACCATTTTCTTTTCTATATTTCTTAAAGTATTTTTATTTTATTTATTTATTTAAAAGTTTATTTCTTTTTGAAAGGGGGGGGGTGACGTGCATGTGGGTGTACTAGCAAGGGAGGGGCAGAGAGAGAAGGAGAGTGAGAGGGAAAGAGAGAATCCTAAGCAGGCTCCATGTTGTCAGCTCAGAGCCTGCTGTGGGGCTCACTCCATCTCAAGAACAGTGAGATCATGACCCAAATGCAGATCAAGAGTTGGACACTTAACCAACAGAGCCACCCAGGTGCCCGTCACCATTTTCTTTTTAGCCTTTATTTATTTTGAGAGTGAGAAAGAGAGCGCGTGAGAGAGAGAGAGCAAATAGGGGAGGAACGGAGAGGGAGGGAGACACAGAATCCAAAGCAGGCTCTAGACTCTGAGCCGTCAGCACAGAGCCCAACGTGGGGCTCGAACTCACAAATTGTGAGTTTACGACCTGAGCTGAAGTCAGGTGCTTAACCAACTGAGCCACCCAGCCTCCCTTCCTGTCACCATTTTTATCTCAGTTAATATACTGCTATTCACCCAGTTTCCAAAGCCATTCTAAATTCTTACTTTTCATTCACCTTTTTTGCTTAGTCCATGTCTCTAATATCTACCTTTTTAATTCTAATTTCTGACCTGCCCTTTCCATTCTTATTGATTTAATTCAGGTCTTTGTCACTTTCCTCCCAGATTACTATGATAGTATTCTAACAAGGTCCCTCTTCTTAATTGCTTACAACTTTTTTCTAGTGTTTTTCTGGCTTATCCTTATTATTGTCAACAGAGTGGCTTTCTAATATCAATGATAGGAATTGCCCTGTTTAAAATTCTTCAGTGGCTTTCTGTAGAGTCAGACAAATTCATACTCCTTGTCTAGGACACATGTCATCTTACTTTATAGCAATGATATTTGCCCTTGCTGTCCCTCTGTTTGCAATTTCCTTTCCTTAACTCAGATTATTTGTTACAGTTCAGTTCAAGTATCAATGACTCAGTGAAGCCTCCTCTGAAGTTCTGCATTCAGAGTATCCCACCATACTGTAAACTTCTTGTGGGCAGTCTTAGGAAAATGTTTGATACATAATTTGTCCCAACAAATGTTTATTAAATAAAGGAATAGTAATATTGTAGAGTAATAATGATTATTTCCATTTACTTAATACTTTATGTCAGGCACCGGCTAAGAATTTTAAATATATTGTCTTCAATTATTATAACACTTCTGACAGTAACTGCAATTTTCTTACTTTATAGATAAGGAAATAGAGGTACAAAGAGGTTAAGTTAATTTTCATATGTCACATAGCTAGGTTATGATAGGAAAGAGATTTAAAACCTAATCTGTCTAATTCTAAACTTGTAAGAGCATGACCTGGGTTTTAACAGCCTTATATATTAAATAGACCAGTGGGAATAAGATTAGTTTATAAAAATGATTATACTTTAATTTCACAGTCTTAACCTATAAATGTAAACATAACATATAAAATATGGATATTATATATGGTAAATATATAATACATAAAAGTATGTAGGTATTATTTAATGTAAACTATATACTGTTAGTAATATAGCATATATTAAATATAAACATACTTTAATATAGCTGTATGTTAATATAATGTAATACCATAAAATTACATACAAATATACATGATCTAAATGCTTATATTTGCAGAGGTGCCTGGCTGGCTTGGTTGGAAGAGCCTGTGGGTTTTTTAAAAAATTTTTGTTTAAATTCTAGATAGTTAACATATAGTATAATTGGTTTCAGGAGTAGGATTTAGTGATTCATCACTTACATATAAGACCCAGTGCTCATCATAACAAGTGCCCTCCTTAATACCCATCACCCATTTAGCCCATTCACCACCCATTTCCCTCCATTAACCCTCAAGTTTGTATTCTATCATTAAGAGTTTCTTATGATTTGTTTTTCTCCATCTTTTTTCCCTTCCTATATGTTCATCCCTTTTGTTTCTTAAATTCCACATATGAGTGAAATCATATGGTATTTGTCTTTCTCTGACTGACTCATTTCGCTTAGTACACTCTAGATCCATCCATGTCATTGCAAATGGCAAGATTTCATTCTTTTTGATGACCACATAATATTCCTCTGTGTGTGTGTGTGTGTGTGTGTGTGTGTGTGTGTGTGTGTGTGTGTTAACATACACATATACCACATCTTTATCCATTCATCTGTCAGTGGACATTTGGGCACTTTCCATAATTTGGCTATTGTTGATAATACTGCTATAAACATTGGGGTGCATGTACCCCTTTGAATCTATATTTTTGTATCCTTTGGGTATATACCTAGTAGTGTAATTGCTGGGTTGTAGGATAGTTCTATTTTTAACGTTTTAAGGAACCTCCATACTGTTTTCCAGAGTGTCAAGAATGTGACTCTTGATCTTGGGGTTGTGAGTTTGAGCCTCATGTTGGATGTGGAGATTACTAAAAAAATACACTTAAAAATGCTTATATGTCTGGAGTATAAAATAAACAAAAGTACTGGAAATACAAAGCAGCAGTCCCCTGCCTCATCCTTTACCCTCCTTAGTCCGATTTTATTTTATTGTTTTATTTATTTTTAAGAGAGTGGAAGTGGGGGAGGGGCAGAGAGAGACAGAAGGGGGAGGGACAGAAGATCTGAAGAGGGCTCTGCGCTGACAGCAGTGAGCCTGGTGTGGGGCTTGAACTTACGAACAGCGAGATCATGACCTGAGCCAAAGTCGGACACTTAGCTGACTGAGCCACCCAGGTGCCTCTCCCTAGTCCCATTTTTAAGAGAATATCACCAAACTATTTTTTTATTTTAGTTTTTCAGGTAATTACCCTCAAATAAAAAGGATATCCTTATATTACTATTTTCTAATTTATCAACTTGACTCCTTATGATGGAAGATGAACATCTGCCTCATTTATAAAACTTCCCATCATCTTTCCATGTCTCCCAATTTTGAAAGCTATAATATTTCTCTCAATTCTGTTTGGTCAATTTTGTTTCTTTATTGTCCTTAAGCTTTCATTTCCCTGACCAGTTTTCTACTGTATCTCTTGACTCCTTTAATGTAAAAATGATGATATTAGCACTTCACCCTTCCTTATATGTCTCTTTCTAATTCAAAGATTCAGCTCTGACTATCTTTCCTTTCTCATTATCCAGGGTGATAACTTTTACCTTTCATTCTCTGGTCATAATGGTATATCCTGTGTGTGTGTGTGTGTGTGTGTGTGTGTGTGTGTGTGTGTTTACTCAAAAAATTACAGCATACACTTTTGACTTTCCCTGTATGTTTCAAGGTCAGTAGAATACATATATTTTTTAAATGTTTATTTATTTTTGGGGAGGGAGAGAGAGAATCCCAATCAAGCTCCATGCTGTCAACACAGAGCCTGATGTGGGATTTGATCCTGCAAACTGAGATCATGACCTGAACCAAAACCAAGAGTTGGAAGCTTAATCAACTGAGCCACCTGGGCGCACCAGGTCGGTAGAATATCTTAACTCACATTGATTTATATGCTATTGTTTTCTTATTTTGTCTTACATACCCACTATATATGCATATATATATATATGTATATATATATACTTATATATGTGTATGTATATATATATGTATATGTATGTATATATACATACATACAAATATGAGTAAGTCCAAATTATCAGTGGCTAAAACAATGAATGATGGTATGGAAGATGTATATTTATACAATGTATGCTTTAAAACATTGTTATTGTTTTATTCATTCACTGCTCATTTAGAGCCTCTCACATATTTATTCACTTTCACTGCTCTTTGTTCCTTCCTACATCACTTTCTCTTTATTCTGTCTTCAGTTGTATGCATGCAGTTCTTAAATGCTGTTATTTTATCTTAGCATTTTTACTTGATTGTTTTTAAAATTACACGTATCACTGTTCACAGGTTCTAGCTCTTTGCCGACATTTTCAAACTTGACTTTGGAATTTGCTGTCTATTATTTTTGTTGGTACTTTTTCAGGGTTTTTGTCCCAACATGTTTTTAATTATCTTAGCTTGTATGATAGACATTGTATTTTGAAAAATTAATTATTGAAATAATTCAAGACAGAGCATCATGTTACCTTCCTGTAAAGAGGATTTTCATTTGCTTTGTGAGATATGTAGCGGCATTAGCAATCACAGTTGACCTTAATTAAATTCAGGTTCAGATGACTCCTGTCTGACAAAGAGACCTTTCTCCATTCTGACAATTTGACAGATACCTCAGGTTTCCGTATTGTTAAAGTGTTAGAATCCAGACAAATTCAGTGAGGGTGATTAAGTAGTTGAAATAATTTCTCATTGAGTAAGAATGAAAACCACTGGAGTTATTACTAGTTTTTTTTTTTTTTTTTTTTTTTTTTTTTTTTTTTTTTTAGAGAGAGAGAAAGAGTGAGCAAGCATAGAAGAAGAGCAGAGGAAGAGAGAGAGAAGATCTTAAGCAGGCTCCGTTCCCAGCACAGAGCCTGACGTGGGGCTCAATCCCACAACTTTGGGATCATGACCTGAGGCAAAATCAAGAGTTCAAGGCTCAACTGACTGAGCCACCCAGGAGCCCCTACTAGTTATTTTTCTTAAAGAAGAAAAATCTAGGTGTTGATTTTATTATAGTTAATATACGAAGGACCAATATTCTATTCTTATAACTACACAACAAGGAATAAAAGAAAATAAGCTTGAAATTTCCTGAGGCAGAAAATTGTACATTTAATGAATGAATGACTAAATCAATTAGTGGAGACACAGGAAAATGTTCATGTATTTCTTCCTTTAGGTACCGCTCTCAGTAGATCTTTTCAGTTCATTCTTGTTGTACTCTTTCCATTTGTAAGTAAATGAGATAGAGACCCCAGTAGTTCATTTAATTTTTATTATTATTATTATTATTTTATTTTATGTTGTCCTTTGTTTCTCTTGGAGGATTAGAGGATCCAGCCATCAGTTTGGATTTGATTGCATTCAGTCACAAAATGATAATAATACCTTTTATCATTGTTTAGAGATTTATATTATTTCAACATGCTTTCATATCCATTATCTTACCCTATACAGTATATAAAAAAGTGTGATGTAGGCAGGGTGGTTTTATTAATTTCCATTATACAGTTGATGAAACTGAATGTCAGAAATGTTATTACTTAACTTCCAACAATTGCTGATAAAGAAATTTGATTGACAAATGGGTTTCTAGGGGCACCTGGACGGCTCAGTCAGTTGGGCCTCCGACTCTTGATTTCAGCTCAGGTCATGATCCCAGGGTCATGGGATCAAGACCTGTGTTGGGCTCCATGTTGAGAGTGGAGCCTGCTTGGTATTGTCTCTCTTCTTTTCCCCCTGCCCTTCCCCTGCTCCCTGCATGCTATTTCTCTAAGATAAAGAAAAGAAAAAAGAAAATAAAAGAAAAAGAGAAATGGGTTTTAGTCCCCTTAAAACACATTTTAATGTGGATGAAATATTTCCACGTGAAGGCATTCTAGAATTTAAATATCAAGCTCATTAATGACTACAAAGCCATAGTTAAACCATATATTTCCAAAACTGTCTATGTAGTTTGCTTCAATCATCTTCATGTTTGACAGGAATGTAGTAGACAACCTTTCTTGTCCAGCCATTAATATAATCACTCATTAATATAATCTCTCTCTGTTCATCTTCTTTCAACCTTGGCACTGTGCTATCTATATCTTACTGGGTCTTTGATATTGTTACTCTTCTTGAAGACTTATTCTTGAAAATTTTCTGTTTTTTTCATCCATTTTCCCTTGGACTTCCATTCAGTTCTCTTTTCTCAATTGGAAGTAACCAGGACTTAATCCCCAGAAACACCCATCTATTTTACCTCTTCCCAAAGGCTGAAGACTGCAATTAGGCAAGTTCTTCACTGCTATCTTAAGAAAAAAATCTACAGAGAAAACCAAGTGTTCTTTTGAATATTCAGATATCTGAGATTCCCGATATTAAAGTTTATATTTCCCTAAGTATTCAGTTATTAAGTGCATGGACAATGTGTGTGTAGCATTTAACATAGTGTCTGGCTTATGGTGAGTACTGAACAAATGATAACGATTCCCACTATTACCACTCTTCCTGATACTACTACTCTTTCTACCACTACTTCTATTACTACTGACTCCTAAAATACTAAGCTTCCAAACACAAGGTCTGGATATTTCTTTCCTGCTCTACTGGGCTGGGGTGGCATCCTGGTGCCAATTTACAGGCAGTCCTCTGGCTCTGGTTTGACTGGGCACTCAAGGTTAGAGAAGCCCTCTTTTAGAACACACTGTTTACAACTAAGTGTGTGTCAGCGTAGACCTCAGTGCCTGAAAGATAATTTGGCCACAGCTGTGATAATATATGAAACCTTACTTTCTGGGATTAATTTCTGAAATGACATTCTAAGCTGGGGATTTCAACCTATCCACATCCCTAAATTATTTTGGGAATTCCTGGAGATTGCAATGAGGAATGAGGGATTTCTAAATGTAGCTTTTTGAAAAGGGAGATTGAACTTCAAGATCATTTTAAAATAGATTGTGGAGGAGGTTCCAAAAGCATGAAGTTGAAAATATAGAGACAACTTCCAGTAGAACTTTTTAAAAACATAATCATAATTTAATTTTTGTCTGGGGTAAACTAGCTTTATTTGGTTGGCTGATTTTGGAGTGGGGGTGGTTAAACATAAGGATTTTTATGTTTTGTATCAAGAAATCCATAAATAACGATGCAGAACCCAGATGCTAGCCAGCAGGAGACAAGTTTTCCCTGTGTTACTGATGTTTTTTTTCCTGCAAATATTTCTAACTCTTGAGTCTGTGACATACTGAAAGTGAAAATGCATTTTTATTGACTGAGATATGAGAACTGCATCATCATGTTAAAGAAGGCTTTTATCATGATTGTGATGCAAACGGTAGAGATTTTGGAAGGTGAGCTAATTCTGGCTGCTTAGAGATGAAGAGCCGGTGAACTTTTCTTGATGAATCCCAGAGCTGTTGACTAAAAGTGGAAGAGTCCTCAGATTTACCAGATTTACGTTCTATCAAATAAAACCTAGCTTCAGACTCGGATGTTCTTCCTCAGAAAAGTAAGCCACATTCAGTACTTTATAGAGTTGGCTAAGACTTCCTCAGATGACCAGACTAGGCAAAAGCTGTCTAGGGAGATCTGACAAAATCACAAATGAAGGTAATTTAGCTGCAGGGGTCTTGCAAGATCTGAATGATCTTTTGTTTAGAAGAATCAGAGTTTTACTTTCTGAGCTTCAACAACAAAGCTCAATGTATTTGAAGTGTAATTACCAATATTGAGGATTATAGCTACCTAACTTGGCAGACTATTACTCTTTCTTTGGCTCACTCCTTTAATCAAGGGCATTTTAGGGGCCAAATTTGACAGCTGCAGTGCTGGAGACAGATTGGGAACAAGGTTCTAGGATAAGTTACATTTTCTCTAGCTTTTGTGTCAAAGCAATTGGCAATCTATTAGAAAGTTCCATTGTCTGCATCAAAGCCAGGAGGATGTAATGCACTCTCTGTCTGGCAGAGGTAACAGTAGGATAAAGTGGTTTTGATAAAATCTCATTATATTCACATCTATGGGATCAAAGGAGGAGAAAAAGAGCGTATTTTTATGAAGAAGAAGTGTTGGTGTTCATGGTCTTATTCTTCTGGATGTTGGACAACTCAGCTACACTGTAATGTTGGGTTCCAAAGTCTACCCTTTTTCAAATGTTGTTCTTCAAATGTATCACAGCTTCTTGGAGAACAGCAGTATTAGCACCAGCACCAGCAAGAACAACCACCACACAATGAAAACAGCGGCAGCATTTTCTGGGCCTTAGCTGTTGGATTTATCTGGTTCAGTGCATCTACTATTCTGAATTCTTTTGATTCACAACCAATTTTTAGGAACTTCCAGTGAGACCATAAAACATCTTTATTTCTCTTCAACCTTCTTTTTAGTTCTTCTGCTGTCTGTAGTTCCCTTCCTTTCCTTTCTCCCCTTCAGCTGCCAAAAGCAACTTCAGGAACGCCTGGGTGGCTCAGTAGGTTAAGTGTATGATTCTTGGTTTCAGCTCAGGTCACAATCTTGTGGTTCATGAGTTCAAGCCCTGCGTCAGGCTCCATGTTAATGGCGTGGAGCCTGCTTGGGATTCTCCTTCTCTCCCTCTCTCTTTGCCCTCCCCCTGCTCGTGCTTTCTGTCTGTCTGTCTGTCTCTCTCTCTCCCTAAGTAAAAAAATAAACTTTAAAAATGACAACAACAAAAACAAAAAGACCTGACACAATGACCACTTTTCACACTCCTTAGGATCTTCATGGTACAACTGTTACTTAGCTTAGTTTTCTTGTTGTCCATTGGGACTCCATAGGCCAATTTACCTGTTTGGATATTGCTACACAAGAGCAGAGTATTTGAAGTCCAGGTCAATTCTCCTTTTGAAATGAAAGGATGTTTCTCTGGAATGAAAGCGCTCAAGATCTCCATTTGTTGGCAGAGGGCAGGAAGGTGAAGAGGCAAACATTGGAGAAAGTCATTATTCCTGGTTCCTATTGCTACGGTCTTGGTTGGACCATAGTCACAACCTCACATCTCAGCAAGTATGGTAATATCTATTCTGTGAATGTTTCTTTTATGTTTTTTTTTTAAATGCTTCAGCCAGGTGCATGGTGAAAGGACTTTGTGGTTAATCAAAGATCTGTAGTAAAGGAAAATGCTGCTTACGATTAACTTTGCATCCTGTGCCAGCAGGTAGCTAATAATTAGGCTATGCATCAGAGGTTAACTCTTTTCTTCTCATAATTTTCAGTAGGTACACACATTATAGACAAAAGAGTATCAGAATTTGAATTCTCATCAGTTAGTGGAGTAAAGTTCCTTGTGACAGGTATAATGGCTTAAAATTTCTCAAGAATACTATCTTTAATTTTTCTTTAATGTTTATTCATTCTTGAGAGGCACAGAGACAGAGTGTGAGCAGGGGTGGGGCAGAGAGAGAGAGAGAATGAGAAAGAGAGAGAGAATCTGAAGTAGGCTCCAGGCTATGAGCTGTCACCACAGAGCCTGATGCGGGGCTCGAACTCATGAGCTGTGAGATCATGACCTGAGCCGAAGTCGGACGCTCAACTGACTGAGCCACCCAGGCGCCCCATAATACTCTCTTTAGTATTGGCTCATGAAACTTCATATGTGAAGTCCTTAAAGCATATTCCCTTGTAAAACTTTTGAAAAAGAATTATTTTGAGTTCGGAAACGTTGTGAGTAAGATTCAAAACTGAAGCCTGTTCCTCTACTTTTTTTCTCCCACTTTGACGACTTTTTTCTTGAGTTAGAAGGTTAATTGCTAATTCTTTATCACCCAAAGTGGCAGCTTCCTTATTATAATGCTAGATCATATACTTGAATGTTCCTTATCTAATATGACTGGCTAATTATTAAAATACTCCATTTTTTCCCAGCTGTTTTCCTTCTGAGTAAACAAATTGCTAAGTTCAATTGGCTACCATTCGCACTTCATTGCTTCTTGACAGCAAATACTCTGCAAAAATGAGTTGCCTCTGGGTGTTTATAATCTCCAAGGACAGAAGAAACAAATGTGTGCATGATTTCTCTAATTTAAAAACTAAAAACCACCCTTCTTAAAAATCTAACACACTTTAAAAATATTGCACAGCTTAGACTTCATGAAGGCATAGTAGCTGTTTCTGCAATCCCCAGATTCCTTAATTTGACATTTTAGGATGTTATTATTATTTTTTTTTAATAAAAGAGAAGGCATCCTCTTTAGGAAATAAGATCATCAAATACCAAGGACACAGGAAGAACTATTGTTTTTGGACAGTGAAGAATTAATCTCCATTCTGACTAAGCAGGATTACATGGTTAAAGAGTTGAGAAGAGTAATGATTTATTTTGCAGCAGGTTCAGTTTGGTCTGGTTTGATTGCACTTCAGAGTCTGTGAAAACAGAATCACAACACTGTAACAAGTTTTGTTCTGACCTTGGAGACTGAGACGCAGAAACTTTGGCATGTATCGGAATTGTGATTCAGCCACAGCTTTGCCACCTTCTTCAGCTCCCGTGACCAGACTTGTCTGTAGGGTTTAGGTTTTTGCTGTTCTTGTCACGCCTCAGGGAAAGGATGGCACATTGTAGAGTTTAATATACTTTGTATCTAAGAACGAGAGTGTGAATAAAAAAGAAATTGGAGCTATGTCTTGGGCCAGAATTCTTCTTTATTTCTTTAGATGATCAAGTAGTTTAGGGACTGTTCTTGAAGCCGTACAAATTTGGGACTTGTGACTCAAGATACCAGTTTTTGCCTCCATGATACTGGGCAAGTTACTACTGTCTAACAATAATGATTACCTTATTAGGTTGCTGTGAAGATAGTGTGAGACAGTGTATATAAAATGATTAATCCAGAACCTCACACAGAATAAAGCCACAGGAATTATTCGTTATTATTATTATTATCATCATATTACTATTGTTGCTAATATAGCCATTATATATATACATATGTATATATGTATATGTATATATATATGCAGAGTATACTATGTGAAATGCATGCAGTTTTTCCCTATAATTTGTTAAGTCTTTAAAAGTCCACAGGATGAGTGTTGGGGGTCATAAATCACAGGTGTCTCCATGAATTAATGGATAAGATGGCAGCACCAGAGTGGACTGAGGACAGCCTTTAAACTTTGAAAAGGTGAAGCTTCATCTTGATAAATAAATTTGTAAATGGAAATTCTTTTAAATTTAGGTGCATTTGTTTTATTTCATCTCCATTACATCCCTATGAGTTAGGAATTACCTTGCTGATTTTTAAGTAAACTGAGATTCAGAGAAACTAAATAATCTTCCCAAGATCATATAATAGATGGAACTAAAATTTGAACTTTGGTTTGGTTGGCCCAGAGAAAAGTGCTTTTTCTTGCTTTGCTCTGCACTAATGTCTCTTTTTGGTTTTGAGTTTTTGAAACTGTGCTCTGACATTTAAGGTTTTCTGTCTAATAATATAATAATTGTTTATGTTTCATGAGTTAAAATATAGAAAAGCATAAAGATGATAAAAAATGTAATTTGTCATCCCATTACCATGAGTTGGTCACCTTGACATTTTGGTGTTTCTATGTCAAACACATATTTAACAGACTGCTTCCTTTTGATGTATGACATCGTTTATATAGAGAGGAATCCTTTTTTGTCCTGCTGAGCCTTTCTAGATGCCCTTCAGGAAACCTGTGGGTCCTGGGCCTTGGTTTATGCCACCAGTACAAGAATGGCCATCTTTTCCTCCTTTGCTTTTGGCTTACAAAGCATCATACTGGTAAGAGAATGACTGTGAATATCTGTCTTTACAGAATAAACTTAAAGTGACCAGGGGCGCCTAGGTGGCTCAGTCGGTTGGGTGTCTGACTTCAGCTCAGGTCATGATCTCATGGTCTGTGGGTTCAAGCCCCACATCAGGCTCTGTGCCAACAGTTCAGAGCCTGGAGCCTGCTTCAGATTCTGTGTCTCCCTCTCTCTCTGCCCTTCCCCTGCTCACACTCTGTCTCTTTGTCTCTCTCTGAAAAATAAACATTAAAAAAAAATTTAAAAAAACTTAAAGTGACCAAAATGATACCAATGGAAGGTGAGAAATTCTCTGTTAACTAAAAATGGTCCCATTCAGAGCTGGGCAAAAGAATAAAGAACTAAACCAGAAAGTATTACACTAAAATCTAGATCCAATTAAGCTACACTCACTTGGCCCATAGTTGTTTTCTGATTCACATGATCAGGCAATGAAATCATGAGTACGAAACGAGGGAATATGGGCTTGGTTGTATTGAACATACACAATGGAAAGGTGTGGGAATGATGAATGGTGCCCCCTTCCTCAGCACTTGGGTGAAAGATAATTGTAGGCAATCTGTTTAGTTTGACTACCAGTGATCGCCCTATCTAAGTCTGGCCCTTGCACTTGATTCCATTTCATGGGTTTTGTTAATCTGGTGAAAGTCAAGGATCTGGGGTGCATGCATGCTTGAGTGAGTCTGTAGGCAAACGTGTTTGTAGTGTCATTCAGATGTCATTCAGATGAATTATTTACATTCGCATTTACTTCTAGCTAATTAAGGACCTTTTGGGGGTGGAGGTGGAAGTAAATCAGGCACTGTGCTTTTAAAAAAGCAATTTTCCCTTACTTTTGCTTGTATCAAATATGCTATTTGCATTTTTTTTCCTTACAGAGTAAGTAAAACCTTTTTTTTTTAATCATATATTTTCCTTTAACAGTGGTCTTAAGGGATTTGTATACCCAGGATTTCATAGCACACACTGATGATTGTGAGATTTAGATTTGGGTTTAAAGCCAATTTTTCATCTCTTTAGCTCAGCTTTTAGTCTTTCTAAATCCAGAAATGCTGAATGCCAGATTTTTAATGTAGAATCGACCGTAGGCCTGGGTTACAATTGGTTCAGTGACAACTGAAATAAAACCCAAGGAGATGGGAGGGCTGAATGATACGCTTAGGTGACAAATTAAAAACTGTGAAGAAAAAAGAATCTGGATAATGGTGACAATTTAAAAATTAATTTTAAATTATTTTAAACTTCTAAAATTAAAAGAAATTTAATTCAATTAATTAAAAATTGAATTAATTTTCTTTCATCAGACTAAATAGTTTTGCATCAGGGCTGGTTTGGGAATAGAAGACAGTGATAGTCATGCTGAAAAATCACGCATATTATACTAATATTTGACTAGTTCTACTATGTTTCATAGAGGAAGACTTTAGCCATCCTAGGGCACTTGCAGACTCTTGAATGTGCAGTCTTATCTTATTTTTAAGCATCCATCCTCTTTCTTATAACTTTACTTGTTCTTCAAAATGCAATTTAACAACTTTTCTGGGAAAACTTCCCTGTCTTCTCACTTTATATTCTCACTGAATAGCATCAGGCCAAGTACTAGGTATCCAATAAATTTTGAAACAATGGATAAATGATAGGGATCAATACTTGTATTGAGAAAATTCTCTTCCTTTGCATTGGAGAAAGGCCATGGGAGTAGACACAGTTTCAGAGGTGAGGAATAAGAAGGGAAATATAAAGAATATAAAATCCTTTTTTTTAAGAATATAAATTTTTTATACATTAATTTATTTTTAGAATCACATAAAAATTGAGTTTTTGGTAAAAAAAATTATAACAAGGTGAATATTCAACTACATACCTATAATTGTGTCAGAGTGACCAAATAAATCATTTGCACCAAGGCATGCTGGGTGACTCAGTCAGTTAAGTGTCTGACTTCAGCTCAGGTCATGATCTCGCAGTTTGTGAGTTCAATCCCCACATTGGGCTCTGGGCTGACAGCTCAGAGCCTGGAGCCTGCTTCAGATTCTGTGTCTTTCTCTCTCTCTGCCCCTTCCTCCCTTCCCCCAGCAAGAATAAACATTATAAAAAATTTTAAATTATTTGCATCCAAATAATGAATATTAATTATTTTTGCTTTCTAGATCAGGATTTTATATTCATTTTTGGAACAGGAACTGTTTTAGATTTGATTTCCTACAAATTTTAAGACTCATGCTGAGGTGTGGGGACCTAAGAAAGATGTGGAGTAGTTGGAAAAAAGGTAACAAGCCTGTGTGTTAAAAAGTTTTAAATCTGACAAATAAGTCAGAATGGTGAAATGGGGCAATTCTCTACATGAAAAAAAAAGATGGCATTGATTGGGATTTGATTCTGTCCAGAAATGTGAGCCAGAAGAAAAGTAGCAAATAATTTTTCAGGACTTATTGTAAGCCTCTTTTTATAAAAGACTGCAAACTATAAATGGTATGATGGGAAAATATCATTTTCATGCCTGAGACTAGACAGAATAAATCATGGGACATTACAGGTTCTCCCTCAAAAATAAAGTTTACCACATTTAAAAACTCTGCAGTTCATTGCCTGTAATGATATTAGATTGAGTCCCGAAATAAATTTATTAGTAGTTCATGAGTAGTCATGCATTGCTAAATAATTGGAAAGTTCAAAGGAATCAGAATTTTGCACCTGCAATGAACCTTGTGGATAGTCTAATCTGGCTTTTTTTATAGGTGAAGATATTGAGGCTTAGAGAATGAAATGAATTGTCTACAGTTACCTAGGAAATTGTTAATAGAGTGGGTACCAGGAGTCAGGACTTTAAGGGCTCAGCATGGAGCCCATTCCTGGTGACACTGTATCATGCTAGGTTACATTTCATTTATTCCTTTACTACGAATTGTACAGAATTACATGGAATTAAGCTGCTGCTCAGGCTGGATAGATTTCCATTCTTGGGAATTGGTAACGTGCCATTACATTTAACAAGTAGTTATTTAGCACATCACTGTGCTTCGCACTCAGAAAATTTAAAAAATAATGGAAGATCCAGTTCCTGCTCTAGTGGCATATGAAACTGAGTACCTCACAAAGTGTGAAACTTTCAGGGGCTGGGAGATCTTACATTCAGTGTCCTCAGCAGTTAGCTAGGGCCTGGTATATAATGGAGGGTCAAAAACTGCTGAGTCACTCAACCTGGAGAAATGACACCTCTAGATCACCCAATGATGGCCCTTGAGTGGTTCATCAGCAAACTCTGAGCATCTGCACTAGGAGGAGGAGGAGTAGGAGGAGGAGGAGGAGGAGGAGGAGGAAGAGGAGGAGGAAGAGGGGGAGGAAGTGGAGGAGGAGGAGTTGTTCTAGTGTGACATCCTGTTTTCTAAGCAATGGGACATTTTCTTTTTCAGATTATACCAATTCATCATTTGCCTTCTTGTAAATTTTTTTTAAAGTAGGAAGATAGTGACGTTGGAAAAAACTCAACCTTGCCATCTCTATAGCATTACAGAATGTAGTGAAATAGTAGGCAGAAAGATAAGCCATTTCCCAATAGACAAGTATCTGAAGTATATAGGTATGTATGAAGTATAAATTACCGCTCAGAATTTATTCCAACTTGAGACAAGGGAGCTGCTTTCATAATCCCATGCCAGTCAAAAAAATCGGCTGAGAGCTATGGTGGGATGGGGAAAATGAAACCTTCCTGGTATTTCTAGGCCTCTGTGTTGGCAAGCAAAGTGATTCTAGTAGCTCCAAGATGGTTCTCCAAAGAGTATCACAGGGAAGCAGTTAGAAATAAAAACAGGCCAAAGCCAGTGGAAGGGCACAACAGGAATTGGTAAAGGAAGAGAATCTGAGTAGAGCACTAACAGTATTTACTATAGCAAACTTTTCTGTAAAGGGCCAAATAGTAAATATCTTAGGTATTTTGGGCCATATGGTCTCCACTGCAGCTGTTCAACTCTGCCCTCATATTGCAAAAGCAGCCCTAGACAGTATGGAAACAAATGGGCATGTCTGTATTCTAATAAAACTTCATGATGGACAGTGAAATTTTAATTTCAAAAGATTTTCACGTGTTGTAAAATATTATTCTTGCTTTGACTTTTCCCTCCAACCATTTAAAAATGTAGAAACCTTTTTTAGTTTGCAGATTGTATAAATATGGGCAATAGACCTTGGCTGTAGTTTGCAGACACTTTGCTATGCCAGTGTTCAAACTACTTCCTGTTTATTAGTTCATCTTATCCTCATAATGACATATTGTATAGTTACTACCATGATTTCCACATTACAGATGAGAAAACTGAGGTACCGATTGGTTAAACAACTTATCCACATTCACTTAACTGGTAAATCACAAAGCCATGATTTGAATGCATTGTCTAGCTCATCTGTGTGCTCAACTAATATACCATTTTGTTTCTGACTTGAATAGAAGTACATTAAATAAAAGCAAAACTTCCCTTCACTGATACTTCTGGGGCCATGTGAGAAGTAAAGCTAAGGAAGAACAGAATCTCAAAATTCCTGTCTCCAACGGTCATTTGGCACATGGAACTCTGTTTATCTTCATTTCGGTGTGCTAAAAGTCAAAGGTGTGCTTTGTTTTCAGTGTGTCTGGAATGGTGGCTCATCTACGGAGCAAGTCACTTTACTGAAAGTTGTTCTCTGGTTTAAAGTAGGAAAGAAATGGGATTTTGTACCTGGAAAGTGTGGAGTCTTATTGTCACAGAGAGGTGAACCATACAACCTGCTTTGCTCAGGAGTATTTCAGCTTTTATCTGTTGCCCTATTGTAATTATTAACAGAGGCCATTTTTAATCTCAGAGTTTTGGACATTAATCTTCAGTTATGTGGTTTTCACCATCAAGAACCCTAGAATCAAACCATCTGCACCCACAAAGCTTGCTGTCTACATCATCGAGACCACCATTCCACTGTTTCTAGTTTCCAGGAGTCTTGCCCAAGAAGATAGAAATTGTAAATAATGTTCCTGTTTGTTCAAAACTTTCTGAAAAATCATTTAAATTAACCTTAAACTCTTTAACTATTCAGTAGCTAACTTCTAGTGACTGTTTACTCTCAAGAGTATTTGAATATGCCTGAAAATCCTTGCCTCATCGATGTCCATCAATACTAGCCTAGCATTATCATGCTTCTTATTGAATTCTAGCCATGCCCATAAATTGAAAGGCCCAGGTTAAACCAGAATCTAAATCTCATAAAAATCCTTATTGTGCCCTCTCTTAGCATGGTAAGAATAAACTCAGTTTTGTATTACCAAAAGTTCCTTTGGTAATATTTTCAGAGAGCCAGCAGTTGATAATATCCCTATTTTTTTTTTTCTGTTCTCTATACTTAGAATCCTCTATACTTGAAGATCAATCAGATGCCAACAGGGACACCAAGTTCAAAATATTATTCCAGGTTTTACTTTTGCTATAAAGACTCTGGGAACTGAAATCTGCCTCCTGGCTTTGATGCACATGTTTTAGCACTTCTGAAATTAAGTGTGTCTTCTATTGATATGTAAATTACCCCCAAAGTTTGAAAGCATATGTGCTTTTTACAATTGATGGTGTTCTCTAACTAAGGAGTTATGTTATTTGATTTAACTGGTTTTTAACAAAAGCCAATATATGTAAGGGGCAGCATAAATAAATGTGCCAATCTTTATTTGGTTCCTGGGAGGCTTTGAGGAGTTGAATCTTTCCTACATGATAACCTCCATCAAAGGATATTCTGAAGGAATTTAAAACACAACAAATTCATATTTTTATTATGAATACAATCCTATAGATCTGGTTACAAACAAGAAAGCCCTTCAAATCTAATTAAGTCTTGGATTTTTAGAGAAATAACTGTGACTTCTATTGAAGGCAACCTATGAAGCAGTGTTATAGCTTGAACAGAGAAAGATTGGGAGCCTAATTTGGGTCAATTCTGGTCATAAATCAATTTTTACTCCAAAGAAAGCCTGAAAATAACATGAAATAAACTTATTTTATAAAGTAACAGTGTGAAAACTTATTGTTCCTTTTGCTGTATTTTTTATTGTGCTTTGGGACTTGGTTTACTCAGCTATAAAATTTTTAATAGAGTATTTCTTGCTTTTGCTTGGGAAACTAACAAGAATATGACACTTTAGGGGTTATTTGATGGAAAGGAAAAGAAAGTCTTTAAAACTTGCTGAAGCAAGCTATAGCTACTGCACTCTACCTAAATAAAGCTTCTCTTTGCTTTAGCTATCTTCTATGAGGTAGGGCCCCTTCTATTTATGGGCAAAGATTTAGTAAAAGACAAACCTTTAAAGTCTCACTACTCTACTAACCTTGAGTACTAATCATACTTGGAATTGCCCACCCTCACTTCTCCAGAGGGTTTTACATATATTTTGTTCAGGTTTTAAGTGCTGATATATCAAGCATTTTGCCTTTTTAACCTATTGTGTTCTAGATCTAGTCTATCTAGGGATAGACTTTTGAATCCTAGACAAAGCAATATACATCCTGGGGTTTCAATTCACTGTATGTAATCAACCCAGCCAAAATAGGCATGGGAAATTCCCATATTATGGGAAACCATAATATGTTGGTATGTCATGTTTTTTTTTTTTTTTATTCAAACAAGCTATGTTTCTATGAAGTCTTAGGTTATAATAAAATAAACTTTTGGAAAAAAAGGCAACTTTTACTGGCATGTTTACATTTTTTAGAATTTTTAAAAGAATCAATGTTTTCCCTTGCATAATGACAATCTTTTACGAAATGTTACTTTCTTAACAATGGGTAATTATGAACGTCCTCTGGTTAATATAGAGTTATGAAGAACTGAGATAACCCTGAGTTGGGGAAGGATTCTGATGTTCCTGGGAAGTCAGAGTCTAGGTTAACATGAAACATTATATATTTAAAAAAATTTATCATGTATTTTCCAAATTTTCACATCTGGATGATAGAAGATACTGTTCAGTCAGCCAAGTTTTTATTGGCATATTTCACAGGGAAACTCAGACAATTTGCAGTCATATTTTATTGACTATTCTATAATACTCTGTATCTTTAAAATAAATAGCCTTTGGCACTCCATTTCTATCTTTATGCTAAACCTATTGTTTTTCTCTGTTTTCTCCCTCTTGGAAAGTATACTGTGACTTTCCAGAATTACTTTGTCAGCTTCTGAGGAAATGACTTTTCAGGCTTCTTTTACTCTTCATATTTAGAGAAATTGGTTGAATTTTTTTCTTTAAGTTCTCATAATGACTTTGATGCTATATGCCCCTTGGTTCTAGGTATTATATTTTGTTGGTGGAAAAAAACAACAGAATGAAAATATCTTGGGTAATAATTGCATGCTGTGCTAGTGACATTTGGGTTAGGACCTGGTGTGAAAAATATCAAAGAAAATCTCATCAATAGAAAAATAGGCATGCATTTGAAAAAAAAAATACAAGAAATTCAGTGTATGGAAATCAATCAAAAATGTTTATTGAAGAACCATTATGTTCTTAGAACATTGTTGAGTAATGTGAAGAGTCTAGAGAAGTTTATGGCATGGTACCTATTTGTAAGGACCTTAATGCCATTTGGCTTTACAGCCAAATCCTCCTTCTTTAAGGATATTAATAGTGTAAGAGTTACATTTTGATTGAATTTGGCTTATACACTTGGCCACTCACTATTCATTGAATGTTTCTCTAGGGATTGTCTCTTTTCTACAAGTTTGGATACTTTGGCTCTTGAATGAAAATATTTGAATTTCAATACAGTTCCAATCAAAGTTTCTTTTAGCTACAAAGAATAGTCACCCTTCTACACTAGCAAAATAGGGGTTTTGATCATGATATGTAGGGGATCTCAGTGATCCCAAGGTAAGGTTCACATTGTATTTTGTAGTAGAATTGGGAATCAGAAAGCCAGGAAATGAATTCATTCTTATTATCTCTTTGTAGCCCTGTGGTCTTATGTTTGCTTTGCCTGGTGTTCTATTCATCTTTCTCTCTCTCTCTTTTTTTCCTGCTTACTCACTATGTATCTGGTTCAACATGGCCTCCAATTCCATCTATCACTACATCATGGACCCTTAGCTTTATCAACCTCCATTAATTGACAATTCTCTCTGTGTTCTTTATTCAGATTCTTTTGAGAGGCTATGAATGGCTAAGCACAGCTAATGTCTATAGCTCTCTGTGTTCATCCCTAATTGAATCCGTTTTGGCTGGAAGGCAGGTCCATATAATATAACAAGGCTGTTTAGTTCTGCTGTTTCAGTAGGGGCTGTAGGTGGGTGCAATTTCTGTTGAAGGGGATGCTGTTAACAGGGACCATTGAGTGGTTTGACATTGATTATAGCTGAGTTATATCTTTTACCAAATCCAACCAAATGTGATTTTTATAATATCTGGAAGAATATCCAAGAATAATCATTCAAGTTTATCAAGACTCCCTCACTCCTAGAGATGTGCCTTTTATTCTCCATTTAATACATATTTTTGCCAGGCACTGACTTAGATCCTGGGAATACTGTGTTGGAGGAAACAGGGAAGGGATTTGCTTTCATGGAGCTTACTTTATACTGGTAAGAGGTGGAAAATACCAAGTAAAGAAATCAGTACTTAAAATAATATGGGAAAATATTAAGTGCTATGAAGATGATAAAATGTGATGTGATGTGATTGAGTGAATGGGTTTTTAGATTGGGATTTTAGTGAATTCTTTTCTGAGGCAGTGATTTTTGAGCTAACATCTAAACAATAAAGGAGTTATGCACAATTACAAGCATTTTATGTGTATTAACTCATTTTCCTCCCTGACCTTTAGCTTATGAAGTAATTATTCATATTTTCTATAATTATTAAGTGAGGAAACAAAAGCATGGTGACCTAATCAAAATGTATAACTTGCCTTGGTAAATAGCTCCTAAGTGGTAGAGCTAAGACTCAAACCCTGATAGTCTGACTGCAGTATAGAACCCATACCCACAAACACATCCCATACAGCCTTCTGGGTAATTAAACATGACTCAGATCAAAAAAGCTGCTTGGGCTACCAATTGCTTAGGTTATTTTTTTCATTTGGTAATTTGCAATTTACTATTTGGTTTTCTATCAGTCTGCAAATATCTTTGTTTCCTCCCATTTCTGACCATTTAAACACATATTTTAACCGAACTACTTTTACCCTCTCATGCTCAACAAATTTTGATATATAAAAATAACTTTATCATGTATAAGATAATACAAAAATTTTCTACTTTTTAACAATTGAATTAACTTTTTCACTTCACATATATTAAAAGATAGTTTATTTTACCTGGCATTATGAAGTATTTCAAGCATACTAAAAAGAATAATCCTATAACAAAGACCCAGATTCCCACTACCTGGCTTTGCCAAATCTTACCATTTTTACCTAATTTGTTTTAAATATTAAAAAAATTTTTTTTTAAATGTTTTTATTTATTTTTGAGACAGAAATAGACAGAGCATGAGCAGGGGAGGAGCAGAGAGAGACACACACACAGAATCTGAAGCAGGCTCCAGGCTCTGAGCTGTCAGCACAGAGCCTGACGCAGGGCTTGAACTCATGGACTGTGAGATCATGACCTGAACCAAAGTTGGACGCTTAACCGACTGAGCCACCAAGGCACCCCTGTTTTAAATATTAAAAAAAAATATATAATGAAACATAGAAACAGGAGAAGTCTATCTCTCTCTCTCTGATTTAATCTCTTCTCCCTCCTTCTAGAGGTTTATACCATCTTAAATTTGGTATCTACTCCATTCATGAATTTCTTTTATTGTTTGCTTTTACTACAGATATATAAGCATGCATAAACAATAGACAGTACTCTCTGGGATGTTTCAAGCTTTATAAAAATGTCATGCTATATGTATTTTCTGCAACTTGATTTTTTTCTCTCTTGGTCACCATTATACTTTTGAGATTTACCTATGTTGATACATGCAGCCCTGGTTAATTCAATTTTACTGTTCCTAAAAAAAAAGTTTATTCTCTATTCTCTTGCGGCTAGTTGATGCTATAATGAACATGTTTGCACTTATTTTCTTGTGTACAGGTGTGAACATTTCTTTTGGCTCCCACATACTGAGGAATGGAATTGTTGGGATGTAGGACATGGGGCAATTTTATTATTATTATCATTATTATTTTATTTATTTATTTTAGTGTTTATTTATCTTGAGAGAGAGAGAGAGAGTGAGTGAGTGCAAGTGAGCAGGGCAGGGGCAGAGAGGGAGGGAGAGAGAGTGAATCCCAAGCAGGCTCTGCACTGTCCGCACAGAGCTGGACTAGGGGCTCAATCTCACCAACTGTGAGATCATGACCTGAGCTGAAATCAAGAGTCAGATTCTTAACGGTCTGAGCACCAGGTGTCCCCTGGAGGTGGGGATCTTCCTCATTAACAGATTTCAACAATTTGCTCTTCAAATATTTTACAAACATTTTATAATTTTATATTATCAAAATGCATAACCATTAAAGAATACCTGTAAACATTGGAAAAGAAAAAAAGAAGACTAAAAATATCTGTGTCCTATGTAAAACTTTTCTTCTATGCCTTTTATTTATAAAATTGCAATTATATTGTATGTGTAAATTTTGGTCCTACTTTTTCATTGTATAATAAATGCATCCGTATATTATAAACTCTTATTAATGTGATTTTGAGCAACTGTGTAACATTCTATGAGATGAACATACCACAGCTTACATAATCATCTTCCCATTGTTTGATATTTTTGTTACTTCTAACTTGTCACCACTGGTTTTTTTTTTTTAAGATTTTTTAATTTTTAAGTTATCTCTATACCCAACATGGGACTTGAACTCACAACCCCGAGATTAACAGTCACATGCTCCATTGACTGAGCCAGCCAGGCAGCCCCAAATAGCATTTAGGTAATGTATGTAATTTTAATAAATGTTTTCATGTCATTTTGAATTGTTTTCTTATCTAATACTGCATTATATACTTATTCTATGCATACATTGAATGTTTGTTTCAAGACATTCTGCAAAATGAATTCACACTTTTTTTTTCTTCTTACCTTCTTAGGTGGAGAGAAATCCATGCTAACACTTAGGATTAACTTAAGATGTTGAATAATTTGAATATAATGGTAAAATATTTTTAAAAGATCCTTCTGAATAATTGGCACAAAAGCCTATCTGAATAGTTGCCACCCTGCATTTTAACAGATTTATTTTGCAGAGCTGCTGACTATTGAAATGGCTGAAAGGAATCAGGAATGGTTCACTGCTTTTGTTTTCCTTCTAGGACTGTAGCTTCCACCACTTCCAAAGTTAGCATATTGTGGAGACCATGTGTGTATGTAGTAGACACGATTTCTAAACTTTTTCCTGTCCTTTGTCTTTTGTAGTTTTGAACAAGCTGTCATAATAAGGTCACAGTACAGGCTCAGCCTTATGTTAACAACTTTTGGAGTTGAAATAGAATCCCCCTGGGAAGGCTGCACAGCAGTGTTTGGCATGTGAACAAAAAAATATCAAAAGAAAGAATGACACAGTTTTCCTGTGATGGGTATACACTCTGCGATCAAGACTCTGGAATATTAATTATAAGGTAGAAGGAGGCGAGCTTGAAAGGATACACAAAACACAAATGTGGATTTCTAAGGCAGCTGAAACAAATTAATTTCCCCACTGCTTCCATTCATTTTGTAATATGCCCAGCCAGGCTCTGTAGATGCCTCGAGAAAGATACCCTTCCCAGGCAATTCTTTGGATAAAATGATAAATAGATTTCAAAGGAGAGGATGTCGGACAGATTGACACACTTGGTGGATTTTGTGCTAAGATAGGATGGTAGAAAGAAAACTGAGAGAAACTGCTAAACTCTGCAAGGAAGAGAAGCCCGAGTTGCCGCCATTGTGATGCAGCCCTGAGCTTGTTACCACATCAGAGTAGGTGAGGCTGAGGCTGTAGGAGGAGACAAATGGAATGATGGAGGAAATGCAGGGAGTGGCGAATAAAAGGAGGAAAAAGAAGTATGGGTTTTGGTAAAGAAGAAGTTTTGCCTGTGAGGGATATAATATGTATTAGCTCACTCTATCCTGAAAATAAACACATTTCTGGGTTTTGCATGTTCATCAATCAAACCTGAGAGTTTGAGTGTCATGAATGTGAGTCTTGACATCTCCAATTAGTACTAATGTTACTGAATTGTGGGCCAATGCCATTGACCTCATATATTCTGCCAAAGAAACATTAGACTTTTATTCTATGTGTCACAAGGAGCAGCATAAAAAAATGAGTATTACAATAATGTTTCTTCATTTCTTTGTTTCCTCACCTGTAAAATGAGTATAAGAGTAGCATTGAGTAAAGTTAGAAGTATGCGTATGTTAAAGCACTAGAGATGTATGGAGGATTAAGTGGAATAATCCATGAAGAATATTTGCATTGAGGGGCACCTGGGTGGCTCAGTTGGTTGAGCCTCTGACTTCGGCTCAGGTAAAGATCTCGTGGTTTGTGAGTTCGAGCCCTGCATTGGCCTCTGTGTTGACAGCTCACAGCTTGGAGCTTGCTTCAGATTCTGTGTCTCCTGCTCTCTCTGCCCCTCCCCTGCTTGTGCTCTGTCTCTCTCAAAAATAAATAAACATTAAAAAAATTTATAAAAAAAAGTATTTGCATTGGGTTTGCAAGGACTCAATACATGTTAGTCTTTGTGAACATTATCATTTACTAGGTGATTGAATTGATTTAAAAAATCAGAAAAAATTTTAAACAAAATATATAATGTGTAGGGTCTCATTTAGAACCTGTCACACAATTCCACACCCTCTTCTTACCCTAGACTTATTTCCAGGGTATATATGTTTGTAGAAGATCTCAGATGTTGAAACAGAACCCCATACCCTAAAATAAGAGACTTCTAATTGGAAGGCACATTGGAGGTCATTTCCTGATTAAACTCTAACGCTTTTATTTTATAACCATCAATGATTTGAATTTTTTTATAAGATAGTCTGTTCAATTTAATAGTAGATATAATTGTTAAGAAGTTTTTCTTTATATTGAAATGAAATCTGGCTCCCTGAAACTTATACTCATTGCTCTTTGTGTTGTTCCTATGGGGCACATGGGAAAAAAATGTCTATTTCTTCTCCTTTGGGACTCTGACTAAAGCTCATATGCTATTGTATCGAACCTTCTTGTTCTCTCAGATACTTTTTTTTTTTAGCACTCATTCTAGCATTCCCAAATCTCATTCATTCTAATACTCCAGACTATATCTATTCTAATTGTGCTTAGGGTAAAATGGGATAATCTTCCTTGTTCTGGTACTTTATACCTGGTAGTGTAGATAAAGTAGAATGATTTGGGGCAACTCCATGTTTTAGAGATGAATTCAGGTAGACCATACATGTAATAACATGTTCCTTTTTAGTTGGCATAAACATACCCATAGATTGTTGGTTCTTATTCATCTTGTAGAAAACTAGTTCTTCAAAAGGTTATGTATATGTCGCTGTATTTTTGGATTTGTGCTCTAGATTTTTTTTGCCCATGCTAAATGCTAGTTGAATTCAGCCCATAATTACATTTGATGAAATCCTTTTTGGTTCCTAAATTTAGCATTCAGCATATTAGCTTTCTCTCTAGTTTCATGTTACCCACCAATTTGATTTCCATGCTATCACACATTGGTTTGGATTGGAAAGGAAGCCATATTTGTTTACAGATTCTATTAATGTTTAAAGGCTTCTAGAAGAATATTGACTGAAAAAGAAAAAGCTCAGGTCAGATTAAATGATAACATTGAACTGGAAACACAAGGAATTTATGTTGACTCTGCATGAATAAAAGGGTGAATAGGGAAGATGTACTATTATTTTTGAATACATACATTTTATGTGGTAACTTATGCTAAGCACTGTACGTTAGCTCTTAGAAGCCCTACTGCAGTTTTATGAGGTAAGGATTAAGTTATATTGTTTTCCTTTTGTAGATGAAGATAGTAAGTCTCAAGAATGTTTGGCCTAACATCACATGAAGGATGAGTGACGGTGCTGGATTTTGAGGCCAGTTCTGCCAGCCTTGTTTCTCTTGATGAAGCTAGGGTCCAGAATAAAAACCATGGAGGGACTAGCTATCTCCCACTCCTACTGCTGGGCCAAAGACAATCATTAGTTTAAGGTATTTATATTTTTCTGTTTTGAGGCAGAGGAGGAAAAGGCTCCAGAGAGTTAAAATGAATACAGTTTCTGGCTGGTTTTTAATGAATAACTAACAAATTAGAGTTAGGACTATTAGCTGAGAAGTGACAAGCTTTAATTTCCCACTTAATTAAGTGAAAACACCTCAGTTGGGGGAAGAGTTGCTCTACTTGGACTTAGCTTTGGGGAAGCGAAGTGAGATTTGTCTCTCAATTCCCAACAAGATATTTGTGGCAGCTTTATTTTCAGGAAGGAAAATATAGCTGAGGCAGGAGACTTGAGAGTGCAGCACAAGTGAACTGCCTTGTATCTTTCTGATCTGGTGAGGATAACAAGATCAGATGCTGGAGAAGAAGCCCTTCTGGCACTTCCTGGACGAGTTCCTCCCGGGCAATGTTAGCACTATGGAAGGAGATCCATCAGGTACAAGTGACCTCACACAAATCAGACACAGGGACACTTTATGTTGTTAGTACTGGTTCAACTCCAGACAATATAATAAGAATGAGTTCTTCTTTGGGATATGAATACTTTATCAATGTGCTAATGTCTTTGAAACTATTAGTGTGGCGGAAAGGAAACACCTGAATCTTGATGTCAGCCTGTGTATAAATATCAGCCCCACCTGGAGCTAGTTGAATAGTGCTTGGATGCGTTTCTTAATTTGGCCAGCTTCTCAATTGCAATAATGGTATAATAGTAATTACTTCATAGGCTGCTGTGAAGATTAAACTGCCTACTATACATGAAGTAGGTATCATAGATCCTGCCACAAAGCAGATATAGAATAAATTTTCATTTTCATTTATTGATAAATAGCTTAGTGCACATCAGAAAGCATATATCAAGAATTTGTTATGTTCTGGACACTATATGCTGAAGACGGAAACATTTTTAAATATTTAGTAAAAAATTTAAAACATAAAAAGATTTCAAAGATTAAAAATATTAAGACCAACATTGGCTCACATGTTGTAATGATGTGAGGTTATTAGCTATGTGATCTTGAATAAATTATTGAGCCTCTGAACGTTAGTTTACTCATCTATAAAATGAGAGTGATGATAGTAACTACCTACTAGATTGCTCTGAGGATTAAACAATATAGGAAAAATGTTTAACACAGAAGGCACTAAGTAAGGACTCAGAAAATATTAGCAAAAACTATTACAAAAGCCTTTTTCTACATATCTTCTTTGCTATAGTGTAGATTTCTTGAAGCCTGGGCTATCCTGTACACCTTGGTGCCTCCTTACATTATGGGTTTTGTTAGTATTTGTTGAATATTGGGACTTGGCATGTATATTTAATTCCTCTGCAACTATGAATTCTCCATTTATAAAATTATAGAATAAGTTATACTTTAGTATTTGTTCTGTTCACTATGGAGCTTTTTTAATTGCAGTATAGATGAATTGTATGTGAAAAAATAAACAAAATTAAAAAAATAAAAGTGCCAGCACTTACCCTTCTCTGAGCTATCCCAGTGGCCTAGATACAGTGTATGAGTGCCTCATTGTAACAAGGCAACAGTAGAAAATTATCCAACCTGAAAAGCCCAGGGAAAACAGGCTGCCAATAAATAAATAGATAATTAAATACAATAAAAAATAATGAATGAATGAATGAATAAATAAATAAATAAATAAACAAATAAATAAATAGCAGAGGTTAGTCTACCCTCTCATAGTCTTTTGACTAGAGAGAGCAGACAGTTTTTAGGGGGCATTTATGGTCTCTGTTGGCATTCCAGGTTTGCTGGGTTATCTACCACCCAGTGTGGGATATATTAGACAAAATAAAGCCTATAGAATTCACCAATGTGTTGTTCCCAAGGTTCTAATGTTTTGTGTTGTTGTTTTTGATATTTTTAGCTGTACTTTGTGGGAGAAGTAAGGAGAAGTGTGAATTACCTTGAGGTCTTTGTCAGGAATCACTTAGTAGTATTTGTGAGGACCTATTTCTGGACCTGATTTTATTTCTCTGATCTAGTCATCCATACTTATGTCAATTCCATACTGTTTTGATTATCGTAATTTTAGAGAAAGTTTTGAAGTCAGGCAATGTGAGTGCTCTAACTTCATTTTTTCTTTTTCAACGTTTTATTTTAGATTGTTTGAATTTCTATATGTATTTTTGAATGTGTCTCAATTTCAACAAAAATTTCTGCTAGGATTTTGATAAAGATGGTGTTGATTCTAGCTCTTTTGAGGGATTTTGCCATTAAGGTTAATTCCAGCAGCTCCAAGTTTCGTCCGAGATGTTTTGCTAAGGTACCTGTACTATACTGACTTCTGTTAAAGCATATAACATGCCAATTAATATTTTGCTTTGTAGTCGTGGACTAAGGAATTTCAGGGTCAGGTGTATCAGCTTTTTAGCATTATTTATTGATAATAGTTGGCTAGACGATTTGCCTCTAGTCTCAGTGAGACCCTTGGAGGGCTCAGCTGTTGGCATTGGTTACGTAGCAGAAATGCCTATGCGTCCAACATGCTATAAAAAAATCCCAGCTGAGTTTCCATTTCAGACTTCCTGGTTCTGAGGTAGTCTCTACACATTTTGGTGGTTTTGATCTCAGAGAGAAAGTCTGTTTCTTTGTGAACCTTACAGAGGGAAGACAATTGGAATTTGCTCTTGGCCACTCTAGAATATGTAATGTGTCTTAAAACCCCTGAAAATGTTGTTATATCACATTCTTTTCCTGCAATAAACTGTAGATATGGAAGTATTTGTCATTTTGAGTCCTATAAGTCTTCTTTAACAACTAAACCCTGCCTAACTGCCACTGGTAGTGCAGAGATAATTGATATCTTAACAATATTAAATCTTTCAATCCGTTAACATAGTTTATCTTTTCATTTATGTAAGCCTTCTTTAATGTTTCTCCACTTTTTATAGCATTCAGTGTAGAGATCTTGCATATTAATTAAAATTCCTACATATTTTGTAGGTTTTGTTACTATTTTAAATACTATTTTTTGTGAATCTATTTCCTGATTTTGATAGGCAGTTTACAGAAATACAATTAATTTTTTTATTGACTTGATATTATATATATTTTTGACCTGGTATCCTACAATCATGTTAAATTTAAAACCAATTATAATGATTTTATAAACTCCTCAAAATCTTCTGCCTAAATAATCATATTCTCTTGGAATAGAGGCATTTTTACTTTTTTCTTTATAAATTGTTATGCCTGTTTCTTTGTCTTCTTGCTTTGCTAGAACCTCCATTACAATGTTGAAAATAAGGGAAAGAGCAGGCATTCTTAACGTATTCCTGATTTTAGGGCAGACAAATTCATTGATTTATCAATACAGAAGTTAGCTAAAGGTTTTTCATAGATATCTTTTATCAAGTTGAGACTTCCTTCTATTCCTAGTTTGCTCAGAGTTTTATTGTGCATGTTGAAGTTTATCCACTTTTTTTTCCTGTAATTATTGAGAGGATCTTAAAATTGTTCTCCTTAACTTGTTAATGTGGTGATTTGGATTAATTAACTTTTAAATATTAATTTAATCTTGCATTCCTGGTGTAAAACCCTCCAGTGCTTGGAGATGATCTTGTAAATACTGAAAATTATACTCAGGATGGAAAATAAGTATATATATGTATTTTTTAATTAATTATGTTTTCAGGAAAGGTGGCATCTAAGCTAATGACCTGGTTGGAAAACAAGAACCTAAGTGTTCACAGCCTGGAAAGTTAGATTTAGCAAAGTGTAGCAAAGTCTGAAAATACTTTAGTGATCAGCTATGCCAATGGGATATTGATTTGGAAAACAATGACTAAGCACGTCCATGTGATCTAAGAGAAATGTAACCTTTGAGCATGTGGGTCTGCAGGAGCTTCCCCAAGAAATGGACAAAAAAATGTGTTACGTTGTGCCATGCTAGTGCTGAAAATTGACAGGAGAGGGCGAGGGTTGTAGTAGCTTGTTCATATCCCAGTACAAATTATCTTTGACATTTTAAGTAGGGCTGGCCTCCCTTGGACTTTTACAACCTGAGATTCTTTTACGATTCTTGGATGTTCTCAACAGAGAGACTACACTTCCTGCAAATAGGGAAGTGGTATAATATATAGTGGTCATGAGTTAGATTGTTTGGGTTGAAATCCTACCTAGGTCTGCCACTCACCATTGTCCCATCTTGACATTTCTACACTCTGTGGTGCAGTCCTTGATGATGGTAATGATGGTGATGACAGCTGTAACAGGACTCACTCCATGAAGTTACATGGAGGACTTAATGAAATAATATATGTAATATGACAACTACAGTTCCCAGCATGTAGAGGTATTCGATAAATATTTGCTATGATTATGAAAATAGGTAACTAGTACGTAAATACCACAAGAGCAGGGATTTTTGTATGTTATGTTCACTAGTGGATCTGCGGTTCTTAGAGGAGTGCCTAAGACGTTGCAGCACTCCGTGAAAAATATACTGAATGAATGAATGGGACATTGTGTACATCTAGAACTGGTAAGTTGCATGTTATCAGAATTAGGCCCATAATCTAGCAACTTAATGCACTGGCCCTTGCGCAGGCAGTAGCCTACTGAACTGGACAGATGGTTGGGGTGAATGCCAGTACCTGCCTCCTGCAGGCATTTTCCAACCTACAAATCTCATGCTTTGGTTCAGTGTGATTCTGCAGAGAGTAACCATATAAAATGTAATACAAACCAAACACTTTTGAGAATGAAAAGGGTGCCATTAATGACACCAGGATAACAGGTGTAAGGTGGAACTGTTTGGGACAAACCAGGATTTATGGCCACCCTACTTCAGCACCGTCACCACAACTGACTAGATTAACAACTGGTGGGATTCTCCAAAGCAGTTGTCTCTTGAGTGGATAGCAGTCCTGATGTGGCTGTCAGTGCATTAGCTAGAGACTGTCTAAAGCAATAACATCTCTTACTTGGGCATTTTTAGTGGAAAATAGCATAAGCCAAGTAGTGATCAGAGAAGTTCAAAGAAGCAAACTTGAAAACAGCTGAGTCACCTGAAAGTGGAGCAGTGCTACAGAGGGCATGAAGACAGCACCAGATCTCTGCAGCTATTGCTGTGTCTCGAGAGACTCCCGGGCTGTTGTCTTCTCAGGTTCACTTCGGATTTTCCCCAGGACTTCAGCTCTCCTGAGCCTGCGATTCTTTCCTGTTCTTGTGTACATCTCTGGTAATCTATATATTAAATTTTCATTACTTGAGAGGAGCTGGCTATATCTTTGTTCCTTACAATCTGTAAAAGTTTAACTCACATATATACAATACAACTAATAACAGTTATTTGTAATTTCTTGAATATTACCTGTTCTGTGTCAGTGCCCTGCTGTCCTTTGGTGTTAGCCCATCACTTAGCCCATAATATTGAGATACTCTCTAACCCCTTGTCCACATGAAATTAATTCAGGCTTGTGGATTAATTGAGAAATAATTCATTAATAATTAATGATATCTGTATTATATTCAACTATGGGCTAAATGAGCTTTGGGCCTTGCCTGGGAGTCTTACCAACATTTATAATGTTTCCATGAGAAAAAAAACATTTCAAATTCCAACCAAGAGTGCCAAGGCATTATTTTAGAAACTAAAATCAAGGACAGATGGTTTGATAAGTATGAGTGCATTTATGAGGACAATAGGGCAGAATATTTTAAACTGGGGCTCTCCCGGAAAGGCAGAACTAAATGGGAACTACAAATATCAGAGGCACAGGGCTGTGTTCCAAGTCACCATAATAGAGGGATTATGGTAGAAAATATAATTAAAGGCTAACTAAACTACAGTAATGTCAAATGGACCAGAAAAGAAAATATGCATGTGTTGGTGATAAAGGGTGGTTGGAGGAGAGCAGAATTCTCCAGAAAGAGATGGGAGTCTGGATGGAGGGTAGAGAGAGCTCTAGGACTTGGGAGAATTGATATTGGAGGATAATCCCACTTTTTACCTCCTGATAGGTCTTTAGCGCTAATAGCCAGGTGATTAGGAACTCATGTATTTTGGAGACCTCAGTGATTTTCCTCCATATTCCGTCCTTCCCATAGTTATCACAGAAGGATTAAATTAGATATAGTAATTGCTGAAGCCTTGAAATTACTTCAACAGGGGAAAAATATAAATATCCTGATGTAAAATGCAAACCATATATATATCAAGTAAATGCTCTTTTGCAATAAAATGTAGTTAATCTCATATCAGCAAGTGTAAGCCATTAATAAGAGGGACTTTGCTGTTTCATAAAACAGAGTGGTGGAAGGCCAGATCAAAGTCACTGAGAGCCCAAGGGCAGAGTGGGTTGGGGTCCTGGTTTAGTAGAGTCCTGAAAAGGGAGGTCTGAAGAGAACATTTCCTAACTTCATGACACAGTGACCTGTCCTTCACCATTCAGTGTCCTGGCAGAATCTGTGCTGAGAGGAATTTTAGTCTAACTCAGCAATATATTTATGCACATGACTGGGAGGTTTATGATGAACCATATGATGCCTGTCACCATAATTTCACATGACTTAATGACTTTTCCATTTTAAACTCAACTGACTTTTTTATATAGGAGAGTCATTTCAGAAGTTTCAGTAGTCCACTTTCTGTCATCTTTGTATGTGCCTCCCACACTTGTTCTGTCAGCAAAAATAACTAAACTAAACTAAAATATAAAAATAGAACTTTTATTCTGAGGTCCTCTTTGAAGTTCTAAAACCACATCTATTAGTTCTGAAGCCATTTTAAGGACTCTGCCATTTTCACGTGCTTATTTAGAAAAAGAAAGCATTGTTCACTCTTTGAAATTTCAATCTGAGTCTAGTTTATTTATTTTTTATTTTTTTAACGTTTATTTACTATTGAGAGACAGAGAGAGACAGAGCATGAGCAGGGGAGGGGCAGAGAGAGGGAGACACAGAACCTGAAGCAGGCTCCAGGCTCTGAGCTGTCAGCACAGAGCCTGATGTGGGGCTCAAACTCACGAACTGTGAGATCATGACCTGAGCCAAAGTCAGATGCTCAACCGACTGAGCCACCCGGGCGCCCCAATCTGAGTCTAGTTTAAAGACTCATGTCTATTGATCTTAATCATTTAAATAGATGTGAAACTATTAAAATATTTAAAAAGCTTATTTTTCTCAATAGTCTTTTGAAATAGTTGGCAGTCCAACTGAGGTCAAATGCAGCAAGATGTTCAATTTTAAACTAGAGGTAATTAGAACAATTACACCCATTACAGTAAGGATAAACTGAGAGCATTTTAGAATCATGAAAGTTTACTTATCACTTAGAGAGAATACCCTCATGTCCCTGCATATGTTCCTTTGAGTCTGTTTTCTAGTTTTCTTTCCCTTTGTTAAGTAGATTTCAGGGAAAATCAAAAGAAACCTGCTTTAGCATTAAAAGTTAGGTAGACTTTTCTAAAAGTCCTAGAGAAATTTTATATTTTTTTGGACAAGTTTTATCTGTGATTTCTTTTAACCATATGTGTGATATAAAACATTTATATGTTTGCAATGTGTGTTACAGGGGATTTTTGAAACTATAGTAAGTTTAATTTAATGTCAGACTCTGATATAAGCATAAATATCCAATTAGTTTAATCCAGTTTTTGAGGGAAATGCTTGTTCCTCTGAGTCTTCAATATTTATGGCCATTTTATAAATACAAGAAATTATTTTTCTTAACTTGGCCATGACACCATTACCCACAAATAAATCCCTTCCTGAAAGCCATTATTCTTTGGCCTCTAACGTTAACTTTCTTTATATGGGTAAAGTCTAGAGCCAATTAGATTTAGACAAACATAATTTCCTATGTTTCCATATGCAGAATGGGTTAATAGTAGATATAAAGTCAACAGTGTTACAAGTTTTAAAAAGCTAAGGTGTAATGTGATTAAGAAGACATCAGTATTTTGGTCTTCAGCTAAGGTGTTTCCTGGAGCACAACCTTTGGAATGTCTGAAGTGCTAAGTGACTTTTTGTATGTTAATAAGAAGACAGATGGTTGGAGGCTACTCAGGAGCCTTGGGGGCTCATTGCCTTGGGAAACAACCATGTGATTAAACAGTTGGAACTTTCAGCCACTGCCAGTTTCCTCTTCCTTGACAGAGAAGAGAGGATGAAGATCAAAGTAATCAACAGCCAAACATTTAAGCAATCATGCCTATGTAATGAAGCCTCCAGAAAACTCTTACACCAGGAAGTGCTGGTAGGTGGAGTACCCTGAGAGGGCTTGGAAACTCAGTTCCCCTAATCCCCATACCTTGCCCTAAGCATCTCTTTCATCTGGTTATTTCCGAGTTGTTTCAACTTCATAATAAATGGTTAATAGTTAGTAAAGTGCTTTTCTGATTTCTTGAGCTATCCTAGTAAATTATTGAACCTTAGGAGGAAGCACAAGTGAAAACCTGGACTTGCAATTGTCTGAAGTGGACAGGGGCAGTCTTGTGGGTCTGAGATCTTAACCTGTGCAATCTGAAGCTACCTCCAGATAGAGAGTGTCAGAATTGTGTTACATTGCAGAATACCCGTCTAGTATCAGCAGAGAATTAGAAAATTGGTTGGTGTGAGAAAAAATTGACACATTTGGTGATCAGAAGTGGAAGTATTGAGAATGACTGATGAGTAGAGTGTGTTGAGGAAAATAGAATTTACCGGGCAATGCTGGCTTGGCTTTAGGTATTTCTTTGCAGATAATTAGGATGAATGCAGACGTTACGTATTTTTGGTTGTCACAAAATAAAAATTCCCACCCATCATGTAAGAAGGAGCATACATAACCAGTAATTCTCAAAGCAGTGCAATTTGTCACTAAGAATTTCAGTTGTGTGATCAGAAATCCACAGTGAGATGGATGACATTTTTTAACAACTGAAAAGATAAAGTATTGGGTAATTAAAAATATGAAATTGATAGCTAGAGGTACCCCAAATTTGCCTTTTGGCCAAAGATGATCAGAGAAAATCTGATGTTCTATTTAAAATGTTTACCATTATTACAATTTCATTACTAAAATTTTTACTAGATCTATTTTGAAAGTTTGATATTACAATCCAGGATTTATAACTTTTTAGCACTGTTAGCTATTAATTTTTCTTGAGTTCATTATACTGTGCAGTTTGCAATAGTAAATACTTTTATTTGAGGTCGGTGTTGGGGCAAAGTCAGTTTCAACCAGTTCTTCCAGAATGGGATACTTTTGGGTTGTGATATTGCCACCAAGTAATTAAGCCATTCTTCCTCTCTAATGATAACTGACTATAATGAATGGTTAACTCCTCTTCAATGCTGGACTCAGATTTGATCAGTGCTGTTGCTGCTGTTCCAAGTGATCCAGTTCTGTACACAGAAGTTTTGTGCATTATTGGGGGGACCAGTTTCTGAATATTTCGGAAGCAGGCTTATGGTTGCTTTATTTATATGTTTTTATTCAAATATATTTTTAGGCACTTCCTGCTTCACATTATGTCTTGGGAAAATTTGTCCTTAAACCTTGAAATTAGAAATGCAGCAATGGAGCAATGTGATTGTCTTTGAAGCTAACAAAATTTTGTTTGAATTTCTGCCTGCATTCCAACTTTTAGCATCTACAATGTGATCTTAGTATTTTCTCCTGATAGAATGATGGGAGAATGTTTTTTAGCAGCAGTTATTTAAGAGATGGTTGTAATCTCAAGGCATATAGTTTGCCTGATCTGGTTTATGAACAACATTCTGTGCAAACAACCAGTTGTTATTAAGTAAGACCTGCTATGTTGGTGTTCTTATCTGCAACATATAGTGTTAAGGCTTTCTTTTATTCAAGCAGATTTTAATATGTGATAGCTATTTCTCTGTCTGTTTTGAACGGCAATTTCAGAATCCCTTGTAAGTCTTGATTTTTGCATCTGACTCAAGAAGAATGATAAAAGTGGCCCAGCATTTTTCAGCATATAGCTAGTAATTCTGTTATATTATTCTCTATTATAATTAATTTTTGAACTACAATCAGAGTATGAACAAGACATCTATCTGGGTAATTTCTAAATCACTCACAACTTTTGTCACATTGTCAATGACATTACACACAATTTTTGTTAATGATTTTCAATAAATCATCATTTCTTATTTTAAGAAATTATTATTTCAATATTCAAGAAATATTGTTTATTACAGTTTATTATAACTTAGAAAAAATGTTGTTTAAAAACATGACTACCTTTAAAAATTTATTTTGTTTTTCAAACTATCTGGTTTCAAGAAGTTTCCTGCCCCTTTTTGGCCTCAGTATCCCCATATATGAAATGAGGAAGCAAACTTAAAGATCTTGAAGGATCTGTCCAATTTTTCTGACCCATCCCTGTCTATCTTCTACAGGTTTCTCTGAAAAGAGACAGTGGGAGAAGTCCTTCAACCTAGGGCCTCTTTGTCTTCCCCTTGATCCCATATCCTCAGTCTGGGTTCCTCCTAACCTTTCATGATATACTCTGTCTTCCTGCCCTCTTCCCAGGTCTTTTCAGATAGAAGCCTCCGGGATGTAATATGTGCTGCCTGATCTTCAGGACCCATTAGCAGAAGCCATCCCACTCTCTTCTCCATAAATTGGAAACTTTCAGGTAAATTCCGTTGATATGTAGACCCAGTTGTACTGTAAACTCAGAGCCGTGTCTACCCTACCCCATATCTAACTACCTAGAAGTTACCTTGGAAGGGGGTTCATGAAGCCCTGATACTTCAGATTCCTGGAAAATTGTCTCTGATTAATCAGACTAGAAATTGAAGACCCAACATATACATAAAATGTATTTTGCAGATGGATGGTAAATGCACAGTCACAGAGACCTTGTATGGTTTCCCTAAACCAATTAAAGAGTTGTTACCATAATAATTCACTTGTTAATTAATTCACATATAAGAATGAACAATTGTTACTGAGGCCTTCTCTATCCAGGTGGGTAACAGGAGTCTGATTTTTAAAAATTTCAATACAGAGTCAATACTGATTAAAATCTGAGTAATGCTTGATAATAAATGAGAATGGCTGGGGTGCCTGGCTGACTTGGTTGGAAGAGCATGTGACACTTGATCTTGGGTTCATGAGTTCAAGCCCCATGTTGGGTGTAGAGATCACACAAAGAATAAATGAATAAAAACTTAAAAAAAATAAATGAGAATGGCTAATGTCTGAGCAAGTATAAATGATATCTGATTGAGTATGTGTATTTTGAAGAATCAGTAAATGTTTAACTTAGGGACCTAGTCCAGTCTCTTTACATTGTCCCTCCATTCTTGGTCTTGGAATAATTCTCTCATTTTGGGCCACATATGGAAATACTGTGAGTGCAGCTTTGTTGAACTGATACCACCTAGCAAGAGGGTGGAGGAAAGAGCCCTGAGAATCACCAACACTGAGCAGGAGAAAACAGAAAGGAATGGCCAGAGAAGTAGACGAAAATTCAAGAAAATGTGGCTTCACAGAGCTGGGAGAGGAGGACAGAGTGGGGAGACCAATGCTTATTGGATTTGTTTAATACAGATCAGTGAGAGCCATTACAGTGCTGTGGTTGGGGCAGAATGGAGTCTAAGTGTAAGATGGAGTAGAAGTGAAGTAAAGCCAGAGGGTATATAGATGGCTGTTGAGAGAAATACCTTCTTCACTACATTGTGTGGTCCTTCTGAGCAGAAACCTCACCTGATTCTTCTCCATATCCTCAGTATCCAATGCAAGCCCTGGCACAAAGAAGGCCTTAGGGCCACTTTGGAGGAAAGCTACTTTCCTCCACCTCTTGTTTCCTTCAATTATTGCAACACTCCTGGCCTCTCTCTGTCCTTTTAAAAGCTGTATCCCTTGGGAGTGGAGGGGGTTTGGAAAGAGAATCTGGGCTGCTGATGAGCTCCTCCTCTTTCTCTCTCTCTGTTTTTCTTGCCTTTTCTATGTTGTAAATTTTAAGGGCTGGTAGTTTGAGGGTAGTAGGAAGGCTGTCCTGATCAGCTCCACCTGGGAAGTAACATATTTTCTAGCAGAATTTATAATGCTAGCAGGTCATAAAAAACTTTTATCTTCATCTACTGAAAATAAACGGCAATCTATAATAGTCTTCTAAACAGCTTTTGTAAAATGTTGATAGAGATTTCCTATACTCAAAACTTCCAGGAATGCCTTTTATTGGCTGGTGGGTGGGGTGGGGAGGGCGCAGGGGTGGGGGTGAGGTGACAGGGACAGGAATGCCTTTTTTTTACAACATTTTGCTAAAGTCTGTTGTTCTGAAGTTTAATTAATGAAGATATTTGGAGTGCCTTAATTTCTTTCTATTTCACACCCCTTATATTCATTATTATGTGTGATTTAAGGGATTTATTATGATTACTCTCATGCATGATTTTGGAAGGTTTTTTCTGTCTAGAAAATTTTGAGGGGGCAATCTACTTTGAATTTTATCTTAAAAGATGTGAAAAATTCTCTAATAGGAGTTTTTCTTAGAATACTTGGAGCATAAATTGAATTAAACAACTAATCAACTAAACAACTATCAATTGAGTTCAATGTGTTATTTTGTTTAGTGTTAAAGATAGTAGCACACCACATAATTTTCTACAAATATTAGATTTAGGTATGATCTAATCTCTGTTTTTCTTCTTTGTATTTCCATGCATATTTTTAGGCTCAAAATGACATGCTTATTTTTAAAGTTGTCTGGATAATGAATTCTTAATATTTGTACTAACTGTCAGTCTATTTCACAATTTAACTATTTGGAAGTTCTTAATAATTATTTTGTACATAAAATTAATAGCTGTCACCATCATTTAATCGTTGGAACCGTTCCCTCATGCAAACATAAATATGCTTATATTTCAACCGCCTGATAGAATTTCAGAAATTTGAGGCTTATGAGGTAACTTTACTTTAAGTTACAACCAGAGTGCTTCTTTTTTTTTTAAACAATTTTTTTATGTTCATTTATTTTTGAGAGATAGAGACACAGAAGAGCGTGAGTGGGGGATGAGCAGAGAGAGAGGGAGAGATGGAATCTGAAGCAGGCTCCAGATTCTGAGCTGTCAGCACAGAGCCTGATGTGGGGCTTGAACTCATGAAGGGTGAGATCATGACATGAGCCAAAGTCAGTTGCTTAACCGACTGAGCCACCCAGGCGCCCCTACCAGAGTGCTTCTTATTCAGAAATGAATATGAAGAGTTAATTGATGTATCAAAAAAAAAAGTGGACATATTATATTAGCAAAGTTCTTATGTTGAGTCCTTACCATGCAAATCTATGGTCTCCTCAGTCATGCATAAACAAAGTTGGTGCACAAAGTTTGTGCACAAAGTTTGTGTTCTTCCTTTTTTCTTTTCATTATTCCTAGGGATTTATCAGTTTTGTTGATCTTTTCAAAGAGTAAAGTTTTGCCTTTGTAAATTTTCCCTACTTGCCTATTTTCTGGTTCATTGTTTTTGCTTAGTTTGGGTTTTGTTTATACTTCTTTTTCTAGCTTTTTAAGATGGAATTTAATGTTATTGATTCTACACCTTTCTACTTAGTTTCTAATATAAGCATTAAGAGATACATTTTTCTGTAAATACTACTCTAGCTCTTCCTTTAAATTTTAATATTAGTCTTTTTATTATACAGTTTGAAATGTTTTCTAATTTTACTTGTAATTTCTTCTTTGACCCTTGGCTTATTTCAAATTATGTTTTCCCTCCAAAGTAGTGGGTTTTTCTAGATGTCTTATTGTTATTTATTTTTAAATTAATCCTGTTTTGGTCAGAGAACAAACATATGCTGCTTGATTTCAGTTCTTTTAAGTTTATTGACACTTGTTTTTGTCCTAGAGTATTTTCTATTATGTCGAACATACCATGTGCCCTTGAAAAGAAAATGTATTCTGCAGTTGTTGGATGTGATGTTTTATAAATGTCAATTAAATGAAGATGGTTCATAGTGTTGTTCAGCACTTCTTTGCTGAATGTTTAACATTAGTTCTAGTAGTTGGTGAGAGAAAGGTGTTACAACTTCCAATTACATAGCTTCATGTATTTCTCTCTTTAATTCTGTCATTTTTGCTTCATGTATTTTGAAGCTCTTATGAGGTATATACATATTTATGATTGTTAAGGTTTTGATATGAATTAACCCTTTGTCATTATTACATCATTATGAACATCTTACCTCAGCTAATATTCTTTATCTTAAAGTTTACTGTATCTGATATTAATATATATTAATATATAGAATGTAAAAATTAATGTATAATATATTATTATATATTAATTATGTAATTAGCCTAATGTATTATAAAATATGTAATTAACAGAACAAAACAGATTTCTGCACTCTTCTCAAACCTACTGGATCATATTTCTTGGAGTTAGTTTTATAAATCTGTATTTTTTTTTTTTTAAATTTTAATGCTTATTTATTTTTGAGAGAGAGAGAGAGAGCGAGTGAGGGAGGGGCAGAGAGAGGGAGACACAGAATCCAAAGCAGGCTCCAGGCTCTGAGGTGTCAGCACAGAGCCTGACGTGGGGCTCAAACTCACAAACTGCAAGATCATGACCTGAGCTGAATTTGGAGATCATGACCTGAGTCGAAGTTGGACGTTTAACCAACTGAACCACTCAGGCAACCCTATAAATCTGTATTTAAAAAAATAAAATCTCCTTGTTGATCCTGATTCAGGATTCAACACAGGTATTTGATTACCAAGATAAATTTATATATTTTTTAATTTTTGTTTTTAAAGATCATTTATTTATTTTGAGAGAGAGAGAGAGAGAGGGAAAGAGAATCTCAAGCAGGCTTCACACTTTCAGCACAAAACCCCATGCAGGGCTCAATCTCGTGAACCCATGAGATTATGACCTGAGTGGAAATCAAGAATTGGACCCTTGACTCTTAACTGAGCCATCCAGCTGCCCCTGATTTCTAAGGGAGATTTAAAAAAAAAATTTGTTACTCAGTGAAGTTAAAATATAAATCTTGAAAGTTTAGTTTTCTAGAAGGATGGTAAAATGGAAGAAAATAGGAATCTTCCAGTCACCTTGGGTGAGAAAACTGTGTGATCTGCAATTTAAAATACTTTGTTCTCTATCTCCAAATTATATCAAATTTAGGAAGTAAGAGTGATGCAAGTTCCCAAGTAGAGCTCTTTTGGGCACATTTTATAAGCTTAATGAATGTTCAGTTGTTCAGAAGCCTGGGTTATTTACAGTAATAATGGTTTGATCAATTTCTTAATCTTACACTTTATTATTAATTACATATATATTAGTGATATAAAGTATCACTGTTCTAAGTTGTAGAATATTCTGTGTGATAGAAACTCTGCAGTTTCAGATGGGGATAGTTAAAAACAACCTCCCTGAATTTAGTTTACTTGAGCCTAGGTTTTTCCTAAGGTTTTTTTCCCTCTCTAGGTTCTCATGTAGAAAGAATGGATGGGAAACTTTATTATCAATCCAACTTGAAAATAGGAGCAGTTCTGGAAGTCAGGATTAATGAGCTGTTTTATCCACACACATGCACATGTATATGCACACACACATGCACATATACACAATCTGCTCACATTTACAGGCCTTCTAAAATATGGACAATCTTTTCTTTATTGGTTTCTACATGGGAATCTAACCAAAAGAGTGCAATCAAAAGAAATTAGAGTAGAGTCAATGATTAGGCATCTGTGTTGGAGTTTTTCAGTGTGTTACTTGGCATTGCTCTTGCTTTGAAAGAACTGAAAACATCGGGCTTGAATATGGGAAAATCAGCAAGAAAGATGGCAAATAAAGAATATGGAACAAGAATTGAAGATTTGCATGTCTATCTTATTGATATCCGAAGGAAAAGAATAGTTTTTGTTTTTTTGTTTTTTTAAATCTTTTTACTGGTCACTGTGGCATTTACTTTGATGTAAACTCTTTTCTTGGAAGGAGGCAGGGACAAAACAGGTAGAGAAAAGATTTAGTTTAATGGCAGAGTTCACAAGTTGGGCAGAAATCCCAAGGCATAAAATTTAATAGGTTCTTCTCATACAAGGTGCACGGGAAAGCCTAGGGATGTCTAAAACAATAATTAGTCTCCAGACAAGACCATGGAGCAGAAGACACACTCCTTGAGGCAGTCAGCCTGCAGTTTTCAGTTCCCACGCTGACTGCAGTACTATGGGAGACCCAAAAGCCATCATCCCCCACGTTTTTCAGTCTGCAAATCACTTAAAAAAATCCCAAGTGGAAGATATATGATAGTGAAATAGAGTTAGTGCTTGGAGCCAGTCGCGATTCATGCTCTTGGCATAGGCACAGCATAAAGTAGTTTTAAAAAATACTGCATTACTTTGTAACTCCTTGTTGATTTACAGAGTGGCACTGCCTTCAGAATTTTGCTCATTTACATCTCCTGTTTGTTTGTTTTTGTGTTTGTATTAGCTTGGTGTGATGAGAGCCAGTATCTGGTCTGGGGAGCAATTTCACTTTATGATTTTCTGGATTCACAAAGGAGAGCGCGGAGGTAATTGACAATAGTTCAAGCCCAAATAAAATACTCCCCTGAAATTGATGACAGATAAAAAAATTGTTTCTTTATCCATTTTGGGGGTTCAATTATAAACTGACCTATTTAGTGTAGTTTAAAACTGCCAGAGAGCTATAGCCACCTGAAATAACCGCATGTGTTCTTAAGAACTCAAAGATATTGCTTGAAGTGTACAGGCCTAATGAGTGTGACTTTGCATCTTAACAGGATAGGATAAGGAATTGGATTTTCCATTTCCTGAAGGCAGTGCTGGTTTTATATGTAGGCAGAGTAAGCAGCTGCTTCTGTATTGGGATTTGAAGAGTACTAAAATTTTTTCCCTATCTCTGGAACTGAAGTACATATTTCATCTTCTGAATATTCACAATTACAGAAGGAAAGAATCTTGTAATCCAGTTTTCAAGTTTTAGAATGAGGAAACTGAAATCCAGAAGGGCTAAGTAGTTTGTCCAAGCTTGAATTTTTTCCAGAAGTTTACATAAAGTTACATAAAATAAACATAACAGGGAATCTATAAAACCTAGGGGGAGAAAAAAAGGAAAACAGAAAAAATATCAACATGCATTCTGTAATGACCTATTTAAGTATTTTCTATGTAACCCAAAATATCTTGGAATTTTTTAAAACAACTTGTACAAAAAGGAAAATTGAGTCACAGCCTTCATAGCAATTGTAAGAAAAAAAATCATTTATTTTGCAAAAGTGCAATTAGCAGCCAATTTTAATATTCTGGTAAGACAGGATTATCTCTGGGGAAGAACTTCATAAAAGGACAGTTTGTGATGTAATAAAGAAACTTTTTTACAAATCCTGAAAATGAATGTAACTATGAATTTCAGAGAACTGTTTCTTTTAATAACCTTCAATGTGGATTGATGGCCATACAGCAAAGTACAATTACATGAAAGAAATTCTGTTGGGGACCAGGTTGATGGTACCCTGCTCTGAGCTGGTCTGTTTGAATTTGGAATACACAATAAGATATATGTTTAGAACAGTTGAAAATGATTTTCACTGGAATCAATATAATATTAGTAGTAGTTGGCATGTTTGACAAGCTTTGACCTTCTCATACCTTGATGTAAATCAAATGCTTCCCTGAAAATGGCCAATTTTAAAATCCATTTTTAACAGTTGTACGCATTGTATACAAAGAATAGGAATTCAACTGATAGAGCAAAAGTCTCGGGAGAAAATGAAGATAGAACATTTTAATTGGCCAAGAATCTAGAGATTAGGTTTTATGATGGAACCAGTGAAGAGTTAGACATTGAGAATCCAATATGTTCCCACATATGTTCTGAGAGTTTTGCATTTTCATTTAATGCCATAGGAGTGAAGCAGATGAAAACTTCCAGTATATTTGATTTCAGAAAAGTTTGAAAGCTCTCTTAAACAGATTAACCTACATTTTTTTCTTTCTTTTTTTTTTTTTTTTTTTTAGCAATACAGAACAAAGAGAAAACTCACACCACTACATTTCTCTATTATACCCATGGTTATGGACTTTCTTCTTCTCCTTCTCCTCCTCCTCCCTCTCCTCCTGCTGCTTCCTTCTCCCCTCCTCTTCCCCTTCTTCTTCTAGAAGTCAAATTTTTTCTTTCCTTTTCTTTTTTTTTTCATTGCTATAAGTAGCTCAGTGAGAACTGTATAGCCTAGGGCAGCTGCTAACACTGTATGATGCAGTTTCTCTTACATCCCATTTGTAATCCATCTAGAAGTCGTCTTGGTGCTGTCTCCAGTGACTTCCCAAATCTGATTGCTTCTCAACATCTTTACTGCACTGGTGAAGTCAACATCTTCCCTCACTTTTACTACATCAAAAGTTTCCTAAAAAGATCTTTCAACTGCCACAATTGTTCCCATCCCCAAACCTCAAGGCCATTCTCCAATCAGCAGCCAAAGGTATTTTCTTAAATGTTTGTCAAGTCATATTATTCCTTTTTGTAAAACCCTCCTAAGTCTTCCTATTGAAATTGGGACACAATCCCTAATTCATTATATGTCCTTCAAAGCTCTACACAATGGAGGAAGCATTTCAAATGGATCTTTGCTTCTCTCATTCTGTGTCAGCTGCACTGTCCTTGTCACTGCTCCTGACAGGCAAGGCACGTACACTTCTCAGAGCCTTTGCAACTGCAGTTTTCCATGCCTGGAACCTTCTTTTCTCTGATGTGTCAGACTTTATTTCACCATTTAGGTCTCAGTTGAATTGTCAGCTCCTTAGAGAGGACTCTTTGACAACCCTACTTAAAGTATCAGCAACATTCAACATTTTCTTATGACCTTATTTTGTTTCCCACTGAAGTTTTATTGTTTATGTATATATGATTACTGTCTGCCTTCTCCTAGAGTATAAAACTCATGAATTCAGGGAATTTATCCTGCTCACTTCTGTAAGTACTTTAGAACTGTGCTTTGCATCAGTTAGGTAATTGTTGAATGAATGCATTAATAAGAAATGATGCTCATGTCATATCACCATAATGTCACTTCACTGATTGTGAGTTATTATGACATGTGTTAAGATGGAATCATCAAGAAACAGTTACAACAACAGTAACTTTTGTTGTCATTAAAGGAAAATATTTCAAAATGGTTTGGTTAGTGTTTCAGCCCAATGTAAATTTGGGAAGTAAGAAAGTTGACCCAGATGGGAATGTAGCCCATGGATCTTGCATCACACTTACCATTCTCTACTCAAAGGATCAGTCACTGATTAGTGAACCCAAAATTGGCAAATTTGGTGGGACAGTTAATACTCTATATTTCTGGTCACCTCATCTGATCATAGAAAATATTATCAGTGAAGAGTAATAATAAGATTTTCTCAACACTGGCTCATATCAGGGTATAAGACCAACATGACCTGTGTTATCTTTACTAGGATTAAACACCTGCCAAGGATGTAGTTGACTCCTGTGTCGTTCCTGATAACCTTCTTCTCTGTTTTCTAAGAAGCTTCTTGGGTCATAGGAAATGTAGCCTGGCAAGTTTCTGATGTTGGTTTATATAACTCTAAGGTTTGAAAGCCACTTAGGAAAGCTATGCTGCCCATCAGAGTTCAGCTTTAAATAGCTCTTATTTGCTGAAATGAAAATAGAGTGTTCTTTAATTTCATGCATAGCTTATTTCTAATAAAGCATTTGTCAACAACCTGGCATTTACCTTAGGAAAAAAAAAATAGAACATTTGGGTAGCACTTAAAATTTACATGTGTGAAGATGTCAGAGTATAATAAATGTTAATTAGCTCTAACCAGTCTTTAGCAGTGATAACAGAAAATTTATAAAAATTGATTATACTTTGTTATAGGCGCGTTCTTAAAATGGATTGTGTTATAGGCTAATAAATTATCAGTAAAGGATGCTATTAGTTAGCTTATACTTCAAAATACAGTTTTAAGTATAGCACTAGCTCAGTGCTGATGGGGATGAAACCTTGAGGAAAGATTCCAGGTGGTGTCTTCCAGACATCTGCCTTCATGAATAAGTCCCTGGGGAATGGAAGAAGTCTACCAAAATGACTCCAGGAAGTCCCTAGGATAGTACCTTGACAAAACTGAACCCCCTGAGGTGTTTGCTTGCCAATTTTTACTCGGTCATTTTCTCCCTTCTTTGGCATTTGCTACTCTTTGTTGAACCATTTGTGTCTCTTCCCTCTCTTCTCAGTATCTTCCCTCCTGTCCATCAGTAAAATCTTAGAAAACAACAACAACAACAACTCTGTGTTAATCTTTTGCCCCTAATTTTGCATAGTAATTAAAAACAGAGATTCAAGAGCCCGACCGCTTGGAATCAAATCCTGTATCCACCACCTACAGTGTTACAATGATGTGCTTGTAACTTAACCTCCCCGTGCCTCAGTTTCCTTGTGTGTAAAATGAAATAATAGCAGTTTCTACGGCAAGGATTTGTGGTTTTGGTTAAATGAGTTAATGAGATGGAAAGCACAGAAGTCTCTGCCACATGGTACATGCTCAATAAATAATAGTTCTCTCAAGGTACTTAAGCTTTATCACTAATTATGAAAACAATAATCTTGTTTCTTGTTAAGAGAATTTTAGACATCCATGCACAGTAGGAACTGAGCAGATAATCTTCGGGGTTGGGCCCCTTCCATGTTGATCCTGAAACCATAGGATTTAGTCAGTTCTTACCCTGAGGGTCAGCTGAGCTTGCTTCAAAATTTCAAGGAGAAATTGGCCACTGCAGCCCAAACTGTCAAGATGCTGGTATTTTATGTTATGGCTGCTGCAAATTTTGAGTGGGCAATGGTTTATATTACTTATTTGCAACTAGAGTGCTACCAAAGGGCCACTAGATTTCAGAGATATCCTCTATAAGATGGTTTAAGAGAAAAGAGTGAGCCGAGAGTGAAAGCTGCTGTGGTATTTCTTTTCTTTTTAAGACTTTTAGGGTCTATGTAAATTAAGTAACATATATTCTCAATCTCATTCCTGGAGATATTAAATGATATTTTATCACATAATAGCATGCACATAATTTTTTCTACATGTGATATGGAGATGGAGAGCAGAAAACAATTTAACAGTTTTATGCTATATTTATCAATATCTATGGAAATTCTTTATGGGATACAATCCTATATGCCAAGCATGGTTCTAAACACTTTCATAAATTTTTTCATTTGTTCCACAAAACCACCCTATGAAGCAGAACTTATTCTTTAATTTCACTGTGCAAAACTGAAATGACAGAGATTAAACATCAGGGCCATGGCCACCCACTCTGTCTAGAGGCAGAGCCAGGATTCACACCAGGCCTGTCTATGTCCAATCAGATCTTGTGCTCTTATACATTTCATCTTATACTACAAATCTCTTTGGTGGTAATGGAAGACTTTTGCTTTGGAAGCCGATAAACAAGTTACCATCCTTGTTTCCTAAAATTCCGACACGAATATGACTGGTGAAATCAAAATTGGTGGATCTGTTGGCTCAGTGCTTCTACAGTGAAATGGACCTTGGATTCGTAATTGCTCATGATGTTTAGTCTCTTTCTCACTGTAACACTTCAGGATCAAGAGAACATTAGGGAACATTAGGGAACTAATGTATATAAATGCTAAAATACTAAATGAGTTAATATGTACAGTTTAATTAGACAAGGGCTCTGCTTAAAATAAGAATATAACTATTCCTTTTCTACTACATATCCAAGAGAATAAAGATGGAAATATATACCTATATAGAATACATATAACTATAGTATACACATAAGACAAAAAAAAGATACATTTTGTATTGCTGAGTGACATAAAAATTATAAAAAGTATATCAGTTAACTTGGTTTAGTGTTAAAGGAACTCCAACATTTATTTTAAAATACTAAAAGTTTTTATATTCACCTTGAGGTTTTTAATCCCATCTTTCAATTGTAAACAAAATGAGTTTATGAAGATATTTGATATGTTTGTATATAATATAACTTTAAATGAGGAAATCTAATTCTTGCATTTTCTACTAGGCACTAGTAACAGTGAATTTGGATTCTAAAAATTATAATGCACAAAGTATATTTTTAACCATTATTATTTCTTTGTAATTTGAAAATCTAACCCTATTTTAATACCTCGAAGTATGAATTGTGGGTGCTAAACATATGGATAAAAACTTACCAGATATAAATAAATGCCTCCCATCCCTCCATCGTATCCAAATCTCACTTACCTGAAATCCAAAAGTTTTAAAAGGTCAAAAATGCCCAATTTTCTCCTCCAGTCTCTACCTCTGCACATGAAATAACTAAGGTGCACAGAAGTCAACGGATCAGTCCTCTGTTGACTGGTAGAGAGGAACTCCTAGAAATCAGATTTCCAGCCTTCCAGTTGTTTTTATGAGAAAAACAGAAAACAGAATAGCTATAAAGATATTTTAAAATGAAGCACCTAGTCCTTTCTAGCTTTTTGATTTACTTAAAAAAATATAGACGTTAATCACATTGATCCCAAGGTATTTACGATGTTAAAATCTTTGGTATTATTAAAGGAAGGTTACATTATATTCAGAGGAACCTTAATGTTAAGAATTTCTTTATTTCCATTTTAGTATACTCTGTTGCTTTTCTAAAAGGATTTGATATATTTTAGAAAATAGGACATAAACTGTAAAGCTAATAAAGTAGGGATAGATGGAAATCAGAAAAATCGGAGAAAGGTAAAATGAAGGAAGTTGACATGCTAAGTTTTAATGCATGAATATAAATCTTGTATTGGAGAGTAAAAATTGGCTCTGAGATTCCAAACTGTCAATGAAAAGCAGTTTTACTACCCTTATCAAAAAGGCATACAGTCTTTCCCTTGATACTGAATTCTTTTTTTTTTTTAAGTTTATTTATTTTGAGAGACAGAGAGAGTAGAGGAGGGGCAGAGAGAAAGGGAAGAGAGAATCCCAGGCACGCTTTGTGCTGTCAGCGTGGAGCCCGCTGTGGGGCTGGAACTCATCAACTGTGAGATCCTGACTTGAGCTGAAACCAAGAGCCTATGCTTACCCAACTGAGCCACCCAGGGGCCCCCCTTGATACTGAATTCTTTTTTAATGTTTATTTTTGAGAAGAGAGAGACAGAGCATGAGCGTGGAAGGAGAGAGAAAGAGGGAGACACAGAATCTGAAACAGGCTCCAGGCTCTGAGCTGTCAGCACCAAGTCCCATCATGGGGCTCGAACTCACGGACTGTGAGATCATGACCTGAGCCGAAGTCGGACGCTCAACTGACTGAGCTACCCAGGTGCCCCGATACAGAATTCTTAAAGGAATTTTAACATGAACTTTTATATAAGTGACTCTAAATGACCTTATGGACGTTGTTCTCAGAAAATATTTCAACAATTATGGTAGGGGATTTCATATTATATGCAGGACTGAGTACATTTTATTAGGTTTGAATTCTCTGAAAATTTTTAATGGACACAGGTAAATTCAGAACACCAGTACCTATTAATTTAGAACAAATAAGAATTTGATATGTAAAGCCCACATTGCCTTGAAAAAGCTTGAAATTTCTTTGTACAGTAGATATATTTCCTTACTTTGAAAAATCTGGTTTAAATTGTGAACCCATTCTTATTTTTTAAAATTATCTTTAATGTATACATTTAATTGTATACATATTTGATGTATACAATTTGATGAGTTTGGATATATGCAAACACTTGTGTAACCCTTACCACATCAAGCTAATACACCTCCCAACACCTCCCAAAGTTCCATGTGTGCCTTTGTTATTTGTGTGTGTGTGTGTGTGTGTGTGTGTGTGTGTGTGTGTGTTTAACATGAGGGGCACCTGGGTGGCTCAGTCAGTTAATCATCCAACTCTTGATTTTGGCTCAGGTCATGATCTTGCAGTTTGTGAGTTTGAACCCCGTGTCAGGCTCTGTGGTGACATTGTGGAGCCTGCTTGGGATTCTCTCTCTCCTTCTGTCTCTGCCCCACCTCACTTGCACTCTCTCTCTCAAGAAAACAAATAAAAACTTGAAAAAAAAGAACATTTAATATGAGATCTACCCTCTTAACAAATTTTGAAATGTATGATATCCTATTGTTAACTATCATATCACTATGTTGACCAACAGAGCTGCAGAACTTAATTTATCTAGTATAACTGAAACTTTATTCCGATTGAACAATTATGAGAGGACAGGCTTAATTCTTTACTTCTTTGTGGTGGTTTTAAAACATATCTGTAAATTCCTTGACTTTCCTCTCATGGAAACATGAGGCTGGCCTTAGGGACTCACTCACAACTAAAAAATTCGGTGGAAATGATGCTATGTGATTTTGGAGGCCAGGTCATAAAAGAAGCTGGAGCTTTTTCCATGTTCACCTGTAAGAAGTGTGAGTGCACCAAGATGGCCAAGTTGTGAGGAAGCCCAGGCCACAAGGAGAGGCCATGTGTATATGCTCCTGTCAGTAGCTACAACTCAAGTCTCAGATGAGGGAGTGAAGACACCATTAGCTGACACCAGCCCCAAGCTCCCTAGATATGCCTAGTCATTAAGTTATCTCCAAGCCGATGCCCAGATATTGTAGAGCAGAAGAGAGCCAGCCATTCTGTATCCTTCCTAAATTTCTGATCCTGAGTCCTTGTTGAGCTAAATAAAATGGTTGTTTTCAGCTGCTTAGTTTTGGAGGTTTTTTTTTTAATACAACAATAGTAACTAGTAGACTATTAAAATAAATTCTGCATTTGGCAAGGAAAATTAAAAAAAAAAGCTAGGAATCCTAAGAAAGCATGAGAGGATCTGAGATTAGCCAGTTTTATTTTTATAAATCTGGTGATTTATGAAATTTGTTCATATTTCTGAAGTAAAAATAAATGAAAGCAAATGTAGAGGTGGCAATTTTTACTGAATAGAACAGAGCAAAATCATCTGTTGTTGTAAAAGAGATCGGTCAGATTAGGATTACAGTGCAATTTCCAGACAGTGAAGACTCTTTGTTAGACAGGTTAACAAAAGTGGTTCAAAATACTCTTTTCTTGAGTATTTTATATTTCTAGATCTATAGGGCTGAAATCCACTGCACTCTTCCTAGACATGGTGTTTCTTTCATTCGATCACTCCAATGATGCACTATGGAAAGAGCATCACTTAGTACATTGTGATTATCAAACTATAATTGTTGCGCAAACCACTTGCTGCTATCTGGTGTGCTGCTATCCACAAATTAGTCTTTTCTGGATCAACATAAATATCTCCCCATTTGTAGCCAAAGGAAACATTTCCTTTTTCTTTTCAACTGATGACTCTGCAATATGGTCTTAAGTATGATTTCCAAAGAGGAAACCAAGAAATCACAGAAGTTTCAAGAGAAATACAATATCTATCAATCTCTCCCTCTCACTTTCTCTCTCCATCATCAGCGATCTATATCTCTGTAGCTATTGATCCTGAAGAATTAATTGGCTATGTGCAACATGATAGTAGAGTATCCTTTCTACCTCTCCCTTTGAACATGTCCTACTATAAGCCTCAAAAACATACTATTTCATGATAGCCCTGAATCCTCCTTTCCTATGATTCTCCTACATAATAAAACAACAAAATCATTGAAGAAAAACTATAAGGAACTTTAGAAGTAATTTATTGCGGTCACTAGTTTTACCTTTCTAGAGGAACAGTCTCTAACCATCCCTTCTCCTCACCCCATTCTAAATCATGTCAAATTTACACCATATTCTGAAATTACCAACATCTTTTATGACTTCCATATGTTGGTACATATTTTTAATTAGAAATCCTCCTTCCCTTGTTCCCTTATGAAACTTCCTCCTCAAATCCTAAATATAATGGCACGTCCTCTGTGAAGTCTTCCTGAACAAACACAGCTAGTTGTTACATACATAGCATCTCACGTACTCCTCTTGTAAAGGAATTATCACATTTAACTCCAATTGTTTATTTACTTGTTTACTCCAACGGAGCAACCTGTGTCTTAGTTTTCTTTGTATTCGTAGTGATCCATCAATTTTCTTGTGGAAAATACTGTGTTGACACTAAGGTTTTAGGGTTTCACTTTCAGCGAGGTCCTCAGAACAGCTCAGCAGTGCTTTATCCATTCCTGTTTATGCTAGGATTATCAAGTTTCTGGACACTCCTCCTTTCATTCTGTCCTCTTCACCCCCAGCTGACTACTCATTGCCATCTTCCTGGGGAAAATATAATGGAATTCAATGAATTCAGTTTTTCTCTCCTTATTTCAGTATTCATTCTGATTTCACTCACTTGTTCCTTCCTAATGTCCCATTCCAAGGCCACATCTCTTACTTGGCACTGACAGTCTCGCAGCTACTCTCATAAATCACTCATCATCCCTTTCTATCTGTTTTTCCTCTCCCTTTTCATCTTCAATAATACTTCCTTTCCTCACCCCTAAAACAAAATGAAAACAAACCTTCAGAATGGAAATAAAGACTGACTAAAAACTCAAACCATTCCTGAGACTGAATATCATCTTCAAAGTTCTCCCCTGTCTCTCTCCTTCCTTTCTATACCATTTCCCTAAAAACACAGCCTGTACCTGCTGTCTATACTTTGTCAAATTCCCCATTCTCTTCTGAACGTATTGAATCTGGCTTCTGTCTTTATAGTTCCCATGAAACTCTGTTGATCAGGTCAACTAGTAGCCTGCCTGTATGGAACATGCATCCCAAGTAAGTTTTTATTCTGTTGACCTTGGACTTTTTGTTCTCTCTTCTACCAGTACTCTTTTCTGTTTATCTCTGAATGGAATGGGCAGTAAAAGGGGGTTTTGCCTCTATTTTTATATCCTTCTTTGCTTGTCCCCTGAATGCTACAGCACTGAGGGCTCTGTCGTCCTTACTCTTTATCTCATTGACTCCTATGGCTTCAGTTTATCATCTGCCTGCTAATGGTCCCCAAACTGGGATCTCTGGTCCAGCCTTTTCTTCTTAGTTTTAGATCTACATTTCCATCACTTACTGAAATTCTACAAGCAAAAATATATTCTTATTTTTCTATAACCAAACCACTGTTTCATGGCAGAAAATTTCAGATTAGTTTCCTTTGGTTCAGAATCTCTCCCTCTGTCACTTCTTTCTGAGATTGCATTTAAGTTCCAGAGGCATAAATGGGCATGGTGGGTGGTAGGGAAAGGTAGGGCTTTGCCTGGTTTACACCCGTACTTGCTGATGCTTGCTTTGCAGCCTCACTCATGTTGGTTCCTGGTCGTCAGAATTTGTCCTGGGGGGCATCTGCTGAGATGGCTGTATTTCTATCTGGTCTCCACTACACACCCAGATAGGTCACACTCCAGTCATTTATAACACAAAATGAATCTCTTGGTCCTTTGTCATTTACTGCTGAGACCTTCCCAATGTAGACATGGAAATTTTCTGATGCTCTTTCATGCCAATTTGGAGACATGGGAGATTGATGGCTTCGTTGTACTCTGTTAAAGCTGAGCCAAGCTGGCATAGGTCTTTCGGTCTTCGCTGCTCTTGAATCCCCAATCTGGGTGATTTATTGTCCTTACTTCACCCTCGCCCACCCACTCAAACATTTTAATCAATGGCAGAGACAGGGCTCTACTTCTTGGAGTCTCATGTAAATATAAATATTTATTTCTTGTCATATTAGTATATAAATATTAGTTTCTTCTCTGACTCTTTTCTTCTTCCCCAGCCCAAGGAAAGTTTAGTTTCTCTCCGATAGGTGGAAAAGGTTGGCTCTGACTAAGCTCAGATTTTTCTGTTTTATTAATTAAAGCTTAAAATTGATGTCCTTCGTAGGGCTTTTGATCTGCAAAATCAAGATCTCACAATTTTAAAAGCTTTCCATCAAAAACTTTGTACTGTGTATTTCCAAATTCTGTTTTGGAGTAAGAAGCTAACATGTACTCTCCCTTTTCTTCTTTGCATTTTTGCTGTAACAATCCAACTGTGAGGGGGGTAGTGTAGAATGCCCTCCCTGTGGCATGAATGCTGGAGACAAGCATGATTATTGTTTCAAAATATTATCTCACCCCAATTGCATTCTTAAACATCCAGACCATTTCAGTCTCCTGTGTTCTTCAATAAAAGCATCTCATTTGCCTAATTTTATTGTTTTATTGACTTCTGTTTCTCAACTCCATTTTTCTGCCTCCTACTTTTTTGGGGAATAAAATGCAACAGTTCTGTATAAGAAATGTTGCTCTGGTTGGTCCTTCCTTCTATATCCTTTTGCAACCAGTTCAGTAAAGCTTTCATTACCTCTCTTTTGGATTACTGCAACAGAATCTTAATAGGTGTGCCTGTTAGTAATTTCTATTCACTCCAACCCATCCTCCAGCTTACTGTCAACAATGTTTCAATAACACAAAATTGACTATTTCATTCCTGTTGAAAAACTTTTGGGCACAATTGATATTGAAAAATGCAAATTTCTTAGTTTGGCATGGAAATTCTTTTGTAATGTAGCTTCAACATGCAAATTTACACATATATTTCTTTGCTCTTCATGTTACAACTCTCTCAGTATTGAATATATCTCTGTTCACCAGAACACTGGGCTCTTTCATGACTCAGTGCTTGGGGGAATAGTTGTTCCTTTTATTAGGAATGCCTTAGTCTCTGCCTCAGCCCTCTGTCCCCTTATTATAAAAAAACTCTTTCTAATTCTTCAGAAGTCAAATAACCTGTTATTGCACTTATGCTCTGCCTAATTATTTTATTCTAAATCTGATTAGACTGTTAAATTCATCAGGGCAGGTACATTTTTGTCTTTTTACTATTATGCTCCAAATACTGATTATACTGCCTGCTCCGTAAGTATGTATTAAATGAATAAACATAGGCCCCCATGGTCCTATTTCTCTTAATACTGCTTTGTATTGTTATTTACCTCCTTACCTATTGGTATCTCCTATTAGATTTATGATTTTTGCCATTTCTAAGGCATCTAATACAGTTGGCCATTGATCCTTTTTGAAACACTCACTTTCTATGGCTTCCTTGACCTCATACTTTTCTTTTTCTATCATGTTTTTGGCTGCTGCTTCTTTGTCTCCTTTGAAGGTTTTTCCATTTGTAAAATATTTCCCTACCTCCATCTCCACATCTTTCTTCTCCTCCTTCTTCTAAACTCTGGACAACCAGTTCTCCATCTCTTTCTTCCATTCTCCATCTCTCTGTAGTTTTGGTGAAATCATCCACACTCCTGACTTCACTTGTCAATAATATATAGATAAAATCAGTTTACAGTTCTGGCCAAGACCTTTCCTGTGAACTCCAGATTACATATCCTGCTTTTATAGCATTTTCATGCATTTTTCTCACAGGTATCCTCAAGCCTAACATACTGTTTTAGGCTTAATTATTCCCTCCACCTCCATTCATATGTTTAAGCCCTAACCTCCAGTGTTTCAGAATGTGGCTTTTTTGGAGACTGGGCCTTTAAAGAGGTGATTAAATTAAGATGGAGTCATTGGGATGGGCCTAATCCAATATGAGTGGTGTCTTTATATGAAGAGGAGATGAGGGGACACAGACACACAAATTGAGGGATAACTGTATGAGGACACAGAGAGAAGGCAGCCATTTGCCAGCCAAGGAGAGAGACCTAGAAAGAATCTGAACCTCCTGATACCTTGAGCTTGGATTTCTAGTCTCCAGAGCTGCCAGAAAACTAACTTCTGTTGTTTAAGATACCCAGTCTGTGGTATTTTGTTTGGCAGCCCTAGGAAACTAATACACATGTCCAAATTTTGAATCATTTATTTTCCTCCAAAACAGTTCTTATCTTCCTTATTTCAGTGGATGGCACCACTTGCATCCTGTTGTAGAAGTTTGAAATCTGATTTAACAGAGTAATATAGATTGACTCATTCAACCTTCGGTTGCATTTTCATCCTAGATATCTCTTTATCTCCACCACTGCTGTTCAGTTTGAAGCCATCATCACCTCTCACTGATATTGCAACTATAGTTTCTTAAGCTCCCTTCCTCCATTTTGCCCTTATAAAACATCCTTTGCACTGAAGATAATTTTATTTGAAAGGAAAATTTAACCATAAAAGATAAGAATTAAAACAATTTAACCATGAAAAAGTAAAAGTAAGGTTTTCACTTAGAAGTCTCCCACTTAAAACTCTTAATAACATCTAATTGGATTAAGGCCGAAAGTCCTTGAGAGCCCAGAAGGCCTTGTTGAATCTGGGCCCTGCCTGTCTCTCTGGTTCAATCTTGCATTATTTTCTATTTCAATTCCCTTCATTCCTCAAATGTATTGTTTCCTTTTTCATGACTTTTGCATGTGCTGTTCTCATTATATGGAATTACCTTACCGTCTCCCTTTCCTTCTTATTCCCACCCTTCTCCCTGACTCCACATGTTTTTGATAAATGTAATTTTAGCTGGCATTTGTTGAGCTTTTTTATGTGCCAGACACTATCCTATGCACTTTACATATATTAACTTACTTAAGTCTTACCTCGAACCTGCAGAGAATGTTCTGTTGTTATCGCCACTTTATCAGTTAAGAAACTGAAGTACGGGGCAGTTAGAGAAGTGACTTGTTCAAGATTACAAAGCTGGAAGCAATGGAGCTTCAATTTGAACTTGAGGGAAAACAGTTCAAAGCTTACACCATTTTTAGGAAAAATTCTGTTTCTCAAAATTAGGTCAAGGCAGTCAGTATGTATGCTCTTAAGTCTCATCACAGTTGTAATGAACAATGAGTAAATGGTTTAAAGTCTGTTTTCTGGGTTAGAATGCAACCTTCCTGAGATCAGGGACAATGTCTACTTTGTTAGCAAATATATCTTTAAGCACCTGGTGTACTGTAACTGTAAGTGTTTGTTAAATGAATGCACAGTGAGCTTTCTTAGAACAGGAACCCTGACTTTTGTTCCTAGAAAGTCCTCAATAAATCTATGATTAATTATTGACTAGTGACAGAACTGCACTGAGATTTGATTCTGCATTATGCTATCAACCTTTAAAAAGTAGAAGCGTGTTTATTCTGATAAAGGGGTGATGGGGGCAGGTGTGGTAGAGTGTGGGTGAGGGTTCAGAGGCGGATTTCCTGAGTTATTTATTCCCCTTTTTATTTTCCAAACCAATTTCCCATTTCAGTTTGTTATAATTTTTACATTTGAACATCTTGAGGCATATATTGAAAAGCTTCTCTCTCTCCCTTTCTCTCTCAATGGTTATAATAGTCATTTGTTTGTATGCCTTTTTTCTATCTCTTATTTTCTTCAAGTTCAATATTTTCCATTTCTATCCAGCATGAATATTATGGGGATTGTGCCTATCTTGGAATCATTTTTGTTTGCTATCTAGGCAGAGTTTCTGACTCTTCTAAAATGAGGGCTTTGTAAGCCCTGATTACACACTAGTACAGAGTTTAAAAGGATGGCAGTGCTACTTTATGAGTAGTATTTCATTCCTCTTCTCCCATCCCTAACCTTTCTCCCCAAATAATTAAGAAATGGCACAGGTCCTATTCATAGACCTTTCCCATACCAGTGGGGGAAGAGAAATAGCAAGGAATAACAAGAATGGTTCCACAACTCTGCATTTAATGAGTGGCTATAAGAAATGTTTAATATTTAAATAGACTTTAAAATAATTTTTGGTAGAAAATGTCCAGAAATTCCTTTTAATGAGCACATATATAGAAATAGTGCATTGAAAGGTTTCAACATGGTTAGGATTTTTGTTTCTTAAAGATGTATCATCATTAGTATGCTATTCAAATTATCCTTGCAAGGAAAATCAGCATCTCCACACTAAATACTATTCCCATTTAATGAAGAAGTTTTTCCTCTTTGCTTGAGATCAACCATAAGTTAGTGGTAAGAGTCACTGATTGTGTCTTATAGGTATATGTAGTCCCAGGAGTAATTGGCGAGATAGTATTAATCTTGACCTCAAAGACCTTCCACTTGAGCCTATTTCTTTGAGCACAACTAATTTCCCCTGGAGCACGGTGAAGTATGGGATGAGATGTATGTGGAGGGAGGGACATTAGATGGATCAGATTGTTGAGAATTTAGTCAATAAGTATTATGCACTATTGAAATACTCAGTGGTGACAATTGGGGCATATTTTTGTTTGGTAATAATAAAGTTCGTGTTATTATTGGCACTTGAATTTATGTGAGAATTCTTTTAGACCTTGAAGGTAAAAGCAATAGCATTGCATTTTTAGAGTTGCATTATAAAACTAAGAGGTTTTTTCCCCTTTCCAGACTGTATTAACAATTTAGAGCAGTAGCATAAACAATATTATCAACAGATATAAAGAAAAAAAAATCAGTAATGGAAGACAGTCTAGACAGTATTAAAAACACAAACAAACAAACAAACAAACAAACCATGGAGCTTATAAGCAGCTTGCTCCAGTAGCATCCAGTTATGCTCAAAGAGAAGAGCATGTTCCTAGGATCAAAATATTTAGTGTCTTCTGTTCTCATCTAAGCTATCTTATTTGGGGGTGCCTGGGTGGCTCAGTTGGTTAAGTGTCTGACTCAACTCAGGTTGTGATCTTGCAGTTTGTGGGTTCGAGCCCTGCGTTGGTCTCTGTGCTGACAGCTCAGAGCCTGGAGCCTGCTTCAGATTCTGTGTCTCCCTCTCTCTCTGCCCCTCCCCTACTCATGCTCTGTCTCTCAAAAATAAACATACATTACATTAAAATTATAAACTATCTTATTTGGAGGATTTTTAACAAAATCATCTGTGTGCTTTCAGTCCTAATTCTATTTGTGTCACCTTGGGATTATGATAACTTCCCCTTTCAATTGGGTTATAAGAGAAAGAATGCTGTGGATGCATTCTCTAAAGTTTAGATTGTATAGCTATTGTGTTTCTCATGGTCAGTTAATAAATCGCATTCTGGTGTCTGCTTCCATTTTTAATGCATTTCAGTTGGCTTGATAATATCAAGACTGACAAAAATTCCAGGGACTTTAAGAGAAGAGAACTTGTTTTTTAAATCAGATATCCTAATTAATGTGCTCCCTAGATTCAGTTGGCTTTCCCTTTGTTGAGTAGTTTGTATCTTTTTTTTGGGGGGGGGGTGAAGGTCTTTGAAAATCTGATGAAGATTATGAGATCTCTCTAAACACACACATATGCACACACACCCACATACCATTTTCTTATATACTCTGATTTGTATACAATTTCAAAGGGATCCTGGGACTCTGAAGCTCATTCACAGATTTGAAAATTAAGAATTTCTTTCTGGAAGTATTTTGTACCTAAATCTCTAAGCAATGCTTAGATTTCATGCCTAACCATCCCCAAAGAGAAGGAATATTCATCTTTATGGGTTCACAGTCTCTGGGAGTTGAACTTCCATAGTGATTGAAAGATTAAGCATAGTTGAGTGGGTTTTTTGCTTTACTTTCTCATATGTAGTTGGAGTTGGAAGATAATCTCCCCACTTTTGCGTGTCAGAATTCTTCCCTTTTTTCACAAGGCCGGGGAAGATGAGGACTGCTCCATTCCCTTAACTCATCATGTACTTAGTCATTGGGGCATATCTTCTCTGGCTGTCTTGCTCTTTTTCCCTAACTCTGTTTATTAGTGGGGTTGTTCTGTATATATCCTTCTCATCCATGTTTTTCTACTCTTACTACAGACATATGTAATTTTAATAATAGAAAACATTTTGCTTTTATTGTTGCAGTGGCATATGTGTACGTGTAGGCACATGCACACACATATCACACACATCACACAATTTAATCTTCACAACAACCCTTTAAGGTAGATTCTGTCATTATCTCCAACTTATGCGAAAACTGAAACATAAAGATGTTACTTGCCTGAAGTCACGCGGGAAGGGAAGGAGTCTGTCCCCAGATCGTATGGTCTTAATCAATATATTAATATTACTCATTCATAAAATCATGGATTTTTCCCCCTAACACGCTGTCTTTAATATTTTTTGTAGTTCAGGTCTTACTGGTGGTGAATTCTTTCAACGTTGGTACATCTGAAAATATTTTCATTTTGCCTTTTTTTTCAGGTATATTCACTGGATATAGAATTCTGGAATGACACTTTTTGTTTGTTTGTTTTTTGTTTTGTTTTCTCCAGTACTTTAAAATGTTGCATCACTGTCTTCTCACTTGGATTGTTTCAGATGAGAAGTCTGACACAATCCTTAGATCTGTTCCTCTCTATGTCACATATCCTTTTTCTCTGTTGCTTTAAGGATTTCATTTTTATCACTGGTTTGCAGAATATTGATTATGATATGCATTTGTGCAGTTCTCTTGGTCTTGGGATTCACTGAGCTTTTTGGATATGTGGGTGAATATTGTTCTAAAGTTTGGAAAAATTTTGACCATTTATTCTATTATTATTTTGTTTCCTCCTTTGAAGACTCTAACTGAAGTTGTCACACAGCACTATGATGCTCTTTTCATTTTTAAAAAATTCTTTTTCCTCTGTGTGCTTCATTTTGGATAGTTTCTGTTGCTTTCCTTTCAAGTTCATTTATCTTCCACAATATCTAATGTGCCATTAACCCTGGCTAGTGAATTCAGATATAGTAGTTTTAATCTCCAGAAGTTCACCTTGAGCCTTTCTTTTATACCTTCTATGTTTCTATTTAATCTTTTGAACACATAGATTATAGTTATAAAAAATGTTTCAGTGTCCTAGTCTGCTAATTCTAGCATCTATGTCAATTCTGGATCAATTTCGATTAATATTTTGTTTTCCTAATTATGGATTGTGCTTTTCTGCCTCTTTACATGCCTGGTGCTCTTTGATTTGATGCCAGATATTGTGAATTTTACCCTGTTTGGTACTAGACAATTTTGTATTTCTATAAATATTTTTCAGCTTTGTTTTTAGTTACTTGGAAATGGTTTGTTTTCTTTTGCATCTGGCAAATCATAAAAAAAGGTTTGTTGGGTAAGTTTGGATCACTGCTCAGCTAGAATTAATTATTCCCCACCAATGAGGTAATGCTTTCCTGGGCGCTCTCCCCTGTGAATTAGGTTTTGCAATCTGGCTGGTCAGAACAGACGCTGATCTTCACCTTGCATGGGTGCTGGGCATTATTACCTCTAATAATTTTCAATAGCTTTTCCTAGGATTGGACAGTTTTTTCATATATCTGCCCTGATCAATGCTCTGCTGAGTGCTCATGGGGATAGGATGGGATGGTAGAAAATGGTCCTCTGTAGATTTTCAGGTTCTTTTCTCTGTGCAACTCTATCCTTGCTGGTACTTCGTCCTATGAAATCTGGCCACCGTAATCTCCCAGGAATCTCAGCACTCTCTCCTCCACTCATGGAGACACCTTAGTTCCTTCACGATCACAGAGTGAAACCTCTTTTAAGGCAGTAAGCTGTGGCTCACTTCATTTGTATCCTTTTTTTGATTTTTTTTTTTAAATTTCTAATTGTTTTAGGAGATAAGTTAAAGGGTAAATCTGATCAATGTTACTCCATCTTGGCTGGGAGTGAATGAACTGCATATTCTTTTTCTTTTTCTTTTTAATTTAAAAATTTTATTTATTTATTTATTTTATTTTAGAGGGAGAAAGAGTATGCGAGAAGATGAGAGAGACAATCTTTTTTTTTATAAATTTTTTTTTTAAATTTTTTTTCAACGTTTTTTATTTTATTTTTGGGACAGAGAGAGACAGAGCATGAACGGGGGAGGGGCGGAGAGAGAGGGAGACCCAGAATTGGAAACAGGCTCCAGGCTCCGAGCCATCAGCCCAGAGCCCGACACGGGGCTCGAACTCACGGACCGCGAGATCGTGACCTGGCTGAAGTCGGACGCTTAACCGACTGCGCCACCCAGGCGCCCCGATGAGAGAGACAATCTTAAGCAGGTTCCACACTCAGTGTGGAGCCCAGTTCAGGGCTCAATTCCAGGACCTTGGTATCATCACCTGAGCCAAAATCAAGAGTCAGAACTTCAACCTACTGAGCCACCCACATGCCCCTATTTTTCTTTTTTAATTAAAGAATGTTACATATGTTTTCATTCTGTGTGTATTCTTTAGAAACTTACTTTTTCTACTCAACAGTATGTGTCAGTGTTTACTCCTGCTGAGTCACGTAGAATTAGTGTATTTGTTTTAACTGTTGTGTCGTAGGAATGTCATGATAGTATTCATTTCTTTATTAATGACTTGGCATCATTTTTTAATCAGTTGCCATTAGTATAATTGGGTAAGTCAATTTTCTAAGTAATTCAGATTTCTTATCTATAAAATATTGATAGCAATAGCAGGATTGTTATGTGATTTATATAATGTGTCTCAATGTTGTTCACACGAAGCAAGGCACACAATAGGCACCTAGTAATTCCTAGCTCATTCTACCATGTTTTTCTCTTCCCCATTATCTTCTCATTCTTCTCCTCTTTTCTCTTTTTTCTCTTTTAACTCTTTTATGTCTTTTGGATTCATCAAGCCAGCTTAACTTGTTTGTTAAAATAGTCAAGTAAGTAATTACAAGTCAGACAATAGTCATTTTGTGAGTTTTTTTTTAATGTTTATTTACTTTTGACGGAGAGAGAGAGAGAGAGAGAGAGAGAGAGAGAGAGAGACAGAGCATGAGAAGGGGAGGGGCAGAGAGAGAGGGAGACACAGAATCCGAAACAGGCTCCAGGCTCTGAGCTCTGAGCTGTCAGCACAGAGCCCGACATGGGGCTTGGACTCACAGACTGTGAGATCAGGACCTGAGCTGAGGTCGGATGCTCAATTGACTGAGCCACCCAGGCGCCCCTCATTTTGTGAGTTTTTTTATGGCATGAGCAGGAGAGACAATCCATGTAAGGCCAAGTAGTTATTGGTTTGACTGAACTTTTTAGTTTTCAAAGTTCTGGCCTTCTAGGACTCAACTTTTCTTGCAGTAGCAGGATATGTGAGGAAGACCCTAGGAAAGGCCCCAATAGTAGTTCAAAACATTGAAGTTTCTCACAGAAATGGAAAAGCAGGTCACTAAATCATATTGCCAGTTGAATAGAAACTACCTTTCTCTGTATCTGCCTAATTTTCTCTTGGAAGAACTAATTCTTTTTATATTTGGGAACCAAAGCTTCATGGAAAAAACACAATGCTTTTTCTGGATTCCCCCCTGCCCCTCGCCACCTTTTTTTCCAGACTTAATTAAAAATTTCTTAAATCAGATCAAAGGGAAAATGAACCTGTGCATTAAGCTATAGAATTGCAATAGCTTTCTAAGTAGTTTTCTGATTGCCTGCACAACCCTCCTCCCAAACATCCCACATTTTGCTGCCAAACTCATCTTCCTTAAGTGAACTTCACAGACATGGATGCTTCCCCATTGACCCCTGAATTGAGTACACACGTCTCAACTGTCATTCAAGATTCTCCACAGGGTGATATTTAATATGTCTTTCCATATTTATATCCTAGGGCTATCCTTCCTATACTTTGCATTTCACCTATATGGGACCATTCACCCAGAGATGTTGCAAATGACTGCACCGTCTGTGTATTGCACAAAAGCGTAGAGATAAGGAAGCTGAAATTCAGCCTGCACTCTTGCCTAGCTGAACATATTTGGGGCTGTGCCTGCTCAAAGGAGTGTCTTTTCCTAATTTGTACAAAAATGAGATAAGCCAGAGATGACCCTGTTAACTCAATATTCACCAAGAACATCTTACTATTTCCTGTAACTGTGTCTTTGTTCATGCTTATCTTCTGTAGATTCCTTATGTCTTTTTATGCTCTATAAGTTTCTTTTCATCTAATCCACTGAAGCTGTCAAACTTTACTAGTGGCCTCCCACTGGTCCTCATGTTTTTAATCTTTTCTGTGGTAATTTATTTGTTGACTCTTCCTCTTAAGTCTCTCTTATCCTGGTTTCTATGTCATATTACTTCCTCTACTTTTCTTCTAGATATCTGATTAATCAATATCTGATTAATCATGTTTGGGTTTTTCCTGGGTTCCTGCTACCCCATCTCTGCCCTTGCCCTTAAATGTTATTATTTCTCAGGTTTTTAGTTTTTGTCTTTTTTTTTGTATTGGCCTACAAGTTCTACCTGGTTGATCTCCTTTTTAGCATTCCTTCAACTCTCATCTATGCCTTGACTTTAGAGAAGCAATTCTGACATCTTTCTTGAGCTCTAAACTTACGTCTTTAATTGCCTACTTAGACTTCTCTTCAACAAGCATGCCTAAATCAATGTGTCCAAAATAGTAGAGTATCTACCTTCAGATCATCTTATCCATCTGTATTCCCTGTCTCTAGTCCTGGCAGCACCATTAGTCAGTTTCCCAAATACTAATTATTATATAATTAATATTATTAATTTAATATTACATTATTATATACTTATTAATTTATCCTGTCCCTCCTCCCCACTCCTGACAGTCAACCAATCATCAAAGCAATTCTACATTTGAATGTTTCTCATAAGTCTTTTCTCTTTTCTGTCAAACTGATATTGCCTCTGTTCCCAATTCATCATCTTTTGGCTACACTATTGCGAAACATTCCTGACTATCCTACATTTCTTGTGCTTCTTGATATTTCAATCCATTCTCCACATTGCTGCCCCAGTTACTTTTCTAGAACATTAATTTACTATATCATCACCCTATCCTCAGCATCTAATCAAAAAACAAAACACATGTTAGTTGAGTACTTATGTATTTATCTCATATAAAGTGCACAGTAATCCAGATGTGAAGATAACCTTGTGTTATAGATCAAGAAACCAAGGCTCAGAAGGGATAAATAATTTTCTCACATAACAGTGTCAAAGCAGTATTTCAAAAGACAGGTTATTCTGATTACAAAGTGCTCTCTCCTACCAAAGCTTACTGCCTCTTCAGAGATTTGAACTTAATCCTAGTATTTCATGTTCCTAATGGCCATGTCAAATCACCTAGGTTAGGTATAATAACAATAATGACAATATAAAATTCAGAGGTATTTCTTCTTTAAGGAAAAACTAAATACATATTAAAGTACTTGCAAATTAGTGCTGCACAGATGTAAGTTATTATTACAGATCCTTCAAGGACCTGATGATATCTATTTTCTAAACTTTTCTTGATTCACCAAGTTGAATTGATTCTTACTTCCTCAGTGCATTCATTGCACTTGGTGCATATCTCAGAGTTAAATGTATTTACTTTAAAATTTTTTCTCCACATACTGTGAGTTTTGGTTGGGGGGGGGCAAGATTATGTCTTCATTGTTACTATATATCCAGCACTTAGAAATATGCCCAACAGAGTAAATTGAACACTATCTGCCTCCAAAAGAGAAAAATAAAAAGTTTGAGTTGAAACTAATCCATTAGCATGAATGGTATTTAAATATAGAAAGATGTCTCATTCACCTTCAAAAGGAGTAAAGGTAGCAGAGAGTAAACTCCAAAGAGAAGAATTTGAGAAAAGAAGTAAAACAGAAGATCAGAATCTCGATTCAAATCTAAATTGTTTAAATACTCCTTCCTGTTGGGCATCTCTTTAAGTAGCCCTTTCAAGTCATTCGACAACAAACCATTTATTGAGGATAATTAAGGAACAGGCTCTTCCCTTCTTAACGTAAGCCTGCAATAGAAACAATGTGCTAGACCTAGATCTCTAAGGGTCCAAGACTATGGATATGGGAATCTGGGGCATTTTCAATATTTCAGTAATCTTTTGGAGATTGTGCAATTCATTGGAATTAAAATGTGGGCTGAAAGGAAGCACATTATTTTATTTTATTTTATTTTATTTTATTTTATTTTATTTTAGAGAGAACATGAGCAGTGGGGAGGTAGAGAGGGGCAGAGGAAGAGAGACAGGGAATCCCAAGCAGGATCCTTGCTTAGCTCAGCATGGGGCTCTATCCCACAACCCTGGAATCAGGGCCAGAGCCAAAATCAGTAGTCAGTCAACTGACTGAACCACCCAGGTGCCCCTAAAGAAGCACATTTTTAAGTTAAGAAGTGATGACTTCTTTAAGTTAAGAATTGATGATGTCCTGTTGACTTCATAGAGATTATTGGAACAGGTAGTGGATCAGATACTGTGACTAGAACTATCAGTCAGATGGTTACTTTAATGAAATGAACATGTCCTGTGGGTGATCACCCTTGCATACAAGTGCTGAGTGACATTGAAATGAGTAACTGGTAGCATTGAAAAGTGCTAAGTGTCTGTGGACTTAATTTTATTACTTATGAGTATCACAGCTGCTATCCTGACTTATGTAATATTGTAAATAATATTGTGAACTCAGAAATACAATCACTAGCTAAAATTTGAAAGAGTGTAAGAAGAAAAATAGTGCCAACAACTAATGAGTGTAGTTTTGTTAGTAGACTAATCCTTTCAGATTGTGGTGTCTACAGTTGAAAATAAGCAATAAAAGCAAAATGTACTGACGCAAACGTTAGCTCTTTACAAAAGTGCGTAATCTTAAGGACACAGTGAATTTACTTTTACTGAGTGAACACACCATGGTGTAAGCACCCAAATAAATATATTGAACATTACCAGCATCTCAGAAACCTCTCGTGCTTCTCCTGTTACCTATTGCCCGCCCCCACCTCCCACGCCCTGAACCCCAGGCCAAAGATAACTATTATTCTGACTTTGATATTACAGATTAGATTTACCTCTTTGTGTACTTTATGAAATCAAAGAGTATCTCATGTATTTTTGTATCTGGCTTTTTATACTCCATTTTATGCTTCAGTATTTATCCATTTGACAGCATATAGTAATAGTCTTTTTTTCATGTTTATCCATTTATTTTTGAGAGAAAGAGAGTGCACACAGGTGCACACATGAGAGGGGGAGGGGAAGAGAGAGAGGAGAGAAAAAATTCCAAGCAGGCTCCATGCTGTCAGCACAGAGCCCTCTGTGGGGCCTGATCCCACAAACCACAAGATCATGACCTTGTGGACATTTAACCCACTGAGTTGGACATTTAACCCACTGAGCTACCCAGGCACCCCAATAGTAGTGTGTCTTTAATCTTTGTTTTATAACACCTCATTGTTTGAAAATACACTTTAAAAATGTGTTCTCTTGTTGATGGACATGTGGGCTGATGCTGAGTTATGGCTATTACTGATAATGCTGCCATTAGCATTCTCATATGCATCTGTTGCATATCTGTACACATTTTGGTTGAGTACATAATTAGGAGTGAGCTTGTTAAGCAATAGAAAGGCATGTGGTCCAATTTGGTAGATTCTGCCAAACAATTTTCACTTAACTAACAGTATGAGAGTTTCAGATGTTCCATATCCTACTAGTTGGTATTGCCAGGTTGATTGATGGATAGATTGATAAAATTTCAGCCATTCTGGTGGGTGTGTGGTAATATTTTATTGCTACCTCAGCTGCCATCCCCTCACCCTCCTCTTCTCACTATAATACATTATGGTTTAGTATTAATGATATCTCATGATTCTTTTAAAAAAAAATTTAAATGTTTATTTGAGAGAGAGAGAGAGAGAGATTGCAAGTGGTGGAGGGGAAGAGAGAGAGGGGAACACAGAATCTGAAGCAGGCTCCAGGCTCTGAGCAGTCAGCACAGAGCCCTATGCAGGGCTCGAACTCATGAACTGTAAGATCATGACCTGAGTCGAAGTCAGACACTTAACCAACTGAGCCACCCATGCACCCCATGATATTTCATGATTCTAACAGTGTGTTTGTTTTCCTGTTTTTCTCATATGTATGTATGTATATATATATGTACATGTATATAATAAATGTATTATGTAACATATGTAGTATATGTATATATACATATGTATGTATATATGTATATACATATGTATATGTATATATATGTGTGTATATACGTATATATGTATATACATATATACATATGTATATACATATGTATATACATATATACGTATATACATATGTATGTATATACATATGTATATGTGTATATATATTAATTTCTTTAACGTTTATTCATTTTGAAAGACAGAGACAGAGCACAAGTGGGGTAGGGGCAGAGAAAGAGAGAGACACAGAATCTGAAGCAGGCTCTAGGCTCTGAGCTGTCAGCACAGAGCCTGTTGTGGGGCTCAAACCCATGAACTGTATGACCTGAGCTGAAGTGGGACACTCAACTGACTGAGCCACCCAGGCGCCCCATCCCATTTATATTTTTTAAGTCTAATTTCAGTAACTGATTACCGCCTGTTATTGTTGTTCCTTAATTGTGTGTTTATAATAATATATATACCAATTTTGAATTACTGTGCAAACAATTTGTCGTGTTTCTTTTGGTATGATATTGATCTGCTGAAAATTTCATAGTAAAATTTTGGGATCGTGGAGTATACGCTAATTTAGAATGAATGTTCTATGCATATTCTCTCAGGCTAATTCAGGAATTGGAATTTACTTGCCTCTCAAACTCCCCATTGATGATGAAGGCAGAGAAGGCTACCAAGCCCTTTCTGCAAACAGATGTGGCCCTTTCCATACTCTCCATTAAATGTGAATAGAGGGGATATGAGTTTTTAAGATATGGTTTATCCACTGAGTCTTCTCCTTCTAATAACATTGCAGATCAATATGGTGACCTTGGAAGACGGTGATGCCATAGGTAGAAGCAGCCTAGTTCTCTGAATTACCATTGGGAGGGGAGTCTTCTACAGATTCAGAAACATTTATTTTGGGCTTTATAGGAGTGAATGATAAACTTCTAATGTGTTTGGACCATTTAAAATTTGTGGTTTATTTGTTATGTCAACTGGCTTGTCTTTAATTAATATGAAAATTGGAACCTTGAAAAAGGGTACTTCTCTAACAACAATTAAAATATGTGGCATTGGCTTAATAGTCACAAGATAGCAAAAAAATGCACATTGAAGACCAGAAAGATGGAGATCTATATGTAAGGGACAAACATTTGGCAAAACTGTAATCAGTTGGAAACAGATCAATCACTTACAAAATTGATAGCTCTAGGGGTGCAGACACCTGATTGTGTGCTGGTTGCTTCTTACTGTATTTGGCAAGGTATTATAGAAAAAACAAGTATAGGAAGAATTATAAGTTTGAAAGCAGAAATAAAAGCGGATAGAAAACTTCTAGAAATGTTGGGTCTTGCAGAGTTGGAAAAGCTGTCTGCTCCTACGTATTTGAACAGTAAGAAATGAAACCGAAAAACCTTTGAGCAACAGAGAGTTATTAAGACTTTTCCAGGTAAACAACAGTGGGACAAAGATCAGACTATATTCTCACTCATGCATAAAGTATCATAAGGTTTCATGGTAGACAACACTGAGTTCAAGAGAATGGCATGAGAGGAAGAACTAAAGAAATCAGGTAGGTTTGAAAATTATACCAATAAATTTGGCCATGTTTTCCATCACATGGAACTGAGTGGAAGTGGATCAGAATCTACTAAGATGTTAAAGGTTTTTTTATTGCCAACTTCTCCGTGGACCTGGCCTGAAAGGCCTGTAATTGTAAAACAGTTTTTGGACCCCCAAACTTTCGTCAGCAGGGGGTAGGCTCTGCAAGACCCCAAAGAGGGCTTATACCTCAATATTTATAGAGGATAAGAGGCCAGGACAAACCTTCTAAGGCTGGAGCCAGTGTCAATAGACAACAATGGGCAAGAGAGTTCCTGCCAGAGAGCAGGATGGTAGTCTAATGTAGGAACATTCTCTACCATCAGGTAAGAGGGAGATGTTAATAATGCCTATCCATCAACAGCTAATTACTGCTGTGACTTTTTTCCTATTGGGAGTTTTTATTATAGTTTTCCTGTCCATGCTTCTCTATTTTCTGGGTAAGAGAGAGAGAAAAAAAAAAGACAGAGGGAGGGAAGGAGGGGGAGAGAGATGGAGGGAGAGAATGTATGTGTGGTAAGTAGAAGATAATTTATTAACTTATAGGACCATAAGGAGGTACATTTGGACTTGGTGAGGACAGTTGCATTTTCCTGGGATGTTTTGAACTTTGATGTGGATGGTTTCTGGTTGGACTTTGGATGGTCTCCCTTAGGGAGAGCCTGACTTGAAGAAAAAGATGGCCAAAAGGGTGGACTGTTTTAAAGAAAAATAGTAGTCTCCTTCTAAATTGTGTCCCTTCTTCCATAATGTGGAGTTGTCACTGGGATGTGGTTTCCCAGTTAGCAATTACTTTCATCAATTTTATGGTTCACTTTTTAGGCCAGGATTTTTAACAATATAGTATGCCTTCTTCACTTGCTTTTTTATATTTTTCAACATCTTCATACAGGGGAGCATGACAACTTTTGAAGGCACATATTGAAGATTGTGGAGCCATAAGATAGGAGTCTCTGTCCCTGAATTACTGCTTGAAGGACAGTTATAGTAAATCAGGAATACATTTTAGTCTTTATAGGAGGAAGAAATAAAATTTTAACGTAGTTGACCTGTTTTTAGGTTGGTTTGTTACAGTGAGCTAGCATTACTTAACTAATAAACTGAGTATGGCTTTGTATGACTTTGTTTTTGATTATACTACAATAAAGAAAGAGATAAGGAGAAGGATTACAGATAAGAAATACTTTGGTGATATTTCAGTGGTGAGATGCCAAGTTGAAGAGAAGGTCCTAGTGGTATGCCATATGATAGTGTCCTATCTGGTATGACATGTTTTGCAACCCTTTGCAGTTTAATCACTTCACAGATGAACTACATAAAGGGCATGTTCAAAATTAAATGGTTATCAACCATTAAAATTAACTGTTTATAAAACAGGGATAAAAATTTTATTTTCAGGTGAGAAGTAAATGTAATTAAATATGTAATATGTAATTGAAAAAAGGATATCACTGTATTTATATTTAATAAGATGAGTTTTAAAAACGTGAAACTCTTCTTCATTGCAAAGGAAACAATCAACAAAACTAAAAGGCAACCAACGGAATGGGAAAAGATATTCGCAAATGACATATCGGATAAAGGGCTGGTATCCAAAATCTATAAAGAACTCACCAAACTCCACACTTGAAAAACAAATAATCTAGTGAAGAAATGGGCAGAAGACATGAATGGACACTTATCTAAAGAAGACATACAGATGGCCAACAGGCACATGGAAAGATGCTCAATGTCACTCCTCATCAGGGAAATACAAATCAAAACCACACTGAGATACCACCTCACACCGGTCAGACTGGGTAAAATGAACAAATCAGGAGACTATAGATGCTGGCAAGGATGTGGAGAAACGGGAACCCTCTTGCACTGTTGGTGGGAATGCAAACTGGTGCAGCCACTCTGGAAAACAGTGTGGAAGTTCCTCAAAAAATTAAAAATAGATCCACCCTATGACCCAGCAATAGCACTGCTAAGAATTTACCCAAGGGATACAGGAGTGCTGATGCATAGGGGCACTTGTACCCCAATGTTTATAGCAGCACTTTCAACAATAGCCAAATTATGGAAAGAGCCTAAATGTCCGTCAACTGACGAATGGATAAAGAAGATGTGGTTTATATATACATGGAATACTACTTGGCAATGAGAAAGAATGAAATCTGGCCATTTGTAGCAACATGGATGGAACTGGAGAGTGTTATGCTAAGTGAAATAAGTCAGGCAGAGAAAGACAGATGCCATATGTTTTCACTCATATGTCGATCCTGAGAAACTCAACAGAAGACCAGGGGGAGGAGAAGGGGGGAAAATGTTACAGAGAGGGAAGTAAGCAAACCATAAGAGACTCTTAAATACTGAGAATAAACTGAGGGTTGATGCGGGGTGGGGGGGAGGAGAAAGTGAGTGATGGGCATTGAGGAGGACACCTGTTGGGATGAGCACTGGGTGTTGTATGGAAACCAATTCGACAATAAATTTCATAAAAAATAAAAAATCTATAAATAAATAAATAAATAAATAAACAAATAAATAAATAAATGAAAACAAAAATACCCCATCAAACTCATAGAAATAGAGAGTAGAATGGTGGTTGCCCGGGGCTGGGGGATGGGGAAATGGGATGATGTTGGTTAAAGGGTATATAAACTTTCAATTATAAGGTGAATAAGTTATGAAGACCTAATGCACATATGATGATTATAGTTGGTAGCACTACATTGTATACTTGAAATTTGCTGAGAGACTAGATCTTAAGTGTTCTTCCCTCACCTCACCTCCACACACACTAGTATAGCTATGCGAGGGATGTGTTATTTAACTTGATTGTGGTAATCATTTCATAATGTATACACATCTCAATGTGAAATCATCATGTTATACACCTTAAATACATACAAGTTTATTTGTTAACATATGTCAGTAAAACTGGTGGAAGAAGTTAAGTTGGGTAATTTCCCTGGTTAAAAGCTCCAGTAAAGTGCTGAAAAGAAGTGGCAAGAAAGGACGTCCTTGTCTTCTACCAGTCTTTGGGTGAAGAGGTCAGTTTTTTACTATTAAGTATGTTAGCTTAAGGTTGTTTTGCACATGTTCTTTATTAAGTTGTGGAAGATCTCCTCTATTCCAATTTTTCTTGGGGTTTTTATCATGAATGAGCATTGAATTTTGTCAAATGCTTTTATGTACTGATAGATATGATCATGTGAATTTTGGTTCTTAGCCTGTTAATATGGTAGGTTCCAGTGATTTTTCAAATACTGAATCAGTCTTACATCCCTGAAATAAATCTACTTGGTCATGACAAAAAAAAAAATACATGGTGGAACCTTAAATGCAGACTCCTAAGTGAAAGAATCCAACCTGCAAAGTCTGCATACTGTATGATTGCAACTGCCTGGCATTCCGGCAAAGGTAAAACTATGGACACAATAAAACAGATTAGTGGTTGCCGGAGGGGTGATTAGGTAGAGCACAGAGGATTTTTAGGTCAGTGAAATGATTTCATATAATACTGTCATGGTGGATACACGTCATAATACATCTGTCAAACATCAAGAGTGAACCCTAACATAAACTATGGACTTTGGGGGTTAAGGGGTTGATGTAGGTGCATCACTGTAACAAATCTACCACTCTGGTGTGGAATATCTGGTATGGGAAGCTGTTTGTACATTTAGAGAGAGGGCATATGGGAATGTTGTACTTTCTGCTCAATTTTTCTGTGAAGCTAAAAGATGTACAAAATATAAAGCTCATTAATTAAAAAAAATAAGTACACAATGAAAGATCTATGACTGGATTCGATAGTCGTTCACATAAAATATCTTGAGATTTTTCGTTGACCATAAGGTCAATGCAAACAAAAATTGTGAAGTTTCTAAGAAAAAAAGAAGAAAACTTCCCTTTCTCTTCTTGATTAAATAAAAATTGAGGAAATAATAGACACATTTTAATAAGCTTTGATCTAATTACATCTTGTATTCAGATATTAGACCCTGCATTTTAAAAAGAAACATTTTCATGTAAATGAGATCATTGCTAAATTGTGAAAGGTTCTTGAGGCTTGTCATTTTAGAAACATTTGAGAGAATTAAAAATGTATATCCTAAAGAATAACTAAAAAAATACAATATTTGCAATCTGAGATTCAAAACTATCATGTGTAGTTGTATCCACTATAGGTCCAAATGCCAAGATTTGCATCAATTTACAGAAGTTAGATGGAGATTTTTTAACCTTTTTCTCTGGAAGATCTTTCAGAAAGAGTTGTTTCATGAAGTATTGAGAAATCTGTCATGGAAATCATGCAAACAGACCTCAAATAATCCTGTGCCAGAATCATTGTAGCAAGCATTTCTTTGTGAGTAAGTTAGACTATGTGATCTCCAAGGTAGTGGATCCCAGCCTCTTCTACATCTAGGCGCAAAAGAATGAGCTGATTAAGGCTGGAGACAACTGGCTGGAGCTCTTTCCACCATATTTCTGGTGGTGGGGGAAATGCTATCTCCACCTCCTTCTAAACTGTTCAGTGTAAACCATGATGCTGTGGCAAAAGTTGGAAGAACATTGCTTAAAAGTCATATCCAACTGTAAGATTGCATGATTCTGCATAAGAGGATGGAAGTATTTGAAATAGATTTTTGTTTCTTCAAGCAAGAAATGACTCCCATGTTGGACAATAAATGATAGAAAAGAGAACAAATACAGATTAAAAATTTCTTCATGCTTCCAGTTCTCATGTCTCTGCTACCCTACTCTGATCCTCAATGTTGGCATTGGGCAAAGTATTCTGTATTCTGGTCATTCTGAGAACTTGTCTCCAAAATTAGGCTACTACTTCATCATAAGTCAGTTGGTTTTTTAAATCTGTGTAAGGAAGCAAGGAGAATAAAAATTGAATATTTGGTCTGTAGCAGAGAATTCAGGGCTTCTGGAGATGAAAGCATGTTGAACATAATGCCAAAATAACAAGTGATGATGATCTTTCCAGAGGGAGTAAGCCAAGCTGCAAGATCTTGGACTCTGTCCATATTTAGTCAATTTCAGTTCTGAAATTTTAGATCTAAGTTTTATTTCAGCTGAAAGGATTGTGGCTATTTATGTCACATTCAAGATACCAAGAGTGGTAACCAATTTGTGGCTACCATCAAAGGGAATTACATTATATATTCAACCATGAGCTTAATATTAATGCGCTAAAGAAGTTTCTTTGCTAAAGGAGCTCTCATCTTTTCCAAAAAACATGGCTTTTTGGATTTCAATTCTTTTGTGAGATGTTTTAAAGTGAGGGAAGAAGATGAAGGATCTTGCCACAAAGGGAAAACATCACTCTCTATCTAATGCATTTTTCTTCTGGATTCTCACCATTTAAAACTTTTTATCATTTTATTTAAAAATGCACACTAGCAGATAATGTGTGTGTGGTTGTTTCTTTCTTACTTTCCCTTTTCTCTTTTTTGTAACTGCTCCTGTAATTTTGATGCCTTTTAAATTAATATTCATTCATTTGTTCATTCATTCATTCATTCACCAAACATTAATTTAGAACTTATTCTGTGCCCAGCACTGCACATGATGTTGGAAAGGAGAGCTGAACAAGAAATAAGTTTGCCTTGAGAATATTAGGTGAGGAGATAAATATATATGCCAATGTTTTTCATAATGTAGTGCATACTCTGATCCTGTGTCTTTGGGAATGTGTACGGAGTGAAAAGAACCAAACTAGGTGGGAGGATGATTTTGAAGAATAATGTCACAACTGTGTTAAGCCTTGAGCTGAGTGTTAAACTCACTATGTGCTAAATTTTATTTAATTTAACTTATTGGATTATTATTATACATCCGCTTTCTGATTATTCCCTAATATCAGGGAAACTGTGATCCTTGCCCTTCCAAACAGGCGTTACCAACTGATGCATTTATTCTGGCTGACCCCTGTTATTCACACTTAAGCCCTTTCACAAAAGCACTTTATTTTTAAGGTAACCTATCTTGCATGTCTTGATTTTTATAACTAGGCTTCCATTTAGGATTCCTTGGATCTAAGCCCTATATTTAATAATAGATTATTCAGTTTCTACTTGTAGTTGTGTTAGTTTTTCCCTTATATACAGTCAGTTCTCATCCGTCTTGATAATTGTGTTCTATCAATTTACCATGAGTACTGAAATAGTGAATATTGAACCATTCCTCTTAATAATGCTCTCCAAATGGGGCTTTGCTTTCTGCCTTGCTCTTGTCTGTCTGCCTTGGAAAACTGCTCATCTGATGTCAAGATACTCTCTCAAGTGTATGTGTGATTTCTAGTATCTGCAGTGCCTGGCTGCAGTACCTGATAAATGGGGGTACTCAGTTAATTGCTTTGAATGAACAAAAACTTCTTTACCAAAGCCTGATGGCCACCACTAGCACTTGATCATTCTCCCTAATATCCATTTCTAACCTGCGTTTTGTCTGTTCCATACTCCTTGTTGCTGTTCTTCATATGCTTTATTTTGGTCTTCATTACTAACTTTACAGTGATCTTTCATTAATCAGTTTGCTTACTAGGAGTGGAAACTATCTTTATACAACATCTGGTAACACACTTTTCCAATTATTCTAGCCTCATTTCTGGACTTCAGGTTTTATTTAATTAATTAATTAATTAATTAATTAGTTATTTACAACAGCAAAACATTTAAACAGTACATGTTTAATTTTAACCTTAGAAAAGTTTCAAGAGTAGTACAAAGAATTCCTGTATATCCTTTACTGGGGTTCACCATTTACTTATTCTTGTCTCATTTACTTCAGGATTTCCTCTCTCTCTCTGTCTCTCTCTCTCTCTCCTCTTTCTCTATTATATTTCACTTTAAACCATTTGGGAGTAAGTTGTGGACATCATACTCATGACCCCTAAATACTTCAGTGTATATTACTTAAAAAATTAATAATAATTTCTTATATAACCACAGCGCCATTATTATCAGGAAATTTAACATTGATACTATGCTATTGTCTAATCCATAGCCCATAATAAAAGATTATCAATTTCCCTAATATTATCTATAGTCTAACATCTATATTTAAAATTGTCAGTTCTGTCAATAATGTCTATTATAGCTATATTTTATATGATTTTATAAGTTCTAACTCAGGATCATGCATTGCCTTTACCAGCATGTCTATTAGTCTTTTTTAATTTACAATATTTCCTCAGTCTTTTTCTTTCATGACCTTGACAGTTTTGAAGAATGCAGGCTCATTATTTTGTAGAGTATATCTCAGTTCGGTCCTGTCAGATGCTTCCTCATGATTAAAACCAGATTATACATCTTTATAGGAATAGCACAGAAGTGACACTGCATTCTTATCATCACAGCCTATCAGAGTGGCTTGGTGTTGATTTGTCTGTAGATAAAATATGTTAATTGTGTTGTTAAAATTTTCTTTATTCCTACTGACTTATATTTATATGTTTGATCTTCCGGATACTGGAAGAAGTATATTAAATCTTTCATTTTGATAGTGAATTTATCAGTTTCTACTTGTAATTCTGTCAGTTTTTGCTTTATATGTAGTCAGTTCCCACTGTTTTTGATAATTACATTGTATAAAATTACCATGAATACTGAAATAGTGAATATTGAACCATTACTCCTAGGGGAAATACAAGGTTAGGTTCCTGTGAGCCTCTGATAACACTATTTTTGTCAACTGACCAATACATAATTTTGTTTTATGTATGTTTCTGTTTAAAGATACTTTATTTAATACATACTGTTGACTCATTAACATTGAATTCACACCAACAGTGCTGTAATTCATGCCTGGACAAAGCTCATCTAACACATATGTTTCCTCTGTGAGCAAATCACACTCTTCTAGTGCTTATGGAAACTACGAAACTATAGTAGTACACATGGGGACCATGTTAAGCAGGAAAATCACCAAAAAAAAAAAAAGCACAAAAATGCTAAAAATAAGGCATTAAACAGTTCATGAAAAAGACACCTGCTTACTGTATGAAAACTGAAACTTTTAGGTAAGACTATCACCTTGTTCATCTTTAGTTAGAAATGTGCATTTGGGGCTACTCAAATTTTTTTCTCTCCACGCATGTCTGTAGATGACCACAAAAGTACTGTATTGCTTTTGGGATTACAAATTAGGTTTGCCTGTAGGTAAATTTGCAAACATAGAATTCATGAATAATGAAAATTGTTTGAAATTTTTATTTTGTTCATATAACTTTAGAATTACGATGCCTTCTTAGTGAATTTAACTTCTTAAAAATAAGAGGATACTAGTCCTTTTAATTTATAGTAATGTTATTTGCCTTACAGTTCTTATATTTGATTTTAATTATGCTATTTTGGCTTTCTTTTGATTCACATATATGAATGTTTTTTATATTCTGCTTTCCTATATTCTTATATTAAGTATGTCTTTTATAAACAGCTTTTGGCTGAATTGTCTAAAATAAAAATTGAAAAAAAAAGTCTCAGGCCTTTAATTGGAAATTTTAGTCCCTTTATAGTTGCTGTAATTATTAAATATTTGGATTCCTTTTTACCCTCTTATTTTGTGCTTTCTATTTTTCCCACTTTTTAATTTATATTTCCCCACTATATATTTTTATTTCATTTCTTTATTTGTATTGAAACTGTTTTTTCTTTTTATTCTTCTCTAATTATAGAAAGGATTTTGGCTATTTAGATAGATTATTTAATGTTTATAAGGCCAATCAGATTTTCTATTTCATCTTGGATCAATTAAAAATTTTTTTTTTAACGTTTATTTATTTTTGAGACAGGGAGAGACAGAGCATGAACAGGGGAGGGTCAGAGAGAGGGAGACACAGAATCCGAAACAGGCTCCAGGCTCCAAGCTGTCAGCACAGAGCCTGACACGGGGCTTGAACTCATGGACCATGAGATCATGACCTGGGCAGAAGTCGGCCGCTTAACTGACTGAGCCACTCAGGTGCCCCTTGGATCAATTTAGAGACCATGTCCATTTCTTTTCTCAAAGTGGTTACCCTAGATATTTTTAGCATGTTTGTTCTCTTTAGGGAAGATATCATAGTAGGACTAGGCACCAACACTTGAACACTATCCATACTGGAATTTTTGGTTTCAAGGAAATGTACTTTATTCTTTTTGGAGTAGAGTCTAAAAATTACTTTTCTCTTTGAATAAATGGTGGGCTATTCTCTGTTCTCCATAATCAGGCAAGTTGGTAGTGGATTGAGTAATGCAGTTATTCCGTGTGCAGCGTTTGAAGGAATTCCCCTTGTTTTCAGCTGTTCTTCCTTTGTCCCTAGAGAGTCTGAGCTCAGAGATTTTCCTAGACTCTGATGGGTAGAATGACTCCCTCCTCCATTGCAGTTGCTTCATACCACCTGTGGATTATAATTTCCTTTAACCTGTTTCATCTGTAAGTATATTTCTATCTCTTGATTTCTGTCAATTTTCTTCTCTTCACTCTAATAGGTTGATTACTTTTTTGTAATTTGGTGTTTTAATAAAGCTAAATACATTTCCTTTTTTTGGAATCTTGGAGTCTGAATATTGAAAATAAAATTTTATTGGTTTTATCTGACTTTAAAATAATAATGTATATTTAAGTAGATTGGGAATATGGAGAAAAATTTAAAATCTACCCACAATATTATAACCTAGGGATATTATTGATATTTGTGTATTTCTCTCGTATCTCTATAGTATCTGAGGTGAGGCACAGCTTAGATTCTGAATGTGTTGACATGTGGATTGGTTTAAAATCTTAGCGTCACTGATAAGTAGGTGTGTGGCCTTGGGTCTGTTTCTTCTGGTCTGTTTCTCCTTGTCTGTTTCTTCTCTCTCTGTCTCTTTTTTAAAATTTTACTTATTTATTTTGAGTGAGAGTGAGAGTGTGCCAGCAGAGGAGGGAGAGAGAGGGGGAGGGAGAGAATCCCAAGCAGGCTCTGCACCGCCAGCACAGAGCCCTATGCAGGGCTTGGATCACAAAGTGTGAGATCATGACCCTAGCCGAAGTCAAGGGTCAGGTGCGTTAACTGACTGAGTTACCCAGGCACCCCTGTTTCTTTTTCTCCATTCTATCTCATTGGATTACTGTGAGCAATAAATGAATTAACATATGTAAAATGCTTGGGAGAGTGCTAGCCACAAAGTAAACACTGGATAAATTTAATCATTTTTATCCATGTGATTTCAATTAAGAGCTACAATCTTTACATGGATCATAGTGAGTGGTTTAGGCATGGGAACTTGTTTTAAGTAGTTGCTAACCTGGAAGGATAAACTAAGTAGGAGGGGTGAAGAGGGAGAGCTCTTGTGGGGCTTAAAACCCTGGTTCCAATTTGTCCTTACATTTATTGCATTATTCATGCTTCTGTGGGTTGTGTTCTTGTGGCTCTGTCAGGTGAGCCAAATCTTCCTTTTGCCTCTGCTAGTCTAATTTATAAATTATTTCCAAGAATCAAACTAAAGAATCTTGAGGAATACATTTATTTCCTTGATATTAACATAACAGAGCCACATGTTTATTCAAAAAACACACCTAACAAACATTAAGCACTTTACATGCATATAACCTTTTAGTCACAACCACAACCCCATGTAATAGGTATTATTATTGTTATTCTATTTGATATATGAAGGTACAGTGACACAGAGAGGTTAAATTTGATCCCAAACCAGGCAGTCTGGCTCCAGAATCTCTGTTCTTTAAGATTACGTACTATACTCCGGTTTGTAATGCTCAAAAACAGTGTAGACTCCTCCGATAGAATTTACACACTGAAAACTCTCTTTCTCTTCCAGGTATGTGCACGTGTACACACACACAGAGTGCATACAGATAACTAAACTTAACCTAATCTGATAAAATCATTCTTAGGTAATAACTTAATTAGCGTTTTTAATACTGCAATGTCTTTTGGCTTAAAAGGTTAGTGTTTTAGATTTTCTCCCTTTTGCCCTACTCCTCCTCAAGGTGTCTCTGGATTGTAAAAGGGAATTTTCCCCATTTGAGATTTTGTCTCACATGTTGGTCCAGAAAGAAGCCCTGTGTGCGACCCTTTTATTCTGCTTGTGTGAGTGATGGTAGGGGAAGAATTAGCAGCAACTCTCTCCTCGGACCAGTTTTTTTGACGTGCCTTCCAAGCTGATCACTGACTTCTTTGACATAGGTTTTAACTTTGCTCTATTTCCATAAGCAATTACACTTCATATGATAGCAGACATGATTTATGAAAGAACAGGTAATATTTTGTAAAATATTATCATTCTTTAATGTGATCATTCTAGTTTCTTTGGGTATGCTTTTGTCTGAAGTGTTTGTGTTCATTTAAAAAAATTTCCAATTTTCTCTGTCAGCTTGTTTTATTTGTTGTAAGAAACATATAGCTTTATTTTGTTTAAAACTCAAGATCAGGATTTTGATTTTTAATTGGTGTGTTTCACTGCCATGGAGTTTTTGTGTCTGTGTGTTTTTTCCATTATTTTTGCCTATGATTTGGTGAAATGTTTTGGTTTGCAGCCTTGGGTATTTTTTTTAAGCCCAGAAAAGTTATTTTGTATATCTTTGATTCTGTTTCTATTTTTCTTGCTTTTTCTTTGAGATCCTCTATATTTGTTAGGTTAGCTCTCTCAGTTCCTATGTATGTCCAGTTCTCATTCATTTTATTATCTTTGTTCTTTGTCTTTACTTTCTGAGAGGGTCTCCCCAAATTTTCCTCCATAGGACTCACTTGGTAATCTGTGGTGGCTCCTCTGCTTTCTTAGCCATCTTGGTGGGCTTTAATTATGTTTTGTGGTTGAGATTTTTTGAGATGTTTTTCTAAGTATAGACAGATAATTTTGTATTTCTGCTGTCATGGTGGGCCATCCCTTTTTGTTACATACAGACCATGTACTCTTGAGCATCTTCCAAATTTTTTTTCTGTCTTTTGGAGAACACCTTTTTCAGTGATGTTTTTCATCTAAGCCGTCAAAACAACGGCTCCTTTTCCTTGATTGTAGACATCTTTTCAGAAATCTCATGACCTTTGCCGTATCTACTCACTCTGGAAGAGAAATTTTTTATTTTCCAGCAGGGGGATAGGTGACAGAAGTAGTGTCCTAACCTTTGTCAGTGTCCACTTCAGGGCATCTAGCCCTGAAAGGCATTTTTGTGTTCTCAGTCCTTAGGCTCCATCCAGCATGGACACACATCCACTGAGGCTCTGTGGGAGGGCCCATTTCAGCTTTCAGCTTTTGGTAGCTTCGTGTTGTTGAGTCGTATTCCACTGGCAGTCTTTCATTATAAGTGTGGGATGTAAAAGCTGCCCCTGCTGCTCAGAGCATCCTAGCCCATCATCTCCTTGATCTTCCACCTGGACCTGCCCTTACTCCCTGCCCTGCCCTGCAGCCCCCCACACACCCAGAGCCACTAAGCATACCTTGTGGTCTCCAGGTGCTTCCTATTTGCCTTCCTGGGAAACACCACACTCTACCCACCGGCCAGGCCCTGCCTCTGGGGAGCAAGCATCCTCCTTAGTGTTCAAAAGAGGAGAACATTACCTGATGGAAGGGCTTGGATGAAGAGGCTTGCACCCCCTTCGCAGGCTGCTGGCAGTCAAGGGAAGTCAGAAAGAGACACTAATGCCCTGAGGTGATTCCTAAAGGGGATGGCTCCAGGAGCAGACAGTCATGGTTTCCTGGGACAATTCTAGAATAGCTCACTGCTGCTGGGAGGAACAACAGGCCCAAGGAGGATAACAGAATGGAGCATGCTGGTTGCTGTGGCTCTGGAACTCAGCAGACATTGGATTGCCTCATGGCCCATATCAGAATTTCGTGTCACTGCTGTGACAGGACACCTCCTACCAGGATGATAGACTTTGTGACCTGTGCACTTGTAGTCTACTGCCCCCATTCTGGCCTAGGGTGTTCCTGCCCCAGCACAGAATTTTGGCCAGAGCCAGGACCCCCACAGCTGGCTGGATGCGGGGGACAAGGCAGCACTTTGACTTTGGGGCATGGTGGGAAGCATCAACAAGAACTGGGATTGCCTTGCTAGGTGGCCTGAGCCAGGCTTCTTTAAAATGAGTCTGGGAAAAGGAGTCTCTAAGCCCCTGGGGCACACAGGTGTTTCTCATCCCTGGACTCCCAAGCCAGCACCTGTAGAATTCCCGAGATCCCGTGAGATCGGACTTCCTTTAAGAAGGGTGGTCAGATCTTCCATCTCTCCACTCTGATTCCAGCCATTCTCTGAGCTGCTCCTGATGCTCAGAGCATTTCAACTCCTCTCTGCTCTGCTCCTTTACTTGGACTTGCCTCAGACCTGTACTTACTCCTCGCCACACACCCTGTGGACTTCAGCTGCACCCTGTTGGCCTTCTGGGCAACACCACACTCCACCACCAGGACCAGGCACCGGCCCACCGGCATCCTCTGTCGAAGAAAAGGTAAGTTACTGGTGCTTCTATTTGCCACACACACTGTGGGATCCAGCTGACCCTGTTGGCCTTCTGGGCAACACCACACTCCACCACCAGGACCAGGCACCAGCCCACCGGCATCCTCTGTCAAAGAAAAGGTAAGTTACTGGTGCTTCTCTTTTTGCTTCTGATACTTTTTGTGCGGTTTGACATTCTGTTAACTTTAAACAGAGCAAAGAACAATTTTATTTAAGAAAGTGAGTTTATTTGGGAATAGCAGAGGAATTGCAATTCAGGTTAGCCAGCTATGGGTAATCCTCTGCAAATTCAAAGGGAAAGTCAACTTTTGTTTAAAAATTGTAGGAGGAAATTGGAGAAGGTTGTTCTGAACAGGAGCTCATTGGAGAAGAACAAGGGTTGGAGGTTGCGGCGGCTTCTCAATGGCTGCAGGTGGTGGTTAGTGCATGGTTGCTGGGCTGGGAGGGTTCTTCCTTTTTTTAAAGGCAGAAGATACTTTCTTAAGTGAAAAGTGCCTTTCCTTGTCCAAATGCTTATCTTCCTTTTGCCTGCCTGTTATGTTGGCTGCAATGAGTGGTACTTACTTTAGTGTTCCCTCTTCGGCGCTTCCCGACTACATTTTAAATGAGGTTTCCTTTACTTATTTTCACGGTTCCTTCTGCAGCACATAAAATGTATAGTTCTGCCTACTGTTGCAATGTATACTGAGAGTTTTGGTTCTGTGTGGCTTTGAAAGTAAACAATGGGATGGGGGAGTAGCTGAGAGGAGGACAAGGTTCTGGGGTGAATGGGTTAGAATTCTAATTCAGTTGAACCAGGTCCTTTTTTATAGCAAATTTATCCCCTGCATCCCATAATTAGTGATGCTTGGCTGGAGTCACTCAGAATATTTTTTTCTAATGGTTTTTGGACCCTCTATATTCTGGTGCGGTTTATGGAATATATTGAAGGCCTTGGTTTCTAATCAGTATCCATCGAATGTTACCATTAGTAAAAATGTGGTTTGGGAAAAGTGACATTTCTTTTTTTTAATTTTTAATGTTTTTTTTTTGAGAGTGGGAGAGAGAGCAAGTGGGGGAGGGGCAGAAAGAGAGGAAGATAGAGGATCTGAAACAGGATTTGCTATGTCAGCACAGAGCCTGATGGGGGGATTGAACTGACAAACCATGACCTCATGACCTGAGCTGAAGTCGGATGCTTAACCCACTGAGCCACCCAGGCACCCCAAAAGTGCTGTTTCTAAAGCTTTGATGTATATTGCCATTATAGACTTCAGTCTTCTCATGTATCTTTATAGATTGTTAGTGCAGTGCCTTGCTTCTAGTCTGATATCCTCTCACCTGGGAGATTTAATTCCCAGCCTGATGCTATATATATTTAGACTACCTTCTTCTTAGAGGATACAAGATCTGAAGCGTGAGAGACTGTGTTTGGAGAACGGTTGGATATCTGGAGTGAACAAATCTGTTGTTCATCAGTTTATTCAACAGTATGTCCTCTAAATCTGAAATTTCAATAGCCTTTTAAGTTGAGAGGAAGAGCATGTGCAAAGGACTGGGAAACAATCCAGCACATCATACTGGGAATGTTGGATGTTGCTTTGAGCATGGAAAATGGGACTACTGGGAGAGCTACCTTTGGTAAGGCTCTGGATGAAACCAGATGAGTGTTTGAAAGACTTCACTACACCTACTGTTGCAGGTGTAGAAGCAATGAAGGTCATTAGTCACCAGCGTGACTGGATTCAGATTTGTATTTTAGGAAGTCAATAACTGAGGTAGCCACGGATGAGCTGGGAAGTAGAAGGACCACAGGCAGAGATACCAGCTTGGGAACTATTATAACTTAGGTGAAAGTGAATGAGAGCCCACGGTAAGATGGCAGTGATGTGGAGGTTGGAGGACAGATGAGGAGGCAGATTTGAGAAATACTTAAGTTCTAGAACAGATGATAGATTTGATGTGGTAAGAGAAAGAACAGTAGAGGACTATACTGAGGTTCCTAGGCATGTGTTAATTCCTCATGGCATCAAGACGTGTGGAAGGAGCAGCAAGGATCTGGAGATTGGTTTTGTGACACTTAAAATTTGAGGTTTCTGAGGGATAGCCAGAGGGGAAAAGGGTTTTAATGTTTACTAACCACTTAATGTGCACCCGGCACTGTGCGGGAAACTTACACATACTGTTTCTTTTTATCTCCCCAACATCATGAAACCTAAGAATTCCATTTTACAGATACATCTGCCTGTGGTCCAGCTTCATTAAATTGTCAAATTCTTAGGAATAACAAATTTACATAATTAAGGTAGTGGATCTGTCCGTGTTTCTAATTCATACACTTGGAACAATGAACGCAAGAGTTTGAGGGGTGGGGGTTAGTGGGCCCTGAGACTGCGTGCCTGGCTTCATATCCTGCCTCTGCCAGTTTTCAGCCATGTGCCCCGAAACAAGATACTTAAACACTGTGTGTCTCCTTTTCTCTTCGATTTCGGGGGGTGGGGGGGAGACAATAACAGTACTTACCTTATAAAGTTGGTTTTTGAAGTTTAAATATGTGTGTGTCATGTGTGTTGTGCATATGCACAATTTTGGGTATATGTCAGGTCCTAGGTAAGTGTCTGCCAATAATACTATTTCTATTAGTGTATGACATGTGCATTTAGGGTGAAATTATTTCTCAGAGACTTAGAGGTACAGATAATGAAGCCAGGAAGAAAGGTTAAACACTATAATGTAAGTCAGAGTCACTGCACTAGAAGACACTATGTTCTTTTTGGTCTTAAAAATTATTTTGGATATATAAAAATATGAATTTCCAGAACACTTTTCTAAAATGCCTTATATTTCTGATATAATTCCTCCAATAGTATATGCTTAAGAAATCTTCACTTGTGCTTTTAGTATGGTAAAACTCCCTTTGGTATCTTTGATAAATTGAGTTTATCTAGGTTTTTCTAGAAGTGCTTTTGGGACCTTCGTGAGGAGGGGTGGGGGAAAGCAGTTTTTATATGTAAGCATAAAGCACAAAGCAGTCTTTTTCAGAGTAATAGGAGAGATCCATTGAAGTCTTGATGGATTCAAGCTCCAATTCTTGCACAGTACTGCAGAAGAAAATTAGAATAAAGGGAAAGCATGAGAGCCATAGATACATGAAACTGGAATTTGCTTTCAAAATGATCTTCTAGGGGTTGGAACTGGTAACCTCAATTGCCCCAGAAAGTCTAAAGCTCTGTCCAAGCTGTTATGGTAATCCTTTGAACTTGTCATTAGGTTAATTTATTCATTGATTTGTCAAATATCTCTCAATCTCCTTTTTGGCTCCAGATACTGTGTAAAGGGCTCAGATACAAGATTGACCAAGGAACAGTTCTGTATGATAAGCAATTAACACTCACATGGGAGAGGCTGATATGGCGTGGATTACTAAGCACTTGGTATTCTGTAATACAGAGTAAGGGCTAATACTGTTGAGGGGTAAGAAAGTCTTTCTGGAGGAAATGACATTTTCGTGGAATCTTTAAGGAAATGCAGGGTCAGCCAAGTAGAATGGTGGAGAGGAGGGAATGATGCTCTTAATTAAGGTAGAGTGAAGTTAAGGTAAGAATAAAGTCCTATAGTTTAGAGGTGGCCCCACAAAGCCAGGGAACTTGGAGCCTTTCACTGTTGTTAGAGCATAAAAGGCAAGGCTTGGTGAATTCCTGGTGGGAGGAGGAGAATCTTCTTCTTTTAAGTGTATTTATTTATTTGGAGAGAGAGTGTGTGCAGGGGAGGAGCAGAGACAGAGGGAGAATCCCAAGCAGGCTCTGAGCTGTCAGCACAGAGCCGGATGCATGGCTCAAACTCATGAAACTGTGAGATCATTACCTGAGCTGAAATCAAGAGTTTGGATGCTTAACCAATTGAGCCACCCAGGCACCATGATTTTTCTTTTCTTTTCTTTTTTTTTTTAAGGGAGAGTCTTAATTAGGCCAGTAATAAAGATGGAGGCAACAAGTACAGACACACGTTAGAACTATGTACTATTTTAGCGAAGAAGGCTTTCTCCTCTAGACACAGAATTCAGAAGACTAAAAAAATTGCAAAACCTTAACCACATAAATACTTTCCATAAAATTTTGTTCAGCAAAAAAACATAAAGCCATGTGCAAATAACAGATAAACATCTAAATTTCTTGGTATACATAGTGCCTTTAAAAATCAATAAGGAATGCCCATGCTAAAGAGTGGATTATTCCTGCACCTGGCAGGGAGGGCGTTTGTCCTTCTGAAGACCTAAATCCTGAAGCAGGCTTCTGTGCTTACCCTGAGTCTACGGTCTCTTACCTGCCAGTAGCTATACCATGTCACCTGGTTAAGATCATAACTTTTCAGCCTATCACAATAGAAAGCAAAGAAATAAATGGAAAGCTACTTATGTCTTAGCTTATCTTGTCCTCTAAGCTAAGTGATATGTGTGGGATGATGTATATGGTGACTGTACATTTCAATATCAACTATGGGGTGTATTAACTAAGAAATCTTGGAGATTGAAGAGTAATAATACATTAAAGGAACTATTAACTATATCTTTAACCTAGAAATATTTTTTTAAGATTTCTTATGTAAAGGAAATAAAATTCTTCCCACTGGACCAGATCTTTTCTTTTTTAGCAAATATTTCTATATTAAAACAGGAAGGTAATGTCTTTTATAGATTTAATTCCTCTTAGAACTGATATTAACTGACTTTTGAAATTTCAAAAATAAAATTTTAGTTTAAGAATTGTAGAGGTGTTTTTATTGTACCGTACCTGGTGCCTAGGCAAACTTAAACTTCATATGTATAACTCAGAAGGGAGTGAGGTATGTACCCTACCCATAAACCTCATGCATAGTCCAGTTTATTCATTTCTCCTCCAGATGAAATATGTAGCTTCTTCCTGCTTACTTACTCTCTAAGATGACTGAGATTAATCTTTTTGTATAGGAGCAGCTTCATAGACAGGACAGTATACTGGATTTTTCATGGCAAGGATAATTTGTCAGAATTTTGAATGTATTTACTGTGGTTTCCTTTTGTAAGACATTAGATACATTTTAATAAAGAAGATCAATTAGAATGGGATATAAAAGGAAACCATACCATTTCCCATTGCACATATTGTATAAATTTTCAATATAGTGTTGTTCTCAATAGAGAATTGAGTCCCCGGGTCCTATTAGAGAATATAGATTGGATTTATAAACTGAAAGTTTGGTTGTAGTTTGAGTTTTACTTAGTTATGAATTCTCTAAACTAGAATCATTTCTATTCTTCGTCTTACCAATGACAGAAACAAACATGTATGTGAAGACTTGCTTGCCATACTTTAGACGGGCTTGAATGAAGTGGTCCAATTCCAGTATAAAAATTGTAATCGAAAAAGAGGAAGAAAAAACAAAACCAAAACAGTCATCCTTAGCAACATTTTTTCAGCCAGATGCTGCTTGAAAATTCAAGAGACTGTCTTCAGAATACTTTTATATGTTGCTGAAAGAAAGTACTGCAGCTAATATAGCTACAAAGGAGAAACGGTTATTCTTAAATGTCCTCTATTTGCTGGACCTGAACTGGGTAAGGATTCAGGCTTGATTCATTCAATTACTGTTCCCAGCAGTGTTCTCACCAACATATTGCTTTTTTGGCTGCTCATGATAGCTGAAACAAGATTGGGCTATATGCAAGAAGAACCACAAGGAAAGAAAGAAGGTTATTGGCTTTAAAAACTACCAACAGTCCATTTTATACCGGGTGTTACTTGAATGAATTGAAACATAAAGCTTTTTTCCCCCCAGTTTCAGAAAACAGAGCTTATAGAAAGTCATAAAATTGATATTAAGTCCAAAACATGAGGCCAGAGTGTTGTCCTTTGTGGATTTCAAAACAACCCTCTAGTTTTATGATACGTTTATATATTTTATATCATGCAGTGTAGAAAAAAATGTTAAAAACTAGTAAAGTTAGATAAACGTGTTTTACATCACTATTGTGCTCATTTTCTCTTTATACATCCAATACTTGTAAAAATTTCTCCTGCATCAAATATGTTTTATAATATTTGAAATAGTTTGCTGTGTTTCTGGAAAATTTCCTTAAGGTATTTTGTTTCTTAACTGTAGTAGTAAGCTTTGTCTAGTGTAGTTCTAACTATGTAGTAAGTTTTCAGTAAATTTGCATCAAATTGGACAAATTTGAAAGCTTTCTGACTTTAGACATCTAGTCATATGTTAAATATAAAATTAGGACCATAGTAAAATTTTCTTGAGCTTTATTTGCAAATTAAAAAAATTACCTATTAGGAAGTTATTGACTGTGGATTCATTAAAGTTACACAGACAAATAATTAGTGGGCACCTTTTTTCTCCCATGTACTGAAATAAAGGTTTAAAAATGGTTACCTCTAACCCTAGAACTGTAAGTAGAGTATTTGTCACCAAGTGGATCTCACTGATAGTGGAATGTTCTTGCTGATTGATGACAGAGGTTATTGTACTGCTCTTTATTTTCAAGACTGTGCCAACATACACAGAAAGTATATTTTTAAGGAAGCTGAGCCCCTTTGTGATGAGGAAGTACCTCCTGTGAGTCGTTTCCTCTTATGTTCTCCTGTAGTGAGTTTTAGAATTTTATAATTTTAATAAAGTTTATAGGAAAGTATTTCCTTAGAGGGCCATTAGTATATATAAGAATTCTGCTGTGTTTGACAAATGAGTTTAAAAAATCATGAGTAAAATGTATTTATAGCATTTTTTTTTTCTGCTTGGTGATTTTTGTGGTGCCTCTTTTCTCAGTACTACAGAGTTTCTCAACACTTAGAAAATACAGATTTGGACCTTAGTCTTATTGTACGTCTTCTGATGGATTATAGACAGAATTACATCCACTAAAACATAGTGTTAAAACAAGGTTTAGTAAAAGCCCTTAGAAATCACAGGTGGATTATGAAGTGAAGATTAATCTTCCTCCACAGCCATTTTTTCAAGATGGTGCTCTGGTCTGGGAGTTAAGTAGAAAAGACTGATAATATGACTGATGATATTTTCTCCATCAGGTTCTCAGGAAAGATGCCTGATGACCTTCAGAGAGTACCCATTACCAGCCCCGGTGAAGCCTAATTCTCTTTGAGGCACAGCTTCTTTGCCTTGTGCCCCAAATTAACCAACCATCATTGATTATTTTGATAATTTCCTAACACCCCACAAGTGTATTATACTAACTCATTTTATTTTTTAATTTTTTTACATTTATTTTTGAGAGACAGAGTGAGACAAAGTGAGAGGGGGAGAGGCAGAGAGAGAGGGAGACACAGGATTGGAAGCAGGCTCCAGGCTCTGAGCTGTCAGCACAGAGCCTGACATAGGGCTTGAACCCACAGATCTTGAGATCATGACCTGAGCTGAAGTTGGATGCTCAAGAGACTGAGCCACCCAGGTGCCCCTATACTAACTCATTTTAATGGAGTAGAAGAGGGGTACTTGGTTGGTACAGTGGGTTGAGTGTCAGACTCTTGATTTTTGGCTCAGATCATGATACCTGGGTCATGGAATCAAGCCCCATGTTGAGCTCTGGGCTCCTTGATGAACATGGAGCCTGCTTGAGATTCTCTCTCTGTCCCTCTGTCCCTTCCCTCTTCGTCTCTAATGGTTTCTCTCTCTCTAAAGAAAAAAAATACAGAGTAAAAGAAAACGGATTCTATTTATCTGAAAGAATTAATGAGGCTCCATAGTAAGTCACCATGATGCCCAAAGTAAGCCAGCTTTAGGAGCCTGGGGAGTTGGTTCAGCACTTTAAGGTCTGTGTCCTAGAACTTGATATAATAATGATTGCAGGTCTTAATTCTACCTCTTTCCAGGGATTCCTGATACACTCGTGGAATGAACGGAAGTCCATATTAATAACCATAGTGACTTTATGTCTGGTTTTATATGACAGGGATGATTGCAAATATTGAATTCTTACAAATATATTCCAAATGTGTTCTGACGTAATATTAAATGGGATTCGGAGGTCAAATAATTTTGTTTTTCATTGTGTGAATATTTACTCAGGAATTTGAGAACTTTATTATGTTCATGTATATTGTGATTCTCCAAGCCTTATTTATTTGACTGTAGATCTTTTTTTATTTTTTTAATTACGATTATCCACTTGGGAGGTCTATAAATATACGACTTATGATGTGGGCAATAGGGTGGCTGTATACATAGCACATTTTCTCAACTACAATTTCCAAGGCATTGAAAATAAAGAATTCATGATCCCACCTATTGACAAAAGCAAAGTTTGCCTATCTGTGGTTTAAGCGCTACAAACCACACTGTTAGCAATAGATTTTTCCATTTTAAAGTGTTCTAGTAATGAACTGTGTGGTACGAAATATTGCTACATAGCTGTCTTTTAATTCTCTTACTGCTTTGGCTTCATTCTTTCCTTAAGGCCAAACATTCAACTTGAGATTTGGAAAATGTCTTCATTATGCTAGGATGTAACTATTCTTTCAGTTGTAGATAGAGGCAATAAACATTACCAAAGATCAAGATAACTCTTTTATAGTATTATACCAGGCCATCAGAGGTCCTCTGAAGTTGATAAAATAGTTCCTGTGGGAATGGAGACCTTTGACTTCCACAGTGAGAACAGTTATAATGTCTCCAGTGAATTGACCCACTCTGTAAACTTGTTTTAAAATAAAAAGCCTAATTTTTTTTTATTGGAATGATGTTTTCTACCAAGTACTTAAAATTTTACGTGAGCTTAGACCCAAAACCTTATAAAACAATTGAATTTGTAATACTTTCGGCTCAATGGCTAATAGCTCGCCTTTTCAGAAACTTCTGGAAACACACATTTGCTGCATCTGCAATAAGGATGGAGCTCCACTCTGCCACATTGAAAGTGAAGCTTCTTCTCTTCCATGTTAGTGTGCCTCCTCCTTCTGTCCTCTGATTCTCTCAGAACCCTAACCAATGGTAGCATTTTTGGAACATTAAAAGGCAGGGATGGAGATACTTGGGAGCTGGAGATCTGACCAGTGTTCTGAACATCAGTACCTTTTCAGTTTATTGTGAGGTGGGCCTGAACAAGGTGGGTGTTTAGCCCAGTTTAAATGGATGGCCATTGGGGCGCCTGGGTGGCGCAGTCGGTTAAGCGTCCGACTTCAGCCAGGTCACGATCTCGTGGCCCGTGAGTTCGAGCCCCGCGTCGGGCTCTGGGCTGATGGCTCAGAGCCTGGAGCCTGTTTCTGATTCTGTGTCTCCCTCTCTCTCTGCCCCTCCCCCGTTCATGCTATGTCTCTCTCTGTCCCAAAAATAAAAATAAACGTTGAAAGAAAAAAAAATTAAATGGATGGCCATTTAAATGGATGGTCTACAAGCACCATTTTAGCAGCAGCCTTACTATTCAAGTAACTCTTATGCTAGTGATAAGTTTCATTTGTGCTTTAATAAAATAGATATTTGAGGTGTTCCACATGCATTGTGTTAGCCTCGTAAGGTGGGCTGCTAAGTGAAGTAAAGGTGAATGGTGAAAGGAGGTAGGAGGAACCCAGAATGTGAAGGTAACTTTGTCAGAAAAAGGCCCAGCAGGAAAAGTAACTGTACTTACCAATTATCTCCCCCTTGTGTCTTTGGCTACCATGTATGCCACTGTATTTATAGGAGTTCTTGAGCTCTGTGCTGCTTTCTGTGCAACCCAACATGAGTGTCAGAAGATGGCATGTTAAGGTGACTCGCCTTCTCTCTTTGCCCAGCATTGAAGAATTTCTGGAATGCAGGAAACCTGGGTGTTAAACCAGGATAGTCTGGGGCAAGCTGGCCACCATAGTTAGTAAGCAACTAAATATTCTTTGACCTTAACTCCCTTTCCCACCAGCGTAGAGCTATGGTAGCCATGGTAGCACAGTGGAATGAAGAGATCCTTTAAGATCAGCAAGTTACTGCTTACTTTGTGACTAACTGAGATAGTAAAAGTTAGTGACCCTCAGTTTTTAGATATGTAAAATGAGGAGGATAAAGTTTATTTCACAGGATTAAAGGAGCCAACCCTTGGGAAAAGCTTAATACACAGAAAGCACTAAATGTGAACTTTCTCTCGTTTTTGACAAGTGATGTGACCCTTGAAGCTGTAAGAGCCCCCTCCCTTTTTTTTTTAACCAAAGACATGTAAATCATGTAAATCCAAATTTATGTAATACTGAGCCACTCTAGTCCTTAATATTGGGATATTGGGAAGAAGAAATAGTCTTCTTTTTGAGAGTTATTTTACAGTTCTTGAATATATCTGACCAATGGCCTGTGAGACTGTATTATATTAGGTGGACATTTTTCCAGTGAAGTTGTTTGCATAGCATTAGATAACTTTGATCTGGTTAGCCCAGTAGGAAAAAGTTAACTACTCCTTAAATTCCCAGTAGGAAAAAGTCACTTAATGTTTTCTTGATTTTTTTTTTTTTTAAACATCTAAGTTTTGTCAAAGTGGTACATCTGGTAACTCTAGGATGAATTTATAGAACAGTTTTGGGATACATATGGCACATTTCAATAAAGACAAACCATTTTATCTTCCTTCCATCCGCCTCCATTTTCCAGGAGTGAACTAGACTCCCAAAGTCTAAAAATATAGCACCATTCTGGTATAGAAAACAAAAATACATGTGCTTTGTGACCCTTAATGATACTTGGTCACATTTGCATTTTTGAAATTTGTGGATATTTTTTCCACATAGTTTTGTTGATCATGGACTTTAAGGTACATGCCTTTTGCACATCATTAGAAATCTTTAAGAACTAAAAAAGGAGTTTAATAAGCATCTATCACTAAAAACCAATGGACTTTATCATTCTTTAAACATCTATTTTTTTTTTTTTTTGGCTCTACACATACATTTACTTTTAAAAAGTCAGAAGTCTTATCCTCTGGAATCCAGAAATATTAAAAATTTTGTATACATATATGTAATTTGGAAAGCCATTGTGAGGACGCCTCCTATACTCCACTGACTCCAACTGTGTTCAATGTGCTGTAAAACCATAACCATCTCATGCTGGCCACTGCCTCTATGCTTTTGCTGTGCTCCCTTCCTGGAATGCCCACACTTCACACTTAGCACATTTTTATTCATCAGTCAGTACCTCGCTCAAATGATCACCAATATAAAGCTTTCCCCAGGAAAAATGTAATGTAGTTTCTTTCTGTCCACATACCTATCTCCTCAATAGACTGTGATCTCTAATGATAGCCTTATTCATTTCTTTTTTAAATTTTTTTTTTCAACGTTTATTTATTTTTGGGACAGAGAGAGACAGAGCACGAACGGGGGAGGGGCAGAGAGAGAGGGAGACACAGAATCGGAAACAGGCTCCAGGCTCTGAGCCATCAGCCCAGAGCCCGACGCGGGGCTCGAACTCACGGGCCGCGAGATCGTGACCTGGCTGAAGTCGGACGCTTAACCGACTGCGCCACCCAGGCGCCCCTATAGCCTTATTCATTTCTAATATCCCAGATCCCAGTTTAAGTTCTAGCAATGTATATAAAAGTAAAATAAAGCTTTGCTGAAAGGAGGAGCAAATAGATGGAAGACTTGAATTTTAGGTTCAATTCTGCCATTAATTTATTGTATAAACATGGGCAGGTCATTACCCTATTTAAGCCACAGTTCCTTTGCCTATAACATGGTGGCATTGAAATAAACTTATCCTTTTGGTATATCCTATCATTGTTCCTAGTTAGTTACACCTCCTCCCCATCCCTAGAAGCAGAGTATGCATCCCAGGTTAGTGCCAGTTAACTCCTGGCTTTTCCTGAAGGTGAGGTGTATGTACTTTCCACCCTTGTGCAAGATGCCAGTGGAAGTAACAAAGTTTCGATTTTGTGCAAATGCTTTAACAGGGAACCTAAATTTCCATTAGTGCTTTTGGTCTCACAAATAGAATGTTTGAAATCAGTGCAGCTGCTTGTCTGGATGCTGGTATAAAAGACACGTGGAGCAGAGCTAGAGCTTGAATTAGAGCATAGCTGACCTGCAGCCCTACATATATTATGATTATTAAGCACTTGTTGTTATAAACTATTGGATTCCTTAAATTGCACTTTTTTCTCTATATTTTTGTAATAGTACTAGCATTCACTAGAATCTCTCTAGTACTAATTGTTACTGCTCAGGTATTTTGCATACATTTAGATAAGATGAACTTAGGATCTGTGTGAAGCAACTTCATTAAGTATGTCTTCTAACCAGTTGGCCATTGAACTTTTGGTTAGCCTGTACCATCCATACAGATGCATTTGACGGCCAATAGAAACTTGTCACAGATGTTCCAGTACAATGCTTGGCACACATCTGTTATGGTGGACAGACCCAAAAATGGATCTCCCATGATCCTTATCTCCTGATATTCATGGCCTTGTATAATTCCATTTCCTGTAGTAATTTGCTTCTAAGCACTCGGCCTCAACATTGAGGGGATGCCACTTCTGCTATTAGATTTCAGAAGATTCTCACTTTGGTCTTGGTAGCAGACTCCTTTGCTGGCTTTGATGAAGCAAGCTATATGGAGAGTGAGTCTGACAGTCCAATGGCCTGCAAGAAATTAACTGTTGCCAACAACCACGTGATCTTAGAAGCAGATAGTCCCCAGTCCGACTTTCAGATGAGATGACAGTCCTGGCTGCCGCCTTGACTGTCCCTGTGGGAGGGAGAGATCCTGAAGGAGCAGACCCAGTGAAGCTGTGCCTGGGCTCCTGACCCACAGAAACCATGAGATAATAAATGTGTATTGTTTTAATCCTCTATGGTTAACTACAATACCTCTGATTTATTCACTCAACCGTCTGTTCATTCATTCCACAAATGTTGATGGACTATTTTTTATATGCTAGCAACTGTGTTGGCACTGAGGATTTAACAGTGAACAAAGAAAACATGGTTATTGTCTTTTTGGAGCTGATTTTTTTTTTTAATTGAAGAAGATATACTCTCAAGTATGATACAGTAGTGGTACAGAATGGGGGTTATGGGACATTTTGTGTCTATATGGCAGAAAAAAAAACTGACTAGTAATGTTGGTATTGGGAGGGTTTGTCTAAGAGAGTGACCTTTCATTTGAGGTCTGAAAAATAAGAAATCCATCAACTGAAAAATGAAGGGAATGCCTCAGGGAAGAGGAAGGTACCTAGAGATGAGAGTTTGAGGAAAGGGTAGAAATTCTCTACCTTTGGAATTGAGAGAGATGACCCCAACCTTTTAATGGGCTTATCTTGAAGGACTGATAAGCCCATTTTTCAAAAAGAGGGCTTTATCCTGAAGGAAATGGGGCATCACTGACTGATTTTAACAGGTAGAGGACACACTATGTCCTCCGAAAGAACATTTTGATTGTGCTGTGAAGAATGCTTTTTGTATTGGTCAGTGTAATTGCGGAAGCTGTGCTATGATGATTTTATAGGATTAGAGATTGGCTATAGGAAATGGGCCTTATACAAATGTGGGAGGACCAGGAACAAAATGACTGGAAAGGGAGCTTTGCAAGGCAATCTGAGAAGCTAAGCACTCCCAGCCAGTGGAGGGAACCTGAAGGGGTGGTTCATGGAAAAGTCTATGGAAAATGATTGCCTCTGTGTGGCTATTTCCTCTGGGGTCCATAGAAAAGGATCTGATGATGGGCTTTGGGTGGCAAGATGAACTGGACATTTTCCTATTTTCCCCTTTTTATTTTGTTCGTAGTACTCATCATCTGCTAACCTACTATATAATTTCTTTCATTATATTTATCTCCTAGTTAGAAATATCTGCTCCATGAGTATAGGGATATGTGACTGTTCTGTTTATCCTTATCTCCTAAGAAGCCTAGATGTAACCTAAAAACAGTGCCTGGCTCGTAAGAGACACATAAATAGTAAATTCATGTAATTTGTTATAAAGGTGTATATGGGTTTTTTTTGAGGAGATGATAATTCTCCAGATTCATTAATGGTCTCTACTTTGCTTAGGTAAAAATAAGTTATCCTGTAATTAGACTTTTAAAAATGTTTGGATACCAGGACTGCATACATCTTATTTTAATTCTTTACATGTCTTCCTTTAGAGTTGATAATCTAATTTGTCAAAAGTTTTTTACCTTCAAAAACTCAGGTAATGATTACATATATAAAAATAAAAGGAAATTATGCCTCTGAGTTAATAGTCACATGGGAACAAAGATCATTTTTCTTTTTCTGTAATATTTATCTTCAGTTTGTAACTGACCATCTATTTTGGATGATTCACTTTCAGAAAATTAAGTTCTCTCTGTGGTTCTGCATTTCCATATTATTAGACTGTTCCAACAATGGTAACTTTCCTAATCTCTAATCCTTGTAAAGTTCTTAGGCTTGTTTTGCATACTGGGACTTAGATCTGGAAGTAGACGCTTTCTGTTTCCATTAGAGATGATGTCTTGCTAAAATAGAATGGATTTCAATAACTTGTTCTCCTGAGATAAAGCCACTTTGAAGTTTCTTGAATAACTTGCCATCACATTTCTCATTATTGGTGCTCAACAATTTCTTCTGCCCTGGAAGTCTTTATACATATTAATGTTGCAAAGATATGCCTAGTTTTGATTCATAGATTCAGGTGTGGTGGTTCATTCCTTGCCCCCTGGGAAGCCCGAAGAAGGCTTTTTGAACATGAGCTTGTTTTCATGCATATACAGTGAGTTCCTGGGGCTGTGTTTGTGAAAATTTTGCTGGAAATGAAGGCAGGCATCATGGGCAGGGGTGGGGTATCATTAAGAATGTGGATTCTACTTACATTTTAGATCTTCTTTGTTTTGCTGTTTCTCCTTCTACCTCCACTGTCATCCTAATTGATCTAGTCCTGTATCACAGCTTAGAGCTCTAGACTGGCACTGCAGGAAGCGGCTTTGTGATGAGATAGTTTGGGTTAAATTATAGCTTTGCCATTTTCAAACCACATGGCTTTGGACATTTTACTTCATTTTGTTGACTTTGTTTTCTCCTCTTTAATAGAAATAATGCCTACTTCAGTGTTGTATGAGAATTTAAATTTGTGTGTGTGTGTAGATATGAAAAAAATGGTACTAAGGTTAAAATAGGATTGAAAACGAAAATTGGATAAAAGCTTGTACACTGAAAACCAGCTTATTTACTAACTGTAGAAAAATCCACAAAGGATGGAATTTAAGGATGTGGGATTTTTTTTTTTACTCCCCTCTTCTTAATTATAATTTTTAAGGAAACATTTCTGATTGGATTATGTGGTAAGCCCAGCTTGTTTTATTTTTAAAAAGCTGTTATGGAGCATTCTTCTCTCGATTAATTTTTTTTTTTTAAGACCTGGCCTTTCTCCCCCTGCCTAGCAATCACCTAGTTACTAACATTGAGGCATCATTTGCAATGTGCCTAGAATTGTTGATAGTAAAAAAGTTGGCACTAATTTCTTATCAGAAAGACAATCTTATATGCTGATAAACATTGAACAAAGGGAGAACTAGGGAGGCAGATGAACTGAAACGTCTCTAATAGAGTGATGTTGAGTCTGTAACATAAATCTGATGTTGACTCACATTCAGTTTAAAAAAATATGCTGCCCTCTCCATCCCCTTTATCACCCACTTTTCCAAAAGTGATGCTTCTACAGTTGTGTTGGAATTACGTAAATTCAAAACAGGCAAATTTTAATGGTGCGGTTTGACTCCCTACTAACATACCTATGTGTACAAAATTTGAAGTGACGCAAATCACTACAAATAAAATCTTAGCCAGAAATTGCTTTAATCAAAAGTTGGCATGTGGAGTTTTAAAATTTTGTGTTGCTAAGAGAGTAGATCTTAAAGAGTTTTAATCACAGGAAATGGAATTATTTTTGCAATATATGCATATATCAAATCATTATGATGTACACTTTAAGGCAAGGTTTTATGTCAATTACATCTCAAAACTGGGAAAAAATTTCCTCTGTTAAGTCACGTGTCAACACCACTTTTACCAATACATAAATGCCTAACGTGGTTTGTCAGAAGCGCTCTTGAGTTACAGCAGTCTTGAGTTATTCAGATCTTCACAGAATTTGTTTTTTCCTTTGATGATCAACTGTGCTGTCTTCATCTCTCATCCCATTCTCTCCACATCATATCACTAAACCAGCCCTTTCTATGAATTTTATACCATTAAATCTGATGGATTTGGCATTGTTAAATGCTCTCTCTTTCTTGAAATAATATCTTTCCCAGGCTTGGGGTTTTTCTTCCCTTTCTAGCTACCTTGTTTTTATTTGCAAACACATCCTATCAAATATGACATCTATAACACAGCCAACCGTGAAATATTACAGTTTTCCTAGTTTCTGTCCTCGGCTCTCTTCTTTGACACCAAACCTTGCCTTGGGAAATCTCATTCATGTGTTTGACTTTAGTTATAATAGTCAGGCAGGAGAGTTAGAAATACAAATCTCCTATTTCTTATGTGCTATGATATTTTCTCATCTTCACTGATGGGTTTGTTTGCTTCTTTCCAGTTCCAGCCCCACCGTGGTTATCTGAGTTACCATAAACTCTCACATGGATCATGCAGTAGGTTTTGGATTGGTCTTCTACACTTACTCTTGTTCTTTTTCCAATTCAAAACCCGGAAGCCAGAGTAATGTTTGAAGTGCGAATCTGATTTCTTCTCATGTCTCATCACCTCATTTTTTAAACTTTCCATAGCTGCCAGGATGAAGAACACAATACTTAAAATTTTCTGTACAGCCTTGCATGGTATGTCATTCAAATATTTCTCCAGACCATTTTGGTGCCATACTTCCTCCTATTGTATTTGGGAGAGTTACCTTAGCCTTAATTTTTTTTTATTTTTTCTATGTGCAGATTTTCTTGTATATGCTATTCCTTCTGCCTGGTATACTTGGCTCACCCTACTCAACCTTAGCCTAGCTTTCTATCTTTGGTTCTTCTTGGTTCTTTAGAAAACTGGTTCTTGACCACCTTAGCCAGATCAGTTGTCCCTATTAAAAGTTCTTAAGTACCATGTACACCTCTGTCTTGGACTGGTGGCTATTGTCAACCAACAGTTATGCAATTTGAGTCCTTGAGAACGTTTGTCTCTAGTTGGAAATTAAAATTTTAGGGTTAGGGTCCAGAAGAATAGGAACACTGTTCGATTTCTTATTACTGTCAAACTTCACGACTAAGCACAAAGTAGACAGCAGAAGTATTTGAATGAGTGACTGAATGCATTCATTAAGTGAGAACACTTGAGATTCTATTCTTGTTTATAGAATAGTGTAAATTCCAACTATCCCTTTTTTGGCCAAAGCACATGAAAAAATAGAAGCATTGGAAGAAAGTACTAAAAAGAAAAAAAATGAATGGGTTGTAGGTCAGGTGATGCAGGTTTTGGCATTGAATCTTCAATTGTACCACTTTAAGCAAGATTCTGCTTTAATATCTTTAAAATGGAAAGAATAACAATAATAATGGCAATAACAAGAGGCTAACCTCTATGAAAATTTAGTATATGTAGCACACACCAGATTGAATGATGTAAAGGCATCATCTCACTTCATCCGTAGAGTCCCTATGAGCTACAAATTAATATAAAAAAGTGGTATCTAATATTCATATAGTACTGTGTGCTCAGCACTATTTTAAGCATGTTATGTACAAGTTTTTAAAAAGTTGTTTATTTCGAGAGGGGTAGAGAGCAAAGAGGGAAAGATAATCCAAAGCAGTGGATATCCATGCACTGATAGTGCAGAGCCTGAGATGGGGCTCAATCTCACAAACCATAAGATCATGACTTGAGCCAAAATCAAGAGTAGGATGCTTAACCGACTGAGCCACCAGATACCCCACATGTTACATATATTATTTAATATTAGCTAACAATGTTAGGATCAGATGAAATATTTATGAGAAACGCTCATAATGTATATCAGAATTTGGTTTCAGATAATTATATCTGTATAATCTGGTTAAAAGTACATTTTATTATAATATGGGGATTAGTTATGCTATATTATGGCTAGTATCATACTATGTAGGTGAATTTGTTCTAAATTTCTAAAAGTTTCTTGACTAAAACTTTGTCTTTTATGCCCTCTTTTACAATGATCCATTGCTATTCAATTTTCACTTGTGAGAATTTTGGCATATTTGACATTGCATATTTAGTTTTCACTACTCTTTAATGCTGCATGGCTAGAGGGAAATGCTGTTTTACATTCTTACCATGTGAGATAACTGCAGAGAGTCGATAAATTATTTTTATACCCTTGAGGCCTATAAAATTAAATTTTAAATATGTTCACAGGCTCAAAAATCAGAACTGTTGGCATATCATAAACAGGTTTCTCTTACATGTATTGAGATGTTTCATTAAATTAGAAATAATTACTCATTCATTTTGCAAAACTATTTGGGATAAAAGAGACAAATGACCTATGGTCATTTTCAACTATTGCAGAAGATACTTTAAATAGTGGGGCATCTTTTCTTAGACTGCGTAGGATACTACATTAAATTTACTTGTTAGGCACTAAATTGCTTTCTGTGTGAAACCTTATGGGAAATAAAAAGAATTGAGGAAAAGTATTAAAATGTTAACTTATTGCATGAAGACTGCTTTCTATTTTTAAGTTATAAGTATATAGTTTAGAGCTTTCTTCAAGGCACAAGTTCTTTACTTTCCATATTTGTGTTGGCCAGTCAGCCCATTAATAGTTAACTCCCAAGTATTTCCTAGCAAATCTTTCATACTCCCAAATAGCCAGCAGGAGTGATAATAGTCTGTAACATCACACTGCGTTTACTTCCCAAATAAGGACACTCTGAGAACAGAGAGACTTGGTTTTAGTTCTGCTGTATACATAATTGAGTTTTTTATATTTCATCATGTGTGAAACAAGGAAATTGTACTAGAATTTCACTTACTCATTAGTTAAAAAACCAGGTGATTAGTAAATGTTACTATGTGCCAGGCACTGTTTTAGATCCTGGGAAAGACAAAATTCTTCAAGCTTACTTTATTTCTAGTAGAAAGAGACCAAGAATAGTGATAACACTCTGTGATGGAACAGCATTGTTATTCCATGCGTTCTGTAGAAATATTTTTCACCTTAATTTTAATAGTACTTTGTGTTTACATCTATAATTTTGCTTAAGTTTTGTCATATCACTTGTTTATAAGGAGAGTTTCTTTTGCGACTTCAAAAATTGGCATCATGTGTTATTTATTTATTTTTTATAAATTGCAGTACACAGAGTTACTGGGCTAGTATACTTAACGAGAGTTTGTTGAGTAGATGAATACGTGGATGGATGAATTGATGAATGGAAGAGGAGGAAATGAATAACATTTTCTGGAATAATCTCTGGCCAGTAATCTGTGTGTGTGGAGTCTTCCTATGTTTCTGAAGTCAGACATTCCTTTACCTTAGTCCCTTAAAGTGGAAGAGCGCAGCGTATCCCACAGATCTCCCTTTATTAAGCATTTTACTAACATTCTCGGAGGTTAAAGAATTTTGGTAAGCAGTGAGGATACATACACACAACACACACACACATATAAATATATATATGTATATAAGTATATATGTATAAATGTATGTATATATATAATGTATGTATGTGTGTGTATATATACACATATATAGTTTATATATATATATAAAATTTTAATCTCCAAAAATATATATGGAAGGCTGAAAGTCCTTATTTATTAAATTTCTTCATTTCAGATGCTGCTTAAGCTTTCTCCTCATTATACAAGAATTCCTATCTATATGCTATGTGTTTCCTCAATCTCACAGACCACCATTTCTCACATTTTTCACATTTTCACTAAGTGAAATTCTATTTGCCCGTATTCATTGGTCATAATCGCTTTTTTGGCAATATGACAAATTTAAAAGACTAAGGTATCATATAACTGTGATAAATACAAATAAGGGCCATTTAAAAGTATGTGAATTAGAAGTGGGCTTGAAGAAGAACTTGCTTGTGGACAAATAGAATCAACATTATTAAATAGCCATTCTTTTGATCTGGTGCACCAGGAATTAAAACCTGGCAGCCTGTATCAGCCAGGCAAGAGGGCATGGTCATGTTGGTGTTCCCATTGGCAAGAGAAAGGATTATAATAAGGAGACATCAGATGAAATGCCAGAAGGCCTGGCAGCCACCTCCAGTGGATAGTGAGTCCTAAAACATATAACCTGTTTGACGTTTCCCTCTCCATTACGTAGAGAAAGACTCTACTTCTCTCTTATCCGCACAGTAGTCAATGCTGCCTAGGAGCAAGGGGGTTAATGTCTCATTAGTGTTAAATGATGTCAGAGGGAAAAAAATTTAAGGAGAAATGACCACTAATTAGTTTTATGAATGTATATTTTATTGTTTTTTAAAATGGCATTACTTATTTTTATCTCTTAAAAATTAGTTGGGATTAATAATTTTATGAGACCCTTATTTTGGTATGAAACTTTTATTCCAAATACCTTTTATATATGTGTGTGTGTGTATGTGTGTGTGTGTGTGTGTGTATGTGTGTGTATATATATATATATATATAACGTTTGTAATGTGTATATTTACCTCACGAATTTATAGAAAAATATATAGTAGGTATTATATTCCTACCTACTCTGAATTGTTTTCTCAAGTAGAGCAATTTGGATGTGTTTTATATCAACTTTTTAGGACTGTGATAGCCATTAAAAGAATCCAGTTACACATTATTATATTCTCACAGAAAACATAACTGTATATCTAAATGTATATCTTAGTACAGATACAGCTTTTCTTTATTCATAAACGGTTTGTAAAGGTAAAGGAGAATAAAAAATTCTTCCATGTTCTAGCACTGTTTAAATTTGGCCTTAATATCTTCCCTGAAATCTAGATTTTAGTTATATTGAAAAGTGAAATCCATAAATCACCTGGGCATTGGTAGAATCATTATCCTGGAACTAAGTTCCGAGTGTCAAATTTGAATGGCATTCTGTACAAGTCATGATGAACCATTTGTGCTTTGCTGGTGCTAGTGAGATGGGGTTTTATCTGAAGGATAGAGTCCTATAACAAATTCAGATACAAAATGGCAAAATCCAAAGTCCTTTTATAGTGAAACTGGGCTTGATTGAAGCCATGAAGAACAATTTAAAGGATTTACCTAGTTGAAGGGGATGGCAGCAGGAGATCCAAGCGATGACTGTATTCGTTTTGGCAAACTCTGGTTTTTATACTGTTTTGGCATAGGACTTTTGTAGGTGGTTAGGATATGGTTCATTATCTCCACAATGTGAGCCATCAACAACTAATCAGACATCCTGGACTCCAATCAAGTGGACTGGCTATCTTCCTTGAGTTGGTTTGTATTGTCACTATTACTTCATATTTAACTACAAATTTATTCATTCTTTTACTCTATTCCTTCTGCTGTCCCCAGGTTTCCATCTTGGATTATTTTGATACTTTTCTAGTAACCTCCCTCTAATATTTTTTTTCTGTGCAGTTATGCTTGGTGACATTGTTTCCTTGGTTTTGTTACATTTGAAAATTATTTCATCTTCATATTTGAAGGATATTTTGTATGTGTGCAGAAATGTAAATGGGCAAATACTTATTTTAGTACTTAAAAGATCTTGTTCAGTTGTCAATTGGGTTCCATCATTTCTATTGAGAAACCTGTAAAATCTTATTTTCAGATTTTCCCATTTGGCTTCATCTATAGAAAAATTGTTTTTATTGTGCTTAAATTTTGAAGTGCTTCTTGACTATGTGGATTGCTATCTTTCCTAGGTTCTGGAAAATTCTCACCCATTTTCTCTTCAAATTTGGCTTCTCATTTTTTTTCCCCCTAATTTCTCTTTGTATCTCTTAGTAATTTTATTCTAGCTATTTGGCCACATTGTACATCTCCTATGTTTCATCTCAATTTTTCATTTTTTAATATATACTTTTATTTTGATTATCTGCTATTAATATCTGTTTAAAGCCTTAACACTGATGGGGCACCTGGGTGGCTCAGTTGTTAAGCATCCAACTTTGGCTCAGGTCATGATCTCACAGTTTGTGGGTTCAAGCCCCTCATCGGGCTCTGTGCTGACAGTTCAGAGCCTGGAGCCTGCTTTGGATTCTGTCTCCCTCTCTCTCTGCCCTTCCCCCACTTGCACTCTGTGTGGGTCTGTCTGTCTGTCTCTCTCTCAAAAAATACTAAAAAATAACGTTTTATCACTGCTTTTTTTTTATCAGACTTTCCTTTTGAGATCATTTTCTTTTTTTCATGAAGCAAAGTTTTCAAATACATTTAATAATTTTTTGATGGTATCTTTTTACAGTTTTTGTCTATTGAAAAATATTTTAAAATTTGTCTTCATTCTCAAATGATTGTTTGGTATAAAATTAAATATTGGCAATTATCTTCTCTCAGGACTTTGAAAATATTATTTTACCGTTTCCTGTCTTCCCTTGTTGTTGAGTATTCTTTTAATCTAGTTGGGCATTCCTTTACATATAATCTGTTTTTGTTTCTCTCTGGGTATTTTTAAGACCTTCTCTTTATCTTTTTCTTCTTAAGTTTTGATATGAGGTTTCTAGATGAAAATTTTACTTTCTGTGCTTGATGATGGATATTCATTTATTCTGGAAAATTCTAAACCTTTTAAAATGTTTTACTGAAGTATAATCAGGCAGAAAAGCGCTTTTAGGTGTACAATTTAATGACTTTTTACAAACCATGTTTATTGGTCTCTATCAGCCCACAAATCAAGAAATACACCGTTTATAGAACTCTACATGACCCCATCAAGTCCCTACTAGTCACCATCAAGTCCCTACCAGTCACCATCTATTCTAAAGTATTGCCATTGTCTAGAATTCTATAACTTACAGTATAACCAGTTTTCGAACTTTACATAAATGGAATTTCACAGTACATATTCTTTTATGTATGACTTAATTTTGCCCAATATTTATTCTTATTAATGTGTGGAAGTCCACTATGCAAATCCAGTCACTGTCTTTTCAAATATTCTTATTTTCTTATGAAAACCCAATTACACATGTGTTAGACTTTCTTATTTTGGCTTCCATATATTCTATCTTAAAACTCATTCTATTTCTAGCCTGTGTTATCAGTAATGTCTTCATATGTACTTTTTAATTTATTTTCCCTTGAGCTATTTATTACCTGTTTAATGTGAACATTTGTTTTAATCTAGATCTTTAATTTTAGCCTAACATTTTTATTTCTAGAATTAATATTCACTTATTTTAAAGCATGCCTTTTAAATATCTTATTGCTTTCAATTCCATTTTAATCTATGTAAATATTTTAAAATACTTTTACATTCTGAATCTAATAATTACATTGTATGACATAATAGGATATTTAATTCTGCCATTGGCTATTTCTGCTGACTTACTGATGGCATCTTATTTTCTTAAGGCGTATGTAGTCTTACGATATTCATATGTTGCATGAATAGTTTGTGTCTGAGAATCTCCAGGGTTCTTGGCATTTTTGTGCTTCTCTCCTGAGAAGATTTGTCTTTGAGTCTTAAGAATGCTACTGTTTTAATTTTCTCTTAGACCTTGAAGGTAGAATGAAACGGAGTTACATCTTTTCAATCACATCTAAGCTTGTTTTTTTTTCTTTTCTTTTCTTTTCTTTTCTTTGTTTCGCATGTAGATTTTCTATAAAAGCTAACATTTTTGTTCCCTTTTTTTTCCCCTGGCGGTATTGTATTCCCCTCAGCTACAGTTTGACTAAGACTATACACTTGTGAGGCTTCCATCTTTGTGGAATGATCTCATTTCTAACACCTCACCTTATGAGACCCAAGATTCTGCTACTTGGACCATATATGGCCTAAAAACCAAAGATTCTGTTTTACTGAGATGAATAAATCCTCTTTAATCATGACTTTGGAGTGTGTATTCTTGTTTCCAGTGCTTCCTGCTTTTGCCCTCTTAGTTTAAGAATTAAACCATGTCTTTAAAATGACATTTATTATACTTTAATAAATTTATACATTTCTATTTTTTTTTGTGTTGAGAGTTTGTATAGGTATCTATTTTGCCATCCAGAAATAGAGGTTTTCTTATGTCTCATTGAATATACTATTTTATTGGGTAGCTCCTCCAGTAATTAACTGTATGATTGTGGGGAAGTTACATAACTTTTTTCTACTTTGTTGGTTTTTTTTTATCGATAAAATATATTGTCTATTTCCAATGTTTTAAGGGTCTAATGGTATATGTGAAGTTCTTTGAATATTACCAGACACCTACCTACTAAGTTAGATGGTACTGTCTGTACCATTACTATTGACCCTTTGAAGAGGTTGGTTTTCAAATATTCAATTATTATATTGATTGATAATTACTATGTTTATGAGTATATTGATAGCCTTTCTATGCCACACCTTTCATGAGTGCTTCAATCCATGTTGCCAACTTTTATTTGCTTTTTTTCAGAGTTTACAGTTATCAAAAATGTCCTCTGTTCCAAATTCCAACCTTTCATAATAATGTTAGATTACCATACAATCTGTCTTAAGACATCCATGGATGTGGAACTTAAGAAATGTGTTTGGTTTGTAGTTATCTCTTATAATCTATTACCTATCCTTCTGTATCTGGCTTATGGAAATGATACACTAAGGTAATGAGCCATATATAAAACAAAAGGATGTGATTTCTAATATTACCCATTGGCCCCTGACACATCATTCCCTAGGAAAAGGGAGAAGAGAGCTCAGTGAAGAAATACCCAGTGAACATGTTGGTCTCCTTTGTCTTTGGACTGTTTCAGGAAGCAGCTCAGAATAGTTTCTAGATCCAGTGAGACTATACGCCTGCAGCTCGTGTGCTTATAAAAGGTCAAACAAGAAGAAAGTATGCTCAAGAGTGTTTCTGTTGATTCACTTAAGATTCTTTTTTGATTTAATGTAGAGACCAGGATTAAATATCCTTTGGGATTAAGGTCATAGATATGACATGTTTTATTGATTTGTATCCTTGCTAGGCTAACACAGCAAAACTGGTGTAGTTTAAATCTGATAAGTTTAGGCCAGTTATAACAACTAATGTTTTTGCTTGTTGTTGTTTTACCCTTACCATGGCATTTTCACTGCTTTGCTTGAACATATGAGAATGAGGAGTATAGATTCTATTTTATTTCTCTGCTTCTGGCATAGTTTTAAAACCCTCATAAAATAATCAGGGAAATTGTCTCCATGAACAATTATGAAAAAAAAGCTATTCAAGCTGAATGCCTCTAAGTGAAGCTTCAAGAATGATGTTAATTTGTTGTAAGATACATTTCTGATGAGAATTATTATAAAGGAAGACAAGACATACCAGAACTCTAGAAGCCCTAAAGAAGTATAAGAGCACTCATATGACAACTTCCTTTTCCTTTTCCTCCTTCAAAATTTTGAATGGAAAATATGTCTCATTTTCACTTATTGTGTTTGAAATGGGCATTCTCAGATGAAGCTTGGCTCTTTTGAACTGTAAGCTCTCCACTTAACCATCGCAGCAGAGATGAAGCCTGCCACTTTTCTGACAATTCGAGCACATGGAGAGAATCTAAGTTTTTACATCACCAATTCAAAAGTTTCTTTTCCTGGTACAATATTACGAATTTTCAAGGATTAGCAACACTTCTGGGGTGTTAAGAAAAGATTTTTTTCTTCAAGGAGTACATCTCTAGTTGTACCCATCTTTTTTCTTTTTGAGAAGTCCCATTGGTTACCATTGACTCATGAATGATTTGAATTTGTTTATGTATGTATATATTTATTTTGAAGAGAGCACAAATGAGGGAGAGGGGCAGAAGGAGAGAGACCATTTTTTTTTAATCTTTTTTCTTTCAATGTTTATTTTTGCCTGTGCATGAGAAAGCGTGAGCAGGGGAGGGACAGAGAGAGAGGGAGACACAGAATCTGAAGCAGGCTCCAGGATCTGAACTGTCAGCACAGAGCCTGTTGACGGGGCTTGAACTCACAGACCATGAGGTCGTGACTTGAGCTGAAGTCCCACCCTTAACTGACTGAGCCACCCAGGCACCTCCAGAGACCATCTTAAGTAGGCTTTGCATTCAGTGCTGGAGGAGAGTGGGGTTGCGGGGGGGAGCCTGAACTCATGACCTTGAGATCATGACCTGAGCCGAAATCAAGAGTTGGTCACTGAGGTGCCTGGGTGGTTCAGTTGGTTAGGCGTTGGACTCTTGTTCTTGGCTCAGGCTGTGATCTTGCAGTTCATGGACTTGAGCCCCACATGGGGCTCTGTGCTGACTGTGCGGAGCCTGCTTGGAATTCTCCCTCTGTCTCTGCCCCTTACCCCTCTGATGCAATCTTTCTCTCTCAAAATAAGTAAACTTAAAAAAAAAAATTAAAAAGGAGTTGGTCACTTAACTGAGCCACCCAAGTGCCCCTAAAAATTTTTAATTTTGGAACTGCACACCTGTGTATACCATGACCTGTTTTCATCCAAATGTTACACCGGGGATGTAACATTCCTTGAATTCCTTGTCTTTTCCCAAACTCTTCTTCTCTTCCCATATTGGATAAATATTTCAAAGTTGGACACACTTCCACCTACAACACCTACTAAATCCTTTCTGCTTTCTTCCTCCATCATAGATCTTAACCTTGTCTCCATGCTGATCTACTTGCTGTTCCTTCTACAGGATGCACGACTTCACACCTCACTACCTCTTCACACTCTGTCTTTGCCTGGAATACAGGTCTCCTCCTGGGCCCCTTTATGGCTTTTATTCATCCTTTTGGATTCCTGACTTTCTTAGGAAATAGTAACTTAAGATGCTCTTAGTCGAGAATGAGAGACAGATAAGAGTATTCTAATATAGAAAAATGTAGAAACTGCCACAATAATTTGTGTATGTTTTCTTTACCTTTGAATTTTGAACTTTTTGAGCTCATGGGCTTTGTCTAATTTATTTTGTATATTTGGAGTTTAACCTAAATATCATTGTATGTTTATTGCTGAATAGGAACTCAGTAAGTACTGAGTTACTATAATTCTCATGACCTACAATTAAATATATTACTTATACAAGTATTAGTAATGTTTCTTTTGTCATTTGTCAGCTCACTGAGAAGATTCAGATTTACATGAAGTTGTAAATTCTGACACAGAATCCCAGGTGCTTTCCAAAATTAGCATATATATTTCAGATTCCACCACAGACCGTGCTTTTGAAATGCAAAGGTATAGATTAAACTAATAAATGAGTCATTAAAAGTGAATTTTTGTAAGAGTTACTTTTTTCTCTGAGGAAGGCAGCTTTATTTCCTTAGTGGACTCTATATGAAGTTCTATTTTGCTGTTGGTTTCTAGTTCTGGCTTTTGTACATGTTAGCTATATAATATATGAAATTTGCTTTTGTGGCTCAGTTTTCTTAATCGTAAATGCGAATAATACTTGCCATGATTATCTCACATAGATATGGTGAGGCTCAAATGAACCAATGTGCATGAAAGTACTTTGTAATATATAGTTGCTGTGAAAGTGTAAAGTACTATGAATAGGCAAAATGTACTAGTTTTGCTATAATCATGAAATAGAAGAAAGTATCTTTGTGTAGAAGATAATGTGAATTTTACTGGATAAAAATTCCTATCAATACTTACACTAGCATTACTGGGGCACCTGGGTCGCTTGGTTGGTAAAGCATCCGACTTGATTTCAGCTCAAGTCATGATCTCACAGTTTGTGGGTTTGATCCCTGTATCGAGCTCTGTGCTGATAGTGCAGAGCCTGCTTAGGATTCTCTCAAGAATGAATAAATCTTAAATGAATACTAGAATTACCATAATACTAGCTGAATGTTTACATGTGTACAATGTGCTAGAACTCCTATGAATTACCTTATTTATTACAAATCTGTACAGTAGGAATGATAGCCATCCCATAAGGAAGCTGAGTATTATAGTTAACTAAATAAGGTTACTCCACACTATTGCCAAACTGTAGCATTTGTTGAAAAGAAGACCACAGGCCTGAGATGGTGTCAGTTAGCTTAAAACCTAATTTAATTGCAGTTTTAACCTCCCCCAGAAATGTAGTCTTAACCAATGAGTTCAAGAATTTTTTGGTCCGCACCAGTGTCTACCACGTGGGCCTTCTCCATCTTCCAAATGAAGATGAAATAATCTGTAGGAAGAGACCCTGTTGCTTTTTCTCCTAAGGGAAAGTGACCTTGCCTGGAACAATTCTTTGCTTTTGCTGACAACTTTCTTGCCCCGCCATCCTTGGATAAAAACCTTCCATTTTATAACTCCTGGGAGTTTCCCTCTACTTGCTAGATGATCAAACAATTTGTGAATTGTTTAATAAAGCCAATTAGATCTTCTAACTTAGTTGGATTTTTTTTTAACAGATTTAAAATAATTTTATGCTTTTTTTAAAGTGGTCATTGTAGGGACGCCTGAGTGGCTCAGTTGGTTAAGTGTCCGACTTTGGCTCAGGTCATTCATTGTCTTCCTGAGTTCGGGCCATGTCGCACTCTGTGCTGACAGCTCAGAGGTTCTGTGTCTCCCTTTCTATCTCTGCCCCTCCCCTGCTCAAACTCTATCTCTCCCCACCCTCTTAAAAAAAATAAATAAAATCTTTAAGTGGCCCTTATGGGGGGGGGGGTGGAATCTCTAAATGCAAGAGTATATTCTTGCTAGTCGTGGAGTTATTTACTTTTCCCATACTTTAGCAAGCGTCATTCTAAGGTGAAGATTACTTTGAGCATACTTTGAGCAGACACATGTCTGATTAAAAGGAAAAAAAAAAAGATTCCAGTTATCTATTCTCAGATATAGTATTACACCAGGGAAGGGGGGGGGGAAGTGAGAAAAAATCTGTAAGGGATGCTATAGTTTCCCTTAAAATCCTCCCCTGAGGCATTTCTTACTATATATTTCTTTTTATTTTTTTTTTATTTTTTTTTATTTTTTTTTCTTACTATATATTTCTTAAATCAGGATGTTCCATCAAATATCTTCCCTCTTACTCAAACTAGAGCCATTGGGATTATTCTTTTTCTCTCCCTCATCGCTACTTTCAGTCCTCATTCCATTCAGTCATTTGTCATATCCTGCTCTTCTACTTTGTACGTCTTTCTTTAGTTTTCTTCTGTTTCCTTTTCACTACATTAGTCCAAGCCAGAATGGTACTTTGCCTATAATGTAACAAACATATTTGAATTGGTTCCATCAAACGTACTTTTTATTCCTTCTAACCCATTCTCTGACAGCTAGATTAACATGCTCTAATTTGCAATGTAAAAAGTTTACACATTTGCTTAAAACAGTTTGTGGATTCTAATTCTTTGAATAAAGTTCAAAGACCTTGACGTAAGCTTTGAGTCTCTGTATGATCTAATTTACTGAGACTAATATACTATTCTTCTCTCATTGTTTGATTTTTAGTCACATTGGCCTTATTTCAGTTTAGCCAATGCCCATGCATCTTCCAGCATTGGAAACCTATGTATGAAAATTCCTGTGCTCGGAATGCTTTGTCACCCCCATCCTGTCACCTGGCAAACATTCACTCCTTCTTTAGGCTGTGCTTTACATGTCATTTTATAAGGGAGGCATTTTTTGATCACTCTAAATTAGGTCAGATCCCTCTGTTAGCTGCTCTCACAGCATACTGTGTTTGCTTTTTTTTGATAGTCTATATCACAATAGTTTTTAAATATTGGAGAAATTACCAGCGTAACTCAGGTAAAACGCATTTTGTTTTCCTTGTATCCTATTTCTTAGAGCTGGGTAGTGTAAAAATATAATTGACTCTCTTAGAATGTGTAATAGATTATAAATGTGCTCTAAAGTTTCCTCTGTTATTCCTATGTAATGTGTTAGGCAGGTTTTTGTTTATTGCTGTGTTTTAGGACTATAACAAAGTACCTGGCACAGAGTGGGTGTGCAATGACCATTTAGTAACTATGTGAATACATGAAGTTTCTCTATGAATCATCTAGAACTCTAGGATTCTAACTAGGATAGAATAAAATGCCATGCAGGTATTCCTACTTACATTAGTGGAGACTGTCCCTTATTAATTTCTTCTAAAAATTAAGGGCTCTTGTAGATATGCTAGCTAACTTCTATTAATTTGTTATTCTTGATAATGTACGTATTAATTTTTATCATTTAATTTTCGAGATCACAGTCTGAGTTGGATGTTATTTTTACAAACAAAGAAACTAAGTATGGAAGAGACTCCTTTTCACCTTCCATATCCTTTTCTCCTTCCATAAAAATAGAATTTTAGTGGGCACATGGCTAGATCACATTTCTTTGACTCTTACATTGAGATTTGGCTGTATGGCCAGTTCCCTCCAATGTCTTCTAAGAGAAGCAATGTATGCCACTACAGCCTGGAGCTCTTCAGAGAATGGATGTGTTTTCTGCATCCCTAAAAGCAGGAAATAAACCTCCAATATACCTGTGCCATTGCAATTAGGAGTTCAGTTTTTCAGCAGGATAGAACTGGACTCAGAAACTTAAGTTACTCCCTGGGGCCACCAGGTGGCAACCAACCTCGACTGCTTGGCTCATTAGACCATCCATCTCTTCCAAGGACCTCTCTGCTGTGGACATAATTTGGAAAGGTCTCTAGTTTGTGCACTTGTTTAACCCTGGTCATGTATCCTAGTTATTATGTGATTTTTTTTCCCTCCAATGTACTTTTTAGGTGTTAGAATGCTTCAATTATTCATTCAGTCATTTCTTCAGTTTACTTTTAATGAATGCCTATTCTTCTGAAGTAGATTTAAAGACCAGTTAAATAGAGTTCCTACTGTTTAGGAACTCATACCTTATTCGTGGCCAGGAGGAGAGATAAATATTGTTAAATAATGAAAACACAATTTAAAAAATATTGCAGATAGCAGAATGTGAATACAGGTTTAAATGCTATAAGAAGGAAGTGCCTGACTTCAGCCAGGTCACGATCTCGCGGTCCGGGAGTTCGAGCCCCGCGTCGGGCTCTGGGCTGATGGCTCAAAGCCTGGAGCCTGTTTCCGATTCTGTGTCTCCCTCTCTCTCTGCCCCTCCCCCGTTCATGCTCTGTCTCTCTCTGTCCCAAAAATAAATAAACGTTGAAAAAAAAAATTTAAAAAAAAAAAGAAGGAAGTGCCTGTCATGTTTCTGATGATTAATTAGCCAATATCCTGCCTAATTTATTTTCTGCCGTACAACTCAGTAAAGCCAGAACACTTCTGACATCTCTATTTGGGATAGAGGTTTAAGCTTAAAAGAGGAGGCCTGTGATGAGAATCTAACCCTTCATCTCCTTGTAACAACCATTATACATTGAGCTCTACAGGTTTCTAATGAGATCTAAATTGTGTCATTAGGCAGGTAGTTTGGTTTCATTATCACCAATTCTTTCAGTGTGGCAGGGCTAATTTTTCCAATTAACGAAGGAAAATCACTGTCAACCAATCCTATAACTGGACCAATGAGAATGGTTACTGAGAAGTGATTGGTTTAAACCACAATAGTGTGCTCAAAAGACTTTAGAGGAAATAATTCTAAGGGACATGTCTGGACATCAGTAGTTTTAAAAATTGATCTGAATATTGCATTTGCTTATTTTAGGAAAACTCACAAAATAGAATATTTTCAGAGATGTGATGAATTCTCTTGCTCTTTGAACTCTTGTATCTTTTCTGTGATTACGTGGGTATTCTTAACCATAGATTCTTATGTCCCTGCACATATTCACTTCACATGCTCACAAAACACTGATTTTATAGTGTTGTCTCTACTGTCAAGAGAGAATTAGTGCAGATAAGCCAAGTTTTAAACACATTAGTTGTCTTTAACTGACATAATATTTAAAATTTAAACCAATTTTGTTCCATTAAAAGAGATGAAAGCAGGAATTTTATATCCATTGTCTATGGTGCAATTTCCAGTTTCCTCCTAATCTTTCACATAAGAGCATATCAATTTTGAATTAATAGAAATCTTTATAGACCCCACTTAAACTTAGCTTTAACAAAAATACATGACCTTTGATGCATCAAGTTGTAATCATATTCTAGGGCCTTCTAAAGATAATGGCTTAAGGAATGGCTCTTATTTCATGGTCTTAACTTCAGTAAGACCAATGGTTAATCATTTCAAGTAATAGAAGTACAGTTTTTATAACGGTCTGTTATTCAACCAGTTTCTCTTGTTATGAAAATGAATACCTTGCATTGCTTCAGCATTTATGTACAGCAAGAGACCATTGAATAGCAAAAAAATAATTTATTTGGCATTAGCTTTTACTTTTACTGTGTGTTTTATAAATGCAAAAAAATTTTAGATGTTGAGTCTTTTGCAAATGTAAATTGAGAGAAACAAGCTTTTCTTACTTGAAGCCCTGTGCTTTGTTTATATATGTAAGGTGAAAATGATGACAAATGTTATTACCCACCCCACATCATCCCTTTTCAAAATTATTTTTGTTTACTTAATGCCTTAAATTATATTCTACTTTTTTCTTTTTTGTTTTTTATTTAATAATATTTATACTTAATATAAATAAATGTATTTATTTATTTTTGAGAGTGTGAGTGGGGGAGGGGAAGAGAGAGAGACACACAGAATCTCAGGCAGGCTCCAGGCTCTGAGCTTGTCAGCACAGAACCCGATGTGGGGCTTGAACTCACAAACCGTGAGATAATGACCTGAGCTGAAGTTGAATGCTTAACTGAATTAGCTACCCAGGTGCCCCCCCCCCCCCCGCCGCCCACTTTTTTTAAGTAGGCTCGATCCCCAATGTGGAGCTTTAACTCATGACCCAAGATCAAGAGTCACATGCTCTACTGATTAAGCCAGCCAGGTGCCCCTCCACTACTACTATTTAAGATGTTGCTTGTATAATCCTCATTTTTCACATGTTCATCTATTGCAGTTATATAATAATTGTAAACCAAATATCACATGACTATATAGTGTTAAAATTCTGTAGAAAGAAATGTTTTAGAGTGAGGTCTTCAGTACTATTTTAGACTCATTGGGACTAACTTCTTGAGAGTCAGGAATTTGTGTGTGTGTGTGTGTGTGTGTGTGTGTGTGTGTGTGTGTTAGCAAAGCAAGCCAAAGGGCATGAATTACTTGTATTAAATACAATCCCTTTGGTCTTCTCTATCAGTTCATGCAAAGATTCTGTCTGTCCTATATGTTTAGGCAGAGAGTTAGAGATGATTGAGAGAAAACAAAATGTAATGGTATTAAGTGACAATTTCAATGAGGAGCCTCAGGACAGACCAAGAGATCTGATGGGAATTCCTTCCAAGAGATCTATTTAATTGGGATTTAAACATGTTTTAAAAGTTGAGATGAATAATTCTCCTAGGAAAAATGTATCTAATAAGTAAAATTACTAATTGAACTGTAATGCTGACCTTTAAAGTAACACACATGATTAAATGCATATCATCAGAGTGGCTTTCCTGTCTAGATATAAGGCTTTTAAGTGTTTCGTTCTTCCCTGCTTATTGACTTCGGTTAATCTATTCTGCGGATTTATACGTGATGTATTCGGAAAGTGGAAAATAATTAACCACTACTTAGGTTACTGTCAAGAATGATGAAGTAACAGATCACAAGGCTTTAATAGACTACTGGCTTCACAACATTTTAAATCTTTGGGATCTCGTCAGTATTACCTCTAGTACAGCATCTTTGAGATGAGCCTTCTACTTTATGAAAGGGATACATGATGTCTTATAAATTTAACCTAATAGGAACAAATTTCAACAAAAGTAGGGTTTGAGAGCTACGTGTGACTGAATGCTAAGAAGCGAATGATTGCTAGGATACTACAGTTTTGGAAAACCTATAGGTGTAGGAGGGGAGAAAGAATCTCATTGCTTTTGTGTAGAAAGTGAATTAACTAATGATGTTTGTAAGGCTGTGCTACATACCAGGAACATACATTTAGCAAGTAGAATTCTCACAACAACACTATGAAGTAGAGACTGTTATTTTTATTTTTATTTTTTGACATATGTAGAATCCTGGACTTGTTGGGGGAGGTTAAATAACTTCCCTGAAGTCCTTGTGCTAGAAATCGAATACAGGTCTGTATGGCTCCAAACTGACACTCAGTTCAACACTATTTGGAAAATGAAGTAATAGATTTTAATCTGAAAAAGAGTGAGGATTGTTACTTGATGAACAGAACCATGGAGATTAAAGGAATAACTTCTACAAGGGTAAGGTAAAGCAGGAAGGCTTCACCACGGGATCCTTTTGAGGCTCAGGGTGAAGGCTATTTTGTAAAGAAACAGACACATTTCACATTTTCTGCTAGACTTCATTTTAAAAATGGAGAAAATCTGAATAGCTGCTTTCATTTTCTACTTTGTTCTAAGAAGAGACCCACTTAAAATCAAGTGTCAAGTCAGATATGAATCTGTTTCTACTTGTTTTATATATATTTCCCACTTAAAATTCATTATTTCATACTCATGATTTAGCATTGTCCTTTTTTACATAATTAATATAGGATTCACTGTGGAGCTCATACAGCTACCACCTTCAGCTATTAATTAAGAAATCATTCAAGTCAGAATGGTGAAATCTTGATGCCAAGTCATTTCTCTTTTTGTAAAGATCATCAGAATCACCCATAAAGCAAACAGTAACCTATTTTAAGTTCTGCAATAAAATTATTTAGAATATGATGATAGTTTAGCATTTCAACTAAGACTGTGTCCATGTATGTGCTGGAAATTGGTTTGATTGTGACAATAACAACTCACATGGTGCTTTTCTGGTGGTTTAAACATCATGATTTACCACAAATCTGTCATTTGTTTGCTGTTACTTCTTTAAGAGTAGAAAGAATCGTTGTGAACACTGCCTCAGCAATAAGTTTTACGCACGTGCTCTCAATTTACTCATATATAAAGACCTATTTATTAGTGTAAGAAATAACAAAATGAAAAAATTCCATTTACTTTCACTTAGATCAGGAAACAGCAAACTTTTCTTGTAAACGGCCACATAGTAAATGCTTGTCACTTCCCCATGGCTGGTCTATGGACTCTCATTGGGTAGAGGCAGCCATAGACAAGACATAAACAAATGAGTGAGTCATGTTTCAATAAAACTTTATTTATAAAACCAAATTGTGGGAGCATCTGGCTTCTGATTGTAATTTTCCCATCCTTAGATCAACAGCTAATCTACTGGAAAGATGTGGTTAATAGAAAAGAGAACTTGAGAAACAAGAAATTTTAGATGTTTTCTGGCATTTGTTACTTATTTTTAAATGAGACAACTAAGGCCTACAAAGAAGGACTGAGTTGCCTAGGACAGGATAGGTATTCAGTCACAAAAACAAAGAAGGAAAATCCTAGTCTTTCAGGTCCCTGCTCCTGCATCATTCTTACCTTGGTTGCCCAGATAGTCACAGAGGAAGATGACCCACCTGAATGTGTGGAAGGACACCTTTGGTAGTCCGGCAGTGCGTTTTTGTGCATGTCAATATATGCAAATATATGCTAATTTAAATGGGATATTTGGCAGGCTTTAGGGAACCCCATTTAGCTGCTAAGGAAGTTATCGCCAAAGAATACAAACTAGAATAAAACTGTTCCAAACCTTGATTAATTTTTTGTGGTCTGCATAGAGCTGCCTGCTCATTTATCTAATTCCCTGAGCTGAGTCTCCTCTGTGGTTATTTCTTCATTTTTGCAAAGATCACACAGCAAACATGCTCAGATTCCTCTTTCATGCACACACGCACGCAGCCACAATGGCTCACTCAGGCTTTGTGGTCCCTGGTGTGGAGGCAGATGCATGCTGTAGCTCCTTTCAAGCTGAAACTTTTCATGTTTGGAGTTGAGTGATTTTTAGCTTTGAGTGAGTTCTGTGGATTAAAGGAAGTGGTTTGACTTTGGAAACCAGACTTATCTTAGAGTAGGAGACCAAAAGTGGGAGCAATTTCCTTGAAATCTGTTTTTGCAAAGAAAATGCCTTAAATACTAAAGGCAATCTCAGTGGTTTAGACATTTGAATATGAACGTGAGTAAATCAGAAAAAACTGAAATAGAAATTCTTAAACCATAAATATGGGTCTGATAAAGATAATAAGTATATGGTATTGTAAGTATTAAGTATTGGATGTCAGACACAGTTCTAAGTGCTTTCATATATATTGCTGTGTTAAGTTCTGTACAAAACCCCTCAAGTCTCTTCATTCTATACAGAATAAACTCCAAATCCTTACCATGTAGGTTAATATTCATCCACATTTTTAGTATTTTTATTACTCTCTTGCATATACCATATGTCCCAGACAATAGCAAGACTTGGTATTTTTAAAAAGCTTTTTATTTTCTCCATTGGGTCAGACACTGCTTAGGTACTTCGAACACAAAAAAATAGAAACTACTTTTCACTTTTGAGAAGCTTACTGTATCACTGGGGAAATAGCTATTTCTAGACTTTAGCCTCCATTTCTTCCAGTTGAGTTTATAAAGACCTATGTTGTACCCTCAAATAGTTAACTAGAGAATCAGAGCAATGATACTATATATTTTGATCTTTTCATTCAAATCTTACCTTTCACTTATTACTTGAATGCTTTCCAAGGTACTATTAGGTAGAATACATGCTAAAAAAATTTAGTTTTTTTTTTTTTTTTAAGCTTGTTCATGTTAAGGGAAACAGAGGAATAAGCACATATGGAGAAGCTTTTCCAAATGTAGATGGAGTATTTGCATAAGAGAAAGGAAAGCTACTAGAATTAAAAATATGGTTAAAAAAAGACATTGAAAGGATGAAAAAGAATGAAGACTGAGAAAAAGACCCTTTAATTTGTCAAGAAAGAGATCTTCAAGAAAGCATTTTTAGCAGATTAGTAGTAATAGAAGACAGATGTCTAGTAATTACAGAGGAAACAAGTAAGCAGATCCTACCATGTAGTCATTTAAGTAGTTTACAGTGAATGGAATTAGCCCGTAGTAGCTTTAGGAACAATAGATGCTTGTGATGTCCAGACTTCAGAGTTGCCATTAGTTACCTGCATTATCCCTAGGAGGATCCTTGGCTCTGTTTATATTAGTGTATCTACATGAAACATCAGCATTTGAAAAATTTCTTATTTTGATACTGTGAAGTCACTCTGGTCAACAGACAGTCTATTTTTAAGGAAATGAACCCTAATGGACCTTTCAAATCATTTTAATAATCCAAAAGCAACTATCTTTGGGGATATGCAAGAGTTTGAAGCAGTCCATAGAAAACCTAGAAGAAATAGGATTATTTTGAAGGCCAGTCTTGGCTCCTTTTTCATGGGTTCATATACCAAAGAGTTCTTTGTACCAATTTTAAGTTACAAATATCATTTTTAATAAAAGTGTTCTCAATTCTTAAAGAATATCATAACTTTAACACTTATTTACTTACCAAACACAGAGAACATGCAGGTTTCGGATAATATCAGGTCTATAACTTGGGCCTCTTTCCTTAATTCAAGCATAGTCTGATTTAGGAGCAGAGCTGGCATGATGGCTGAAAGTTCCTTTTTCCTTTATTCTCTCATTTTTGATAGGAGTAAATTAAAATTTAGATCAAAGACCACATTTTTAACATCTGGTCTGCCTTTGTATTTTAAAATTTTGGCAGGGGGAGTTTAATGGACATGTTTGGATATTAGTGAAGAAAAGTTGGATTTTGATGTATAAATGAGAAAAAGAGCAGGCAGTATCACACTGTTTATTTTGCTTAGACAGTTAATTAACTTTGCTTAGATTTCCGAAGATTTTTATTACTATTTAGTAGGAATCATGAAATTTTACTCAATCTTAGGGCATGTAGTCTAATACAGCAATTTCTAGCTTTGAGGATTTAAGGGAATTATAACTTTTTATGAAAGTTAAGAAACGGATACAGCATTATCAAGGCATCATTTTGGCAAGACTAGTGGATAGCTGATGTTCTGTTTAACTCAAAATTATTTACCTTCTCTCTGGTAAAGTATACCCTGATTTTCTTAGAGGGTCACCTCTTCCTCATGACTACTCCATTTTGTTCAGAGGGTCTGACTCTATCTTTGGGTTTATGAGCAAACGGACCATTGTTAAAATGATTATATATATATGTATAAAATTTATATTTATGTATATATTTATATATTTGTATATATTTGTATATATATAAAATATATATAGAATGTTATATATAAACACAAAATATATATATTATATATTCTATGTGCCAATAAATTCTGTTTAGCTTAAACTAGTTAGAGTGAGGTTTTACATATGTGCAACAGAGGGAGTTTAGACAGATATAGCAAGAAAGACCATTTCGAAATACAAACAGCTACCATTTTTATCACAGTCACTTAAATTTTTTAAATACATTTTATTTATTTTACTTTCTAGAAAGCATGCAAGTAGGGTGCAGAGGGGTGCTGAGAGAGAGAGAGAAGGCAAGTGAACATCTCACCACAGCACACCTAGGGATGGCTGGTCCATTAGGATGGTAACAGATCTGAGACTCGAGAGCAGGGTTAAGTTTCGCTTCTGTGAGTAAGTATTGTATTTTATCATGGAGTTACTTAAATTATCTTTATCTTTACCCCTCAGTTTTTAACGTGAGCAAGTGATTTCTGTATAGCTACCTCATATTCTATTTGTGAGGGGAAAAGTCGGCTAATTTATAGAAGAATGTTCCAAAGTTTCTAATCACCATAGTGCATAGTTATTACTTACCTATGATTATGACTTGAGAGCTAGAGAAGTTTTAATCTCTAGTGACTGGCAAACTAAGCTGTGTCTCTGCTTTTGTGCAGAAGTTTTCAAAGATTAAGACATTCATACCAGTCACTACAATATATGGTTTCAATTTTTTTGCTAATATTTTGGGTTCAGTTTTACTTTGATATAAAACGCACATCCATTGAGAATGTTGGAGTTAAATAAAATATTTTTCAAGAATGTTCACATTGTGTGAAGAAATGAACATCTGTTTTATAGGCTAATTATGTGATGTGGTAGGCTTTTTGTTGTTCATAGCTATGGTTTGAAGGATTGGTCAACGAGCCATATCATAAACACTGTTAAAATGGGATTTTGGTGGATGAATAAATCAAGTTCTTTTCTATATTCTCAGCAGATTTTTTTAAAGAGCCCTGTTTTTAAATGAATTTTGTAACCAGAATAAAACAACTGACTTGAAATAATTTCAGCAGATTAAAAAGTCTGATTTAGTGAAGCCCAGTGCTTCTTTAAGAGGGGACTATTCTCTTTGATTTTTGTTATTTTCAGTTCTGGACAATAAACTGAGTTTCTGTGAATTTGGGGCCAATGGAGAGATATGGGGTATGTTTCTGTGAAAGAAAACCTTCATAGTGGAAAATTTGCATCACATCCAATCACATTTGGCAGAAGAAAGAGGAGAAATAGGAAAACACACAAAGCCGTTGCTCAGAGGGGTCTCCAGGCCACCAAGCCCCCTCCTTCCCTGAAGGGACACGGTGTGTCAGTTTACATTGTCGGCTTACTGGCAGCTTGTCATTCAGATTCGTGTTTCTCCTTCTCTTCTCAACTTGCCTTAGAAGTTGCCTATTGTAGGGACCAGAAGTAATGGGCCATTTTGCACAGTTTATAGGAGCAAAGTGAAAGCAGCAATTTCTCCTTCAGAAAGCTACTGAAATGTCACCTGCAGTGAGCATATGTTTGGCAACAAGAAGGTCATGTACTTGGCCATTTAAACAGTATGATCAAAACAAAAGAGTCATGGGTTTTTGGAAGGGCTACAACTTTATTGGAGGTATTATGACTCGGCCCAAATATGTCAGCACCTTTTTTAGGCTGGCAATCAGGTGGACACTACTTCAATATTTTTCCGAATTGAACTGATCCACTGATTATACCTGTGCTGAATGTCTTCCATAGCTGTGGCTTTGCTAGATAACATCGATTTACCTGCTTCTAAAAAATACGGTAAATGAAGCACGTGGACTCTGGAGCCTGACTGTCCTGAGGCTCAAGTCCTGGTCTGTCATTAGTTAGCTGTAGGACTTTGGGAAACTTACCTAACTTCCCTGCCCCTGTTTCCTTACGTGTAAAATAGGGGTAAAATTTGGTTGTGAGGATTAAATAAATTAACATAGGTTTAAGTGCCTGGCATATTGTAAGCATTCTATCAGTATAATTATTACTTTAAATTATGATCATGATCCTTTTGTTTGTTTTACTAAGAGAGAGTGTGCACACTAGTGGGGGAGAAGGGTAGAGTGAGGGAGAGAGAGAATCCCAAGCAGGATCCTGTCAGCACAGAGGCCGAGATGGGGCTTGTTCCGATGACACTGGGATCATGACCTGAGCCAAAATCAAGAGTTGGATGCTCAACCGACTGAGCCACCTAGGCACCCCTAAACTTTGATACTTTACTCAATCCTTTTTTTTTTGGCTGACCCAGAAAAAATAATGGTATTGCAAAATTGATTCTGAAATACTTATTGACCATTAGTTCTTGAATATCTGTGGTGATGTCTGACATAAGGATGTGTGTGACAAAGAATAAACATTGGCAGCTTTCAAGAGACCTTTGCAATTTGTTTTGACTGGATCAGTTAACAAGCAAGCAAAACATGTATAGCACTTGATGCTATCTATATTGAAGGCACTAGGCAAGGCATTGGAAGGTCAAATAAGTTGAGTCCTTTTTGGATGATTTGAAGCACCTTGAATCTTAGGGTCACATTTCTGTGCATCTAGGTTTAACATAACATGTGGTTTCTAAGACAGTGCCTGACACATAGTAAACATTTGTTGAGTAACTATCATTTTAATTTACAAAGTAGTTTCACATATAACATCTCATCAAGAGTTTCTCAAGCTTGGAACTATTGACTCTTCTTGGCCAGATAGTTCTTTGTTGTGGAGGGCTGTCCTGTGCTTATAGGAAGTTTGGTAAAATCCCTGGTCTCTGCCCACTAGATTTACCCTTCCACTTCACCTCAACTATGATAACCAAAAATAACTGCAGACTTTATGAAACCTCCTCTGGGGGTCAAAATTACCCTCATTTGAGAACCACTGATTGTCATTTTATCCTCAAGCTTTCTTATGGGAGTGATGATCATTATTAGGTTTCTAGTTTACAGCTAAGCAAACTAAATTTTAGTGTTTAAGTGGCTTATGCAGTATCCTTTGGCTAGTGATCTATAGAGCCACAGCTTGAACTTGGAAGGGGTTTTGACTGAATCCTATGCCCTTCTGACTTAAATGATTGTACACAGCATAAAGGTAAATTCGATTGAAGCAGGTAGAGTTTACATGGTTCAGTAGCATTCAAAGGCCACCTGGCTGAGGTGGGTCTTTCTGGTGTAGGGACCATATAGCAACTCTTCAGCTAGGTTTCCATTCTCAGGGTCATCTTTGGCAAGAATAAAAATAGCCACAGTGATTGCTGCCCTGTAGTATAAGTAAAGTAGACAGAATGTCCCCTTTGGGAGTATCCCCAGAAACAAAGTGTCTGTCTTGTTTAGAGAGATGGGAAGAATAGCTTACTTAAGTTTTCTTGGTGATGGACACAGCTTGTTGATATGAAAGGACATTCTGATTGTTTGTATTTATAGTAGTCTAATTTCCTTTCCTTTCTCTTAGAGAACAAAATATTCAAATCTTTCCTGGGGGAGGGAGTAAGGTAAGGAAAAGAGCACCTGCTGTCTAGAGTTTGGTCTAAATCATTTGTGCAGACCAACCTGTGAAATACAATTGCTGCCTCTTCCAGGTGGGTTGTACAGACACAAGAGATCTAAATTTTACATAACTGTGAAAATAAATTAGGGCTTCTCCAGATGATGCTCCCTGAACTATAAATCTCCTTTGCAGTTTCAAATTCTATCTAAACAACTTGGCATTAAAATTCATTCAGTATGATAAGCTGGGCTACAGCAGGTGTAAGCAATGATCACGATTCATATAAAGAGGCCAGAGAGAAAGAGAGAAAGTGGGAACAACAGACATGGAGTGAGGAAGCTGAAGAGAGAGTTGGAGGATACCATGAAAATGAACGCATGAAAATGATTTATATGAAGAATTTGGTTAAAAAGAGAGAGCTCTCTGTTTTTAAAATCAGATCTGTTTATATGCATCACTGTGAACCTAAAGACACTCAAGACAGATTTTAACTAAGAAAGTAGACAGTGACAGAACATGATTCGACAGGTTTATTATTTCCAGAGTTATTAACATTATCAATAAAACATTTATTACATCAACACCAAAATCAAGGTAGTTAAAGCAAAGATGGAACTCAAAGCGTTCAAACCAAGGCTTTGCCATCATGACATATAACTTTATGAACTTAGACCAATGGTTCTCAGATTTTAGCTTAACATGAATTATATGGAGGACTTGTATAAACATATCACCAGGCTTCAACCCAGAGTTTGATTCAATAGGTCTGGGGTGATGACACAGGATTTGCCTTTATGACAACTCTCCTGTGAAGCAGATGACAAGGAGGCCATACTTTTCCAATCCTGGGCTTAGGTCGTCATCGGACCTACACAAACGTTGTTCTCCTTGCACATAGAATGTGACTGAAGACTATCTACCACCACAATATTTCTGTGTGGGGAAGTCTTTTAAAAGTATAAATTAAAAACAAAATTCTTTCAGCTGCAATCTAGGACTATTCCACTGGTTTGACTTATTTTAGTGGGAACGTAATCAGATTATTCTAGCACACCAAGCCTAGCAGCGATAATTTTATTTTTTAAAGTTTTAATTAATTTTGAGAGAGAGGCATGTGTGCAAGGAGGGGAGGGGCAGAGACCGAGGTTGAGAGGGAGAATCCCAAGCAGGATCCTTGCTGTGAGTGCAGAGCCTTACGTGGGGCTCTGTCTCACAAATCATGAGGTTGTGACCTGAGCCCAAATCGAGAGTCCAACACGTAACCACTGAGCCACCCAGGGACCCCCCAAAATGGATTTAAATTTATTTTGGGGGAACAGAATATTGGCTCTCAGACCTTTTAAGATAGCACACCTCTGGCTATGTTTTCCTTTTGCTTCCTGATTACTTTTGACAGTTAGAAAATGGGAAACACTTTTGTAACAGACAGAATATGGAAATAACCCTTCCACAGATTATTGATAATCCATTTTCAACTTCTCAGAATTCTAGAATTCTAGATAGCACTAGCAAGTGCTATCCCTCTATATAGTGTTAAGTTTTATACTCATATAGTAATTTATAAGCTCCCTTTACAAATGACCCACGGAGACCCTTAATTGAGAGAGAGTAGCTAACCTGAATTATATGGATTTCCAGAAGACAAATATGTTACTAATTAAAACGTAATGGTGATTTGAGTAATTTGTAATCTCCTCCATCCTTTATGTAGTTACATAAACAAGAAGAGACACTTCAGACATCTGGGAAATTAAATTATTATTCACAAATTAGGAAGAATTCCTACATGTTTAAACAAACATATTGAGTCATGCTATGTTCTAGGCACTATGCCAGTTGCTGGGGAAACACATTTAAATGAATAATTGATTCTAGTTTTTAAGAAGCTTACAATGTATGAAGAAGACAACTTACAAATAACTAATTATGTATAATAAATACAAAGTGAAAACTGCTGCAATGGGAATACATACAAAAAAGTATGAGAACAGATAAAAGGGAGTAAACAATAGAGTATGAATGGGAAACTGTTTCTAGAAAAAAAAATGCCTCATAAGTTACCAAAGAAGCTTCTAAAACTGTTTAGCTGTTTAAAACCATAAAAACTATATCTTCAATAGAGCTAATTAGCAGAAATAAACTGCCAGAAATTTCTAAGATTCTTGCTTTACATATTATTCAGACCCGAGTAAGTATACTCATACTCTATTATCTTTCCATACATCCTTACATATTCTGAATGGTTCTAAATGGTTCACTGTATTTGAAATAATGATCATTTGCTGATGAGTAAAAGGATATCCTGAGGCTGATAATCATTTACTATTATGTTTTACTACTGTTCCTCAAATACATATATCAAAGTGCTTGTTTTCTTTTAATCATAGATATTTTTGAATCTGGATTTAATAAAACACTGAGGTTGGAAGAGAAAGGTTATAGTGTCACCGAATGTGAGAGCTGGGACTCAGTTTCAGATCTCTTAATATGAGTGACATTTCTGCTACATGATATTGCTTCCCTTTGAAAGCTGAAATGGAGCTGTGTTTTGAACCTACTGAAGGAGGAATAGGTTTCCTCGGCTTGGAGTGGCAATTGTGTTGGTGAGTGGGTCTGGGTAGGGGTACATGGAAAAGTGGAATTTAAGTTAAACAGTGAACCCCAGAATTCCTTTTAAGAGAATAAAGATTTTAAAAAATGTTTTACATGTGTATATATGTTATGTCCTTCCTGATAAGAGTCATCCCTGTGTCTGTGGTTTCCTGGACATAGCAGTAGGGTCTTTTCTGTTTTATTGACTAAGATGGAAATTACTTGTTATTGGCTGAATTGGATCTCCTCAAAATTCATAGCTGAAGCCTTCACCTCCAATGTAACTGTATTTGGAGATGGGGTCTTGAAGGTTAAATGAGGTTCTAAGGTTTGGGCCCTAATCTGATAAGACTGGTATCCTTGCAAAGAGAGGAAGAGACCTCAGATATCTCTGCACACAGAGAAAAGGCCACGTGCGAACACAGCAAGATAGCAGCCGTTTGCAAGCCAAGGAGAGAGGCATCACCAAAAGACAGCCCTATTGTCACCTTGTTCTTGGATGTCTGGCCTCCAGAACTGTGGGAAAATAAATTTCTGTTATTGACCCAGTCTGTGCTATTTTATTATGGCAGCTGGAGCTAATACCTTACTTAACAGTAAGAAATCGCATATCTTGATTCTATCCCTTTGACCTTATTGGTCTCAAAATCTATACATCATGTAACAAGATGAAACTGGAAGTTACATTTTTCCAAATGGATTTTTCTAAAATATTACTTTTGAAAGGATGTATAAGCTCATTGTCTGAAAGGTTAGAAAGCAATGGTCAGAAAATGCCTCGTGACAAAGATGGAGTGATTCTATATCCTAATTTAATACAATGATGGACTGTTTGCCCTTGAAGATGTCTAAATATTCATTTAAATCTACAGATTACTTCCTGGTATATTTTAACTTTGTTTGCTCAATACGCTTCTTAAATTCATGTGTGGCATGTACTGTGACTAATGCAAACAGAGCAGCCATCAGATCCATTTCATTAATAGAAGATTAGGTGGAGATTCTGAAAATTTCCCATGAAACTTTGCACGATTTATTCCTTAATTAAAAGCAAACAGTGTTGCTTTCTGGGATTAGACCACCTAATTATGTCAGAAAAAAGAGGGACTATGTTGATAAAGGAGTGTTTGGGTAAAAATGAAAACATAACCAAAATTTGCCCCAAATGAATGCCGTTCAAGAAAGTGTGATGCAGAAATGACAACCAGAAGCATTTTTGAATAATCTGTGGTTCTTCTAACTCCTGAAAAATTAAAATCTCCAGTGCTCTAGCAGCAGGTAGGGGTTGAGCTGCTAAGACTTAGGCAAGAGTGCAGAGACTTAGAGACTCTGGCTCGAGACTATAGAGAACAATCGGGGTTTGTTCCCACCTCCACTGCTAACTCACCACATAACCCCAGGCAAGTGAGTTAATCTTTCTGTGACTTCATTTGCGCCTTTGTCAAATGGAAATAATAACACCTACTTCATGGGAGTATTCGGAAGTTTAATTAAATTAGTGCTTTCAGCTTCTTAAATGAAAGTTGCTATAGAAATGCAAAGTGCAATTATTGAAGTCATTTTTTTTCCCTTTTCTTGTGTGGAACATGATGATTGAAACACATTTATTTTAATTGGCAAATTGACTAATTGCCTAAAGGAACCTTCCCTCATGGCATGTAATACATGTGACAATAGGTCATACTTCTTTATAATAAATTGGATCATAATCTAATTCTTAATTTAACCATAAAAAATCTAATCTGTGTCAAAACAGTTACTTCAAAAATCAGTTAATAGGTAAAAAATTTTACACTTTGAGGTGGTAGCAGTGGAATCTGGCTTATAGTCTAGTCTAAAAATGTGGTGTTTGTGTCTGCCATACCACTATTTGGATTGGTTGAATTTGCCAGCTCTTTTTCTGGTGAATTGATTAATTTTTGCTTCTTGGTTTAAACAAAGAAATGGTGGTGCTTAAGAAAAAAAGGATGCCAACTCTTTGAGGAGAGGAAATTTCTACCAGAAAACTATTTGTGTATATATAGTCTTGTCTGGGGTATGACCATGTGGGCAAGTGGCTCACTGATGGAAAAGAAGTCAAGGAATTGAGAGGCACCAGTATTGGAAGATTATCTAGAGTGGTAGTGTTGGAGACAGTGATGATGAGCCAGGGTGCAAAATTCTGAAAACAAGGAGTGGGACCTGAGGGTCTACAGATGATTCTATAAAGAGGTGTAATGAGTAGTGAGGTGTGATAAGAGATTTAAAACTGAGTCGTGGCACCAATTCCCACTTGGGCACTTAGTTCCCAAGAACTAGGACTGCAGGCAGGTTTCAGTTAGATCAAGAAGGCAAAGGGAACATGGAGAGCAGAGGTTAGAAAGGTAGGAGGTTTTGCTTAGATGGATTTTGAATACTAGAGGATACTTAGTGGGAGTGAGAAGTCTTAAAATTCTGAGATTTCTGAACCATATAGAGGTTAGACTTGATGACCACAGTTGTGAACATTGCATAGTGGGGTGGGGGGTAGGCAGGAAGTCCTCCCCAGGGGTGTGTAGAGTTCTCTGGCCTCCCTTTCCCTCTTCACCATTAAACACAAGGAGGATAGGGGAGGGAAAAACTTTGTTCTTAGCAAGAAAAGCCCTCTTGGCTGCCAGTGGGACTGGTGATGAGTACAAACACAGTCCAGACTACCCTTTTATTGATTTTGCTTTATTTCCAATATGTTTTGATACCTAAATATCAGTTTTGTTATTTTTTTTTTAATTAGCATTATTAATATACCTTATAAAAATTGTGAATTTTTGTTGCATGGTCATTTTTTATGCTTAGAAAACCTGTCTCATGCAGGTGAGTACCTTAGGCTTTTTTAATATATATATATATTTTTAATTTTTTTTCAATGTTTATTTATCTTTTTTGGGACAGAGAGAGAGACAGAGCATGAACGGGGGAGGGGCAGAGAGAGAGGGAGACACAGAATCGGAAACAGGCTCCAGGCTCTGAGCCATCAGCCCAGAGCCCGACGCGGGGCTCGAACTCACGGACCGCGAGATCCTGACCTGGCTGAAGTCGGACGCTTAACCGACTGCGCCACCCAGGCGCCCAGTACCTTAGGCTTTGATGAATGAGGAGTCAGTAGTGGCTAATATATAGATGACATTCAATAAAAGTGAAATCATCTTGACACAGCCTGCCTGTTAATGACAGAAAGGTAGAAGCAGGCCTCTCTGTGGGGGACTAAAACAATATTCTTCTGAGGCTCAAATTCTGCAGTCTGGCCACTTGAATATCTGTAAGTTGCTGGTAAAATGAGACTTTACGACTCCTGTGTCTTGGTGGAGAGAGTAAGTTACAGAGAGAAAAATCTACATCTACATGAACTGAAGACTCTATATGTTTGACTTAAGAATTTGGGAAGTCAATAAAGTGAACATACCATTTATATGTAGAGGATAACTTTATGGGACTTAAATTTTCTTATCCCCTTTTTACACTACAGTACTTTTGTGGCATTTAGGAAAAACAGAACTTACACAGAATGAGAATCAGGAAATGTCCCAGTATATCTAGTTTAATCGGAATAAAACCTATGTCATATACACCACTGCAAACGTTATCCCTTCTTTACCTGACTATATTCTCTTCCTTGAGACCATTACATCACTCTCACAAGGCATTTATCTTTTCTTGTTGAAGCAGTGGGTGTAGGCAGAGCTCTGAAGGATGTTCTGGGGAGACTCTAAAGGCAAGTTACTTTTGACTGCAACAGATGTTGCTGATTTTTAGGGAAATGCTGACTTTATATTGTGAATCTCTATCTCTCTTAGGAAAAAATAAGGAATTTCCAATGGCCTGCTAGCTGTAAGAACAGAAGGGCTAAACAGCCTAGCTATAAAAATGGAACACTAAAATTCTGCAAGGAAAAAAAAATGAAGACATCTTAATGCTTATTAGGAAGCAAATTTCTCTCTCAGTAGTTCGTTAATTTGGTAATGGCTCCACGAATATGATTAAAGAAAGAGGTAGAAATTTAACCCTTAATTCAAAATACTTGTCCCTATTATTTAAAACAAAAGTAAATATAAAGGCTGATCGTAGAAGTGCAGACAGACATGATCTTCCCTGCTGTTAGTCTAGTGTTATTAGTAGTAACAATTGTTGTAGTAGGAGTTGTTACGGAAAGTCTAATAAGCATACTGTTCTACTGTTACCTCATAGGTAAAAACATGGGGTATTTGGCTTGTGTTATTGCAGACTCGAGACTTGGAATTTCTCTTAACCAGTTAATCACTGTGTTTAAACCAACAAATATTTGATCTTATGGATATAAATATAAAAAAATTGAAAGCAATTCACAAGTTATTGAGGAAATAAGCAGCTACTATCATGTTGAAATATACAATCTGAAGTTCTGAGTGAGATAATTGTTGATATTTTTAGACAATTGGTGGTTTCGTTCATTCAACAGTTACTTATTGGGAAACCACTTTATTCCAGGTACTGATTTAAGCACTGCAGATAAAAACAGGTGTAAGACAACCATAATCCCAGCCGTGATGGAATTTACTTGCTGTTTGGCACTATATGAAAATTAGAGGAAATAAGCAGATACAGGGCATGAAATTGAATCTTGCAGCTGAGTCAGAAGCAACAGCATTTAATGAAGTGAGGAATGTCTACTTCCTGTTCTTAAGAAATTCAGAGCGCACCTAGCCAAGTACTATGGACTGCAAAGTTCATAATAGGGCCTAAGTTGGCCTTTAATTTCTGCATCCACGGTAACTAGTACCTAGTTACCTAGTTAGCTGAGAATAAACTTGTGTATAACCTAAACTTCTTGTTTTATTATTAAAAGCTTTTTTTTAGGGGTGCCTGGGTGGCTCAGTTGTTTAAACATCTGACTCCTTGCTTTCGGCTGATGTCATGATCTCCCTGTTAATGAGATTGAGCCACGCGTCAAGTTTCTCGTGGACAGTGAGGAGCCTGCTTGGATTCTCTCTCCTTTCTCTGCCCTGCTTCCACTCTCATGCATATGTGTGCACGCTCTCTCTCAAAATAAACACTAAAAAAAGTGCTTATTTTTTTTTATCTTACCCTATTGCATGCTTTCTTTCCTTCCTTCATTAAACATTCGGATTTGAACTCCCTTGTTTGGGAGGAGTTGAAATACTCAGGTTCCAAGAAGCTTTCATTGGGTATAAGTTTCAAAATCAGTCTAAAGGACATCCCAGGGAGGTTAAGGCTCCCAAAGAGGAATTTCAACACAGTTCAAACCAATTTATGCTATAATAAATACTCAAATTTCCTTTCCTTCTATTTCTCAGGAGCACTAGAAATTATATCCTTCCTCCAGGGTAACATACCCAGTGGGAATTCATTCAGTGACATGTTGGTTCAACTATGGGGTTTATTGGAGGAGAGTTGATAGCATCATTAGTCAGCTTCTACAGAGATTTGGTCTAACAAAACAGCTCAAACATATTTGGGAAAGTAATTAATTGGACTGTAGGGTCAAGAGCAAGGTCTTAAGTCTGTTTGTTTTATAAACATATAAGCTAGTCCTTCCCTTAAATTTATTTCACCAATACCACTATATACTTCTGCAGAGACAAAAACCACATGTTTCCTTGAAAATTTCTGATGCGTATTTTCTATTTTTTTCTTTTTTTAGTTGAAGTATAGTTGGTACACAATATTACATTACTTTCAGGTGTACAATATAGTGATTTGACAAGTCCATACGTTATGCTGTGCTCATCACAAGTGTAGTTAACATCTGTCACCCTACAACACTATTATAATAGCACTGACTATATTCCCTATGCTGTATCTTTTATCACTGTGGCTTTTTCCATAATTGGAAGCATGTAGCTCCCACTTTACCTCACCAATTTTGCCAGCCCCTCTACTCATTCTCTGGCAGCTACCAGCTTTCTATATTTATGGGTCTGTTTCTGCTGTTTTTTTTTCCTCTTCGTTTTTTTTTCTTAGATTTTACATATAAGTGAAATCATGTAGTATCTGTCTTTCTCTGTCTCATTTCACTTAGCATTTCATTATACCCTCTAGGTCCATCTATGTTGTTGCAAATGGCAAGATCTTATTTTTTATTACTGAGTAATGTTTCATTGTTTATGTTCACCCCCCATCTTCTTCGTTTATTAGTCTATGAATGGACACTTGATTGCTTCCATATCTTGGCTATTGTAAATTATGCTGCAGTATACACAGAGGAGCATATATGTTTTTGAATTAGTTTTTTCATTTTCTTTGGCCATATGCCCAGTAGTGGAATTACTGGATTATATGGTATTTCTATTTTTAATGTTTCAAGGAACCTCTATGCTATTTTTTTTTACAGTGGGTGCAATAATTTACATTCCCCTAAACAATGAGTACATGAGGGTTCCTTTTTTTTTCCACTTGTTACTACTTATCTTTTTGATCTTATCCATTCTGATAGGTAAAGTGATATCTCATTGTGGTTTTAATTTGCTTTTTGCTGATGTTTAGTGATGCTGAGTATCGTTTCACATGTCTGTTGGCCATCTATGTCTTCTTTGGAGAAATGCCTTTTCAGGTCTTTCCCTTTTTTCAACAGATTTTTTTTTTGGTGTTGTGTAAGTTCTTTATATATTTTGGATATTAACCCCTTATCAGATATATCATTTGCAAATAGTACCTTTCATTTTGATGATAGTTTCCATTGCTGTGGAAAAGCATTTAATTTTGATACAGTCCAAATAGTTTATTTTTGCTTTTGTTTCCCTTGCCTCAGAAAAGTGCTTCTGTGGCCAATTACAAAGAAATGATTGCCTATGTTTTCTTCCAGGAGTTTTATGGTTTCATGTCTCATATTTAGGTCTTTAATCTATTTTGAGTTTATTTTTGTTTATGGTATAAGAAAGTCGTCCAGTTTCATTCTTTTGCATGTAGCTGTCTAGTTTTCCCAGCACCATTTATTGAAGAGACTTTTTTCTATTGTATATTCTTGTCTCTTTGTTGTAGATCAATTGACTGCATAAGTGTGGTTTTATCTCTGGGCTTTCTGTCTTATGCCACTGATCTATGTGTCTGTTTTTGTGCCAGTGCCATACTGTTTTGATTATTATAGCTTTGTAGTATGGCTTGAAATGTGTGTTCTCTCCTACTATCTAATATTGATGCTCCTTATGGAATTATTTGGGCTGAGTGGGCTTTATCTTGGGCTGAGAAACATAAATAAATTCAGAATGTGGATGTAAGCTTACAGGAAAGAAAAGTTATGTATGTGGTTAAGGAGGGGTGCTTTATGACTGGACTAGAGAAGTATGTTAGGTAACAATAGAAAATAAAGTCAGAAATGTCAGGTGTATTAAGTCAGAATAGCCTGAAATTGATGCAATGGGAAGCAGAAAACTGTGGTGTGCTAATGAACAGGGAGTGTCATAATACTTCGTCAAGATGAGCCTGACAGAAGAATGCAGATTAGATTTTGTGAGGACAGGTTGGAGATAGAGCTATCTATCTGACAGTAGAATTTTGCAGTACCTTTTATAGATAGAAGATGAGACCTTGTATCACTGTGGCACTGGGGTGAGTCAGTAAGATGGAGGAAAAAGTCTTTTTAAAGAAGAAACAACTGATTTTTGTATTTTAGTGAGTTTGAACATAGGGACTGAAAGTGATGGAAGAATTAATGTCTAAAACAGTGATATATTGGTGAAATGTAATGGTTTGACTGGTCAAACCAGCAACATAGAGAACCTAAAATTTACCAGGGAGTAGCAGGCTAATATAGATGCGATGTGTGACCTCAAGAAACTTATAGTCCAGGGTGGGAAGCAGACAAGGAAATGAATAATTTATTTGTAGGAAATGTGCTATAATCAAGGCAAGTACAAGGTAATAATGACAGTGTAGAAAGAGATCAGATAGCATAGCTTAGGGAATAATTAGGAAAACTTTCTAGGAGAAGCAAACTCTTAAGCTTATCTTTGAAACACAGGCAGGAATTAATCACATTAGAAAGACACTACATGTAGTGCTGTAAGAAGCAGGAATAGCAGGAGAGGAATGATGAGAAGTGAAACCTAAGTGTTTCTATGTTGAGCATTATAGGTGGTTGTATTGTTGTGTTAAGGAGAGTAGACTTTATCCATCAGGGAAGCTATTGTATGAAAGATTAGCTCACTTATGGATATGTTGTCTTTAAGGTAATGGAGCATTTGTGTATAGGTATCACGTAGATAGCTTGAGATCCTCAACTTGCAAACATGAAATGGATTTGGAAGTCATTCAGTAATAGCCGAAACCATGTGAGAACATAAGTTCTAAAAAGGAGTGTAAAGAGGAAAGAACCATGGGTTTTTAAGTGATTTGTAGAAGGGGGATATTCCTAGATAGGTAGCAAGTTTTAGTTTTGGAAACTGAGTTAGTAAACTTTTCATTTTTATCTCTTTTCCTTCTTGTATTTTCCCTTTGAGTTTGAGCTATACAAGGATCTGAGTCCCAGTTCCTACACAGCCTTTATGGATCATTTAGAATAACAGATTAGGGGAAAGTTGGAGCTAAAAGGAACCTTGGGGACCATCCAGTTAAGTGGTTTTCATACTTTTTTCTTAAACATCAGAAAACATTTTCTTACAGTAAAGCTAATAACATAGGAACATTTTAAATGGTAAAAGTGAAGTTGCTTTTATTGGAAGTGGTAGGGAATGTGGTTCATTTTCCCACCTCAATTAAGGTTGTCTGTTTTTGTTTTTTTTTTTTTTTTGTGGTAGACTCCAAAGAAGTCCATAGAAACCTCCAGCTCTAAAGGACAGCGTTTGAAAACCTCAGTGCTTTCCCGTACAGAAACCAAAAAATTTTCTCAAAGGCGTACAGTTAGACCTACTTTAGAACTAATATTCTGCCTCTCGAAGAGAGAATAACTCATCTTTACTAATGTTCCTTAGAATCACAGGCACATTAATGCACATCAGGTTTCTTGTTGGTACATCCTTTGAAAACATAGGATAAGGAAGGGGGGGGTAGCATTGAGAAGGGAGGAATGTCTCCTTTACTTTTCCCTGGCCTGGTAGCATTTACTCTTTTGAGAAAATCTTGTTTTGCCAAAGACAAAGTATACTTCTAAGAGAAGTCTTTACTTACAGAGGAAATAAAGGCAAAATAAATCATAAGTTGGGTAGGTGAAAATGTAAATGCTTTTTCCTTTAAAAAATGAATGTGAAGGAGAGAAATAATGCACATAACTATAGTAGCCCTCTAAGGTATTTTGTCCTATAATAAAATTCTATATCATGGAGAGAACAATTGACCTGAGAGTAAATGAAGCTATTTTTACCTTTTTTGTACTTCCTGTGTTTAAAAGCCTAATTTAGTAAGAGATGGGAATTTATTTACAATACAGTACATTTGGAAAAGTTAATTTCTCATGATGTTCTTAGAATGGAACCAAGTGGTTCGTGTTTTTAGGTATGAGAAGATATTCCATCTTCTTTGGTTGTTAACATTTATTGTGGGATTATTCGGTGTTAGACACTGTGAAGATGTATAAGGGAAATAATTGCCCCTACACTTGAGAAGACCACACTAACTTGGAGGAAACAAATAATGTTATGCTATAATTTCAATAATACAAGATGAATACTTTGGGAGCACAAAAGAATGAATTTTTTTATAGACTTCAGATATAAAGTAATATTTTAAGTGAATTGTGAATGATAAGAATGTAATGAAAGAGTAAGAGGTCAGTCATGAATGTGGATTATGAAAGAAGGTATAAACTTTAGTCTGTTAGTTAGTTAGAAGGTGAGGGACTTGCTTGGTCATGGAGCATTTCATAGAGCCATAGCTGATGGGAAGTGCCCTTGGCCAAAGCAAAAAGTAAAACTGGAGAGGAATCAGAGGTCAGTATTCAAAAGAAGCATTTCCAAACAGGGTACTCAATTCTGAGTCTAGAAATGGAGATGAGAGGGTGGATTGAAGAGAGCTAGGAAACAATGAGTGAACAGAACAAATTGGGAGGTAATCGTTGAGAACAAAACTGAAATAGGCATTGATTTAGATTTTAGACATGTTTAAGTTTTATCGTATTTTATTTATGGAAATGTTACATGAGTGAAGGTACATGTAAAGAGCCAAAGATATAAGAAGGGAGGCTGAGGATGGGATGATATTTTTGTTAACTGAGGTTAAGAAGGAAAAGCAGAGTTGGGGGGGGGGGCAGGCGAAGGAAAGCTAAGTATTTTGGTTTGGAACATATTTAGTGTAGAGTGGAATATCTGTGGAGAAACATAAACATTGAAACGTAAATGCTCTGCTTTGTTACTTGTAAAATAAGGATAATAACGTTAGCCCTCCCTTTTCTATAAGGATGTTGTAAAGCCTTACATGAAAAATAGAAATGAAATTGCCTTGAAAAACAGAAAGCAAAGCAATGGACAATGGAAAGGGTTCTTTTGGTTATGGTTTTTTATTTACTTTTTAATTTTTTAGTGAACATCTTAAAAGAAGGGCAAGAAAAGCTAATTGCAAATTAATTACACATTTTATCCACTTTGATGGGCCAAACTTTACCTGAAGGGCAGAAATATCATATAAATATAAGAACTCATTACTTATATAGAGACATGTTTGGTTTCTTTTTCAGCGCATACTTCGTATTCCAAGAGTAGTTTCTAATGGAGTTTAATAAAGACACTGGAGAGAGAATAAAAATACTTTTTTATTATTTTGGTTCACATTGAAGTTGAAGCTAATGAATGTCTTAAGCTCTTGGGGGAGGGGAAGAGAAACTTCACTGACAGAAGTGGCACTGACTCTATTTGTCATGACTTTATAAATGTGACTGAAGTTTTTTTTTTTAATAAAAAATCTTTTTATTTTTTATAGCTATAGATTGCATGCATATCAATTACAATAACGTCTGAACCAAAGCAAGTGTTAGAACCTTTCTTTTTTGCTATTTCTGTGTTGCCGCAGTTGCTAATTTCAGAAGAGGAGTTTGCAGTTAAATTTGATGAAGCACACCACATCTGCTCAATTTCAGTCAGATTCTAATGGGGCTGCCAAGAGGCTGCGTTAGAATTAAAAAGAATGTTTTCCTGACTCAAATAGTTATAGGAGCCTTATAATAGACACTCTGGGTCACTGAATCTGGCAAGAAGGTGCCCTAAAGACTGGATTGTAGAAAAATAGTAAGATTTGTAAAATATTAAATCCCTTTAGAGTTCTTACAGAGAACAACTGAATATTGAGTTCTGAGGAAAAAAAATACTGATATTATGATGTTGATAAAAGCAAGTTTTCCTCTCTGCTGAAATTCTTGGATTACAAGACAGATAACAGACATTCAGTGCTTGTCATAAAGATGTTAATAAATTTGGGATTAAATTAGATTGCATTGACATAGTGGTGATCTTTTGGGTCATGGTTCTTTGAGAATATGATGAAAGTTGTAAATCCTCTACATGAAAGAATGTATAGCCACATATAAACAAATTTAGCACATGTTTTCAGGGTTCATCCATCCCCAGAAGTGTATCCTTAAACTCGGAGTTAAAAAAACAAACAAAAAAACCTTCTGTAATAGAGAAATATTAAGAAATATTTGATCTATGGATAAACAGGAACATAAGGAAGAGGTTACATTTTGTATGGGGATGGGATTGTGACATTCCATTCTTTGACTGAATTTACCATGGTAGGCTGCTTCTAAGAGAGATCTCTCTTCACTATTCCTCATTACATCACTTCCTACCCACCTCTGCCCTAGTAAACATCCACTCACTTTTATGACTTAAAGTATTTATTTCCTTCACAACAACTAGTACAATCAGAACTTATTTTTCATCGCAGCCTGTTCTAACTAAAATTTAAGCACATGAAGACTTTGTTGACAACTGTATTGCCTAGCACATAGTTTTGTTCAGGAATTATTTTTCAAATAAACGAATAATGCAGTATTAACTAGTTGGAAAGCCCATAAACTATATATTGGTAATATATATGAATTCATGTGAAGTTAAGAGTGATACAGGGGCACCTGGGTGGCTCAGTCAGTTGGGCATCCGACTTTGGCTCAGGTCATGATCTCGCCATCTGTGAGTTTGGGCCCACCGTCGGGCTCTGTGCTGACAGCTCAGAGCCTGGAGCCTGCTTGAGATTCTGTGTGTCCCTCTCTCTCTGCCCCTCTCCCACTCACATTCTGTCTCACTCTGTCTCTGTCTCTGAAAATAACCTTAAAAAAAAAAAAGAGTGATACAAAGAGCTTAGCTGGGTGTGTCTTACCAAGCTCAATATGATAAATTTCTCTGACATGCTTAAATTTAAAATGGTTAATGTTTCTTTTAGTCAGTCTGTTTCTTGAGATGTCTTCAAGACCTTTGTCATAAATATTCATTTTTTGGAAATGTCTGCTGATAATGTGATACTTCCAGGTCTGGCTGCAGTAGGGAATGATATATTATGGCAATATTTTAGTTTATTTTCTTTAAGAAAATGGGTGCAAGCTCTTCTAGGCAGACTATGGCACTGGTAGGGATGCAAATTAGTACTGAACTGCATTTGTGTGTATGGTTTATCAAGAAACTTCTTGCAGCACTAAGGTATTCCTGATAACTTCTCCACATTTACCATGCTGCTTCACATCTGTAACTAGGATTAATGTTTTAAGATGGTTGTAGTTATGAAAGGTATTGTGTACTTTTGGCAGGGTACAATTCTATGTCGTTATATCGTTTCCAAGTTGTGTTTAATAATAATTTATACTTGTAAAGCTTATATGGCAATCAATAAACTGAGCTTCAAAGGGGATCAGTTTTCTGCCATCTGGTTTGACATTTTGGAGACAAAGCAGGCTCTAAACAGGATTAAAATTCCTCTAAGCGTAATGGAATTGTTCAACCCAAAGGGGTAAACTGTATAACATAATTTTAAGATGGGAATCAGATAAATCAGCTTGGTAAAGTCATTTTGGGAGGCTTTCTTTCTGATTGGTTAAAGGGTAGAACAATTTTCTATTCAATAGACTGTCATCAGTTGAATTCATTATTGTATAGAAAAATAGCTAAAAGAATTTGAAGTTGGTTTTTCTCCCATATGCTAATGTTTTCATTGTATTTTTTCCAGTGTAAGCTCAATTCAAAAGAATATATTTTATAAAGCCCCCAGACTTTCTCTGGAGAGTCACTCATTATGAAAAAATTTTAGTTAAGAGATTTATTTATGCTGAGCTTGCTTAATTGTAGAACCAGAAACCGTTCCATGATCTTAATTTCAGTATGGATACAGCCTACTGAATTGAGTGATATTTAGTGCCTCTGAGCCTTTTGAGAAATGACTATTTCTAGCTATGAGCAGTCAGAGATTAAGGCTTGGTGTCATCCTATAACAGCTAAATTTTAACTTAATGCTCCCTGCCTATAGTGAGAGGTAGACCACTTTATAGTAGTTCTTGTGGTCGACTTACCATGTGGTGATGGAGACGGCAAAGTAACTATCTGTAAATGTCCATTGTTTTACAGTGCCTTAGGAACTCAAGGTGTACATAAAGGATATAATCATACCTTCCTTGTCAAGTCAGCAAGATGCCATTTTAAAATTCTGTTTACAAAAGTATCTGATAGATATTTTTAGAAGGCATAGCTTTTAGAAACTCTGAAATGTCTATATCTTTCATATTGATTCTAACTCAAAGGGATACTTTAAATTTTGCTATCAATTACATTCAAATTTAGCATTTGCAGAAATGATTTGGTAATCCTGAATGGTAGGGAGACCAGTAGGATTTTTCTTTTTAATTTGTTTTTTGGGGAAAAAAAGGAAAATAAAGGATTATAATATGTAACACTTACCTTAGTAGGAAATACCTTTTATTTTTAGGAGAACATAAGAAAAACTTTATATAGTTACATTAAAAAATAATTCTTCTGTTGGAAAAATTTATACTTGCAAGTTTGGTAGATATTTTCCGGTATAAAGACCATTTTCTTAGGAATAAATTATTTCTGAAGACAGTGTTGCATTAGAAGGAGTACTATGGATTGCAAAAATGAAATGACTGAGTATGGTGATAAAATCCAAAGATTGTGAGTTTACGGTAAATCTTATCCAATTATAATGTTATATTTAGGCATCTACCATTATTTTCTTTTATCCTACATATTGATAATATACTAAAACACTATCATTTTATGAACTAATAGATGTAAGTTTAGATAATAAGTGTTGTGATTCAAGTGCCACAAATCCAGATGTCACATAAACTCAATCAGACCATGATTCTGTTGTTACTTGAATGACATGGCAGTTTGTTAATGATCTGATTAATTCAGAAAATACCAGTTGCACAGTTCATTTAGGATTAAGACTTCTGAGCTCGGATTTTTTTACTGATTGGATTATGTAGGTGATTTAAAAATATTATTTCCCTCATAAAATTTGAAATTAAAAAAAGTGATTAGAGTAAGTTCTTATTTCAGGCACAAAACTGATAATTTATTAAGAAAAATGCTTTTGAACTGTAAATGTTTAATGCAAATCACATTTTAAACTCTATGACAATAATAAAATCTGTGCTTGCCCTAGCAGCACATACACTGTAAATTGGATATGGTGATGAAACCTTACATAGAAAACAATAGAGTGCTTTACAAGCTGCACATCTCACAAAAAAGCTGTGATCATCCAGGTTTCAAATGTGTGTGATACTATATTACATCATTAAAAAAAAACAAAAACAAGTAATGAAGACCCAGATATCCATCAGAGGCCATCTCCTTAAAAATTCATTCATTTTTGAAATTGACTTTCTTCATACAAACTCTTGATATACAAAGTACTGGCTGATTATATTTGTGATGTGTATACAATGGCAAGTGAATCCCCTAAATTTTCTAACTCTCAAAAACAGAGGAGAACTCATATAAATATTTTGAAAGAGAAGACAACCTTGCAAAAGGACCCGAGTGGTCACTAAGTCATGCTAACTTTTTGTAGGCAAAAAGGAAAAGAAATCTTTGCTAAACTTTCACAGTCTCGAGAGTGAGTTATTTAATCCTATGACTTTGACAGTGAGATATTTGAGAAGTATGTTTTACTTGTGACATTTGAAATGAATTACTCTTAAGTGTTAGCATTTTTTTTACACAATGCTTTATCTGAATTATTATATCCTTACTTTAAAAGGAAGTTGTTAGTATGTACGTGTGAAACTAAACATTTACCACAATTTAAGTTATACATTATTTGTTACAGAATATACTTTTTAAGTTATGAAACCAACCCACACTAGTTTCTGCAAAACTGACTTAGGTAAGTATTCTTAATATATGGAAAGTACGTCTAAACTCAGTGAAATGTGTGATAAATACTGATTATGTTTTTGGAGTTATTAACATAAAATATTACTAAAGCTTTCTTTTTTGGTTACATCATTTTGCACACATAGCGAATCAGGGTAACAAAGGGTTGCTTTCTCATCTTGTTTTCTGAATTGTTTTTTTGTACATTTAAACCGCACAGACAACTTCCAAGTCCTGCTATTTTTTTTTTCACACTGATATTGCCAGTAACCCTCTACAGCTCATAATGTAAATCTAGATGACATCACAGGAAGTTTCTTTCTAAAAGTCTTATTTATGTGCTTCATGTACTTTCAGATTCCTGACACAAGTTGCAAGTTGTGTGTAAAAACTTAAGTTACAACACTATATATTAGGAAGAACAAAATTTGTTTAGTTGAATAATAAATGAGTAAAATCCAGTCAAATCCAAATTTTCTGACTCTGTTGCATTTTTTGCGAGCGACAATAAGGGTTGCTTTCAGTGAAGTGAACAGAGTAACTCATCCTTACGGAATCAGTTTTAGCATTCAGTGTTAGTGGTCTGATAAACCTGGGGTAATATAAATATTCTACGTAAGGGATTTAGTTTGATTTTTTTTCTTCTGTTTATAGTTTTAAATAAAGGGTTAAGTTGAAGATGTTTCCTTCTTGACCACACTTGAAAATTGGCCCATAATAATTACTGAGATTAAACTTCAGTGTATTTTATAAAAAAATATTACTTACTTTCACAGAAGTGAAGAGATACAATTGCACAATGGTGGTTGCAATGGTAGAAATACATATTGCCAATAAAATGTTAGCAAGAGATTTAAAAATGACTGTACAGCACCGCATCAGAGAATTCTAGAACAGCAAAATGAGTACTATAATTTTTCCATATAAATAAAATCCTTAAATCTTTTTTAGAAATGGGAGGAAAGTGCTTTTTTCCCCTAATTCCCACCAAAATATTTCCTGATGTAGAGCAAAAGACAGTAAAAAATGACGATTAAAAAAAAAACATTCATGCATTTAAGCCATCATTAGTCTCTGACTCTAATATAAGGCAGATCATTAATCTTTTGCAAAACTATGACTTTAGCCATTTAAACTCTTTTTAGTGCTTTTCATGACAAGGACATGATAGGCCCTGTAAATTTAGGAGTTAAGATGTGTTTCCAACAGGCTGATTTAGACAGGCTCAGCTGTATTTTTGAAAAACCAACTTGATAATAAAAAAATGCTTTGGAGAAATGATGAGAAGTTCTAATAAAGGAACAACAGAAGGGATTCTATAGAGTTTATCACAAATTACACTGTTTAGATAAATGAAAATAAATTACATTTGCTTATGTGTCATCCTCAGTCTTAATGATGTGGAAAAGTGTGACATTGAACAGGACCTGGTGACCGTTGTTCCAGGCATAAAGAGCTCTATCTCTTGCATTGTAGTCAAGCATGGATATGTGAAAGTATTGGTTATGAAAAGGAATGTCCGTGTACTCATATGTAGAGGTTTTGGTGGAATATGAGTAATACACCTTGGCTCCAGTTAAGTGGGAGTTGGTGACATATAGTGTCCCACAAATCATAAAAGATTCCCCTGCACTTCTTTTAGGATAGCCAGTGCTCCAGCTCTTCATCACCTCCAGGGTATCTTGGTTAAGTTGACTGATGACAATATTGCCTGCATTCTGGTTAGTTGCATACACAGCCCACAACCCAATTTCATCAGCCATTAGGTCGATATCAGAGAATCCACCCCATGTATAGGGGTAAACATTGTGAAAACCAGCATACTCCAGACTTCGTTGGGCAAGCACTCTCCCCATATCAAAGCTGTATTTGATGATGATGTTACTCTGATACTTGTTAAAATAGAGTGAGCCGTTGTAGACAACATGGTTAGTTCCCGCCCATTTGAAAGGGAGGTTGTATGTCCTTGATTCAGCCCCACTGACAAAGTCTGCAATTGATTTGTACTCACGAACAATTTTATTGTTAGTATAACTGTCCATGTACCAGACCTGAGGAAAAGGGGGGAAAAAATAAAAGGAGTGACTAAACTCTGTAATTTTCTGAGAATTCCAAAATAAAGACAGAGTCAACATATATTAATATCCCTGTTCTCAGGATCTGGAAACCACATCATCTTACTGGTGACCTCTTACAATGTGATAGTACTACAGGCAAAAATAGTGGCATTTTCCATGTGGAAAGTAAACAACTGACTTTACTGCTTTGAAGTTGATTTTTCTTTTTGCCCTTTTTATTTATTTGACCATTCAGTGCATATGACCGAGTGAACTAAACACGTGTCAATGCAAATCACATCACTTTGTTCAGTTTTACAATCCGTGCAATGTGATAACTGCAAAAAATACCAACTGCAGCAAATTTATTCCATCTTTTGCTCTGAAAAATATATGGTCTAGTTTTACACATTTAATTTATTTCTCCTTTATTGATACCATAGAAACTTCTAGTAATGCTTGTTCACTGGATCGCCTTATAAGTACAACTACTCTTTAGTGAAACTATTTTACTAATTTAGCTACTAATCTCATTTGGATGTAACCCTTGAGAATGTTAATGTAAACTGAATTCTGTAATAGACTGTAAGTAGAGCTGTGGTAGGTTTCTAGTATGTTGATTTGCCTAATACAGGCATTGTGAGCTTATGAAAATGCACCCCAAAAGTTTCAGTGCTATTGACCTTAAAATTACCTTTAGAATCCAGAGATGCTTCACCTTGTTTAGCAAATTGGTTAGCTCTTGAGTTTGTCATTTAGTGTTATTTTTTTCTTACGCTAAGGAACAGGTTTTAGAAGGAGTATATAGAAAATTTTGTATACTTGTAATAAGCACTTTTTCCTAGCATAAAACAGACTATTAGAGGAATTAGACTTACTTGTGAATTGTAAAATGGAACATTTTACCAAAATAAGGTTGCTGTAGATATGATAATGTTATCAAACTAAGAATACTTGCAAACAGTGTAACACTTTTCAAGTTGAAACTAATATTCCTGAAGAAAACAAATAGTTCAATCGATATAAAGTGCAAATAAAACATAATCCTAAGCAAAGACATTTGTGGAAGCAACATACTCGGTTATTTTTTTCAGATGCTAAAGGATCTGTCATCCAAGCACCAAATCGGGTTCCAGATGTCTTGACTGTAATTGGGCCTGTGATTTTCATCAATTTGCCACATGCTGAAATTAGAAAAACATAAACATGTTGGGTGAACATGAACAATGATTGCAACACACATACTTAAACCACAGTCAAACACCCACCACACTCATACGATTTTCAAGAGTAAGAAAGGGATCCTGAAACAAAGCAAAACCATGAGATTAATATCACATATTCTGAATTAATGATCGTTCATGTAGGTTACTATCACTAAATATAGTGATAACTATAATTTGAACCATGAGTACTTGGCTTTTTCAGGGCTCTAAATCTCAAGAATGGGTGTTTTAAAATGGGAAATGATTTGTACAATCAGGAAAGAAATAGGAAAGCCATTGTCTTTATACCACTTTAGCAGCTGCTTCATCTTAATAAAGAAGTCAGAAAAAATAAACAAATTTACCACGGGCCTGTTTAGCTGATCACCTGCTCTCCTATCCCTCCTCCACCCCATGCCTTGAGATTTTGGACAATTTATACAGGCCAGAAAGAACTCTGTAAGCTGATTTAAAGTTTGTGTTGGTGAATGAGCAGCTCCTTTGGAAGATATATTTATAGAATATACAATAAAAATTCAGTCTACCTGAAAGAGGTAGAGTTTTGAAGGGTATGCCTTGTGCAGATGGCAGGGCCTGATACAGCAGCCATTGAAGGTGCAAACAAACACAAAATCACAAAAAACTCAAGCCCTCCAGATCCTGTAGGCACATGCAGTGAAAGATAGAGTATCAATCAATGTAATACACGTGAAAAATTAATGACTTTCTTGAAAAATTATATTTTTATCACCCTAAGTGTAAGATTTTAGGAAAGCTTCAGACCTCATAAATGCCAAAACATAAACCAAACAGAAACCCAGGCATTTTAAAAAGACTTTAAATAGCAAAAATTAAAAGTGACCTTTACATATTGTGAAGGGCAATAGGAATGCCTATCGATGTTGACCTTTAGTCTAAAAGAATATCCTATCCATTTACACCCCCTTTATGGGTTTTTTTTTTTTACCTACTTTTTCTTTGTTGTTCTGTTTGTTCAGGGTTTCTTCCACCCTTCTCTGCCTATCCTTGGGATTTATATTTCTAGTTAGTTCCTATTCCCATGTATTTGGAAGATAACAGATTGCTGGGGCCCCTAGGTGGCTCATTCAGTTAATGACTGACTCTTGATCTCCGCTCAGGTCCTGATCTCACAATTCATGAGATCCAGCCCCTTGTTGGGCTCTGTGCTGACAGTGTGGGACCTGTCTGGGATTCTCTTTCTCTGCCCCTCCCCAGCTCTCTCTCTTTCTCCCTCAAAAATAAACAAACTTCAAGGAAAAAAAAAAGATTCCTAAAGCAAATCAAGGACATAACTAACTCTCTAGCTTGGAGTTTATTTTGACTCTTTTTTCTCTATATATGCTTCTGGTAAGAATAATTAATAACTGGCAGTATACTAAGCTGTTCAGGTAGGAAGATGATGAGTGATAACATTATATTTTGTATTATTTCAGTGATAACTGCAAATTTAATAATCTCTAACACTTAATGAAACCTGAATGGAATACATTTTTTTCTCCTTTTGTGAAAGAAATTAGATATGATGGCATTTTTATATACTTCATATAAATGAATTTAGTTTCCTTATACATGATAAACTAGGCGGATAATTAAACAGATTTTATGACTTTATATTAAATAGCAAATTGTTGGGTTAAACCTGTTTAGACTGTATCAACTCGATGTAAACATAGGAACAGTATATGGGTAAGTGGTATCAGTTTGAACTAGACAAAAACAAATACATTCTGAATGAATCTTGTTGAGTATGTTCTCTTAAAGCACAGTAAATGAAAGTAATATGATCTTTAATGATGTCCTATGTAACTATTTCTAAGTTCATGGATGATAAGTGCATGAAAATCTCAAGTGAATTGGAATCGGAAGATATCCCATCTCCTGAAAAACACCACAGAACATATTTGCCCCCTTAGGCATGAATAATGAATTCTTATTAAACAAAATAGAAGTAGATAAATCAGGTAAAATATGAAAGTAACTCTGGCTTAAATATGATGGACTAATAAATGTTTTCATCTCCTTTCTTGTCTAAGATCTAATTAAAATGATAATAAAGGAGAAACATACGGGTGGAAAAAAGCCCAAAGCAGAGAGAATGGTATAAGAGACAGTGGAGAAGAAACTTCAACCAATTTCTAAAAGGCAGAAGGTGATGGAGAGTGGTAATTAAAGATGTAGGATAAGATAAGATGCATTAGTGTCCAGGCAGAGGAGGCAAGTGCTAAGAAGGGAGCTGCTTTGCTTTGAAGAAGAGAAAGGACTCAAACGGTTCCTGTGAGGGTATTGGTGATATAGGGCCCTGAAAGCAGGCCACCACTGAAAGCATGCCTGAAGAGCAGTTGATCCTGTCTTCATCCCTAGATCCAGGACCCCAGGAGGCAGTTTTAAAAAATCTACAAATCTGTGTTAAATACTTGAAAAGGATTAGGGCAACTAATGTAGGCATTGGAGCTCCAGAATGAAGGCTCTTGCATTCTGACATTGGTAGTCTCCTACCTTACTCACTAGGGAATAGAGTGACAAGCCCTACCTAAATACAGTTTCCAAGTAGATTTATTGTTCAGATCTTTAAAAATGAATCGATAAGCAAAGGTAAGCATGCGTTTTCAAAAAGCTTACAACAAGAAAGACTAAAAGTGCATAGAAAACAGACCCCATAAGAAGAGAGATAATACAGAGAGAAGAGATCCTAGTATCTGTAGAGTTTTGCATACTGGAAACTGTTCACTGTAAAAGGAAAACACAAAAGAGCTACTGGCAATTAAAAATAGTACATTTTAAAAAATAGGTTGGAAGATAAACATCGGTCTCAAATCAAAAAGATAGACAATACAGAAAAAATATGGATGCATGTAGAATCAACCCAGAAGCTCCTACATCGGAAGGCCAAGTTTTTAGAATGAAAGGAGAGAGGAAAAGTAAATTATCAAAGAAATTATACAGGATATTTCTCTAGTTACCAAACCTAAAAACAGGTATCCTCTGCCCTTCAAAAGTTTGTGTTACCCCTAGAAGTGAGAATGGCATCACCAAACTCCCTGGGAGTTCATACTACCATATGGTTCCCTGGGAACCACACTTGGCATCTTACCATCAAGCTGCCATAGCTTTGAACTATGTCTAAGAGCATCCGTACTTTATCTGGGTTTATTTTGAGCATCTGTTAGCAAGATGTGCCCTAAGGGATCACAAAAACCTGAGAGATTATTTTTTTGGGTCTGGAAATGCTTAGAAATTTCCATATACATTAATACTAATTACTTCTTTACTTTCTACCATTTTGGCTTTGGAAAGTTTTCATAGGAATTCTGTAGTAATCTGAGATAGTGGGGGAAACCTTTGTTCAGATTAAAAGGTCATGCCATAGGGGCGCGCCTGGGTGGCTCAGTCAGTTAAGCATCTGACTTCGGCTCAGGTCATGATACCTATATTTGTGGGTTAAAGCCCCGCGTCGGGCTCTGTGCTGACACCTTGGAGCCTGGAGCCTGCTTCAGATTCTGGGTGTCTCTCTCTCTGTCCCTCCCCACCACATGCTCTGTCTGTCTCTTTCTTAAAAATAAACCTTAAAAATTTTTTTAAAAAAAGGTCATGCCCTAATGAATGGAAAAAGATTTACTCTTAAAAAAATTACTGAAATTTTAGATTAATAATAGAGAAGACATTGGAACTTTTTCAGAGAAAGAATGGGAATTGGTCACGTGCAAACAGATGGGAATTAGACTGGCATTGGGCTTAGCGATACTGGATGCTGGAAGACAATAATCAGTATATTCAAGGACAAAAAAATCAGAGGAAAATAGAATAAGGATCTGGTCTCACATGAAAACTTTCCAAAAGTTTACCTACAATGTACTTTTTCTTAAGAAGTTACCTGAGGATATACTGTAACAAAATAAACAGTAAGCCAAGATAGGGCAAGGCATGAGATCAGGAAAACAGTAACTTCTTGCCCAAGAAGGACAGCTGTGCAGTAGACCTGGAGAGAGATTAGTCCAGAACAAACATCTGCAGGAAGGAGGTCTCAGAGAGAAGAGGAATTGATACAGAAATATTGGGTGAGATCCTCTAAGAAAAGGTGGGTATAGTAAAGGCAATTACTGAAGTACATACGTAAAAAGAAAATTTATTTGAACTTAACTATAGTAATTTTCACTTTTGAATGGCACGGATATGACCTTGGACTTTTAGAGAAAAGGAATATATCAGAGTCTACCACTGAGCTCCAGAAGAACAACATGAGCATGGTCATAATAATGACATAAATAACAAATAATAAAACTCATGTTTGGCTTGTAGAATCAGCCCATGAACTAACTACAGAATACTTAATAAATATTTCATCTATTCTGTGATTATAGAAACGACAAAATGTTTCCAACCATGATAACCCAGAAGAATAAACTTCACACTATGAAAGAACTAAAAATTAGGAAAAGAGATGAAAGAAAGAATGGAGATTTAATTCACATCATACTTAAAAATAGGGTGTTAAGAGCTTTCCTGTAGTTGTTGAAAAAACAATAAAGTTTTAAATAGGAGGCTTGAAGTTACAAAGTTGCTAAGGGTTGAACTGTGAATAGTCCTAAAAGCATATAATGAAGAGACAAGGAAGTGGTTTAGGCTAAGTGACTTAAGTCTGCATTTTGCAGAGCAAAAGTCAGTAAATGTTGTCCAAAATTGATTAAAAAAAAAAAGGAAAAATAAACATAGCATTAGAGGTTTGGATTTCACCACCTGAAGCCCTAAAGTTAAACTGAAATGTGGTTGCTCCTGGAGAAAGGAGGCTTGCTTTTTATTCTAAGCATATAATTTTCTAGTCATGTCCATACAGTAATTAAATTATAATTTTAAAAGTTAAAACAGTTGTAAAAACTTAATATTAGGCACTAAATTTAAAAAAGTAAAAATCACATCTATATATATTCTATTGAAAAATAATTTCCAGGTTTTTAAATGCCTTGCTTCCATGCAAGTTCAGGAAGTAGATGGAAACTGAAGATAAAAATAGTCTCCAGAAATGAAACCTGTTATTATTCTGATTTTTAATTAGGCTTTAATCCTGTAAGGACCAGATTGAAATTGTGTTTTTTAAACTTGCATCTCCTTCTCACAATGGACATGGCAACCTTTCCCTCTAATTAGTTCAATCCTAAAAAATTAGGATCCTTACCAGGAATTACATTCATCAGTTATTTCGTAGAGAGGTTAAAAGTTAATAGGTGATTACATTTGTTAGTACATGTGTAGGAGCTGTACTAAGAGGTATTATGCATGTAATTCAAGGAGAAATGGTGTGCATTTTATTTCAAACTAATGACTATGACCTAGGAAAAACATGACCCACTTTGCACAGGAGTCTAAAATTTCTTGGAAAATATCTTAGTTTTATTTTTTAACAGTTTTTATTGGAAGTTGTATATAAGATTACTTTTTTCTTGTACCTCTCAATTGTTTCTTCCTTATATTTGCCCTCTTCCTTTCTTACTTGGTAAGATTTAGCTTTATTATGTTCGAGAATCTTTATCCACTTTTAGTGTACCAATAAGCACCTTGCTAGTGTGAGTGCCCACACGGATAGTTGTGCCATTTGCCTCTCCCACTGTACTCATTCAGTGTAGGTTATATATTTCTTCCTGTGAATCTGCACTACTTTGCCAATTTGCTGACCTTATGTAGTGTCTTCATACAACCTGCACCTTATCATCTCTTTGTAAGGGCATGGGTTGAACATGTACTTCTCTCTGAGCTTTTGGAAAGAGGGGAAGACATCGTCTTCCTGCTGATGTGTGAAGGTGCACTGAAATGCCTTTTACAGTTCCTGCTGTAGTCAGAAGTCACAAAGGGATTCAATTTCATTTTGGCCACTGGCATTCAGTGATGGCCACAAAAGGGAAGAGTGAAAAGTATCTTTTAAAGATGAATGAACTTTTGAAAAAAAAAATACCTGAAATCTCAGAAGTCAGTTAAAACTTATCTGGATATAGATCAGTATAATGTCTCAGTATGAAACATGAACATGATGGAATGTTCATTTCCATAACACCTTATATCCAGAGGAAATGGCCAAGTGAAAACACAGTAAGAAGTTACACTGATCTCAAATTGTATTAATACTGAAAATGAATGGAGAATTTATAGTTACGGAGTTTGACTTAACATTTTAGATGGCCAGACTATATCATTAAAACTCAGAGTGAGATTTTCAACCTTTATCAGCAAGGTCACCTCCCCTAACATAGGTCTACTGCCTGATGACTGAAGCACAGTTTAGACAAAGCAGGACAGTCAATATACGCCTCAGATATGTGTGTATTTCATATGCTGATTCATTTTATGGGTGTGAATGAGCCTCTGGACTCAGTTTATGTAACATAGCTTTAATATGAATTGAGTTGGATAGATAAAACCTGTATAAGAACTATATTTGGAACTAGGAATCATGCCAAGAATCTCATATAATCAACCTTTCCCAAAACTGACAGCACTTGGGGTGTCTGGGCCTCTGTGGTGTCTGGATTTACCCAGCGTTGTATCCATATGGCAGAGGGATACTGCTGAGCCTAGATCACTTAGATGAGGAATTAAGATAGAATTTACACCAGGACTTAAAAGCTTCTGACACATAAATTAAAAATGATTTGGCTTTCTTCTTGTAGCAATGGACATTTTATCTAAATACATTAGAGAATAAAATTAATATTTAATATTTATTTATTTATTTGAGAGAGAGATAGAGCAAGAGTGGGGGAGAGGGGCAGAGAGAGATTGAATAGAATCTCCATCCCACAACCCTGGGATCATGACCTGAGCCGAAATCAAGAGTAAAATGCTCAACGACGGAGCCATGCAGGCACCCCCAATATTTAATATTTAAATGTAAAATAATTATTCATTTAACAACCATTTCCTGAGAGCTTAAGTACCAATACTGTGCTAGGTGCTGGGGATATACGGGGAATAGGGAGACAAAATAGGGCCATATGTTGTAGCTTCTCAAAATACCATTGCTTATCCTTCCCATTTCTTATTTTATTCTTTTTCTTTTTTCAATCAACAGACAAGGAAAGTTAAAGAAGTTATTTTAGACTAAAACTACATTGAGAGGAAAAGGATGTAGCATCAAGTGCACTGAATATCTGTTGATATTAAATAAGAATTCTAGAAAGCCAGCCCTGAGTACTAAAATTGATAATGGCACTGTTTCCATTAAGATAATCCTCCTTGAAATTTATCTCATTTTAAACCACATTTACTTTTAGTTTCCTACAAAACATACTTGTTAACTGTCAAACAAGCAAGTTCAGTTAATTTCCCATGTTTAATTTTCTATAAAAAAAATGTGAGGGTCTAAAAGGACACATTTAGCAATTGTATTGATTAGACCTATTTGGTCTTACATATGTGTCTTATTGGTAGTTGTCTGTGTGAAGGAAACTTATCTCTATTATTTAGTAAATCAATACAATTTTGTAAACTTTGACATTTCAGTGAATTGTTTTTAAGTTAGAGATAAACCGTTTTTTTTTTAATGTTCTAATGTTTGTTTTTGAGAGAGAGAGACAGAACATAAGCAGGGGAGGGGCAGAGAGAGAGAGGGAGACACAGAATTCAAAGCAGGCTTCAGACTCTGAGCTGTCAGCACAAAGCCCAACTCAGGGTTTGAACCCATGAACTGTGAGATCATGACCTGAGCCGAAGCCGGATGCTTAACTGGCTGAGCCACCCATGTGCTCTCAGATATAAACCAATTTAAAAATATGCATGTGAAACCATGTAAGCTCTGGTTCCAAATAAAGATATTTTATATATAAGTCTCTGGCTAGAGATATTCCTGTGAACATTTATTAACTTTGTGTTTTACATTCTTTGATTCTTCTATGTGACTCCTCTCTCCATCATTTTCCTCCATGTCAGTCACCTATTAGCTATCTCCCATCTGCCCAGTGACTCACAGTGTGCAGTGCCAGCCTCTATATTCCTGGTGCCACCTGCATTTGACCTGGGTCCACTGTAACTTCCCATCGCACAGTGATATTCTTTGAGTAAATGAAATTTTATAGCATTAATCTACAAAGCACACTTCAAGCGAAAAATTAAAACCCTAAAGTTATAAACATTTTAAAATAATAGCTTAAATGAGTCATTTATTTACTCATTCATTTCATTAGTCATTCATTTATCAAGCTGAGATTTAATGATCATGGAGCACTGTTCCTATGTACTAGAATGTCAATGGTAAAAAAGAAAGGACACATTTTTTTTCTGGTTAAGCTTCCATTTTGATGGGAAGAAAGAGGGGACAAAAGAAAGAAGCAAATAAGGAATATATCAGGTAGGAAAAATTTTAGTGCAGATATTTAAATAGAATAATTTGATAGTGACTCTGGGGCTGTTTTAGATAGGATGAGTAGGGAGGACCTTTCAGAAAGGGTGATACTTAATCTGAGATCTAATTGACAAGAAGCCCTGAAACCATAAGTTGAAGGAAAGGCCATTCAGACAGTGGATCAGCTAGGAGAAGGCAGCATCTTAAAGCTGGGGGTATGAATTAAGGAGTCTGACTGTCTAGATTTGGAACCTGATTCTATCACTTACTCTCCAGGGATCTTTTACAGTTTTTAACATCCTAGTGTCAAATGGATAACAACAGAATAGTATATATTTCACAGGGTTATTGGTAAGTTTAAATTATACACACACACACACACACACACACACACACGTGAAGATACACACGTGTGTGTGTGTGTGTGTGTGTGTGTGTGTGTGTACAACTTTAAAAAATGTTATTCTTACTGTTTTTGCAGAGGCTCTATATCTGGGCATACTTGGTGAGCAAGAGAAGCAGAAATTAAAAAAAAAAAAGGCCAGTGTGTCTAGGGCACACTTGGAAAAGTAGAAGAGGTTGGAGAGGTGTTCCAAAAAATAAACTTGTAAAATCAGAGTATTTGTATTTTGTTCAAGCTATGATGGGAAGCTATCAGAGTTGTAAGAAGATGGGGGGAGTGAGAGAATGTGAGCTACATCTAAAAAAGATCACTCTAGCTAGTATAATGGAAATTAATTATAGAGGGAATACAGTATAGGCAGAAAAGACCAATTAAGAGATTGGCTCATTTGTCCAGGTGAGAGATGATGGAAGTGGTGACGGGGATAGAAAATAGTAGATGGCTTGGGTTATGGTTTTTTTGGGATCAAGTTGATAGGACTGGCTTCAGAAGAGATGCTAGGATGTAAAGTGAAAAGAGAAACTGAAGAAAACCTTAAATTAAAAAGATAGTCCAAGATAACATCCAAATTTTGGCTTGTTCAGCTGGGAAGATTGTAGTGCCGTTTCTCACGTGAAGTGATTAAAGAAGAAATGGGTTTGAGACAGAAGATCAAGAATTCAGATTAAGTTGTTCATGATTAGTATGCGTGCCAGTGGAGGTGTAAAGAAGAAAATATAAAAATCTAGGGAGCAGAGACACCCTTTGAGACACAGTTTTGACAGTCTAGTGAAAGGCAGAGGCTAAATACTGCCTTGGAGGGTATATGCAGAAGACAAAAGACATTTAGAACAGAGCTCTGGGGCATTGCAACCCAGCAAAAGAGCCCCAAAGAAGCTACAAATGGGACTTAAAATTAGTGTCATGTTAAGGGAAGAAAAGACAACCTTTTAAGAAGGATGAAGTTCTGACTTGGGGGAAATACCACTGAGATATCTAATAAAAATAAGATAACAAAAATGACCATGGAAGTTAGTAACAAGAAGTCACTGGTGATGACAAGAATCAAATGAAGACAGTGTTAAGAACAGAAGCTGGATCACAATTGGTTTTGAAGACTGTAAATCAAAGCTGCACTATTGAAGATTCTTTCAAAGGAGAAGCAACAGGGAGATGGGGGTGGAGAAATATTGGGCCATGGGAACTTTTTATTGTGCTGGTGCTACTGTTTATTCCTAAAGGCAAACAAACTTTTCTTAATCTAGTAGAGAGGGAGAAACTGAGATGGAAAAGAGAATAAACAAATGAACCCCATGAGTGGATGGTGGTTTAATCTATTTAGGCACCATGAGTAACCATGCTCTGTCCTTCTATACTTTTTTTTTTTTTTTTGGTTGGGGGAGGTGTCTGTGTTTTTACTTCCACAAATTCCCAGAAAATTTCCAAGGAAATGTTGTTTGTGTAGTATATTCCATTCAGGTTAGAATACTGAGGTGGGTGTTAGGAAATCTGGTTCCTGATCCAAGCTGCAGCATTAAATCTCATGTAAAATTGGATAATGCACTTAATCTGTGGAGTGGAGTTTCCTCATCTCCAAAATGGAAGTTCTAAGGCTTGCCATTTTGTTATTCTAATTAAGGGAACTTTGGACATGGAATGCACAGAGGTTTTTTTATATGTTGCTGAGAAGAAGGTGGTATTTATGGTTGTGGTAAAACACATACACACCATCAGGGTGATCATGGTTGTTGCCATCATCATCTAGTCTTGGGAAGCAAAAAAAGCAGGGCTCTCACTGTTGATTTCTTCCCAGTTGAAGTTTATCTTCCAAATAGTTACCTGATTCCAAGCTAAAATTCATCCAAAAATTAAGGTTCAGGAATTTATAAACAATGGCTGGTTTTTTAGATATAATTTTATGGATCTTAGTGTTAAGTAAACAAAGGTATTTTCAGATTCTGATGGAGTGCAGAAATTGTAAAAGTAAAATAAACAATAGAAGTCATTTCTAGTTCTTGGCTCCCATAGACTAGTTTTTGTTCAAATAAATCATTATCTTTCTTATTTCATTCTCACTTTTCATGAGGACAAAGCCAGACAGAAAGGATAATTTCCCCCAAATGCCTGGAAGACAAATGTTCCTCTAAGAGTGGATGGCAAAGAAGAAAGTTAAGAGTTTTGCTTCACTGATTTTTATCCTGCTGTGCTTCTCCGTCTACAGTGAGACACATGAAAATATTAGCATTTTGTAATATATTGCATGTGTATGGTTATGTATGGTCACAAAATATGCAAATAACTGAGGAAAGTGACTGTTTTATTTTCTGATGACTTGTAGATCTTAAACTTTTTATAATCAGTTGCGATCCGTATTTATCAATCAGTGGCTTGGGGAAAGCTATCATTTGGGATTCAGCAGATCTGTTGCTTGGATCAACGAAGCATAAAAACCATCTGTCTTTTGTTTATTTCTTTAATATATAATTGTATTTTTAATATCCTGGACTAACAGTTTCTGGATTTAAATCCTAAGGCTATGCCCATGTAAATAAATTAAATGGAGTAGTGAATATATTTATGACATTATGTTGTTTCTTTTTACGTAAGGCCATTGGGGAACTCATTTAGCAAGTAGTAGATATGATTTGATCTTTAAAGTCTATTAAAGCTACTTAAAATAAGTTTGTCCCTCCTTTACATAGTAAATTCAGTAAAGTATAGTAAAACCTGTGTGTATTACTTAAACTTTGATTTGCATATTTAATCCTACCCTTATACTGCTGAGAGAAAGGTGGTGATCATGATGGATATAATCGATGTGGTATCGGAGACGGCACTAGAATGAATTTTCAGTGGTGTCTAATAAAAAAGATCAAGAATAATATATTTCTAAATACTTTCACTTTTCCAAAATTAACAGTTGTAAACTTATTAATTATAATTGGCGTTTTATGCATGTGTATGATTCTGTATAGTGATAAATATACTCAATAGGTAGTTGAGGAAAGTGACCATTTTATTTGTCTTGATTTGTTTCACGAAATATTTTTAAAATTGTGTCAACTTTTTGTGGAAGAGAGTTTATACTATGAACATAGGTTTAAGGAGAAGCCTATGTAACATCCAGATTGAATGAAGAACTAATTGTATTCTGAAATCCCAAATAAATTGGCAGTTGATGCTTGCCTCTGAAAGCACAGTTTTTATATCCTTGAACGTCTTATAATCTAGTTATAATTTAGGGCAATGTAGGACATAAAAAGGAAGATAAATAAAAAATAAGTTCATGGTAAAATATACCTATTACCCAAAAATGTGCTAAAATAACTAGGTTCTGGGATTCTGGAAGAATGTGTCATCACCAAGTACATGGGTAGGAGCAATTGCATTCTGTGTTACAATCTAGAATTTTAGGGAGTGTAGGGCTGTCCTTGGTGAATGACTCATTTGAAGATCTCAATTTAATCCATGGGGTTATTTTTGTTAATTTCCCCTATTAAATTTCCAAGTTAAATCTCACAGTTTGACTTTTCTGTTAATTCCTGCTTTCACTGAGATTTTCAATGTCACTTGTTTTAAGTGCTAGGTAGACCACAGTTTCATGTGTTTTATAGTGAAATGTTGCATTGCCATGAAGAAAGAACAGATGGCAACAGAAACAAAGGTGAAAAAAGGATTTGCTTTTGTTGTCTTTTTTCCCCCAAAAGATTTCTGGTTTTGTAAAAGATACAGATGTTTTATATATTTGACATATCCTCATTTATTTGTCGAAAGTAACATAAAGCTTTTTGCTTTGAAAATATTTGCTCTCAAACTCTCCGTAGACACTAATTTTTACCCATTATGTTATGGGTGTTTTATGATACTTTATTCAGCTGGAATAAGACCTAGATGGCCCCTGACCTCTCAGAGAAAGGACAACTTGTCTTTAAGGCGGTAAAGATTAAAAAAATTAAAAAAAAATGGCACATTTTTTCAGAAAATTTCCAAGTTTCATGAGAAGTGGGACAGGGGAATGTGGAAGACTATGCCAGGAGAATCCAGCCACATAAAGGAGCAGTCGTAGAGGGCTCCACAGAAAAGTTGGTGTCTCATGTAAAATGCAAAATCATTAGAATTTGGATAGGTAAAGTGGAAGAGCATTCCATGAAAGGGGAGAAGAAGGTCAGTGTCCAGATAAGAAAGCACGTGTGACTGAGGAACTGAAAGATTGGGATGGTTAAAACTTACAGTAAATTGAATACATAGGGAAAACTTGTGAGAAAAGGGCTAGAGAGTTAGGCAGAAGCCATGTCATCAAGACAGACCATGAAAAGCTATTTGGATTTAATTTTTAAAGAAAATCATTTAAACATAGGTGTAATATGACAAGATTTGCATTTGGAAAAGACTACTCTGAACACCTACTGTGGTGGAGAGGGAATAACTGCAGGTAAAGGGGAGTGGGTAGGACGCCATTGTGGCAATGCAACTGAGAGCATGAGGAAGGCCTGTCTGGATTAGGGTGGTAGAAGTGAGGAAGCAGGAAAGAGGTGTTTTTGAGAGATTGGTTGGAGAGAGGAATGATGAGTGAGTGTATGTAGGTGAGGTTTAGGGAAGAATGAAAAAGGACTCTCTGGCTCCTTGCTTTCTACATCAAGGAAGAAAGCTGGGGAAGAAATCTGCCTTTGAACTCAGAAGGGCTTGGATTTAAATATGTTGCCTCTAACATGCACTTTTGGTAAAATAATTTAAACTGAGTATAAATTGCCAGTAATAGTGCCTAACCCAGAGTTCTTGCAGCAGTTAGACTTAAAACATTTAGAACAGCTGGCCATACTGCTAGTCAAGCAGTATCTCTCAGTACTGCTGTAGTGTGCTACTTCTGTGCTCCTTGTCGCCAATGAAATGCAGGCTTCTTGACTGTAGAGGGAGACAGTCTGCCTCTCATCTTTGTATCACCAAATACCTACCGAAGTAGCAGCACATATCGGAGAGTCAATAGATACTTGCTGAATGAGCAAATAAGACTATTAACACATAGACAATTTGGTTTCCCTTTTAAAATTTAATTTTTCATAAACATGACAAAGACAGTAACCAAATGTCATTATTTGTGACCTAAAGTTTTCAGTGCTATGGATATTTCTGTTGAACGTGAAGCCTCAAAACTGTTAGTGTTAATAGAAAGATGGCATCCTGTGCTTCACTAGATGGCACCACACCATTGCCCTAAAGTAGAACTAACTTGAGGGAGTAGGGGGGCAGAGGGCTGATTGTAATCCACATTAAACACCTGTTGATGATCTCAGGGTGTGTGTGTGAGCTTTAGGTGTGCTTTTTCCATCAGATTCTCACATGTGTATAATTATATTTTGCATGTCTAAGAATGGGATACTTATAAGATTAAGCACAAGGGACTTTATTCAGTCTCTCATAGGAGAAAATTAAGCGCTTAAGAAAGAACATTACTTCATTCAGGCCCCTAGAGTGCATTACTGTTGAAGCCCTCCCCTCCCCCCGTAATTTCTACTTTCTACTCTCTCTCTTTCTACTTTAACTCTCTAGTAGTAATAAGCTGAATGGTATCCTAGTGCTCTCAATGACTTGTGATTCCTTCAGCACCTTATTTACTATTTAAGAGTAACTTAGACCTTGCAGGCAATGAAGCTAGTTTGTCTTTTAGTATCTTAAAATTTATGTGATCTACAGTGTGACATTTTCCCTAAAAGCAAATTCATTGAAAAGGTGAGTGGAAATGCATTCATCATTGTTGAAATTTTATTCTGTTTCCCCAATCCATTTCTGCCCTCTAATTGGTTGTTTGTGTTGAAAGGCTTTTGTGAAGAATGAAGATGTCGCTGATAGATGAGCCTTCCTGCTCTTCTTACTATATTGGGGATACTATAATTATCCAATGTCTCACTGCAGATCCAAAAGCAACTGGATTTTAGATGCTTTTGGAACACTCAACCCCTGATGTTTGTTTTTTCTTTACATGTCCTGTTAATGGTCCTGATGTTGATTAATACCTGTTTTCTGAGTCAATGTGATCTGATATGTTGATAATTAGGCATTTAGTTATGAGTTGATAGTAGGTATGGTGTTAAAAGATGATTTGATCCAATCTTTATTAATTTCCAGCAAGTATAAATACTAAGTAGTATTAATCAAACTAGATCTTAAGACACCACTCACAATCATGTTTGTTTTTCTTCTGGAAATATATGTATGAGATACTCCCTTTCAAACTGGAATAACTTTTAAGTGGACAATATGAAGATTACTTCATTTTTCAAGGACCATGTGACTTCATACTTCATAGCATTAGGGCTGTCTGTCTCTACCTGAACATGTTTTTTACTTTGTAATTAACGATTATGATCCAGTTGATAAATATCATAAATATCCTCATTGCTTAGGATACTCTCAGTAGGTAGGTTTGCTATTGGACATAAAAATGGTGTGACATAGAAAAGTATCCAGTTCTTGGGACAAAAAGCATAAATGACTTAAAGTCATTGTTTGAGCCACTGGTCTCTCTACTAGGTAAGTAGGGATCTGAGGGCTGCTAATAATCCAGGAAAGAGTTTATAACATCTGAAAATTACTTCCAGTCTCTTGTAAGGTCATATCAATTCAAATAGCAACCATCTCATTAAGAAAGTTGAATACTGTTTCCTGGTGTCTAATATTTGTGTTAGTTGCTGGATTTTGTTTTTGATTAGTTAAAATAAAACAAAATATTAACTAGTTAATGCAGTTAATTTGACAGTCACATTCTTTCAAACTTTGTTTATGAAGGAAATAAAAAGAACCTTTGTTGTTAAAAAAAATCTATATATTGTGGATTGCAGTCCTAAGGTTTAAGGACACCATAGAAACATTATCCATGGTTCAGTAAGGAGGAATAGGATGAATTTGTGTCCACTTAAATCAAAACCATTTTCCCCAAATATCATTTTCAATATTGAAGGAGGCTGTGTGTAGGAGTTACGTGTAGACTAAAAAACAAGCAGAATTATGAAAGAGCTGAGAGTTGTGTAGATTTCATTTCCTAACTGTGGTAGACATTATTTCCAGCTGAGTCAACTCAGAATGTATGTTAGAAGTGAAATTCATTTCTAAAATTGAATACATTCCAAGAATATTCCATGCCAGTCCCTCAAAAACCTGACTGGCACCCTTTAAGGTTCAAGGTGTTTACTAGCTAGAACTATTCTATTGCCTGTCCTTCTTTTAGTTGACTGCATGTATACTTAGCAGATAACTGGTGTCAGTATACAAAGTTGATGGCTTTGGTTTATTGTGAGATGCTAGGAACAACCAAGTGAATTGATTCTCAGGCTCTAGAGCGATTCATCTGTAACAACCAGTCCTCTTCCAAAGCAAGTAAAGCCCTACACAGACCAGTCCTATGCACTGTCATTTACAGAAAATAGATATTTTTTTAATTAAAAATTTTTTTAAATGTTTAAGACAGAGATACAGCATGAACAGGGGAGGGGCAGAGAGAGAGGGAGACACAGAATCTGAAACAGGCTGTGAGCTGTCAGCATAGAGCCTGGTGTGGGGTTCCAACCCACAAATTGTGAGATCATGACCTGAGCCAAAGTCAGACGCTTAACCAACTGAGCCACCCAGTGCCCCCAGAAAATCTTTAATCAAATATTTTCTGAGCTAATAAAAATGCATCTGGATATTTTTTTTGTAACCCCCAAAGTAACTTAGATATTGAGGGCACTCAAACAAGTCTTGCCTTGAGATTTTCTTCTTATCTAGTTTGGTGGAGACTTCATCTGGCAAACTATGTAACATGTACAGTGAGCCAAAGGTATTTCATGATTTAAAAATAAAATACAACTTGGGGCGCTTGGGTGGCTCAGTTGGTTAAGTGTCTGACTTGATTTTGGCTCAGGTAATTATCTCGGGGTTTATGAGTTTGAGCCCCGCCTCAGGCTCTGTGCTGACAGGGTGGAGCCTGCTTGGGATTCTATCCCTCTTTCTTCCCTTCCCGCTTCCCAAAATAAATAAATAAACATTAAAAAATATATAGCAGAATTCACTTATGTCAGTAATATTTACCTAGTGTATATTAGCTGTAAACTTCATAACAATTATAAAAGAACAACATATAAGGAAATATTTAAGTGATACATCAAATAAATAACTTTTGCTTAGCTTAGTCTTAGTAAGTCCTATACCACCTGATTGAAATATGTGGCTAAGAAAGCTTTTTTTTTTCAAATAAGACTTGAAATAGCTAATATCTATTATTTGAAATTTATAAATTGTTACTATATGACTCCTTGTAGAATTAATTTATTCAGCAAATACTCATTGAGTAATTTTTCTTTGTTAGGCAGTTTTCTAGGCATTGGGGAATATCCGATTTAGAGCGAGTATCATAGACATTGTTCTTGTTCCCATGGAACAAAAATCTAGGAAGATAGCCATCCAGTTACACATGCAATGATAATGAAGCATGAAAAGCGCAATCATTGGTGACCTATCGGGGTCTGGGAGCACCTAGCTGGGGCACATAGTATACATCGGGAGAGCAGTGAGGGAGTGTGGCAAGACATGACATTTAAACTGAGACCTGAAGAATGAATGGGAGTTTGTCTCATATGGCAAGTGTGTTGACACAGAAAGGATAAGCAGGGGGAAAATTTTTTCAGGAGAAGGGACAGCATCACAACACCTCCCTGCAATGAGAAAGTAGAGAACACACATGACTGGGATGTAGCGTGTGAGGGGAGGAGTGGCAGGACGTAAGGTGGGAGAAGTAGGGAGTGCCGCATAAGCTGTGGACTGTATCACAGGATGTAAGGGAGTCTAGGAGATTTTCCGCAGTGCAAGGTAATTTCAGATTGAGGCTTCAAAAAATCCTTTTGGCAATAATGTGAACAATGTGTGAAGGGGTGCAAGAATGGGAGTCATGGAATCCACTGGAGTCATGATTGTTAGTAAACTAGTTAAGGTGAAAAAGTGGGCCTTGACTGATGAGGAATAAAGATCTGAGGGTTCCTGTGTTAAGCTTTAGGGCTTACGTTAATTGTCTTCTGAGTAATTTTGTTGGAATCTCTTGGAAACCCTGGGATAATGGTAGTGGGGCCTCTAATGTGGTGATTCCCCACATTTTTAACTGTACTGAATGCAACTTTTTATATCTTCACTCTTTTTGCATTTGAATTGCATTTGTAAAATAGTTTTTAAAATATTTGTCAGCCATTCAAATTTCAAATGTTTACATTTATTCTCTGGAGATGTCTTTAATAGAAATTGATGATCTTTTCCAAATTCTTTACTCCTCTTTTTAGTTTATTTTCTATTTGAGAAAAGTTTTTCTTTCCTTTTGGAGAATACTTACCTGTGGTCATTGACTTGCCCTCTTTGTCATGTTACTTCATGTCGGCAACTAAAATAATCTTCCTAAATGAACTTAATAATTCATCTTTATTCAATTTGTGTCCACATATTTATTTTGCATTAAGTTAGAGACTAGTCCCAGGATGATTTCATCTGAAAAATTACTACCTCATGAATAAAATGGAAGAGTTTGTGAATTTAGACCAGGTTGAACCATTAGGAGTCAAGAGCTAGAGTCCATATCTCATGTTACATACTTGGCCCTTTGCAAAGTAGTGAATATGTATTTGAGTAAGTGTCTCCCTTTTATTTCTTGTGTGGATCAGAACAGCCAAATGATGGCCACTGTCTATAATAGAGGAATTGCTTTTGTTTGATTTAATCACTGCTGTTTCATATTTGGTCCCAGGGTAACTTTTTTCCTAGCCTCTAACTTTCTCCACTACCAAAAATGCCTCTCCTCCCCTCTAGCCAAGCAATGATTGACCATCCCATATTATCATATAGCCAATAGAATTGTGTTATTTCAAGTCACCAAATGGTAACAGGGTGCTCTGAAAATTAGGCAACCTTTAAATAATACTGATTACATAGGCATGCTTAAGTCATTGAGGAATACTTACTTTACACTTAGAAAGCAGGCATCGGTTTCCCTGTAATAGGTATTCATGACTATTTGCAGAGCGTAGGAATGCAGTTTTCATTGAAACCACTTAAAAACACAACATGTTGTTGTACTCACTCAGCTTTTTCATGCAGTCACGAAGCCTGGTCTCTAGGCTAAGCACCCTCTGGTGCAGTTCCTCGTAGTCATAGGCACCGATTTCCTCTTGAATCCCAGTGAGGACGGCAGACAGATTCCGGATTTCCTCTTTAAACTGGGTGATTAACTTGGCATCTGTTTTGTACTGTTCTAGGACTGGGATCAAGGGCAGGAGTTCATCCATCTTCTCTTTCAACTCCTGCAAAAAGCAGGCAGCTGTTTTTGAGAGTCATTTAAACAGATCAAGCAGCTACATGCTTTTTAATATGATACCTAAAGGGGATTATTAAAACAGATTTAAAATTCCTTTTTTTGAAAATTAGAAGAAAAATTTTACTGATGTATAATCAGGATGTAACGTTACGTTAGTTTCAGGTATACAACAAAATGATTCAATATTTGTATATCAAAGTAGATCAAAATCGTACTGATTTTTGGTTGAAATTAAGTACTGTGAAAATGTAAGTGGCTACTGTGATTATTAGTAGCAAACCCATTTATCTCAGTACTAGAACCTCTCTTTAAATGGTTAGGTGCTTTTCTATTAAATTGATCCTTATCATAATTACAAAAACTTCTTACAGTAGCATTTAAGAGTTTGTGTTATTTCACTTTCTAGGAGCATTTTATAAAGCGAACAATGCAGTATTTGTTTAGCAAATAAAATCAGGATCCATCTTCGATTATGAATTACTAGAAACAGGTCAAATATCCTATGTCAACTCTAATTACCCAATGACTAATTATCTCTGTTATGGGGGTACTTAGAAGAAATTTTGGATCCTAGAACAACAGCTTTTCTGTAACACTTAGAATGTTTCCATCTCCTTCCAGAGTGCTCAGGTATTCCTCACGCTTCTTAATATCCATCTTACCACAGTATCATTAGGAAGGTAAGTTCAGCAAGCATAATAAATCATGAAAAGCTTCTCAAATCTCAAAGAAATGCATGTTGCTGTTTACCATTTTGAATTATTACCCACACTCTGACTCCATTTGCCTTAGCATAGATAATTTAGAGCTCTTTAAGGAAGGCAGAGTTGCTTACCCAGGGAGTGAATTAACTCTCTTAACTCTTTCAGGGACCAAAGTGCTCACAGTTTATGTAACACAGGACCTAGTCGTACAGAGTTGTTCGAAACTGCAAAGTTGGTTTTCATCTGGAGAATAAGAAGCGTATTTGGCAACATGGTGTCTCTCATTCCTAGCATCATGGAACTGAGCCCCACCTGCAGTTTTTACTTTCAAGGTCTAGGTGTGTCACCTTTTCTTCTTTTCCTTTCATTTGGTGGTGGTGGTCAGTGAAAATATTTCATGAGTGTGATTCAGTTGTGAGTTTTTTTTACAGATGGTCTCATTTGTGGAAAGAGCTGTCACTGTGAGGATCATTTGAGAATAATCCATACGTGCTGTCAGGAACCATGTTGTACACTAACTAATTTAAGGAGCTGAAAATTGCATTTTAAAATTACATTTGGAAGATGTTATTACTATAAACGCATTAAAATAGCAGGAGCTCCCATTGCTGCCCTGATTTATGGGCTTAGGTTTCTTGTGGGGAAATTTCCACTCGTTCTGTAAGCTCAGAATTTTTTGAATTTGTATATATGCCCATGTTGAGTGGGAGGGACAAAGTCTTAATGATGAGAAATATTTCATAAATATCACAATGAAAAGGTGGAATTGCATAGCTTTACTCATTTTGGTGGCTCATTTTGAAATAAACTTATTAGTTTGAGCATTCTGTGGCATCCCAAAAGAAAAACACAATTGCTTCATTATGATTTTAATAAGAATTCTGTTGGTAGCCTTTGCTGAATATTATAGCAACAGTTACTATGAAGAGTTTTATGTTACACTGTGGGAATACTGAAAAGAGAGCAATTCAGTGTCACAATTTTGGTGACTTTTTCTTCCCCCTGAACCAAAAAAACAAACAAACAAAATAAAACTAGGTAATTGTATTTTTTTGGATCTTTTCAAAAATTCATAATTGGATTATTGATAACGAGTTTTGAAACCCTGGATGCTAGTCAGGGAACAGTGGAAAGTTTGACCAGTATACATGTCAAATACTTAAAAGGTTAAAGGAGAATAGCATAGATCTTTACTTATTAATTTCTTCGAGAATTTCACCTTCTGCTGTGTTGTTCTTACAGTAGCAAAGGTTGTAGCCAGACTATTTTGCCCAACCGTGATCTCTTCATATAAGAATGATAGTCTCAAGTATGATACCTACAACAAGATTTCCGTCTTAAACAGTATAGAAGAGGGTGGCTGGGTGGCTTCGTCAGTTGAGTGTCAGACACTTGATTTAAGCTCAGCTCAGGTTATGATTCCAGAGTGGTGGGATTGAGCCCCGCATTGGGCTCTGCGCTGACTGAGGAGCCTGCTTAAGATATTCTCATTCTCTTTCTCTCTCTCTCTCTCTCATGCATTCTCCTTCCACATCTCTACGCCACTCATGCTCTCTCTCAAAGAAGTATAGAAGACAAAATCTCACTATTTTTGATAAGTTGAAAATAGTTTACCAGAGGAAGATTTTCTTCAGTCTAAAAGGATTCTTTGATGTTAAAGTGACTTTTGGAATGTTCTAGTTCTTCTTCTCAAATATGGCACCTCAGCACATAGTGCCAAATCTGACTGGATATATAAATCTGACTGAGCCGTCAGGCTCAGGGAATACATAAATTCAGCAAACACATTGAGCATGTCATTATTATCATTAAATTTCATCTGTAATCTACTCAGAGGCAATACAGCACTGGCATTAGGAGGTTTACCTCTAGAGCTGGACTTTGTGGTTCTGATGCATGTTAGATATACAAGGCTGAAAAAATTACATCAGTTTCTTCATCTGAATGATGGAGATAAATATAGAACCTACTTTATAGTATTGTTGAGAGGATTAAATTAGTTACTATGTACTTAGGTTTGTCAAAACTGTTGAATATAATTCTTGAGAAAAATAATAAGATTGCTATTTGGATTTTTGCGTATAACTCAAGTATCTACTTGGATTACATGTAAAATCAAAATCATTACTTCATATGGTGCTGCCTGAAAATTAAGTTTTCTTACTGGCAGCCTGCCTGCTACTAGGCAAACTTCTAGAAAAGGCCAACTATTGCCTTGACTTTGTCTCAGCTTTGTATCTTTCTGTTTCAATGTTCTTTCAAGAGTTCCCACAGATGCACATGTTTCATCCCGCTTCCAGCCCTGCCAGGCCTGGCATCCTAAAACTGTCCCTTGGCATCGCAGAGTTCGGCACTGTCCATCTGAGCTTGAATAATTTTTACTCCGCGCCCGACACCCTGAGCACCTCTCCTTGTGTCCTTCCTTTCTGGGAGTGCTCCCCCTATGCTGTCAGTGCCAGCTTACCATTTCCTGCTTTGTTGATGGCCTTGGCATTGGGCTCATGTTACCCCTCCACAGTCTACACCCTAACCCTGAACACTGAGAATCTTCTGATCTTCTGTTTTTCTCATATCCTCTGTGATTCAGGTGGTTGTTTGGTGTGTGTTTTGGGGGGGACTGGTCCAAACTGCTTTCTTAAAAATTGCCAAATTTTATAACTTTTCCCCGATGTTCTCTAAATGAAATTAAATAAAATTACTCTTTGTGCTGCTAAGTAATATTTATGCTTCTATTTGCTGTCAATTTCATGTGCCTTGTTTTAGTTGTCTTTTATAGAAGAGAGATCCTTATATATCCAGCAGAGGGCCCAGCACTGCCTTGTGCACAGTGCATGCTCAATAAATATTGGTTAGCATTAACTTATTTGCTCCTCAGCCTTATTTTTTGTTTTATTTTTTTTTATTTTTTGCTGTTTACCATTCCCCCATAAGTTCTGGACTCATCCAGTTCACTCATTCTCTCATTTCCAGTTGTGTTTACATTTATTGTATCTTCTAAGTCTTGCTCTAATTCTAATTTCTTAACCTACTAGCTTTGTTTTTCAATTTAAACTTCATGATTCATCACTTGAGCCTCATCTCCTGTCAGTACCCTCAACTTTCTTACTCCTCTGTTCCTTCTGTTGTACCTCTCTGGTAAAACTTTATGTATTTATGTATGTTTATTATTTATTTTTGAGAGAGAGACAGAGTGAGCAGGTGATGGGTAGAGAGAGAGGGAGACACAGAATTCAAAGCAGGCTGCAGGCTCCGAGCTGTCAGCACAGAGCCTGAACCAGAGCTCGAACTCAGGAACCACGAGATCATGACCTGAGCCCACGTTGGACGCTTAACTGACTGAGCCATCCAGGCACCCCTCTCTAGTATAACTTTAAAACTGATTCAGTGAAGAAACTGCTTCCTGTACATCCCTACTCAGTCTCCTGAGCACCAATGAAGACAATTACACAGCCATGAAAACATCTGCCGTATCAAAATGTGCTGTGCAGAGATCCTGTTACATCCTAGCTCCCTGCCCTCAAGATTCTGTGTGAAAAGCACTTCTGATGCTTAAACTCAGGCCCACTCCCTCACCATCAGCAGTGAATCTCACTCATGACAGAAGGGAGGGAAAACAAACCATTATGTTAATAAAATCACAGGATGTCCTATAAATGATGTGCTGTCCCTTTGGAGGCAGATAATTTGTTTTAATAGAGATTCAAATGGTAGTATCATAGTCAGATTCTTAAAATCTATGGCACTGTCACACATAGGTATGAAAAGTCCACATAGCATGCTTAAAAACACTATTCCTCTATTTTCAGTGTTTCCGGATAATTGCCAAAAATAACTTTAAAGTCTAAGAGAAGACTTTGTATAAAATTAGGAAACAGCCCTCTTTATTTTTGTATGATATTAATAATGGTATTGTTGCCTCTGTTAATAATTTATATTCTCTGTCTCCTCATACAGCAGGGCATTAAGTCATCAGAAAAAACTTTGATAAATTTAGTTATTTTCCTTGAGATTTCCCCTTGTCTTAGATATTGAATGGCCTGTAAATCTATCCAGAAACTCCACCAAACTCTAGGAGGATAATGCTCTTTTTATAGCAAGTCTTCTTTGCATTCCTACCAGCTAATGGTCAGTTTCAGTGGAGAGATGATTGATGTCCCCAGTGAGTCTTTAACCTTGCACATATGGGCAGATGCACAGTTATTTCTAGCTGATTGCCATGCTGGCTGTCCATTGCACTCAGTGTCTGATTTGGATTGACAAGATTGCAGAAGTCAAACCTACTTGAAAATGCTTGGTCATTAGTGTCTTCCGATCATCTTCAATCTGCCGAAACTTGGCCTTCAGCCCTTTCATTTGGGTTTCCATTTTTAGAACATATTGGAAATCTCTCTGAGTTCTCAAGTTTAAGACTTCAATAGACTGGGACATGTTCTGAACCTGTTAAACAAGAACATTTGGCTATACATTATTGTCTATTTACAGGTATATGCAATCACTACTGAAGTAGCAAAAATGACAAAGAACTGTAAGTGCCAAATCCGTATTTGTATCCCCACATGATAGGTTTTCAAGACAATTCTTTATGATAAACATTCAAAAAATTCAGCAAGGGAAAATTAAACTGACGCAAGAAATAATAATAAAGTTGACATCCTAGGATTAGAGAGAAATAAATAACTTCAAATAAGAATTTAATCAGCAAAGTAAATTTGAAATATGGAATTTTCATTCTAGGACTTTGCAAGCTTATGATGTCCCAAGCCATTAAATGTTAAAATAATTTGTTTCTATAAGTACTAACTCTGATTTCTTCAAGATGTGGGATGTTTAGCAACTGTGGATGATAGTGACATGTCCAACAGAATTAGAACACATTCATTCCTGTATGGTTTCTTTGACATCCTAAGTTCTCCCAACGGTGAGATTGAATTGACCGAGAACCATGGTGGCAATTCTGGGACACCTCCAAGCTTGGAGAGCATACTGTTTAAGAGACCTGGAAAATAGCAGCTCTGTCAAATGGTTGGTAGGTAGGCAGTAAACACAGATTAAGCTGATGGTACCTTGTAGGTTTATTGGGCCCTAGGCTATGTAGAAGTAGGAAATGGATGACCTATAAAAATGAGGAAAGAAACATGCTCTAATTTTTGTGTCAGCAAAAACCTCAAAACAAAGGGAAAACCTCTAATAGTTGGAGAGCTGTTAGATGAATCGTGGAATGGAGTATGAATACGCTATTTTAAAGGATAGGCTAGATTTTTATATCTTGGTACTCAAAGTATTGTGTACAGAGCAAGTTTGACATCACTTGGGAAACTTAAAAATAAAGAATTCTGAGGCCTATGCCACAGCTACTGAGTCAGAATCTGCATTTTATCAGAATCCCCAAGTGATTCCTGTGTTTATTAAATTTTGCTCAACATGGAGAAATTTCCATGAGAAAAGTGAGAAGAGCTTGTGTGTGTGTGTGTGTGTGTGTGTGTGTGTGTGTGTGTAACATACACATAAAAGAAAATGGGGCGGTAGGTGATGGGTGTTGAAGAGGGCATCTTTTGGGATGAGCACTGTGTGTTGTATGGAAACTAATTTGACAAAAAAATTCATATAATAAAAAAAAATGGGGCATATGAACAAAAAATCATGGTGGAGAAAGGTATTAAAGATTAGAAGAATACATACTGGGTTGTTTTCCTTTTTTAATGTTATTTAGTTAGAGACTGAGTGAGCAGGGAAGGCACACAGAAACAATCTCCACACTGAGGGTGCAGAGCCCAATGCAGGGTTAGATCTCACGAACCGTGAGATCATGACCTGCACTGAAATCAAGAGTTGAATGCTTAACTAACTGAGCCACCCAGGCATCCCTGGGTTGTTAGTTTTCTGTGAAATGTGGGTAAGAGGAGAAGTAATAAATATTGTAGAAAGGAGTCCCTGTTAAACAGAATATATATAAATCTGCCTAGAATTATGTTTTATTTTTAAGAAATGGAAACAATTATATGTTTTATTTTTAAGAAATGGAAACACGAAAGCACCAAAAAAAAAATTGTGGTGGACTTTGAGATGAATTTTACTTTGTTTCATAGATTTTTATGCATTATTCTATTGTATTTATTTTTAAATATGTATTATGCAATAAGTAAAAAAAAATTTTCATTGCAACAATTGTGAGTTGAAAATAAGGAAGGAGTGATTTATTCAGACACAAATTTTTGTCATCAGGTATGTCACAAAGCTCAGTGGACTAGCTAGCTATGAAGAGCCCATTGTTGGTACATTCCTCAGCTTGGAACATTCCAAGAAGGCAGAGCATTCTGCTGCATTGGCTTGCATACTTCGTCTATTTTTCTTTTTAAAGAAGGTTATCTTTTCCTGTTTTTTTTTTCTGCCGTGTTGATCCATAGTCCTGCCCTTTATAAATCCTGTATTCTCAAGACATGTGATAGCCTAGCTTATATTAAAACTAATTGTGTAATATATGTTGGGTGGGAGCACAGAAGTGACTGCCCTTCTGTGAGCTCCAAAGGTTAGAAGCTGCATCTTATTCATACTTTTTATTCCCAACACCCTACACAGAACCAGGCACAGAATAATTGTTCAATAAATACCTGTTGGTTAAAATTATCTTATGCTTCCAATACTTGTAATAAGTGATTAGTATTTTTTAAATTTGAGAGAAAGAGCATGCACAGTGCGTGAGAGCTCATGAGTGGGGGTGGGGTGGGGAGAGAGGGAGAATCCCATGCAGGAACCACACTCTGAGTGCAGAACCCGATGCCAGAACTCGAACTCACGATCCATGAGATCATGATCTGAGCCCAAATCAAGAGTTGGACACTTAACCAACTGAGCGACCCAGGCACTCCAGTTACTAGTATTTTAAGGAAAGTTCCTTCCTTCTGTCACTGTGACACTGTAGCAGTACGTGACTCCCAGATATTTCTTAATTTGCTATCATTCCTACTTAGAAAGCTTCATTCTTTTAAATCTTCAGCGGAGCACAAAATTACTGAGACAGCATTGAAACCTGGAGATGTAACTGCATCTTGGATAAATGTAATGCTTTCAAAATAATTTTGAACTTCATTACAGTTAAGTATGAATAAAGAAAAGCCATTTGTATTAAAGAAACCATCTACACATTTGAATATGGCATTCATCTCTGAAGCTGCCCATCACTGGCATGACTGATACTTTCCTAGGAATGCCGTGGGTTGGGCAGAGTCCATACAAGTAGAAAATGATAGGCAAGTGAAATATTCTGTATAAAATTAAAACAGCCTCTTATCTTGCCTCTGCCCTATTAAGGTAATTTTCAACTTATTTGTGTTGTGGCAAATGCACTGGGAGAATTGTGGCCTTCTATATTGTAGAAATAGGCATAATTATAAGAGCTGCACTTGGGATAATGGATTGAGACGGAGCTGTCTAATTGGAGAGGATTTGGGTCTGGGCTGTCTTTCGCTTTGTCTGATGACTATACCTAGGAATGTTTAGTTTTCCACTGTTTACAGAGACCCTCCCACCCCCAGGATCAATTTCCTGATGATACCCGATACTAGATCCCTATAGTTACACTTGTAGAAAGGAGACCCATCTGCTGTGGTTCCTCTTTGACTCTGTTTATCTCTGATGTTTTATAGTTTAGTTTTTCATATGTGTCCCTGTGCTTAGACCCTTCTCTACATGGTTCAGCAAGCTCATTGTCTCCCTTCATTAATAATTTTTTAAACTAATTATCTTGGATCTTTGTATAAATAAAATGTTTGAGGCCTCTCTGAACTTAACAAGTTAACTTAAATTTTCACTCTAATTCATAATTAAGGTAGAGATTACTTGGGGGAAAAAAAGACTACAGTTCAGTATGTTTGGATAGCCTTGACGTTAACAAAACTAAATAGAAATTCTTTGCTGTAGGTCTTCACAGAACCTTTAGTATTAAACTGTGTGGTAGAAATCTTCAAGAGTGAAGTATCATGAATAGAGTTTCTTAAAATCATTTTACTAGGAGGATGTCACTGGTATCCTATTCCAAAAATCACACTTTGGGAGAAACTGTCCTAGACATGCAGGACATCTTCAACTGTACAGAGAAGCTACACAGCTAATAAACTTTTTAATTATTGAAAAAAAATTCATTTAACGTTTTTATTTATTTTTGAGAGTGAGAGAGAGACAGACTGACAGACGCACCCAGCATGAGTGGGGGAGGGGCAGAGAGAGAGGGAGACACAGAGTCCAAAGCAGGCTTCAGGCTCTGAGCTGTCAGCAGAGAGCCCAGTGCGGGCCTCGAACCCGTGAACCACGAGAGCATGACCTCAGCCAAAGTTGGACGCTTAACCGACTGAGCCACCTAGGTGCCCCAGCTAACAGGCTTTTAAAAAAAAATGTTAATTTGTTTTGAGAGAGAGAGAGAGAGTGAGAGCACAGAGGAGGGGCAGAGAAAGAATCCCAAGCTGACAGCACAGAGCCACACATGGGGCTTGAAATCATGAAATGTGAGATCATGACCTGAGCAGAAACCGAGAGTCAGATGCTTAACTGATGGAGCCACCTGTGCCCTGCTAACAAACGTTTTTTTTAAATGAACAGTTGTAGTTTGGGCATATTAAGACCTGAAATATTGGGAAAACAATTGTAATTCTTTAAATATTAAGTAATGTAGATATGGTTAAAAATATTTGACAGAACATTGCTTAAATTAGTATGGGTACCACCTGTGACATTCTGGATGACACTAGCATGGTGTTGAGAAAACACAGAACTGATCTGGTAAAGCCCCATAATACACTGGTTGAGTGACACTGGTAGGTTCTTTAACCTCAAAAAGCAGTTTCTTTTTACGTAAACTTAGAAGGGCAGGTTCCTCAGCTGTGAGGATTGAATGGAGTGGATACAGATATGGGAAATACTGTTATCAATATTATTGTTAAAAACATTTCCTTAGGGGCACCTGGGTGGTTCAGTTGGTTAAGTATCCGACTCGATTTCAGCTCAGGTCATGATCTCACGGTTCAGTTTGTGAGTTCAAGCCCTGCATTGGGCTCTGCGCTGACAGCGCGGAGTCTGCTTGGGATTCTCTTTCTCTCATGTGCATGCTTTCTCTCTAAATAGATAGATAAATAGATAGATAAATAGATAGATAGATAAATAGATAGATAAATAGATAGATAAATAGATAGATAAATAGATAAATAGATAGATAATTAGATAGATAAATAGATAGATAAATCTTTAAAAACATTTCCTTGTTATGTGACTAAATTAGTTCTTTGGTTAATGGTGAGTGGGCGGCCTAAACTCATGCTCCGGTTTTCCATCCGGTGCCTTGGATATTTGTGAAACTATAGAGAAGTCAATAAGAAAAACTGGCTCAGTCTGAATAAGGAGTGCTTATTTCAGATGGTTTTTTTTTTTTGGGGGGGGGTCATTGCAGCAAATCAGTGCTACTCCCTTCTTCAGCCCGCTCCAAGTAATGTACATAATTTACTATTACTATTCCCTCCTATTTACTATTCCCTTTACTATTCCCTCCTATAATACTCTCAAATGGTAAAATTAATAAACCTAACTTGTAGAGACCTAGATTTTGTTAATAAATTTTGTGGGGTTTTTTGTTAATTAGATACAATGACTTTTTAAAGGTGTGATTTTTTCTAGAATTTCTTTAAATCATTAAACACATTGCATATTAGATGGGGTGGTCGTATCAGTGATGGCTTGTGGTCAACCTCCTTGGTTGTATTTTTTTGCCTTCTTCATCCTACACTAATTCCCGGTTTTATCATAGTTCTGGAGTACATTTCACTTTGGACCTGTAGAGGGTATTATCCACCTTCTAACACTTTATTTGAACTTTCTCAACTGATTTCAGAAGAAATGTGTTTGGTTTTTTTTCCAACAGGTTCAGAAGAGATGTCTGAATCTGTATGGGGGGAGGTATGGATATGTAATGCTATATTGAAAAACAATAACAAAAATAAGGGTAGAGTATCTAAGAATGTTTCTCACCATAGTTAATATAGAAAAAAGATGCTTTTGTACAGAAAAAGAATATAGGATCAGAAAGTCTATAATTTGAGGGGAAATATTTAATAGAAAAGCAAATTTAATAGAAAAGCAAAATTGGATTTAAAAGATGAAATCTTTTTACTAATGTAATATCCCTAGTAACCAAATAATATTAAACTATATATTTGGAGTTTTTTTCATAGAAATAAAGAAAACCAAGATTGGTAAGGTATACCCAAGAAAAATCACAGTTCATTTGTCATGATTTCTAATAGCTGAGAGGCACATTAGCTAGAGTCGTTAACTTGAATGAAAATGACATTTGCTTTTGTCTGGGGGACAGATATTGAAGGAGCAGGGAAGATAGGATCTTATAAAAAGAGACATAAGAAGAGAGAATCGATAGATTGATGATAGCTCTGAGGAGAGGGGGAGGGAAACAGGACTAATCATTTTATAAAAACAAGAAAAAAGCTTTCTTAAAATTTTAGAGCATCAATAGACTTCCAAATAATGTACATGGAGGAAATTTATTTTCATTATATGGCAGTAGAAGAAAGTTATTGTTGCTAAGCTTGAAATTGCATAAAGTAGGCATGTCTATATTAACAAATTTGATGCTTTCATTTTTCTGGCTTCTCTTAACTTTCCTTAAAAAGTTCTTATTCAATGCCATCATTGTATGAATGATCATAGAAATGATATTGCACTGAGTGAATGGTTGAGCATGATGTTCTCTAAAAGCACATACTACCTAATTTATCTTATTATCCCTGAAGGTACTTAAAATTCCCACATGTTGCCGTCTTACCATCAGTCTGGCCACCCAGCTGTCCTACTATATTCAGAGCCCAACACAGTGAAATTCTGAATGAGAATAATTGAAAGAACCATTCATTGTTTTTTTTTCCTCCTCAAACTAAACATAAATAATGTTTCATGAGCTGACTTTTATCTGTAAAAAAGAATAAATCAAGGGCATTCTGCATTTGATTGTTATGGATCAGCTTAAGTAAATTATACGGAGAGATTGCTGTTGAATGAAATTGAAGAGCTTAATGTTCAAAGGAATGACTTAGAGAATGATGATAAATACTTGAAATTATTCATTATCTGTTCAGATAGCTTGCATATTGCATTCCATTATTTTAACTTCCTTGCAAGGTTGTTAATGTGATTCAAATGCATGAGCTCAAACAGCCTAGTGTGATCCTGGGAATTGAGGATAAATTTCTGGCATAGGAATAAGACTTTTTGCCTTTTTTTCCCCTTAGGAAGAGACCAACTGGATATTAAGGCATATGATAGATATCCAGTCTTAAGATTGAGAAAAATAAAAAGTAATACAAATAAACAGTAGAGCAGGAATCTTGAGGTAGATTCCTCAAGGAATCTTGAGCAGGAATCTTGAGGTACTCCTTTCAAAGAAGGAAAAAAAAGTTTGAGAAAGGGGGACAAAAATTGGAAGGACCTTCCTCATTATTGCCTGCTTTCCTGCATTTCCTTTTCAAGGAACAGTAGATAAAAAAAAAAAATGCAGGACAGGACACGTACCTTTTCCAGAAGTTGGCGAAGCTGCCTGCTTTTGGCATCCCTGGAACACAGGTTTTGTTCTGGAGCCACCACTGTGCAAATGCATCGTCCATCAGGGTCTTGTGCTGAACTGTACACTTGCCACCCTTCTTTGGGACTAATCTGGGTCTGAGGAAACCAATAGCAAACACACAACACGGACCCCCATTACAGGATAAAGAGAATGTGGGTTTGTAACATTTTAAACAAAGGATCCTCTTTGATAAAGTTTCTGTTTTTATTCTTTAAAAAGAAAGATTAAACGACTTCTACAACTTCTATAGGCAGCATAACTTCATTCAGTTACACCTTCCTTATCTGTCCCCAGGATAGTTTTTCTTTTCTTTAAAATATTTATTTTTGAGAGAGAGTGTGTGCGCACAAGGAAGGGGGGGGGGGAGAGAGAGAGAGAGAGAGAGAGAGAGAGAGAGAGAGAGAGAGAAAATATCCCAAGCAGACTCCACACTCAGCACGGAGCCTGATGTAGGGCTCAGTTTCACAACTATGAGTTCATGACCTGAGCTGAAATCAAGAGTTAACCCACTGAGCTACCCAGGGACCCTGAATTTTTCTTTCAATGGGCTATATTAGTAACTATTTATTGACCCTACAACATTTCCTAATGCTTTTTGTCATATTTGGACATTGCAGTGCAATTTAGAAGCATCTGATAACCACTTAATCACATATCACCAGTCTCTCTACATAAGATCTGTTAGCTTGTCTTTCTCAACAGTAAATGATAGTAGTGTGTGTATGTGTATGTATATATGTATACATATGTACATATGTATATATATACATATACACATACACACACACATACACATTTCTGATTATTATTCACTTGTGATATTCTGAAGCAAAGCCCTATCCCAGGGCGCTTCCCATGTATTGAAGAGCCAATTATTAATAAAGTTGGAAAAGTAGCATGTAAGAATACAGGGTAAAATGATTAGATCAGCATGGTTTTGCAAAGGATGCAGAGTCCCAGAGAGGTTAAAGAATATTTTGACATGGTCTGCAAAATCCATCTTCCCAAATTACTTCTGTGTACTTATCACCCTACTTCCCTAGAACTGTAGCTTAAAGTGACCTTCCCATCTAGGAATGAGGCAGCTTAAAGTCTGCCTCCTATTTATGTTTCTAGTTTCACCTCCTGTATCTTCCTATAGGAAACTTCTTTCCAACAAATTGGTCCATGTGTGTCCTGAAAGTATGTTACCTTGATTCATTTCTTTATATGCTACTCATTTTGTTTCTCCTTATTGGAATACCTCTTTCATAAACATTCAACTTAACTAAACCCTTATGGTTTCTACCTATTCTGTGTTATTCATTAGGCATTTCATGTGTATTGTCTAGTATTGCTATTTGCCTTTCGTATGTCTTATTTCAATGCTTAGTTTATATTCATCTACTAGACATATTAGATATTTTCTATCGTATTAAGTATATTTTTATCAGGTACAAAGATAAGTTTCCTCTTTTTTATCTAGTTACTTTTCAGGAAGAGTTTGCTTTAAGTGTTTATTTTGAGAGAGAGAGATGGGGAGGAGCAGAGAGAGAGAGAGAGAGAGGAAGAGAGAGAATTTCAAGCAGACTCTGTGCTGTCAGCTTGATGTCATGAACCATGAGATCATGACCTGAGCTGAAATCAAGAGTCAGACGCTTAACCGATTGAGCCACCCAGGTGCTGCTAAACATCCACTCTCCATTGTATAAGGAGAAGTCATTGTGGATGCCATGATGTACTGCCCAGAGAGGCACTCATTCATTCCTCCAGCTGCTAAGATTATTAGTGGCTTGGCTTTCAGTTAAGTTTCTCTTTGGGGATTGTCTAGGCTGAAGAATGTTGCTTACTCAAGGTCAGGCTCTATTCCAAGGGACAACTCACATGCATTGACTTGATGATGCAGCAGTACAATGAAGCACCCTAAGAAGCAGGAATTACTATTTCCATTTCACAGAAGAGGAAATTGGTTAACATGCTTGGGAACAGTTAGCTTGTATGAAGCCAGGCAGTATGTTCCAGAGAAGGACTGTCCAATGGAAATAAAGTAATTTTTACTTTTTTAAGCCTATTAGAAAAGTTAAAATTACTATCTTCGAAATTGTGCATTTTATACTTATGACTTCAATTTGAATTAGCCACATCTTAAATGCTCAATAGCTATATGTAGCCTCTTCACTGGACAGTGCAGCTCTAGAGTCTTGCTTTTAATTATGCTATGGCCATATCAGTATGATGCTGAACATCCAGATAATTGTTTTCAAGGGTCAGTCATGGATATTGAAAAAACTACCTAACAGATGTTGTAGACAAACCATCCAGTTTGATCCGAATTTGTTTTTCCTGTGGAAATAATCAGATAAATCAATGGGCCTTTTCCTAGATAAGCTCTGGCTTGCTTCTACAGCTGGGATCTGAAATTTGTCAGCCTTTCTCTCTGTCCTTCTATGTTTTCCAGGGATTCAGCAGATAGGTATTTCTTTTAAATTTTTTTTTTCAACGTTTATTTATTTTTGGGACAGAGAGAGACAGAGCATGAACGGGGGAGGGGCAGAGAGAGAGGGAGACACAGAATCGGAAGCAGGCTCCAGGCTCCGAGCCATCAGCCCAGAGCCTGATGCGGGGCTCGAACTCACAGACCGCGAGATCGTGACCTGGCTGAAGTCGGACGCTTAACCGACTGCGCCACCCAGGCGCCCCGATAGGTATTTCTTGTATGATCAGGAGAAGAAGGAGATGAATTTAGTTTAGAAAATAAGGTATTTCATGAATCAGGTTGGAGGTGTGAGGCTGAGGAGGGTGAGAGAAAGCCTGAGGGTTGGGAGCTGAGATGAGGCTAGGAACCAAGAGGTGAAGGGAGGCCAGCAGAGGACTGTCTTGCAAAATGCTCAGTGTTACTGGGCTTGGATATTTGCCCACAGACTGGAGTGTTTTACCAGGTTAAAGCAAACCCTTTAAAGGACTAAACCAAGCTGACTTCCCTCTCCACAGATCTGCTATAGTGTGTGAGATCTTCTGTCTCTGGAGTTCACACCAGAACAGATATAATCTCCAACTTATTCTGTCCCAGGTCATTGCATACCATCCACCAACACACAGCTCTTTTTCTTTTCAAGGGCTTTGGCAATAATCACTACAGGGTGCTGATACGCCTTCCAACAACAATCATGAACAAATACTGGGGAAGCTATATGTTATAAACTCAGGAAACTCATAAAGATGTCATAGTCCTTGTCCTTGATCTATAATGAGAAGCAGTTGGTGCCAGTGCTCTTTTTAATCTCCCTTTTCATATAATTCATGGAAGTGTCCTATGCTGCCTTTTATTTCTGAAGCATTGGATTCATTACCATTTCTTTTTCATTCTCCTACTCCTTCTAACATTTATGCCTGAATATCCAGTTAGGATAGAAATGGGTACTTAGAGTTATTATCAGAATCAGAAAGCATCTTAAAGATTATCATATTATCCTTTTTGTATTAAGGAAGAAAAATGCAGAGATTACAGAATGGAGATGGGAATAGTTTAGCAGAGTAGTTTCAGTGATAAAATTAAAGGTTTAAGCTACATAACGGTATGGGATTAATATATCTAGACATGGGTCCTATAGTTTCACCTAAGTTTCACCTAACATTGGACACAAATCTCCAACATGTAAGAAAATTAAGTCTTGTTACTAGGATAAATTTAGCTTTTGGATAAAGGACCAGGGGTCACCCAATTATAATATTATCTCTTGAACAGCAGTGCAAACACTGATTATTAAACCTGGCAGCATTAATATTGGTGTTCACTTGCCAAGTGTTTGGCTAACTAGTGAGGAGCTTATCATGACAGGGCAACGTGTCAGTTGCTTTCTGGAATGAGGGAAACAGGAAAGGTGAAGAGGGTTTGATGTTCATTTAGCATTCTCCCTGAAGTGTCAGCTTAATAAAAGTGGACTCCAGCCTTGTTTGTACTTCCAATTGTCTTCTTGTAAGAATCAGTGAAAAGAGCCTTGACCTTATCTACTACAGAGTTAGTTTGAATGATCCCAACTACAACAAGTTACCTCTTTGGCAAGACAAAGGTAACTCAAAAGAGAAAAAAACTAATATAAAAGATGAGTGCCTGACAGTCCTATGGGTTTTGATAGAGACCTCTGTGTCAGGGTCAGTGATAAGTAAAGGAAGTTTTATGAGTATCTCTGGTGCTCTCTAGGGCGTCCATACTGGCATTGAAAAGAGGCTCAAAATAAAACCAACCAAGACCTCAGGTGGAAGGAAATATTTGGACAGCTTTTGGATACCAATGGAAAAAGACCTCCCATTTTAACTTGTAATAGCAATTATTCCAGTGTCTGTAAAACTCCCGTAATAGTAATAGCAAACATTTATGGAGTTCGAGCCATTACTTGGCAGTTTGCATGTACTGTTGCCTTTGAATATTACAACTTTATGGATGAGGTTATGTTATACTGCCCATTTTAGAGGTGAGGAAACCAAGACAGTAACGAACTTGTTCAAGGTCATGCAGGGGATAATCAGAGCTGGGATTTGTACTTCGATGTCAGAGACTGAAAGTTTAACCACCACCCTGCCCACCAGTTGTCTGAAATTCCCTTTTATAACTGGTAAAGATAACCCTGGAAGCATTTTCTGAACTGCTATGAAGGCCAGTACTTGGACCTGGAGGGTGCATGTGGTTTATTACTATCCAAAGCATTGCTAATCACAGTGGTTACTGATGCAGCTCTCTTTGAACCTTTTGTGTTAATTAGAAGAACTAAATGAACTATTTAGCAGTTTTTAATATTGCAGAACTCATGAAATATTTAAGAATGTTCTAAATAGGAGAATTAAAATGATAATTTTAACAATTGGATTTCAAGTCTGGATTCTTTGCTTATAATTTAATTACCAAGCCATGCTTTATAAATATAAAGCTACTAGGTGAGAGTTCTCCCAAAACTCCTGGGTCTTTGTAGCAGAAAAGAAAGATCCTAAGGACTGAGGTAAATGTACAAATAAATATCTTGCATTTCGACTTGTTTTTATGTTTTTAAAATCCTACCCTTTGTATTAGTCTCACTTTTTTTTTTTCAATCAACTACTCTTAGATATACACACTATCTTATGAGGAAGGTGAAACTCAACATCAGCAATTGTTTTCAAGTCCTCCATTTAGTAAATGTCATGTATAGGACTCAAACCAGTTTTCTTCCACTTTCAGCCCAGAGCTCTTTACTCTCATCCTGTACAGATGAATGAGTCAGATAGTCTATGTCCATTTACCAATAGCCAGAAAATTTGCTTTGGAGGAAATGCACCCCAGCAGGTGAAGGGCATTATCTAAACAATTAAGTAGCAATTAGCACCTGGAGGAGTTGTTAGCAGTAACTGCTCAGCAAAACCCAACTGGATATTCCTGTGGTGGACCCTGCAATCATTTCTTAGGGTCCAGGTGGAAAGGCAGGCAAGGGACAGAATTCTGATCCTTTTAAGAGAACCAAATCAGCTAGTGGAACATTGCTAGTCTTATGTTTTATCTTGAGTTTCTAGACATTTCATAAAAGTACAGACTGAGGCAAAAAAAAAAAAATAAGGAATCTACTTATTGAGAGTGGTGTGTAAGGTAAGGGAAAATAAAGCAGCAAAGAAATCCATTTGTTAGACGCTATTCAATTTAGAGTGGAGATGCCTAAGTGATGAAACCCCTTATAAATTTTTGTCTGAGGATAGGTTTGGTCTCAGAGTGAAATGTGGCTTAGCATGCTAATGGCTTTCTTTGTGAAGAGAGGAGAAATGTGAGGAAAGGAATGAGAGATGTTGACAGACCACGCTGAAAGAAGCTGTGCTCTGGAGGATGTGTTAATAAAGATGTCACTGCATAGCAGCAGTTTTCTTCCTATCTCTTATATGAGACTAGTTGGAACTGAAATCAGAAATGCATATTCTGTAGGAGAGTCGTGATTTTCACCTCTTTAAAAGCTGTCTTTATAACAAGAAGTATAACAAAACAGAATAAAAAATGGGAAGACTCCTTCCTGAACCCTTGGAAAACCACTAATGGTCTGGTAATCCTGGAGAGCAAGCTGGTTAAGAGGTGGTGACCAGTGAAAGGTCACTCAGCATGCTGCCCCTCCTTCTGGGGCTTGTCCTAGAGGTTGTCCCCAGGGCTGTGCCCAGTTTTCTTTGGTGCAGGACTACCTGAGTTCAGTTCATGGCTCCACCGCTCAAACTTTCTGTGCTTTGGTGTCCCTTAGGGAAATGAAGATAGGCTTTATTACTATCTGGTGGGGCTGTTGTAAAGATTAAATGCGTTAATACTTGTAAATCACTTGAAATAGTGCCTGGCCCATTGGCAAAACCAAGTCTTAGCTAACATTATTTGTCTGCATGACTGGTCTATTTTCAGGCAAACTTCAGTGCCTGAAACAGTATCAGTGCTCCCCAATAAAGTGGTATTTTCTTAAACATAAATGCATATTCTTCACTCAAAGAAACCTCAAGCCTCTAAGAAAAGTAACCATTAGGGGCGCCTGGATGGCGCAGTCGGTTAAGCGTCCGACTTCAGCCAGGTCACGATCTCGCGGTCCGTGAGTTTGAGCCCCGCGTCGGGCTCTGGGCTGATGGCTCAGAGCCTGGAGCCTGTTTCCGATTCTGTGTCTCCCTCTCTCTCTGACCCTCCCCCGTTCATGCTCTGTCTCTCTCTCTGTCCCAAAAATAAATAAACGTTGAAAAAAAAAAAATTAAAAAAAAAAAAAAAAGAAAAGTAACCATTAAAACAAAGCAACAACAACAAAAACTCGACAAACAAAAAACAAAGATAAAAGTTTAGACTGGTTGGACACCTCATGTTCTGGAATAAAGAGACTTAGTGCTGGGAAGGACTCAGAGGTTGTATCTGGTCCTGTGTCTTTCCACTCTCATGCTTCTGTCTGTTATCGTAGTTCCATTCGAGCTCTGCATGGCAAGAATTTTGCTGCTCTCTAGGCAGCCCCTTCCACTGGGGGAAACCCAAGGGGCTTGACCTGAATGTCTGTCTTCGTAATTTTTCCCTCTTGGCCCTATTTGTGCTTTAGGTACTTAAACAAGAATAAATCTACTCAATAAATAAGCCCATGTCACAGTTCTTGTCCAAAAAGGCAATTATCTCTTTCTCTGTGGCTCTCAGGATTTGCAGTTCTGTTCTCTCATCCACCTCCCACTCTTTAATTTGTTTAGTTGTCCTTTCACAAAAGGGATATTGCCTAAGGATTTGAGGGAGAAAAGCAGTCTGTAAAATACAGAAGTCTGGTGTCTTCAGACTGAAAAAGGACAGTGAGCTGAGAATAAGATATTTAGAAAAGTATAGGGAGTTTGCATCAGGGTATTCTACTCATTTTAAGGAACTTAAAACTGACTAACTCATTAAAGTGGTTATTTATGAAGAAAAGTCAGCTAGATGTTTGAAACTGTAGCAAAACAGATCTCTTCTGCCCACAGGTTCCCTTTGAGGCCTCTTGCCACCACAGGAGCACAGCTGACTGGGGACAGCTGGTGTCTGCTGAATGTCCTCTGCTGGTCTAATTGCTCTTTTCCAGGTTCTTCGTGGTGTGGAGTCCACAGCAGTGGGGGGGAGGTGGATTTCTCAGAAGCTCAGCCTCAAGGGCCAGTTCTCTGCATCAGAGAGAAGTGCCAGAGGGAGCCTGAGCTTTCTCACCTCTGCAGACACCAGCTTCTCCAAAGGCTGATGGGCCCAGTGATAAATTGGAAGGAAAAAAGAAAGGAAAGAAGAAAGCAAACAGGGCTACAGAGGAGAATAAAGAAATGTTTCAAGATTCTAACAAAAACAAGAGGGAGCATATTCCTTTAATAAGGAGCTGTATTTAACTACTTATTAACAAAAACATCCTGGAAATTTAAAAACCTCTGAGCTTTTGAGACCATCAAATGGACACTATTTCAGAGACACTTGCTATAAACAGATTTAATTGCATTTAATTATTAAAACCCGCTTTTTTTTCCAGCTTTTTTGAAACTACCCTTCTAAAGATTTGATATTTGTGTAAATCTCTACTTTTTACCATCTCCACATCCCATAAGCACCCACAAAACAAATTTTAAGACATCTTTTTTTTTTATGTTTACACAATTGCAAGCTCATCCCACTCAGACTGTATAAAGTGAGAACATAGATCAAGAATGTTGAAAGGTGCAGGACATCCTAACCAAACCTACGATGAAGGGTACGGTTAACCATTCTGTCTAAGGGAGGTGGAGTCCAGGATTATGGGAAACCACCTGAGCAGAGCAGAAAGAGCCTACTGTGACACCAGGGCCAGGAGGGGCAGGGACTCATGAAGAAGGAGACCATTTCTCTGAACAGGACTGTGGCCAGGTGACTTGCGTCCACCTTTGCCTCTGTCATTCACCAGCTGGGGGAAATCTGTTCAGTCCCACATTTTGGGTCATTCTTCCCACTTGCGGCATGAGACTGTTGGATTAGCTCATTCATACTTCCAGTTCAGCTTTTGAGTGCTATAAGATTTCTCTGGAGGAATCTCATCTAGGACAAGGGATTGATTGTGTGGGGAAGGAGCCGATGGTAGAAGCCCAATAAATGCCTCCCCCCATCCTTTATTATTTGACCCATGACCTGCTTTACAAATTGGATTTCCACTTCAGGTTTGCTCAACAAATACTTGTTCAGCATATATTACATTTAATTCTGGGGGGAAAAAAGACACTGCTGCCAAAAATGATGTGACGATAACTGGCCTGGATGGTTTCAGAAATCCTTTCCCGCATTAACATTTTATGATCTTAATCTAGGAAATACAGATTCATTCATTTTTCACCATGGGAATTGTAAGGTATGAGCAATTATCTTGAATAATTAAGGTAAGGAAATGTCATAGACCATTGTTCTTCTATAAAGTATGCTACGTCTGTAAAGCATTTAAAAAAAAGTTTGCAAGCTGATTTCTTCTTTTTAGTGAAGAGTATAAACTTTCCGGATTTTTTTTTCTTTTTTTGGCACTCAAAGGAAAATTTGATTGTATCAGAACCAGACTATAGCAATGCTTTACATTTTTCAAACAACAGATTACTAATCAGGAAGTAAAGAAACTGAATTAACTGTAACCTTACATGATAACTAGAAGTCCTAAAAGAATGATGCATATTGTTAGAAATTTGATTCTCCTCCATTAACAATAGGAAGTAACAAAACCAGTGTGCATTATACACAAAAAAATATACATATCAGAACCAAGGTACCAAGTTTGGAATATGACTCATTTATGAATTTCTTAGATTCATTTTCTGAAAGAATTAATTCAACTAAGGTGCTGAGAACTGTAAGGTTCTTGAACATTGAGAATATTGGGCACAGTATATATTATATAATGTAAATTGATTTTATAATGGTTTATTGATGACCTATCATGCTTTCTTTGTAACTGGAAATCTTTTTACATTCCTCCTGCCATACATACATCATACAGGTAAGGAGGGGAAACTCAACCATAGAGGTGCTGAGGTGACATAAGTGACCTAAGGGAGGTAAACATAAAAGTGGGTCAAAGTGTGCCTCATATGTGCTCTGCTGGTACCCTAAGCACTGGGTGAATCTAGTAAATTATATAATTAATTTGATTTGACTCTCCTCAGTTAATTGCACATTGATAGATTAGTTATTGGTAATGCAAATAACTCTTGAAAATGTAGGGTTACCATTATTTTAGTATCTGAGTTTTTAGTACTAATAATCCAGTAGTAAAAATAAATAAAAATAAAAAGACAAAGAGCTCCAAATACTATTTTCTGCATCCTTTATTTGATAGCAGGGAAATTATTTTCCAAGGATATTTCTTCTGTTTCAATTTGTAACTTCTGTCTGAAAAACCTTTTGTTAGAAAGATTTTAGAGTATTGCTAAGTAAACCATGGTTCAAATTACCAGAAAAGACTTTGCTATATTGTGGGAAGGGCTAAAAAGACATTAATTTTAGGTAAACAAAGACTATAGGAGCTAGACTTATGATAGGAGGTCTTTATAAAAAAAAAACAATAAAGGGAGATGATCTTATCAAGTGAGTTATATATTGCTTGTGTTTCTTAGCTCTCTTAAAGTCTTTTTGGCAGGCTTTAAATTGCTGAGGTTTTTTTATTTGTGTTTAAAAGAAGTTGATTTCTCAGACTACAGGCATTGCAAACAGTCACAAGAATTGAATTCCAAGGAAAGAGACTGCTATAGTAAAATTAGATTACATAGAATGTATTCTATTAGGGGAATTTTACAGACATTAAAAGAAGTAAAAAAATAAAAAACAAAACATATTTCTTAAAGAATCCTTCCAAACCTCAGATTAATATAGTTAAATTAAAGCTTATCATTCTTGAGAATTTAATGACTCTAATATTTCCTTTCACAGCTAATTTCTCAGACAGTCCATTTATTTTTTTGGTGTAACTTTAAAGTGTTCACAAAGAAATATCCATGACTAAAGTTAGCACATAAATATTGTATCATTGAAGCTGCCCTGTAAATAGAGAAGCATAATCTCAGCCTTTGCAGTTTACAGAATCAAGCCCACTGATTTAATGCACTTACTTCCCAAGATGGCCAAACCCACTGGAGTGACTTACTAAGGTATCTGGCGTCGACATCCTCGTGGTGTTCAGTCCTACCAAGGATGGGAGAGTTTGGGACATCCAGTTTGAGATCATTGCCATGGTACTAAGCACAGCGCCAAGCTTCAGCAGTGGAGGACTCATTGCTGTGGAGCTAATGAGTTTTCATAGTGACTGATTAAGATCCCGGTGCTGGGCTGGCAGCGGGAGGCGTGACTGCAGCACGCCTCATCTACAGCATGAAAAGAGATCAACTCTCCCAGCTTTAATCAGTAGGGAGAGCTCACAGAACCTCTTTCCCCCACCCTCGTGGGAAGTGCCCTGCGCTTCCTTTTCCTTTGCTGGTTCATCAAATGAAATATTGTTGGTAGGGCTTGGTTGTTAATTATCAGAGCAAAGGTTGGAGGGAGAGGGAAACTTGAGCTCTTCCTGCTCCACTGTAGGCAGTTACCATCAACAGAGTCTGTTTCCTCTGGGGTTTTTGTGAATATCATCAGCTGCTCTTAATCCTTCATAAAAAATACACCTTTAGATGGAGGTCTGCCAAAGTGCACATTTCAAATATCAAACTTGATATCTACAGATTTCTCCCAGCATAGACAGAGTACTTTTATGCAGAGCATGAAAACAAAGTCTGCAATTTCCAAGATGATCAGTTATTGAGAGTAAGAGGTTTTTTTTTTTTTTTTTTTTTTTTTTTTTTTGGTTTTGTTTTTAGCAGTAACCTAAAATTAGCTTTGTTGCCTCTTAATAAAAAAAAAAAAAAAGTCAAAGATTAATAGCTACTGCCTATAGAGAACATTACCCTAGGCAGCTTACTTGTGAATAGACAGAAAATGCAGCCTTAGAGGAAAGCTTCTGTTATGGAAATTTCATATGTTCCCAGTTTTGCTTTTAAGAATGAGTGCTTCCTAGTTGCTCAGACACAGGACAAACCCAGTTAACTCTATTTTTACCTTATGAGGAATGAAAGATACCAGAAGTCTGTGTCATGAGAGAACATGTGACTTATTAAAAAAGATCACATAACTTGGATTCAGAGTCTGCGGGTCTAGTCCTATTCTCCTCTGGTTAGTTGAGTGACTGGGCAGTGACTTAGATTCTTTGGCTTACAGTTTTTGAGTTTGGACTCCATGCTCTCCAAGGCCCGTTCCAGCTTTAAAATTCAATGATCTGTTTATTAGAGTTCCATTGGCAAATGTGTATATTAAATTTGGGCCTTAGGGGTAGTTTTATTATTATCATTATTATTATTATTATTTTACAAATACTACGAATCACCCATATATAAATCTCAGGTCCTGAATGGAATAAATCAGAGGTCTTTGTCTTGTGTGTGTTTTAAAATAAAAAATGTAGAGAGAGGCATGAAGGGAAAAATGAATGAAAATTAAATGAAAAGGAACCTGTTATAAGACGGAAACATATTATTTTGATTCCTTAGGAGAATTCTGGAATTGTTTGTAGCTGGAATTCTCAGCCAAAAATATATATTTTTCATAAGCAGTTTTGGCAGGAGAAATAAAGAAAATGTCTAATAAAATTGAAAGAGATACATATTTACACAGGTGTGTATGCCCTTTATTCTCAAAAAGAGCTTTAAACTAAGATGAATATTGAGACACTTTTCAAATCTTCCTTGCTTCTATTACTAGGAATCTAGGCTCTTTTTTTTTCCTTCAAAATATATCCAAATGATATTAGTTGACTCATATTTTTTTAACCACAGGCCTAGAAAACCAAGTATTACTGTGTCTTTCAAAAATCGTATCATATGAGAAATCAACAAGGATAAAAGTAAATTAGTTTATATATTACACTTAGCTTTGAATAGGGTATTCATACAAAGGACTGAAATTTTACATTAGTATTAGAATGTGGCAATAACAAAAAGCAAAGTGGACTTACAAATGTAATTATTAGAAAAATACACCTGGAACAATACCTGATTTAGGAGAGGAAGTGTCTTTTCAAGAGCTTAATTTCCAAAATTGAAAACTAATACATGCAATTGCTGGATAACTTAAGATGCAACATAGCAGATGGTAATTATAGTTATTAATGAACTATGAGTCAACAAAATAATAGCATCTTTAGAAGAATATAGGATTGAATATTGGGGGAACCAGTGCTCTTATTTGCAAATTTTTAAGAAAGGAAGAGGGGCACCTGGGTAGCTCAGTTGGTTAAGCATTTGACTCTTGATTGCTGCTCAGGTCATGATCTCACAGTTCATGAGATTGTGCCCTGTGTCAGGTGCTGACAGAGTGGAGCCTGCTTGGGACTCTTTCTCTCCCTCTCTCTCTGCTTCTTCCCTGTTTGCACACCAGTGCATGCGTGCACTCTCTCTCAAACATTTTTTTTCAAAAAGGAATAAAGAAAAACACAAAACAAATGGAATGCTTCTTGTAATTCCCCATAGATGCAAGTAATTAAGGAAGAGAAACAGAACAAGAGTGAAAATTTATGATTCAATGGTGTTTATCGACAACATCAAATCTATAATGTGTTGTTTTTAGAACAGGTTTAAATGGCACACATTGAAATAAAAATGCTTAAGTTACAGTGATTATTAGTTGTGGGAAATAAAAATAGCTACTCTTTGTAAAGAACTAAATAGTTTGCTGTGCTCTCATAATCTAGTGAAGTGATTATCATTATAATTTCCATTTTGGAAGTTGACTTCTAGTTTGCAGATGTGGGAAGTGATTTTTCCATGTCACAACCTATTTTAAGGGAAAGAAACTCCACAGTTACAGAAGTTCCATAAGAATAGTGTGAAAGGTGGTGAGGGAACAAGTAGCAAGAGTGAGTCTGGAAATGTTAGCAGTGACCAGCTCCCAGACCTTCAGGGTCGTCCAAAGATATTTGTGAGTTACCTTCTCTGTACTTCCAAGAATTTTAAGCAAAACAGTGAAGTCATTAGTCATTGAGATTTATATCTCAAATTATTATTGCCTTGACATTTTTATGATGCACGATAGACAAATGGGTGTTGCAGGAACAGCAAAGCATATCAGAGACAGGAAGGTCACTTAGGGGCATATTCTCATATTTTAGGCAAGAGGATGGGGTCCTGGAATAAGAAATTTAGTGGAGTTCAAAAGGATGGATTTTTTAAAGATTCAAGGTAGAATTGACACCACTTAGAGATTGAATAGATGGAAGAGGGAGAGGAATTTACCTGGAGGAATTTCATTCAGATTTGGGGTTTAGGTGGTGAATACTCTTCAGCAGGATAAGAAATACAAGTAGGGGTGCCTGGGTGGCTCAGTCTGTTAAGCCTCCTTGGCTCAGGTCATGATCTCAAGGTTTGTGAGTATGAGCCTCACATCAGGCTCTGTGCTGACAGCTCAGAGCCTGGAGCCAGCTTCAGATTCTGTGTCACCCTTTCTCTCTGTCCTTCCTGCGCTTGTGCTCTCTCTCTGTCTCTCAAATAAATGTAAAAAGAAATACAAGCAGAAGTATGACTTGGGGAGAAGATAGAGTTCATTGTATCTTCATTGTTCATTGGGGAGAAGATAGAGTACATACTGGATATGAGTTGCCTATGGTAGAGAGAATCCGTGGTTGGTAATATACCTACACATGGAGTTCAGAAAAGAGTTAATTTCACTAGACCACAAGGGCCTAGTAAAAATAATGTGTCCTACGTAGATGACAAAAATGGTGAATTTAGGAACACGTTGTCCTAAACTACCAACAATTTTATTTAGACATTTAGATAATGTCTAGATTTAATTACCTATATATGATATCCTATATACTTTTCTTGAAAAGTAATAAAAAAAGAAGTTCTGTCACTAGTAAATGGTGAAGATATTACTAAATTTAGTAACCTAACAGAAAATGTGACCTGACTACACACCTACTTTCCTTTCAGAGTTTCAGTGTAGGTCAATAACGATAAAACCTACAACAGTGCATTACTGCTCATGGACTGCTGCTAAATATTGATTAATATATTTATTCATTAGATTTTTTATGTTACCCTGTCTTTTTATTACCTAGAGGATATTTCATGATAAACTTATATAATAATTAAAAAGCAAATATTGACCAAGGAAGATTTATAGGTACGCTTAAATAATATTGGCATATTCTGTCATTAGAATTTTTTTCCTTGATTTGGAGCACAAATGTTTAACAGTGCTTTAATGCTCAACACGCTTTCTACTTTGGGGGCTATTTGGTGGTTGTATGTGGGTTTTTGGGGAACCCAGCTTAGGCAGACCTGAAAAAGTAAACAAGTGAAAAGACCTGATGGCCACATAAAACATGATAGAAAACCAAAAAGTTTGACTTTAGGCAAAATGAGAAAGTGGCTGATATTATATGTTTAACAGTAGAAACTTTAAGAAAGAATAGACTACTTGTACTTTATTTTTGTAGTTTAAAATAATTAAACTTTGTAGATGGCTTAAGAGAGGAAAACGACATATTAGATGTAGTTGTAAAGATACAGTAGGGAGTAAAGAAATTAATGGAGGAGGAGGAAGGGGAAAAGAGAAGGGAAATGCCAGGGGGAGGTGAGGGAAGGGAAGAGAGAGTAACAATTGAGTAGAATACTGAAAGATGCATTGGTTGGTTAAAAGAACACTTAAACCAAAGTGACCTCTGGAAAAAACAAAATGGATTCCTATTAGCAACCTAAGTAGGAAAAGTAGGAAGAGAGGCATAAAATTGAGGAAAATAGAGTGCTTGTGTTGAAATCACTTTGGTGATGCTATATACCCTGGATGTCATGGTATGTAAGTGTTTAGGTAAGTAAATACTTTCATTTATGAGTCTACACCTTCTCATGTGTAAAATAATGGATAAATGAACCTATGTGGAAGGACTGAATGAGAGAATGAGAATATATTGAAAGACTAAAGGAGAGAATATATTTGAAAGTGCCTGAAGCATGGCAGATGCTCTGTAAATGGCAACCTTATTTTTGGTGAGAAACGGCATGATTGAGGCAGGGGCAGAAAGTGTAGATCAGTTTAAGGAACATCAGGCCCTGAAAAGGTGGGAAGCATATCTTTGCAAGGATTAGCTGATTTGTACTTGGAGTGTATGAGGAGATTAATACAACTCTGCTATGCAACACAAAGTCACTCTGTGTCTCTGGAACTAATAGTCCAACTCAAAGCAGGGAAAAAGGGACCAATAATCTTGCTTCCTCCTTCATGGAGAAGTCAGAGTAATTAAAATTTCCATAAGGTCCCACTACCATATCTGCTTAGCTACCTCACCTATGCCCACATACACCACCTTTCCTCCTGTTAGAGATAAATTGTCTGTGTTCCTAGGTAAGATTGATCCCTCCCCTTTGCACTAGATCAATACCTTTCATACTGTCATGTGTGAGAATAACCTGGAAAGCTTGTGAAGACAGGTCCTTAGGTCCCACCTGAGACCCTGGGTGTTTTTCTCTGAGATACTTACTTATTTGGCTCTAGCATAGGACCAAATAATTTGCATTTCTAATGGTCTACCAGTTGATGCATATGCTGCCATTTTTGGACTACCCTTTGAGTAGACTGCCCTAGATCACATTCATCTGACCTACTCAAAGACCGCTTTCTTAATTCTTTCTGACATCAAGAAGTCTTCCCTCTTTAATGGAGCACTTCCTTATATCCCTTATTTTATATACAAACAGTACTTTCTTGATCCTACTTCTATCCATTTATTCCTGTTTCTCACATCTTTACCAGCATACCCCTTGAAAGAGTTGTCTATAATCACCATTCAGTTTCTTTCATTTTAATCAAATTTTTGTGTGTACTTCTGCATTCCACTGATATTACTTTTATCAAGGCTACCAATAATCCCATATTGCTAAAAGATCCCACATCTAGCAGTCAAGTCTTAGACCTCAACTTTCTTGACCGATGAGCAGCATTCATTAGACTCGTACTTTCTCTTCCTTGAAGTAATTTCTTCACTTGGCTTCAAGGATACCACACTCGCCTAGTTTTCCTCCTACTCTCTGACCTATCTTTCTCAATCTCTTTGTTGATTCTTCCTCATCTATATGCTAATGACTCCCAAATTCATTTCTTCCTAGCAGACCTTTTCTATCAATTCAGACCTGTATATCCAATTATCTACTTGACATCTCCACCGGGATGTTTAATAGACATCTTAAATTGAACATGTTAAAAAATGAGCTCCTTCCCCATCTCCAGCAAGCAAAACAAAGTAAAAAAAAAAAAAGCCAAAAAACCCCCCAAAAAAAGCAAAACAGCAAAACAAAGCAGATGCATGCTGATATTCCTATAGTCTTCCATTTGAACTCTGTGGTTCAGTTGGTCAGACTAGAAAGGTTTCAAACTTAACCTTATTTTTTTTCTCCTACATCTCTTACCAGTTCCATCAACAAATCTTCTAGGCTCTACTTTCAAAATATATCCAGCATTTTACACCATGCTCACTGCCACCATACTGCTGCAAGTCCCCATTATCTCTCATTTAGTTGATTATAGAAGCCACTGGTTTTGACCTTGTACTACATCAGTCCATTTTTAACTCCCCGAACCAGAGTGATTCTATTAAAATATGTTTGATTATGTTATCCCTCTGCTTAAAACTCTTTGATAGATTCCTATCTAGCTCATGGTAAAAGTCAAAATGTTTAGCTTGAACTGTAAGGTTGTACATAATCTGTTTTCCTCTTATCTCTCTGATTTTGTTTCTACAACTCTTCGCTTTGTTAACTTTACTGGAGCTACTCTGCTCTTCGGGGTGTTTTTCTCTGAGATACAAGATAATCCTCCAACTCAAGACCTTTGGACTTGCTCTTTGGTGAAATCCAATCTCTCTAGCCCTTTTTGTTTTATTTCAAAGATCACCTTTTCATAAGGTCTTTGCTGACCATGCCATCTCAAGATTCTATTCTTTTTATCTGGTTACTTCTAATGTCTTTTGATGTTTATTTTTTTTTCCTTGTTAGAACTTACTACAAGTTAGATTCCCAATATATTTTATTTATATTCATCTTCTTTATTATTTGTCTTCTCCACTAGAAATGAAGATTCGGGAAGGAAGGAACATTACCCATTTTGTTCACTGGGGCATTCTCAGTGCTTAGGACAGTACAGAATATAGTAGGTTCTCAATAAGTATTTATTAAATGAATGGCTAAATGAAAATGTTACTGTTTTCTTCCTGACTTGCCCTTGGTTTTAAAAGATCATTTTCAGTGTGAAGTTAAAATAGAGCCTATTTTATTGCAAAACAAATCTGTGTAATACACACATTTTGCATGTGTTTTTATGTGAGTGATGGATGTCTATGTGACTAAAACAATTTTGTAAAATACTGAAACTTTATGCTTATAGTTAGGAATGCTTTTTCTTTCCCAATTTCAGATTTAGAATGCACACACTTTGGGTCTAAGCCAAGAAATAGAGTCTCTAACTCCTGTTATGTCTCCTCTTGCTAAAGGGCTCAAATCACTGGAACCCTAAATAAATGTGGAAGTGGTTTTCTTTTCCTCTTGCCTTTGGCTAATGAAGTTTGTCTTTAATAACCTAGGGAAGGTGGAAGAGATCGTAAGTTTGGAAAGGATGTGTTTAAATAAAATGAGTTACAGAAGATGGAGACCTGAGTGTCCATTCACCTAACTCCCCTTCATCTGGCCCTTGGCAATCAGTTAGGGACCACCTGTAGCTCCTAGAATTCAGTGTTTTGCTACTCTTGCCTTGAGCTTTCAGAGTTGTCTTAAAAGTGTTCACTAATGAAAGAATGAATTTAGAGTGAAAAACATTAGCAAAGTTCTTTAAAGGAGGGATTTCTGTCTTTTCATCTTTGCCTTCATCTGTGAAGCCGACTGATGCTCTATAAGCCCGGGGGATCGTGGTTGGCAGCTGTTGTTGCTACTTCAAAGGAGAAAAAAATGGATGTGTGGGGGAGGAATATGTTCAGGGCAAAAGTGTTTTTTTTTCCCCCGACTTTCTACTCAACATTGAAGAAGTGGGGAAATACAAATCCAGGATTAGACTAGAGGAAAGAAGGATGCAGAGTGGTGTGACAGGCCCTCGGACTAAGTCCCCCAGACTGATTTTATACGAGCTTAGTCACTGTCTTGCTGTAGATTCTTCACCTGGGAAATGAGGGTATTAAACTGAATTTCCCATGCAGTCCCTTCCATAATTAAGTGCCATTCTTAAGAATTCAGCTTCTGTCTCTGTAGTCACACAGACAGCTCAGTCTCTGCTCTGTTACTACTGGCTCTGTGATCTCTGAGTCTTGGTTTCCCTGTGTGTAAATTGGTGACAATAAGAAAACCTGATTTCTTAGGCATTTGTAAGGATGAAATAAACTTCTACATATAAAGCACTTATAGGACCTGGTAAACCAAGAGCTTCCAATCTATGTTAATCATCATTATTCCAGTGCAAAAGATGTTTATCTTTTCTCCATCTTTGTGGAAAAAAGATAGAAATTGTTAGTGATAAAATGGTGAAGATCATCAAACTTTGTGGTGAACTACCGATATAAAGGCTTGTCTTTAAGAGTTTTAAAAATGCAAAATACTCTTGATTATAATGTGGTTGGTTCATAGAGAGTGACTGCTAATGGTATTCTAGGAAGGGTCTAAAACGTACCCATCCTATAGGCAGCCTTGAGCTGCCTTTGTAAACCTGCCTGATGGCACTGTTCTAAGAACGTGACTTATATGAACTTGTTTAATGTGTATTTTTACTAAAACCAGATGAGGAACTGAGGCATTGGGAAGTTAAGCTAGCTGAGGTTACACAGCTAATAAATGGCAAGGCCATTATTTGAACCCCAACAGTCACATTCTAAGTATGATCTTGACTGTTGTGCACACACACAAACACACTGTATTGTAGCAAAGGCTGATTGCAATTCTGTCTCAAAAGAAAGAATTGGTATTATTTGGGGGAAGCATTACAGTTTAGTCAGTGACATTCTCTTGGTAAATGAATCCTTAAAGCTGAGCACAAAAATGGAAAATAACACATCTCCACTTGTGGAGTTTATTTTTAAGTGTGACAGAGCAAAGCTTTCACCAGGAAGACGCTGACTGTCAGGTAAGTTCAGCCTCTGCTCATTTTCACTGGAATCTGTTTTCAGGGTTTTTTAAAAAATTTACTTAAATCACCAGGGCAGACTGAAATGTTAAATTATGGCCAAAACCTTTTCTGGAAGAAATAGTCCAGGTAGAGAAATCTCAAAGAGGTTACAAAAATGCCTGGTTATCAGAAAGAAGACTGATTTCAGGGGTAGCATGAAAGAATGAAATTCGGTCCTTAAATGTGCAATTTTCTGAAAAGTTGTCATAAGTTGATAAAGCTTATCTCTGCTGTGAAATTTGAAATGTACGTTTGGCAGGAACCAAAAATCTGGTGGTGGTAAATAACCCCAAACATCAAAGTATGAAAGATTATGTTTGTAGCCTGGTTTTTAACAAATTCACATCAAATTCATCAATAGCAGGAGTTCTGCAGAGCTCATTCTCATGTAGCAGCATTAGCCATACTATTTGTCAGCATTGCCCCCTCATCAGTATGTGTGGTCAAGGTTGTTCTGTGATTTGAAATCTCTGGGCAGACAAACATAAACATAAATGTCTAAAGATCTGGACTTGAAACAAATCAGGCGTGCTTTGTCATTGAAGGTGTTGTGAGAGTTATACAGTTACATAAAAGGGGGTCAGAAAAACAGAAGAGGGCAGGTCACTGAAACAATCACCACATAGATGAAAGCTGTACAAACTCATTATTACCTCATTGCCTTGTCCTTTTTTTGTCTCGATGCAATTAAGAACTATTAACCTAAAAAACGGTTTTAGGAGGAGGCATAAATAGTAACTTAGAAATAGCTCCCTTTGTAAACACTCATCTAAAAGTGCCTAAGTGACACATATAAAATATGAACTTCACAATAGATAAGTAAAGGAAAACAGTGTTGACAAAGGTTATCTCTTGTTACTGAAAGTAAATGGATTTTTTTCAGCTTTGTAGTACTCTGCACGTTTTCCAGTTTAATTATGTACTATTTTCTGTCATTAGAAAAACATAAGCAGCAGTAGGTTATTACTGGCATTGACTCTTAAAGGTTTGGATACATTAAATGTTTATTAAGTTCATTCTTTGGGCCAAGAACTGGACTACACTGAAAAATGAAAGATGAGTATGATATAGCCTCATCTTTTGAGTAAGTTATCAATCTGGGACTATAATAGTACATAAACAGTTATGCACATTTGAGTTGAATGGCTCCAGTCGTGTAAGTATGAACATATGGTGCAGTAAAAAGAAGGAAAGGGTTAGTACCACGTGATAGAATGGTCAGGAAAAACTTCACTGGAAAAAAATAGTGCTTGAGCTAATTTTAAAAGTCTCGTTCTTAATTTCTTAATTTCTTAATTTTTTATTCCCTCAGGGAAATGGACTGTAATTTATTATGGGTCTTTTAATAATAGAAAATTTAAGCCACAAGGAATTTGGTTCTGTGCTTCAAATAGTAGAGATTTATGTACTTTAGCCCTCCCTTTGTCAGTATGTATCTTTTGTCATAGTATTTTTTTTAATTTTTTTTTCAACATTTATTTATTTTTGGGACAGAGAGAGACAGAGCATGAATGGGGGAGGGGCAGAGAGAGAGGGAGACACAGAATCGGAAACAGGCCCCAGACTCTGAGCTATCAGCCCAGAGCCTGACACGGGGCTCGAACTCACGGACCGCGAGATCGTGACCTGGCTGAAGTGGGACGCTTAACCGACTGCGCCACCCAGACGCCCCTTTTGTCATAGTATTTTAATACATTTTGACCTCTCTTTTGATGAATAAAATAAAATCATGATATTTACCCAAACTATAATATAGGGTTACTGAGTGTAAAGAGACTATGAAGAGAAAATGGATGTTATTATGAAAACAGCATTTTTCTTGAGGAGGGAGACAAATAGAAATATCAGAGCTTCTGAAGGACCTTGCATCATCAAGAAAATAGTATTCAAAATTTTATGCACACATCAACAAAGATTAGTTTGAATTCTAATACTTACACATAATCTGAGTGGTAAAGTATACAGCTAAAAATTTAATTCTAGGGTAGAGTCTTCTTGTTATGTATCTGCATAGCTTTCTGCAGAGACCTGACTTAAGAAAATGTTGAATATTTGCCATTATTGGAAGTAGATTGTCTTTGTAATGCATTTTCTCTCTTTCTGTGCCCTTCTTTTCTCCCCCTCCACCCATCCTCTTTTCTTTCTTACCCCTTTCCTTTTTTTTTCTTTTTTCTTGTGCTATTTTTCTTTTTCACTTTCATTGAACTTGATTGAGCCTTTCTAGGTGTCCTGCACTGAAGTAGGATCTGAGTATGGTTTGCAAAAGCTCCCTAGGAGATACTGAGGTGTTCCTTTTTTTTTTTTTTTTTTTTTTTTTTAAGAAAGAGAAAAAGGGAGTGCTGGAGGGAGGGAGAGGTAGAGGGAGAAGGAGAGAGAACATCTTAAGCATACTTCACGTTCAGTGCAGAGCCCATTGTGGAGCTCAATATGGAGCTCAATATTACCACTGTGAGATCCTGACCTGAGCCGAAATCGAGTTCGATGCTTACCTGACTGAGCTACCCAGGCACCTGGATGTGTTGTCAATTTTTAACTATTGCCTAGGTTGTATGTCTGCAACTTAAGCTTGGTTAATTCTAATATTTTGTACTTCACATATGAAGTTTTATGTTTTACCTCTGTACACCTTCAGCAGTTTTTGAAACAAAATTAAACAAAATTTCCTGTAACATTGACGCTTAGGCTATAGCTTAGACATGCTTAGGCTATAATCGACCTCTGATTACAGTCCATATGGTTTTTAAGAAGTTACTGAGTTTAAAACTGGGAACAACTCCTAACTTTATTCAAGAATGGTGGTACATCATCCATCTGAACCTCATTAATTTTTCTTCCAAGAGTGATGAATATATACATCAGTGATTAAAACTAAGTTTTTCCTCCTATATATTTTTGCCTTTAATAATGTATTAGTACCTATCAAAAAACATATATAAGTTAGTCAAAGTTTTCTATAAACTTACATTTAAAATTATTTCAGGAGCAGGGTTTGTTTCATTGTGAATCATTAATGTATCCAACAGGGATTCATTGATCATCCTCTACATGTTAGACACTAAATGCTAGAGATGAAAGATTAATAGAATTAACTCTCATTCGGGGCGCCTGGGCGGCGCAGTCGGTTAAGCGTCCGACTTCAGCCAGGTCACGATCTCGCGGTCTGTGAGTTCGAGCCCCGCGTCAGGCTCTGGGCTGATGGCTCGGAGCCTGGAGCCTGTTTCCGATTCTGTGTCTCCCTCTCTCTATGCCCCTCCCCCGTTCATGCTCTGTCTCTCTCTGTCCCAAAAAAATAAATAAAAACGTTGAAAAAAAAATTTAAAAAAAAAAGAATTAACTCTCATTCAAGATCTCATGTTCTGATTGGGTACTGATAAGAACAAGGGAGAAATATATCTATAAACAATATTTCAATATAGTGTGATGTATAGTATGTACAAAATGCAATGGAACACAAAGCAGGTTAGCTATTAATTCTGTTGTGGGATAGAATTCCGGGTGGGATAGAAAAGGCTTCAGGGGAAAATAGGGTTAGGTGGACTCAGTAGAATTTGTCACATAGATCAGGAAGGAAAGGCCATTCTACTCTGGGGAGAGAATGTGAAAATGTACCACTAAAGTCACATATCATTTAGGGAACTATAGCTTGGAGTGGGGCAGTGTAGAGTACATGATGGAGTGGAAGAAGGAGAAGACGGGATTGGGGGAGGGAGCAAGAACCAGCAGATGCTTGTGGTTCTCCAAGGAGGTCAGATCTTACTACTACTAGCCTTTGAAGAATTGCAGAAAGTGGAATGATGCCAGGCTTCTTTAATATTTAGAGGGAGATCACTCAGAAAAGATGCAATAAATATCGAGGAGAGGGGTGAGAAGGAAAATGACAGCTGGGAGAGAAGGATATTTTGGTGTCCCCATAAGAATTAGTGGAAAGATAGAGGAGGGGGCACTTGATAAAGAGCTTTGTGAATTTAGATGCAGAGACAAGACTGTCCTCTAAATTTCACAAAACTGCAGAAGATGTGCTTGGGAATCTTCTAGAATAGTGGTTCTTAAACATTAAGGTACATATGAATCATTTGGGGATTTTATTAAAATGTGGATGTTGCTTCAGAAGTAGGGGGCAGGGCCTGAGATCCTGCATTTTTAGCAAGCTCCCAGGTGATAGAGAAGTGCTGGTCTACAGACAATACTTTGAGTAGAAGGGGCCAAGGAAGCCCACTCACAGAGGGTAGAACTAAGTGAAGGCTAATGTGTATGGACAACATTAAGGAAACTCAACAGAAGGAAGGAGGAAGGGGAAGGAAAAGACAAGGACAAGTTCAGTTCTGCTAGAGAAATGAGAGTGAGAATCTCCAAAACAAACATGTTTCTAACCAAGGAAGAGGTTCAAAAGTTCTTACCATTCAGAGACTATCACTACCGGGAAACAGAAATTTAAAATTAATCCACTTTAAATGAGTACTAAAATTTCTTAGTGAAGAAAAGTTGTATTTGAAATTTCATCTTGAAAACAATGAAGATGAACACAAAATAAATAACCATATAGTTGAGAGGATGTGTTTACAAGTATACATTAACTCAGCATGAGCAAAGAATACATGAATGTTGAAGTGTGTGTGTGTGTGTGTGTGTGTGTGTGTGTGTGTTGATGTGATTTAAAACAATCTCATTTGGTTTCACAGTACAATTATAAAAGAGATTTGGTTTTGCAAAACTCTTCAAGAACTTCCATTTTTTTCCAGGGTGCCTCTTATTCCTTTGGTATTGAAATCATCATCTTTTGAAGAGCCTAAAATTTCTCTCTTCAATTGTTAAATGATATAAATCTGCCAGTTGCTCTTTAATAATCCCTTTGCATTTAAACAGAGCAGTTGCCTTTTAGCGCTTCCATCAGTTTCATGAAAGCATGTATTTTTTTGTATGATTTTGACTATTTATCGTATTTGTATTTAATAGCATTAGATAGTTGCAACATCCCAAAATCAGTGACTCAGGATAGATGCTATGGTAAGGCAGTGAGAGATATTGTAGTGAGATTTGAAGGGGTTCACTAATTAGTGACTATTTTTGAATTTTGATGGCTGTCGTTGCCTTACACAGCTTCAGAATGGCAGGACTTGGGGTAACTATCCTTGGATAATGATAACTCAGGGTTGACCAGAGACTTAGGCAGAATAGGCAGTCAGCCATTGTACTCTGATTTGGGGATTGGGTGGAAAAGGAAGGAAAAAGATAATAATTTCACACAGTTCACTTATTTTGGGAATTTAGTCTATTAGCTATACCTAGGAGGTTGATGCATTGGGTTTCAGCACCTGTGGACACTTTGAAAGGCATTAGTTTGATTTGGTTATACTCTTAGCTGTCAGGGGATAATCAGGAAATACCGGGAATTCTGGGTACCGCCTCAAGTTACAAGCATTTGAGTCTTAGAGAAGGCTCCTATTGTCCCAAAAGCCCCGTGAAAATACTGGGTCCATAGAAGGTGCAGACCAACAGGAAAGCCTGAAAAGTTCCTGACTGGCAAATGAGTAAAAACAAAACTACCTATGTGATGAGGGTTGGGAGGTTAGGATACTTAGATTCCAGTCTTAATTCTTTGTTTAAAGTTACCAGAATGGCATGCCTTCGTTACCTTTTCAGCTCTGACATTCTAGGACTTGATGCACTTTGTATTAGGAGCATGAAGAGTTTGAAATTAATTGGACCTGGGTTGGAATCCCAGTTCTGTCACTTACCATGTGATCCTGAGTAAGTTCTTTTCTGAATGTTATTTTACCATTTCTGTAGTAAATTAAGGGCTACAGTAGTTACTGATGAAGCCCATCTGATAAATAATACTAAGGATGTGCATACAACCCAATAAAGTTGGGCTTATTAACTTATTGCATCAAGAAAGATTGCACATCTGAGGAAACATGGAACATTTCAGTAAGCAAAGGAAGATGCATGGTTAAAAATAAGTCTTGGGAAAGATTAGAGTTTAGACAATATTTAATAATTAATAAATTAGAATTTATGCTAAAAAGAGCAAGGCTATAGTGTAAAATAATTAATATGAAGCTTGGATTTGAGTGGGGGATCTCTGGATTCTGTTTCCTTGGAAAAGTTAAGGTAAATGTTGAACGTTGTGTCCGAAAAGCTCTTATCTGAAGTTTTGCACCTGGGTTGAAAATTAAGGCTGCTTCTCAGTGTCACAGTGACTCAAATCTTCCAGGCAAGGGTGGACTGCTCCATTGTAACTGATCTGATTTTAAACAGCTAAGTTTCTGAGCCTATGGTTTTAGAGAACAAAGTGTCTCAGCGCTACATCCTTCAGCAAAGTAACAAAAACCGTATTTAGAAGTTGACCTAACAGGCTCGTACTAGTAAAATTAGATCATGCATACGAAGTGCCTACTGAGCACAGTGCCTGTTTTATAAGCAATTACTGCTATTATTAGTAGTAGTAGGAGTACTACTGCTTAGCTGTCCTTTGACGAATATACCTCCCCATAATAGAATTGGCTGTTGAGTTAAAGTGGCACGTTAGTCGCTAAAAAGCACAATTTTGAAAACCTAACCAACCAGTAAACCAACTAGACCTTAGGAGCCCTGTGCTTCAAACAGTGATCTGGATTCAGCACAATTGCCTGTTGCCTTTGAAAATACAGATTTCTGGCCCCACTTCGCCAGAAATGCTATTCAAAGGGCTTGAAATGGAACATGTATTTGCACTTTTCAAAAGCTTCTGATTATGATGTACAGCCAAATTTCAGAAACATTCATGTAACCAAATGAGCATGGGGAAGGATCATCACAGTATGTATGTCACTCCCAAATGGTTAAGAGTAAAGGTTTACAACATCAAAGAATGTGGTTGAAAAAGATCGTCTAGTCCAGTTTTCACTCAATCTTGAAATGCATTTTGCAGCATCCCTGAGCCATTGATTTTTCAACTTGTATACTTTCAGTGTTAAATCAATTCTGTGCAACGAGATGCTTTGATATCAGACATTTCTAATCACGAATAAGTCCTTGTTACCACTCATTCCGTTCATTGCTTAGTTCTGCCTTCTCAGTACCAACTGAAAGGTCTACTTCTCACTGTTGCATAATGGCCCTTTAAAATACCAGGCTTTTTTTTAAACAGGTCTTTTTCCAAGAAGAATATGCCCAGATTTCTTGATTGTTCCTCTTATGACACACTTTCAGGGCTTCTACCTTCCTGGTTATTCTCATCTGAGTACACTCTTGTCGGTCAATATTACTATGCTGAGAACAGAATGAAATTCTTTGAAATACTCCAGGTTGGTCTGATCAGACTAGATTGGAGAAAAATAAAAAGGCTTATGCATGATGATACATTTTTCCTTTATAGGGTTAATGAAGTGTATCACAATGTAAATATATCTTCTCCTTAAAGCATTGTGATTATGATTATAAGAATTATAAAGAAACATTTTTAACTCTAACAACTGCTGTACGTTAAAAGTCAAGTCCAGTTTCAGAGAACATGGTAATTTTGTACTTAGGATAATACATAGCTTACTGATGAATTAGGTTAAAATTTTCTCATCAGTCCACAGGATGATTTAAAATATATTTCATCTTTAAATCCCATTAAGGAGTCAGTAGATTAGGGTTTCCCAAATAGCTGTTTACATCTACAGAGAATTTGAGTCCTATATTTTAGATCTCTGAGCGTTTTGTGGATTTAGAAGTGGATTGAGACTCAGACCAGCCCAAAGGCCACCAGTGCCTCTTCTGTTTTATGGCTTTGAACTTGATACTCAAATTCAATACTCTCCCCCATTTCCTTACTCTCCTAACAAACGCAAACATATTGGGTTAGCTGATACACAACTGATTAATTCAGGAATGATGTTAGTATAATGTGAATTTGTTCATACATGTTTTTTCCAAGTCAATAATATTTTGCACGAGAAAAAAACAGAAGCAAAGTATAGTAAAACAGGTGAATATAGCAAGCTGCAGAATTCTATAGTTCTGTACATGATGATACTTGATCTGATGTCCGTTTTCCTGACTTGATGTGGACATACACTTTGTCTCTTCTGTTTGTGGTATTTCTAGATTGTGCATCTTGATCTTGTCTCTAGCTTTGCAGCCTCAGTAAATCCTTCCATCTTCTTCCATCAAGTTGGTTTCAAATTTTCTTGAAAGTTAAATCCTATATTGACTGAAATACTTCCTTATTTACTAGAAGCTATTTTTTAACTGTGCTAGTATGCTAACACTTACTATTTTTGCTCTCTAACCAAATTATATAGGTTTGAGTGGTCTGATATAATCTATTTATTCCATAACCCTTCTTGTTTTTAATACATGCCTTCAGGAAACATGTTTTCTTCAGGAATGTATATTTTGCATTTTATTTGCAGATTGATCAGGAGTCTCCCAAACAGAACTGGTTGAGAAACTATGTGGTTTGAAGGGTTTTATGTGCCTGGGGTCCTTATAACTTGACTCAACTTAATGCCCATCCCTCCTCTAACTCAAGCATTGTGCTAATATGCCTTATGTCTATCTCTCCTCTAACTTGACATCAGTGCTAATATGCCTTGGTAAATGAGAAATATGAATAGCTGAAAAGATGACACTTTTTTTCTCTCAGGAATTTTAAGCTACCTCATACCACTACATATAGAGGCTGGCTCTTAAAAACAATTTCTCGGAATTCCCACGTTTGTTTTCCATTTCAATGAACTCTAGCCCATTCTACTTAGTCTTATCCAATATAATTGTGCTTTATCTTTACTCCTTGGCTTCAGTTTCTTGTCTCAGACTCCCATAGTTGATCAGTATCTCTGTTCCCTCTGTATGTGGAATTCACCTTGCCTTTCTTCATATATTTGCATTATGGACTTTCTGCAAAGTTTCATGTTTATTCAGTCATCCTTGCTCCAGTTCTAAGCACTATGGAGCCAGATCAACCAAGCTGAGTTTTCCGCAGTGTCTCTGATTGGAACAACTCGAACCGATCCTTAAGAGGAAGTTGATTTAGAAGAGGTGTCATGGGAGTGCATGATGACATTTTTGATATTTTTGATCCTGCATGCTTACTTTCACAGTCACAATTACTTTCCAATAAAACTATGCCTTTTGGTCTTCATATCTGCAAAAGTAATGTATTTAGTGCAAGGCCAAAGTGGAATTCAGTCTAAACTGCCTTTCATTTTTCTTTCATAGTGTTTTTAAAAGTTACTTTACATTCTGGTAGACTGAGTACATGATATTATTCTACTTTTGGGAGGAAATTTGTATAGAAGGGATATTAATTCCTTTAGATCAGTGGTAGGTCATTCAGCAGTGTTTTGTGCCAATGCACCATATAACAACTTCTTAATCTAAAATCATTAGTATTTATCCTAGCATATCTAACAGCCCTATAAAGTCACAGCCTAGACAAATCCTGGGAGACACTGACTGTGCTGCCATCAGTCCAGGGTAAGTAATGTTCACATTAACTCAAGAGTTGGCAAGTTCAAGGACTACGAGATGAAAACATGAAACTTTAAAGCATTTATCTCTCCTAGATTTACTCTTAAAAAGAAGATAAGGAGTTTTTATTGAAATCTTAAAGAATTTGCACATTTCAACTTGGTTGAATGTTCATTTGTTTGGTCAGAATCTTTCTGAAAGAGAAACTCGAGTCATATGCCATTAGACATAACAAAGCCTTTTGCATTTCTAAATGAACACAGAAGAGAAAATAGCAATCATATTTCATCAGCTGAAGGAATCTATCAATACGTAGAACACTAATGACCATTCATTTGTGTATTTAAGATATAGACAGATGAAATGTCTCTGATTCCCCAAAATTGTTTCAACAGTCAAATGTATTTAAGGAAACATTATTTATGTTTGGTAAATATAAATGAATATAATACAATTATCTCTACTTTGAAAATGTAATTGCTCTTTTGAAAGTAGAGGCTCAGTACTTTTTCTGTTTTAGTCAATAGAATCATTCATTTGGATTAAAATGTATTTTTGTGCTGGTATTAAATTTAATAAAACTTCTTTAACAATATATATTCTATTTCTACTTTATCAAAATTAAATACTTTCAGTATCATTGTTCAAATACTGTAATTTGCTTGTTGAATCAATAGATAATAAAATTTTAAAACATAATGCCATATCTTTTTAGCTTACAGTGATGAGTACCTTAATTTAAATGCTTGGCTTCATAAAATTGCAAGTAGTGGTTAAATGTCATAGTATATTAGGAATGCAGTCTGCATTCCAAAATCTGGTTAATGTTAATTTAAAAAATAGCTAAAAAAGAATGTGGGGAATTAAAGAACATTTAGTAGTACTTAATGTAAATTCAGTAAATTATGCAAATAAACATTCAGCTACTCATATTAATGTTTTTATATATGCATTCTACATAAAAAATTGCAAGTTAGGTAATCATTGAGATGCAATATGTAATAATCACTTATCATTTATTCAAATATTTGAAGTGTTTTTTAATAGTAAGCATGGCTCAGTACTGGAATATAGATAGCTTCACTAATATTAGGTTTTGTTGTTGTGTATAATTTAAAATATTTATTTGGGTTTACTATATGTTGTGCCAGAGAGAAAGCAAGCAAGGGCATTATATTTTGCTGATGTTGGAGGATGATACCATTCTTTCAAATTGAAGTACTTGACTCTTCGCTGACATGGGTAGCAGTGACTTACAGGTCTGCCTCTCCTGCAGTCATGGGGATTAGGAGTATGACAATACATTGCAAGTAGCATGTTCATTTACAAATGCCTCACTAGAAGTTACATTGCTGATACTTACTTTTGTGGTTGCTTTGTATTGTTAAATCTGTTTTAATAATGAACCCACAGAGGTTAAAGACACTGTTACAGAGCAAGGTAGCACACAAAAATCAAACCTCTGGTTCTTAGATGTGGAGATTATAGGTATTAGTAATTTTATTCTTTGTGATCTTCTATGACGAAAGTTTTTTTTTTTATCAGAACATTGTCACTAACCTAAATATGACAGCTGCCATTTCAGTCTTCCTAAGGCACTGATGTTCTTAAATTCCATGGAGAGTGCCACTGAAGGATTGTGATACTCTGGCAGCTACACAGTTCTTATAAAGGGAATCTAGACTAAAATACTACTCCAAACTCAGTTGTTTTCATGATAGGCGGTATTCTGTTCTTTTAAGAAGAGTGAAGTTCATAATTATTTGTTCCAATCATATCAGTATATCTCAGTGATAAAGTGCTTGTAGTCTAGTGTCACCTACACCTGGGTGTGAACTCTGGCTCTGTTACCTAACAACTGTGTACTCTAAAGAAGTTAATTAACTTACAAATTACTCAGCCACCTTATCTTTGTAATAGGAATAGTTACTAGTACTTAGCTGATAAAGCTACTGTGAAGATTATTATGGAATAAATGACCAGGTAAAATGCTGAGTGTAGTGTCTGAAATATATTAATATTAAAAATAATAGCTATTACCAACATGAAAGAGAAAGACAAGAAAGGATCAGAAAAAAATCTTCACAACGAGAAAACAAGTAATAAAATGTCAATGAGTGCATATCTATCAATAATTACTTTGGATGTAATTGGACTAAATGTTCCAATCAAAAGACACAAGGTGACAGAATGGATAGATAAACAAGATCCATGAATATGCTTCCTACAAGAGACTCATTTTAGATCTAAAGACACCTGCAGATTGACAGGGGATGGAGAAACATCTATCATGGAAACGGATGTCAAAAGCTGGAGTAGCAATACTTAAATTGGACAAAACAGACTTAAAGCAAAGACTGTAGCAAGAGACAAAGAAGCACAATATATAATAATAAAGGGGATAATCCAACAAGAAGATACAACAATTACAAATATTTATGCACCCACCATAGCACCCAAATACATAAAACAGTTAATAACAAACATGAAGTAACTAATCATTAATACAGTGATCGTAAGGGACTTTAACACCCCCCTTACATCAATGGACAAATGATCTAAACAGAAAATCAACATGGAATCAGTGGCTTTGAATGACACACTGTAACGCTTGAATTTAACAGACACATTCAGAACATTCTATATCCTGAAAGAGAATACACATTCTTTTCAGGTGTACACAGAAAATTCTCCAGAATAGATGACATATCAGCCCACAAAACCAGCCTCAACAAATTCAAGAAGATTGAAGTCATACCATGCAACTCTCTGACCACAACATCATGAAACTAGAAGTCAACCACAAGAAACAATATGGAAAGACCATAAGTATATGGAGGTTAAATAACATGGTACTAAACAATGAATGGGTCAGTGAGGAACTAAAAGAAGAAATATAAAAAAATATGTGGAAACAAATGAAAATGAAAACACAATTGTCCAAAACCTTTGGGATGCAGCAAAAGCATTATGAGAGGGAAGTTTATAGCAATACAGGCCTATCTCAAGAAGCAAGAAAAATCTCAAACAACCCAACCTTACACCTAAAGGAGGGAGAAAAAGAACAACAAAGAAAACTTCAAACCAGCAGAAGGAAGGGAACAATAAAGATTAGAACAAAAATAAATGATACAGAAACTAAAAACAAAAACATAAAAACCAAAACCAAAGAATAGATCAATGAAACCAGGTGCAGATTCTTTGAAAAATCAGTAAAATTGATAAACCCTTAGCTAGGTTTACCCAGAAAAAAACAGAGAAAGGACTCAAATAAAATCACAAATAAAAAAGGAGAAATAACCAACACCACAGAAATGCAGACAATTAGAATAGTCTGAAAAATTATATGCCAACAAATGTACAACCTTGAAGAAATGGATAAATTCCTAGAAACATATAAACTACCAAGACCGAAACAGGAAGAGATAGAAAATTTGAGTGAATCAGTAACCAGCAAAGAAATTGAATCAGTGATAAATAACAAAACAAAACAAAACAAAAACTCCTACCAAAAAAAAAAAAAATCCAGGACTAGAGGGTTTCACAGGTGAATTCTAGGAAACATTTAAAGAATTAATACCTATTCTTCTTAAACTAGTCCAAACAATAGAAAAGGGAGGAAAACTCCCAAATTCATTCTATGAGGCCAGCATTATCCTAATTCCAAAACCAGATAAAGATACCACTAAAAAAGAGAAAGACACATATCCCTGATGAACATAGATGCAAAAATTCTCAATAAAATATTAGCAAATCAAATATAATAATACATTAAAAAATAATTCACCATAACCTAGTGGAATTTATTCCTAGGTTGCAAGGGTGGTTCAGTATTCTCAAATCAATCAGCATGATGCACCACATCAATAAAAGAAAGGTAGAGAACCGTATAATCATTTCAGTAGACACAGAAAAAACATTTGACAAAGGACAATATCCATTTATGATAAAGACCCTCAATAAAGTAGGGTTAGAGGGAACATTCCTCAATATAATAAAGTCCATATATGAAAAACCCACACTAACATCATCCTCACTGGGGAAAAATAAAGCTTTTCCCCTAAGGTTAGTAACAAGACAAGGATGTCCATTTTCACTGCTTCTATTTAACATAGTACTGGAAGTCCTAGCCACAACAATCAGAGAAAAATAATCAGACATCCAGATCAGTAGTGAAGAGTAAAACTTTCACTATCTGCAGATGATGTAATACTCTGTAAAAAAACCCAAAAGGCTCTACCAAAAAACTGCTCTAACTGATAAAAAAAAATTCAGTAAAGTCACAGGACACAAAATCAAGTCTGTTCATTTCTACACACCAATAATGAAGCAGTGGAAAGAGAAATTAAGAAAATCCCATTTGTATCTGCACCAAAAACAGTAAGATACCTAGGAATAACCCTAACCAAAGAGGTGAAAGACCTGTACTCTGAAAACTACAGAACACTGATGAAAGAAATTGAAGAGGACACAAAGAAATGGAAAAACATTCTATGCTCATGGGTTGGAAGGACAAATATTGTTAAAATGTCTATACTCGCCAAAGCAACATACACATTTAACACAATCCCTATTAAAATACCAACAGTGTTTTTCACACAACTAGAACAATTTTAAACTTTGTATAGCATCACCAAAGACCCTGATGAGACAAAGCAATCCCAAAGAAAACAAACAAAAAACAAAGCTGGAGGAGTCACAATTCCAGACCTCGACTTACACTGCAAAACTGTAGTAATCAAAACAGCATGGTACTGCACAAAAATAGACACATAGATCAAAGAACAGAATAGAAAACCGAGATATGAACCCACAACTATATGTTCATTTAATCTTGGACCAAGCAGGAAAGAATATCCAATGGGAAAAGACAGTCTCTCCAACAAGGTGTTGGGAAAACTGGACAGCAACATGCAAAAAAAGAAACTGGACCACTTTCTTACACCATACACAAAAATAAACTTAAAATGGATTAAAGACCTAAGTGTGAGACCTGAAACCATAACAATCCTAGAGAAAAACACAGGCAGTAACCTCTTTGACACCAGCTGTAAAAACATTTTTTCTAGACATGTTTTCTGAGGCAAGGGAAACAAAAGCCAGGATAAACTTATTGGGACTGCATCAAAAGAAAAACCTTATGCACAGTGAAAAAAAAAAAAAAAAACAAAACTAAAAGGCAGGCTATGGAATGGGAGAAGATATTTGTAAATGACATATCTGATAAAGTGTTAGTATCCAAAATCTATAAAAATTAAACTCAACACTCAAAAACAAATAATCCAATTTAAAGATGGGCAGAAGACATAAGCAGACATTTCCCCAAAGATAACATCCAGATGACCAACAGACCCATGAAAAGATGCTCAACACTCATCATCAGGGAAATACGAATCAAAACCACACTGAGATACCACTTAACGCCTGTCAGAATGACTAAAATGAACATTTCAGACAACAACAGATGTTGGTGAGGATGTAGAGAAAGGGGAACCCTCTTAGACTGTTGATGGGACTGCAAAGCCACTCTGAAAAACGGTATGGAGGTGTCTCAAAAAGGTAAAATAGAACTACCTTATGATCTAGCAGTTAAACTACTGGGCATTTACCCAAAGAATACAAGAAAATTAATTCAAAGGGATACATGCACCCTTATGTTTATAGCAGCGTTATTCCCAATAGCAAGATATGGAAGCAGCCCAAGTGTCCATCAATTAATGAATGAATACAGAAGATGTGGTGCATATATATGCAATGGAATATTACTCAACTATAAAAAAAAAGAATGAAATCTTGCCATTTGCAATGATATGGATGGCTAGAGAATATTATGCAAAGTGAAATAGGTCAGTTGGAGAAAGACAAATACCATATGATTTCACTCCTGTGGAGTTGAGGACACAAGCAAAGAGAAAAAAATAAGAGAAAGAAATAGACTCTTAATTACAGAGAAGAAACTGATGGCTTTCAGAGGGGAGAGTTGTGGAGGGCAAGGGTTAAATAGGTGATGTAGATTAAGAAGTATACTTATCTTGATGAAAACTGGGTGATGTATGGAAGTGTTGAATCACTATATTGCACACCTGAAACTAACATAACACTGTATGTTAACTAACTGGAATTAAAATTAAAACTTAATATTTGCATTATATCTTTGGAAAAATATTTACAATAAATAGCATCTAGTCGGTGAATATGTATGAAATTTTACTCAGTTACAGAACGATTGCTTCACCTTCCCCGCATAATGGAGATATTATCTCTTTGAACCTGGACATTCTAGCTCTAGGGATGTTGCTCACTGCCTTAAAAGTCTTCTATAATTTATCAAGAACATTAGGCTCACTTTTGCCTTTCCCAGTCTTCGCTGACATCAGGTTTCAGCCATACTGCACAACAGTGACCTCATTGGTTTCCTCCCATTGATATCACTGAGAATAACGAATATTAATTATCTCTGTTTGAATTATCCACAAACAACACAGCTGTACCAGTGTGGGATTTCTAATTGTTCATAAAGTATCTGTAGTCCCTGCCTAGCTTTTTTATTTTATTTTTTAATTTTTGAGAGAGAGAGAGAGAGAGAGAGTAGGGGAGGGGGGAGAGGAGGAGAGGGAGAGGGAGAGAATCTTAAACAGGTTCCATGCTCAGAGCGGAGTCCAACACAGGGTTCAAACCCACGACCCTGGGATCATTACCTAAGCCGAAATCAAGAGTCAGGTGCTTAACTGACTGAACCACCCAGGTTCCCCTTTCTGCCTATCATTTTTTTTTCCATTCAAATCCAAGTTAGTTAACATACAGTGTAGTATTGGTTTCAGGAGTAGAATTTAGTGATTTATTACTTGCCTATAATACCTAGTGCTCATTCTAACAATTGCCCTCCTTAGGCCCCTTTCCTCCCACCAAATGCCCCTTCAGCAACCCTCAGTTTGCTCTTAGTATTTAAGAGTCTATTATGGTTTGCTTCCTCCCTCTCTGATTTTATCTTATGTTTTCCTTCCTTTTCTCTATGTTTATCTGTTTTGTTTCCTAAATTCTGCATATGAGTGAAATCATATATTTACCTTTCTCTGACTTATTTTGCTTAGCATAATACATTCTAGTTCTATCCATGTTGTTACAAATGCCTGCCTAGTTTCTAATTGTATGGTGTACTTTGACCTCACACATCCAGTATTAAGGTTTGCTCCAATTACTAAGTTTTTGGTTCATCTGTGCTCTTAATGCAATTTCCTTCTTCCAGAATGTTGGTAAACTTCTTACCCTTAAAAATTCAACTCAAAATTTGTTTCATCTTTAAAGTTTTTCTCAACTCCTGCCCTCCAGTAAACTTAGAGCAGAGCTGGGGTGTTGGATCTCCTCCCACCCCACCCCCCACCCCCCACAAACACACACAACGATTCCCAGCAGAAGTAGTAAAAGTCAGAATTACCTAGGGACTATGGAGGGGGCTTTTTGTTTTGTTTGACTTTTGTATTCATAGACCGGGGGCTTGTCTTCCCTCAAGTGCTGTGATTATGGGCACAAGAATTTGTAATATAAAGGGACTCCTGGGTGGCTCAGTAGGTTACGCATCCAGCTTCAGTTCAGGTCATGAACTCCTGGTTTTCAAGTTTGGTTTGCGAGTTTGAGCCCCACATCAGGCTCTCTGCTGTCAGCGTGGAATCTGCTTCAGATCTTCCGTCGTCCTCTCTCTCTGCTGCTCCCCCACTTGAACCCATTTTCTTTCAAAAATAAACATTAAAAATAATATATAAAAAATTTCCCGGGTACTTCACTTTTTTTATTTTTTTTTTAACGTTTATTTTATTTTTGAGACAGAGAGAGACAGAGCATGAACAGGGGAGGGTCAGAGAGAGGGAGACACAGAATCTGAAACGGGCTCCAGGCTCTGAGCTGTCAGCACAGAGCCCAGCACAGGGCTCGAACTCAGGGACCGCGAGATCATGACCTGAGCCGAAGTCGGACGCTTAACCGACTGAGCCACCCAGGCGCCCCCCAGGTACTTCTAATAAAGCATCCACTACTTAATCTTCCTGTTGCCCCACAGAGAAAGACTGATTCTTGATGTTATGACTTTTTTGTTTATTTTTGAGAGGGAGAGAGAGCATGAGTGGGAGAGGGGCAGAGAAAAAGGGAGACACAGAATCCGAAGCAGGCTCCAGGCTCTAGGCTGTCAGCATAGAGCCTGACATAGGGCTCAAACTCACCAACTGCGAGATCATGACCTGAGCTGAAGTCGGATGCTTAACTGAACTGAGCCACACAGGTGCCCCAATTTTATGCCTCTTATATACCTGGCTAGGGTGCAGTCACCTCATTATATAATACCTTATTTCTATATTTGTCACCCTACCAAACTTTTTGAAGACTTATCACCTTTTTTATTCCAAGAAAGTATAGTTCTAATCACCTGATGGGAATTAATAAGTAGACAGTTATCTGGATATATTTTAAAATGGACCATATAATGTATTTATCATTATCACCTAAGTGTATGTATATATACACATATATTTATGGTCTATATATATCTATATATAGTAGATACACATATATAGGTAGATATAGATAGGTATATATCTTAGATCCAAATAGAGAAAAAAAACAGTCTGAGAATTAAAGTGCAAACACTTTGTTTCATAAAAAAGCCCCCACGCCATCATCTACTTTTATTGTATACAGCATTATAATAAGGTTAGTTTGCTAGTATGGTAGCTCACGGTAAATTGAATAAAATTTCTGAATGGATTTGGTTGAAGTATTTTGCAAAAAGATGCACCGATAGCAGCAAGAATTCATAGTCTCACAGGCTCTGAAGAGGCAAACCCTAAAATAGACACCTTAAAATAGCTGAAAAGGTTTGTGTGTTCTAATTCAACAAGCATTCAATAGATATGTCACTCAAGAATGACAAAAATAAAACATATGCATGTATATAAACACTTTAAGTTGTATTAAAATATGAAATGGTTGATAATAGAAATATTGAAAATTGAATTGAAAATAGAATTATTTATTTTTTTCATTTATTTTTTTTAATGTTAGAGCACGAGTGTGAAAAAGGGAGGGAGGGCAGAGAGAGAGAGAGAGAGAGAGAGACATAGAATCTGAAACAGCATCCAGGCTCTGAGCCTGACACAGGGCTCGAACTCAAACTGAGATCATGACCTGAGCCAAAGTTGGAAACTTAACAGACTGAGCCACCCAGGTGCCCCCAAAATAGAATTTATATTAAAATGAGAAACAGTATGTGTCTTAGCTCTCTGTCTTAGAACCTATGTAGCACACAGAAGTGAGGTAGATGTGGGTGCATCACATAATGTGATAAATGTTGCCATAGAAGAATTTGTTACTGTGGGATCACAAAAGGAGTTACTCACTTTGAGTTGAAGAGTTATAAAATGCATTAGACAGATGATAGTTAAACTGGATCTTTAAGAATGGGTAGCTTTCTGGATAGCATTTCACAGGGGTGAAGTCAGAAGCTCAAAAGGAGAGCCTTGAGTGTACAGAGAAGGTAAGAAGCAGTGTAGCTGAATCTTAGGTGAGGATTAGAGATGACCTAGGAGAAGTTGAAAATACACGGAAAGACTCATAGACGATCCTGAGGAGGTCTGAATCAACAGTAATAGTCATGGGGAGGTAGCAAATATAGTTAACAAGGTAAAGATGTGATTAGATTTATTTCTTTGGTTTGTTAAAATTAAATACAAAATGGAGACCAGATTTGAAAATTTCCTGAACAGACAAAACCAGGTAAGCCACATAAGGAAAACCTAATTTAGCTTATCCTGTAACACAAGCGAAACTTGACTTAGGTCACTTCTGGTCAAAGCCTCTGATAATAATCATCAACAAAACCTAAATTGTTTTCCCAAACCAGCATAAGACAACCACTTTTAACCAATCCCCTCCCATTTGTAGAAACTCCAATGCTACAACCATTCATTACAATGTAGAAGAAACAGCTCTGCATTCTCACTCTCTAACCTTTCCTGTAACAGCAGCTTCATTCTGCCGTTGGTTTGAAAACTCCCAGTTCCTGAACTTTTCTTCAATGAACAGTAAACTCTAGCTAAATACTGTTTTGTTGATCTGGTCTTATTTTTAATAGCTTCTGGATTTTGACAGTTTTGTTTGTTTTGTTTTTTGAGAGAGAGAGAGTGCAGGAGAAGGGAGAGGGAGAGAGGGGAGAAGGTGAGGGGGGAGAGGGAGAGAGAGAATGAATGAATGAATGGTGAATGAATGAATGAATGAATGAATGAATGAATGAATCTCAAGCAGGCTCCATGCCGTGTGAAGCCTGATGTGGGGCTTGATCCCACAACCCTGGGATCATGACCTGAGCTGAAATCAAGAGTTGGATACTTAACCAACTGAGCCACCTAGGTGTCCTGATAGTTGGTTTTATTCAGAGAACTTGAATGAATGAAGAGTGACTTTGGTGGAGTAGCTGGTTACGTGGTCATTGGCAAGAGTTCAGGAAGAGTTTTTGTTGTTTTTTGTTTATTGTTTATTTGTTTTTAAGACATAAAAAGGCCTAAAGAGAAATGATGTACTAGAAAAGTTACTTAGGATTGACTGGAGTGGGAAAATTAAGAGATGGTTGGAACTACTGAGGATGACCCTCTAAAGGAGATAAGAAAATCAAGATGAGGCGTATAGGTTTTGGCAGAGAGAAATGTGGGCACCTTTGTGTTAAACATAAATGAAATACCAATGGGACATCCAAGTGAAAGTGTTTCATAAACAGAAACCTGACCTGGAGATTTAGGAATTTGTTGGAGCAAGTGATTCAGATTTCATCACTCTTGATTATGGAAGTTGATGGGCAACTTGATTATGGAAGTTGATGGGTTGTTCTGCCGAACAAGAACATACAGAATTTAAACAAAAAAAAGGTGATTACAGACAGAACTCTGAGATGGCATTACTTTAGATTGATTAGAGAAAATAGGATGAGCCAATGCCAAAAGAAGCAATGTTGTGAAAGGTCGGAAGAGTAATAAGAGAGTTTTATACTGTTTGCCACAGAGAGAGGGTCACAGCATCAACAGTGTCACATAGTGCAGGAAAACAGTATGGGGAACTGTTACTCCATCAGTATAGAAGCCACTTATTAGTGGGCTAGCCTTTCAGGGGATTAGTAGAGCCAGCCATCTAAATGGTGCAGATTAAAGAGCAGGTGGGAGCATCAGAACCCAAACAATACCCAGTCCTTTTTGCAGAAGTTTGACTGTGAAGGGGCTCCAAGGGAAAATCAGATAAAGTTAAATTGTATGCGGGAATATTTTTTTTTGCTAAATAAAATTTTGAATGATTCTGAAATTTGAGGTTTTCAACAGTTTCTTATCCTGTATGCAGTTCATTCAGCTATAGTAAGTATATATCTTCTTGAATTCAGTGCTGTACTTATTCTTAGGATTTGGTTTTAAAAATAAAACTTGAGCTTTTCACCTTTTAAAAATAGTAAGTATCTGCAAAAGCTGTTTGTCTCTCTTCCCTGGAAAGATCTCACTTGTTCTGGTTTAACCTCATTTTCCTCAGAAGTTAGATTTTCCAAATTAAATGATGATGAATGATAATTGTTAATGTGTCATCAATAAGTTAGGCAGCATAGGATGTGGATTAAATTGTTGTATCTGATTACTGTATTTTAGTGATTAAGATTAGCACTTGGATACTTTTCAGAATTCAGAAGTGTTTTATCATTTTTGCATTTGTATCAGTTCTGTTGAAGATCGTCTCTCACTCTGTATCCTACTGAGTACATTGAGTACATTGTGAGAAATAAAGAAATTCCAGAAGATTTGGAAAATGAGTGATTTTCAGAATCCTTTTGTTTCCAGAAAGGCTAATTTATATGGGTTATAAGGTTGTAGGACACTCAGAAGCTGATAGATGAAAAATTATGGTTCAGTGAATATTGGGGAATTTTTTAGATTTTCATAAACAAAGAGAATTGCTAAAATAAGATTGTCTCGAAATATCACTATAAAATAGATTTATTTCAGTATGAATAAACTTGAAGTGGGACCAAGTAAGGCAAATGTGATAAAATAAATATTAGCAAGAGAAAGTTGTCCAGTGTCTTTTCACATCTGCAAGCTCCCCTTCAGATGCTTTTCCTCCTGAGACCATGTGTTCATTTACGGGGGTGTGAGGGGGAAACATCAGCTTTGAGAAAATCCCTGAGGTAACAACATTTTATTCCTGTTGTTTATCACAATTTATCTTGTATGGGGGAAATTGTCTTTGATATATCAAGTTCAGGTTTGTAAGATGATAGGCTAATAAAATCATAAGCGTTTATATTAAAATAAAAATACAAATATTATCATGTAAGTCATTTGTGGAATGTCCTTTACACAGCAAGAGATTTTACTGCTGAATGTCAAATTAGAAACTTTGCTAGAATATATTTATATGTTCAAAAGGATTAATTCCTAGAGGCAATTATGTACACACACACATGCACACACACATGTACATGTACACAGATGCATATCACAATAATTTTCCGGCCTGTTATACACTAAAAACTAGATACATGTCAGACTACCCAGAAGGAAACCAGGAAAAGTTCTACAGTACTGCATGTGGTTCTTTGAGATAGATGTGTGTGTGTGTGTGTGTGTGTGTGTGTAATGCTGATGACACATTTCCTCTTGCAGCTTTCAAAGTCCTCTCATTTGATTCTCAGAACAATTCTACGTTATTGGTAGGATCCCACTTGAAAGAAAAGGGTTTCAGGAGGGTTGCCACTTTTCATGCCACATGAATCCTATGTGCTAGCTCTTGAGATTGCATTTAATTCTTCTGATTCCTAATATATTTTTCTTCCCTAGCATGATGGTATAGGCGAGTGCAGGATCTTTGTAACCTCATGCCCTGGTTTCAAATTCTGTTTGCACCATTAACTAGCTTAGTAAGTTACTAGAAGGTCTTTTTGTGTTTTCTCTGATACAGAATGAAGAAAATAATGGTACTCAAAAAGTTACTGTGTTTGGTTAAATGATGTAATACTTGTTCAGCAGTTTAATTTGGTCAGACCAATTAACCTGTAAACATTAACTATTCCAAAAATAATTTAAATTTACTTATCAAAGTAGGTGTGTCTCCAAATTAATGATCTAGAAAATAGAGTATTTTGACTTTTGAAATGTAATATGTCTTCTCCACTCTTCGGTTTTTCATTTCTTCTTCTCAACTACCTTGATAGTGTAGGCTATCCTAAAAAGAGGGACGATCATCACAACTTTGTAATTTTCTATTTCTTAAAGTTGGAGGAAAAAAAAAGATTCAGAACTTTTAAAACAGAGTTTTGTTATCAGTAGTTGCTTGTGACAATGACTTCTTTTCTACCTGTTGACCATGTGATTATTAAAAATGAATCGCAACTAATTGTAGTAAACCATTAGATAGTAAATAGACACATGTTAATTAACCTAGAAGGATGCCAGGAGAAATTCCAATAACTATTTCTTGATTTTAATGCTGTCCCACCACTAACATGCTAAATTATGCTGGCTGTACAGCCAACACTATTCATATCTGGGATGCAAGTTCTAATACATTTCTTGATCATTTTTGCCTGTACTGCAGGCAGCTATTGCTATGGTTAATTTGTTTCTTGAATCTCCACTGTATAATAAAATTTATAATAATAACATTGTTATTGACAAATACTAATTGAGCAGCAGTCAGAGATCAGGCACTGTGTTAGGAATTTGGAGTACACTAAGTAATTTGGTCATTGAAGAAATCAAGTGAGGAAAGTGTCATCGTGAGATAAGGAATTTGAGGCTCTGAAGTACCAAGTACATCACCCAGAGTCACACTGTACAACTGCTACTATTCCATCTCCAGTGTCAGACTGTTGTTCTGACTGCATTGCCAAACTATATGAGGGAAGAATGGGAGGAGAAGGCAGATTTTCCACAAGCCTGACTTGAAGAGATAGGGATAGGGTAGGGATCTGGTCTTACCTACCCAGCTGCCTACATAGTTTCTAACTGGCCTGACCACCATGTAAACTTTTTCAACCTGATTTAAGTAACGAACAGACATTAACTGAAAGTCATTCCAGAGGTCTAAATCCCAATTCCTCTTATTTGTGGATTAGACTTTCTGAATCCCAATGACTGTGAACCCCCTCATGACTAACAATTTATTAGATAGAATTATTTCTGAACTCCTAGTTCTGGGTGAAATCTACTTAAAGAAATTAGTTTATGAAACATAGTCATCCAATTCAGTAGTAATGAAGAAAAATGGGATAACTCTGTATACACCAGAATTTTTAAATAATCTCCCCTAGACTGAGAGGAAAAGTACCGGGGTGGAAGTTAGTGAGCAACCTGAAAATGCAATTTAAATTATGTACTGTATTAAGGAGGTGAAGTTGTTCTGTACAATAACTTAATGGTGGATACATGTTGTTATACATTTGTCAAAACCCAGAGAATATACAACAGATAGTGAAGTATAATGTAAACCACTGACTTTAGTTAATCATAATGTATCAGTATTGATTTGTCACTTGTAAGAAATGTACTACATTGTATTAGTTAGCCTGCGCTGTTGTAGCAAAATACCATAGACTGGGTGTTGTAAATAACAGAGATTTAGTTTTTCACAGTTCTAGAAACTGGAAGCCAGAAAGTGCCAGCATATTCAGGTTGTGATGAGAGCCCTCTTCCCATTTTGCAGATGGTTGCCTTCTCACTGAGTCCTTGCATGACAGAGAAAGAGTTCTAGTATCTCTTCCTTTTCTTATAAGGTACTAATCCCATCATGAGGGCACCATCCCTCCTGATCTCATCCATCTAAACCTGATTATCTCCCAAAGGCCCTATCTTCAAATGCCATGACATTGAGGGTTAGGGCGTCAACATCTTAAATTTGAGGGGGATGCAATTCAGTATGTAGCGTATATTAATGCAAGATGTCAGTGCATGTGTGTGTGTGGCAGGAAGGTGCATATGGAAACACTCTGTACATAATTCTCAGTTTTTCTGCAAGCCTAAAACTGGTCTAAAAAATAAAGTATTGATTAAAAAAATTGAATACATATTCTAGGACACAGGAAGAATTAAGTGAACAAATGTAAAGTGCATACTAGGAGCAGTGGTTTATAATCCCTATAAATGAATTTTATAAAATTATTATTTTAAATATCCCTTTTTTCTGTTTGGACCACTTGTTCCCATTTTGAAGCTGTGGAAAACCCCCAGAATGTTCACATGGAAGGGGATTGGAAAATATCATCCACTGTTACACGTGCCTTCTAGTAATCTAGCAAAAATGGCCTTGCCAATTTTGAAATAACTACAAGCGAAGACTTCAACACCATCGTTTAAGTGAGCGTCACAAACTAGATTTTAGATGACAAGCAAAACAATTTAACTTTGCTTGAAAAATAATTTGTACAAAAATGAGTAAACTATTGATACAAGTGACTGGTTTGCTCCTGCTAAACAGGATCCATCAGAATCCTCTGGCAGATTCAATGTTATTCTCCTGATGTACTTACTGCACTTCAGATTAAAGGACTTAAGAAGTAACACAAGGAGGCTGTAAATATTTAAAGATGATGCCTTAGATCAGCAGTACTCTGTTTAAAATTTAGTTTTCCCTTATACTTAAAATGAAGATTGGGCTTGTTCATAAATATTCATTTCGTGGATATCTTTCCACATCTCTCTTCCTACAGCAGAAGCCACCTGCTCCGAACAGCCTTCGTGTGCACGGTGCATTGGAGGGAGTTGGCAAACGCCAGAAGCCAGTAGTGCCAAATGTGGCGTGGCTTCTCCTTCCTCCAGACGGCAGCTCCCAAGACACCTGGGCGGCGAACACTCAGAGAAATGCTGGCTGCTGGGCCACTAGATAATGGCATACTCTCTAAAATGCTTTTGCAGACTTAAATTTACTAAAGTACCTGTATGTCCTCCAGGATGAAGAGTGGGTAAAAGATAAATGTTACCTTCAGAACAGAGCAGTCAATTTAAATAGCTCTAGCTCTGTTGTTGTGTTTGTGTTTGTTTTAGGATGAAAACAAGCTTAAGTATGACCAGAGTGAAAGATAATGGTAAAATTCCAAATCAAATATTGCCACTTACTATGTTGGTTAAGCTTTTTTATATTTTGATTTCCTTTCTCCCCCCCATAATAACCATCCTATCTTAATTCTCTATGTCAAAATCTTTTAGGAGACTGCATGGTTTGTCGAAGGTTTCAGTATAGGCTGTACAAATCCTTGCATTGCATTGTTTTCATATTGTCCTGTGAGTCATAGTGTCCTATAGCGGATGAACACAGGCTGGACTCACCATATTAGCATCCCATGTCTACTAGTCCTGTCACTCTCTCAGGTGTGTGGCTTGGGTTAAAATTTCAGTTTGTCAGGGCACCTGGGTGGTGCAGTTGGTTAAGCTTCCGACTTCAGCCAGGTCACGATCTCGCGGTCCGTGAGTTCGAGCCCCGCGTCAGGCTCTGGGCTGATGGCTCAGAGCCTGGAGCCTGTTTGCGATTCTGTGTCTCCCTCTCTCTCTGCCCCTCCCCCGTTCATGCTCTGTCTCTCTCTGTCCCAAAAATAAATAAACGTTGAAAAAAATTTAAAATTTCAGTTTGTCAACAGACTTAATTACAGGATATCGGAAACATGTTTGTTGGTGATGGAGCCTTCATTGAACCACTTTAAAGAACAGACAACTCTATGTGAAAGTTCTTTGTGAACAATAAAGTACTATGCAAAGACTAGCTATTAAATATGCAGATAATTGCATTATTTAATAATCAATGTTATAAGCCATTATTTTTAATTCATTGATAATTTGAAGCAGCCTAGAGTTGAGCCAAAACCTTGGAAATGTTAACCCTTCTGTTCATTTAAGATAAACCCGCAAGAGTGGCACAAGCAGACCTCGTTAGCAAAAATTAGTTCCCTCTCTTTTCATCCACTTTCCTCCTTGGTCCTGAAAGACTTCCTGAGATTGGATATGGTGTCTTGACCTCTATTTTATAAGCTGGAGACCGACCAGTAGATCAAAATACAGAATATGTGTTTTGTTCTGGTTAAAGACGTTCAGATTTCATTGATGCCATTATTACATCTCAAAAACTAGTTTTTCAAGGAGCTCCTTTTTCAGAATAGCATTAATAAATAAAAAAAAATCACCTGAAGTTACCTTTGTATATTTTATTGTTTGTGAGAAAGTGTTGTATAATTATGTTGGAATAAGAGAAGACAATGACAAATAGGTAAGCCGTATTCTAGACTTGTAATTTTCAGTACTACTTTCAATATTAACCTATTTTTCTTTTTATTTAAAGCAAGGGATAAATTATTAAATGAACAATCTTACTAAAATATGATCTTAGTTTAAGTATTTCAAAGTAAATTGGTTACATGGGCTTAAATATTTAGACTTTAATGAAATACATTGCTTTCAGATTTTATTTTTACAACACTTTTTCATTAAAGTTTAGTTGTGACTTTAATATTGTTGCAAAGGCTTAGGACTGTTACGATTTCTTCAGAGTTTGCTGGATAAGTTTGCTCTATTTGGTAATTAGGAAACTGGTTAGAATATATATGGCAGGTGAATCACTTTAGATGCAGCCAAGGAATTGAGAATACTTCATGAGCATGCGCGTGTAGCACAGTGGGAATTTAAGTGCCTTCCTCTGTGGAAGGCTTTTGTTTCAATGCAAGACCAGGAGCTTCTGGAAGCTGACAAGTCTTTGGAGAGGCTCAAAGCTGGATTTTATACTTTAAAAGAGACATAATATTACCTAGAAAGAGAAGTCTAGATAATAGCTTTTTAAGTTTATTTTTTGAGAGAGCACAGTGTAGGAGGGGCAAAGAAAGAAAGAGAGAATCCCAAGCAGGCTCCCAGCTGTGAGTGCAGAGCCTGATGTGGGCTTGATTTCATGAACTCTGAGATCATGACCTGAGTGGAGATCAAGAGTTAGATGCTTAACCGAGTGAGCCACCCAGGCACACCTACATAGTATTTTAAAAAAATTGTAATGTTTATTTTTGAGAGAGAGTGTGTGTGCACATGAGCAGGGGTGGGGCAGAGCAAGAAGGAAGCAAAGGATCCTAAGTGGACTCTGCCCTGACAGCAGGGAGCCTGATGCAGGGATTGAACCCAGGAACATTGAAATCAGGACCTGAGCTGAAGTCGGATGCTCAACCGACTGAGCCACTCAGGCGCCCCTGTAGACAGTATTTTTAAGGGGATAATATGGAGGATTGTTTATTCCAAGTTTTTGGGTCAATGCTTACATGCTTCTTGGGGATATTGGCCAGTATGCAATGGTAGTACATCATCCCTGATCTAACCTCTGCCCAGATTGTTCTGCTATGGATCTCATCGGTGCCAGAGAAAGCAGATATACAGTTACTATGAGGAGCCTATAACATAGGCATTCATATATGTTGGTCAGCCCATTGAATTATACCAGAGGGAAATAGACTGCCCAAAGCTGATAAATTTGTATCCAGCATCAACTACAATGATGAATAATGGTGGCATCTGCAGCATTAAGGCCCTTATCTGGCTTGAGATTGGTTATTGTAGGTAACAGCAGGGGTGGAGATAATAGAGGCAAGATTTCAGTATCAAACTGGGCTCATGCCAAAAGCCATTACTTGTGAGCTGTCAGTGTCCTTAGTAGAAACATATCTTATGGGTAATCTTTTGAGACAGGGCAGCAGAATTCTAGGAAGCAAGCTCATAATGGCAGCAGAAAATCTTACATGGAACTTTAGAAAACAAAGGCAACCAGGATCCCTGAAAACTGATTCTGAATTAGCTTAATTGCATATTTGTGCTTTTAGGATCAGGTGTAGTTTATTTAGCAGAGTGCAGTTCTGCAAATAGCATTTGAATAGACCTTATTGTGGATTTTAAATCAGTAATCATTTTCCCTCAGAAATTTTTCACCTGCAAAATGTGTGTGTGTGTGTGTGTGTGTGTGTGTATGTGTGTGTGTGTGTGTGTGTGTGTGTGTGTGTGTGTGTGGTTTAATCCTATTTATTGACATATTGACCAGCAGTGATTGTGAAAGTTCTGAGGAATATCACCAAGGGAAGGAAATGTAAAGGGGTAAGTTGGAATGAACTGAATTATCCCTTCAGCCGTGAAGGTCTAGCAAAGTTAAAGAGCTTTGAAACTCCTTCAGAGGATGTCATGCATCCTGGTAGACTGTGGTAGCATTCTTTTGTCAATGACTAACAAGAATCCATTTTTGTCTGAAACACAAAGTATGGTTAGGGTTTGTCTATTAATTGCTATATTTTCCTTTTAATATCTGCTTTCATGGTATTATTTATGTGTGTGCTGCTGACTCTACAACAGAGTTTGAGTGGTGACCTTCTGAGTTTATTCCTATTTCTTCCTCTTCTTGATAGTATGTCTGTCTTACCTAAATGAGAAACTATTGCTTAAAATAGTAACCTTCTTTCAATTCAATGTTTTAGCTGTTTGCTGTATCTTAAATTATTTGATGCTGTGCTCTATATCATTTCATCTTCTTTTTGTAAAAATTTTGTTTGGTATTTGTTGGATATTTTATATGTCTGTCTTGGATTTAATGAGCTATTTTGCTTTTTTGAAGCAATACATTGCGTCTGGTTCCAAAATCCTTTTCTCCTGTCTTTTATCATGGCTGGAACATTACTAATTCACATAATAAAAGTAAGTTTATACAGAAACCTAGATTTAGCTATGGACTGATCGAACGCCATTTTGATAAATAGAATTCTGAATACCAAATGGCCAGATAGCTTCTATTCCGAATTCAGGAACTTTTAATTTATAGAACATTGATACAAAGACCATTTGGTAAATGCATTGCCTGAATTTTTTAAATATTCACAGAGTCAGAAGTAGCATAAATTTGTAAGACGCGAAACTACTTCAGTATCAGGTTTTTTCTAAATTACATCCTTATTGTAAGGAAGAATAGTTGGTAGTAAATGAAAAAACTCCATTTTAGGGAATACTCTCCATCCCCTAGAATCTGAGATTGTAAAAGGAGCAGTTGACACAATAAACATTCAGACCTTTTCTGTCAGAAATCCCATCTGTTTCTCTGTACTCTTGCTTAAATATTCAGTATTGTGTCTAGCTTTCTGATGAAAACATGTTGAGATTATTGACATTATTTCACAAATTAATAGTTTCATTACTTTTATGTACAGTGCATAGAAAATGAGTCTTATGGAAAAAATATATAATTTATTTGACTTTAAGTTACCATTGATTATAAGATGCAACATTAATAGTGTTTTTGAAGAAAACTGTGTTAAACAAGTATTGATTGTGAAGTAATAGAATTTTCAGAAATGTTGTATCGATGAAAATAGACTCAACAAAAATAACACCATGTTATTTCTACTCGGTATTATTACACATATGTATTTCCTGCTAGTTCTGATATTGTTAAGTAATCATATATTCGATATCCATATATGTTGGATTAGGGTAACACTGAAAAATCTCAAGCAAACTTTAAACCAAACCTCTTTCATGTCTGTGCCATCAACAGTCAGTACAGCCTCCCAATCCTGCAGCTGTGGCTGCCTGTAAGACGATACTGATCTGGCACCACCTGAGCTTTTGGGACTTGGAGACTTTAGCTGCAGGGACAAAACTGATGTAAGTCTGGAAGGGCATGAGGAGGTAGAGTATGAGATTCTTGCTATGAGTTTGACATCTGCATCTTTGTATAAAAAACCTCCAATAATGTAGACACTGTAGACAATGCTGGATGTCACTAATCAGTTACAGGTGCTGGTAGTGAGAAACTTTATGAAGGACTAATCAATCTCAATAAAGAAGGGATGATGACCAGAGATGGTAAGGTCCAGGAAAATATCTGGAGATTTTATAGAGTCCAACTTCCTATATAAAGGAGTCGATCACTCTTTCTACAGTAACACCAGTGAGAATGATTCCTATAAAGATCACACCAAAGACCATCTGCCCTGTGGTGAAAGTCTAAATAATAATAATGCCCGGTCTTACCATTTTAGAATGAATAAATGGTTTCTAAATCAGGAAGGTGAGATGGGTACTGATTGTAGACTATTAAAAAGTCTTCAGGAAATTGTCAGATAACTGGAGTGTCTCTTTGTAGAAAACATCATGGGGCTAAACCTACCCATTGGTATTCTAGTTGTTGAGTGTTATTAGTTTCAGGTGTACAATATAATGATTTAACAATTCGATTTATTAGTGCTCATCAGATATGGAAATGCAATTCATGGAATAAGAAATGAAAATAGGAAATAAATACATAACAATGCATTTAACTTTAGTAACAGGAAAAAGAAAATTTGAAAACATTTCTTCTAACCTTATTAAAATGATAAGATCTAAAACATTTCTTAAATTAGTTTAATGTGGGAAGCTGGAAGTCTCTTACCCAGCTTGGTTTGCAGGGATAGAGACAGAAGGCGTGTGAATTACTAAAATCTCTTGTAAATTAAACAGTGTCTATTAAAATTCTAGCAATCCCACCGTTCAGACTATTATATACATACATACATGTATATATGTATATATATATTTACATATATACTGTATATACTAAACTATATATAGTATGTATGTGTATATTCACACTATATAGATACATGTACCATGCTTACTGCTGTGCTGTTTCAAGCAATATGAATGTCAACAGATAAGGTAGTAATTAAACAAATTATCATATATTTATATTATGTCATAGTATGCAGCCAGCTGTTAACACGAATGTGTTTTATACATAATTATTGACTTGGAAAGATTCTTAACTTCTATTTTTTAATCAGAAAAATCAAATTGCAGGGTAATTATAGTATCATTCATTTTTATTGGTTAAGAAGAGAGAGGAAATCTGTATGTAATAGATTTATATAAATATTTGAATATACTGATATAGCACAGGAAACATATAAAAATACATAAAATTGTTAACATTAACTAAAGGGTAACATTGGAAGGAGTAAAAGATGCTTTTTTCTTTGTATATTTCTAATACTTAAATGTATTAGTTTTACAATTTTAAATATCTTTTTGTATCATTTGAACCAACAATTCCACTTTTCAGAAGTAATCCTAAGAAGATAATTGAAAATCCAAGGAAAAAATGTAGAGCGAATATATTTATATTACAAATAACCACAAATTGGAAACATCCCCTAAATCCAATCAAAGAGGACTGATTAAGTCACATTGCAGTTCTAAGTATGATATTCATGGGCATTAAAATTGTGCCTTTTGAAAAGCTTTAATCTTGGAAAATGGTTATGACATATTAAGTGGAAAAAGGAGGCTAACTACTGCACACAGGTAATCTCATTGCTTAAAACACACACATCCTTACGCACATGCTCGTAAACAACCATACGTGTACATGCACACAAAAAGGGAAAACAATCTGGAAGTAACTATTGCAATGAAATATTTTGCTGGGATTTGGAGTGATGTTATTTTCACTTTCCTTTTTAAACTTTTCTATAATTTCTGAAATTTTTGTAAAAGCGTCTAGTGATTATTTAATTGCTCAAAAGAAAATATAGCTAACATGAAAACAGCAGAATGAGTCAGAACATTTGGGAATTGTTTAAATGGGAGTTGATTATCCTTCCAATCAAGATAAAACTGTTTTCTGATATCAGTATAAAAGAGTTAGTTATTTCACATGCTTATGTACTGTGGTTATTATGCAGAAAACAGAATTGAACACACAAAACTCAATGTTTTTTTTTTTCAGTGTGCTGAATATACAGAAAATCTTGATTTCTAAAACTCAGTGAAGAAAGAACCACTTGATACACACTTCAATCATTATAAAAATATAATTCATGGATTTCTGTATTAATGAAAAGAGATTGTGGCTTAGCAAATCTAAGACAATAGAATAGGTTATTATCATTGAAATAAATTAATCTTCAAACAGCAAATATTTCCATTTTATAGCTGATAGTCTGAGACTTTCAGACCTTATTTAATACAGCATAATTGTAATCTAACCAAATATTTGGATAATCTGAGAATTTGATTTAAAAAAATAAAAAAAAGCTCTCATCCAAGAAGTGTTAGTAATATATTAGTTTCCACAGTGATGTAGCGTATTTATCTTCCTAATGATTGTGGTTGAACTAATGTCAGAACCCTGCAGATAGTTTTTGGTGGGAAATCCTATTACTTCTACCCAGCTCTCAAGAGTTAAGAAGGATTTAGCCAGAGATTTTAAATTTGCACATAACGCACCCCATGAACCAGTAACTTAGTATGTAAAATATGCAGTGCTTTGTTGTTTGGGTTAAGCAGGGCAATTTAAATCTTTTTCAGAGATTCAAAGAGGAAATTTTAAAATGGTCATTAATTCTGAAAGATATAATAACACACTTTGTCACGTATTCTGTACAAGGAAGCTCAACACAGTATGAATAACATGCTAATTATTACTAGATGAATGTATTAAAATAAAAGCAATAAAAAAAAACCTAACCACCAGTGGAAAGGAACAAAAATATTGATGATCTACTGACCACTATTACTCATAGGAAGCACAGTTTTTTTTATATTTGGATCAGTTTTGTACATAATATTCCCATTTTAAATGGATGTCTTTTTTCACTTCGGTTCACAAGTACTTTTAATACTTTCATGATGTGATAAATAATAAAGACCAGTATTTATATGCATTAGATCATCTGCATTAATGCCAGTTTCATTTTTGTAAAGCCAAGTATGGTGCTTAGCTATTAAAGAAAATAGATGTTAGTGGCAAAATTTCTGATGAGTATATGCAACGCTATCTACACCTTAATATTCATTACTAGTATTTAACATTTCAGTTTTGGCATGGACATTATTTACTATGACAATCATGAAATGTAGTGATATTTCACTGTATAATAGAATCATATGAAATTGCCATTTTTTAAAGATAAAAATGTTGACTACGGTCAACTTTATATGTTTAACATAATCCTTATCTCTCACAAATTCCCAAATTTGCCTTTACATACACCCTGGAGAGTAAAATTAGGCACACTTAGGACAACACTTTTTATTTTTTTCTAATGAGTGACTTATTTAAACATATATAAAGCTCACAGTCTATACTAGCTAAAGCCTTCTAGCAGAAATGCTAAAGCATCTTCTGTTTCTGCTGGACAATAATAAGAGTCTACACTGAATGAAACTCTATTTTTGATAATAAATGATTCTGCAGTTTATTTTTCCTACCTAAAATGTACCAATGTGCCAGGCAAGAGAGGCTTTAGTTCTGGCCTCTGTTCTGCAGCAGAATACTTGGAGAAACCTGGGCAGGTGGTAAAAGTTTTTGTATTCCCTGCCTCCCCAACTCTTCTAATAACATGCTGGTTAATATAAGAGGCCTGCAGCAGATAATTGGTCAGATTTATTGTTCTGTTTGAAGATTTCATCTACAGAAGCTTGTGAACAGCAGTTGAAACATAGAGTCAAAAATTTATTGAAAAATAAATGAAAAGTTGCACAATTATCTAACAATGACCCTTTCCCTTATTTATTTCCCAAAATACAAACTTTGTAGAAAAAAGTGGTCTCTTTTTAATCTAGAAAATTGAAATTTTTTACTTGGAAAAATTTAGTTTCCAGTATGTTCACATAACTTTCCTCCTCCCTTCCTTTTTCTTGCCCTCATCTGCCTCTCTCTTTGTGTGTTTCTTTTTTTCTCTCTCTCCTTTTTAATGTCCAAGACTATTTAATGTAAACCAAATAATTTTGCCACTCGTGTTTTTAAAATGATGAAAATTTTACGTTGCATACATAGTGTAGTAGCTGTTTGATGTGCAAACCTACTTGCTTGACACTCATGAGTTGCTCTTTGACATTATCCTGGCCTCAGTAAAGAAGCCACAACAGCTGATAGAGTCCTACAAGAGAGAGGCTGTTTATAGCAAATATTTATCCTCCATATTCAACTTCTAATTACTTAACAATTGAAGGCAATTATATTCATAATTTGCTATCATTTTCACTCTTAATATATTTGGTAAAGAATAACAGAGAATCAGGACTTCAGTTTTTCCAAGTAGATTGTATGGTAGATCATTTGTTCATTTGTTCGTTCATTCCTTCATTCTACTGATGAAGCTCAATCCCTAAATGCTTGATTTGTCCTATTGGTGAGAAGGTCATTAAAGATGTGTGTGAGCCAATTTGTGATGACTAAGAAAGAGGTCTTACTGACAAGGATGAACACAGTCAACAAAGCTATCTTCACTTGTGCATCAGTTGGTTTATATTTGGTTCCCAGAGTCAGTTCATAGAAGATATTCCAGAGAATCAGAAATAAAAACCAAGTGTCGTACTAGTGAGATGTCGGAAAGGAGATTATTACTCTATTATAATTTGATATTTTATAAAACAATCTCTTTTGAGATATTAATATATACTGAGACCTACAAAATGGGAGTTATATAAATTCTTGTTTACTAAATCAGTGTTGATATTTAGTCCAAATAATTTAAACACTGAGAATAATTTTTTAGGTAGATTGACTTTTATTCATTTTATGCTGTAGAAACTGAAAAGTGAACTGTATTCTCTCAGAACGTCATGTAATAATTTCTATTTTAACAGAGAAAGAGTTTCTAGCATACGAATGACTATTTTAATATTTAATATTTTCCTCTGTGTCCTATTTAAATTGTCCTTTTAAAATTCATTTTAAATGTTGCTGAGTCCAGTGAATGTAACAATAAATATAAATTATAACTGTATTTCTACAACTTAAACTCTTTGTACCATAACAGTGTAATTTTAAGCATCTTTAACACAAATCATGTGCGTTAATGGGGCGCCTGGGTGGCGCAGTCGGTTAAGCGTCCGACTTCAGCCAGGTCACGATCTCGAGGTCCGGGAGTTCGAGCCCCGCGTCGGGCTCTGGGCTGATGGCTCAGAGCCTGGAGCCTGCTTCGGATTCTGTGTCTCCCTCTCTCTCTGCCCCTCCCCCGTTCATGCTCTGTCTCTCTCTGTCCCAAAAATAAATAAATGTTGAAAAAAAAATTAAAAAAAAAAACCAAAAAAAAAAAACCAAAAAAAAACAAATCATGTGCGTTAAAAGGATAGTTGCCTTCTTTGAGCTTGCCATTAGCCTATTTGGAAATGCTTTCCCCCAGTGGAGATGGAAATATATATATATATATATATATATATATATATATGTGTGTGTGTATATATATATATATATATGTATATATATATATATACACATCCATATATATATACACACACACACATATATATAATGTATATGGAAATGTATAGATATATAATGTATATGGAAATATATATATATATTTATATGTATATATATATAATGTAGAAGCACCCCGGAGATTTATTTTATTCAGAACTCTCAGGATATAGAAGTCATGACCCCAGTATTGAGCTGTTTACCTTTCATGGGGAGAATAAATACGAATACCAGTAGATGTAAACACTGCTTACTTTCAGGTCAGCTAGGGGTGGAGTGACTAAATAAGATGAATGGGTTCAGGGTTTTAACATGTTTATCTGTAAACCCTTTCCTAGGAGTCTTTATGTCCTTGCATATGCTGCTAACCTTTTTCTAACCTCAATTAATGGGATTGATTTCTTCATCAATTTCACCACGGCCCTGAACTAAATTCCTCTATTGGCCTATTCATTTGCAATCTGTTGTCTCGTTTCCAGTGGATCCCACTACACCCCCAAGCCTGCAATTCAGTTGCTAGGGATAAATTATGCATATCTGTACACGCTGACCAAATTTCTTTTTATTAAGCCATGATTTTGACCTTAGACTCACATGCTACTCTACCTTGGTAAACCTCAAGGAGATTTGTGTGTGTGTGTGTGTGTGTGTGTGTGTGTGTGTATTAAAGTAGACCTAAATTCCATGCTTGATTCATCATTTTCCGAGAGTCTTGTACTAACATTATATATTAACAAGAACTTTTAATGATTTTTTTCCTTCCATTAAAAAATCTGTCCCCTCTTATTGGGCTGAATTCTGGCCCTTTGATTCATACTGACACCTCCTGAAAGGATGTTAACTATTTGGCAAGGTCCCTGGAACAGTGGTTTACAAATTGTATGGTTTCACTGTTAGTATTTATATATTTAAATTAATTTAATAGCTCATAAATACCTTTTGAAATTGAAATGGAAGAGAATAGAATATCAGAAGAATTTCACAATTTTTACATTTCTGAGGTAGGTGTAATAACTGGGTAATTTTAGTGTGTTGTGTGCTCACTGTGGTAAATGTAAATTACTTACTCTGCTTTGTGTTTATAAAGTTTTATTTATTTGTTTTAGGGGAGAAAGAGCATGAGCGAGGGAGGGGCAGAGAGAGAGGGAGAATGAGAATCCCACGCAGCCTCCATGCTGTCTGCAGAGAGCCTGATGTGGGGCTTGATCTCAAGATCATGAGATCATGACCAGAGCCAAAATCAAGAGTTGGATGCTTAATTGAATGAGCCACCCAGGCACTCTGTGTTTGTAAAGTTTTAAAGCACAGAGCAGGTTTTCTCAGGATAGAGTCATCAAATGGATCCATTTAAAACATTGATGATGATGATGATGATGATGATGATGATAGTAACAGTGAAATTGTGGGTAACATTCTTTAGTTTGGCTTTTGTAATATAACATTTATAAACACATATGCAGTCCAGTGTATAAAGGTTAGGAATAAATTTATTATTTGTTTTCTCCTATATAACAAAAAAGCTAAATAATTACAAGTAATAATTTAAAGCTAAAATAACAAAATTTAAATTAATAACGTTTTTGTGGTATGCACAACTGCTTTCTTGAATTTAATCTGACCAGGCCAGGTTTAATAATACAAATATCTATTAGCATTTAAAATTTTTCATTTGTTGCTAATATTATCTTGTAATTTTGACAATGTTGTATCATCCTTGAATCCCTGTCCTGGTTATTATAGTTATTATGCCCACTTACTGTGACTCTTACTGGTAATGAACTCCTGTAATTTGGTATGTTGTAGAAAGAGTGGCTGTAGTTTGTACACTCAGGTACTTACTGCAGTTCTGTAGGTCATTTTATTTTTTATTCTAATTTTATTTTTTTATTAGAGAGTGTGCATGAGCATGAGAGGGGGGCAGAGGAAGAGAGAGAGAGAAAGAGACAGAGAATCTTATGCGGCTAGATCCTATGACTCTGGAATTATGACCTGAGCCCAAATCAAGATTGGATGCTTGACTGACTGATCCACCCAGGGGCCCCTGTTCAGGTTTTTTGTTTTGTTTTTTTGTTTTGTTATTTGTTTTTTTTGTTTGTTTGTTTTGTATTTAGTATGCTTATGCCCTCTGTACACCTATATCTCCATTCTCTGATGAATTTTTCTATTTGAACTGAAAGTATTTGTTTTATATCATTCCTTGGCCTCATTGGATATATTCACGGAGCTTAAGAAGTTCATAGTATAGACCCCAACGTGAAAATTTGCCCTAGAGAATTCCTGCTACTTTTTTAACTGCAGCTGGGTGTGTGTGTGTGCTTGTGTGACGTCTCAGTTATCTGTAGAAAAATAATCTGTGATAATACACATACTGAAAGAAACAAAATGGTAATAATGTATGAATTTATGTTAAAAATTAACACTATCAGTTATCCTAAAAATATATTAATTACTATAAAAATATTTAAAAGATACCACTACCAACACAAGATAAGTTATGACCTCCTAATAATGTTCTTTGTATAAGTTATAAGAATTCCAATAATTTGTATTTGAATATGTACATGTTCAACTTTGTAAAATATTTAAGTATTAGATGGCAGAACACTAAGTTATAATGCTGAGTGTATTCCTCAGTTTTAATTTGTGAATCCTAATAGAATAACCTCCATTCTTTTAGCAAGTAACTAGTCCTCAAGTGAACATAAAAATGAAAACCAATGGAAACTGTATGAAACTAAAATGCGTATTTTAAAAATTCAGTTTCTAGTCATGAGTCCATGTGTGTAGTGAATTATACACTAGGAAATACTGCACTAATAATTTAAATATAATATTAGAAATAGTTATAAATTTACCAACCTTTAGAGAGGTAAAGATGATTCTACATTTAAAAATAAAATTGGAGTTGCGGCAAGATGGCGGCTTAGGAGGATGCTGGGCTCACCACACGTCCTGCTGATCACTTAGATTCCATCTACACCTGCCTAAATAACCCAGAAAACCGCCAGAGGATTAGCAGAACAGAGTCGCCGGAGCCAAACGCAGACGAGAGGCCCACGGAAGAGGGTAGGAAGGGCGGCGAGGCGGTGCGCGCTCCACGGACTGGCGGGAGGGAGCCGGGGCGGAGGGGCGGCTCGCCGGCCAAGCAGAGCCCCCGAGTCGGGCTTGCAAAAGCGGAGGGGCCGGGCGGACTGTGTTCCGACAGCAAGCGCAACTTAGCGTCTGGGAGGTCAGAAATTAACAGCTCTGCTCGGAAAGCGGGAAGGCTGGAGGACAAAGGGAGGGAGAGCTGCTGAGCCCCCTGACAACAGAGCTCAGTTTGGTGGGGAACAAAGGCGCTCGCCAGCGCCATTTCCCCCGCCCATCCCCCAGCCGAAATCCCAAAGGGAACCGGTTCCTGCCAGGGAACTTGCTTGCGCAAACACCCAACTCTGCGCTTCTGCGGAGCCAAACCTCCGGCAGCGGATCTGACTCCCTCCCGCTGCCACAGGGCCCCTCCTGAAGTGGATCACCTAAGGAGAAGCGATCTAAGCCTGCCCCTCCTGCCCCCGAGCACCTTGCCTACCCACCCCAGCTAATACGCCAGATCCCCAGCATCACAAGCCTGGCAGGGTGCAAGTAGCCCAGACGAGCCACACCACCCCACAGTGAATCCCGCCCCTAGGAGAGGGGAAGAGAAGGCACACACCAGTCTGACTGTGGCCCCAGCGGTGGGCTGGGGGCAGACATCAGGTCTGACTGCGGCCCCGCCCACCAACTCCAGGTATACACCACAGCACAGGGGAAGTGCCCTGCAGGTCCTCACCACGCCAGGGACTATCCAAAATGACCAAGCGGAAGAATTCCCCTCAGAAGAATCTCCAGGAAATAACAACAGCTAATGAGCTGATCAAAAAGGATTTAAATAATATAACAGAAAGTGAATTTAGAATAATAGTCATAAAATTAATCGCTGGGCTTGAAAACAGTATACAGGACAGCAGAGAATCTCTTGCTACAGAGATCAAGGGACTAAGGAACAGTCACGAGGAGCTGAAAAACGCTTTAAACGAAATGCATAACAAAATGGAAACCACCACAGCTCAGCTTGAAGAGGCAGAGGAGAGAATAGGTGAACTAGAAGATAAAGTTATGGAAAAAGAGGAAGCTGAGAAAAAGAGAGATAAAAAAATCCAGGAGTATGAGGGGAAAATTAGAGAATTAAGTGATACACTAAAAAGAAATAATATACGCATAATTGGTATCCCAGAGGAGGAAGAGAGAGGGAAAGGTGCTGAAGGGGTACTTGAAGAAATCATAGCTGAGAACTTCCCTGAACTGGGGAAGGAAAAAGGCATTGAAATCCAAGAGGCACAGAGAACTCCCTTCAGACGTCACTTGAATCGATCTTCTGCACGACATATCATAGTGAAACTGGCAAAATACAAGGATAAAGAGAAAATTCTGAAAGCAGCAAGGGGTAAACGTGCCCTCACATATAAAGGGAGACCTATAAGACTCGTGACTGATCTCTCTTTTGAAACTTGGCAGGCCAGAAAGAATTGGCAAGAGATTTTCAGCGTGCTAGACAGAAAAAATATGCAGCCAAGAATCCTTTATCCAGCAAGTCTGTCATTTAGAATAGAAGGAGAGATAAAGGTCTTCCCAAACAAACAAAAACTGAAGGAATTTGTCACCACTAAACCAGCCCTACAAGAGATCCTAAGGGGGACCCTGTGAGACAAAGTCCCAGAGACATCACTATAAGCATAAAACATACAGACATCACAATGACTCTAAACCCGTATCTTTCTATAATAACACTGAATGTAAATGGATTAAATGCGCCAACCAAAAGACATAGGGTATCAGAATGGATAAAAAAACAAGACCCATCTATTTGCTGTCTACAAGAGACTCATTTTAGACCTGAGGACACCTTTAGATTGAGAGTGAGGGGATGGAGAACTATTTATCATGCGACTGGAAGCCAAAAGAAAGCTGGAGTAGCCATACTTATATCAGACAAACTAGACTTTAAATTAAAGGCTGTAACAAGAGATGAAGAAGGACATTATATAATAGTTACAGGGTCTATCCATCAGGAAGAGCTAACAATTATCAATGTCTATGCACCGAATACCGGAGCCCCCAAATATATAAAACAATTACTCATAAACATAAGCAACCTTATTGATAAGAATGTGGTCATTGCAGGGGACTTTAATACACCACTTACAGAAATGGATAGATCATCTAGACACACGGTCAATAAAGAAACAAGGGCCCTGAATGAGACATTGGATGAGATGGACTTGACAGATATATTTAGAACTCTGCATCCCAAAGCAACAGAATATACTTTCTTCTCGAGTGCACATGGAACATTCTCCAAGATAGATCATATACTGGGTCACAAAACAGCCCTTCATAAGTTTACAAGAATTGAAATTATACCATGCTTACTTTCAGACCACAATGCCATGAAGCTTGAAATCAACCACAGGAAAAAGTCTGGAAAACCTCCAAAAGCATGGAGGTTAAAGAACACCCTACTAACGAATGAGTGGGTCAACCAGGCAATTAGAGAAGAAATTAAAAAATATATGGAAACAAACGAAAATGAAAATACAACAATCCAAACGCTTTGGGACGCAGCAAAGGCAGTCCTGAGAGGAAAATACATTGCAATCCAGGCCTATCTCAAGAAACAAGAAAAATCCCAAATACAAAATCTAACAGCACACCTAAAGGAACTAGAAGCAGAACAGCAAAGGCAGCCTAAGCCGAGCAGAAGAAGAGAAATAATAAAGATCAGAGCAGAAATAAACAATATAGAAACTAAAAAAACTGTAGAGCAGATCAACGAAACCAAGAGTTGGTTTTTTGAAAAAATAAACAAAATTGACAAACCTCTAGCCAGGCTTCTCAAAAAGAAAAGGGAGATGACCCAAATAGATAAAATCATGAATGAAAATGGAATGATTACAACCAATCCCTCAGAGATACAAACAATTATCAGGGAATACTATGAAAACTTATATGCCAACAAATTGGACAACCTGGAAGAAATGGACAAATTCCTGAACACCCACACTCTTCCAAAACTCAATCAGGAGGAAATAGAAAGCTTGAACAGACCCATAACCAGTGAAGAAATTGAATCGGTTATCAAAAATCTCCCAACAAATAAGAGTCCAGGACCAGATGGCTTCCCAGGGGAGTTCTACCAGACGTTTAAAGCAGAGATAATACCTATCCTTCTCAAGCTATTCCAAGAAATAGAAAGGGAAGGAAAACTTCCAGACTCATTCTATGAAGCCAGTATTACTTTGATTCCTAAACCAGACAGAGACCCAGTAAAAAAAGAGAACTACAGGCCAATATCCCTGATGAATATGGATGCAAAAATTCTCAATAAGATACTAGCAAATCGAATTCAACGGCATATAAAAAGAATTATTCACCATGATCAAGTGGGATTCATTCCTGGGATGCAGGGCTGGTTCAACATTCGCAAATCAATCAACGTGATACATCACATTAACAAAAAAAGAGAGAAGAACCATATGATCCTGTCAATCGATGCAGAAAAGGCCTTTGACAAAATCCAGCACCCTTTCTTAATAAAAACCCTTGAGAAAGTCGGGATAGAAGGAACATACTTAAAGATCATAAAAGCCATTTATGAAAAGCCCACAGCTAACATCATCCTCAACGGGGAAAAACTGAAAGCTTTTTCCCTGAGATCAGGAACACGACAAGGATGCCCACTCTCACCGCTGCTGTTTAACATAGTGCTGGAAGTGCTAGCATCAGCAATCAGACAACAAAAGGAAATCAAAGGCATCAAAATTGGCAAAGATGAAGTCAAGCTTTCGCTTTTTGCAGATGACATGATATTATACATGGAAAATCCGATAGACTCCACCAAAAGTCTGCTAGAACTGATACAGGAATTCAGCAAAGTTGCAGGATACAAAATCAATGTACAGAAATCAGTTGCATTCTTATACACTAACAATGAAGCAACAGAAAGACAAATAAAGAAACTGATCCCATTCACAATTGCACCAAGAAGCATAAAATACCTAGGAATAAATCTAACCAAAGATGTAAAGGATCTGTATGCTGAAAACTATAGAAAGCTTCTGAAGGAAATTGAAGAAGATTTAAAGAAATGGAAAGACATTCCCTGCTCATGGATTGGAAAAATAAATATTGTCAAAATGTCAATACTACCCAAAGCTATCTACACATTCAATGCAATCCCAATCAAAATTGCATCAGCATTCTTCTCAAAACTAGAACAAGCCATCCTAAAATTCATATGGAACCACAAAAGGCCCCGAATAGCCAAAGGAATTTTGAAGAAGAAGACCAAAGCAGGAGGCATCACAATCCCAGACTTTAGCCTCTACTACAAAGCTGTCATCATCAAGACAGCATGGTATTGGCACCAAAACAGACACATAGACCAATGGAATAGAATAGAAACCCCAGAACTAGACCCACAAACGTATGGCCAACTCATCTTTGACAAAGCAGGAAAGAACATCCAATGGAAAAAAGACAGCCTCTTTAACAAATGGTGCTGGGAGAACTGGACAGCAACATGCAGAAGGTTGAAACTAGACCACTTTCTCACACCATTCACAAAAATAAACTCAAAATGGATCAAGGACCTAAATGTGAGACAGGAAACCATCAAAACCTTAGAGGAGAAAGCAGGAAAAGACCTCTCTGACCTCAGCCGTAGCAATCTCTTCCTCGACACATCCCCAAAGGCAAGGGAATTAAAAGCAAAAGTGAATTACTGGGACCTTATGAAGATCAAAAGCTTCTGCACAGCAAAGGAAACAACCAACAAAACTAAAAGGCAACCAACGGAATGGGAAAAGATATTCGCAAATGACATATCGGACAAAGGGCTAGTATCCAAAATCTATAAAGAGCTCACCAAACTCCACACCCGAAAAACAAATAACCCAGTGAAGAAATGGGCAGAAAACATGAATAGACACTTCTCTAAAGAAGACATCCGGATGGCCAACAGGCACATGAAAAGATGTTCAGCGTCGCTCCTTATCAGGGAAATACAAATCAAAACCACACTCAGGTATCACCTCACGCCAGTCAGAGTGGCCAAAATGAACAAATCAGGAGACTATAGATGCTGGAGAGGATGTGGAGAAACGGGAACCCTCTTGCACTGTTGGTGGGAATGCAAATTGGTGCAGCCGCTCTGGAAAGCAGTGTGGAGGTTCCTCAGAAAATTAAAAATAGACCTACCCTATGACCCAGCAATAGCACTGCTAGGAATTTATCCAAGGGATACAGGAGTACTGATGCATAGGGCCACTTGTACCCCAATGTTCATAGCAGCACTCTCAACAATAGCCAAATTATGGAAAGAGCCTAAATGTCCATCAACTGATGAATGGATAAAGAAATTGTGGTTTATATACACAATGGAATATTACATGGCAATGAGAAAAAATGAAATATGGCCTTTTGTAGCAACGTGGATGGAACTGGAGAGTGTGATGCTAAGTGAAATAAGCCATACAGAGAAAGACAGATACCATATGGTCTCACTCTTATGTGGATCCTGAGAAACTTAACAGGAACCCATGGGGGAGGGGAAGGAAAAAAAAAAAAAAGAGGTTAGAATGGGAGAGAGCCAAAGCATAAGAGACTGTTAAAAACTGAGAACAAACTGAGGGTTGATGGGGGGTGGGAGGGAGGAGAGGGTGGGTGATGGGTATTGAGGAGGGCACCTTTTGGGATGAGCACTGGGTGTTGTATGGAAACCAATTTGTCAATAAATTTCAGAAAAAAAAATAAAATAAAATAAAAATTTACCTTGAAGAAAAAAAAAATAAAATAAAATAAAATTGGCCTCTATATGTAACCAATCAGTTTTGTAAGTACTACAGCTAATAAGAGATTTACATAATTTAGGTAACCCATTTGATGCAAGCAGGAAAATTATTATTTCTAAAGTAAATACAACTTTTAAGATTACAATTAGGAATATAGTTTCTAAGATCATAAAAGGAAAAATAAAACCTGTGTTTCTAAGACAACTTTCTGAAATTTCTTTTGAGATAAACTATATTCACAGTTAATACATTTCAGTTGTCTACTCAGTTTGAAAAGCTGTGTTTTCATATATATAATGTATATGTATTATGGCTTTTATGTATCTTTTAGGCATGTATTTATTTGTTAGTTTTTGCATAGAAGAAGTTTTCAAAGGAAATAAGTCACCCTTCCAATATTTATCCATATTGGAAAGAACCATAGCTTACTAAAAAATATTTTAGAGAGGTCATTCCATATATTATTTTATACAGGATGATTTAAAAATTTTAATACTTTTGAGCCAGGTATTGTGTAGGAAATAATATTGGGTAGAATAAATCATTTATTTGTCAGAGATTTTAATATTGAACCACATTGCATTCCAAGATAAAAACATTTCTTAACTATGTAATGTATTTTCAGACTATGCCAGGATATAGGGAAAAAAACAGAAAAGTTAAAGTATAGTTTCTTGGCATTTTTAAATTGCATCACAATTTCAAAATGATCTTTAAGGAAAGAACTTAACTTGATGGATAAAGATGTTCCAGCTGGGAAAAATTAATGGCAATTCTGTGTCCTTTGGTATTTATGCATACTAGACAAAAACAAATGCTTTTCCATTTTGCAAAGCTTCCAGGACCATAAACAAACAAATAAAATGAAATTCATAATTTTAAAATTTCATGACAGTTCAACCTCCAAGTTCTACCCTAAGTTAGAGATTCTTAGGTCATATAATGAATTAATAGATTAATATGACCTGGGTCAAATGTACTTTAGAGTGCAGGTTAAGTTAGGACATTCGGTCTATGTTTCAGAGCTTTGCAAAAAAAGATTTTGTTTTTTCGGGATGTCCTGTTTGCAGCCTAATTAGAACAGCTACATTTTTGCTTACGTTGGTCAAGCTCATTACTTAATCTTTATAAAATTTTTCTAAGGTTGGTAATATCTCTTTTTGACAGATTAGGAAACTGAAGGAGCTCCATAAGGTTAAACTACTTACCCAAGATCATATAACTAGTAATTAGCAGATCCAGGGTTTGATTTTTGACAGATTCCAAACACTTAAAATAACAGCACTTTCACTTGTGAAGTGATTACAAGTTTTGAAACCACAGTGGGTGATTAAATGCAATTCTAAACCACGTTTTGATCTGACTTCTTGATGTTTAAATGATTATATTTAATACTGAGTGATTTGGGGAACTAATTTATATCAACAAGTATGAATTTCTGGTGAAAGAAAAAACCCAGAATTCGATGATAAGAGTAGAAAATCCTGAACATTTATTTAATCCATTCCACAAGCATTTATATGGATACCCTAGAGTGTACAAAAGGAAAAGGCAGTTACATTAGGTATCTATTGCTGTGTAACAAAGTACCCCAAAACTTAGTTACTTTAAACAGCAAACATTTATTTTCTCAGTTTCTCTGTGTCAAGAATCTGGGTAAAGCTCAGTGGATGCTCTGCCTCAAGGTCTCTCACAAGGCCACAATCAAGGCTACAGGTGTGATCATATCTGAAGGCTAAAATGGAGGAAGATCTGCTTCTGAGTTCACCTGTGGTTGTTGACAGGACAACCTCATAGATTCTTGTTGAACTGATGGTTCATTTCCTCACTGGCTGTTAGCCTGAGGCTGCACTTAGTTCTTTGCTATGTGGGCCTATTTCTCATGACTTGATAGAGTAAGAACCAGTGAAAAAGAGGCTGCAGAAGCAAGACTACAACCACAGTATCTTTATAGCCTCATGTTGAAAGTATGGTTTTATTACTTTGCATGCTCTGTTCATTAGAAGAGAGTCACTAGATGGGACCCATACTCAAGTTGATAGGGTTACATAAGGGCATGAATAGCAGGCAGGGATCTTTGGGGATAGTGTAGAAACTCCCTACCAAAGCAATCAATATTTGTTAGTTGCTGGTTAACATTTGACATATGAATTCAAAGTCTTACAGATCAGCATGTCTTTTATCTCATGAGTTTAATATATAGGAACCTCCCCAAAAGAAATGATTCTTACCCAAGAATAATTTTTAATTGCAAAAATTGAGTTTTCAATAAAAGTAGATTGAATGACACTTAGATTGAACAACATATTAATATGTGTTAAATATGTAAATAGTTTAAACATGGAAATTTATATTTTACTTAACATTTAATATATACATTATTATTTATTAAACTTCATTTCAGTCTTTGTTCTCATGTTGAGAGGACTTCTCTGCCATATTATGGCCCTAGAATCTTAGGTTGGATCATAGAAGTGTAATTGTCACAAGAAATTTTAAAATGCTTATTTGAAATAGGACATTACCTTATTATGCTTTATTTTTTTCCTATTGCTTATCATAGTTTGACATTATATTGTGCATGAATTTATTTATGTGTTTGATATTTCCCTCACTAGAATGTAAGGTTTAGGAAGGCCAGAAGTTTGTTGACTTTGTTCATTCTTGTGTACAAATCATCTAGATAAGTCCATGGATATACACTTAAGAAATATTTACTCAAGAAACAAACAAAATACATTCACGGATTGGAACATAGAATAAAATACCTAACCAGCCTGTAAGCCCATGGCATGTTTGATAAGGAAAGTGTTCCCATAGGAAATATTACTTGAGCTGGAGTTAAAGGAAGGGAAGGTCCTGAATCCACAGTCATACAAGTCTGTATATATATTTGATCTTGCCTAGTAGTTCATGATCTGGGTGACATTAAGTCATTCAGTGGGTTGCAGTTGGCTGTGGGAAATCAAGATGGGGAAGCAAGCAAATTGGATATTAAGGCAAGGAAGTATTTGGGATGGGGAAATCATGGGGTCAAAGCTAGATAGTGAAGGAAGTGAAGCCAGGAAGGGGCTGATAATGGAAAAGATAATTGTAGAGTCAGTGGATTGGGAAGCTCAGTGAAGTAAAAAACAGGAAAAAGGGAGTTACATTTTGGAGATTATGATTGAAACGTGGAGCATATTTGGGGTGAAAAAGGCAGTGGGTCATGGATGTGGGTAGTGACAGTAGGTTGGATTTGAAAGTGAATGGAATCTACTTTGAGTGCATTCTAAAGTATTACCTTTTATAGATGTGATGAAAATTTAGAAATTTAAGAAGTGGCTGCCTACATTTAAACAAATAGCTAAACACATTTCAAAAATAAGGTGAAATGCAATGGGTGTTCATGAAGTTTTTGCATTCTCTGTGTCCTTTTACTTCTAGTTATCTTTGACCATATTCCTATACACAAGTCCATGTCAACAATTCAATTTATTACTGTTCTTCAGAAATTACTTATTATATAGTATGAGAGGTATAAAGACAAATACAACGAAATCTCTTCTTTTAATAAACTGGTTAAGTCTCATACTAGTTAAGACTGGCAAACACCATTATAAGGTTTATATTATTTTGGACATGTAAAATAAACAGATATCAGCACCAGTTAGGAGAAACAAGGAAGAATTTAGGAAAATTATATTTGAGCAGCATTTTGAAGAATACATAGAATTTTATCAGTCATATAGGATGAAGTGGAATTTCAGAAGGAGACAAATACCTGAGAGAAGGTGGTAGAGATAATAGGATGTGGCAGGCATGTGGAAAAAGTGAGCAGTCTGCATGGAGATAGGATGCTTTTATATGAGGTATACAGACCTAGATCTGGAAGGGTAAGACAGGTGGCCAATCAGGCTACAGGAATAAGAATTTGGACTTAATGGAGTCTCTGAAGATTTTCAAGATGGCTAATGGCATAATCAACAACATGTAAGATGGATAAGGGAGCTGATTAGAAACAGGAAAATCAACTAAAGGGTTACTGTAATAGTTCCAGAAAGGAAAAATAAATGCCTGTACTAGCATAATGGAATTATGAATGGAGAAAGGTATAGATGTGAGAAATAGATGATGATCTGTAGACCAGATAAGTATTGAGTTGTGAGGGCAATTGGAGAGTTGGACATTAAAGATAACTCCTTGATTTGAACTGAGATAATGGTGATACTTTAACAGAAATGGGAAAATTAGTGGAAAAGTAATAGGCAGAATGAGTTTGATTTTGCCTGATTTAATTTAAAATGTTACAGGTAAATCAAAGTGGGAAAATACCATACACAATTGGGAATTGAGTGAGGCCATAAAGAGTTTCAGGTTCAAGAACCATCTCAACAGAGATGAGAGTCCAAAAAAGTTCAGAATGAATGAAGGCAACTGGTAGAGATCAGAGAGGGCTAAAACACCATGTCTTTGACAAGAGAGATTACTGTCGAAGGTTGAAAGAGGAAGAGGAGCCAGAAACAGAGACAAAGGAGGAATGTTTGGAAAGAAGAGGTGAATGATGATAGTAGCATTACTTGGAAGCCATATGAGGAGAGATTTCAAGAAGGAGAGCATGATTGGTGATTAGAAGCTCAGTTAGTAGTTAGGAGAGAATGATTGCAATGTAATGTTCAACATATCCATTCAGTAGAACAGGTTCACATTGAATCCTGATTACAAGGGATAAAATTGAGGAATGAATGATTCCTGAGTAAGTGGAGGCATCAAGATGTGCTCTATTTCCATAGTTTTGGAAGCAAAGGAAGGGGACAGATGGTGTGGAAACTTGAAATAGTAGCATGACAAAGAGGAAATGAAGAAATTGAGCATGTTTGTCACCCAAAGAGGAAGGAACTATGAAATACAGAGGAAAGATTGAAGATGGAAATGAAATTAAAAGGAGCTAGGAAGCTTGGAATATACAGAGGTCAAGAGTCCAGATTAAAAGAGAAGTTGTTTTAAGAACGAGAATCATGGTCATGAGATACACAAAACTAGAAGTGGAAATGCCAGAAACAATTGATAGGTTAAGGAAACCCCAGTTGTTTGACCCTAATTACAATACTCAGTAAAAAAAAAACCCAATAGTATCTATTATTTGTTTAGGGGTTAGTGTTTGCCAAGAGCCATACTTAATAGCTTACATGCACTAACTCATTTGATGTTTCCAAAAGCTCTGTGCAGTATGTGCAATAAATACTCTCATTTTAAGTGTAGAAAACTAAATCTTTAGTGAATGTAACTTGTTCAGTGCTCTCAGTGAGAGAGAGGTCTGTGAATCAAACTCAAGACTCAATGGCTCTGAAGCCTTTACCCTTGATCACCATGTTAGGCAGGTGGATTAGGAACTTGAGTATACAGGGGATTTCTCAGCAACTGTGGTGATTCACTCAGACAGCATGGCTCACAATGTATTATTTAGTCTGGTCTTGTGATTTCTTCCAGCAGAATTTGGCAGCCTTAGAAAAGAGAAGATAGTAGAGAATTTCAGGAGTGGTAGGACAAATACTGCAAAAGGACAAAAGAGAAGAAAAGTCTAAAGTGAGAGTTGACACTTACTTGAAACGACTGACATTTGAGTACAATCTGGGGAGGAAAGGAAGAGAGGTCAAAAGAGAGTTGGAAGCACAGGGAATAATCAAGGTTCTGGGCTTCATAAGACAGACAAGGACAGAGTGAACACATATGAGAGAATGAACAGGTGCATTAAGAGAGAAGCTTCATTCCTTCAAAAATATTTAGTGCCAAATAGGTGCCACCATGATCAGCCCTGTGTATACAAAGGTTAATTAGACATAATTCTACCTGAGAGTAAAAAAGGTTTCATGTGGCTGAATTAGAGTGAAAATGGGGGTGATGTAGTCCTGGAGCTAAGGATCTTGAAACCAAGGATAGGCAAGGATTGTCATCAATACATGATGTAAATTACTGAGTTGGTGAGAACTGATAATATTAGCTTTAGAAAAGTGAGACACAATATGATTTCTTAATTTTGCTATTTTATACTTCATGATTATTGATGCTTCAGAACTGCTTGTTCCTGTTAAAATCTGTGAATTCTCTCATGTTCTAACAAAGGAAAACAATTCTTGAAACTATTTTGTGAGCTTATAGCTTTATGTATCTGGATATATGCCCTGCTTAAGGCAATTTGAAATCTGAGAAACTCTTTGAAACAAAACTATAATATTTTTTAAAAGACAAGTGTTTTTACAATAATTATTATGTGTTATAGTAAATCATTTCTAGTTATTTTTAAACGATTCTCTGATTACAGAAAAGGAATATGATTGTCTTTTATTTATTGATATACTGCTGAAAATGTCTATACTTTATTCCACTTTTCTGGTTACACATTTCTGTGTTGTTCAAAGGGCATTGCATATAAAAAACAAGGTATCTCTTCAATTTCCCTAAAATCAAACTTGTGCAAACCTTACATTTACTGTACTATAACAATTATATATATATATATACACATATTTATGTGTATATAACAAATATAACAACTTTTTACTAGAGAAATGGGCAGTTGAGGAATATTTTTTCTGTTGATTCAGTTATCATAGTTTGCCAGGTTATAATTCTTTATACTATATAGTCCACCATCATATGCTTCCTTGAAGAAACTATTTAGTATCATCAAAAAATAAATGGAAGAAGTTGAAAAAGTAATATTCTTGAGTGATTGAAGATGGGAGAGGATATGGTCAGGGCAGTTGGAACAGAGCTTCAAAACTAATCATGTCAAGTAGGAGGAAAAAAATCTTGACTTTATTTTAGGAACCAGTCAGCAGTTATTTGTAACATTTAGCAGGATAGGGGAAGAAGGGATGTCCCATTCTTCATTTCTGAAGATGCAGCTGCTGGCTGCAAGTCCTAGACTGAAACATGGTCTGTAGTTCTATAAAAAGAGTGGACGAGAATGATTTTGCAATTTCTAATTTTTAAGTAACTTGAGATATATTGTTTATTCTTTGATATGTGGATGAAGGCTAAATCTGTTTCAACACTAAAATAAATGGTTGATACATATATGGAAACTGTGTGTGAACAGAATTGCCTAAAGCTTGTGGCCAGCATTACAATTCGGTAATGACAAATGACTCTTTTTCAAAGAGATTTTTCTTCTTGGGAGGTGAAAATTGATGGCAAACAAATCAGGGCAAGTAACTTTCTATCATTGAAAATAACTTACAATTATGGAAATCAGCCATCCAGAAAAATGAAACTGCTGACATCAATTCTCCTTCCAACTATTTATCTCTACCTCCCCAGTGACCACTACTAGCTAATATATCAAATAACTTACTGTCAGCATGCAGTGAAAACAGACAAAATTTGTCGTCTTTGGACACGAAAGAATGTAAAAAAAAAATTAGAAGGCTGGAAGAAGTATTTGTTAAAAATTCTTGTATTATGCTAAGATAAAAGAAATCTTTCCAAAGATTTCCAAAACAGGGTTTGGGTAGTGAGGTTATGGCAACAGAGATTTGATGGATGCACATGTGTCAAAAATATTTTGCATATTGCAGCGTTTTGTTTTCACTAGTAAGCCTTCAATCAGTTACTCTTGCTCCTAGCCTACATTCTTCCACTCTCCATGCCATCTCTCCTTCCATACTGCAACACTTCAACTCAACCATGGAGGAAAACACCTCCCCCAGTTTTTAAACAGTGAAAGTAATCTCAAGACAACCTAATATTCATTGGATTGCAATTGACTCCAACTGAACTTCCTGGAACATCAAAATCTCATTAAAAACAGTCATTGAATAAGAATATCACTTAGCATATACTCAATGATGGACTCAGGCCAAATGTAATTTAATGCTCAGTATCCAGACTGGATATAGGAAACTGCTAACTCATACAGGTGTTATATTGTCAAATGGGTTATTTTACTTTCAATCTCTTTACTTCTTGGGGGAAGCCTACAGTTTGTTCTGTAAGGGTTCCCCTGCTCATTTAAGAAAGTTGTAAAGTAAATTTCTCAGTGGGGACTGATCATCAAGCTAACAGTTGGTTTCCAGGGAGTAAATAAAGCCTCTGAAACTGCGATTGACTGCATCACAAGGAGGCGGCACTATAAAAATTGTGATCACTGGCTTTCAGAATTGGGATCGGCCCTCAGTGCTTGAAATCACAGCTGCAGTCAGTGTTTTCAAGACCAGAGTTACTGGCAGCAGCTAGGATCTATGAGAACACAAAACAACTGGCTAAAAATTGCCTTTAAGGCTTAATGAATAATTCAGAAGCAGATATAGTCTGCCTCTGACTTGGAGCAGAGGACCACAATTCTCACCAGCAGGGATCTATTCTCATCATACTAATTTTGTAAGAGCTTTTTTCCCCTTTACTATCTGGTTAAATCACCAGGAACCAGTAAGGATTGAGGAAAACTCATACATCTCTTACATTTTCTAAAATGAGCAGGAATGGGGCTGAATTTAGAATGTCTTCTTCTTGAGGAGCCAGGGGAGGAATAGCTACACTCTCCCACACCCTCTGGTAAAACTAGAGGTGTTTCCTTGACTGGCAAGTCAATTTCACAGAAACCAAGATCTAGACTCTCTTGGAGAAATGACTTACAGAGACAGTTCCTCTTCATTCTTTGGTGTTAAATACACTTACAAAACACAGCTGATTTCCTTTATCATTGCTAAATTATTGAACTAAAAGATGCATACATTTATAAATGTCATGGACCTAAGTTTAATCTGAAGCCTAGCAATAGTGAAATAATTTAAATATCTGAATACAAATAGTAGGTTTCAATATTTCCAACTGTGCATTGCCTAGTAAGTGTTCTCATATTTTATCTCATGTGTTTTATATTACCAAGTAGATCATCTTAGAGGTAATTTATTTTAATGCCCTCATTATACTTATAAGAAAACTGGGGCCCAATGAAGTTAAATAGCTTTTTGTGATGAGATAATAAATGGAAAGCTGGGTCCAAAATATAGGATCCTTTGATTCTAGCCTAATCTTTCTATAATTTTGTAACTTCTGCTCACACTTTCCAGGTCCCACAAAACTAGAGCAAGAATGAAGCTAAGCTTTTGACAGAAGAAATGGGTATCTACTTCAGTCATTTGGAAATCTGACAGCTAGATTCACTCACTTGACTTCAGTGATCTTTGCTACCATCAGTGACCAGATTTGAATATGACATACACACCCACACACATACACACATGTATGTATGTGTGTATGTCATATTCAAATACATATATATGTATATATATATATGTGTGTGTGTATATATGGATCATATATACATATGAGTTTAGAATATGCATGCATACATATAAATGTATGTTTTTAAACTAATGAGATCTTGGGGTACTCATTGATTATTTTTCTTATTCACATTTAGTTTTTTTCATGTTTTAAGCTCTTCATTTTATAATCAAAATGTTCAGTTTCCTAACCATTCTCTGTGACAAAAAACAGGATTTAAATTGAGCTAAAAGATAAACGTGACTATTTGACATATGAGCTTGAACTAGGTTCCCATTATAATAGCAATTGAAGCTTTTTTGTACTTTTCAAAAATTTTGCCCTGGTATCCAGATAAAATCATAAGCTGATTGAGACATTTAGACAACCACTTAAACATGGTAAAAGGGGAAATGTCAAAAGAATTTTAAGTGTTTCATCTCTGCAAAGAATATACTTAGAATATTCCTGCTCATATACACATATGCCAGTCACACGTCAATTATTAGATTGAATTATTAGGACTACTTCTATATGTCCTAAATGCAAAATCATCACAATGACAATGCTGTTCTCTGCCCACGTGGTATTAAATGTGGACAATGGAATGCTGGTTTCAAAATTTGCCTTCTTTCTAATGCTTGACCTTACTTGATCTTATCTGTGCAGACTATAAAGGAAAATCACCCAGGTTACTCTGACTTTGATAGCTGCTTCTGTGGTTTTAATTAGCAGAATTGCAGAAGGGACCCAGCCCATCCAGCAAGGCTAGCAAAGGGAGATCTCCAGGTGGGTTCCAAATAGCACATTTATAAATACTCACTTTAAAGTGTTTTTTTTTAAATCATCATGTGTTATTGGTATTACTGCAATGTCAAAGCTTTTTTTGGAACTTGTACCATTGTCTGCTCTAAGGCTAACTTCTAATGAAGAAGGGCAAAAGTCTCTGATCAATCTAGGGCATCTTGTGGTTATCTATTTTGAGCCCACAATGTTCTTTTTGCAAAAGGACGAAGGCCTTTGGGATCTTTAGAAGAAGGGTCCTTCTCTTCAGAGAGACCCTTGGAAGTAAAAACTAAATAATTGAAAATTTTGGACCATGTCAAATGAAACTTTCTACACACCTATCAGCCTCCACTTATGTATTGTTACTTTACCTCTATGCAGCTTCCAAATATATTAACAGTGAAGAAATGTTACATGGAGATAGTATTTATTATTTACAAAATCTACTTAGAATTTCTTTTTCACATTAAATATGGAGATACTCAAAATTTAACATTCAAATACCATTTATTTTCACATTGTGTTCTACATGTTAAAAATGAATTTATCTGTATAACTCCATTTGATCATCACACATGCATTTGAGGGAATTATTTTTTTAAGATTTTATTTTTTTAAATAATCTCTACACCCAACATGGGGCTCAAACTCACAATCTGGAGAGCAAAAGAGACATTCTTCCACCAACTGAGCCAGCGAGGCACCCCTAAGGGAAAATATTTTAACCTCATTTTGTGGGTGTAAAAAATGAGCCTTAGTTGAAGTGATTTGACCAGGAAAGTGGTAAAACACCTCAGTAGGCAGAGCTAAATATTTTCTTAGTGGCCTTGCTGTTCTTGACTGTGCTATGTGTGGGCACCAGAAAAACATCTGTAACTAAAACAGTGGAGACAGATACTGTGAAAAGCAGTCCAGACTAAATCAGTAAATAGTGGGAGAGGGTAAATGATACGTGCTTGGGGTTCTTGAATAGCTTCATACTGTTTGTTGGAAAAACTAGCCTAGATGTTTCTCAGTGCAGTTTCTCAGTGTTCCCAGTACCGAATACATGGATGTGTTTTGGACCTACTTCGTGGCATTTTTGGTTGATGAAATGAGGCATGATAGACCTGAGGTCTGGAATGGAAGGAGGTTGTAGTGAGTTGAATGGTGGCTCCCAAAAAGGTATGCCCTTGCTTTAAACCCTGAAACCTGTCAATGCTACCTTATTTGGAAAGAGGATCTTTGCAGATGTAATTAGGTGAAGCATCTTAGATGCGGTAATCTTGAATTATCCAGATGAACCTTAAGTCCAATGACAAGGGTCCTTATAAGAGACCCACAGAGGAGCAAAGACACAGAAGAAGAGGAGGAATGTGACCACAGAAGCACAGATTGGAGCGATGCCACGAGAACCTGGAAGAGCGAAGGAATAGTGTTTCCCTGAGTGGCCCCACTGATACCTTGATTTCAGACTCTTGGCTTCCATTTCTGTTTTTTAAGCTACCAAGTTTGTGGTTATATGTTACAGCAGCCACCAAAAACTAATACAGACGTGTGTCAGACATTTTTTGTACCCCATTTCCACTTTGCCTGTACCTTTCTTTTTCAGCTCTTCTTGTAGGTTGGCTGCTCTCATTCAGTACACAGTATATCTCTCTTTGTCTTGGGGCTTCTCTGCTGCCATTTGTGGGACATCTGTGAGAACTCATCCAAAAATCTGACAGCTTTGAGTGGCTAACCAGCAGATAGGCCACATGTCTTACAGATTGAAGGATGGTCCCAGATAATTAAAAAAAAATCTTGGATCCCTCAAGGCATGAAAATATTCAAATAGACACTTACATACCTAAAAATCCTGTTTGTAATTATTTGATCTTATAAATAACACCATTTTTTTTTACATAAATGGAAAATGTTTTGACATGCTTTTAATATAAGCTGAGTTTTCCAGGAATATATTCACCATGTAAACTGAAGGAGAAACATATTTTGTTTAGTTTGGAATTTTACCAAGACTATTTTACCATTTTTTAAATTTCCCACTAACTAATCCAATGTGTTTTGTTGGCAACAAAATGTGAGTTGTCCGTATCACATGTTTGATTAATTTTCGTTTGTAATTGTCACTTATGATTATACATATAGGTGTAAGCATTTGGTTACCTAATTATGTCTTTTAATATATAAAGACATATTTTTCCATTACTGTTACTTGTATTATATATCTCAGTTATATTATAATTAGGTATATTGAGTTTTTAAATTGGAGTGCCAGTAGGTTATGTTGTTTTGTTGTAGGTTGATAGGTTTTTTTTCTTCAAAGAATTGCTTTGGGGCATTAGAAATATTTCTAGTAAAAGGGTTTATGTTGGTTTGGAAAAAGTTAATATTCCCTGAGCTAGATATGTCTTTAAAGGCAGATTTGATTCTAGATGAAACATAGTCATCCAGTAAGGTTCTATGCACCATAGAAGCATAGTACTTTTTCGGGAAGACCAGACCATGTCTTAGGATCTTCATGCATAACATTAAGGTTCCCCCCCACCTTATCCTTTGTTCTAAAGAAACTTCAACTCTACAGTTAAATAATCCTCTTCATCATAACTAGATGTTAAGTGTAACTACCATGTCAAAATACATTCTGAATGGACTTTAAAAAGAATAAATTCAGGCTTCTGTCCTCAAAAATTTATCAACAGCATGAGCTGCAAAACATATGTATATGAACTAGATTTAAAATCATGGTCAACTGTGCCACTTTCCTAGCTTTGTTCTCTGGTTAGTATTTTATGTCCTTTTAATATATATATATATATATATATATATATATATATATATATATATATATATTGTGTGTGTGTGTGTGTGTGTGTGTGCGCGCGCGCGCGCTAATGTTTTCTTAGATTGTGAAGTCCTGGGGGTTTAGGACCATATTTAAATAATTCTCTTTGTAGGAACTATGAAGTAGCACAATGCAGAATTAGTACTTTAAAATTCTTTTTGATGAGAGTGAAATTATGCCTAAATCCCTGATAGAAATCGTACTATTTTCCAAATTATATAACCATTACATTTAAATCTTCTGAAATGGAGTAATTAGTAAAAACTAAGATTCAGTGATGCCTTTGAGGAACTTGGAATTCTAGTGAGCAGTTTTTTTCCCCTGTCACAATCCAGAAAGGATGTTCACTCTATAGAGTTATTGTCATTGTAGTGTCAAAATATTTGAAAGGAAAACAGCACAATGGCATAGCAAGTCATAATGGTAATATTTTATGAACCTCGTTATTATTTCATGCATAGCTGCCCTGTGAGTAGAGGAATTATAAATACAGTTAATGATTTACTAGGGAGCTCAGTGGGTATCCTTTTAACAAAATGGAAGCAAATATATGCCAGAGCAAAGGCAGAATCTCCTGCATCTTAAAATAAATAAGGTGATAATTGGTGAATGACAAAGAAGCTAAGGGGAAAGGGTGATAGCATATTAGAATGGGACTTTTAGTTTAACCAAACAAAACTAATATTAAAAACAGGATAGTCAATACTAGAAGACCAACACTCAAATCAGGAACAGTGAGTTAAAGCCTCATGCAAATTCAGAGACCTCTGTCATAAAACAGATAAATGTCTGGAATTGTGTGGAGGTATTACTTGCTGTTGGTAGAGAGAAAAAGGATTTACTTTAAGAACTCTGATGACATGTCTACTTAACTATAATACAGTGGAAGGAAAAGAAACAAAATGAATAGGCTCTGGGTTTTACTTTCATGCTTGTTACCCAGTTTGAACTTCACAGCCGACCTCCAGGGTTGTCAAGTGGGCACCAAATACTAAGCACTTATTGTGAAGAGGCAGTAATGAGCCATATAGACACAGTTAATATTTTGAGGAGCTAATGCAAAACAAACAAAAAGGTAATTGCCCATTTCTAGGGAAGAGGAAATCCCATCTAAGTCAGATTAAGGAGCCAGCACAAAAACCACCAGTCTGTGAATTACTAAGGGAGGATTTTAACTTGAGTCCAGGGTTTTATTTGAGTCTTACACTTAAAATTATAAGATTTCAAATTACTTCCTTGAACTCTCTCCTGTATTTTGAGTCTCTGACCTTATTTAACTTGATAATTTCAAAAATTTTATTTAAAAGTTCAACTTGTATTTTTAACTTCATATTAAATGCATAGTTACTCATATCAAAAATATCACAGGTAGTGAAATTTTGGCAACAAGGCATGACAGACATTCAGCCAAGAGGGAAAGAAAGGTGTTTATCAAACACCTCTCTGTTCTGCCTGACATTCTTTTGGTCCACATATTTATTCTAGTTATTACTCTGGCAGTGAGCTGTGCAGGTATAACCTGAATGCACCTATTGGCTGCATCAAATGGCTTTTTCTGTTTCTCTGTATTGGGGCTTCTCTACTCCTATCTTTTGGAATTCATGTGGAAACCCACTCAGACACTGAACTCATTCATATATGTGCAAATCTGAAAGTGCAAGTAGTTTAACACTGCAAATCTTAACTAATAGAAGACCTTAGCCACAGGGTAAATACTCGTCTCTCCATTCTTTGTGTAAGCAATTTGAGATGCATTCAACATGGCTACTCAGAGGGTCTTCAGCAAGTGTGAGCCCCAGCTGCCATCCATTTAATCTTTATGACAGCCCTATGAAGTAAGTTTTACTATTCTTCCTACTTTAAATATGAGGAAACTGAAGTTTAGAGACATAAAGCAAACTGCCCAGAGTTTTTTTGTTTAACTTACTTTTTTTATTATATATATATGGGGTGCATGAGTGCAAGTGCACATGTGGTGGGGGAGGAGCAGAGAGAGGGAGAGAAAGAGAGAGGGGGAGAGAATCTCAAGCAGGCTCTATGCTCAGCACAGAGTCTGATGCAGGGCTTGATCCTGCAACCCTGGATCGTGACCTGAACCAAATTCAAGGGATGGAAGTTCAACTGACTGAAGTGCCCAGGCAGAGTTTATTAACGGAGGATCTGAAATTTGAATCTTTATCTGTGTGATTTCACAGATTACACTCATTCACTGAAGCAGTGCAGTAGGACTGCATCTGTTTGCTAAAGGTATTTAGAGCAGAGGTTCAGAAAGCCATGGGGATGCCTACAGTGAGAGAGAGAAAAGTATACAATTAAGGTACATCAAACCTCATACGTTCCAATTTCGTATAATTTAAATAAAATCCAGATGCTAGATTCTGCCCATCATCTTGCATCTGCTACCTTCCTTGATAATCCAAATTTCCTACATTAAATACTGTTATATCTTCAATATCTGTTAAAATACAATTCCTTTTTGGAAAGTTACAAATTAAACTCTGAAAAGCTAATTGTCAGTCAACTGAGAGCAGTAGCTTTGAGAGAGTGGATTTACCAGGATACCAACACACACACAGAAGGAACTGAAATTAAAAGAGGTAAAGGAGCCAGGAAGTCAGATTTCTTTAAGGTTTCTCCTACCAGTAACTGTAAGGAGTATGAAATTTCAAAGCAGAGATTCATTTAAAAGTGCTACTTTCTCCCTCCTAACACACTATAATGCCAACCTGAAGATTAATTAGTATGAAGGCCTTCTGATTCGAACAGCCCTGAAAGTGTTGAAGGAGCAAAGCAATTTCTAAAGCAGTGCTCCAAGTTTAGCTTTCTAACTTTAGGTAGAATATAAAGAAATAATTATATATCTGGCTTAGTCATAATTGCACCATCTTCCCTCTCATGAAAGGCTGCAGATTATGTAACTGTAGCTATTGATTTTCCACATCAGACACTTTAATTGAAAGGTTAAGAGGAAGCTGGATCAGCAAAGTTTGAGGTTACTAATTCTGCATTAAATAATTTGGGACTTAAATTCCCTCAACATACCAGAGGCCAAGAATTTTATAAGAACAATTTCACTGCTTGGGAAAGCAGTATTACTATTACCAATCAAAGGAAGATATTTAAAGCTTGGACTGAAATAAAAGACATGAACTCATTGTAATCTTAGTTTTTGAATGGAATATTCTGGCATTATTTGTTTTTGCTGATTGTGATACAGACTGCCAAACACCCTACTGCCACTTTACAGCTGACATTGTATTTCATCGACATTGACATTTAGGGCACTTAGGTGAAGAATATGATGTCAGAATGATCATGTAGTAGCTCCTGGCATCCAGAGTTCAATCTTTAATCTTAAAAATCCTACAGGAAAAAAAAAATCAATACTCACTAATCAACTGTCTAAAATACTGATACCCAAGACCATGAAGTAGCAATAGAAAGCAATAGCTTCCATCACTATTAGGAGTGGAGATCAACTGAAAATTTAGCACAAGAATAAAATGATTTCAATGCTTCAGGAAAAGAAATGAATGAAAAAATATAAAAGGGACTAGGAAAGATCAAAGCATTTCTAACTCTAGACATTGATCATAGGACTCATTGTGCAACTCCAAATATATTCCCTGTGTATTGCATGAATTAATGCTCTACTTGGGGCACAAAACTGAAAATTAAATATAACTAAATATTTACAGTGAGTTGCTTATAAAGAATTTCAATTATTTTTTGTCAATATTTTCCAAGTGCGCTATATATTACCCTATATCATCTCTTCTTCAGAAAAAAAAATTGAGACATACCAAAATAAATACATTGCTTATTAAACATTGTGGTGAATTGGAATCGAATAGCTCTTACTCATTCTGCAAGTGAGCCTCACTGGTGCATCATCATGAAGTCATTCTGATTCTATTATGTGAATTGGGTTTTCTGTCTCTTGCTCCCTCCCTCCCTCCTGTAGCATGCTGCCATCCCCATTTTTTTTTTTTAGGATTTACCATATTTTTTAAACCTTTTTTTTTTAACGTTTGTTTATTTTTAAGAGAGAGAGAGAGCACAAGACAGAGTGAACGGGCGTGGGGCAGAGAGAGAGGGAGACACAAAATCCAAAGCAGGCTCCAGGCTCTGAGCTGTCAGTACAGAGCCTGACATGGGGCTCGAACTCACAAATTGCGAGATCATAACCTGAGCTGAAGTCAGACGCTTAACTGACCGAGGCACCCAGGTGCCCCATGTTTTTGAATTTAAATCTCAGTCTCCTCCAGTATTTTAGGTGCATGATAGAGGGTAATGACCATATTCTGTACAGCTTGGTAATACACTGCTATCTCCACATTGCTTGGTGGATGGCAGTGTCTGGCATCCAACAATAACTGTTAAACTGGACTGATTTACAAATTCGGGATTTAACCCATCCAGTTCTCCATCCCTGACAACGCAGTTTTTAGAATACTATTTTGATAGAACTGGGTTAGCTCATTGCTTTGGAGCACTGTGCCAGTGACCTGTGCTACCACAGATAGCACTTCTAATAATGCTGTGATGTCAGAAATCACTCAGGGGTGAAAATAAGCTGAAGCGGGGATCAAGTGACAGAATTTAATGCTGTGTAAGTATGGCTGAGGGGTGAGAACCTGCATGGGCCTCTTCCAGTCTTTAAGAGATGGTAGTCGTCAAAATAATAACAGAATATTTCCAAATGTTCTGAAGCAGAAGCATTGAAGTTACATATATACACATATACTCACGGAATGCAGGTGTGAAAACACATTTAACAGAAGGAAAAGAGTGGGACATTTGTAGAATAATAATTTAAATGTTTGACAGTTTTGGTAATGGTTGCATTATTCATCACTCTGTACTCAATGAAAGACCCTTGTTTTTTTAATCTCAGTTTTGTTACGCACTTGGCCTACTAAAGTATACATATTTCAAGTAAAGTCAAAAAAAACTTTGGTATACTCTGTGCATTTTATGTATATGATACATGTTGTTGTGGAGTTAATAGGATGTATTAGAATACCAAGCACAAAGTTGCATAAAAGAAAATAAATTTGATTTTTAAGTGGCAAGAAATTTAAGTGAATGTTAGTATTTTATGTACAATTGTGCTAATATGCTATCAGGGTATGGAAAGTACTTAAAAACTTTTTTTGATGTCCTTATTTAACCAGGAAGAATTATCTTTTTTTTTTAATTTTTTTAAATGTTTTTATTTACTTTCGAGACAGAGACAGAGCATGAGCAGTGGAGGGGCAGAGAGAGAGGGAGACACAGATTCCAAAGGAGGCTCCAGGCTCTGAGCTGTCAGCACAAAGCCTGATGCGGGGCTCAAACCCATGGACTGTGAGATCATGATCTGAGCTGAAGTCGGATGCTTAACTGACTGAGCCACCCAGGCGCCCTGAATTGTTATCTTTTAAATGATGTCTAGCTTAGTTTTTTTTTTTTTTTAATTTGCTGTGAATGATTTTTATATTGTGTTTCTGTTAGGATTTGAACTGTCCAAAAAAAAAAAAAGTACCTTTAAAACACGTAAAAAGCACTGATAAAGAGGGTTCTGTTATCTTGAGGTAAATGAAGTATGCCATTGAAGCAGTGAAGTACTTTATCTTAAAATTCATGCTTATATTTTAAAGCTTGATTCTCTACTCTTGAAGAACTTAAAGATAATGATTATAATCACTTGATAGAGCTAAAAGTATAACTCTCCTCTGTTAGAAATAGCTCTAAACCCCTCCTTGAAAATAACTTGGCAAATATTCAAAACATGGAGAAATTGATGAATGTTAAAATAAAGTAATAATCATCTTTGCAAGGTAGAATGGTTTCATTTCCTATTGTTGGAAACTGCACAGTTGAGGATATTCCAGCTTTGGCATCCTTTCAGAAGTATATTTCTTATACACTTGCCAATTCATTGGGAACTTTCTATCCTAAAAATAGATCATTGTAATGTTCTCAGTAAGACAACCCATTGTTGTGAATTAATGCCAGATTTATCTGTGCTATTAAAATTATTATGAGTATTAGCACAGCTATTAATAACACCACTTTGTGGCTTTCAAAGAGCTTTTCATTTGTATTGCCTCATTTGATTCTTTCAGCAACTCTGAGAGGTACACGATACTGGTTATTATCATCCTCATTGCATACATGGGAAACTGAGTCATGAAGACTGAATTGACCTAGGCAATCACACAACTGGAACTGTGATTCATTCATTAAGAATATTTCTAGTTTACAAAGTAGTAGAAATATTTACTAAACATTTATTCTGGGAAGTCATTCTCACCTCCTAAAATAGTTACCGTGTGTTGTGTGTTTGGCAGACCTTATCTTTAAGAGTGAAAACAAACTTTCAAAGATATTGTTACCCCTTCCTGCAAGTGAGAATACCAGAGGCCCAGGAAGGTGACATAATAGGTTTTAAGTTTAGATGTTTGATTTCCAAGTTTAAGCTCTTCCCTCTGAGCTATGACTTCATTTAATTCTCACTCTATCCTTCTGAGATATATAGTGTTTCTCTCTTTTTATAATTCTGGAGATAATCTCAGGAGAATTAATGTAGGAGAGATTGGTTGGGGGAATTGGCTTTCTGACGGGCTGAATTGTCAGTTTTCATGATTGTTAACTTTCTTTTGAAATACATAGTTAAATTTCCTGCCTTACTAAAAATAATGAGTAATTGGGAGTTTTGGTTGATGATGGTTACCTTTCAGTTCCTAAGGACAATTATTTTTATTTATATTTTGCATTATTTTTGTATAGGTAGGTAGACAAATTGGCTCTAACCTGTACTGACATATATGAGTGAATGTTTTTAAAAATAAATCAGCGATGTTGAGCGGTTTTTATGACTGAGAGATCTAGGTAATTTGTTTATTATTAAGCACCTGCTGTGAGCCAGATATTAAACTATATACTGAGTCTACTTATCCCTATTTACTGAATATATACTAAGCATACCTATATACTAAGTGTAGTGACTGTACCTGTAGCACAGGAGACACATGAACAAACTAAGCACATAAACTAGATTTTACAATATCAAGGGCTTACAGAGTTCTGAAAAAGATCAAATGAAATCTTTAATACATTTTAAGTTAAGACTGAGGAAAATGCTTCACTAAACTAAGAACAGTATAATAGTGAATAATAAGTATAATGGAATCACAGACAGGAAAACAGTTCAATAGACTTACATTACTTATTAAATATAATTGTCCAGTTTTATTTTCACACAATTTTATTTTTATTTTATTTTCAATTTTATTTATGCTATGTATGATTTTATAGTACAGTATTCTGTTATGTGTGTTGAGAGGAGAGGTTAGTATGTTTCAGAGTTACATCAAGAGTTAAGATGTCAATGATTTGTATACTACTCCTAAATTGCAGTATCATCTGTTGTAGTGACAATATTGCAGTGAAGGGTTGGAATGGCACACAGGATTGTTTATAAAGATAATCACAGACTGTATGGTATAATAGGAAAGTTGTTTTCAGAAAACAGTTCTTTAAAAAATATGAATTATTATTAACGCTTATTTTTTTGGACATCATGCCAAAAATGAAAATAAAAGCAGTAAGCATAGTTTACAAATCATAATACTGTTGCTGAAAAAAAAATTGTTTGTTTATTTTTTGAGAGAGTGCAAGCTGGGGAGGGGCAGAGAGGAAGACATGGAATCTGAAGCAGGCTCCGAGCTGTCAGCACAGAGCCCATGTGGGGCTCGAACTCACAAATCGTGAGATCATGACCTGAGCTGAAGTCAGATGCTTAACCGACTGAGCCACCCAGGCGCCCCTGTTGCTGAAATTTTAAAGAAATACTAAATTATAGTGATTCTATGATTACAAATATACAAAAAAAAATATACAAATCCTGGAATGCAGTTATGTTAAAAATTTGTGGAAATCAAATAGTGTTTTTCTAATAATGTTTAGCAATTATAGTAACATTCTCCTGAGTAGGAAAAGGTCATCTAATTTATAATGTGTCTTTTATTTATGTTGATAAATTCTCTTTTTCTTGAAATAACAGTGAAGATAAATACCACATTTTATCATTTTCTCTTTTAGGAACTCCTTCATAGACATTTTAGATGAATACATAGACATAGATGAATACAGATCCCTAATGGTGTTTTAGTTATCTATTGCTACTATAACAAATTACCACAAACTTAGTGACTTAAGATAACAGAAATTCATTATCTTACAGTTCTCTACGTCAGTGGATGAATTTCAGAGCTAAAGTTATGGTGTTAATAGGGCTGTGTTCCTACTGGAGCCTCTAGCAAGGAAACTGCTTTCCTACCTTCTAAAGTCTCCTTGCATTCCTGGGCTTGTGGCTCCTTTACATCTTTACAGCCAGCAATCACATGACTCCAATCTCTACCTGACTTCTGTTTTCTTTCACTTATAGAGGCCGTTATGGTTAAATTCAGTGCACCTGGATAATCCAGGCTAATCTTTCCATCTCAAAATTTTTAACTTAATCACATCTGCAAAAGCCCGTCTTCCATGTGAGGTAACATACTCACAGGTTCTGGAGATTAGGATGTGGACATCTGCCTACTACAAATGGTAATATGATAAATAGATTAATACCTATGTCTTATATGTTAGATATAGACATGGACACACCGAAAAATTCACTGTTTAGGTTTTCTTAATCTATTCATACAGACAATATTTAAATATTAATACAGAAGATTATAAGACCAAAAGTTTAACATATTCAGTTAGGCAAAAATAAGAAGGAAATTTGTTAATAATGTGTAGATTTAGTTAATGGACTTACATATGTATTTTCAATTCACTGTCACATATCCACTGTCTAAACTGATCTTGATTTTACTTATACAGTCTGATTATCAGAGGGCAGGCACAACCAGATAATGGAACTTAATTTAGTCCTTATTTACTTCTTTATGATGAATTGTAAAACAATGAAATACTAGATTTGAAAGAAATTTTAATATGTGAAATTATGTAATGATAAATCTTTAAATATCTTTCTATCGTATGGTTCCACATATCCCTCTACCAGCCCATTTCTCTGTTCCTCTTAAAAGTAAAATGCCTTGAAAGAGTTTTCTGAACTATCTCCAATTCTTCCTTCCCATTCTACTTTTAACCTATCCCACTCAGGTCCTCTCCCCTCTACTCCACAGAAACTGTTCTAGTCTGTCATTGAGCACTATACTGCTAAAGCAGAGGTAAATTTCTGTCCCCCCTCCCTTACTTGATCTCTTAGAGATGTATGACATAGATGCTCATTTTTTTCCATGAAATATTTCCTTCATTTGACAACTAGAATTCTTCCTTATTCTCCTATGCTCTTACCATCCTGTTCTTCTCAACCTCCTTTCCTCTCTTCTTCAGTCCCCTGAACTTGGATGGTCAACTGTCTGAGGAATCAGTCCTTGGATTTTTACTTTCTTTGTAGCTCTGCTGCCCATTCCTAAGTGCTACTATCTAGTATCAGATTTAGCTATTATCTGCCTGAAGTCTGCTCTTAAGATTTTACTTCCAGTCTGGATCTCTCTCCTGGACTCCAAATTCATTTACCTAAATAAACTCCCTCTATTAAATAGATATTAGATCTCCAATTGGCTCTTCACAGGCATCGTATAATCAACATTTCCTAAATTGCATTGATTTCTGTACCGTCCTCTCACAAAAACCAAACAAAATTGCTCATGTAGTCTTCCCCATCTCAGTAAATGGCAACTCTATTCTTTTAATATTTTATTTTTAAGTAATCTCTATACTCAATGTGGGGCTCAAACTTCTAACCCCTTACAACTCTTGAAATCGAGTTTCATGCTCTACTGACTGAGGCAACCACGTGTCCCATGACTCTATTCTTTTTTTTTTTTTAATGTATATTTATTTTTGAGACAGAGCAGGAGACAGAGTGCAAGTGGGAGAGGGGCAGACAGAGGGAGACACAGAATCTGAAGTGGGCTCCAGGCTCTGAGCTGTCAGCACAGAGGGATGCAAGGCTCGAACTCATGAACCGTGAGATCATCACCTGAGCCAAAGTCAGTAACCTAACCAACTGAGCCACTCAGGCGCCCCCATAACTCTATTGCTATAAATGCTTGAGGAAAAAGCATTGTGGTCAACCTTGAGTCATGTTCCACATGCAACCCATTAGCCAATCCTGCTGACTCTACCTTAACCATGACTTTGGAATATGAACACTGCTCACCACATCCATCACCACCATTTATCTCTCAAGATTATTTTCATGGTTTCCTAACTGGTCCCCTTATTTGCACACTTGCTTCCCAACAGTGTATTTTCAACAGACAGAATGATCCCTTAAAAATGTATGTCAAAAAATGTAATTCATCTGTGCACAAACTTATAAAATTTTCCAACTCATGGTGAGTAAAATACAAAGTCATTAAGGTGGTCTGTAAGCTCCCGCATTGCTCTGCTACCTACCTGAGCTCAACTCTTATGACTCTTGCTTACTCTACTTGAGTATTACTGGCCTTTCTGATATGTTAACTCACAGATTTTTCACATGCTGTTTTCTTTTTTTTTTTTTTTTTTTTTTCTGAAATTTATTGACAAATTGGTTTCCATACAACACCCAGTGCTCATCCCAAAAGGTGCCCTCCTCAATACCCATCACCCACCCTCTCCTCCCTCCCACCCCCCATCAACCCTCAGTTTGTTCTCAGTTTTTAACAGTCTCTTATGCTTTGGCTCTCTCCCATTCTAACCTCTTTTTTTTTTTTTTCCTTCCCCTCCCCCATGGGTTCCTGTTAAGTTTCTCAGGATCCACATAAGAGTGAGACCATATGGTATCTGTCTTTCTCTGTATGGCTTATTTCACTTAGCATCACACTCTCCAGTTCCATCCACGTTGCTACAAAAGGCCATATTTCATTTTTTCTCATTGCCATGTAATATTCCATTGTGTATATAAACCACAATTTCTTTATCCATTCATCAGTTGATGGACATTTAGGCTCTTTCCATAATTTGGCTATTGTTGAGAGTGCTGCTATGAACATTGGGGTACAAGTGGCCCTATGCATCAGTGCTCCTGTATCCCTTGGATAAATTCCTAGCAGTGCTATTGCTGGGTCATAGGGTAGGTCTATTTTTAATTTTCTGAGGAACCTCCACACTGCTTTCCAGAGCGGCTGCACCAATTTGCATTCCCACCAACAGTGCAAGAGGGTTCCCGTTTCTCCACATCCTCTCCAGCATCTATAGTCTCCTGATTTGTTCATTTTGGCCACTCTGACTGGCGTGAGGTGATACCTGAGTGTGGTTTTGATTTGTATTTCCCTGATAAGGAGCGACGCTGAACATCTTTTCATGTGCCTGTTGGCCATCCGGATGTCTTCCTTAGAGAAGTGTCTATTCATGTTTTCTGCCCATTTCTTCACTGGGTTATTTGTTTTTCGGGTGTGGAGTTTGGTGAGCTCTTTATAGATTTTGGATACTAGCCCTTTGTCCGATATGTCATTTGCGAATATCTTTTCCCATTCCGTTGGTTGCCTTTTAGTTTTGTTGGTTGTTTCCTTTGCTGTGCAGAAGCTTTTTATCTTCATAAGGTCCCAGTAATTCACTTTTGCTTTTAATTCCCTTGCCTTTGGGGATGTGTCAAGTAAGAGATTGCTACGGCTGAGGTCAGAGAGGTCTTTTCCTGCTTTCTCCTCTAAGGTTTTGATGGTTTCCTGTCTCACATTTAGGTCCTTTATCCATTTTGAGTTTATTTTTGTGAATGGTGTGAGAAAGTGGTCTAGTTTCAACCTTCTGCATGTTGCTGTCCAGTTCTCCCAGCACCATTTGTGAAAGAGGCTGTCTTTTTTCCATTGGATGTTCTTTCCTGCTTTGTCAAAGATGAGTTGGCCATACGTTTGTGGGTCTAGTTCTGGGGTTTCTATTCTATTCCATTGGTCTATGTGTCTGTTTTGGTGCCAATACCATGCTGTCTTGATGATGACAGCTTTGTAGTAGAGGCTAAAGTCTGGGATTGTGATGCCTCCTGCTTTGGTCTTCTTCTTCAAAATTCCTTTGGCTATTCGAGGCCTTTTGTGGTTCCATATGAATTTTAGGATTGCTTGTTCTAGTTTCGAGAAGAATGCTGGTGCAATTTTGATTGGGATTGCATTGAATGTGTAGATAGCTTTGGGTAGTATTGACATTTTGACAATATTTATTTTTCCAATCCATGAGCAGGGAATGTCTTTCCATTTCTTTAAATCTTCTTCAATTTCCTTCAGAAGCTTTCTATAGTTTTCAGCATACAGATCCTTTACATCTTTGGTTAGATTTATTCCTAGGTATTTTATGCTTCTTGGTGCAATTGTGAATGGGATCAGTTTCTTTATTTGTCTTTCTGTTGCTTCATTGTTAGTGTATAAGAATGCAACTGATTTCTGTACATTGATTTTGTATCCTGCAACTTTGCTGAATTCCTGTATCAGTTCTAGCAGACTTTTGGTGGAGTCTATCGGATTTTCCATGTATAATATCATGTCACCTGCAAAAAGCGAAAGCTTGACTTCATCTTTGCCAATTTTGATGCCTTTGATTTCCTTTTGTTGTCTGATTGCTGATGCTAGAACTTCCAGCACTATGTTAAACAGCAGCGGTGAGAGTGGGCATCCTTGTCGTGTTCCTGATCTCAGGGAAAAAGCTTTCAGTTTTTCCCCGTTGAGGATGATGTTAGCTGTGGGCTTTTCATAAATGGCTTTTATGATCTTTAAGTATGTTCCTTCTATCCCGACTTTCTCAAGGGTTTTTATTAAGAAAGGGTGCTGGATTTTGTCGAAGGCCTTTTCTGCATCGATTGACAGGATCATATGGTTCTTCTCTCTTTTTTTGTTAATGTGATGTATCACGTTGATTGATTTGCGAATGTTGAACCAGCCCTGCATCCCAGGAATGAATCCCACTTGATCATGGTGAATAATTCTTTTTATATGCCGTTGAATTCGATTTGCTAGTATCTTATTGAGAATTTTTGCATCCATATTCATCAGGGATATTGGCCTGTAGTTCTCTTTTTTTACTGGGTCTCTGTCTGGTTTAGGAATCAAAGTAATACTGGCTTCATAGAATGAGTCTGGAAGTTTTCCTTCCCTTTCTATTTCTTGGAATAGCTTGAGAAGGATAGGTATTATCTCTGCTTTAAATGTCTGGTAGAACTCCCCTGGGAAGCCATCTGGTCCTGGACTCTTATTTGTTGGGAGATTTTTGATAACCGATTCAATTTCTTCGCTGGTTATGGGTCTGTTCAAGCTTTCTATTTCCTCCTGATTGAGTTTTGGAAGCGTGTGGGTGTTCAGGAATTCGTCCATTTCTTCCAGGTTGTCCAATTTGTTGGCATATAAGTTTTCATAGTATTCCCTGATAATTGTTTGTATCTCTGAGGGATTGGTTGTAATCATTCCATTTTCCTTCATGATTTTATCTATTTGGGTCATCTCCCTTTTCTTTTTGAGAAGCCTGGCTAGAGGTTTGTCAATTTTGTTTATTTTTTCAAAAAACCAACTCTTGGTTTCGTTGATCTGCTCTACAGTTTTTTTAGTTTCTATATTGTTTATTTCTGCTCTGATCTTTATTATTTCTCTTCTTCTGCTGGGCTTAGGCTGCCTTTGCTGTTCTGCTTCTAGTTCCTTTAGGTGTGCTGTTAGATTTTGTATTTGGGATTTTTCTTGTTTCTTGAGATAGGCCTGGATTGCAATGTATTTTCCTCTCAGGACTGCCTTTGCTGCGTCCCAAAGCGTTTGGATTGTTGTATTTTCATTTTCGTTTGTTTCCATATATTTTTTAATTTCTTCTCTAATTGCCTGGTTGACCCACTCATTCGTTAGTAGGGTGTTCTTTAACCTCCATGCTTTTGGAGGTTTTCCAGACTTTTTCCTGTGGTTGATTTCAAGCTTCATGGCATTGTGGTCTGAAAGTAAGCATGGTATAATTTCAATTCTTGTAAACTTATGAAGGGCTGTTTTGTGACCCAGTATATGATCTATCTTGGAGAATGTTCCATGTGCACTCGAGAAGAAAGTATATTCTGTTGCTTTGGGATGCAGAGTTCTAAATATATCTGTCAAGTCCATCTCATCCAATGTCTCATTCAGGGCCCTTGTTTCTTTATTGACCGTGTGTCTAGATGATCTATCCATTTCTGTAAGTGGTGTATTAAAGTCCCCTGCAATGACCACATTCTTATCAATAAGGTTGCTTATGTTTATGAGTAATTGTTTTATATATTTGGGGGCTCCGGTATTCGGTGCATAGACATTGATAATTGTTAGCTCTTCCTGATGGATAGACCCTGTAACTATTATATAATGTCCTTCTTCATCTCTTGTTACAGCCTTTAATTTAAAGTCTAGTTTGTCTGATATAAGTATGGCTACTCCAGCTTTCTTTTGGCTTCCAGTCGCATGATAAATAGTTCTCCATCCCCTCACTCTCAATCTAAAGGTGTCCTCAGGTCTAAAATGAGTCTCTTGTAGACAGCAAATAGATGGGTCTTGTTTTTTTATCCATTCTGATACCCTATGTCTTTTGGTTGGCGCATTTAATCCATTTACATTCAGTGTTATTATAGAAAGATACGGGTTTAGAGTCATTGTGATGTCTGTATGTTTTATGCTTATAGTGATGTCTCTGGGACTTTGTCTCACAGGGTCCCCCTTAGGATCTCTTGTAGGGCTGGTTTAGTGGTGACAAATTCCTTCAGTTTTTGTTTGTTTGGGAAGACCTTTATCTCTCCTTCTATTCTAAATGACAGACTTGCTGGACAAAGGATTCTTGGCTGCATATTTTTTTCTGTCTAGCACCCTGAAAATCTCTTGCCAATTCTTTCTGGCCTGCCAAGTTTCAAAAGAGAGATCAGTCACGAGTCTTATAGGTCTCCCTTTATATGTGAGGGCACGTTTACCCCTTGCTGCTTTCAGAATTTTCTCTTTATCCTTGTATTTTGCCAGTTTCACTATGATATGTCGTGCAGAAGATCGATTCAAGTTACGTCTGAAGGGAGTTCTCTGTGCCTCTTGGATTTCAATGCCTTTTTCCTTCCCCAGTTCAGGGAAGTTCTCAGCTATGATTTCTTCAAGTACCCCTTCAGCACCTTTCCCTCTCTCTTCCTCCTCTGGGATACCAATTATGCGTATATTATTTCTTTTTAGTGTATCACTTAATTCTCTAATTTTCCCCTCATACTCCTGGATTTTTTTATCTCTCTTTTTCTCAGCTTCCTCTTTTTCCATAACTTTATCTTCTAGTTCACCTATTCTCTCCTCTGCCTCTTCAAGCCGAGCTGTGGTGGTTTCCATTTTGTTTTGCATTTCATTTAAAGCGTTTTTCAGCTCCTCGTGACTGTTCCTTAGTCCCTTGATCTCTGTAGCAAGAGATTCTCTGCTGTCCTGTATACTGTTTTCAAGCCCAGCGATTAATTTTATGACTATTATTCTAAATTCACTTTCTGTTATATTATTTAAATCCTTTTTGATCAGCTCATTAGCTGTTGTTATTTCCTGGAGATTCTTCTGAGGGGAGTTCTTCCGCTTGGTCATTTTGGATAGTCCCTGGCGTGGTGAGGACCTGCAGGGCACTTCCCCTGTGCTGTGGTGTATACCTGGAGTTGGTGGGCGGGGCCGCAGTCAGACCTGATGTCTGCCCCCAGCCCACCGCTGGGGCCACAGTCAGACTGGTGTGTGCCTTCTCTTCCCCTCTCCTAGGGGTGGGATTCACTGTGGGGTGGTGTGGCTCGTCTGGGCTACTTGCACCCTGCCAGGCTTGTGATGCTGGGGATCTGGCGTATTAGCTGGGGTGGGTAGGCAAGGTGCTCGGGGGCAGGAGGGGCAGGCTTAGATCGCTTCTCCTTAGGTGATCCACTTCAGGAGGGGCCCTGTGGCAGCGGGAGGGAGTCAGATCCGCTGCGGGAGGTTTGGCTCCGCAGAAGCGCAGAGTTGGGTGTTTGCGCCGAGCGAGCAAGTTCCCTGGCAGGAACCGGTTCCCTTTGGGATTTCGGCTGGCGGATGGGCGGGGGAAATGGCGCTGGCGAGCGCCTTTGTTCCCCACCAAACTGAGCTCTGTTGTGAGGGGGCTCAGCAGCTCTCCCTCCCTTTGTCCTCCAGCCTTCCCGCTTTCCGAGCAGAGCTGTTAATTTCTGACCTCCCAGACGCTAAGTCGCGCTTGCTGTCGGAACACAGTCCGCCCGGCCCCTCCGCTTTTGCAAGCCCTACTCGGGGGCTCTGCTTGGCCGGCGAGCCGCCCCTCCGCCCCGGCTCCCTCCCGCCAGTCTGTGGCGCGCGCACCGCCTCGCCGCCCTTCCTACCCTCCTCCGTGGGCCTCTCGTCTGCGTTTGGCTCCGGCGACTCTGTTCTGCTAATCCTCTGGCGGTTTTCTGGGTTATTTAGGCAGATGTAGATGGAATCTAAGTGATCAGCAGGACGTGTGGTGAGCCTAGCGTCCTCCTAAGCCGCCATCTTGCCGCCGCTGTTTTCTTTTCTGGAATGTTTTTCCCTTACATAGTTTCATGGCTTGCTCCATAACATTTTTTAAGGCCCTTTCTCAAATGTCACTCTCAATAGGAAGTCTTTCCTGGCTACCTTATTTAAAATAGTAATGTTTCCCTATTTCCAGTATTTCCTATTCTTCTGTTCTTCAGTTTTCCTGGTAGTAATTAACACAGTATAGTATTATACATCTTCTGCACTTATTTATTTTTTCCATTGTCTCTCTCCTTTCTATAGAAGATAAATTCCAAGAGGTTAGGGATATTTGCCTTTCTATTTCCAGTTTCAAGAATAGACTGGCACAGTGAAGGCATTCAGCAAATGTTTGTTAAGTGGATTAATAAATGTAGTACAAAGCTTAATGTGAAGTAAAATATGTTCACTCCTCACTCTTGCACTTAGAAAATCTAATGAAAGCAAGCGTGTAGATGTTTTATTATTTCTTTTTTTTTTTTTTTGGCTTATGTTTAGGATTTAATTGCAAAGGAATTTATAATCTGGGCATTGGTAGGTAGTTAGTGACTTGTGTTATTCCAACCGGTGTCTACATGCCAGGTGATGCAGGTATGGGGTTAAGTGCATTTCTGCTCCTGTCAGGGTTCTTGCATCAGCCAACTCTAGAGTTGCTTATGGTGCTTTAATACAAATAACAGAGACCTGTTGCCAGTTTCTTCCTTGCTGTCAGTTAGTTTGACTGTTGCTCACATCAACCTAGCAGAGTCTGTTTTGTGTTTGTATGTTTTATGTGTGTACTTAAACATCTGAGACCATTACAGTTGTGTTCTTTTTCTCAAAAATTGGTTCCTTCTTTGTTTTTTATTACTTCTGTTATCTATATAATATTCTATTAATCAGTTTGTTCATACTATTCACTTTACTTTGCCCTCATTGAGAATTCTTCACATCCCCGATAGGAATGCCTTTAATGCTTTTCTGGCTCTCAACCTGACACTTAGCATTTAGAGATGTTCATCGTTGAGTGAAAAATATATATGTTGGTAATAAAGCATAGTAAAAAAAAGTTTGATAAACTCTTAAATTAGATATATTATTTAAAATATCAAATAATAATATAGTTTTAGTAATTTAAAATCTTTATAGTAATAAGCTTCTGTTAAGACTGGTAGGCCTGATGATCTCTTGATTCAGAGCAATTTTCATATAGGAGAATGAGATGAAAGGTGTCAGATGCTCGACTTTCAGATATGACCTCTGAATTCCAGATGCAAAGGAAACCTACTTGGAAGAAAAGAGACTGCTGCAAAGTGTCTCTCTCCTTCCAGTGTAAAGTTTCACTGGGCTGAAGAGAGAGGAACCACAGTAGGGGTGGTAGTTATGACTGATGTTTTTGAGAAGACACTTGGTCCCTTGTGGGGTAGAGTGATGCTGGAACCCCCACAGTGGCTTGGAGCAGAGGGCAGTTGGGCTCATTTCCGTCTGGGACCAATGACTCACTAAGCCTTAGAGTTCTACCATTCAACGATGGTGGGGTAAACCCTTTGTTAGGAATAATATCGTTTTTTAAGCATGATAAATGCTGTAAAGACATTATATAATTTATCTTGCAACAAATCTGTATGAACTGTTGAAGAAACTGACATTCTGAGAATTTAAGTAACTTGCCTACAATTCTACTGCAAGACAGGGCATGATATCCACTGATGTTCATTCCCTGGGTGTGAATCCAGGTTCCACTTCTGATCAGCTGTGTTCCTGGGGAAAGCTACTTTAATGGCTCCCAGGCTCATTACTTTGTCTTAATGCTAATAATCATATCTGTTTTATATAGTTATTATTAGGATTAAATGAGTTAATGCACATAAAGCACTTCAGTCTTAGTAGGTCCTTAATAAAAGTTGACTAAGTTAGGAGACAAACTGTGGCTCATCTTACTCTAGCCCATGCGTTGAAGAACATATATATGATGATCAGATTCCTTCTTATCTTAAGGATTGAAGAGAAGGGGATGAGTTGACTTTTAACAACAGCAGCTCCCTGATTCTGGCTGAGCAGACCTGGTTGAAGTTCAAGCCAACTCATTAGACTTTTCCTTTATAAAGATGTTTCTCTGCTTGACTTTATCTCCTCATTTCTTCATCCTTTCTATGGGTAGAACTGGAGCCATTTAGAATCAATTTTCCCCATGAATGTCTGTCTGGGATCTCTTGTATTTGTCTTTTGTAGAGTAAGAGGCACTGAAAGTGTTACAGAAAGCTCCACCCCTCTCTAAAAAATGGGTTGTTAACTGGGACAGTTTTCTCTCAGAGATAGCACATATGCCTATGGATATGTGAGCCATTCTTTTGAATCAGGACCTGTGAAAACATGAAGAGGAATTTGTGAAGTGAAATAAAATAATAGCTAACACATAGGGAGTCTGTGATTTGGAAGTCACTTTTCCAAGCCCCCACAGAAACCCTGTAAAGTATTTGCTATCATTTCTCCCAGTTTACAGATGATGAAACTGCAACTCTGAAAGGAACTGGCCCAAACGAGTAAAGTTCTAAAACCTAAATATTATACAGGCAGTCTGACTACAGGACCCCATGGCTTAAACATGAAACTCAGAGGCTTCTGTCCACGGATTTTCTGGATGTCAGGTAGTGTTGTGCAGTAGCCAGTGCCCTTTATTTCTTAGGCATGTTTCTGTAGAATGACTGACTTTAACCTGATTGCCCCAGTGAATGCTAATTTTAAAATTTACACAAGGATATGGTCCTTCCTGTGTGACTTTTCCTTTGCTTTTGAATATTTGCTCCTGAATATAATATAAGGAGATTTGGCAGAATTTATAAATATTTTAAAATTCTCCTGCAGCCATGTCCTTTTAAATCTGTGTGTATATAATCTCAATCAAATTACTTATTTTTAACTTGTTTTTGCACTAAACTCTATAGAGGAATTTCAAAAACACTTGAGCATTTCTGAATTCTGAACAACCTGGAACTAGGGATGTCTGAAATATATTCTTAGCCTCATCTAAGAGTGGAGTAATTAAAGCATGGGTAAAATCTATTTAAAGTTTATGTAATTAGCAAAGCTTGGGGAGAAGTCCTATTTAAATCTAACAAATGAAATGTGTATGTTTTTTTAGTTATGCACAAAAGTTATAAGAAAAACTGCGTCAATACTCAGAAATATCTAGACTCTAAAACTTCCTTACTTAATTATCTGGATCTTCTCTACTTATAATTCTCTTGATAGTTTCTTTGATGTTCTAATTCTGTTCATGTACATAAGTATAGGACTTAGCTGTGGTAACAGTGGGTCCCCTTCAAGGTAATATTGGGGCTGTATTACCTGGGGGTTTTACTCTATTATATTTTACCCTAACATTTTCATACATACTTTATTTTTTTTTAATTTTTTTAACATTTATTTATTTTTGAGACAGAGAGAGACAGAGCATGAACGGGGGAGGGGCAGAGAGAGAGGGAGACACAGAATCGGAAACAGGCTCCAGGCTCTGAGCCATCAGCCCAGAGCCTGACGTGGGGCTCGAACTCACGGACCGCGAGGTCGTGACCTGAGCTGAAGTCGGATGCTCAACTGACTGAGCCACCCAGGCGCCCCTTCATACATACTTTAAACAATGTACAATGTGGTTTTCTCCTTTAAAGATACAACTGTATTAATAGAAATTTTGAGAAAAGATGACTGAGTTTAATTTATTGAGAATCAAAATTTGCCACTTCGTGTCTTTAATGTTAACAGTACCTGTGAGCATGGTCCCAAGTGCAATACACCCATGTTTGGAATTGAAAATTATGTTCATTACCTAAGAAATGATACCAGAGGCAAAATACAATCTTTGATGAGAATATTTTCATTGCACATATTTAACTTAGAAAGTCAACCAGCTTTCTAAATTTAAACATAAAAGGACCAGATAAGTCAATTTTTCATTGATTATCAAAATATTTATAGTAAAGTCTTTGTACAGTAGTGGCTATAAATACCTTTATTGGCTTTCAGTAGACCCAAAGGGAAGCAAAAGCCCACTATCAAAAACCAAAGAGGAATTCACATTCTGGTAGCTTATCTTTGTGCAAATAAGAAGTGAAGTGTATATTACTGTGGTTTCCACCTCGAATTCATAGTAACAAAGAACAGTGATGTGGAAGCTTAATATGAATCTAAGCTGTGTTATGCATATTCAGTACATCATTACTACAGTTTGAGATCCAGAAAATTAACTGAATTGTATCAGATTCCATTTGTATGATACAATATTACATATCTTTGCAAAGTATATTTGCTTTTCTCATGAACCCTTATTTGTCACTGTGACAATTCTGTGTAACACTTTCATTCCCAGTAAATCAAGTGAAGTAGTTCTACTTGCTCGCTCCAGGTCACACTCGAAAGACTACTTCTTGGGCTTTTAAATCTAATTGTTAGAGAAGTTTATTTTAAACTCTTGTATTTATTTATTCTAGCACTACAGTTCTATAAATGTCTCTCTGATCAGATCAAAGCCCTTTAAGAACAGGAGTCAATTATTTCAGATTCAGTGAATATTTACTTAGTTCTAGGTATAGGTCAAGTAATGCAGCCAGGAGTTGGGAATTTATAAATGTGTAAGATACTCAAGAAATTTGAAGTAAATTTGTGTTCTTTAGTGTGAGAAGCACTATTATATAGATGTGTACAGAATACTGGGGTATCACAGAAGAATGGATAAATATTTTAGGACAGAAAGAAGTGCAGAGAGACATACAGTATGAAACATTCAGTTTTTGGATGTTTACTGGATGAGTAGACGCATTTCTGCTGCGTGAAGAGGAGCAGATGAGTAAGAAAAGGTATGAAGGGTTTTTGAAGAACATGGTCTGCTTGGGAAGGAGAGTGATGATGATATATGGTGACAGGCTGCAAGAGAGAAAATGGTGGGAGATAATGTCACATAGGTGGAATTCACTCAAGTAGTGAAGGGCCTGAATATTTGTTATTTTTTTCTTGAATATCTGCATTTACCCTGTAGGAAACAGGGGGACATCAATCTATGTTAAGTAGGAGTGTTTAAAACTAAGTATCGCTTTCCATAAGGAGCACTACTCTATTCTCCACCTATATATTAGGTAACTTCTCATGCATTTCCATATTTCAAAGTGTGTTGTGTTTAGTTCTACCATAGTACCTGTACAGAAAGTTTTTGTTTTTTTAGCTTTTAATTTTTAAGACTATTATTATTATTATTATTATTATTATTATTATTTTAATTTATTTTTTAGAGCAGTTTCAGATTGACAGCAAAACTGACAGTAAGGTACAAAGACTTCGCATATACTCCTGTGCCCACACATATATAGCCTACCCCATTATCAACATCCCCCATCAATGTGGTATACTTGTTGCAATTGATGAACCTATATTGACACATTTTCATCCAAAGTCCATAGTTTACATTAGGGTATATTTTATGGGTTTGGACAGGTGTATAATGACCTGCATCCACCATGACAGTATATACAGAGGATTTTCATTGTTCTCATAATCCCCTGTGCTCCAACTATTTATCTCTCCCTCCTCTTTTCACAGCGTTTTGTAGTTGTTTGTATATGTCTGAATAACATAACTTAACTGTAAGCTCCCAGAGGACTCTGACAAATCTTAACCCCTATGATACTCTGAGTACCCAGCACTTGGCTTAGACCATAGTGGAAGCTTAGTAAATGTTTGATGAATATATTTAATCACATTCTTTAAGAGAATAACTCAGACCCAAATGTCAAAGATGTAGAGAAGTAAGGCAAGATAGTCAAAGAAGTGGCAACATCTAGATTTGAACCTGAGTGATTATTTTAAAGTACAGAGTAGTGAATATGCGACACTCTTGCTCATGATAAATAGCTCAATATCTAAAGCCTTAGGTTATTTTAATTGAACTAGACCATAAAAATATTAGAATTTTCTAGCTATAGGCTTAAGCCAATTAAGCCATATATTCAAGCACATTGAACTATTTGGTCATAAACCTCTCTACGGCAATAGAGATGGTACTAAAACAGAGATGATAGTTAATCTGTATCTAATAGGGTAGTCTATATCACAGACAAAATCATGTTTATAGTATCTAATCTTAAATCTCTTATCTTTGATAGCATGAATCAGTTCCCCAAACTGTTTCCATTCAGTCTGTCACAGTATTCCTGTAAGCCGTTGATCAGTCAATGGCACAAGGCAGCCTGGTCTAACATGGAGAGCTCTCTATTAAGATAGAAGTCTGGGTACCTGGGTGGCTCAGCTGGTGAAGCGTCCAACTGTGGCTTAGGTCATGAGCTCATGGTTTGTGTGTTAGAGACCCACGTCGGGCTCTGTGTTGACAGCTCAGAGCCTGGAGTGTGCTCCTCATTCTGTCTCCCTCTCTCTGCCCCTCCCCCAGTTGCACGTGCTTGCTTGCTTTCTCTCTCTCTCTCAAAAATAAATGCTTAAGATAGAAGTCTGCAGCAAAAATCTCAGTTCTGCAATTAAATCACCATGTGACTTTGGATAAGTCTTCATAAACTGGGCCTAATAACTCTGGTTTCAAGTTGGCTGTCAGATTTAAATGGATTAAAATAGCTAAGCACCTAGGAGAGTAACGGGCACATTGGACGTATTGGTCTTTTCTCTGGTCACCTCCCTGAGTTTCTTTACTTACTCAAATAGGATTAGTTGCAACCATTTCTGTGGCCTTAATGAGTATATAAATCTATAAAGATGGGCATTAAAATTACCTGTTGACATTTCACATATGGTAGACGGTTGTGTCTCAAATATGGTAGAACATAAAAAATGAGAACTGAACAAAGTTTTCCAACTTTGGTTTAAAAGAAAATTTAATGTTTTTGTTGCATTTTTAAAAAGAAGTCTTTTAATTCCAGCCTTGCTTATTGATAAGTGAGGGCCAGAGCATTCCTTGGAATTGAAAAGCATTCGAGAGCCACATTTAGTTTGAATTCTTTTAAAAATTATTTAGCCTATTTCAAAGGTAGGATGGCTTTCATTTTTTTACATACAACCACTTTTGCTTTTTAAAAAATAGATAGGACTGAAAATGACAGTCCTCTATAACCCGATTCTGTAAAGGCCCAGAGAGGAACTGTAAGAAAAGAGGTAAAAACTGCCTGAAGTGGTCTGATATAAAATGCCTTTTTTTCCCTAAAATGATTTTGACTTGTCATTCAAATTTTTTTTTGAATGAAACAGAAAGGAAGCAGCTTTCTATTAATCTAGGACGGGTTTAAAAAAATCCTTTTTTGAAAAATAGTCCATTCAAACATTCCTTGGCAATATGGAAGAAGATTTATCCCATCACTGGAAAAATTTTTTTAAGAAGCCCTGTCTGATAAAGTTAGTCCATCTTTTAAGATTTGGGGAATAATGACCATCTGGTAAGAGGATAAGCAGGTTAAAGCTGGCAGCTCTGTGGAAAATGTCCTTTCTTGACTCTGCAAAGACTATTTGGTGTTTTTAAAACCTTAAAGGCTTGTAACCAATCCCTTTTGTTTTAAATTCAAGTTAATTCAGAGCCTGCAGACTTTATTAAAAGGAAATATACTGAGTAATGGCTATGACTTAGTCATTATGTTAAATAGTATAGATTGTATAATACAATGCTCTTTTTGAAAAAGTAATGATATGTAAATATATATAGAGAGAGATTAGAAAAAGTAGAAAAATACATGCCAGACTATTGATGGTATCAGTTTTGCAGAGAATGAAATGATAGTATTCTTTTGAATTTAGTATGACTATGTATGAAATTTGTATGAGAATATATGTCTTCCGTAATTAGAGAAAGGTATCACTAAAAAATTAATAGTAGGCCAACATAAGGAGAGAGATGTGAGGAAGGTAGAAACCCCATAAAGACAGGCCCCTATTTCTACCTTACTCATGATGGTATTTCAAAGCACCTGTTTCACAGAAGGCAGTTCATAAATGTTTAGTAAATATTTTGGAATGAATGAATGATGAGCAAATGAATGAAAACATTAAAGGAAGCTGCCACAACTAATTTTGAGGCTGTCTTTAGAGACCATGTGAAATCTTTGCTCATACAGGAGCATTTGCATTGTTAGGCTAGAATAAGCACTTTCCACTCTTTAACACAGAAAACTGGAGAAAGAAAATCCATTGAGTTTTAGAATTTCACAGCCGTTCCTGATGTTTTCATCTGGCACAGGGATTCTAAGGGTGTATTAATGGGTAACTCTTTGTTTAGATGTATCTGCAACTACAGAGGCAGCAGCATAATACCCTGTTCTGAAGGCCTATTATATGCTTGTCACTATATTCATTTTCTAATTTAGTTTTTCTAATAAGACCCCTAGACGTGGATATTATTGTATCCATTTTTAGATGGCAAGATCAAGGCTCAGAGATATTAAATTTACTCACAAAAGACCTGTATGGAAATGACTGACCTTAGATTGAAATGCGAATAGACCTGGATCTTTGCATGATTGCTTTTGTTATTGTTTTGTTTTGCATTTTAATTATAGTCCATTGTTCTTAAGTCTTCACTTGCCAGCTGCCCTTCGCTGTAAAGATCATGCACATCCTGAGAAATTCTGATGGAAATTAGTGCACAGTCCTGAAATGCCAGGACTTGGATTGTACTCAAACTGTCACATGCTTTTCTAGCTATGATATATGGGCCCCAGCTCATTAGTGATGGATTCTTCGTGGCAGTGCTGCGCAGGTAAAACTTCTTAACTAAGCAGATATTCCATCATCCTGGCACTGTAAAATGTCATGAGCGCTCCCAGTGTAATCATCTTTTTGTTTCTTTGCTACATTTGGATGAGCAAAATCAGAAAGCATTAGACTAATGTAGTACCACTCTCTACTGAAAGTACAGTCCAAACATAGAGGCATCTTGGGAAACTCACCTCTCGCTTTCAACTAAGCTTTCTTGGATCCCGATTATGTAAGGCTAAAAGTACTAGTTGGATTATGGTTTTGCTAATTTGAATGCAGGCGACTAAGTGGGCTGGGCTCTTGGATGCTTACCTTTATTTCTAGTCTCTACACTCCGACAGTCCCTCCTGTATCTCTACCCCTCAAGTTCTGAGAGTTTGGCACTTTGCCAGCGTTCAGCTCCTGAGACCGCCTAATGAAAGTTAATGGTCCTCCAATTCAGGTAATTCACGTGAATTAAAAATAACTTAGGAAACCATTTAGAGCTCTATAAAACCAGATTTAAAATACTAAATGCAAAGGTCATAATAGTACAGTTCAAACTTTTTGCCATACAAAATAGTTTATTTGAAATGCATCTGAAATATCAAAAATTTATCAGAAAGTTGGAGAGCATAGATAATTTTTTCTGTATCTTATGAAAAATAAATAACCCCACTGATGCTTTCTTGGTTGGTTTGTTCTAAATGTTCTAAGATCATATTTCAATATTGCTTACAAATTGTAAGGTACATGGAGAAAAGACTTCAGAAGAGGATAAACTTATGAGAAATTATTTCATAATTTCTAATAATTCTACAAAATAGCACATATAGACTATGGAGGGGAAAAGAGTCATGTTTGTACAGACACACATAAAATTCTGTGATGAATGTAGGAGAATGGAAGGGACCTTGAATTTGCTGTAAAAGAGGCATAATTTACTGCTGAAAGTTTGTTTGTTTTTTGCTACAGCTTAGAGCCACAGTTAAAACAACCCAGAAGGATTGCTGGAATCTCTTTAGAAAGCGAAATGTCTCAATTCCACAAATATTTATTAAACTAGGCATTATGAATTCAAACAGATCAGTAATGTGTGGTTTTGTCCTTAAGGAACCTTGAATTTAGTTAATGGATAAGGCAAGTGCGGTCACCTCACAACGCAAGGAAGAATGTGGTAATGACCCCAGGCAAAGCATAAAATGCTCTGTGAGCTCTCTGAAGGGAAACTACATCATGTTCAAGTCTGCAAGGTGGAGTGAGAAGATACAAGATTGAGGTTTAAATTCTGGCTTTTCCATCTTTTAGTTCCGCATCCTAGGCAACTGATTGAACATGTGAAGCTTCAGCTTCATTTGCTGTAAAATGGTGGTAATATGAACATACTTCATAACTGTTTTGCACAAGACATTTCCCATCATTCATTGATTCGTTCATTCATAAATATGTTCTGGGTGTACACTATTTGCCTGGTTGGACAGCTGTACAGTGTAGAATGTGGGTGGAAAAAAAAAAGTATGGTAAGTGCTATCGTAAAAAGGACTTGAGGTTACAGCAAGGCTTTAAAGATGTGGTCAGGGGCGCCTGGGTGGCTCAGTCGGTTAAGCGTCCGACTTCAGCCAGTTCACGATCTCGCGGTCTGTGAGTTCGAGCCCCGCGTCAGGCTCTGGGCTGATGGCTCAGAGCCTGGAGCCTGTTTCCGATTCTGTGTCTCCCTCTCTCTCTGCCCCTCCCCCGTTCATGCTCTGTCTCTCTCTGTCCCCCCAAAAATAAATAAACGTTAAAGATGTGGTCAATATCACAAAAGGAAGATCCAGAATCTCTTTATAGAGGAGGCTGCCAATACAATCCTTACTTTACAGATGAGAAAATGAAGTCTTGGGACATTTGAGTAATTATCGTAGGAGTGTAGAGTTGTGTAAGTGGCTGAGTGAGGGTTTCTGCATTCTACACAATGCAGTCAGCTCTGTGTTGGCTTTGCAAGGGATTACCCAAACAATGGGACCTAAAGGAATCATTTATGTCAATAGGAATGCGTATTGCAGTATCTCAGAGGATTTCAGACACAGTGATATTTTGTTTTGTCATTACTTCCTATAATTAATGGTAAGTCTCACTAACTAAATCAACTGACATGCAAAAACAGGTTTTTAAATAATATATGGAAAAATTTAGGATCTTCTAGGTGTAGGTCACTTTCAAGGAGTTTTGTTTTGTTTTTTTTGTCTCCAAACTAGATCAGCAAAAATGAAATCAACTGTCTCTATATTTCAGTAATAAGCTCTTCATGACCTTCACCAAATACACATTTTTGTCTGGCAGTAAGGCACTGGGCTCTAATACAGATACATAAGGCCAATAAAGGGGTTTTTTTTTGTTTGTTTTCTTATTGCTTAGGACCTTCATATAAATCAACTGTCCCAATGGGAAGAAATCTATCCCCCCTGCCCTTCTTCTGTCTCTGTCCTTTCTCTTTCTCTCACACAGTTTTGAAAAGTAGCCTTCACTGAGTGCTTCTGTCCTTGTCTCCCTCTCCTTGCCTCCTCTGTCAATGCAGTGATGGTTCCTGTGTTGCTGCACTAGCAATCACAAATAGACTACGCAATAGAGTTGAAGTTAGAGTTCATGGAGAAAATGAGATAGAGGTGCCCGTAGCCATATTGAGCAGATGCCTGGCTCTTAATGAGAAGTGGGAAAAGATTGAAAGCTGCTCATGCTTGCCCAAATCCACAGGTGTTTTGACTTGTACCCCTAACATTGCTTGTGGGGAGCTCAACAATATCATCTCCTAATAATAATTCAGTCCACTGGGGTTACCCAAATTTGGCCTGTCTCAGGAAAAGAGGCACAACAAACTTTCTGCAGCTCTGTGGGCAGATAACAGATTCAAAATACTTAAGGCACTTGTGCACATAGCATAGGAGAGAGAAGTTGAGTCACTATGTTATACACCTGAAACTAATGTAACATTGTGTGTCAACTATACTCGAAAACATTTTTTTTAAAATACTTAATGACAGTTTATCCTTGCCAAACAGCAACAGTGCAGCCTGTCACCTGGGGACAGCTCATCTTGTTCTTATGTCCATCAACTAAGGGCAACCATGGAACAGTTGTTTTTTATAGGGCATGATTGTATTAAAGTACTTGGGGATCTCCTGGCAAAATCTGCCTGGCATGGATTATTTTACTGACATGAGAAGTGCAGAGAGTTTTCTTTACCTGCTATAAAGCTTTCAAAAAGAAAAACTGATTTTTAAAATGTCTTCTGTGGAAATCTTTTATTTTCTGTATTGACTAGATGCAGGGAAGGTTCAGATTTTGCTATGCATAAGAACTTTCTAGAATAATTTAAATTTTTAAAAATTAGGTTAGTGGCCCACCCCTGCATTCTGATTCAGTAAGGCTGTTTGTTGTGAGACTCAAGAGTGTGCCCAGAATCTGGAGTGACAAGACTCAAATTTGACTTCCAACTTTGCTGCCTATCAGGGGCATGTCTAGACAAAATATTCATTCTTGAACTTCAGTTTCTTACCTATAAAGTTGGAATAATATTCACACTTAATTTCACAGTGTTGTTGAGCAAATCAAAGGACATAATAATAGCAGCTAACATTCAGTGATTTAGTAACTGCTTGCTGTGTACCAGTCAAATTGTAAGGGCTTTACATGTTGTATCTACCTTATTTTTGTCACAACCCTCTGAGGTTGGCACTATATTTATCCCAATTATATAGATGAAGAAATAGACAGTGGTTAATTAATTCTTCTAAAATCATACAGCTAGTGTACGGCAAGCTAGATTCTAAAACGAGGTAGTCAGATTCCAGATTTGGAGCTTGTCTGTACTGTATTTTATTACTTTAAATAGGAAAATAGATGTGACTTCTCTAAGTGCTATATGAATATAATAATAGGATACATAGTTTGCAAATATGATGATCCCATGTACCTGGGTTTCTTGATTAGTACTGATTCTAAATATTTAAATATCTTCTTCTGGTTACTCTGATTACATAACAAATTACCCTGGAACTTAATGGCTTTAAAACAATCACATCAGACATCTTTCATGGTTGCTGTGTAGGTCAGATATTGAGACAGGTTACTGGAAGGATGGACTGTTTTTGTTTTATAATATTTGGGATCTCGTCTAGAAGACTCAAAGATCTGAGTGGAATGGAGTCATCTGAAGGCTCTATTATTCATGTGGCTTAGTGTAAGAAGCTTCCTTTCAATAGGCATGGAAATAATTTAGAAATGACATAACCCAATTCTCCCAGGCACATTATTTTCCAGATATTTTTCTATATGTAATCTACATAAGGTTCTACTAACAGTGTACTTATATTCTGATTTTCTCATAAAATAAATAGAAACCATGTGTTAGGATAAGCTACTTCTGTGAAACATAATCTTCAAAAGCATTTATGCACTCATGTTTCTGACTCTTCATACTCTTTTTACGGTATAAATACACAATTTTTTCCCCAAAGTAATTCCTACCAATCATCCAAAACATTTCAGATGTCATTGTGTCTTAGGACATATTACCTGAGACTCGGACTCCCTCCTTCAAAGTTAAGAATATTCCCTCTGTATGCCCACTGCCATGTAAGAACTTCCAAAAATATCCACCAAACTCAGTTTGTTGGATGCTTATAAATGACCCCTTTCCTCTGTTCTTTCAGCTCTGTGGGAAATTCCTATCTTGTAAGTATTAATAAAATGTCTCGATTGTGTTACTCAGTAGAAGTTCAAATAGCTTTTCAGAGGTTCTGCAAATTATCTAGCATGTAGTGTTCACTCCAATTTTCCATTGTTAAAATCTGAATCTCCTTCTATTTCATCTCTATCATTGTATTCTCCTTTCTGTGCCATACTGATCCACACATGGAACACAGTTCTGTCTCTTTCAATTACCCCACACAACACTAACACAAAGCTGTGTTGATGAGAGGCAAGGATGAAGTTTGTGGAGTGTGTGTTCTGCAAAGCACAAAACACAAAATAAAACAGAGTGTTAAATAATAAGCTATTATTGTGTAAACTCCCATCAGCTGTATCCTCTCCTGACAGAATTTGCTTTCCATGCTCTTTTGTTTCAGATTACTATTATCTTCTTGGATCTCACTCTCTAGAACCATCACTTCTCATAGTTTCTCAAGCTTCTCTCCCATGCTGCTTGTATTCAGACAACAACTCTTTAAATATATGTCACCTTTCTAAATAGAGAAATCAGGCTTCCTCTTTGTTTTATTTTCTTTCCATACTAGTCTAATAGGCGGGAGAGTTGGAGAGAAAAATTCCAGTTTTAATTATTTAAGAAACATTGACACAAAATTTTAAGTAATGTTTGATATATAACAGCTATTCAAATGTAAAAAATGAGTGTATACATGGATGGAAGAATGGGCATTTCCTCATTTTCTGTTGGATGCTTAATTTAATGGCTGCTTATTACTACAATGGATTGCTTCGCCATTTTTTACTCAGCCTAACCCCTTTATTTTTTAAAGTTTATTTCTTTTGAGAGAGAGAGCACGTGCTAACTAGAGCAGAGGAGGGGCAAAGAGAGGGGTTGACAGAGAATCCCAAGCAGGCCGTGCTGCCAGCACAGAGCCCAATGCAGGGCTCAAACCAACCAACCATGAGATCATGTTGTGAGCGGATATCGAGAGTTGGACGCTTAACCAACTGAGCCACCCAGGTGCCCCCTTAACCCCTTAAGCAGAAGATTTGGGTTGTTTTTACATTATGATAATAATATTAATAGTAGGTAATGTTTATTCAGTGTTCACTATGTTCAGATACTTGAAGTGAATTTATTTGGTACTTAAACAACTATGATGTCAGTGCTATAATTATCCCAATTTACACATAAAGAGAATGAAGGGCAGAGAGATTAAAGTATTATCTAGTTATTATCCAGCTTGCAAGTAGTTGATAACTTGAACTTAATAAATCTGATTCTGGACTCCATATTTGTAGTTTCATATGCTTATTTTCACATACCTATATGCATTTTGTTTATCTTTGCTCTATTTCCTGGCGGTCCGCCTTGTGACTCAGCTTTTACCTGGCCGCTAAGTCGTGACTTGACTGTTGCTAGTCCTATCAGGATCAACACAAACACTCTTTATGTTATACATATCACAGTACATGCTGCTTTTGCTAAAGAGGAAGAGAGGCTTTGGCCCACTTGTGTTAAAGGTTATTGGGGTCCCTGCTGAGTTTTCCCATTGACTCAGTTTTTTATATTGATCTCTAGAACATATTAGAGCAAACTCTTATTATACTTACTCTCTGTTTCTTACAGCTGCCTCTCTCAAGGTATTTGTAACAAGTTCCCCTGGGGCTGGAGAGAATTAGAGTGTCTCTGTCAAGTGTTCATCCAAATCATCCTCCCATGCTAAGAATCAACATCTTTGCCAGGATAAATCCCAGATGGTTTGTCTCTATCTGTGGTAAATTTCCTACCCACCTGGAGTCCTTGTGGAGAGACTGGTAGTGGAGAGAGGGGTGGTCCTTTTGTTCCTTGTTTTGTTGTATAGTCCTAATTTTAGTATTTCTTACACATTATAATGCTAAGGTACCCCTCATTTTGTAAAACCCCTACAATGCTTTGAAAACCCTGTCTTTAAAAACTCAGCCAGTTCACAACTGGTACAAACACCATCTGGTACTATAGCCAGGTAAAGAGAAAGATGGCAGGTCATAATCTAAATTTCCTAGAATTTTTTTAATCCAAGAAATGAACTCATTTGGTGGTTTGTTTATAGAATTCCTTCAAAACTAAAACTGGATGAAGAAATCATATCATATAGGGAAGTAAACAGTTAAAGGTAATTGATATTAGAAGGATGTTTTGAAAGTACCTTCTTTTAGTCATTTGATCATCCAACCAATGTGTTCATTGCTTCTTAGTGGTAAGACACATTGAGCCTACACAGAGGATTACACACAGTCCATGCCCCCCAGGACTCACAATTGCAGATATAAATCTAAATCACACTCTTTAAGAACCTTGTTGGCAAACTTGGATACCTTGTATCCTCATGAAGGCAGTTATACTGGTAAGGCTCTTTGGAACAGTTGAGGGAGAAGGTAAAACTCAAGAAGTACAGGATATCTGTCTCCAAGTTTTCGAAAGGCTGTCATGATAAATGAGTGGACTCAGCATGTGTTGCTTCAGAAGGCAAAATTAAAGAGAGGCGGACTTGGGACCATTGCAAAGATATTTATATCTAGTAGACTATTAAGAAAAGATGGGGGAAAGTATGGAAACTAAAGAAAAAAAGATCAACAGTTGCCAGGTGTTGAGTTGGAGAGAGATAAATAGGCAGAACACAGAGGACTTTTAAGACCGTGAAAACACTCTGTATATTGTAGAATGATGGATCTATGTCATAATGCACTAGTTGAAACCCATAGAATTTACAATACCAAGAGTGAACTCTGAGGTGAACTGTGGACTTTAAGTGATTATGATGTGTTAATGTAGGGTCATCCTTGGTACACACAAAAAAAAATGTACCATTGTAGTGAGTGATTTGGATAATGGAGGAGGCTATGTATGTGTGGGAACAGGGGAGTATAGAAAATCTCTGTACCTTCCTTTCCACTTTATTGTAAACCTAAAAACTGCTCTTAAAAAGAAAAAAAGTGTTCAAAAAAGAAAGAAACAAACAAAGATGGGCTTCCTTAAGAAGAAAGCTCCCAGTAGTGGAAATTTTCCAACAAGGCTGTAATAAGAAGTCGTCTTTTGTTGTTCTGTTTTGTATTGGTGGGAGGTTCCACTTAAATTACTTTCAGAATATTTCAGACGATCAAACTTTATAATAACCAGTTGTTACCATCGTTTCTATCCCTGTAGTGATTACAGTGATTTCTTTCTGTTAGTTTTCATCTAGTCCTTAAATCAGTCATAAAAAGAGTACTAATCTATAAAAAAAAATATGGTAAAACTAGAATCAGGCGACTCAGTGAAAAGTATATAATCTGCTTTATATTTCCATCTTAGTTTGATCCAAACTTCATAAGCACATACACACGGGTGTGGAAATTTATGTGGGCCAAAAATAAGGTAGAAATGCACTGGATGTACTTGTGATAGGCAAGTGTCTGTCTCCTCTCTCATGCTCTGGAACAAGTTACATAAAGACATTTTCAGAGAATAATACAAAACAGTGAGACCTGGGCCGATAAAAGACCAGATGAACCACAAAACATGGGACTTGAGGGTTTTTCTTTCTTAGCTTTTACTCATTTTTCAGAACTAGGATGGACCTGTGCTATCCCCAGCATCCACAGCGTGTTGATGTGTCTTTGAAGAGCTTTATTTTCTAGCTCTGCATTCAGGTCCTTCTCACATTCCTCTCCCCTTGAGCTTTGAAAGAATCTGAATCTTGTTTTAAATTTGTTTTTCATTTATGTAGGTATCATTTTTGTGTAGCAGTAAGTCCCAGTAATGATGGAGGCAAATACAGGTATTTTTGATGACACACATCCCTTGACATTCCCCAAATAGCACGAAGTACTAGATAATGTATATGTGTGTCTGTATCTGTATAGCTATAGCCATATCCTTGCCTAGATCTAATCTACTTTATATCTATCTGAATACATCTATATGGATGTCCAAGCCTTGGAAACTGACAATCAAAAATGGTGGTTACAATACAGTGTGATGTATGTTCTGAATCTGTGCCAGGGAGCACATTTGTGCCCTGGAAAACAGTAGGCTGTAGGGCAGACTCAGTGTTGTCTCATTAAATTCTGCAACACTGTGGGGACCAAGGAACCCTCTTGTGAGACAACTGTAATGGAAGGAAGTCTGCCTTTTCCAATTTCACTTCACAAAAAATTGTGAAGGCAAGAAGAAGGCCCCAGCAGGTCGAAAGCCTAGATCTCATGGATTTGATGGGAGTCTGCCTCTGCTGTGGAGATCAGCCACAGGAAGGGCAGAATTACTGGTGGAATGGAATGGTGATTGTGGATGTTTGAAGCAGAGCCTGACCCATAGTGTTATAGCAGGAAGAGTAAAAAGCAGCAGCATGGTAGCAGCAAATGGTGGCCCAGGCTGTGTGGCTCAGCAGGGAGTGGTGTGGGCAGGTGGTTGTCCAGATGGAATCACAGACTGTGAGAATCTCACTTGAATCTCCTGGAAATAGGCCAGTGAGGAGAGGACTTTATACGAAGAGCTGAAAGTTGGTAGTTAAGTTGTTTGGCAATAACAAGGTCATAAATGTGACCTTCGTGTCCACAAGTGAGCCTGGTAAGGCCAGAGTGACCTTCAGTTATCTCTGGTGGCCCACTTATTTATGCTATTACCTAATGATGGCATTGATGGCCTTCGGGATATGCTGCCCCACAATATGGCATCTCAGGATATTTAATATTTTAAGCTGAAGATGTTGAGAAATGGCATGTGCAGGAAGGACTTTCTGACCTTCACCTGAAGCTGGTCATCAAACCCTCTTGTGAGACATGCCTTCCCCATACTCAGAACAGAGGAACATCCTTATCTCCAAAGGAAGAGGCACACTGAGAAGAATCTGAAAGAACAGGCCTTGCTAAGTTTCTCCCAGTTTACTACACTGAGCTTACTCCTTGTCCTATCACATTTCTTCAAGACTCTGTACTATTCACCGAAAACACAAGGAAAACACAAGGGTGGAACTATTTCTTGAGGTCTTCAATCCCTTATATTCCCTTTCCATGTACCACAAAGCATATATTAAAGTGAATATGCTTTATTCATTTTATTAAAAAGTATATGCTTTTCTCTTGTTAATCTTTTTTTTTTTTACAGGAGTCCAAACCTAGAACTTAGAAAAGTAGAGGTAAAAGGCTTTTTTTCCCCTTCCCTACAAGGTTATAAAAGGAAGGAAAAATCCAGTAACAATGAAAAAGTTAAAATCCTACAGACATTTAAAAAACTTTAAAACAGTATATGATATTTCAGAACTTATCTACTAAGGGGTAAAGAATTGCCTACGTTAAAACATAAGTAACATTTGCTGAAACTAAAGGACAGTTCGGTTCAAAGTCAGACATTTGTGTAAGCTGCTTCCTCAAAGCAGCTGTGTAATATTTTCAGGATGTTAGCACTCTCAGGGATGCCTGGGTGGCTCACTCATTTAAGCATCTGACTCTCGATTTAATCTCAGATCATGATCTCATGGTTCATGGGTTTAAGCCCCACTGTCATCACAGAGCCTGCATGGGATTCTCTGTCTCCTCTCTCTCTCTTGCTCCACTGCTCGCACTCTCTCTCTCTCTCAAAAATAAATTTTAAAACATTAAAAAGAAAGAGCTCTTAGAGTGGAAGACCAGAGGTATACTCCCTTACCCTTAAAAAGATACTAATAAAAATAACTTGTGTGGGTAAAGCACTTGATAATTTACCACATTCAAACTCATCATCTCATTTATTATTCACAATAGCCATTTCTTTTTTATTTTTATTTTATTTTATTATTATTTTTTACAATAGCCATTTCAAGAAAATATTTTTGCCCCAATTTTATAGATGAGAAAATCACAGTTAAAAGAGATGAAATAACCCAAGGTCACAGGAATTTTAAGTATTTGGGTTTCAAGTACAACTGCTATTTTGAATATGGGCTTATGCCCAGAGTGTATCTTAATCATTTTAGGATAATAGGATATTTGGGAAGCTAAGGAAAGTGAGAAGTCCTCCCTCAGGAAAGTACACAGACATGCATGTATACTAAATTGACATATTCTTTCAGAAACAATTCTGAAACATATTCAGGAATACCCTGTGTATCTAAACACCCCAGGATAAGAAACTCTGGCTAAGAATCAGCGGTGTGTTGTGGTGCTATAACAATTAGTTTAAATAAGTGTAAAGTTTATGGGAAAAAGCCAAGCAAAACAACAACAAAAAGATTTAAAACCTTTTCCATCCCTTCCCCTACCCCCACAATCACCGAAAGTCTGGGGATTTAATTTTAAAATTGAAGTCTCAGGGAGACTTCCAGGGAGTTATTACTAAGTGTTTCCTCCTAATATAATTTATATATTCATACAGGGGGCAAGAAGCTCCCCATATAGTTCTTGTTTCCCTTCTGTGTATTCTCATGACACATCTCTCATCTTTCTCTACTCCTCTTGCAGTAATCCACCTGGTCACTATATAGAACAGTCATTTACAGCTCCATTATTTTATGGACCTGCTATGAATTTTCCAATTACTACTAGACAATTGCCTGTCATAATTGGTAGCCATAGGGTAAACTGGTCTTTGATGCATGTGGTACAACATGAGGACTCTTAAATTATTTTCTTCCAACAGTCAATGAATAAATTACTGGAGAGGGATCTTTGAATAATAGCATTGCATTAGAAGATCATACACTTGCACTCTCGCTTTGTTGTCAGAAAAACAGAAGAAAAAGAATTAAGAATGATCTTTAGTCTTTCAGCAATTAGACCATAATTTCCTCTGTAGTTAATAACAGTGACTGCTGTAAGCAGCTGTTTACAACTCTTACTCTTATAACACCTTAGGATGGAAATGATCTCTGGATGACTGAGCTCAGAAACATACAGGACTGACAGAACCCTCAGCTTTCTAGTCCCATGTCCTCTAACAGGACACTGGAGCATTATGATGGTATTTTGGATGTGTTGGTTCAGTTAGACTGTAGTCCCCGGTTATTCAACTAGACACGAATCTAGGTGTTTTGTGAAAGTATTTCGTAGATGTACTTATAGTTCATAGTATTGACTCTAAATAAAAAGGGATGCTATTCTAGATAACCCAGTGGGCCTGAATCAGTCAGTTGAAAAACCAGAAAATAGAGCTGACGCTTTGCTTAGAGAAGAAATTCCACTTGTGGATAGCTGCTTCAGCCCATGCTGTGCATTTCAGCCTGCCCTTCATAAAAGCCTGTCCTACAGATTTTGGACTTGCCTAGCCAGCAATGATTATGTATAAGAGAATTCTTAGTAATAAATCTCTTATATACCTCCTACTGGTTCTGCTTCTCTGGATAAACTTTGACACTGGCACATAAATACAAATATCAATTGAAGTATAATAATAACTTCAGATATCTACTTAGCCCTCAGAAAATATATAAACTCAGCATAAAGAATGACCCTGAGTTACAGAAAAATGATATATTTGTAGTTTTCAAAACCTTGAACAGGTCTGGATCAGTAAGCTGTTATTGTAGATATGCTCTTTTCTCTTAATCTCACTTAATTAACAAATACTCTGTCAGACTTAGCTATAATATTTTCTTAAGTAAAAAATATAAAGGTGTACATATGTATATCTGTATTTATATATCATTTATTAAATACCTCTCTCTATGTATCTAATATCCTTCAACATGTATTTATATAGGGATAGCCAAAGAAGAATCACAGCTGTTGCATTGTGGTATATTTAATGACATTATATCTAGTTAAATTCATAAAACTCTAGAAATAAAATTTATTTGCATCATATTACTACTCTAATTTCCTGATTAAGATAAAAATTTTGCTTCTTGCAGTATTACCTAATAGTTTATGGTCAAGTAATCCTGACACAATATTTCATTAAAATTATGTCCCTACTAATCTAATTAATAAAATAATGGCCACATTTTTGTTATTTTGGTGTCTGTAAAGAATCTATCCCTTCTATTTAATACTTCATTACTGAACATGAATTGTATTTAATTAGTGCCAATGCCTAGAAAAATAAGAAACATTAATATCAATTCATCATGGATCAAAACATACACATAGACATTTACATAAAGGTTCTTAATTCTGTAAGAATTGCCTATAACTTGATTATATTAATAATCTAAAGACAGATGCAGAAATTGAAAGGAGTGGGTGGTGGAGGTTGTTAGAGGAGATAAAGGAAAGAATCAGATACAAACTTAGTATCTGTTAAAGCATTGTTTAAAGAAGAAGGACGATACTGAGAGAAATCCATTTCTTTTTTTTTAAAAAAATTTTAACGTTTATTCATTATTTTTGAGAGAGAGACAGACAGAGCGCGAGCAGGGGAAGGGCAGAGAGAGAGGAAGACACAGAATCTGAAGCAGGCTCGGGGCTCTGAGCTGTCAGCACAGAGCCCGATGCGGGGCTCGAACCCACGAACTGTGAGATCGTGACCTGAGCTGGACACCCAACCGACTGAGCCACCCAGGCACCCCGAGAAATCCATTTCTAATCTAAAGGTAGAGGAATCTAATTCTCTTTATTTTGATTCCACGTGTACATCTGCCCATCTTCCTCTGTTCCCCATTATGAGCTACTCTGACATACCATTAATAGTACCTGGGGCAAATTCTTTTGATCTCATGTATTATAATATGTGATAATGGATTGTTAGGTATGTTTCAGTCACTATACAAACCACATATATGCATTATCAAATTAAAATTTCACCATATGACTGATTGTCGTCATATTACTATACATCATATTTAATACTAAATGTGATTATCTAAATTTTGCAGTTAAAAAGTAGTTATTTGCCTAAGATAACATAGATAGGATACTTGGTATTATACTTTTATGTGAATTCAGTGCTTATAATGAAAAGACACAAATACATTAATGCAAGTCTGGTTGTGCTATAAGATCTAATCAATAGATAATTGGACCATAAGAGCATATAGGGTGACTCTAGATTCTGATAAAGTTGGAATCATACAGAATAGATTTACTCTCCTTTCTGATAAGATATAAAATTGTATAAAATATGTACAATAATGATCTTTAACAACATTGTACACTAGGCAACAAAGGATGATGATTCCAGAGAGATAGGAAAAAATTGGAATAAAAATTAAAATCACCTCAGTTTATCTCCATGAAGGGGTTTTCAGATAGCAGATCAGGGGAAACCCAGGTGAAGTCCAGTGGACTCCTTGAGCTGAGTAGAGGAAACTGAAACTCTTGGAAGACTGGAGTTTATAGGACTGAGTTTCAAAGAGAGAGTTGAACAGAGAGAGATCTATAGATTTGCCAAGTGTGCTTTTCATGTATGTGGCAGATAGTGATCAACACACACACATGAGGAAACTGTCTGAGGCCAGAGAAGATGCTCAGCATCATATCACTGAGAAATGTAAAATCAAACTTTGAGCTATACTCCACACCTAATAGAATGCCTAAAATTATAAAGGTTGACGATATCAAATATTGGCAACAATGTAGAACTGACACACTCATGCACAGCTAGTGAAAATCCAAAATGGCAAAACTACTTTGAAAAAAAAAAACCATACACATACCATATTATCTACTCATTCCACTTCTAGATATATATTGAAGAGTAATGAAAGTATACGTACAGTACAAAGATTTATATGTGCATGTTCATAACAGCTTTATTCACAATGGCCAATCATTGGAAGCAACTCAAATGTTCATCAGAAAGTGAGTGGATAAAGAAATTGCAGTATCTCCTTACATGAGTACTACTCAATGATAAGAAGGAATGAACTATTGATACATACAGTGACATGAATGAATCTAAAAATAATAATGCTGAGCAGAAAAAAAAAAGCCAGACAAGAGAGTACCTACAGTATGATTCCATTTATGTATGATTCTAGAAAATACAAATTATACTTACAGGAAGCAGTTCAGTGGTTTTTGCAAGGAAGGATCAGGAAGGGATGTGAAGAAGCCATTATCAAGGAGCTCAAGGACATTTTGCAAGATGACATATTCTTTACCTTGATTGTGGTGAGTTTCACAAGTGGCTACATATGTCTAAGCCTTTACAACTTATAAAACTGTACACTTAAAATATGTATTATTATATGTCAGTGTTATACCAATGAAGTTATTTAAAAATCAAAAACCAATAAACACAACAAACAAATTTTTAAAAACAGCCTAAAGAAATACTGAGTGCGATCATAGTGGAATGGATTGAAATGGGATACTCGGCCTGTTGGTAGCGTTGAGTCAGGTACACAGCAAAAGTCTGAAATTGTTTGAAATGGAATCTGCTAAAGATTGTTGTAAAAGTGACACTTAAGATACTCATCTTCTTTCAGAAATTGCCTGAGGCTAGTGTACTCCTGATATCATTCAATGTTAATACAGTACCTTAGTGAGCACTGTTCTCAAACTTTGCAGATCACCAAAGTATTGTGGAAGGTAGAAGGGAAAAGTGGAGCATGAGTGTCAGCAAGAACCCAATTTAATTTGGGATATATCAAATGCCTATCATGTGGAAACCAATGAATTGATGACCTTGGCACAAATAATACTATTGTATGGGGCACAATTTTAACTGCCTAATGTAGATTAAGTTATTTGATTCTTACCACAGTCCTTTGATATAAATAATACTGTCATCATCTCAGTTTTATAAATGAGGAAACTGAAAGATTGAAAAGTTAGGTAACTGTCCACGTTCTCAAAGCTAATATGAGTGACATTCCTTTATTCAATTATATATTCTTAGTTATGACGTTGGCTCCACTTTCAAAACATTTCCAAAATAAGAACCTTTCTCACACTTTGAATGCTATCCATCTAGATAGATCCATATTAACACACATTTCTATTTTTTAACCCCTATATTCCTCTTACACTCTATTCTCTCTGAAGTAGGAAGAGTAATCTTGTTAGAAGTTTATATCAAGTCACTCTTGTGTTGAAAGTCTCTGTTGACTGCAGTTTTACTGAGAATTTGATCTAAAATCTCCATGTATTTAGGATTCTTTGGGGTCTTGTCTCAGTGACTTTCCTAATTTCATCTCTAATCACTTTCCAATCCTCTCTAAGCATGCTGCTCTTTTTGGTGCTCTTTGAACACATCAGTAAGATTGACCATCAAACCCCTTTATCTTTCTTTACCTTGGAACACACAACCTCTTGCTTCCTTTACATTTCTGTTCACATTTCATTTTAACAGTGAGGCCTGGTGTGGCCTCAGTGTATAAAATTGTAGACTGGATGAACCCTTTACCCTTTATCTTTACTTAGATGGATTTCTCACCTTACTATCCCCTATTGTTAGTGAAAATATTTAATTGTATTTCTCTTTGACTGACAGCCTCTGTCTACTAGAGTGTCCTCTATGAGAACAAGGGCTTTGTCTGGTTTGTTCATTGCCATATAATTTAGAATAGGGTCAGACAAGGAACTCAGTAGATATTTATTGATGGGAAATAAATGAATTCCAGATCTGCCACTTACTGTAACTCGGGCAAGTTATATTAAAGTTCTCTGTTCCACAGTTTCCTTATTTACCCAACAAGAGGATAGATAGTCTAACTTGCAGGTTCTATTTTAAGTTAAATAGTATATGCTATGGGGATACTATAGCATGTAGTAAGTCTTGATAAATGAGTTATATTACTATAACAGTCTGGCCAGGAACTATATGGATTAGCATAGCTTTTTAGCACCTTAATTTTCCAATTCTAAATTGCCTCAGAGTCAGTTTTACCTGAGAAAAATCAATAACGACCACCACAACATACATTTTGGAAGATGAAGTGAGACAGGTGAATAAATTTTGAATTAGTAATTGTGGATGCTCTATGAGAATATATAACTTATTTCCCACTGGAGTTTATTTATGCAGTAGGATACACAAGAAGACAGAGATAATAATTTCTTTTTTTGGCAAAATATTTTTAAATGAAACACAATGGTTTCTTTCCTATCTTAATATTCCAGGTGTATGCAGCTTAGACCTTATAATACACTAGAGACTGACTTAATGAATCATTCATGATTAGTTCAAACTAATCATCAGAATGATCAGACTTTGGCAGGGGTTCCTGCAATGAAAGGAAATGATCTACTGTTGTAAGTGCCTCAGCATTCTGGAGGTTCTTAGCTTCTCCCCCCCCACCCCCCACAACACTTAGTCATTCTCCTCAGCCGTTTATCTCGAACAAGCCAAAAGAAGGAAAGGTCAGCCAGATTCAAGACTTCAGAGGTGCCATTTCTTTAACAAACATGCTCTGTTCTTGATAGATTTTGAAATACTCTGCATTTATAAAGAGTTCATTCAGAATTGTAAATTACAACATCTTCCAGTCCTTAAACTTAGAGCATGTTCTGAGCCTGAGTCAGCAAAACCATTCAAACTCCACTTTCTTTGTCTCTAGTAGTAAGAAGATTGTGTTTGCTGAAATAGATACCCAAATATTACAGGGATGATAATTTTCCATTTTTCTATCCCTATAGAGAAAGCATATTGTAAATTGAAAGGTATTGATTTGGGTGATTGTAGTTTTTAAAAAATGAAACTAAAATATGTAGATGTCAAACTTTCTTCAAATGACCTAAAAAGATTTTAGATGTTCAACATTTAGCTATCTTTTTTTTTTTTTTTTAACTTTCTTCCTGGTTCTCTTGATCATAAGTTATTATCTGAACAGTAACTTGGCTGTATTGTTTACCAACAGAAACAGCTGATCTGCCTAAGAAACACCTGCCTAGCTTTCAAGACTTAGGTCAAGAAAGACCGTCTGATTCTTTCCTTCCTCCTTTACTGGACTAACTTGTTTACATATCAGTACTTTTTGGCTAATTTATAGAATCCTTGACTTACTTCATCTGTCTTGTTTAGTCAACTAGTTTTTAATACAGTTCTTTATTAGGGCTAGATAATTTGTTTTAAAGCAACACAAATATTTTTGTGAGGGCATGGTAAATATAATTACTCTCATATTCAATTCTTACTCAGAAAACAGTCTGGGGCTCCCAGGTGGCTCAGTCAGTTAAGCATTCAACTTCAGCTCAGGTCATGATCTCACAATTCGTGGGTTCGAGCCTAGCATGGAGTTCTGTGCCGACAGCTCAGAGCCTGGAGCCTATTTTGGATTCTGTGTCTCCTTCTCTCTCTGCCCCTCCCCCACCCATGTTCTGTCTCTCTCAAAAATAAATAAACATTAAAAAATTTTTTTTTAAAGTCTGTGGAATTAAATAAGAGCTACTGAATCACAAACATGAAGGACAACCCCCCCTTCTCAAAAAAATTGCAGTCTAAATAATAATGAAAATACTAAGCTGATTAAAATATTTATACATGGGAGGGGTTGATTTAGGCTCTTAGCAGTTAGCCTTTGTTCCATTGTTCATTTGTACATTCATTTATTCAGACTTTAGGTTAGGCTCTTTGGTTGCCAGTAACAAGATCTTCTCAGGCAATTTTGAGAACAAAGGACTCTGGGTATCACAGGACACTGGCTCTCTCATAATCTCTTTCATGGTCTAGAGCCACATAGTTCCATATGATGGCCACTAGTCAGTGGTGCCTGTTAAGGCACTTGGAACCAGTCTAGTCTAAATTGAGAGTTTCTGTTGTTCTAGTTAAAATGCCTCATCTAAACTGATAGGTGCTTTGCTTTAAGTATAAAATAGATACCAGCTTTCTAAGATGTAGTATTGAAAAAGAATGTAAAATTTCTCAATTTTTTTTATTAATGACATTGAAATGCTAGCATTTGGGGCACATTAGGTTAAATAAGATATATTAATAAATCTAATTTCACCTGTTCTTTTTGTTTTTAATGTGGCTAATAAAAATGCCATATTACATGTATGACTGACATGACTTTTGTACTGAGCAGCAATACTCTGAACAGAGACTGCTTAACTATGGCTTATGGACAATAAGTAAGAGAGTAACAAATCTAGATACACATAAGAGGAAAACAACTAGCTCAAGGCGCCTGGGAGACTCAGTAGCTTAAGCCTCCAACTCTTGATTTTGGCTCAGGTCATGATCCCAGGGTTGTAGGGTCATGGGGTCAAGCCCCGAGTCAGGCTCCTAGCTGAGTGTGGAGCCTGCTTAAGGTTCTCAGTCCCTCTCTCTGCCCCTCTCCCTCTCCTGCACTCATGCTCTCTCTTTCTGTCTCTTAAAAGGAAAGGAAAAAGAAAAAAAAAAGAAACAACTAGCCCATATTCTAGGTGCTGGGGAGAAAGTCTTTAAGTGAAGGCTTTGAGGAGAGAAGGATTGATCGAACAATAAGAAAGGGGAAATTGTTCATCTTTCTGGCATCTTCCTACTTTGATCTTCATGAATTATATAGTGTTAATATTTCATTTCAAATGGGGTTTATTCATAAGATTTGAGTATAAATATATCTTCTAACATAAATTTAAGATCACCTTTGGATTACCCATTTAAAATTATTTTAATGATGCCACCATTTCTTTTATAATAGCTGACCAAAGTGCTTGGATAGAAGCACTCATTTGGATAGAATTGTAGCGAATGGCAAATTGCTGTTCTCTCTTTGGTTACAAAGTAAAATAAGTTAACTTGTTCACTTTCATTGTAAAAAGATTTATTTCAAATTTAGATGTAGGAATGTGTGATTTTTTTCTACATGTAATTTTTATTTTATGAATAACAAATGAGCAAAATTTGATAATATAAATGGGTATAGATTACTATCGTGAAATCAAAATGAATTTCATTCCATTTCTAGAGACATGAAATACTCTTTCTTGCTTGTCAAGAACATGTATGTGAAAATGTTTTAATTTAGGTTTAAAACATCCCTGAATAACTTTACAGCTTGCCTAAATTGAGTTCTTGAGTTCCCCAGTAATGACTTTTGCTTAGAAACAGCACATCTACTTTAATCATTTCAAGCTAGATGTGGTCATCTAACATGAAGATAAACTAAATAAAAGGTAAAAACTAGTGTTTCTAAAGTTTAGTCCATAGGTAATAATTAACTCCTTGTCAATGAGGAAGCCCATCTTTTCCCCCCCACCCCCCTTCCTAAAGGAGGAGGAGTGGTGATCTGGATTAGGTGAAATTTAAAATACTTATTGGGTACTTTGCTACTAAGTACATTTTTAGGTGATCTCTAGTAGCTGAGAATGACTATTTTTAAGGTTGTTCCTTTATGGGCATTGCTCTTTCTCTATCCTGTTTTGAAATAGAATACACTGTGTTGTGGGTGACATACGATCATTCAATGTATCAAACTCCATTGGAATGCTGGACCTGGGAGAGAGGTAAGGAAGACTGAGCTGACCATACAGCCTACTTCATTATGAGGCTCTTTCAGCAGACCAAATATTATACAGAGTAAGGTCTTTATAGGGTTCCTTTGGCATGCTAAAATCCTAAAATTCTGAGATGGAAATCTTATAAGAACAATGTTAAGATGTTAAATTGTTTTGCTGGTATGGTACCTATATCTCCTTTAAGGATTTAAAGGGAAAGGTAAGTGGTTGGATCAAGGCAGGCTTCATGCATTTCTAGGTCTGCTGAATATCGTCATGATGCTACTTCAGCTATTCTGGAATTGGGAAATGGAGATTAACCCAGTTAATAAAAAAATTCTCTCATCTAAAACACTGTTATCCTGGGCTTACTCTTGCTTTTTTCTTTCTCTTTCTCTTTTTCCTTTCCTTTCCTTTCCTTTCCTTTCTTTTCCTTTCCTTTCCTTTCCTTTCCTGTTCTTCTCGTCTCTCTTTTATTTCTTTATTTATTTTGAGAGGGAGAGAAAGAAAGAAAGAAAGAACGAATGAACGAACGAGCAGGGGAGGGGCAGAGAGAGAGTTCCAAGCAGGCTCCACATTGTCACTGCAGAGCCTGATGCAGGGCTTCATATGCTGGAAGATTGTGACCTGAGCTGAAACCAAGAATTCATTTTGCAACTCACTGTGCAACCCACATGTCCTGGGGTATTTGTTGTTCAAGTTATGACACTATGTCTTTCGTTCCTTGTTGCACCTGTTGCACCTGTTTTTTTTTTTTTTTATTTAACCTGCCTCTGCTGCTTTATGGAAACACTAAACTTTCTAATAAACTCATGATCACCAACTTTGATAACTTCAGCACTATTTGATTTCTTTGTACAGTTTTTACTTGACCATCCCCTAATTTTTTTTTTCCCTCTCTCCCTCCCTCCCTCCCTTCCTTCCTTGGTTTCTAAGACAGTTCTCCTTTATGATTTTTTCCCTACATCTCCAACCGTTAGTGCCATGTTCCCCTTGGTGGAGCCTTCCCCTTAACTATTGGAGTTCCACAGGTTTTGGTCCTTTTATGTTTCATTTCTATATTATATATATGTAAATATACATATATATAGATGTTTATATATATGTATACATACATATAGATGTTTATATATATGTATACATGCATATAGATGTTTATATATATATACACACACATATATGTATATATTCATATACATATATATACACATATATGTGTATGTCAAGATAATCTCATTTACCCAGTGCTTTCAACTACCTTCAATGTGTTGATGTGTCTCAAAGTTAGGTCTTCAGTCTTGAGCTCTCTCTATATTTACATCTAATTGTTTCTTGAATATACCTCAGTTTTCTTAAATACTACAGACACCAAACTGAAGTGCCATGATTTCCCATTACCACCACCTCCGAAGTCTCTTCCTGTTCTTTTATTTTTTACCTCAGTTAAGGACATCGCCATCCACCATTAAGCTACAAATCACAGAGTTACTAAGGCTTTATATTTCTCATGCTAGTCACCAAATTCTGTCAATTTCACTTCACGGTTCTTTCTTACATCTGCCATCACTCAATCCAACACAGTACAGTTTTATAAAATTCCTTTTCGGGAAATTTTTCATGGAATTTTCTGTTACCAGTCCTTTCCCTTCCAGTCTGAATTCTACGGTGCCACCATGGCATTCTTACTAAAACAAAATCTTCTTAGAGTCTCTTTTAGCTCTTTGATTATAAGATAAAATTAAAATTCTCTCATATGCCATGTAAAGCTTTACAATCTGGTCCCAACCTACTGAACTAGTCCAGGCTCATATCTTATCACTCATTTCAAGCCATTGAAATATTTGTCTTTAGTTCCAGCTACACCACACTTTCCACTGGGTCCTCAAACATCAGTTGTTTTACAACCCCATGCCTTTTTCCATATTCTTCTCTTACTGTTAATACTTTACCCTTGCCTTCTTTTCTTAGGAATTATCTGTTTGCCTTCTAATAGTCAAATATATATATATATATTTTTCCCTTGCAACTCTTGCCAGAGCTCTACCTTCTTTGGGGTAGTGAACCAATTCAACATAAATATAAATTTAGCTTTGGAAATTTTGAGTGTGCATAGCTTGTTTATTTTACCTAATATTAATGGAAAACCATGATATTTTGATGGCCCTTTGCAATTCTTCACGTCTGATTTGCTCACTTATTAAAAAGAGCATTAACTGCAATCAGATAGATTTCCTCTAGCACAGTCCATAGACTTTATAGGAAATGGAGGGAAGAGAGAAGGCTCCCCCCGCCCCACCCCCCACCCTTCATCTTTTTGGTCTTTGACTTTCTTAAGTCATTGCCCATACATAATCCTATCATACTGTATTATACCAAATGCTTTATCTTTCTCTTCCCTATTGGATGTTGAGCTCCTGCAAGACAGAGATTACCTACCCTAGAACCTCTGGCTAACAAAGGAAAATGTGGCTACAGTTTAAATTGCAGGTAGGAGAATTTGATACTATCAAAGACAATTTGGAGGAAAAGTTCAGGAATTCTGGTCTCAATATTTCTTTTGATTCTACAAAACCACTTTCACTATGATGCTTATAGGACTGCCTCTTCACCTCTAAACAACAGTCCACCACACAGTTGGGCTCATTGTTCATTGATAGGTCAAATAAACTCAAATGCATGGCTATCTTTATGAAGACGTTCTTTGGGAGGGGCTAGCATAAGTAATACCCTTTTGGAAGACAATCTCATATCTTTACAGATTAATCCTGATAGTTGGATTTCATCAGCCAAACCCTACAAACCTATTCATATCTTACTTACTTTTTAATTATTGCCTTTAGCTCATCTCTCTTTTAATGTTGGTCTAGTTTTGAGAGAGACAGAGTGCGAGCAGAGGAAGGGCAGAAGAGAGGGGGAGACACAGAGTCCAAAGCAGGCTCTAGGCTCCGAGCTGTCAGCCCAGAGCCCAACATGAGTTCATGCGAGATCATGACCTGAGCCGAAGTTGGATGCTTAACCAGCTGAGCCACCCAGGCACCCCTAGCTCACCTCTCTTAAAATCACTTTTGGTACTTTTGGTGCTAGTGTTTTGGATTGTGGTGGAATGGTCAAAATGACAAAATGTGGAGAGGCTCAACTATCTGTAGCAGGCAAAATCAAGAGGAATGGAAAAGGAGATGATAAAGGAGGAGGTATCAAGAGTGACTTCTAGGTTTCTCACTTGCACAACTGGATAGGTGGTAACATTTAATGGGGCAGAAAATATTAGATTCCATAGATTCCATACCATAATGGTACTAGAAGTCCATTAATTTCTTTTTGGACATATTCAATTTGAGGTACTTCTGAAACATCTTCAGGGAGATGTCAGGTAGCTGTTATAAATGTTAGGTTCTACCTCAGAGTACAGTCAGTGAATATAACCAGTTAATTACCTAGCTAACTGAGAAATAGCATTATGGCATTTGAATTAACTTACTGATAAATGGTTGATACTGATAATTTGTGAGACCTTACCAGTGCTGGGGATTCAATAATGGCTAAAATAATTCCATCTATCTAAGAGCTGACACTCTGTTCAGAGAGACAGGCATATATAAGCAAAATATATAAGTAGTTACTTAGCCATATCATGGGTAAACCAAGTGCCATGAGGCCATATAGAAATCAGCAAGTAACTGTGTTGAATCGATGAGTCTGGAGTATGAAATATGGAATATGTGTATGGAATATGTGAGAAAATATAACAGCAATTATATAATTTTATCTGGGTCTTGGTAGGATACTGAGCATTGTCATTCTTAACTGAGTGAACAGAATAAGTGCATTCTCAGAGGCATTAAACTCATGGCATATTTGAGAACCAGCAAACGTTCTTTTTGAGAAGGACATAGTTAGATGAGTGATGTTTTCCCGCATCTCTAATTTCTGGGAAGAGGAACCTTTGAAAGCATCATTCATCAATTTTTCTCTTTCCGATAATCTTATATTTTGCAATTCAACCAGTTCTCTCATCATAACAAAATAAGGTTGATAAACTTCTAGATTCAATTATTTCCTTTCATACCTACACTTAGGTCTTTGTAAATATTCTGTGGTTTTAAGCATTCTGATTGTATCTAATACAAAGTGCCCATGTAGTGCTTTGAGAGGCTTATTATCATAGTGCATTATTTCCAGTAGGGAATCGGTGTATGCCTGATAATATAAACCATACAGGTATGCATTCATAAGACGATTCCAGAACTAATTACCATCTGATGAGTATGAGACCATTTTACAGCTGGAATTTCTACTCAAAGTATAGTAAGGAAAGCCTTTTGGTTAGTGTTTGATTGCTGCAAAGGGAAAGATGTTTGAAGAGCACTTAGACTGACTGCTCATATAGTGTGCTCCTTTATAGTACCAGAGACAGTGAAGATCAGAAGGCAGGTAGATTGAGAAGCACTAGAGGGACAGTATGAGGGGTACCTAGCAGCAAACTCAGAATACATATGAAAATTACCTTCACCTTCACAATAAACCACACAGAAGAATTCATAGATTAAAATTTTAACAATCCAGTCTAATTTTCTATTAAAGCATAATCTAACACTCTAATTGTTACTATTTGTTGCCAAATATGAATGAAGTTATACGTATGACTAGCTATTACACCAAAGAACAGCTACAGAAATTAAATAACAGTTAATACTTAATTACCTATACCAGAGGTGCCTGGGTGGATCAGTCGGTTAAGAGTCGGCCTTTGGCTCAGGTCATGATCTCACAGTTCGTGAGTTCGAGCCCCACATCAGACTCTGTGCTGCCTGCGCAGAGCCTGCTTCAGATCCTCTGTCCCTCCGCCTCTCTGTCTGCCCTTCCCTCAGTTGTGCGTGCTTGCTTGCTTGTGTGCACTGTCTGTCTGTCTGTCTCTCTCCCCCTCTCTCTAAATAAATAAATAAATCTTAAAAACAAAGAAAATTATAAACACCAGATGTTACAGAAATGAGGTCTTTCTAGGAAAGAACTGGAAAATTAGGAAGCGAAAGGGTAGAGTTCTTAAGGTTGTAGATTCTTAAAAGGCTAGAGACTATGAAAATTGACAAATCACCACATCCAAGCATCATATATCTAGGTATGGTAAGGAAGTGAGAATGGGAATTAGAGAAACTGTGGGCAACACTTTCTTCTTAAGTGCGTTTAACTGAGGAAATATTCCAGTGGAGATAAAGATGGTAATACGGTGCTTGCATTTTACCAATAACTAGGGCAAAATGTGAGTGCACAGCAGGAAGGGAAGCAGCAACTACAGATTAAGCAATGATTTATATGGCTGCATGAATGAAACTTAGAGGTGCAGTTGCATTCAGGAAATGGCATTGGTGAGTGAATGGTTTAGATGACCTGTTCTGCCTCTAATATTGATCCTGCAGTAGACCACCCAATTTTCCCTGCAACACTGAAACTTTTAAAAGTATGATGGGGAAACAGATTTTATGCTTCATTTAATACTGACAGTTTGAATTACATGTTAATTGTATCTACTGTTTTTATTAGCTTGGATTTTTTATTGAATTTCACATTTAAAAATCATTGCAATTTTAGTAAGTGATATACTCATTTATGGAACCCATCATAATTGATTAAATTTTTCTTAGTGGTTCTTTACCATCAAGCAATAGGTATGACTGACATTATTGGTCCCATTTTACTCAGAGGAAGTAGGCGCAGATAGATGTAATGGTTTTTCCAACTTAGACAATTTATTAGCATTAAAGTCAAGATTATTTCATTAATTCAGAGTCCTTTCTACAATACTACATTGTAGATTTTGGGGTCCAAAGAGCATAAAGACAGGTGCATCTTAAATTTTTTTCAGGACATAAGTAAAAGCTTTTTGTCATCATAATTTTAGAATGTGGCCATATTTGCTCTCTTCGAGTAAATACTGAAGTTTGGATATGGAGAAGACATAGGAAGGATGTCCTAGATAAAATGGATGAGCTTGAGAGTGGATTCTTAGGGAAAAGTGATCCCTGCCCTGACCCCAAACTAGAGCATGTATGGCCTTTAATTGACTTCAGAGTGCAATTTTAGATAAGATAGTTATAACCCTTTTTACCAATAAGATGGCCCCAGGAAGTGCTTTGGAACTCCTAAGAACAGAATTTATCTGAAGCTATAATGTATATAGACATTTATACTGTTCTCATTTTAAGTGATGCTATATAAATTTTTGTTTGTTTTTTGGTGCTAAATATGCTAGGAGGTAGAAATATAAAGCTGAACTAGATAGGTCCCAGTCCTCAAAACCACATAACTCAACATACTTGTGAATCTCAGTGCATTCTTCCTTCCCTTTGCTCTTTCTTTCTCCTTTTACTATCAATCTATTGATCTATCTACCTATCTACCTACCTACCTATTTATTTTTAATGTTTGTTTACTTTTGAGAGTGAGAGAGACGAAGCACAAGTAGGGGAGGGGCAGAGAGAGAAAGGGAGGCACAGTATCTGAAGCAGGCTCCAGGCTCTGAGCTGTCAGCACAGAGCCCTATGTGGGGCTTGAACCCACCAACCATGAGATCGTGACATGAGCCAAAGTTAGATACTTAACCCACTGAGCCCCCCGGGTGCCCCATAGAAGTGAAAATTTGAGTCAAGATTAGTCTCTATTGTGTTGCAATACAGAAATTAGACATTAAAAAGCTGCACAGCAAGATAGAAAGGCAGATTAATCTTGGATGCGGCTAGATGAGTGCTAGGTCAAGACCTAATACCGCAGTAATAATTAATCTCTGTTAGTTCCTTTGAGTTCAGAATCTGGTCTTCAGTTTTTCTAATCTCAGAAACTTCATCTCATTTGTGTCCAGAACTTGACTAAATTGTTGTTTGCTGATACATGTTAACCAAAATTTACAAAAGATTGACATATGTGATTAAAATGCACATTTATAATTTCCCATGAGAAATATGACAAGTGGATTGGATATTTGCACTGGACTGACCCATAATTATCAAAAGTTGCTTCAAGCAAAGGAAATCAAAGTAAAAAGACTTAGTCATATAATTCAGATGACACTGGCATCTGATACCCTTCAGTTTCTCTACATTTACAGGTGTTTCTGTTGTAACATGATAGTTGGATTCCTGAAAAACCCTGTATTCTGAAAAACTGTATACCAAAAATAACAGGGCTTAAGGAGAAAATGGAGTTGGGACAAACCATCCAAAACCTGTGTAAGTGTGTATCCAGGGTAGTAACAAAAATGGTAATTGGTACCTTGAGTAATTGTTTAGATAACTTGGGGAGAGAGCTGGAATTTGTACCACTAGATAATATAAATGCCCAGAGAAACTGAGAGTAAATGCTGACTTGTGGTCCTGGGACAATGCATAAGAAAGCATAACTCAGAGTCATTGCTGTTTTTTAGCTGGGCACAGTGGTAAGCACAACCTGCCACAACTCAAAGCAAGGCTGGGATTACCCCTTACGGGAAAGGTGACATGGATACAGGTGCTCATTATCATTCTACTCTCATGATTCCAGCTCTACCTGTCTAGAAAAAACTGCATTTACACAACAAAATATTTGTGTTATATTAACATTACTCCTATAATTGCCCATCATATTATGAGCTACTTGGTCTTATGGAAGATGTGTTCTAGCAGAACAGTCTGCATGTATTTGTGCCCACCCCCCTTGGTAGTTCTCGGGTGGGCACATTGTCAAATTGCCTCCGTGATTCTCTTTTTATATTTCTTTATAACTGTGCAGTTCTCCATTTTGATTCATACATTCTTAACCTGTGTAATATCTTCTGTCCGGGTATGTCATTACCACCCTCTATAGTTGGAAGGGGATTAGAGTTACCTAGAACTATAGACCTCTACTACTTCAACCTAGGAAATCCCATCACAACATTCATAGCCCATATTAAATGGTCGTTGCTTGAATTCTTACAGAGCTGGGGAGTTCACTGACTCTGAGCTCCACTTTTTCATTTATGTATAAAAAACACACATGTTCATGACGTTTCTAAACGTTAGAGTTTTTGGAGAAGACATATATTTAAAAGAGTCTTTAAATTGAATAGAAAGAAAATTCTGATCTAATTATCAGGGTATTATGAGATTTATTTAGATAATACATGTACTCATCTAAATGTAGATTATATAATTATCTAAATGTAGGTTAAAAATGCTCAATGACTTCAGGAGACATCTTTTTGAATATGACAGTTTATCACAGGAAGGCTCATCTATAGATCTGGCAAAAGAAGTTGAGGAGGGTAATGAAAGTGTCTCTGAAGTGTATTTTTGTAAGATTAATGATTTTTATAAACTTCTCAAGCAGTTAATGATATTTTTAAATGAAGAATATAAAAGAGAAGCTAAGTTCATTAGATGTAATTTTACATCTAATTTGTAAATAGAGAAATTTAAGTTGGCCAGACTAAATGACTTTTTATAAAGTCTTTTATAAATGACTAACATTTAAGATGATACTGTATTAGACAGGACTCTTAGATATATTTGACATCTTTGCTGAAAAAGAAATCCTTTTAAAATACTTGATTCTAGTAAATAAAATGAAGTTAGAGATAGAAGAAAACCACAATAGAAATACTTTTCCCATGGGGTGCCTGGGTGGCTCAATTGGTTAAATGGCTAACTCTTGATTTTGGCTCAGGTCCTGATCCCAGGGTCATGGGATCTATGAGATTGAGCCTCATATTCAGGGTTTTTCCCAGAACTTGGAGCCTACTTAAGATTTTGTTTCTCCCTATGCTCCTCTCTCCTCCTGCACATACACACACTCTCTCTCAACAAACAAACAAAAACAAAACAAAAAAACAACCAAAAACAAAACAAAACAAAAAAACAAAATTAAAAAAAAAAAACTTTTCCTAATGACTTTGGGAGCTGAAAGACTAAAGGACTATGTAATAAAAAGTGACCAATATTGTTGTACTTTGTAATCTTGCAATATTTCACAAAAGAGGAGATAAAGATTTACTGCAGATAGCAGGGGGAGACCATGCATTAGTAAAAAGCAAATTCCCATAATAGGCTGGAAATGATAGAGTAGGCAGTTTGTTAAATGAAAGTTGGAGGCAAGGATGGTGATAAATAGGTTACACATTAGAGGCCTGTGGGCACAACAATCCTAACTTTGTGGCTTCCAAGACCCTGGGGCTAATGGACCACAGGTGCAGAATATGCTCTCTCCCCTTCTACCTCTGCCCTGGGGTAACCCCTAGACTCATTATAATACATTTGCACTGTGGTTTTAGCCCCTCCTCATGGGGAAAGGCTACCAGGATAATTCCAGTACACATATGAACCCAAATGATTGGAAGCAGTTTGTGTTAGAGACCACCATGTCCATGACCCAAGACCCCGCTTACATAAAAGGAAAAGACCCCTCTATCTTCAGGGCAGTTGCCACCCCTAGGGCCTGCCAGCTCTCCCTTCTTGAGAGTGTACTGTCCTTAATAAACTTCTTTGTGATTGCTACTTTCCTTCTGCCTGTCTGTATTCGAGTGTGGATCCTCAAGTAAATCTTTGGTGGGGAATCCAAGAATCGAGATCTCCATTCATAAAACATAGCTGTCCTACTGGTAACAGAAGGTAAAATAACCAATATATTTTCATGACTTAAAGATATAATTTATAAAGTGATCCAGGAAACTGTACATTAAACTTCACACAAGAGTTCAGCTTTAGAGCTAGTATGTTTAAAAAAAAGTAAAAAATAAACCATATAGCAGTATATGCATTGAGAAGAGTGGGCAGTTCTGTGAAGGCCAGGGTTCAGCTAGTTAGCTGCTTTTCACCATTTAGTACCATAAAACACAAGGAATTTTGACTAGATATCATACAACTGACCTCCCAACCCCTGCCTCTTTTTTTTTTTTTTTTTTTTTGATCTGCATTACCTAGCAAAGCACTTCCTTCTGATGGAGACTGAAAAATGATTAATTAATGTATATCATGGTTGGTGAGTGAGCTGTTTGGGTTTTTTTTTCCTTTTTTCAAATACAGAAACACCAAAGAAAAAAATTAATCATCTATAATGACTCTTGTAGAATGAATTGTGCTTTTGTTGAACATAAAGGATATGTGAATTATGATCAAACTGTAACTTTCTTCTGACTTTTATTGATCCTCAATACTTTATTCAGTGGAGTGAATTTCTCTCTTCCAGAATGAAAATTCTAGCAGGTTCCAGGGTTTTCACATTTTGACAAAAGTGACAGCTCTAAAATTACTTGACATAACAGTCCTAATTCAGGAATTAGTGTGTCTTTTGTAATAATGTAAGTACAGAAACTTCTATGTTAAATATTCTCTCAGCCATCTCTAGCTAGCTTTTATTTTATTTTTAATTTTATTTTTTATTGCATTTATTTTTTTCTAGCTAGCTTTAAAATGGAAGCTTATAGCGTGGTTGGTAGTTCTTCAGCCCTTCAACCTGTTTGTTTCCACCCTTCTGGGATAGTTTGCTCCCTGCCAAAATCAAAGTTGGGGGGTTGTGCATAGAGGGGAGCAGCAGTGGGGAATAAGCCCATTCTTAGCTCGGTGTTTTTGTGCTCATTGGGCTGCCAGTTAAATTTGATATCCCTATGGAGATGCAGTTGATGAAAGCTGACTGTCTCATTGTAAAGTTGGCGGAAACTTTACAAGTTCCCTGGGGGGCTGGCTCTCTTGGAGTTTAGTTGAAATTAGTAGATGTCCATGTGCAGAGTGGAGCTCTTTTCTCTGCCCTAGACAGTTGGTAGTACAACTTCAGATGCTTTCTTTTGAAGTCTCTTCATGCTTCTGGGCCAGGATTCAAAAGCTGGATAATGCATGTCTTCCCCATTGCCACTCTGTGTGGGAAAATTTCATATATCCTTTTTCCTGACAAACTCTAGGAGTACAGGCACATTCCATTATCACTCTCAGAAACAGTCTCTCCACTGGTTTTGAGTTTTGTTGTTTTTTCAATTCCACTGTCTGAAACTATTTAAATCCTTGGGCTTAGGGAGGGGTCCAAGAGAAGTGAAGAGATTTTAATTCATTTCTTCTGTAAATTTCTCATATGGGGTTGGAGGTCTGTTTGTCATCTGACTGGTTTCTCAGTGGAAACTGAGGAAAGGAAGACTCATACTAGTATCTTTTTACACTGTCATCACAGCAGTTATTAAATGTGTTGTAAATATTGATTTACAAATGAGCATATTCTACTAAGGATAGCCATGGACTCCTTTTACTCATGTTTTTTTTTTCTTTTAATTTACTTTTTGAGTGTTTTTAAATGCATTTTGAGAGAGAGTGTGAGCTCAGAAGGGGCAGAGAGAGACGGAGAGAGAGAGAATCCCAAGCAGGCTCCACGCTGTCAGCACAGAACCCAACATGGGGCTCAATCTCACAAACTTTGAGATCATGACCTGAACTGAAATCAAGAGTCAGACGCTAACCAACTGAGCTACCTAGGCTCCCCATTCTTACTCATGTTTATAATTCCAGGAACTAGCACAGTGCCTAGGATGTATAGATATTCAAAAACAGTATTAAAAACAAAATTTAAGGTGACATTGTATGGCTTTCACTTTTAGTGATATAAGCCTGATCATTACTTGTTTCATCAGTTCAGCTAATACTGAGCTAGCCTTGATAGATTCCTAAATTAGTCTTGAAGGTGGTGGTAGATGTGTGAGAAAGCAGGTTTGGGAGGATCATAGTATACATTGCAGGCCAAGGGGATGGCAAGTGCCAAAACATGGAGGTGGGAGGAGGAGGGGCATGTTGGGACCCTTGGATATTGGTGGAGTGGGTGGCAGGATAAGAAAGGCAAGGGGTTAGATCAGACAGCAGTACGCGGACTTTCGAGGGGCTTTTGAAGAATGTTCAGTGGAAGACATGTTGATTAAGAGTAGAATGTGTTTTCATCAATTTGTAAATGAAGGACTTACTGCAGAAAATTCATTAATCGAAAAGTGCAGTATGTCTTGCAACATTCATGATCAAAGCCATGTGTTTCTTTTGGTTAAATATGTGCAACTTTGAATGGACCTCCCCCATTATCAGCCTTTGTGACATTTTGATCTTCAGTTCTAGAAAAAAAAATGAAACGCTTGCTTAAAATATGGAAGTGTTTGCTGTTTTCACTTCATAATCATGAAGGGAAAGTGCTGGGAATTTTGCTCTTTGCTCCTTGAAAGCTGATCATTTCCATAAGCACTGATTTGATTCTGAGTAAAAGGAAATAAAATTCAGTACAGGGACAGGGACATCACATGCCAGTATGCAGGAGAAATGCATCTGTATTTTAAACAAGTTAGTAGAAGCCAAGGGAGGAAAATAAAAAGTGAGTAAGATGAAAGACAAAAGTGCAGGGAGACTGGTGTTTAGCCGTATCCCCCTATCATGTGTATGAGGGATGTATCGTGTCATGTAGGTAAAATGTAAAGAAGCATTTCTGAGACCATACAAGCAACTCAGATCTATGTTCTGGTTCAAAAGAGGAAGATCATTCATAACCTGTTTAAGTTGTGATGAGGTTTAAAAGCTGAGAAAATTGTGCAGACAACAACTCTTTTAGGGGGAAAGCAACATTTGTTTAAAAGCCATTAAAGGACCTTAAAAAACACAGAAATAATAATTGGAATTTCCTCAGTGCTCAGGAATCCGTGCTTTGTTATTTGTGGCAAAAAGTTCTTCAAATCTCCTGAATGAATGCGCAGTAGCAAATATGTATTCCCAGGCTAATGGGAACTGCCACTCTGGGGCAGGAAAGGATCAAAAGAAGGATGAAGGTTATAGATTGACAGTGTGAGCTGCCAAACAGGGCAAAGATGTTGAAGGAAGGCAAAAAAAAAAAGTGGTATTTCTGGAGAATTAGCTTTTAAATCATGCACATTTATTATAGCCAGACTTGGCAGTACAATTGCTGGTAAAAGCATGTCAGAGGTTTCAATATAAAACTCCTATTAAAAGCAGTTATTGTGTAAAATTAGCTATCCAGATCTTTGAGCATCCCACACCAGCTGGCAGACATGTACAAGCCCAGCTGTCCTATGTCTTTCTGCAGAGTTTTGAGTCACTAGGTATCATACTAAAGACCATACATATCTCATTCTGGGGAGAAGCTAGCATATTGTTCATAGCTTCAATTTACTCTGTCATTAGTTCAAATAATGCAACATATTTATTTAGAGTAACCACTATGTCCAAAGTCTGCATATACTGAAGAGGCACCTGTTTTCAATATGCACTTCCAGATCCACTCTCTAACCTTCTCCTCCTGAAATGTGTTTCAGAGGAGGGGAGCTGACAATTGGCTTCTGGTTGGATTTGGCCAGTGGGAGGTACTGGTAGGACCTCAGAAGGCAGAAGGAAAGTGAAGTTGATATAATCATTCCTCTCTACCTTTACCCTAAGTCCTAGTTTATTTTGAGCGAACCTTTCTCATAGGTGTTTATCTATCTCTCCAGTTCAGGTAACTGCTAACTCCCCAATGCAATAACCATCTCTTGACAGTTCCCTTAACTTTCAAATCCTTTGGTAAATGAACCTTTAATTAAAGTTCCTTGTTTGGATTTGCCACCTGTTTCCTTCCAGGATTCTGATTGATAGGTATCCATTTACTAAAAGATAAAAGGCTTAGTTTCCGAGAAAATATTTTCATGTGGTGTACTGATCTGTGTGGGGAAAACATAAAAGATGACAGAAAACCAATTAGTCAGAGCAAGAGAACAGAGAGTAAGTTCTGGCACTTTGTTTTACACTTAACAAAGTGTTTGCAGTTTGTTACTGAGGTTGGCTTGACAGTCTCATACTTTCAGTTAACACACTGATATGTGGGCTTAATTTTAGAAGATGAGTTTCTGAAATTAGAGACATCTGTATATATTTCAAATCCTGTTCCTTTTTTATTGTTAATCTCATTTTAGTTGAATATATTTCTTATATCTGACAATTGGATGACATTCACATATAAAAATAAATAAAATATAAGTTCCCAAAGAAAAATATTCTAAATGTTTACCATGGAGATTAAGGTAAATATGGTAGTTTCATTAGCATTTTGTCTCCTTCCACTCTGGCTTTTATTTCTCTGTCCTGTTTGTTACTTCTACCAGTTGCTTTCCATATTGGGGTTTCTCCAGGCTGTATGTTGATCTGTTCCTTTTTTATCTGTTGTACTGCTTCTTTTGGGATCTAATACACTTGCAAGATTTCAGTAACTAGCTATCTTCAAACCACCCATTAATTTGCATTTCTTGTTTATATCTCTGAGTTCTAATCCAACTGTCTATTGATGTCTACTTATAAATGTCTACCCTATTTAAATGTCTCTAACAGTCCGCCATTTCATTTTCACTAATACCCAAATATCATGGCCTCTATGGCTGTATTTGATTTGTCTTCTATTTTCTTTTGTTAGAATGCCGTCTAAGCTGATACACAGAAAGGCAAAAAAAACACAATAGCTTAAGCAAGATAGCAGTTTATTTCTCCCTTATGTAGCAGTCAAAGGTCAGTTGTCCAGGACTACAGTGATAGAAGGTTCTGTTAATCACTTACACACAGCTTTCATCTTTGGATCCAAGGTAGTTGCTCAAGATCCTGCCTTGTCATTTGTAACGTAGTCAGTTGGAAAAGGGAAATGACAAGAGGAGTAGAAAGTGCACACCATCCATTTTAAGGACATGGCATAGGAGTAGAATAACTTATTAGTAGAAAAAGATGGTGTCTTGGGAATCCTGTTATAAAAGTTACACTAATGGGAGGTCAGACTTCATTCTCACCCTAGACCGTGTTTTTCCATCCTCATATATCCTGAGTAACAGTGAAGATCTAAGTAACCCGGACTCTTTCTTCTTTAGAGGTGTTTGGGTGGATGCTGTTGGCAGTCATTCTTCTTAGTATCCTTCTCCTTCAGCTCCCAGGATCTTCTCTCATTCTTTTCCCTTTTACTGTAGATACTTTTCATTAAATGTTAGTTACCTGTTGGGAAGCCCAGGTGGCTCAGTGGGTTAAGCCTCTGACTTCTCTTCAGGTCATGATCTCCCGATTTGTGAGTTCAAGCCCTGCGTCGGGCTCTGTGCTGACAGCTCAGAGCCTGGAGCCTGCTTCAGATTCTGTGTCTCTTTCTCTGCCCCTCTCGCACTCATGCTCTGTCTCTGTCTCTCTCTCTCTCTGTCTCAATAATATCATAAATAAACGTTAAAAAAGTTAGTTGCCTGTTGTTTTTGGATCAAGCATGTTCAGAGGGCCCTAACTTGGGTGTTTAGTTTTAGGAAGTCAGCTAGCTAATTGGTTTATTTTGTTCATTTAACAGTAGTTCCATGATGCCCTTGATTTCAACAAGGTAGAAAAAGGGAACAAACAATAAGTTGTTATCCTGTCTAGTTATTATTATGAGCCTGCATACTGGAAAGGATGGCATACAACTTTGTTATTTCCACATATTTTAAGAACCTCCTATTTCTAGTTCATACCTTCTCCACATAATACATTTGGCACCAACTTCAGTGATCTTACGAAATTTTTTTACGATTCCCTTATTCATACAGAGGAAAATACCACATTGTAAATAATTATGTTCCAAGAGATTTCTAAGTCATTTGACTGGAATGCAGAGAACATAGTTTTCATAGAAATGATGATCTGAAAGAAGCTTAGGTTTCCTTTCTAACATACAGAATTATATTAAATCCACAACATAGCTAATATATAGCACTAACTTCGACTCTGGGTCTTAGGAATAGGGTGCCATTGAGTAAAAGGAACTAATGAGATGAAAAAAGACTTCCTCTCTGATTGTTTCAGAGGAAAGAAAATGGCTTTAGAACTACTTTCCATTTTCATTGGGAAAAAAAATGGGTTGACAACTCCTTTCCCACTGACATATGTATCCTGCTGTCTTAAGGCTACTGTTTAGACAAGGCAAAAGTGAAACCAACTCCTGTTCCACTAGTGAGTCCTCCCATCGCCTTCAAATCAGCTAGTCCTCCTATATCGACTTGGACCAATCTTGAATAACCTCAGTCTGATAGGGAGAATGTTATGTGATGAATAAACTCCATTAATGTGTGAACAAAACGTACTAGCTCTGTAGCATTCTTGGAGACCATTGTAGTTTTTAAAGGATGATGACTTCGTTATGAATCTCTTGATTAGTAGAATTATAGTAAGAATAACAAGGAAGTCAAGTGAAATCAGGAAGCAAAGAGGCAGGAAATTAAAAGTCAGAACACTCCTGCTTGAGATAGTTCCATTGGGGCATTTCCTACCTTTTTATTGCTTCTCCTGTCTCCATTTAAATGTTTACAGATTCTCTTAGGTTTTCAGTTGCTCTGTTGGCAGTGCCGTTATCGAGCAAGAATGAGCAGCCTTCACGTGGCAGGACTAGTTGTATTGTTATTTCACTTACATGGCTTATAAACTAGCTAAACCAGGTCTTAACATTTCTAACTATTCTTGTAAAGGGCCAAGCACAATCACCTATTCAAGGAGGCACCCAATTAAGAGTTATGGAATAGTTGAGTCAAAGTAGTTAAGCATTTTTCTTTGTTTAAAGGATCCATTTTCTTTTTGGCTTATTCAGAGTTCAATAATATACAGCCAGTTCTAACATCTTAGATGGGATTTTAAATTTGTAGGTCCGGCAATCAGTAATGTCATCCTTGAGCATAAATCTTTTTTGGATTTGCCTTCTTATTGATTTTTTTCCCCTTTGGGTTGTTTTTTCTCTACATGGAATATGCTGTATAGAAGTCAAGGAGGAGGGTGTCAGTCTTAGAATAATGGTGAAAACAAGTGAGTTAGAGCCATGAAAAAGTTCCAGGACCAGAATAAAGGAAGTGGTATATTTAGATGGAGAATTAAATAAAAATGGGAGCTTCTTACCCATATTAGCAAGTTGGCAAGGGAGGTCTGGGGGATTAGTTGACACCTGAGTTTTCTCAGGGTCACCTAATGTACCTTTCAGGCCATAGGTTGCCATTTTGTCACAACAGACAATTCATATTTTTTGTTTTCATTTAAGATTTTTCTTGGTATTTATTTACTTAAGATATTACCATAAAAATATGTGAAGTAAGGAACTGGAAGAATGGAGAGAAAATCAAGACAGTGTTTTGTCTAATCACTATTCCCTAGTAAAGAATTACTGCTTTTCCTTTCCCTCTTCCGTCTGTCCCTCCCACTTGCCTTCCTGCTTTCTCTCTCCCTCCCTTCTGCCCTTCCTTCCTTCCTCCCTTCCTTCCAGAAACATTTACCGAGTACCTACTTCCTGTCAGACATTTTGCCAGGCTCTGGGGATATAAATAATGAACACAGGACACTGATTAATGCTTTTAAGATTCTCACATTCTAGTGGGAAGACAAGCACAAACAAGGGAAAATTATAATAACATTAACTTTCATAATGATTTTTCCAAACAGAAAGGGAGAAAAGGAACTCCCCAGATTTCCTGCTAGAGTAAACTTTGCACAAGAGGAATAGTTTAACCAGAAGTACAGATAGGATTCTGTAAGGTGGAATAATTTGGGGAGGAGAATATTCTCATCAGAAGGAATAGCTTATGCATATAAGTATAAGCTGGCATTACATAAAATCATGTTTTGAATTTTAAAGCACATTACTACTGGGCATAATATGTGGGGTAGCTGAGTGATAGGAGATGAGCAGTGCATAGCCAGGTTATGATTATGAAGGTTGTATGCATGCAAGGGAAGTTAGATTTTGTTCTGAGATAATGAAGATGTTTTCAAGGCTTTTGAGTAAGATTCCGAAATAATTACTTTTTCAGATATTTCCAGAAAGATTACGCTGAGAGCAGTGCTGAGGATGTACTAAGAAAATATAGTATGGGAGACAAGTAGGCATCAATTGTTCTGGTCCAGGTGAGAGGAAATGAGGTCTTGAGCTAGGGCAGCCACAAAAGAATTGGAATGGAAGGGTGGATTTAAGTCAGATTAATGGTGCAGATATGACAGGGATTGGTGATCTCTTGAATGTGAGATTAAAGAGAGGGGGATTTGGGATAACTTGTGCATTAGGATTTATGGATGGCCCTAGGCTTTTCTTTTCAGTTGTATTCAGCCAAATGTGAAATGGAAATTTATATTGAAAACAGTCGATGCTAGAACCTCATTTTCAAGTCTTCCCCCCCCATCTTTTTAAGTAAAATTGTTTCCTTGTTATTAATTAGAGAATAGCTATACTTGTTGATAAACTTCTGATGACCAGACTGCATTCTTAATTGTTTACAAAGATGCAAAAGTTCCAAAGTGGAGTTCTGAAAATAACTTGAAGAAATACTTCTTCTGCATTCAATTTTAAATGCTTACTGACTTAAATAAATGGTTTAATTGGAGTACATGGCATTGTTTTCAATATTAAAGTTATTTTTGAGGCCCAATCAGACCAGCCTTTAGCTTGACCTGGAGATGTCCATGCTGATTCTATAGTTCACGAATAGAGCTAGCAGAGTCTTAATTTGGTCAAATCAGTTTTTAATTTTTTTTTCATTTATTACAAGGCAAGTTGTAAAGAGCATGGGGAGTATTCCAAAGAGAAATAAAAGAATAGCTTTCTTTTATGTAGCTTATATGCCAATAGGATAATAATCTAGTTTTGCTGTAAGTATTTGAGATGTATGTTTGTGTGTGTAAACATGACAAAGTGTGTGTATATTCCTAAAAGTCAGCTTTTGAGTTCATAGTTCAGTAATTACTTTTTAAATTAGATTTTTATTTTGGGGCACCTGGGTGGCTCAGTCGGTTGGGTGTCTGACTTCAGCTCAGGTCATGATCTCACGGTTGGTGGGTTCAAGCCCTGAGTGGGGCTCTGAACTGACAGCCGGGAGCCTGCTTCGGATTCTGTGTCTCCCTCTCTCTCTGCCCCTCCCCGACTCGCACTCTGTCTCTCTCTGTCTCTTAAAAATAAATGTTTAAAAAAATAAACTGGATTTTTATTTCTGCATATCTATAATAATATAGCACAACTAGTATTGTTTTTAAAGTTTATTGTTCAATTTGTTTCAAGTCCCTGACATTTAATTTTACTGCTTTCATAGTCCTTTGAGAAAGTAATGGTGATATAGCACCCACTGTTCCTTAGGCAGATTGGGTGCTTCTGTCAAGCAGAGGATAGTCTTGTGCTATTTCCAGGAGGACATTTAAAGCTTCAGTTTATGTTGGAAATTGTACCTTTTTAAATGCCAAATATTGTTATGACAATGTTATAAGTTCTGCTATTCTTCATGCATTTTAGTGGCAAAAACAGAAAATTAATGCAATGATCCTCATATTAAAAATGCATTCCTGGGGCACCTGGATGGTGGCTCAGTCATTTAAGCATCCAAATCTTGACTTCAATTCAGGTCATGCTCTCATGGTTTGTGAGTTCTGTCCACACTGACAGTGAGGAGGTTGCTTGGGGTTCTCTCCCTTTCTCTTTGTCCTCCCTCCCGCCTCTTCTCTCTCTTTCAAAATAAATAAATAAACTTAAATTTAAAAAAAACGCATTCTTCTTGCTATTTGCTGAATAATATTTTCCAGTGAATTATCTTTTCTGGTTAAAATGTTTATTGGCTAATTCTTGAGATAGACTAAAGTCTAATGTTGGTCAAATTGTTGGTCTGGAAAACATTTTAGAGATGAATGAATCCGCCCTCTTCAATTTCAAATGAAGTCATTGAAGTCCAGAGAGCTCACTGAGGGTATATTTCTTAGTCAACAGTGGTGAACCACGGCTAGAACTTCAGTGCTCTGGACCAACATCTAGTACTTTTGCCATGTTGAGTCCTTGATAAGAAAGATCCACAACTGTCAGAAATAGGAAGGGCTACATTTTGTTTTATAAGCTTAATTATTTTCTAAAATCATCTCTATGCTGAAAAGATTAGATCTCTCACGTGGAGAGCAAGCTGTTGGTTTACTGAATTTGGACTGTATGTATCACAGAAAGTGAATTTATAGATCTGTCAATATCAGTTGATTCAACACCACTTATTGGGAAGATACTGTGTGCCTCTTTTGGGGCAATTGTAAAAAATAAAGAAGGTTGACTTTCTGGTCTTGTGATGTTCATGAGGGAGTCTCACAGAAACACAAAAGACTCTAAAATATTAGGCTGTTTAAATGTTATAGCAAAAATAAAAACAAAGTTCTATGTTCCCATGGAAGAAAAAAAGTTTTTTCCAGGCAGAGTGAATCTCTAAAGAGTCAATAGGTTTTAAGAGTTGAAGAGTAGAAATACTGGTCTTGAAAGCAAAATAAATATCATAAAGCAATAAAGAAATAGGGATTCTCAAAGCATAGATGGTTTTGGAATAGTACATCTTTTGATAAGGCTATGGCAGAAAGTGTCAGGGGACTAGAACGAGAGATAAGGTGACAGCGTGGAGGATTTTACATGGAATGCTACATTTTTTTTTTCCCCTGAAGAAAATGTAGGATTATTGAAGGTTTTGGTAAGAGGAGCAGATGGAAAATAAATTGGCTTTGATTTAATGTTTTCCCAAGGTTTTTAAAATCATGCAGCCTAAACTTTCTCCTCTTACAGAAGATCACTACAGTCTAAGGTCGTTATTTTCATTTGCAAATTCCTTTCTGCTCAGCTTCAAGACCCAGTTAATGTCACACGTATCCAACAGTATTTTTCTTGACTCTGATAGTGCTTTTCATCTCTGTTACTTGTACAGAGTCTACGCCATTAATAAAGACTTTAGTGCCTGGAACAGGTGCTCAAAAAATATTTATCAAATTTAGCAATTAATGCTTAGATATTTTCACCTATGCTTCCTTGTCAATGTCTAGTATTTTACTCTTTAATGGTTTGTGAAATAGATTTATTAAATCATGCATTCATGTACTAGTCTTCTAGGTTTGTGAGCATTTCCTTACAAAATATATTACTTAAAATCAGCCTATTTGTCGTTAACTAATTTTAGGAACTGTAATGACACTGTAAATATTTCGGTATCATCCCCCAGATCTAATGACTTCAGATTTATAGAGGTTGGGCCTCAAGGGTTTTGACACCTCAGTTGCCTCAGTGGTACCATGGCTTGCTTTAGTTTTGGATATTACATCAGTGGTTCTTTTGTCATTTTGTCTTTATGCCACCGTGGAGATGTTATAAACTTCCTCTTACACATGTGATAAAGACCTATGATGTCCTGTCACTTTATTTTTGTGCTTCTGTTGGGTTTTTTGATGAAAAGGTATGGCTTTAACCTAACCTTGACAAGGTCAACTAATGCTCCGTATTCTTTTTTTTTTTTTTTCAACGTTTATTTATTTTTGGGACAGAGAGAGACAGAGCATGAACGGGGGAGGGGCAGAGAGAGAGGGAGACACAGAGAGGCAGAGAGAATCGGAAACAGGCTCCAGGCTCTGAGCCATCAGCCCAGAGCCTGACGCGGGGCAGAGAGAGAGGGAGACACAGAGAGGCAGAGAGAATCGGAAACAGGCTCCAGGCTCTGAGCCATCAGCCCAGAGCCTGACGCGGGGCTCGAACTCACGGACCTCGAGATCGTGACCTGGCTGAAGTCGGACGCTCAACCGACTGCGCCACCCAGGCGCCCCTAATGCTCCGTATTCTTAACATCTGCCTATGCGTATGCTTTGAAACAGGCAATTTGCAAAGCTATGTTGTTTTGCTATTTACTTATCTACTGTTTGATTCAGTCTGTTCACAACTAGTTTGTAAGCCCCATGGATCAGGGACTCCTATTCATGCCCTTGAAACATGTTCTCTGAAATAAGATAGAGGATGAATAGGAAATGAGAAACAACTCTATTTGTTCTACATGGTCCCTCATTTTCCATTTTAAGAAGAGTAAATTCAGTAACAGAGCTTCATGTTTTTGTTGTTGTTGTTCATGTGGCTGATGCCACTGTTGATAACATCTGAAAAACTCTTGCTTGGTCACCCTTACTGTGGGACTTGTCTACCGAGTTGATTATAATTTCACCTCAATTAATGGGAAGCCAGTATAAAGTTATCAATAAATGCTCCATGGAGGGATATGTTTTATAGATTGAAGTAAAGCATGTGAATCTCCCTGTTCCATGGAAGCAAATAATGTCAATTATCTAAATTAACTCCATATCCAGGTTTCTCCCAGGCATAGTTAGTATTTGGGGACAGCAGTATGTGTATGTGTGGATATCATCAGATAATATTTAGATTAACATTTAAAGTGGCACAGCAACACATCTATATAGTCCCATGGCCAAAAAGTAATTATCAGGCTAAATCCCACATATGCTTTTAATTTTTAAAATAAAATTAAGCTTATTATTTGTGCACTGAAGTTTTCACCTATATGGAACCACAGGGAATTGGACATTAAAGAATTAATAGTAAACACTTTTTAAAAAGCTTTTTTTTGGTTTTCCTTTAATCTATGTCCTTTTTGCTATCGGGAGAAGTCACAAAGTAACTGAAATTATTTGCTTTGTTTCTTAAAGGAACTCTGTGTGTGTGTGTGTGTGTGTGTGTGTGTGTGCGCGCGCATGTGTGTCTTTCTGACTTTTAGCCAGTCTTTTTTTTTTTTTTTCTTGCCAAACTATCAGTGTTTCTTAGGGATAAAAATAGCCCCATTTCAGCCAGCAGAATGTCATTTGGAACTGCAAATGACCATTGTCACAGAAAATGGAAACCACTTATTATTAATGCTTGCAACACAAGTAACACAAAGATTTAATAAGTGATTGCTATTTCCATACAAATGGAAATTATCAAAAAGAGGTAGCAAAAGTAAGAGAAAGGCATCAGAATGGAGTTCATTACATAGAGGGTATACTCTTCCTGAAAAATATTTGGGAGAACACAAGAAGCAGTGGAATATGCATGTAGAGAAAATTGATAAAGGAGGGACAAACAATATATAACAATGACAGAGCACAAAAGAGAGGAAGGAAAGTACAGGGAGAAAGAGAGGCAAGATTTAAGAGTTTGCCACAAGTTAACAAAAGAGTAACTGTAGTTTAGTGAATATTATTCCAATGGGGCATTTTAAACTCTTTGAAAATGTAGTAAGGACAGAAAAGAACATACAATTAAGAGACAGAGGTTCCCCAAACACTAGGATACAATTCAATTTGTAATTAGTGATTTTGTTTATTTACTTTTTCATTAGTCTTTTAAGATAAATTGACCCAATATATAATTAAATAATTTCCAATTACTTTATTTTGTGGTTAAACCCCACTTACAGAACTCTGACCTAGTATTATTTGCAAGAGAATTAAATGTATCCAGGTGGACTGTAATGACCATCTGGTCATTGGATGGATGCCTAGGAGTGGACAGACTACTGCTGATTGCTAGCTGCACCCACGCCTTTTCCATTTTGTAGAAAACTCAAATGGAGAGGGCTTACATAATTGGCAACTTAAAAAGAGACAATACACCCATATAAAAATACTAACACCAATAATATAGCTATCGTGCTATAACTGGTATTAATATCTTTATTGTCCTTGTTTTATTGTGTTTCAGATACTCTCAGGAAATCTTATCTCCTGTACTTCCCTACAACAATCTTTTGAGACGTGTTTCACTTTATGTTGAATTTATATATAAATAAAATGAGGTTTGTAGAAGTTAAATAATTTGTCAAGGTTCAACAGCTAATAAGTAGAAACTCTTGATCAAATTCAATTCTATATCATGAATTTTTAACTACTATGCTATCTTCCCTAAATTAAAAAAAAAAATTGAAGGCTTCATTATATCCTGGACTCCAGAGAAGGATAATTTTTCCATCGTTCCCTTCTTTATTGAGGATCTTAAAATTCTTTACACATTCGTTAATAGATTCACTTGGCATGATATAAAATCTACTTTATTAGGAACCACACAATGAAGAAGAAGGAGCTATTGCAGTATACATTCCCTAGTTCTTGGGCAGTCTCATTTTTAACAAACCGTGTATTCAAACAACCTTCCCCGAATTATTCTCAACAAAGCTTTCGATAAAAAAAAGTTAGGTAGTGGTAGACTAGAAATTTTACTCTCTGGAAATCCCAACGGTAGTTATATGAACTATGTGTATTAACAGCTGTGCTAGTGGTAGAAATAACATCCGTTATTAAAATGGAAGAGTCCAACATGATTAGTAATTAAATACTATTCACTTGGGGGTTTCAATCAACCTTTTCCTCATTCTCAACATTTTCACTATAACAGTTGGGAAAAGTTCTCAGATGATCCAGTAACTGATTTTATTCTATTCTGACGTCTTTAATTAATCTCTGAGTTCTTTGAGATACTCTGTTTTGCTAAAGAGCTGGACCACAGTCAACTGAAATTTAGATCTGTTTGTATTTCTCTTTTTCTTGAACACTTAATATGATTCTGGATAAATACCAAACGGGACATGAGTAGAAAAAAGACCATAGAAAATTGGAACAAACTAAAATCACAGCATGTGGGGGACCTGAATGAACATTCTGAAAGGAATAAATATATTTTTAATTTTTTTTTCATAAGATATGCTGAGAATCATGTAAAACTGGATAAGATGAACTGAATGAGTAATGTCAGGATGTAGATCTGTATCAGTTGAACAGTAGTACATATAGCACAAGCATGTTTTTGAACACCAATTTACTGAAAAATAAGCTGCCATTCATTTAGCACTTACTAAATGCTTGGCAGTAGATTTGGTGCTTCAGAATGTTATTTAACTTTCATGTAGTCCCATGAAGGAGGTATTATTTCCCCAATATATTACTGAGAAATATGTGATTTAGAGAGAAGTAACATGCTTCAAATAAGACACACAATTTCTTACAATTTCAATCAAGAAATGTTATTTACTACAATTTCCCATCATTTGGACCATATAATAACTATGATAGAGGTTAAAAAATGGTGTTTTCTTGGCATAAAAGGGAAAAAAGCAAGGAAGGAAGGAAACAAGCTTTTTTACTATAACCAGAATTTTCATGGGGAATTTAAATCACCCATGTTCATTTAATTGATAGGATAATTTGGAAGTGATCTCATTTATTTTTACAACGAGTTCTAAAGCTCTCTATTAGGCAACAGTTAAAATTTGTAAGACTAACTTAGATTATTATGTGATTTGGAAGTAAGCTGCATTTAAAAGTATTTTGTAATTAATTCTGTTGCCCCTATAATTAATGTAATAAGTTTTGATTGTTGAGGTTTTACTTTAATAGTTGCCATATGAAACTTCCCCTCTGTCACAAACAAGCACACATATGCACAAATACACAGGCATATGTTTGAATTTTTGTTTCCAGTTTCTTATTTCATCATTATATCACCATAACATTCCTCATTCCTTTTACTCTATTATAATATCATCTTGTAACAAGAAAATGAGAGGACATGTCATATAGATTTTTTTTGGGGGGGGGGTGGTTTGCTCGCTTTAGTCACATAAGATTAAACTTAGCATTTTTCTTCTTTTATGTTTTCTGGATAATTAGAAAGACATCATGTACTAGATTAAAAGACCTATGTGAGCCATGTCTCCTTAGACATATGTTAGAGCAGAAATAAATTGCTAAATACAACAAACTACAAATTTCTTTCCATTAATATAGTACATTGGAGTATGATTTTATTTTGGTCTCAGGATTTGTGGAAGAAACAAAAGTGAACCCAGTTTTCATGTGTATGTTCGATGGGGCTGTAACAATATGTTTTTATGGATGTGGGAACGTTGCTAGTTGGAGCTGATAGCCTCCGTATCAGCCACCAATACAACTTTATTGTATTGCTTTAAAAATGTTCCAACGGAATTTTCAGGGTAGAGGTTTGGCCCAATATGGTTAAATATACAATCGCACTGGCTGTCACCTCTGCCCGTTTTTCCTAGTTATCATAACAACTTCTAAGACTCAATGGTTGGGTCTTCCCTTGAGTACGATGTGACATCAAAGATAAATCTGGCCCAAAGTGAGGGGGAAAGAGGTGCTACATCTTTTCACTTTCTATGATACTCAGTGTTGAATGCCCTTCAACTAGTTTATGGCTTTGTACATTTTCCACAAGAGAGTTTTGGGCTGGCTAAACTTCTTCATAGAGTCAGTGAAAAAATAACTGGTTCCTGGGGGAAAACTCAGACTTGTCTTTCAATGTACATGAAAGATTCATCATCGATTTAATATAGACAGCAACATGTGAGATACTCACAATTAATCATTAGTGACATTCCCTCATGTCTACTCTCTTCTCTGAAAACCTCTTCACCTTTTTTACTTTTATTGAAACCTGGTTCTCCCCTGAGTAGACCGCTGCCTCTAAGGCACTCTCAAGCCCTTTGCCACACTCCTCTATCAAAGCCAGATAGTGGAAAAGCTGTCCTCTTTGCTCCTAATTGCAGTTGCCAGAACATTATTCTTTTCTTCTTTCCACCAATAACCCATCGTCACTCTTAGGTGATGGCCATGCTTTCTTTCTCACTGAGTAGATGAAAGCAATTACAAGAGAGCTTCCATGTGTCTGCACTGCCTTATCTAAATTACAAATAGCATTACTATACATATACCTTGCCTTCCCACCTGTTCTCATGGGAGAATTCTCTGTGCTCCTATTTAAAACCATTCATGATCCTATCAGCATTATAACATGGTGTTATTTCTTCCATTTTAGACATCAACAAAACTAAACATGTCTGATGCTATTTCCTCCTGTAAGTTTACCCTGTTTCTCTTCTCTTCACAGCAAAACTCCTCAGTCTTGTTTATATCTGCTATCTGTAATTGTTCTTCCTTTATACTTGATTGAATCTGTTAAGATGAGGTTTTTGCCACCATCAGTCTACTGAAACTACTTATCAATATCACCAATGATTCCATTTCCAAAGACCATTCATTTTCAGTGTTCATATTACTTGGCCCATATAAAATATATGATAATTTAATAATTTAATAAATGTTTCTCTTTGAGACATTTTGATGTAGATGTCATGTTGTTTTCAGGACAGTATCTTCTCCAAGTTTTCTTCCTATCTGCTAAGTCCCTTCTCAGGCTCTATTAATGCTTTTCCCTCAGCTTTTCACCTCTAAATATTTGAGGCATAGTATTCAGACTACTTCTTTTGGTGATACTGTCCAGTTTTATGGGGTTGAATGCTGTCTACATATTAATGATTCTCAAAATGAGATATTTAGTCCAGACCTCTCCATTGAACTCTAAATACCAACTGCCTACTCAACAATTCCATTTGAGTGTCTAATAGACATTTCAAACTTAGCAACTTTAAAATCAAACTCCTGTTCTCTCCCAGTGTGTTTTGCATCTTGAGAGACATATTTCCTTCCAAGTTGCTCAAGCCAAAAACCTTCCATTGCCAATTTTCAATCCATTGAACAAATTCTGTTAGCTACCACCACCACTAATTTAATTTTTTATACCACCTGGTCTTTCTACTTCTTCCCTGACCACCAGAAGTAAAATAATATGTCACATCTATGCTCAAAACACACTGGTATCTTCCCATCCCATTCAGAATCCTTCAAACCACCTGCAGGCATCTATATGATCTGGCCCCCTGCTAACTTGCTGATTTCATGTCCTGTAAGTTTACTGTTTGCTCATTTTACTTGTTCAGTAGCCTCCTTGCCTTTTCTCAAGCCTGGCATGTATGCTCTTATTTACTGAATATGTAATTAAAATTTTCTGTGCTTGGAACCCTCTTCTGCCAGATATGTACATAGCTTACTCTCTCATCTTCAAGTCTCTGCTCAAGTATCAGATTTCTTGTGGGACCTATTCTATTTGTTTCTACCTCACAGCGTGTCACTGCCTCTTACTCTTCTTTGTTTTATTTTCTTTCCATATACATTTTACTTATTTGTTTTGTTTATTATTTATTTTAGTTACATTTTAAGCATTATGAGGGCAGAGTCTTTTGTTTCAGACGTCACTGCTGTATCCTAGATTGTAGTTGATGCTGGATGCATGGCGGACATTCTAAAAATGCATTGAAAATCTTCCACCATAAGTCCCTGGTGATACAGATGTCATGTAATTGGTGACGGGCTCCAGACTTCCATGGCAGGCTTACCCTGGTCATTTTGGTATTTTGTTGCAACATGGAAAATGGTTTTGACACGTTTGAACTTTTGGTCTCCTCCAACTTTGACATTATGATGGGGTTTTATTGTATTTTTTTTAATGTAGGAAAAAAGGAAGAAAATAATGAAGAGAGGAAAAGGAAAAATAAAGGTGAAAGAAATTTCAAGATGAAAAATCTTTGCACAATGAAAAAATCTGGTCAATAGAATTTGAAATCAGTATGCAACCTAAAATTTTAGGTGATCTCAAATTGCAAGCCAATTTAACCAAGCCATAATCCTCTTATAACTGGATGAAAATGTAGCAGAAGATCATTTGTGTGGAGGAGACTATCTTGACAACATATTTGTTATCAAAAGATTTACAATAGTTTTAATTATTGAGAGATAATAATTTTCATGTATGATGGTGGTGATGCAATCCACAGTGCACTGACTGAGCCCCCCAGGCATCCCAGTAATTTATGTTTTGATAATTAAAATAGGTAGATAGTTACAAAGCTAGCTAACTAGCTATCTAGAGATGAGATTAGATAGAGATAAAATGGAGACACTTAGATATATAATCATATAGAAACTTTTTAATGTTATTATTGTGATAATTTTATGTGTCAACTTGACTAAGCCATGATGTGCCCAGATACTTGGTCAGGCATTACCTTGAGTGTCTCTGTGACAGTGTTTCTAGATGACATTAACAATTGAATTGGTAGTCTGAGTAAAGCAGATTGCTCTCCCTAATGTAGGTAGGCCTCACCCAATCAGTCGGAGTCCTGAAGAGAAATAAAAGGCTGCGTAAGACAAAATTTCTTCTGCCTAACTGCTTTTGAACTGGGACATTCATTTTTTCCCTACCTTTGGACTCCAACTGAAACACTGGCTTTTTCTAGGTCTTGAGCCTACAGGCTTCAGATCGGAACTACACCTTTGGCTCTCCTGGGTTTCCCACTTGCTGTCTACAGATGTGGGGAAGTATCCATCACATGAGCCAATTCCTCATAATCAATATTTTTTATATATTATGTATGATATACATATAATGTATCATAGGTATAAATGTTTATATTTATATACATATATATATATATATATATTTTTTTTTTTTCCATACCTAGGTGTGCGCACACACAAACACCCTGTTCTATTTCTCTGGAGAACTTTCACTAATACAAGTATATTGCTTTTTATTTGTTTTGAGTTAAGGTAGTTCGGAAATATTTTTAAATCTGGTACAGGTTAAATTTTGGGCCCTTTAGGCAATCATTTTTCTTTTTTTTTTTTTTTTTTAATATTTATTTATTTTTGAGACAGGGAGAGATAGCATGAACGGGGGAGGGTCAGAGAAAGAGGGAGACACAGAATCCGAAACAGGCTCCAGGCTCTGAGCTGTCAGCACAGAGCCTGACGCGGGGCTCGAACTCACCGACTGCGAGATCATAACCAGAGACGAAGTCGGATGCCTAACCAACTGAGCCACCCAGGCACCCCTAGGCAATCATTTTTCTACCATTTTAGTGCCAGCAATAGCTCTTTTTTTTCATCAACTTTTCTCCTACTTCTCAAAAAATTAGTAGTAAAAGAACTCAAGTCATGTTGAAAGATCTTCAGTGTTTCACATACTCTTTTATATCTCTTTGACTTCATATAAGCTGTTGCCTTTAATGGAATACCCCTTTCTTCCTTCATTTTTTTTTTTTTTTTGGCTGATCTTCCTTTAAGCGTCACGCCCCGCAGGAAATTTTCTCCTTTGCCCTGCCTTCTGTAGGTGTTCCTTCTCTATCTCTTACTTGTGTGTCCTATGCAAGTGTCTGTTATAGAACATATCACATAGTACTACAATTATTAGTATATCTGATTGAGTTCTCCAGTAGAAAATATTAAGGGCTTTTTGAGAGTAGTAACTATACCTTTTAAAAATTCTGGGGCACGTGGGTGGCTCAGTTAGTTAACCGTCCGACTTTGGTCAGGCATGATCTCGGGGTCTGTGAGTTTGAGCCCCGCGGAGGGTTCTGTGCTGACAGCGCAGAGCCTGGAGCCATTGTGGATTCTGTGTCTCCCTCTCTCTCTGCCCCTCCCTGACTTGTGTTCTGTCTTTGTCTCTCAAAGAATAAATATTTAAAAAATGTTTTTAAAAATTCTTTTATCTCTAACTCCTACAATAGTGCCAGGTATGAGTATTTTGTTGAAAAAAATTATTATGATATGAATGCAAGTGGACTACTCTTTCACATGTGATAATTAAGATCATTGAGAGTCATTCATTCATTCCTGGACTACTTTCTTCACAAATGGTCTTAGAGCTAAAAACAAATCCCAGTTATTTACAATTAAATAAGCAAACTTAACAACATAATTTTCTCTTTCAACTGCATATAAAAGGGATGGATCTTGCTTATACTTTGTGGAATGTCACTAAGCATTCATTGTGTTTGACCATGCCTTTATTGTGTAACATGCATTGGTTCTCTAAACAAAATTGCTTTCATCTGAAGACATGCCAGCGCCTTTGGTAGATCAAATTGGACTGATGAAAAGAAGGAGCAGTCTGTATCATTTTACTAAATCATAGTAGCCAATTTATTTGCATTTTCACTATAGATGACAAATCCAGTATAAAGAATGTGGCATCAAATGCTTTTAAAATCCTAGGCTGGCAAAGAAATGAAATGACAACGATTTAATTCTTAGATTGGGAGTGAGATTTGAGTGAGAGTCTATAGGCAGACTTGACCTAACAACAGCAACTGAAGGACTCACTTTGTATCTTAAAAATGTCAGGGAACACAGTTACCTATCATGTAATGAATTTAGGGTTATATATAATCTAATTAGGCTTCTTTATAAGCATTTTTAATTTTTATATTATCTAACTTAATTTTTAGAACTCACTGTAATTTCACATCTATTGTCTCTCTAACCTTAATATTCACAAGCATAGACTATAGCATTGTTTGGCTGACTTAAGTTAAAATAATAATTTACATAGTAATTATTATCATCTATACTAATGTGTTATTTTCCTATTACTGCTATAAAAAATTACTCTAAACTTAGTGGTTTAAAGCAACACAAGTTTGGTGTCTTAAGTTCTAAAGGGCAGAACTATGAAATAAGTTTTATGAGGCTAAAATCAAAATGTTATTAGCAAGGCTGTATTCCCTGCTGGAGTCTCTAGAGAAGCATCCATTTTCTTAGCTGTCTAGCTTCTAGAAGCGGCCCTTATCTCTTGGCTTTTGGCCCTTCTTCCATCTATAAAGTACCTCCCTCCAATGTCTGTCATCATCTCTTCTTTTTCTGATTCTAAGCATCTAGCCATCCTCTTTTACGGGCCTTTTTTATTACACTGGGCCCATCACAAAAAGTAGGACAATCTTCCCATCTCAAAATCTTTAATTTAGTCACATCTACAAATTCTCTTTGGCAAAAGTAAGGTACCATATTCACAGTTTCTGGGGATTAGTATGTGAGGATGTTATTGCCTACCACAGTCCATACTATTTTTTTTCTTCTTGTATTGAGCCAAATAATGAATCATAGCTCAGTAGTATAAAATATCATTGGAAGTCATAACTCAATTTAAAAAGAAATTTTCTAATTTTTTTGATTAAAAATAATCCAATTCCTTGAATACTGTCCCACTCCCCAATATTAGAAACATATGGACAAAAGTTAGGTAACCACCCATTAGTTACGTTATAGAGGAGAGTTTTCCTTTATGCAGAAATAAAATAGATGGCCTATTTCTTGTGACTCTTAGAGTCTCTTTTGTTTTAACTACTGTCAGATAGACAATAGAAGCACCATGTCCTTCTCTCATTTATTTTTCATTAAATCTTCAAAAGCTAATATAAAGGAAACATACAAAATAAATATTAAATATTATGTAATGCTTGAGATGTGAAATTAGCTTATATATTTTACATTTATTTTTAGCTCTACGTAGATGAGTAAGTTGCCATGATTTTCTCAATGATATTAAACTTTGATTTTCAACAGCAAAGTAAAAGAAGCCTAAGTTTTCTCTTTACTTTTAACAATTTGAAAGTCTATGAGCAGAAGGGAGGATGAAACAATGATGAACTAGGTTTATAAGAGATGAATGTAACCCATTTTAAGAGGACCTACTCATAAAAAAAAGAACATTTGGCTCCACATCTTCATTTTGCACATGAGGAAATGTAAACCGAAAAATTTAGTGAGTTGTCTCAGGCCATATAACTAGACAGTTGCAAAACTGATACTAGGCCCCGGATTTTTAAATTCCTAATTTAGTACTCTGTCTGTAACACCATGGACTTTCTACTTTCCTAATCATTATGTAATTTGTTTTGATTCGGTATGGTTTCTCTTTTCCTTTATTTTCAGTTTATATGTTAAGTTAATATTAATTAGGTTGAGTCCCTTGAGAGGTATCTTTTCCAAAAGAAATGATTACAAATGGACAAAATACAATCACATTTCTATTGTGTCTCTATTTGCAAAGTTAAGATGCTAGAAAGAAAAAGGAAATTAATGATGTTTTCATTGCCTTTGCTTGCTTCTGTTTCTTCTTACTAACAGATATTAAAGATTCGTTGAACTAAATTAGAGATTTTGTTCTAAAAGTGAATGCCAACATCAATAAAATGATAACCAGTTCTCAGATTAATGAATGCAATCATTCTGTGTATATGTTGGGGGGAGCAGTAAACCACTTGAAATACTTAAGTACATGTTGGCAAATGAATGCATCATCTGTAACAGCCTCAATCTATCCCCAATGTGTAAACAGATACTTATCTCCTCTCAATTCTTTTTCTTTTAGCTCTATATGAATGCATTCACCTCTATGCTACATATAAGCTCATTTATGATTTTATCACTTCTTGGAGTTTTACTCCGTTTTATTTAGGACAAATATTTATGCTTGGAGTCTTTTATTGCATTGACTGACAGGAAAGTCATTCCTGTCAGAACTAATATGGGCACCATGAGTAAATTATTGATTGATTCCGTCCACTTGATTCCTTACTCTCAAATATCTTATGCCCAGTTTTGAGTCATATTACAATAGCTACTTTTTTTTGGCATGAGCTTCATAAGTCTCTGTACATTTCCACCTGCTTATCCCTAGAGTGCTTTAAGGTATATATGGCAATCAAACTAGTCATTTTATTCTCTGAATTTGTCTAGCATTCAGCTTGTTGTAAAAAGTAGAAGATAGCTGTAGCACAATGTAAATAATAAATGGTAAATATAATCAGAAGTCTTCACTGGGTCTCAAGTCAGAAAATATTTGTTTGTCTATTAATACAGTGATAGGCACTAAGATTTAGTCTTCATGCCACAAAACATACGTAGATGTAAAAATACTTACCATTGGTACTAATTCCAGATAAATAATTCCCTAGGTAGCCATAGACATAGATCATTCCCAGAAGTGGTGGTGTCTTTTGTAAGTTAATATTTCACCAGTGACATTTTGGTGCCAGTGAATCAACATTTCCAATACTGATTCTCTATTTGAAGAAATCCTGCCATCTGGAATTGGTCCCTCTGGTAATGCTATTTAAATCATCATGGGATAATGCTTCTTAATCACCTTCAACTTAGTTGGAAAAATAAAAAGGATCATCTATTCAATTTATGCCCTCCCTTTGGGGTTATCTAGATAGCTGTTTGTGCTGTTAGAACAATTTTATTATTGACAGTTATTTTCAAAGCCTTTTAACCTACAAAGTTAATTATGAAAATATCGAATATCTGATACTTTTCAGAAGTTACAATTCAGATGATTCTAATTCCACTCTATATTTGCTCTGAATCATTTAATATAATTCTGTATCATGGTATTGTGCTTATTTAGTAATGCAGTACAAATATAGAGCCAATATTCCTTTTCTTTATATGGTACTATGATAAGAATGTATAGGAAGAGAATAATTTTAAGGGAATATTTTTGATTCTTAAAAAAATAATGGAGTCCCTAAAAAGAGATGGAGAAATACCAATAATATACTAACTTAGCAGATAAGGCTAAGACATTACATAAAATAAAGATGGTCAAAACAATAAGTACACATTAATATGCTCTTCCAACTTATAAGCCTATACCAATAAAATGGATGCCTATATATATATATATATATATATATATATATATATATATACACATCAAGGAAAGAGAAGAAATGCTAACATTACCACCACGTGTTAGGAAACACATCAGGTAATTCACAAGAGTGTTAAGGTTGTAGCATTCCCAAGAGCTACCAAAAGTCAAAAATAGCACTGAGGATGGTGAGATAGGACAAGAAACTAATCAGAAATTTTAAAAGACATAACCTTGCAGTATTGTTCAAGGTGAATAACTTGATGAGTTCTGAACCTTTGAAAACAAGATTCTTAAAATTTATGTTATTTCCCTGCCCCTAATATCTTTTCTGATGAGAGCATGGATCCTAAACATATATTATGTTCATGACTTATTTAACCCAGGATTTTAAGTTTTTTGGTGTTCCTTGACTTCTTTTTTTCTTCATATATTTATATTTCACCTGAAGAGGCACTGTGCTAGTTGCTAGATAAGAAAGGACAAGGTAATGACCAAAACACAGCCTTCTCTCAGTTATATTATAATTTAGTAGGGGAGACACAATACAATAAATACTCAGTTGGGGTGGGGGGGAAAGAAGGTGGAAAGTGTAATAAGAGTGATTAGATAGAGTGTTCTACAAATTTGGGGGGAAAAGAAATCCAGCTCAGTCTGTTTTCATTGAACACCTATTATGTGTCAGACACAGTGGGAGTGGCTATAGATGCAAAGGTGAATAAAACATGATTCTTGTGTTATAGGAGGTCTTAGTTTATCAGGATTGCCTCTTCCTGGGGGATGAGGCGTGTCAGAGAAGAATTTATGGAAGACGTGACATTTGAGTTGCATCTTAAAATATAGGTAAAATTTTGACATATGGAGAAGAGGGAAAGAGCTTTCCAAGGAGAGGCAAAAGCAGGAACTCAACAGCATCTGTGATCCTCTTTCTGAACTTATTTTTATTCTTCCGAGAGCTTGTTATAAGAATGACAGAAGGCATAGCTTTGTGATATATGCTTTATAACACCTTGTTTTTAAAGCATAAAGGATAAATCCTTCGAAAATCCTTTTTTTTTTGTTCCAACAATACTTTTGAGTATTTTTATTAGCACCATTCAAATTAGTGGCACTCTTGATAGACATGGTTTTATGTTGTTCCTGTATTTTGGAATCCTCTCTCCTCAAAAAGGTTTGCAACCTCTCATAGCAATAACAAAAATAAGTTAAATCTCACTATAGAATGGTATGCAAATATTTTTGAAACAATGCATTTCTTAAATATTAGTTTTTCATGATTAGGGTCTATCCTAAATATAAATAGTCATCCTTATCTAGTTTTACCCTTTATATTATCTACATGAATTGAACTGAGAAAAGAAAGAATCAGTTCATGAGTTACTCATGTGGACTTGCTTTGGATGCATAACATTGGAAGAAGTATTATTAAGGGGCTAATTAAGGGTCAGGTCTTTTCAAGCACTTGGTAAAAGTCTCTATTAAGAAGAGCAGGAAACTAAGTATAAACATAGGGACCGAGGAAGCCATCCAAGAGAAAAGAGCAGAGAAATTGTGTTCATAAAAGTTGGCATTTCTCCATGAGTGCCATGGTCTGAATGTTTGTGTACTTCCTACCCAAATTGTTGATATCCTAACGTCTGGTGTGATCGTATTAAGAGGTAGGATCTTTGGCAGGTGAACAGGTCATCAAGGGGGAGCCTTCATGAATGAGATTAGTGCCCTCATAAAAGAGATTCACTGAGGGGACAGTGAAAAGGCACCAGCTATGAACCAGGAAAATGACCTTTGCCAAAACTTCACCATGCTGGTAGCTTGGTCTTGGACTTCCCTAATTGCGGTTGTTAATAAACTCCCCAGTCTGTGATCTTTTGTTAGTGTAGCCTGAAAGGGCTAAAACAATGACTTTCTGCCCTGAACATTTTTAGGCTGAGTAACTTGGTAACGTCTCTTTCTAAACCTTCTTTCTTTAATATTTTCAAATCATAAAGAAGGTTTAAACTACTTTATCATTGGTATAATTTGCAAAGTCACAAGAGCCCTACACTTTTTATGCTGGTCAAAGAAATCAGTTTTATCAGCTGATCTTTGTTTAAAAATAGTCATCCTCTCTGTGATCCACTCTCCACGATTAGTTTAAAAGCTCTTTTCTGGATGTCGTTTGACTCCGATATTATGGAACCACTCTCCATGTCTTATATATTTTTTCTAATAAATTTATAAGAGGCATCCTTTGGGATAGAAGTATGATGTAAATTTTTAAGGTGATATGTTGAAATTGTAGCTTTGACCAAAATTATGGGCTGGTTGTGAGAAATTCTTCTGATCATATAAAAACATGGCATTCACTTTTCTGAAAGCTGAGAAGGAATAGCAAGAAAGAAGGACCAGGAGAGGTCCTTTGCTATTATAATCTTAGTATATGGTACAAAAGTCTTTAGATCTGGTTATAGGTTGACTGGTTTTATGAAATATTTATTTAGAGACTTATAGTTTTATCTATATAAATATATATATATATATAAATTATATATATATATAATTAATGATGGTATAAATTCTATTGCAATTCCATCTTTTCTGCACTTGAGAAAACTGAGCTTAAGAGAAGGTAAGTGTCTCACTGAAATGTTGCACAGTTAGGCCTTAAAATCAGTTCTTAAGATTTCATGTCCAGCTTGCCCTTTTATATTGAATTAATTGGGTATACAACTTAAAAAATTATACTGGAAAATTACCATGAAAATATTAGTTTCATAGGAAATCTCCTTCAAAGTTTTTAATTGGTAAGTGGTATAGACTGAGTAAATGGATGAGTAATTTCAAGATCCTTTTGTAGATTTAAACCTGGGATCTAGGTGGTGAATGTTTAAATAGCTTTTGATATTACTTTAATATTTTAATTCTACTGTGAAATAATCTGTTCACATATATGCACACAAACATATTGACACAAATGTGTAGATGATCCCCCAAACTCACTGTCCTATCAACTAACCTGCAAAGACAACTGTCTGGTTTTGTATCTCCTCTATTACTCTCACTGATGCCAAATGTTTTTTTTTTAATTTATTTAAATCGAAGTTAGTTAACATACAGTGTAGTATTGGTTTCAGAAGTAGAATCCAGTGATTCATCACATACATACAACACCCAGTGCTCCTCCCAACAAGTACCCTCCTTAATACCCTTCACTCATTTAGCTCATCTCCCACCAACCTCCCGTCTAGCAACCCTCAGTTTGTTCTCTATAGTTAAGAGTCTCCTATGGTTTGCCTGCCTGTTTCTTGATGCCAATTGTTTTAAGGTAAAATGCGACTAATACCTTAGTAAATCAAATGCCAAGTCTTAGCTTTATCCAATCTCATTTTTTCTTTATATATATTTTCAGTACAAAAATCAAGATTTTTCTAATAATTGCCAGCCTAAAATCCTCAAGGATGTTCCTGCTTGGGAAAAGGCAGTAATGAATATGCAGGAACTTTCATAAGTAGCCTTCCCAAATACCTCCCTATATGAGTAATTCCTTTCATATGAGAATAAGTTTTTACTTTGCTTTTCACTAGAGAATTCTTCATTAAATAAAAGAGATGAAGCAGGAAACATATTGGCTTTCAAAGACACTAGCAGTCTTGACAGGTGAGCCCACTTTGCTGGGATGGTGAATGTGGGACAGGAGGGAAGGAGAGGACGGTGCAGAAGAAGCAGAAAACTGAAGGCTTTGAATGCCAAACCCAGAAGATGAAAACTTCATGATATTATCTAGGCAGGCTGGTCCCCAGATCTCGCAAAGTTTATGATCTTAGAAGCTATAACCTGCAAAATAATTTGCTATTTTTTAATGATCAAATATTATTAAATAACATACTGCATTCTGTTTGGGCCGCTATAACAAAAAGTACTCCACTGAGTAGCTTATAAACATATTTATTTCTCTCAGCCCTGGAGGCTGGAAGTTTAAGATCTGGGTGCCAGAGTGGTCTGGTGGGGGCCCTTTTCCAGGATGCAGACATCTTTTTGTATCCTCACATGGTGGAAAGAAAGAGCTCTCTCTCTGGGACCTCCTATATCATAAATCTCATTTATGAAGACTCCATCTTCAGGACCTAATTACTTCCCAAAAGCTGCAAATCTTAACATCATCACCTTGGGTATTAGGTTTCAATATATGAAATGGAGACACAAACATGCCAAAAGCGTAGCATAGATTCATTCTAGAATTTAACAAAGAAGTTTTCAGAACACGTAGGCTTCACATTTTACAAGTGAGGGCACTAAGATCACAGCTCCCTCAACATCGTTCATATATATATATATATATATATATAATGTATATGTATATATACACACACACACACATACATATATATACACACACACACACACACACATATATATATATATATATATATAAAATTTTTTAAGAGTGTAATTGCAAAATTACATGGGATAGAATTTTAAAAGAAAAAGGAAACAGTACCACTTTAACCTTTTCAAATTGCCAAGAGAATGAGAAAAAAATATCTACTTTCTTTAAAATAAAAGTGTAATTGGGTTGAGGATGCCAAAACTTTATCAGGGTTTACCCGTGTGTAATGACAGGTTTTTGCCAAATGCCATTGATCCATAATGTCTGTGCTAACTTGAGTGGGTCCTCTTGTATAGAGACTGTGTCTGGTATACAGGAACTACAGGAGAAGACAGATTTTTAAGTTGGATTTTACAGCAGATTTATCTCAGCTTATTTCTCTTGTTTTTGCTTTTTATTAATATCATTTGAAAGTTCAAAGAACAAGAACTGTCACTAGATTTATGTACAAAACCACCTCTAGCCAATGTAGGTCTTTGATGATTTTCTTTAGCACTACCAAAATGCAAAGACACTTATCCATGGTGTATTACATTATGAAGTATTAAAAATATAATTATTGAAATTATCTTAGTATTCATCATCTTTATGTGGCTTTAAAGCAACCGTTTTATTTAATGCAAGAGTTCTAATTGGCTGGCTTGTCTTGGACAGAAAGAACAGTTTGGTGCTGAAGATTATTGCTGAATCATTGTTACATTTTATGTCTGTAGTGTGAGCAAGCACCATGGTGATAAGTTCTTTGATGTATTTCTACGTAAGAAGATAGTGAATGTTTTCTCAATCTAAGTGTGCCAGGGCGTTTGCCAGTATATTTATCATACAAGTATGACTGCTTTAAAGTTCAACAGTCGCTGCAATGTGTGCCTATGCCCATGTCACCTCTTTTTAACTGTTCCCCAAGTATCTTACTTTGGTAAAAAATGTTCTGTTTAAAACCTGCACGGCCACAGTTATACCTTCCTTTCTTCCTGGTTCATCATTGCAGAGCAGAGACATTCATGGTTCTGATTCACAGGAATAACTATTTTGTTACAATGTTCAAATCATGGTCTGCTAAAAATCTTCTTGTAAAAGAAAAAGAGTTTCACTCTCCTACTATCAAGGTCATTACTGAACTCATGTGTTTAGTTTAAAAGCACAGAGATGCCATCTAGCAGCCATTCTCAGGAATTTCCTGTACTGAAATAGTCCTTTCTCTATAAAACTAAGCAGTAATTGAATTCCTACAAGCTTTCACTCTTATTTTCAATTTACTTATTAAATGAATGATGGTTTGGCACATTGCCTATAATTCAGGCACTCCATTACAAATAAAATTAATTTCTCTTAAAATAGGCAAAGTAATATACCTCTGAGTTTTTCTAAATGGAACTAGAAACTTGTTAATAAGATTTTAATTAAGAAAACATAGTTCTCACAATTTTCCTGAGAGGAAAATTGGTAATCTATGTAAAAATACAAATAATTAATTAGTGGTAAAATGACTTCCTCTGCTGAAAGAAAATACTAAATTTGCCAATTATGATATATTAACTGAGAGAAAAGAAAGTACATATTGAAAGTTAATCCATTCTATGAATATAGAAGTTTGGGCTTTTTTTTTTTTAATTTAAAAATAAAATTGACTTTCAAGTAACTTATTTTGCCATAAGATGGCGATACTTAAGCACCTTATAAAATGCCATATAAGGTCTGGAAGTTTCAATCTCAGGAAAAATGATCATAAACCTAAATGTTATATAGTCTTCCATGAAATGGAATTGGCACTGTTGGTAGAAAGCCTTTTTGTTTTTAGATAAATTAATATACAAGGATCACTAAGATTTACATTTCTAATATTTGGTATATGTGGCAATCCTGTGCCTGAAAAAATGTATTCAATTTTAAGAGCTCTCTTATTTTGCCAATTTCTGTGCATACTGGGTAATTATACAGATGTTTACTATAAAGTGTAGTTATACAGAGGAATATGTGAATGCATTTATTTTAAAATGTGATTATGAAGTATATCAGTTCTAGCAAATTAGTATGTTAAAAACAGCTGTTTTGAATTTGTGTATATTTAAATGTCACCACTTATTGCTTATTGTCCAAAAACTGTGATCTTATATGCTTCTATATTATTGGGTTTTATTTCAATTTCACCATACATAATTTATATTATGAATGATAATTTTATTATCTAAACCCTTAAGTAGTTAATGCAATAAACAAAATTTGTGAAAATTCCTAGTTCATAATCTAATTGACAATTATTTTGAGAATTCAGTGGTACCATTTGTGATTCGGTTGGGAGGGATGCTATAGTTTCGTGACCAACAACAGTTTGCTAAAACATACAAAAGTAGCTTTTATTCACTTTTTTAAAGCAAATTTTGTCTACTAGTCCAAAAGCATTTTAGATCTTAAAATCACTTGCTATGAATCTTTTAATATTTTCTATAATGTCATATGTGGTGTAGAACAGTATCATCTGTTCTTTGCACACTTTATTGTAGTATCTAGAATCTGAAAAGGACAATTTGAAAAGTTAATGTATACCTTTCTTTCCCTGGATTTCTCAGCTCACTTGTACCAAATAGCCCCAGTTAAGTCTAAAGCAAAAGTTTTATACTGTTGAATACACACAAATAAACTTGTCAATACTAGAAAAGATCATATTGACTAAAATGGGTCATTTATTTGGGGACTTGATCTCTGTATTTGATAGCTCTTTATTGTTTTTATATATTGAATTTGGGTAAGATGGGGTTCAAGAATTGAATATATTTGTGCACTAAAGATATCAGACAAATCACACATGCAGTTGTTAGTATAGCTCTACATTTCTGAATTCATTTTAAAGAGTGACAAATTCACTTTACGTGATTTTTTTCTGCAGTAACTCAGGAATTGGCTTTGCTTTTTAAAAATGTCTTACCGAAAATATTCCAAAAGAGATATACAACAGAATATGTTCAAAAGTGGTAACCAACATAATAGAATGAGAGCGGTAGAATGAGTCACTATACATCCAGAGGCTATAAATAAATAAATAAATAAATAAATAAATAAATAAATAAATAAATAAATAAATAAATAAAATCATCACATTTTACCTGGATGTAAAATGCTTTTAAGCTACCCCTTAGTATGTAAAATACTCTATTATGATAATTACGATGGCATTCAAACACTGTGTGAAGATGTCACAGTGACAATATCAGCACAACCATAGCTTAAAATAAAATTCTCATCAGATCTCTCTAAATATGAAAAGTGCACAGAAATAACTACAAGTGTGTATGATATGATTCTGAGTTTTCACTATATACTATATTAGGCCTAGAAATATTCTGTCAACCACAGTATTAGATCATGCTTGGTTACATCTTAGTTGTATGTATCCAAATATGAAAAGAAACTTCATTTCTCTACACTGCACAGATAATGTAAAGCTTTAAAAATAACTTTGCAATATTCCAAAATGCAGCTTCCAATGGTTTTATAACATGGTATCACTTTTTCTGTTTAGTCAAAGTGCTCTTGACAGCCTAAATAAGAAAAATGATTTAAAAAATTGTATCTCTTACTCTCTTTGCCAGATGCCTTATCTCTTATTCCAGATAATTGTGATTTTCTTAGAATGCTTGAGCTCTCAAATTATATCACTTTATCATCAAGACATTTCTCTTACACAGCTAAAAATATTTCTATATTTTTCTACCTTTTTATCAAAAGAGCTTAGCGTTCGCTTTAATTACCAGTTACTGGATAATTTTCGGAGTTCAAGATCTTTGAGACAACTCATCCTTCCTACTGCCCTCCCTAGTTTGGTAGGGTTCTCACTTCCTGTTTCTTAACACTGGTAATCAGAACTTCCTCAGTGCTTCGTAATTTTCTTAATAAAAAGAAAGAAGCAAATAAACACAAGCCCCTTTCACGAACGCCTCTCAGCCATGGCAGAGTGTAGCTCTGCTGCTCTGCCGTGTGTGTTACAAGCAGCATCCTAAATGTTTTGGACACAAACCGCAGCACGTCTGCGATGGGAGTATTATTGACCAGGATCAGCTGGAAAACGCTTTTCTGCTTTCAACAAAGAAACAGTGCACCATCTCCTAATACATGTTTACAAATTGCATTGTTTCAACTGCTAACTCATTTGCATTGCCCGTCCGACTTCGGAAGAGAACATTAAGCACTGGGATACGGAATAAGCTAAATTCCCCCCGAGAACCGCATAGCCCTCTGCCCCTACACATTATATTCTGCGCCTGGTCCCTCCCCCCCTCCCCCCCCCCCTTGCCTGGACTCTACCTTGAGCTATTCCTCCGGTAGTTCACCTTGTTATCTTACAAGCAGTAGGGATAAGCCAGACACAAGATAGCTGGAAGAGCTGTCTTTCGACTCTCTCTTGCCCCCCCCCCCCGCCTTTGGCATATTTATTTGCATTTTTGGTCGGTTTGTTACATATTGCACATTTATTTCAAACAAGTTAAATATTGCCCATACCTTGGAAGGATCTAATCCAGCAAGCAAAGACAGCAGCAGGAGATTGAGTAGGTTAGACGTCGCCTGCATTCTGATCTGGGTTTTTGCCCTCTCTTTACTCTTTTATGTAGCCACTCCACTCTCACTGCGGAGACCTTTCCCTCGTCAGTTGCACTTTCTGCCTGCCAGTCAGAGCAGAGTAGAGACAGAGGCGGTGGCAGGAGCAAGAGCAGTAGCAGAGGTAGCAGTTGCTTCGGTAGCAGTAGCGGCAGCAGCGGCAGCCGCCCTGGGGGGCGATCATTCCGCAGGCATTCTCAGAGCTGGGAGTCCGCGCGAGCTCAAGAGGGTGGGTTGGGCTGCAGTGGGCGCTGACCGAGGTGCTGAAGCTCCTCCAACCCGCGCCCTAGTTTACCCTCTCTCCCGCTGCTGTCTAGCCAGCCCACCTCAAAAGTTTTGACCCAAGAAAAAGATAAAGGGAGTAACTGCTGAGAGAGGTGTGGAGACCTGGGCAACGGATATGACATCACTACAGCTCCTGGGGGCTTGGGGGTATATGTTGCTGGGAATTTATTATAACCAAACAAGGATTGACTCTCGCGCTCCAGTTCAGCATTTGGTGGCAACTTGAGCTGCAAAGAAGTAAAGAGTCAGCTAGATAGGATTATGAAACAAATAGTGTCTGGAACCTTCTGCTGTCATTGTCAGAGGACTTGATAGCGTATTTAGCGCTTTAAACAAAGTTTGCAGTGCAGACTATCAATGTGAATTTTCTGTTCAAGGCACCCAGCCTGTGGCTATTATATATGCATATTTACACCGTCATTTATAAATAGCCTATTGAAGTAATCTAGTTAGGTATTAATGAGTATTTTTCTGTCTAGGACTTTTGCTCATCTAAAGATATTGTGCATAAATAAAGAAGCTTTCTTTTTTATCATAAATGGGATATTCCATTAGTGACCTCTGCTTCCAAGACACAGCTGAAATCTCTTCTCCTCACACACAGCCATACCCAGAAATATAATTTCCCTGTCAATCTGGCGTGTGTTTATGCCCGAGGAAGAATTCAGTGATGGATGGACAGTGGGATGGGGAAAGTGATTATTTCTAAGCTTCTAAATACTTCTGTTTCCCTGAGCTCAAGAAACAGGGCAGAATAACTGCCTCACAAGAGCAAGAAAGGGTAAATAACAAACTCTATCATACACTTCTTGTCGCTTAACTATACTTTAGCAGCTTCTTTTGTTTGAAACCAGAAAAGTGTTTGCCATAAGGTGAAAAGTGGGGAGGGGTTGGCAACCACCTTGAAATCTCCTTCTCACACAGTTATACCTCCTTGGGTTATGTCTTTTGTTGATTTTTCTAGAAATGTTATTTCCTAAGGATTAAAATATGTGAACTGATACGGCCACTGCTTCCTTAATAAAAAAAAAAAAAGATAAATCGTTTGACATATTGGATACATACTGTGTACAAGATCTCTATCAATCTTTTACTGAAAAGTCTTCATATTTTAATACAATAAATCTAAATTAGGATTCAAATGTCTTGGAAAGTTATAGTCCCTAAGGATTTATGTCATGTATTGCCTCTATTTTTATCCTGATATTATGAATGTGGATACACGTGTATGTCATTACTTGAGGTTTCTTTTTCCCTTATGAAATATAAATAACAAGAAGAAATGTAAATTTGAAAACTCCTTTTGAATAGATAGATCATGCATATAAAAGGGATTGAAGAATAAGAGAAAGAAGGTAGAATTATCGAGGGCTATTAGTTTAACGATAACCCTAGCAATCATAGTTGGAAATTCCCATTATTTCCTACCAGAAACAGAAAACAGAAATCAGAAATTTCCCTTTGAGGTGAATAGATAAAACTGTAGAGTTACATCTGACACCCTTTGGGATAACTTTCTAGAACATATTTGGGTTCTTTTTTTTTCTCTTTTTAAACTTGTTTCTTAACCTAATGTGTATCTTCTATCTATCCATCCATCCATCTGGGATAAATCAGCATAGATTATGTTTTTCAATGATTCATACATAAAAATTACTGGAAATTTTATTCTGTATCCATTTCTAAACATTTCAGATCATTGCACAATTTGAAAATGAACTTGCAGAGGTATAGTAGATGTGTGGCTGGCTATATTAGTGCATTTGTATTACCTATACTAAATACAACATAATTATTTATTTTTATGTATACTCCTCTCTCTTTTCAGAATGTCTTCTACCATCTTGTCCACCTCCACCTCTCACACACAGTGCAGCATGCTTATTTGAATATGAGGGCTGTGTTTAACAGACACATAAAAAAGTAATATGAATTCATAATCCTCATAAACATAAGATCAACATCTATTCTTTTAATGATGATTTTTTTTACGAAAGATAAAAATTGTTTTGATCCCATACATGGTTAACGCTATTATTAATGATTGGACCAAAATTTACCCTTTAAGTCTCAATTTTTCTATATTTCATGGCACTGGAAGATCATTTATAACAAGGAGTTAAAACAAATTCTTTGACATTTTGTCAGAAAAAAAATAGGAGAGAAGATGGTAACAAGTAAGAAATGAAAGCCAATTATGTTACAAATGAAAACAGATGATCTTAGCATACTTTCAACACACTTTGCTAGAAGAAAAGCTTAGCCATTTGTAGAGAACAATCAAATTTGGTAACAAAACAAAAACTTTATTAAACATGCCAATGAAAAGCAAAAGCTGTGTCTAATGCCCAGCACAAACGCACCAATACTCTAGCACTTCTCTCTCTTTAAAACAAACTAAAATTAGCTTTTCCAAAAGAATTCTATTGTTTTTCATCACGTGTTTTATAGTAAAACCCCCTTACAATATATTTTCATAAAATCGATTTGATGACATTGTAGGTCATATCATATCTTATCTACACATAGCAATTTACACAGCATTTCTCCCTGAAAAATGAAAGTCCATGAAGCTCTTCATATCTTGTGTCTACATTAGCTATTCAAAAGAGTTCTGTAATGGAAAGGAAATGGTATGTCTACTTTTGTCTTCACAGTCACTTCATGTTGGTTACTATAACTTAAACTGGTAACCAAAACTTAGAACAAAGTGATAAAATAGGCATAGCATAGATGTAGAAACTTTACATCTTTTGCTACATGCATTAGAAGATATTTGATATTTATGTATCTAATTAAAGTCAGCCATCTATGCCTAAAATGGGTACAAAATTCCTTTGAAATTTATAAATCACTACAGAAATTTTAACCAGTACTGTCTATAGAAGCATGTGTAAAAATAAGCTTATATGAAATTGTGTACATGTATAATACCTAGAACAAAAATGTAACATTTTAAACATTTATACCCAATATTTCAAAAGTAAGTTTTAATTATATAATAGGTTATATTGTTGGCTTTTTTGTATATTAGTTTTCTTTTGTATGATATGCTTGTATGGTGTGCTGCTTCCATATACGTTATACTACGTAAGCATTCCAGAGATGCTTCATTTTGTTAAAAGAAATGCCGTTACCTATTTTGACTTTAACCTATTATTTAACATTGATGGACTTAGGTCTTTTAGAGAAATGCAAAGAACTATCCAATAGGTTATAGAAACCTTCGAGAAAATTTTCACCTTTATTAGATAAATGAAATAGTCTTTGATTCTTTTTCTAATGTATTTGATCTACAAAAGTACTGCCACACTTTGTTTGCCCTCTTCTATTCTCTCTTGAGGTGACTTTCCTCTCTTGCTTGCTGTCAAGCCATTTTCATCCAGATCCTCTGTCTCTCCTAACTACCCTACCTAAAATAACACCACAATCATTCTCTATTTGTTATTTTTTATTAGGTAGATTATTTACTGTCTCTTTTATTATAATATATTTAATAAAAGGTCTTTGATATTCTGTTCTAATCTAATCATCTAGAGTACTGCCTGGCACCTGATAGTCACTTAATCAATAATGATTTAATGAATGAATGAATGAGTGAATTTCTGACCCTAATTCCTTCATGCATAATATTTATATGCCCAAGCTTTGCTAGATGTCACTAACTTGATTTCTTCTGGGCACCTCAAACTCAATATTTCAAATCAGTATTTTTCCTGAATCATATTAGCTTGTAGCACAATTTTCTCTATGTTGCAAAGCAACAAGCACTCAGTACTTCAAAAATTCTGTTAATTTTTTCTCCATATTTTCCTCCATAATATCTGTACATTTATACCACTTATTGATTCATACCTAAGTCAGTACCTCATTTTCTATCTTCTAAATTATTATAGTGCTTTCCTTACCTTTCCTTATCATCAGTATTTCTTTACTTCTACTTTCAACCTAAAATTTATTATCCACACAGGACCTGAGATGGTTGATTTAAAGACTAATTTGACCAAGTTACTTCTCATATTAAAGGCCTTCAATGTCTTCCTATCTTCTACATGACCAAGTCTGGACTCTTTAAACTGGTTTATCCAGGGCCCTGCATGATATGACAGTCTTCTCTTTCTCTTCAGTCTTTCTCTTCAGTCTTTGTTCTAACCATTGTCTACTAATAATTTGAATGCAGTAAAGTTTTAATGCTTGTAGGTCCCTTGATAGTGTTCTCTCCTCTGTCATTAATAGCTTTTCTTTTGTTTGAATGATCCTTTCCCTGCTTTGAAACAATATTTATTTATTTTGAGAGAGAGAGAGAGAGAGAGAGAGAGAGAGAGAGAGAGAGAGAGAGTGAATGAGCAGGGGAGGGGCAGAGGAGGAGAGGGAATTCCAAGCAGGCTCCACATTGTCAGTGCAGAGCCTGATGCGGGGCTCCATCTCATGAACCATAAGATAGTGACCTGACCTGAAATCAAGAGTTGGACACTTCACCAACTGAGCCACCCAGGTGTCCATCTTTTTCTGCATTTTTTTTAAAGTTTATTTATTTTTGAGAGAGAGAGCAAGAGAGAGACAGAGGCAGAGTGTCAGCAGGGGAGGGGCAGAGAGAGAGGAAGACACAGAATCCAAAGCAGGCTCCAGGGTCTGGGCTGTCAGCACAGAGCGCGATGTGGGGCTCAAACCCATGAACCGTGAGATTGTGACCTGAGCTGAAGTCAGAGCTCAAATAACTGAGCCACCCAGGCATCCCAATGCTTTTAAGTTTCATTTAAAATGTCATTTCAACTATGGGGTGCCTGGGTGGCTCACTGGGTTAAGTGTCTGACTTCGGCCCAGGTCATCATGTCATGGTTGGTGAGTTAGAGGCCCATGTCAGGCTCTGTGCTGACAGTTCAGAGCCTGGAGCCTGTTTTGGATTCTGTGTCTCCCTCTTTTTCCACCCCTCCCCAGCTCACGCTCTGTCTCTCCCTGTCTATCTCTCTCTGTTTCTCAAAAATAAACATTTAAAATGTCATCTCATCTAGAAATCCTTTCCTGGGCCCCCAGCACCCTCTCTCAAGGTTTTTCTTCTCAGTTTTTTCATAATACTTCATTGTAGGGAGTGTCAAGAGCTCATATTTTAAAAGATTTGGGCAGAAACTTCAAGGAGTTTTATGACCCAGAATTAAAAGTCCCAGGAGTCATATTTGCTGCATATTTTTTTTTGTTTCAGCATGTAACTAAAACCAGCCCAGATTTAAAAGGAAGATAATTAGGCTTCATCTCTCAGTGTAAGACATAGTATGTGCTAACAGGGAGGGGAGAATTTTATGGCATCCATATTTGAAAATACATAACAAAAGAGATTATTTTACATATTCATTTAAAATCTCCATTGTGTTCCTACTAATCAGTAATAAGTTTGACCTAGAGTTTTGAAGATGGATTTTGATTTTGGTAGAATTTAGCAGGGGTAAAGAAAAAAAATCCATGAAGGAAGATCTACATATTTACAAATAAACACCGGTATTCCCAAGGACTTCTAGTGATGCAAGTCTGGGTAATTTGGTCCAGCTCTGTAACTGAGAATGACTAGAAGGGCCAGGAAAAATGTAAATACAATTACTTGAAGGTCTTGTAGCACTAAAATGGCAATGATGAAGTATGGGACCAAGATCTAGGAGAGTAAAGAAATAGAACGAAACCTCACATTTATGGCCAGTTTTCCATTAAGAGCATCTTCTACCTTCAGAAGGAGCTACCTGGTGGGGGGATGCAAATGGAATTCCAGATTCTACCATTAAGGTACTACCCTGTAGTGCCTTCCTCTGCCCCCATCCCCAGCTCCTGTCCTTTGTTTGAGCTGAGATGTTAAAGTACTAAAACCCCCATAGGTAAGGGTAAACCCAAAATAGAACAGTCTTCTGCTCATCTCCATCCCAGACACTGTATTAAGATGATCTGGGATTATTAGTAATCATAGACCCTGGACAAAGGTGATCTCTTTTTCGGTTCTCATTCCCAACTTAAGTATTTATTTCTTTTAACTTAATTTAAGGGTGACTTGAAAGAATTGTGTGCCTGATTGCTAAGTGGATAATTGTAAATTAATTGAAATTTCAATCTTGGTCATAAAGTGATGTATCATTAATTTGAAAAAATAATAAAGCACATCTGTTATATTCATTTTGGGGAGTAGGGAAAATATTTATTGGCTTTAATTAGGTTAATGAATTAATTGGGTTAACTGAATTAATGAAGGGACACAGTCAGAAAAATCTACATTATAGTTAATTCAAAATGTAATCTTTGAGTGTGTGAGGGAAAAACCCAACATATGGGTTATGTATATGTAGAGAGAAATTCTGTAGTCTGTGACTTAGAACAGTCAAGTTACACATCCAGAAATATCTCACCTTCTTATTTTTTTTGTTTATATTACTTAAAATAAAATCTCTTCCTAGAGTACTTAATACCAATTAGACTGCTTTTAAAAAATAACTACAGCAGCAGAAACATTTCATTAGATTACATACCCTGCACTTGAAAAATACAATATATAGGGGCACCTCAGTGGCTCAGTCAATTGAGCATCTGGCTTCGGCTCAGGTCATGATCTCACAGTTTGTGAGTTCAAGCTCCGCGTTGGGCTCTGTGCTGACAGCTCAGAGCCTGGAGCCTGTTTCAGATTCTGTGTCTCCCTCTCTCTCTCTGCTCCTCCTCTTCTTGTGCTCTGTCTCTGTCTGTCTGTCTCTCTCAAAAATAAACATTAAAAGAATTAAAAAATAAATAAAAAAATACAATATATATGAAAAGATGTTCAACTTCACTAGTAAACAGAAAAATGAAATTTAAAAAATGAGATAAAATTTCACATTCCTAAATTTGGAAAAAAATGTAAGAATCTGAAAACATTAAGTTTTATTTGCCATGTGGCAAAATGTAGTGCTCATATTCTGCTAATGGAAAGCAATTTAGAGAATAAATAGGAAAATAAATAATGTAAGGTTAAAAAGGTACATAGCCTGTGAGACAGAACTTGTAATACTCTATATATACTTTAGAGAACGTATCATACATATGCCTAAGGACTATTTAGATGCCTTTTGCAGAACTGATGGTAATAGGGAAATTAGAGAAACTGTCTAAATGTTTCTCAGTAGGAAAAGAAGAAATAAAATATTATATATCCATTTCTAAAATAAATTAACTTGGTTTAAATACATCAACATAATAAGAGGATAAAAATAAAGTTGAAATTATATGTCAAGATGATGCAATTTATATAAATAAAACATGCAAAATAATTCTACCATCATTTGTAGACACTAATAAATAAAAATATAATAAGGTGGTTTGGGAAATAAATATAGGCATGATTGCTGGTGCCCCTGGGAATAGAGGGAAATAATATAATTTTCAACATGACTAGTACTGTTTGATTTCTTTTATGTATGTTACACACATATACAAACTATGAACTATAATACATTAACATATTAATACTGGATGTGGACTTCTCTATTTTTTTTTTAACATTTTCAAAGTAAATGTATGGAGAAAGCAGAATTAAATTTGTACGTATTACATAAGGGTAAGTGTCAAGAGCCTTAGGGCACGATCTTCTTAAACAATAATCTTGTGAAATTTGTAAGTACCATTGGGAAAAATATATAGCAGTCATTAACTTTCAGGCGACTAGAATTTCCAAACATCACACATACCAGTTTTCCATTTAGAAGTGATTTTTTATGTGTTAGAATCTGAGGTCATCCAGTGTTGTTGAAGAAGGACTGTACTATGCTAATAACATTACAAGCCACCATATGCAAATAAATACCTTAGGGAAAGTGCATTCTAAGATCTTTTTTCGTTCTCTGACGACCTATTTTCAGGCTGCTGTGTGAAGGAGGATGCTTCCTTTTTTCATCTTAGCCATGATCTCTAAGTAGCAAGAAGTGGGTTTTCTTTTTTTTCCTTTTTTTCTTTTTTTTTTTTTTTTTGTCTACAACTAACCAGTAACTACTTTAGGCAAAAGATTAGTTAGAAGGGGTAAAGGTCTAGTAGACTAAGGTGGCAGAAAATATGACGGTGATACCTTCTGTGGATATGAATTTCTAATTAGTTATTTTCTTAGGCATCGCTTTTGGGTGTTTTGTTTGTTTTTGGTGCGCCTCTAGACTTTGGAGAGTGGCATTCCGCTATAATGAACTATTGCATCTAGTTAAGTGTTTTACTTACTACGGGATTGATTAGGGGAAAAAACTGATTTCCAGAAGGAATATTCAAAGTATGTAGCAAATGTATGTTGCAGATACGTTGAACCTTTAGTTACTGGTGCCTGCAGATATCCTAGGAGATGGTGGGAAAGACAAAGGTCCAGGTGAAAGTACTGACTCAGTCCTATATGTGGAGTGTCTTGTAGGGAAATCCAGGTATTTTTGTCAAGATATTCAGTTATTAATTATGACTCTGTATATGTAATATTTATATTATTAAATACTAATTGCTTTATATACACTATTATTATATCTTTATACATTATATATACCAATTGGTCAGCTATTGATTAATTTGTAAGGAAGAATAATAAAACCCAGCCATTTTGTAATAAGCACGGCTCCAAAATTTCAACTGCAAAGTTGAATCAACTGCAAAGTATCCATCATTTTGGGGTTTAGAAAATAGAACATATAAACCTGCTGTAGGAGACATGAGCTAAGAGCCAGTAATTTCATATTCAAATTTGCATTTTATGTCAGTATTTCAACAACTGATGGGCCTTACCAGTGTACTTGTGGTACATTCCAGGATGAATATTGATTAGTCCTGCTAATTCTCATATCCTTGCATTTTCATGAGGAAGGAGTTTACTAGAGAAACATTTCTGTTCTTTGTGCCTCCCCTCATTCACTTATCATTATGGAAGGAAGAAGGGAATATCTGATTACTGAATTTGGGAAATACCACTGGTCATTATTATTTAAACCCCTTCCTCTGTTTTTTTTGCCTTTGATATTTGTCTTTGGTATGTGATATATATCGTATGTGTCTGTGTATATATATATATATATAAAATTTATATTATGTGTATATTTTATGTATATGTATAATGTATTACATGTATATATGTATATATAATATGGATATGTATACTATGAATTTTGTGTTTATTTATTTTGTTAAAAATTCAGAGGCTTTAAAGACTTAAGCCCCAAAAGGATCAACTGAGGTGAAATATAGAGTCTCTGCACTTGACTATACAGTGTGACAATAAAATTTTAGTTTTTTCAGTAATCAAACCGTTTAATAGTGCTACAGTGACTTGGCTTAATGAAGATAACATTTTTAGCCCTGACTCCAGTGAAACCATAATCTTCCCCCTCTTCAGAGCTACTCCTTTGGTAGAACAGAGGGAGCAGTGAGGGCCCCAAGGAGATGCACAGATAAGCAATCAGATAAGGACAACTTTCTGATATGATAGTTAACCAGGGATGTCTATGTAGAAGGAGGTGTTAGAAGAAAGCAGTAGTTAAGGTCTCTGCCTCTTAAAATTCAAACAGAATAAATAGAGAAGAAATTAAGAATTATTTGAAATTAAACTATGGTACAGGGAGATCTTACAATGCATTCTCACATGGGATTAGAACATCAGGAAACACAATGGTGATCTGCTAAACCTATGGAGAAAAGAAAGAAAAAAAACCCAGCAACAATATGAATCAGCTGCTTTTAAGCATTTCCTACATGCTGGGGCATTGTGCTAAACCTTTAGAAGGATTATTTGACATCATCTTCACAAAAACCATTGAAAGAGATTTTGTTTTAGTTAGCGTTTTACACATGAGGGATCTGAGCCACAGAGAAAGTTTTTGGTTTAACCATGATCACACATTTAGTAATTGAAGGAGTCAGTGTTGAAGTCAAGTAATCTAATTCCATAAACTCTACATTTCTACCTTCATTTGACTGCCTTAGATTCACAATGTACTAGAAGAGTGACACGTATGTCTCTTTCTTCACTATTTCTTAGTTTATTCCTTAATGCATCAGCATCAGAATTATCTAAGAGGTTTTTTAAAAGAGCAGATTCCTCAGCTTTACCCAAGTCCTTCTGACTTGGAATCTCTGTTTTTGTTTTTTTTTTTTAACAAATTTCCTACATACTGAACATGCATACTAATAATTGAGAAACATTTAAGCGAATTCTGACTAAAGGTTCCAATATATCTAAAGAAACTATTGTTACAATTCAGATTTATATTATTAGTATTTGGAGGAGTAATTATTATTAAGTATACCAAATAGAATGATGCTATCATAAAACTGAGTTCCAGCAACTTCATGTAATCCTACTTTGCTTTTACAAGTCCTCTATGTGTATACACACACAAAGTTCTTTTGAAATTTTTTTAAGTTACATGACTATAAATTATCCAAGGAGACAGAGACAGAGTAAAAATATGTCCTTCTCCTGCTAATAGATTTCTTTTTTTTTCTTTGATCCTACGGGGAAAGAAAAAAAATTACACATCAATTTTAATTGGTTGTCTTTTTACATGCAGGTCTTATATGAAAGTCATCTTCATCTATATCTTAGAAACAAAATACCAGATTATGTCAAGTATTTTTTCACAAGTGTTGGGATGAGGAATAGGTTGGAAGCTCTACTTGGAAAAGAGCTAATGAAACAGGAGACACTTTGAAATTCAATTCTTATTATGTATTTCTAGAACCTGACTTTCGTTCCTTGCAACTATATTTTTGCTTTTCAAAAATTCTGTTCCTCAGATGAGACTTAGTACAAGAAAAGGATTAGAAAGTCTTGAGAGAGAAAATCATAACAAGGGTCAACTGGAAGGTCAAGAGAAAGGAGAGAGAAGGAAAAAAAATTCCTTTAGTGCTGTAGGTGGCTACTAGCACATTTCAGTGCCCATTCATTACCAGGAAGTAAATGGAGACAAAAATTGAGCAAACACCACAGTTACTGTCCCAGGTCTTTCAGGGATCTGCATGGGGGACCTAATCCATAGTTTACTGAATATCTGGTGTTTGCTAACATGTTCAATCAATGAGATTTATTTAAATTAAATAATACAAATAAGTGTTTAGGACCAGACATTGGAGCTTGATGAATGAATGGTACAGCATCAGAGAATACGCATTTCTTGCTTTGCTGAAGAGAGTATAATAGTAAAATTGATATGCAAACTAAATCTGTCCAAACCAATCCCAATAATCAGTGGGGAAATTTATTGTTTTCCTGTGGCTTCTAAACACTTTTGTCAAACATTAAAACTTTCTTACTGTTGGTTGTACCTGTGCAGAGAAATAAACAAAGTAATTCATCTAGAAATGTTTAAATATGTTTAAGATATATAGTGAAAGAATAAAGATAACAATGTTAAAGAGTGTTTTTCCCCTTTTTATGCTCTTTCTCTCCCACTTTTACCTCCATCAGGTTGGCATGAATTTTTTTATATATAATTTTTTTTAAGTTTACTTATTTATTTTGAGAGACAGGGAAAGAGAGAGGCACAGACAAATTCCCAGGCAGGCTCTGTGACATCAGCACAGATGCAGGGTTCAAACTCATGAACGCGGAGATCATGACCTGAGCTGAGATCAAGAGTTGGATGCTGAAACAACTGAGCCACCCAGGCACCCTGAAAAGAGGGTTTTGATAGAGAAGATAAAGAAGAGAGGGCTTTGTTAACATAATAATCTGCCAAATTTAAGCCATATGATAGAAGTTTATTGTCTACATGTACACTCCACTTTGTAAAGAAGTTAAAGCCCCTTTCTGAAACGAGAACTACTAGTAACCTTGAAAAACATACATAACATGTATTAACAGTGGAGGTGATAATGCCCCAAGGAGGTAAAATTTGGCTTTGGGAGGAAGAAAAAAATTAAAAATTAGGTAATACAATGTATCATGTATTACCTCTAAAGCTCTAAAGCTCAATCTTACATGACAAAATCTTATTCCTTAGTACTTAACTACATTCATTAATTAATACCTTAATTAACTTAAATTTTTCTCTTAGGAAGGCAAAAATGAAAAGGTTGAGGAACATAGAGCTGTGGCCAAGCTTAAAACCTGAAGGGTCTTGTAGGCTTTGTAGAATTGGAACTAGAAAAAAGGGTAAAGTGAATTTTAAAAAGACAAAGCTAGATTAAGAAAAAACAAGTCAAGAAGGCATCGTTGGTCATCTATTTGAGCTCTACTCCATATAAACTTGAAGGGGAGAATAAAGAAGTGTTAGTACTGTTTGAACCCTGGATGTTTCTTGGACCAATTAATAGAAAGGTTGTGGTTTTTTTTCATAATAAACTGTATCTGCAAGCTTTATCAGATATTGTGGGAGTTAATTAAATCATCAAATCAAATATTTAAATTTCTATTCTGTATAGAGGCACCTGGGTGGCTGAGTTGGTTAAGCGTCCGACTCTTGATTTCAGCTTAGGCCATGATCTCATGGTTCATGGGATGGATCCCTGCATTGGGCGCTGCACTGACAGCGTGGAGCCTGCTTGGGATTCTCTCTTTCCCTCTCTCTCTGTTCCTCCCCTGCTTGCATATGCGCACATGCTCTCTCTCTCTCTCTCTCTCAAAATAAGCAAAAATTTAAAAAATATATTTCTATTCTGTATAAAGCATTATTCTGTGGATGATACAAAGTCCCAATATTTAAAAACTATTGACTCGTGTTGAGAAAACAGGACTTAAATTTGAAAAATTAAATAGCATACAAAGACAAATATACCCCAGTGCTGTGCAAGATCAATTATTGAATAAGTTTTTGGTTCATAAGGGCTCTGAGTTCAGAGAAATTAAAAAAATTAATTGATCTTGAAAAGACATGACATAGGCTTTAAAAGATGTGTACCTTATGGACAAGAATTTAAAAATGGCACAGAAAGATATTAAAGCAAGCTGATTTTTAAAAATACATTTCAGGATATCATTTTATTTTTCAGAGAGAGAGAGAGAGAGAGAGAATATGAATGGGGGAGGGACAGAGAGAGAGACACACACAGAATCTGAAGCAGGCTCCAGGCTCTGAGCTGCCAGCACAGAGCCTGGCATGGGGCTCTAAGTCTCAAATTGCAAGATCATGACCTGAACCAAAGTTGGACACTTAACTGAGTGAGTCACCCAGGTGCCCCTCGGGATCTAGTTTTAAAAGTTTAAAAAATCAGTTTGTAAACTGCAAGTCAGTTATTGTTGAGATTAAGCTTTATAAAATTAAAGGCAACTTTCCAGTTGCCTTATAAAAAAAATCATAGGAAAGATTTCTAGTCAACCTTCCAGGTTATCTTTTCCTTTCATTGTTGTGACTATGTTATTTTACAATCCTGGAGAGATAGAAATTAATTTGTAAAAAAATTGATAGCTAAGCAAATAATTCTTGTCAATAGAAATGCAAAATCTCTCTGGTGGAAGACCAATTGATTTTGTCTAAAAAATCACCGTGAGTATTTTTCCATAACTAGTTTAATGGAGTGCCGGCTACTAAGTGATATTTATGTGAGTATATGAAATCATGGCTCTCATAGAAATGTAAAATAAAAATATGCCAAAAATTTTGTTTAACTCATTAATCAATAAGGGAACCAGAAAAAAAATTATAATTGATTCAAAGGAGAATCCATAGAGCAAGATACATGTTCACGCCAATAGAAATCCTGAAATGAATTTGCTTAACAGGTGCAGACTTTTTCTACAGTAGGGAAAGCTAATCAATTGAACTTCTACCAGAGAGATTTGGTATTTCTGTGGACAAGAATCATTTGCATCGCTATCAATTTTTCTACAAATTAGTTTCTATCTCTCCAGGTTTGTAAAATAGTATAGTCAAAACAAAGAAAGGGAAGGTTGACAACCTGGAAAACAACCTGGAAGGTTGACTAGAAATCTTATGATTCTTTTGCAAGGCAATGAGAAAGTTGCCTTTTAACTTTATAAAGCTTAATCTAAATACTAATTGACCTATAATTTGAAAACTAATTTTTTAAACTTTAAAAATTAGATCCTGAAATAATACTCCCAGAGGCAGGGCCTAATAACTCCTCGAGGGTACTTCTAGCTATTTACTGGATGAACTGGACATGGAATCTCAGACACCAGGACCCAAGAGTAATTGAACAATCAATAACTTCAAAAAGCATAATAAAGTATACACAAATTCCAATAAGCTGAACTTTCTCTGCTTCTCTGACAGTATGTGGTTGTACAAGGCTACTATGTGCTTTTCCTTAAGTAAGAAAAACTATTGGGGAATGACACTAGAAGTATAGGCAACTACAGCAAAAAATAATTAAATTGGACTTCATCAGCATTTAAAATGTTTGTCTTCCAAATACACTATCAAGAGAGTCAAAATGCGAACCACAGAATGGGAGAAAATATTTGCAAATCATATGGCTGATGACATATTAATATCCAGAATATACAAAGAACGGCTATAACTTAAGAACAACAAAAACCAACCCAATTTAGAAATGGGCAAACTAGCTGAATAGACGTTTCTCCAAAGAAGATATACAAATGGTCGATAAACACATGAAAAGATGCCAAACATCACTAATCATTAAGGACATGAAAATCAACCACTATGGCATACCACTTCCCAGGCACTAGGATGGCTATTATAAGAAAAAAAAAATAGAAAATGACAAATATGAAGAATTTGGAAGCCTGGTGTATTACTGGCAAGAATGTAAAGTGATGCAGCCACTGTGTAAAACAGTAGGACAGTTCCTCAAAAAGTTAAATATAGAAATTATGATGTGACCCAGCAATTCTACTTCTAGATGTATCCCCCAAGCAACTGAAATCAGGGACTCAGACACTTATACACCGATATTCATAGGATCATTATTTATTATAGCCAGATGAAAACAACCCACATGCCTATCAACAGATGAATGGATAACACAGTAGAATATTATTCAGTCTTAAGAGATTGAAATTCTAATATATGCTACAACATCTATTAACCTTGAAGACATCATGCTAAATGAAATAAGCCAGACACAGAAGGACGAGTATTGTATATGAGGTATGTAGAATAGGCAAATTTATAGAGACAAAAATAATAATAGAGGTTGCTAAGACTGGGTAAAGAGGAGTGGGCATGATTGTTTAATGGGTACAGAGTTTGTGCTTGGGATGATGAACTATATCTGCAGCGTGATAAGCATTCTTTCATTTGAACATAACATTCCTGAATATTGACATGTGATCAACTAGAGTTGTTGATCTCTAGTTTTTTTCAAGAGAGAGTGTATTGACCATTCTGAAATACAAAAAAAAAAGGGGGGGGTGGTCATTTCTTTCTCTATCAATTAGACTGGGTTATAGAAATTTTACAACTTTTGTTTGTAGTGTTCTACTTGTAATTTTTTTGCAAGTGCTGCCCTCAGGTTTTGGACTCAGATCAATTGGACTTTTATATTCAGTGCTGCAAGTTTATATTTGGGGTCCCTAGACAAGGGTAATCTCATACATTCTGTTAATAGTTAGACAAATATTTCTATAGAGAAGTTAAAAGAAGCTTTTTCCTTTTATGGACTCTACTTGCCACTTCGGTATTTGCAAATTGTGTTCACTGCCTAGGGTTTATGATCTTTTAAATGAGTTTGAGCTTGAAAAGCGAGTAGAAAGTCTGGTCACTGTGAGGAAATACTTAATGCATTAGTTTCATTACAAATAAATACAGCGGAAAAAAGAAAAAAAGCAGTTTCTGTACTTTAATCAAATTGTGCTTTGTAATGGTAGAAAAGGTTAAAATGCATTTTAAAAAAATAGTGATACCTAGCATTTTTAAAGCACTTTCTAATAGCCTTAGCATATTGGTTTGAAATTATTTTTTGTTTGATTGTTATACTGTGACCCAAAGGCTTATCTCATTTTATTACACTTGGATATTTGTTTTTTAGAACAGAGACCTCTTTTTTTTTTTTTTACAACTAAAACATTTAATCAAAAGCAAATGCACAAAGAAATGAGAACAGCAAATAGTTATTTTTTGAGAGTTTTAAACCCATACCCTTTAAAAAATCAAGATAATTTGAGGTGAGGGATAGTGGTTGGTGAAAATAGCTCATGTCAAAAGATATTCAGAAGCTAGGGCTATTAATACTTATAAATGTACATGGCAGAAATATGGTATATTTTTAGGCTAATGGTCTATGCCATGACTCCATCCTCTAATTAACCTTAATCTTCTGCAACTCCATGAATTCAGGTTCAGCAGAGACTATTATTCATATAATCATGATTGAGCACTTAATAAAATGTAGAGATCTTTCCAAAATGTAAATCTGATGCTTCTGAAAATCCTTTAATGGCTCCCTATTAACTCCATGACAAAAATATAAATTCTTTAGCACAGCACACAAAGGTTTTTAGCATTTGGACTCAACCTTAATCTCTAAAAACAACTCTTGTAGTTGTTAGGTACAAATAGCCTAGTTACACTGATTTACTACTAAAGTTTCCAAATGTCACAAACTCTTTCACAGTAGTCCCTTACACAGATAGCTCCTTGTGCCTTGAATATGTTTTCCCAACTTTTGTTTTTAGTTTTACATCTCATTACTTCTTTCGGATTTCCCCCAGAATGAATCTAGCCCTTTCCTAGCTTTCTTTTAAGTTTTTTTTAATGTTTATTTATTTTTGAGAGAGACAGAGTGCGAGAGGAAGAGGGGCGGGGAGACACAGAATCTGAAACAGGCTCCAGGCTCTGAGCTGTCTGCACTGAGTCCAGCACAGGGCTTGAACTCGGGAGGGTGAGATCATGACTTGAGCTGAAGTTGGATGCTTAACCAACTGAGCCAGCCAGGTACCCATCTAGCTTTCTATGATATGCTAAGCTTGTGTCTGCCATGGCATTTATCACACTGAATTATAATTGTGTATCTGCATCTTTATTTTCCTCACGAGACAGCAAACACTTTCAGATCCACAAATGTATCTTTTCCATCTCTTTCCACAACATTTAACGTAGTGCTCAAATGTAGGCATTAAATGAAAGATAAATGATTGAATGCTTTTGCATTTATACCCCATAACAACTGTGCAGGGTAGATAGTTTTATTCTTATTTGGCATCTGAGGAAACAGATTCAAAGAGAACTAGTGAACACATCAAAAAAGTAATAGGAATGTTTGGTTTTACCTAGTGGTTTAGAAGGAGGATATTAGTTGGGTATGGGGGATTGGAGTAGAGAGATAAATGTAAGTATGAAAGAAGATGGAAAAAAAACCGGTTTTCCTTAGGCAACAGTATTCCAGCAACATGTCATAAGGACAAAGCCTAAGAGATTACCAACATAAGGGAGGATTTTTTGGGAAGTAGGTGAATGAACTGAAGTAAAGCAAGGGATATAATTTTAAATAAATAAATACACACACATACACACACATATATGTATATGTATATAATAATTATAGGCATGATATGCATTTTATGTATATATATATAGAAGAAATTAAATGTTTTAATTTCACTTTGTTATACTCAAAATATCAGTAAATTACTTGTTACTTTACACAGCATTTGTTAGTGACGCTTTGGTAGAAAAAGATTATTTTTTGTGTTTGTAATTTTCTTAATATTTTGGAGCAAAATTCAATCATAGAAAATAACATACAGGATCATGAGCAGCTAACAACAGAAGATATAAATTGAGCTAAGAGAGTAGGAATTTGGAGATGATAGGTAAGCACATGATAATGAAAACTTCACCTCTCAACTTCACCCCATATATCATCTGATTTCTAGGGATATGTAGAAATATTGGGAAAAGTATTGGACCCACTGAAAATTTGTTGATGTGAAGTTTAAGTGATTTTTTTTTATATTAAGAAACAGTTTTTATGTAGGATAAGTCTACTTGTAGCTGAAAAATACTCCTACTGAGAAAGCTTGGAAAGGCTTAATAAAATATAAAAAAAAAACATCTGATTAGATATATCTAAGAGTTGTATATAAAGACTAGTTGATAACCCATAACCCTTTTTCCCAGGGGGAGCATTTGCCAATTCTGAGTAGTAAGAATCTAGGCTTAGACAGGAATGCTGCTGGAACAGAGAGACCAGTGGAACTTTGGGTTGTATGGAGTTGGTGTGACAAAATAGGAGTTTTAAGTAGAATCAGTGAACAGCTGGTTTCCCCTGGTAGACATTTGCCCAGTTCTGAAGCTCTGCAAGGCAGTAGGATAATCAGATAAACCGAAGACTTCTGAAAAGCAGAGTGGAATTACTTGCAGTTTAGTGGTGCTCGGGGGGCCAAGATGCACTGAGATCTAGAAATCCACTAAAAATACCAATTGAAAGCAAGAAGAACATCATCTAAGATCAAGGGAAATTTAGAATACTTTTAGTTTTAGCAAAGTTGTACCCTAAACTCAACTCAGCTGTCTCTAGATTAAGATATAACCAACCCATCGATTTATCTGCTTTGCAGGAGTAAGTGTGAACCCTCTCTACTCTGATGGAAGATAACATCATATGGAATGTTTGTATACATGATTCCTGACATTCATGCAAAATTATTAAGAATGCCAAGAGAAAAAATAGATAATAGAAACAGATGCATCTGATTAAGTATTAGAAATAACAGGTAGGAACTTTAAATAATTTTTATGAATATGTTAAAATAGAGAAAAAATATGGACAAAATGAATGAAAAGATACAGAATTTCATTAATAGAATACAGTCTGTAAAAACATCAAACACAAATTTTCAAACTTGAAAAATTACAATATCTAAAATTAGAATTTCATGAGATGGGATTAACAGAATGCTGCAAAAACAGCAAAAAACCCATCAGTAATTCAAAGGCAGTCCACAGGAAATATACTTTTGGGGGTAGAAAAACAAAAATAAAAGGAGTGGGGGAAAATCATAAGAGACATGTGGGACACAGTCAACCGTACATGTTTTGGAATCCCTAACATATATGTTACTGGAGTCCCATAAGATTAGGAAATAAAAAAATTATGGCGAATGTAATAATTGAAATAATAACAAAAACTATATAAAACTTAAGGAAGATAGGCAACAGATTCAGGAAGCTCAGTGAAGCTAAAGTAGGACATAATAATACTGCTGGAAATGAAAGACAAAGAGAAGAATCTTAAAATTAGCTAAGGGGGGAAATTACTTCAAAAGGAACAATACTGTTTCTCAACACCAAAGATACAAGCCGTATGACAGTGAAATGACACTTTAAAAATGTTAAAAGATAATTTAGATCAAACTACATCTCCAAATTCAGAAAAAGACTCAGAAAAATTGAAAGTAAAAGGATAAATAATTTACCATTCAAATCTTAACCACAGAAAGCTCAGGTAGATATATTGCTGTCAGACGGACAAAGCAAATTACAAGATGCATCACTATAAATTCAAGGATTTTTTTAAAATTAAACAGTCCATCAGGAGGATAAGACAGTTCTAAATCTGTATCACTCAGTAACACAATTCTAAATACATAAAGCAAAAATGGACAGAATTAAAACAGCAACAGACAAAACCATCATCAGAATGGGAGAACTTAATGTCTTTATCAGTAATTGACAGAATAAAATGACAAAACCTAACAACACAACTTATAAATTGACCTAATTGACATATTTAGAAATTAAATCTAACAATGACAAAAGCTACAGTATTTTCAAGTGCATTTATACCTTTTACCAAAATTGATTATATACTGATTCAGAAATTCTCAGTAGTACAGAGTATATTCACTGATGTTAGCAGGATGAACTAGAGAGTTCTGAACTTCTTGGAAATTAAACAGTATGTGTATAAATAATCCATGGGTCAAAAAAATACTAACATGAAAATTAGAAAATATTTTGAATTCAGTGTTAATGAAGATACACATCCAAACCGTGGCACACAGCTAAAACATGCAAGAATAACATTGAACGTTTTAGGGAGGAAAAAAAAGTGAAAACCCAATGATAAATTTTTATTCCCTAAAGGTATAAAAAGCACAGTAAATCAAATGCAAAGGAATAGAAAAAGGAATAATAAAAGTAGAGCTGGAATCAATGGCACAGAGAATGAATATCTAATACAGAATATATCCAAGCACAAAGTATGTTCTTTGCAATGATTAATAAATTTATAAACTCTCGTAAGACTGGGTAAAAAGGGAAAGCAGACATTTTCGTAGAAATAAAAAACCTCAACACAATTTCTGCAATTGTTAAAATGCTAATTAGAGATAATATGAACAACTTTGTCAATAAATTTTACCGTGTAAGTGAAATGGACAAATTCTTCAAAAGCCAAATTTTTCCAAAACTGATACAAGAAATATGATTAGTCTCATATTTATTAAGTTGAGAGTTTTATCAAAAACATTCACTTGAAGGAAATTCCAGGCTTATTTCTTCTCCAGAGAATTCTTAAAAATATTTAAGAAAGAACACCATTCTTACACAAACTTTTTCTTAGAATATAACAGAGAAGAACATTCCTAACAAATTATGGGATCCTACAGTATATAGAAAGCATAATGCATGAGGAACAAGTGAACTTTATTGCAGTGATGAAGTATGGTTGTCCATTTGAAAAATCAGTCAAAGTGATTCAGAATATAGTAAAGAAAGGATGACCTCAGAAATTTCATTAATTTGGGGACATTCGGATTATTCATAGAAAATATAAGAACTTGCCCTCAAATAGCCCTTGGATATTTAAGCAGATAAATTATTATCAATACATTGATACAGGCTATTAAGAAGTGATATGAACAAATAGCTTTGGAAGCTTATATTTCCTGGGGAAATCAGAGAAGACATGATCAGAAAATAGCATTTAAGTCATGACTATCTTCTTTTGGGGTGCCTTGGTGGTTCAGTTGGTTAAACATCTGACTCTTGATTTTGGCTCTGGCATGATCTCACAGTTTATGAATCCGAGCCCCCTGTGGACCCCTTTGTGGGGTTCCGTGCTAACAGCATTGAATCTGCTTGGGATTCTTTCTCTCTTCCTGTCTCTCTTCCACTCACACATGCTCTCTCCCTACAATAAATAAGTATTTTTAAAAAAATCATGACTACAGTCCTTTATTCAGTCAGTAATTACTTGTTGACCATTTTCTACGATTCAAATGGACTGTACAATAGGAAAACAAAGATAAATAACTGTTTTGATTGTAAATCTCTTTAGCTATAATTGTCATACATTCAATATTTGTCTTTATCTGTGGAAAATAAGGTTTGTGGGACCAAAAATTATCTCTACTTGTTCAATGCCACATCGCCAGTACCTATGTTAGTGTCTAGCTCATCAAAGAAAATGCTGCAATAATGTTGTACTCTCTAGGATAGATGTGTGTCCAAAGTGTGTTGGTCTACATAACTGGGGATTGGTTTATGATATATGAAATATTTCATATGTAATATAAGACTGAAAATTCCAGACTAGCGTTACAGATATGGAAGTGGTGGGAAACAGAGAAAGCAGCAGGAAAGTTCATTCTGGGTAGAAGGAACTTGGGAAATAAAATGAAAGCAGTGAGAAAAATTTCCTTTATTGACTTATTAGCTATACTTCTTTGTTTTATGATTAAATGGTTGCTAGAGTAAGTGGATGGATGGATAGATAGATAGGTAGATAATAGATAAATGCGTATATCTCCTTAAGGCCATCTGCCTTTAAAAATTATTACACAATTTCATGTTAAAGCATCTTTTAGAGTGATTTCACTCATGTGGAATTTAAGATGCAAAACAGATGAACATAAGGAAAGGGAAGCAAAAATAATACAAATACAGGGAGGGGGACAAAAGATAAGAGACTCTTAATATAGAGAACAAACCGAGAATTGCTGAAGGGGTCTTAGGGTGGGGTGTGGGCAAGGGGCATTAAGGACACTTGGTATGAGTACTGGGTGTTATATGTAGGGAATTAATCACTGGATTATACTCCAGAAATCATTATTGTACCATATGCTAAATAACTTGTATGTAAATAAAAATAAATAAAAGAATAATAAGAATCTTGTAGAATATATATTTCCATTTCTCCATTCTTTTGTACTATTATCATAATCATAAATTTTTCTTCTATACATCTTATGAAACTGTCAATATAGTATTATTGATTTTTCTATAAATAATAAACTATCATTATTATAGTGCATGGAATAGAATTAATCATCCAAATGTTTACCGACTTGGAAACTCTTGCATGTGGAGAACAACTGAATAGGTAGAAGGATTAAGGAAGGTGATCCATGGTGGTAGTGTAGATAATGAAAAAAGAAACCAGATGTTTTAAGGGTGTTTTGAGCTGAAAAATAAACCTGTTTGTCAAAAAGGTTATACCCATAGACACGTACATGGGAGCGGAGAGGCTGACAGAAAGAATATTAAGTCTAAAAAACAGAATACAATAAAAGTATTGATCATGGATGGTGGTGCACTAAGAGATTTGGAACTTATTCTGTAGGTAATAGGAAGCCATTAAACATTTTCAAGCAGTATAAAGGCAGTATCTGACAGAACAGAATAGTTGGAGGAAGCTTCAATGCAGAAATGATTATAGAAGTTGAGGTATGAAATGGAAGTTCTGGCCTAGGGTAGAGACAGCAATAAATGAACAGGAAAGACAGGTGGAAGAAATCATGTGGATAAAATACCTACTAGATTTTGGGAGGGATGAATGAGGAAAAGAGAAATTAAAATGGTTTTATATATTCTCAGAGGTAAGTAGGAAATTGAAGAGACTGCAAAAAGTATGTGCATATCCAAAGTAGAACCTGAAATCAGGCAAAGTCCCAAAATGCTGCATGTGCATATAATTCTTCTCTATGTACAAAGTGTAGTCATACAACTGTTGTGAAGAAATTATCTCCATCCCCAAAAGTATTGGAAACTGAGTGGGTTTCTGGAAATTTCATTGTGCATCATATATGGAAACATGTTAATACTCTTAATGTTAAGTGATCTCCTCTCAACCACCTATCAGATGAATTCTGCCCTTGGTATAAAGCTTTATTCTGGGATCTAAGACCCTCAATACAAAATAAAGTTTTTCCTTTCCTTTGTTACTTCCGAAAATGATTAGTTAATAATTAGCCATTTTTTTTCACTCAATGCAGTATATACTTCCTTAGTACTTCTGTCATGAAAGAACAATTAAATAGTATTATCAAATTCCTATTAGTAATTAATTAGAGATTACTATACATATTCCTCTGAAGAACTCCCTTCTCTTTCCGAGAAGTGTCTAAAATGAAATCATGTGTGCCCTCTCCTTGTTACACTGGAGCCAAATGTCATAAATTTCTTAAAAACAGTTAAAGCCTCCTTTCACAATCGCTAGCCTATTTCTTCTTTACACTTTTTCCCTTTATACTTTGTACTTTTCCTTCTTCCCTTTCTACTTTGCCTTTCTCATCATTCCCTTTGATACTCTTCTGCCACATCCTGCTACTGCTTCTCCTTTTCTCCACTTTACCACCTTCAAAGAGCATTCATCTACTTGCTTTATATCTCTGGGAGCCTACTCTTTAAAATTTATAAAGTGAAAAATCAAGCATCATATTTTGACTGTGAAAATGTGTGATAATGTACCTGCTGTTATTTTTGAGGAATATTCAAATTGTAATGGAACAGATACGGGTGTGTATCTACCTGTTATTCCTTCTCCTTTCCTCTCTGCAGTCTCTTCCACCCGTACCTACCAGGGACACTCACACACACACGGTTCTGGATGATTAGTGAGTGTGGACTCTAAAGTTTGATCTCCATGTCATAGTTGTCTGGTCCAAATTTGGGCATCTGTCCCATGCTTTGAGAATCAAATTCACTTTCTAATACTATTTTTGTTTTAGAATCTACAGAACTTAGCTTTGCTTTGTCTAGTGAGCCACAACAGAAAGAAATTAAAATTTGCAGATTCTTAATTTGACCATGTTTTCTTGTCATGTGGAGAAAGCTAGACTACAGAAAAGGAGATCAATGAGGGCTGGAAGTAAAATCAGAGATCCAGATGAAGTGAGAGTCTGATATGTTCTAGTTTCTGGTTTGTTGTTTAACTCCACTGTTAACTTTGGGTTCAATGAAATTACCTTCTATTTTCAAAAAAATAATTGAATTTCTGTTATGAATAACTAATAATATTAGCAGTTCCTTGAATATGGCAGATTATTTTTATACTTGTAACATTTAAAAAATTATCTACTTAAAACGACCACTTGTAAAGCCCTTATCCAGTTATTTAAAATTAGCTGGTTTTAGGGGGACACCTGGGTGGCTCAGTCGGTTAAGCACCAACTTCTGGCTCAGGTTGTGATCTCATGGTTCATGGGTTTGAGCCCCGTGTTGGGCTCTGTGCTGACAGCTTGGAGCCTGGAGTCTGCTTTGGATTCTGTGTCTGTCTGTCTGTCTGTCTCTCTCTCTCCCTCTCGTTCTCTGTCTGTCTCTCTCGGCCCCTTCCCCCCACCTTCTCAGAAATAAAACATTTAAAACATTTTTAAAAATAAAAATTAAAAAAAAAAGATATCAGCTGATTTTAAGTCATGTTTATGTGCTTGTAGAGGTTAGTTTCTATGTTAGCCTTCTAGTTCTTTGACACTGAGAAAATCTAAGACATTTCTACAAACCAGATTATTAGATTATACAGGAAATTTCATTTAATAACCAAACCAAAAGCAAATTTCCATTTATTCAAATGCTTACTGATCATAAAATTTAAATTTTATGACATAAATTTTTTTAACACTTTGGTAATACTTCCTATATGCCAAATTCTCTTCTAAGTACTTTACAAATAGTAGCCATTTAATCTCAGACATCATCCTATGAATTAGATACTAATTTTCTATAATTGTATGCATTTTACATATAAGGAAACTAAGGGATAAGGAGGCTAAATAATTTATCCAAAATCACAGAGCTTATAAATGGTAGATCTGGGATTTGAACCAGGCTGTAGTCCTCGCAAATTGTTGCTCTTAACCAAGTGCTATGTTGCTGCCATTAGAGCAATTAGCCCCAAATTAGTCAAGCATAAAGATCAGCTACTCAGCAATATTTTGTAAAGCAGAGAATGAAGTAAGCACAGGTGGAAAGAAAAATTACCTGCTCTTGGTGACTCAGCTAATTCACTATGGACTTACCACAAAGGTAAATTTGGGCCTCCAGGTTAGATATATTAAGCAGTCATTCTACAGATGGTACTTTATATGTTCTTATATTCATATCTGTCCTCTGTTCCCTATAATAATGAATTGGATTAATTGTGATTCAATTTATTTTTTAAAGAAGCAGATATAAGTAATCTGTATAACACAGAATATAAAACTTTTTAATCCATGTAGATGCTGAGAACCAATCAGAGTTTCTTTCCATTGTGAAAATATGGATATTCTACTATTTAATCTTTCCTCTTGGCGGAGGTCAATTTTTATCTGATATGGAGGTATTTCACAAAGAAAAACATAATCAAATGACTTAAAATTTTATTGACCTCAGTTGGAAGGCATTCTCAAATATCTGACTGAGTCATGAAAGTCATGAGCCTCTTTTTGTAAATGTAATCTGGAGCTGCAACAGTATCATGTGAAATTTTACCAACCACGTCGCCAATATATTAATTGCTCAATAATTTCAGATTTGATGTTACTACCTTCCCGCCACAATGTAATAGAACTTGGTCTCCTGTGGCATAAAGAAGTAATTAACAGGAATTAAAGTGGCGGAAAGCAGTCATTTTTTTTCTTCTTTGAGGGAAAACTAGTTGAGATACCGTTTGAGAATGAAAATAAGGTCTAAAGCATCTTTTGAATTCTGTCAAAGTTTGATATAATTCCTATTTAGTGGAAATAAATCATCTAGAATGTAATGAAAGTGTCAAAATGATAGGCTACAAAAAGTCTATATACATGTCCTATTGAAAAGTTTTATTTTAATATAGCTTAAGACTAACAGAATTACATTGATTGGTTTTTCAAAATGGCCGTATTTCAAATTTTCTTAGGGCAAATATCTTCTTTAAAACTAGAGTATATAAAAGTGTTTGTATGAATATTTTGGTAGAATATTAGAAATTTCTTTTATATTTTCCTATCTTCTAAATGGTTATCCATTGGGTTGTCTTATCTTTGACTAACATAAGCCGTAGTCTTCCTCTGCTCATGTTAAATGGCTGTGAATATGTTGCGATATGTGGTACAAGGGTTTTTACAGATGGAATTAAGATCTAAGAAACTGACTTTACAACAGAGAGATTATCCTGGATTATCACATGGGTCTTTAAAAATGAAACACAAGGCAAAAGAGTCAGTCAGAGAGAGATGTGGTAGAAGAGTAGAAGGTGAGAGAGAGGAGATACAAGAATTCAAGCCACTGTTGCTAGTTTTGAAGACTAAGGTGGCCATGAGCCAAGAAACGTGGACAGTCTCTAGAAACCAAGAATGTCCCTAGCCCACAGCCATCAAGGAAACAGAGACCTCAATGCTATAACTGCCTGGCAGTAAATTCTCTTGACAACCTGTATGAATCCAGAGGTGTAATTATTCCCCAGAGCCTCCAGCAAGGAATGCAGCCCTGCCTATACCTTGATTTTAGTCCAGTAGGACCCTTTGGAAATTTTAACCTAAAGAACTATGAGATAATAAATTCAGTTATTGAGCTTGTGGTAATTTGTTACTATATCAATAGAAAACGAATGCAATTGTCCACTTTACTGTAAGTTTGTTTGGTTTTGTTTGGTTTGGTTTGGTTTGGTTTGGTTTGGTTGGAGTTCTGCAGTTTCCAGGAGAGTGTGGATGGAAATAAGCTTACATTTTCTGGAGCTATTTCATAAAATGTAGAGATTATCGAGATTATAAAGTGTCCTTAAAGATATTTGTTGTTATTTGGTTGTGGTAAGAGAAGAGAAGTAGTATTGAGGACAACTGGTAGATACAGAAAATTTTCAAAAGAGTAGGGAGATCAAAGGAATGCAGCAGTGCTATGTAACTAAACTGTTAGAGAATTACTAAGAAATACTATAGTAACTAGCAATTATATTAAATACCATTTATTTAGGCAACGTTTTTACTGTAAAACAACCCGGGGGGGGGGGGCGGTGCCTGAGTGGCTCAGTCAATTAAGTGTCTGACTTCAGCTCAGGTCATTATCTCACAGTTTGTGCGTTCGAGCCCTGCATCAGGCTCTGTGCTGACAGCTCGTAGCCTGGAGCCTGCTTTGGATTCTGTGTCTCCCTCTCACTGCCCCTCCCCTGCTCATGCTCTGTGTCTCTCTCTCAAAATTGAATAAATGTTACAAATTAAAAAAAAAACAGGTTTTCCATTAGAATGAACATTTATCAATGTTTGTGTACTAGAAAAGACCTGTGGAAAAGAGATGGTGTCTGTTTTGATCCACACAACAAGTAGATATTCTCTTTATGGACTTATTGTATTGATGATAAAATTAAGGCAGAGAGTTCAAGTGACTTCTCATGGTGATACAGCTATAAAAATGAACCTGTAACTCAACCTGAGTCGAGAACTTAAATTTGAATTCAAGTTTTATATCTCAGGGGGGAGGGGCAGAGAGAGAAGGAGACAAAATGTGAAGCAGGCTCCAGCCTCTGAGCTGTCAGCACAGAGCCTGACACTGGGCTCGAACCCACAAACCATGAGATCATGACCTGAGCTGAAGATGGACGCTTAAGCAACTGAGCCACCCAGGTGCCCCTCAAAATATACATTTTAATAAATACCATGGTATTGTGCAATTTTATAGCCACTACTCTTGAGACTCTTGGGGTCGGTGGAGGGGACTATATATAAGATTATTATTTTAATGTGAATTCAAAAATTAAAAAGGAAGATAATTTTTAAAAAAATTTTTAACATTTATTTATTATTGAGAGAGAGAGAGACAGAGTGTGAGCAGGGGAGGGGCAGAGAGAGAGAGGGTGACACAGAATCCTGAGCAGGCTCCAGGCTCCGAGTTATCAGCACAGAGCCCGATGCAGGGCTCAAACCCACAAACCGTGAGATCATGACCTAAGCCGAAGTCGGTTGCTTAACCGACTGAGCCACCCAGACACCCCAAAAAGGAAGATACTTTTATTATTGACCATACAATTTCCAGGGAAATAAATGATTTGATTAGACCTATACATGAATAACCTGGGTATCAAAGGTCTCCATTTCATAGATATATGCTTTAATGAAATCAGTTTAAACTTAGAAAATAAAGATGAACCACATCATTTTTTAAAACTTTCCTTTTTTAAGTTTTTATTTTAGTCTCTTGCATTTAGCTTCTACCATCATGGGCAGCAAATCTATCAAAGAGAAATGATGTTTGATATAGAAAATTTTGTTTAAAATTTAACTTTGAAACTTTACTTTTAGTTCTTCATTACTTTTCCATTTCTGGAAATTTGTATTATTTAATAATCATAATGGACACTTCGTCATTGCTACCGACCATAAAGCTTTGTTACAACTAATACCTTTTAATTAATTTATTTATTTTTTTAATCTTTATTTTGGAGAGAGAGACAGACAGACAGAGAGTGCAAGTGGGGAAGGAATAGAGAGAGGGAGACACAGAATCCAGAGCAACCTCCAGTCTCTGAGCTGTCAGCACAGAGCCCGACACGGGGCTCAAACCCACAAACTGTGAGATCATGACCTGAGCTGAAGTCAGAGGTTTAACCGACTGAGCCACCCAGGCACCCCACAACTAACACCTTTTAAAGGACGCTATAGGGGTGCCTGCGTGGCTCAGTGGGTTAAGTGTTTGACTCTTGATTTTGGCTCAGGTCATGATCTTGCAGTTCATAGGACTGGGCCCCGTGTAAGGCTCTGCACTGACAACATGGAGTCTGCTTAGGATTCTCTCTCTCCCTCTCTTTCTGCCCCTCCCCCACTCATGTGCACTCACGTGCCCGTATTCTCTCTCTTTACCTCTCTCTCTCGATAAATAAATATACACTAAAAAATAAAGGACACTATAATCAAATATAACAGTAGGTTAGTGAATGTTAATTAGATGCCAAAATTGAATAACATTTTAGTTCCTTCTGATATCTACAGATTTTGAGTGATTTGATTAAAAAATTTTAAATCTAGGAACTGTTGATACATAGTGTTACCTTAGTTTTTGGTGTACAGCTTGGTGGCTGAACTTCTATCGATGTTACACTGTGGTCACCATAAGTATAGTTAGTGTCTGTTGCCATATAGCATTAGGATACTATCGTTGACTCTATTCTTTATATTGTGACTTTGATCCTGTTACTCAATTATCCCATAACTGGTAGCCTCCCATTCCCCTTCACCCATTTGGCTAATGCCCTCCCCTCTGGCAGCCATCAGTTTATTCTCTGTATTTATAGGTCTGATTCTGCTTTTTGTTTGTTTATTGTGGTTTTAGAATCTATAGAAGTAAAATCATATCATATTTGTCCTTCTCAGTCTTATTTCATTTCACATAATACCCTGTAGGCCCATTCATGTTGTTTCACATAACATGATCTCATCCTTTTTTGTGGCTGCGTAACATTCCTGTATGCATGTTATCCATTCATCTGCCAGTGGACACTTGGGTTGCTTTCATAGTTTAGCTATTGTAAATAATGCTTCAGTAAACATAGTGGTGCACATATCTTTTCCAATGAGTGTTTTCTCATTCTTTGTGTAAATAACCAGTAGTGAGATTAGTGGATCATATGATATTTTATTTTTAATTTTTTGAGGAACCTCTATACTGTTTTCCTTAGCTGTACCAATTTACATTACTATCAACATTGCGCGAGGGTATTTTTTCTCCATGTTCTCATCAACACTTGTTATTTCTTGTCTTTTTTATTTTAGCTGTTTTGACAAAGGTAAGGTGTTATCTCATTGTGGTTTTGATTTGCATTTCCTTAATGATTAGCAGTGTTGAGCATATTTTCATGTGTCTGTTGGCCATATGTATGTCTTCTTTGGAAAAATGTCAATTCAGGTCCTCTACCTATTTTTTAATTAGATTATTGGTTTTGGGGCTGTTGAGTTGTATAAGTTTTTATATATTTTAAACATTAACCCTTATCAGACATTATTCAACATCATCACCACCACAACATGATTATACTTTTCTTAGGGCATGGTGCCCTACCAAATTTTCTTTTGGTATAAACTTATTTAGTTGTGAGATTTGTTGAGTGCGCATATCCAAAGCAATTCAGCCAAAATGTAGCTACCTCACTGAAAATGAATATAGAATGTCTTCTCTTTGTCATCTGGAAATTGTTCTGGTCATTTAGAAATCTTAAGCTGCTAGGTTTTTGTGTAAACTTGGTTTATATATTTTCTTATTCTCCCTCAACTGGTAAAAAATACGTTTTTTTCGCATGTTGTCCTTAGATAGTCTTCATACAAAGCCAAGAAATAGATGATTTGAATCATTGATTTAAGAAACCAGAAAAAAAATACTCTTAGTTCTCTTATTTTGGGGTAAGCTAAATAGTAGAAAACAATAATTACAAATGGCATCTTTTTTTTTAAATTTTTTTTTCAACGTTTATTTATTTTTGGGACAGAGAGAGAGAGAGAGAGAGAGAGAGAGAGAGAGAGAGAGAACATGAATGGGGGAGGGGCAGAGAGCGATGGAGACACAGAATTGGAAACAAGCTCCAGGCTCTGAGCCATCAGCCCAGAGCCTGATGCGGGGCTCGAACTCACGGACTGCGAGATCGTGACCTGGCTGAAGTCGGACGCTTAACCGACTGCGCCACCCAGCCGCCCCACAAATGGCATCTTTATAAATGCTCAATTTTATACTATTCTAGTAGAGAAAAATTAAGTAATTCAAAAGAGTATTTTTGCTAATCATGATATCTATTTGGATTTGATTTTTTTTTCTTGTGTGTGTGTTTACATTGGAAAATAATTATAATCAGTTCAAGATGACAGACTGGACATGTATGTTTATTGCTTCTCCCTCTAGTGATTGTCTTAAATATATAGGATATGAATGTTTAAGAATGTTATATAAAGTAAGAACAAATATTTCAAAAGCAAAGAGTTTTCAGTAAAAATGTGCAAGATAAAATAGTATCATTGGTAGAAAACAGACAAGAGAAAACAATCTTCAAGAGAGAAAACCAGAGAGATTCTCATTTGGACTGAGTTCTTCTGCCTGTTGGAACTCCAGCAGTGCGTTAATACAAGGGGACTAATTAAAGGTCTGTACAGAGGATAACCTGCTTTCTATCCCTCTCACACATCCCTGGCCCATGGAGCAGAGGAGCCCAATGATTCACCTCAGGACAAAAATAAATAAGATCGTTCTCTTAAACATCCAAGAATGCATCTTGGGAGTAGAAGGAAGTTAGTGTGAGTGTTGGCAGAGCAATTAAAGCCTCCTCAGTTTAGCCCTTCACCCCCCACACCTCCTTACACCCCAGAATACAGCTGTCCACACTCTGATACATGGAACTCCTAGTTTTCCTATTTCCATAGTATTTTTTAAATTATTTTATTTTAATGGAATATTTTATATGTACAAAGTAATACATGCAATGCAGACAAATAAGGGACAACACAATAACAGAAGCTAAATGCACACAGTTACATGGAATGTCACAGTCTGTGCTTTTTCTCCCTGACATCCTACCTCCTCTACCCTGAGGGTAATCACAGTTTCAAATTTGGGTCTGTTACATGTCTGTTTTTCACAGTTGTGTTGACCAAGAAAAGCAAAAGAGGCCCAGAAAAGAGGAAGATCTGAAATAAAACGAAAGCATTTATTTGAGGTCTTAGAATTTCAATTTGGGGGGCACAGACTTGGGGAAAAACCCAAATTGTATCCCACTGAGGAGTAAAACCCAGGGGTCTCTATTAGCAAATTGTTAAAATGTTAGGAAACTTACTCAATTTGTTTTGTAAAAATTATGATCAGAAGATACAATTGCATCTTACCATTCACTGGTTTTCTGAGGACATTATACCAGTTACTACAAAAATATTTCCCAGGGTATTCAGTTTTGATTAAGAATGTGGATGCAGAAGGCCTTTTTTTCCGTCATAGGGTTTTACTCAGTTGAGTAGTTCGGTATAGTTCCTGTTACAAAAACTATATAAAGTTTTAGTCCCTAAATAGAATCTCTCGCATTCAGAGTTTTTACATATATTCAAATTGTTTTTCCTACTTTAAGAGTAAAACAAATGTATCAGGGATTTTTCTTAATTGTATGTAACAGGCATCATACTGCACGTATTCTTTTGTAACTGTCTCCTTCACTCATCAATATTTTACTTTTGAGATTCATCCATACTGCTTCACGGTTCTGTAATACGTCCTTTGAGTTATAATATTCCGTCGCAGGAATATGTTGTCGTATTGTCATTTACCTATGATAGACATTTGTATAATTTGAAGTTTTTGTTATTACAGTACTGCCAATGAATGATTTTGTAAGCGTCTCCTGGTATATTTTTGCAAGTGCGAGATACGTGAAATTACTGGCTCGTGTGGAATGAGCACTGTCAACTAGGCTATATAATGTCAAAATGTGCTGATGTATGCTTCTTTCCTTTGTATTCAAGTGTTAAATTAATATTTGTAATCATACATTGTGTCAACCACTATTCTAGGACCTAGGAATAAGTCAGTGAACACAACAAACAAACCAACCAACCATGCCCTTGTTGGAGCTTATATCCTATTCCCCAACGGTAGTACATAAAAGTTTCTGTTGTTATGGAATTGTCTATGCTTTTATTTTTTGTCAATATAGTTGGTATAAAATAGTATTATATTTTATGTTTTAAAATAATTAAAAAATAGCTTTATTCACAAACAAGTAACATATGTTAAACTGCAAATATTTAAAGTGTGTAATTTGATAAGTTTTTACCTAAATATATACCCATGAAACCATCATCCCAAACAAGATATCCATCACTCCCCAGATTTTCCTTATGAACCTTTGTAGCCCTTTCAGGGACTTCCCATAATTTCACATGCAACCGTTGAAAGCTTCACTGTGTACTAATGTGCATATCCTCATGTGTTATATTAATGGAGTCGTAGAATGTGTTTTTCTTTTCTGTTTTTCTTTCACTTGGAATAATCTGAAATTTCTGCATGCTGTAGTATGTTTCAACAGTTCATTACCTTTATTGCTGAATACTATTCTGTCTTACAGATAAAACACTTTGATTATCCATTCATTTGTTGATAGACGTTTGTATAAGAACTAGACTTGTCTCTTACCAGCAAAGTACTAGCACTGGCTAGAACCTGCCGTACAATGTTGCACAGAAGGAGAAAGCAGGCATTGCTGATTTATTCTTGATCTTACGAGGACAAAATTCAGTCTTTCACCATTTAATATGATGTTAGCTCTAAAATTTTCCTAGATTCCCCTTGTCAGATGGAGGATGTTTTCCTTTGTTTTTATTTTAATTTAGGAATCGATGTTGAATTTTGTTGAATGCTTTTTCTGTATTTATTGAAATGATCATGAGTGTTTCCTTGTAGTTTGTTAATAGAATAGAATTACATTGATTTGTTTTCAAATGTTAAACCAACCTATATTCCTAGGATAAACTCCATTTAGTCAAGGTATATTATACTTTTTTATTTATTGCTTGATTCAATTTGTTGTCTTTGGTTTTGATACCTGGACTCAAAGAATGAATTTGGAAATATTCCCTCCTATTGAATTTTCTTGAAGTGTTTGGTAGAGTTGATAGTTTCTTAAAAGTTTGGCAAAATTCATCAGTGGAGCCATTTGAGACTTGTGTTTTCTTTATGGAAGTTTTTTGACTCTAAGTTCAAATTATTTAATAGATAAAGAATTATCCATGATATGTGTTTCATCTAGAGTTAGCATGATAGGCAGAATTTTAAAATGCCCCCTCCATCCCATACTGATATGATGAGATATCATGCCTGTGATTACGCTACGTTACATGGTGAAATAGAGTTTGCAGATGTAATTAAGGTTACTTAATTAAGGTCACTTAAGACTTTGAGTTAATTAAAAGACAGTGCAGACCTATACTAACCACATAATCCTTATAAAGGCAGAGAGTTTCTCCAGCTGGCAGTAGAAGGGAAGATGAGAGAGATTACATAAAGAATGAATAGTATTCAGAATGCCACTGCTGAATCAAAGATGTAGAGGGCCATGTACAACAACCAGAAAAGCAGTTTGAAGAAGCTGAGAACTGTCCCCAACTGCCAGCTGGAGAAAATGGTAACCTCAATCTTACGACTACAAGAAACTATTATGCCAACAACAGAAGATTCTTTCCCAGAATCTCCATTTAAGAGCTCAGCCAAGTCAATTACTTGATTTTGGCATTGTGAGTGACTAGTCAGAGAACGAGGCTGGTCTTGCCTAGACTTCTGACCTACAGAACTATGAGCTAATAAATGATAAGTAGCTAAATTTGTGGTAATTTGTTATGCAATAATAGAAAGCCTGTACAGAGAACTTTGATAGTTTGTATCTTTGTTGTTAAATATATTGACCTAAATTTCTTCATGATAATATCTTATTATCATTTTATATCTATAGACATGATAGTTTCTCATTCCTGATATTGATGACTATGTCTTTTCTCATTTTTCCTGGTCTAGTTAGACATGGTAGATGGCCCTATTGATCTACACCCCTGGTATACACACCTTTGTGTCATTTCACTCAATGAGTGTGGGCTGAGCCTAACGACTTCTTTTTAATGAATAGAGTACAGCAAATGTGCTGAGATGTCACTTCTAAGATTAGGTTACAAATGACACTAGCCTTTAGCTATCCCTTTTTCTCCATTTCTCTGTTTCTCTTCTTTCCCTCTTTTTCTCTCACTTTTTCTTTCTCACCTTTTCTTGCTCTGTCAGTCTTCATTCTGGAGAAGCAGGATACCATATTTGAATAGCCCTATGGACGGGCCTGCATAGCAAGGAACTGATGCCTCTGGCCAGTAGCCAGTGAGGCTCTGAGGCTTGCCAGTAGCCATGTAAGTGACCTTACAAGCACTTTCTGTACACAACTCAAGCCTAAAGAAGCCTGAAGCTCCAGGGGCGGCTGGGTGGCTCAGTCTGTTAAGCGTCCAACTTTGGCTCAGGTCATGATCTCACAGCATGTGAGTTCGAGCCCTGCCTTGGGCTCTGTGCTGACAGCTCAGAGCCTGGAGCCTGCTTCAGGTTCTGTGTCTCCCTCTCTCTCTGCCCCTCCCCCACTGATGCTCTCTCTCTCTCTCCTTCAAAATGAATAAACATTAAAAAAAAAAAAAGCCTAAAGCTTCATTCAACACCTAGTTTGTAACCTTATAAGTAACTGAGCCAGATGACCTTTAAGCTATGCCTGGATTCCAGACTTAAGAAACTATATAAGACAAAAAAAAAAAGAGTTTGTTGTTTTAAACCATTCAGTTTTGGAGAAATTAGTATAGATAAGTAATACAGTTTTCTGGTACTGGGAGTGGAGTGATGCTCTAATAAATACCTAAATAGGTGGGGTGGCTTAGGAAGCTGGTAGTGAGTAAAATCTGGAAAGAGTTTCAGGGTGGTGTTAGAGAAATACTAAATTGTCTTACTAAAAGACTGTTAGCAAAAATCTGGGCATTAAGAACCTTTGCAGGGAGGACTCAAAGGAAATGAGGAAAATGTTATTTAAAGAATGGAGGAAAGGACATACCTTTTATGGAATGGCAGAAGCTAAGCAATAGTGTCTACTTTGAAAATATGAAAAGTAGAAAGTGTGCCTAAAGAACTGGGTGATAGAGCTAAGAAGGTTTGTAAGCAAAGTATTGAGGGTGAGTATTGACAGTTCTGAAGACTAACCTCAGGCTTTATGATTTACTCAAAGGACTCACAGGACTCAGAAAAAGCTAGCATACTCATTGTTAGAAGTTATTTCAATGAAAGGAAAAGATAAAAATCAGCAAAGAGAAAAAGCATGGGAGCAAAGAAAAGGCAGGGTCCAGGAGAAACCATGTAGAAGCTTATATGTGTCTTCTCCCAGTGGTGTGGTGTATACATGCTTAATTATACCTGAAGGCTTAAGAATACCACCTAAGGAGCCTTATCTACCCTTGAATATGATTTAGATGATGAGACTCTGCACTTTCAGGTGATGTTATAAAAGGATGAGGTGTACGGGATATAAGGACTGTGAATGTATTTTGAATAGGGAGGGATTGAATCCTTTAAGGAGAGAGAGAGAGAGAGGACTGTGGTAGGCAACCTATAAAAACTAGCCCCTAGTGATCTTAACTTTCTGGTATTCACAGCTTTGTGCAATCCTCTTCTTACATGTATGAGCTGAGCCTAGTAACTGGATTCTAACAAATAGAAAATGGTAAAAGTGATGGGAGGGCACTTTGGAGACCCAGATCCAAAAACATTCTGGGTTCCATCTTGATCTCTCACTGTCATGCTCTTTCTTGGAGCCCTTGATGAAATTAAAAACAAGTATGATAAATATAATTCAGAAATACTAGATGCTAAGTGAGCACAAACTAGGGGCCACCAATTCCATTATACTGGGTTTCTTAAACAGCACCATTGACATTTGATGCCAGATAGTTCTTAGAAATCTGGAGCCATTCCATGCTTTGTAAGATATTTAAAAGCATCTCTGGACTTTACCCTCTAGATATCACTGTAACTTTCTAGTAGTATCAACCAAAAATGTCTTCAGATTTTGCCAAATGTCTTCTAGAGGACAAAACACCATTGGTTGGAAACCACAGTTTATTAAACATATAAACAAACTAATTAAAAAACAAACAAAAAATAAGAACAGCCAGATTTATCTTAGAAAAAAATAAAAGTATGAAGAGTAATAATTGTTCTATTATATTTTTAGATTCATAAGAAGAAATTATGACATTGTGGTATTAACACAAGAATTAGCAAATTGATCAGTGGAATACAATGTATCACTAAGAAACAAGCCTATACAAGCAGGGAAGTTCATTTGTGGCAACAGTGGCTTTAAAGGTCGATAGAGAAATAATGAGCTTTATGAGAAATATAGATAAAAACAATTGGTCATCCATCTATAGAAAAAAAGGAAAGGAATCAAATCCCTATGATGTATCAGAAGACTAAAATTAAATAAAAAGTAAAATTTAATAATTTTTAGAAAACAATATGTTACAGCTTAAGTTATTTAGGTTAAATTTTGATTTTAATATTAATAAAACAACCATCATGTATGAAACATCTTTCATATACCAAGTACTACACTTATCATCTCCAGTTATGCAATAATATATAAAGTAGGAATTCTTATCTTTATTTGGAGATCAGAAAACTGAGTTCCAGTGAAACGATATTTCCATGGTCACCCTAATAGCAGATGGTCTGGCGAGGATTTGATTTTACAAACATTTGCCATGGAAGATCATATTCTTTGATAGTACACATGCGGACCACAATCTCACTTAATATAATTTTTTTAGCCTTTAATTTTTTAGCATTAAATTTAGTGTTTAATTTTTACTTTTACCTTTTTTATTGTTTTATTTTTAAAATTTCTACTTTTACCTTTAGATCATCAATTGTCTAAATAGGGATTAATTCTTAAACAGATAATGTGTTAGAAAATCATTAGGTTAAAAACTTACCAAGAAGCAAGTTAATTTGTTTTTGAGAGAGAAAGAGAGACAGGGAGGGAGAGAGACAGAGAGACAGAGAGAGAGGGGGACGGAGGGAGAGAGAGAGAGAGAGAGAGAGAGAGAGAGAGAGAGAGCAAGCATCTCAAGCAGGCTCCACGCTGTCAGTGTGGAGCCTGATGTGGGGCTCTGTCTCATGAACCGTGAGATCAGGAGTCGGACGCTCAACTGACTGAGCCACTGAGGTGCCTCAGAAGCAAGTTATTCTTGCCTGCTAGAACCCATGATGGATACTCCGATTACTAGCCTGAGTTTTTATCCCATAAACTTAAGATTTCCAGTGTTAGTTTCTGATATTATCACCCTACCTTCATGGTCCTGCTGCTCTTTATAGCACCAGTACCATTTGTTGTTGTTGTTGTTGTTTTTATTTAAACTTGAAAAATTTTAATTTTTAAATGTTACCATAGCCTGTTGTATTCTGTATGCCATCCAGCCTGGTATCTCCTGGCTTCTGCAAAGCTGCACTACCAACGTACAACTCCTATATGCAGTGCTCCTCTTTTGAATTCACCAGGTTTGGAGTCCATGCTCTCTGTCGACTTGAACTTCCAGGTACTCACTAAATCCCAATCTGTTACCCCGGATTTGTCTTGACTTTTTTGCTTGGTTTTGTCCCATTGCTGTCTTTTATCAGTGCTGGTATTATTGGTTTCTTGGAAATTGTTCCCCCTTTCTATCCCACAGAATGCCAGGAATTTACTTCAACAATGATGATAGTCTTGTACAAAAGATAAACAAATAAGGATCTTTAGAAATTGAAATCAGATTGACTAAATTTATCTCAAAACAGGTCCATGTTGGGAAATAGGTATATAAGAGAGTGAACTCCTTTACTTATTTATCAACACAAACAGTCCTCAGTTTTGAAAGATGTTCTATCAGGTGAATACAGTGTTTGTTATTTAGTGTATTAGGGGCTGTAGTTTCCTGCAAGAAACTGCAGACCTATGAAAATGAATGCATCTCATGATTACTGGGCAAACTGTACCAACATCAGTATCCTTTCTAGGATCTTAGGACTTGACACTTTGAATTTGAATTCTTAGCAGCCTAATGCTTTGGTGTATGTGTGTGTGTAAGTGTGTGTGTGTGTGTGTGTGTGTGTGTTTCACAGAATTGCAAGTCATTACATGACTTGAGCCCTGTTAATACCACATAAAATGGGCAAAGATTAAAATAAAAGAAAATTACTTGGGGTGCCTTGGGCATCTCAGTCAGTTGAGTGCCCGACTTTGGCTCAGGTTATGATCTCGTGGTTTGTGGGTTTGAGCCCCACATCAGGCTGACAGCCCAGAGCCTGGTGCCTGCTTCAGAATTTGTGTCTCCCTCTCTCTCTGCCCCCCCTGCTCCCCCCCTCACATTCTGTCTCTCTCTCTCTCTCAAAAATAAACATTAAAAAATTTTAAAATAAAAGAATTACCTACTATGTATAATATGTAATATATGTAATATTTCTTTCTCTCTGTGAAACCACTTTTTTTTTTTACAACTCAGCGTTCTGAAAATTAAGTACTATTATAAACGTTTCTGCTCATGCCTATTAAAGTTGCCACTGATGCTGAAATTATAATGATTACTTATTGACATTAGCTAGGGTAATTGTAGTGAACAGACTTGCTGTGGTCCAATTAAGCTGGAAACCCTAGATACAGTTGAGATTAAGACTCTGGAAAAATTTCATTAGAAATTGAAATAGAAATAAAATGACAAAGACCCAGAAAGAAGAAATTCACCGACAGATGGAACAGCAAAGGGCATGTTATAATATAGATATATTCAATGTAACAAGTCATTTTATAATTGAATTCCTCTTCCATTTATGCGGATTAGTTTTGAAATGTAGTCTTTGAATAATAGCAACCAGAATGTTATATGAGTAGTATGTAGACATTATATATTTTTAATTGAAAGAGAAAGAGCAGAGAGATCAATTGAATTAATAGAGAAGATCTGAAAATATTGCATCTCTATCATTTCTCTTAGAAGTGTGCTAACATCTAACAAATTATGATTCATATAATTTATAACTCAAATTTGTGGTTGAACAATACAATTGATATTTTCCTGATGACACAAAGTTGCTGATTTAAAAGTAGAGGTTGGGGCTCCTGTGTGGCTCAGTCGGCTAAGAATCTGACTTCAGCTCATGTCATGATCTCATGGTTTGTGGGTTTGAGCCCCAAGTTGGGCTCTGTGCTGACAGCTCAGCTTCAGATTCTGTGTCTCCCTCTCTCTCTCTGCCCTTCCCCCTCTCGCACTTTGTCTCTTTCTCTCAAAAAAAAATTAAAAATTAAAAAAAGTAAGCATTAAAAAAGTAGAGGTTGTTCACAAAAATGTTCAATCATTTTAAAATTTAATTTTAAATGATAATTAAAAATTAATTTATTCTCAGTAAAAACCAAAAAACAGTACATTTAAAAAAGTATTGCAAATCTAGCAAAAGTCATCTCAAAACAAAACAAAAACTATATTACTTTTAATATATTAGTACAATTCATGCACGTCCAGTTTCTAAATATTTTTCACTTCACACACAATTTATATTTTCTAATTTTATGTAAACAGCATTAAGAGCTAATTTTATTAAGTGATATCTTTGTCAGGAATGCTGTAATCACTTTATATGCAATATTGTATTCATTGCTCACAAGAGCCTGAGAAAGTAGATCTTATTATTGTTCTCATTTTACAAAAAGGAATTTGAGATACAGAGAAATAACCTGCCCACCCAACATAACTGAGCTAACCAGTGGTTAATTGGGGTTCGGATCTCACTCCAGAACCTAAATGTGCAGTTGCCATTTAAATTACATGATATTACCTCCCACCTAAATAACTTTTAAAGTCATTTGAAGATATATTTCTAAATATTTGGTGTATTATCATGTATTACTATATGTATACCACAACTTAACCATAACTTTATTATTGAATAGTTAGGCTATTTTTTCAATTTGTCATTGTTATAAATAATATTTCAATGAAAATATTGGGTGAAAAGCTTTGCTAGCATTTTATATTTTAGAATAAATTATTAAAAGTAGATTTAATGTGTGAAAGGGTATAAACATGTTTAGAGTTTTTAAAATGTATTGCTAGATTGCTTTCCAAATATATTTTATCAGGTTAGGCTCCCACCAGCAAAGTGTGTGATTGCCCACTTCTCAGCAGCTTTACCAGCACTTCAATGCAATTTGAAGAAAGCTGGAAGTATCTCTCTTTACTGTTTTTTTTTTTTTAGATTGTTTGTAATGTTTATTCATTTTTTGAGAGAGAGAAGGAGAGAGAGAGAACGTGATCACGGGAGGGGCAGAGAGAGAGGAAGATACAGAATCCAAAGTAGGGTCCAGGCTCTGAGCTGTCAGCCCAGAGCCAAATGCAGGGCTAGAGCACACAAACTGAGATCATGACCTGAGGGGAAGTCAAACACTTAACCGACTGAGCCACCCAGGTGCCCCTCTCTTTTGTTTTGCAGTGGGAAGGTGTGGATTTCTTTTCTGTTTCATAAATCTTCAGTTGCCTAAGGTAAACTTATAAAAGACAAGTAAAGGACCCAATTAGGAGTACTTTCTATTTAGGGGAATGCCAGCTCGGTGAAAAAATAAAATAAACTCTGATTTTCAGAAGATAGAGGTTCATGTTAATTGGAAATGATCCCACAACACTCATTACACTTTGATATGTAGTGTGAGACTAACAAACAAAATTAGTAATTAGTGAGGAAGAGATATGTTGCTTTATGAAAGTGACTGTGTTTTTCAAACACTCATCCCTGGGGAATTGGTGACTGAATTATGCAGAAAGTAGTAACAGAAAAGATGTTAACAAGACAATCACAATGGTAACTTTTGTGTTTCTTCAGAGGTTAGGATTTGCTGGTCTGCAATAAGCCAGGTTTGATTTTCTGTGGCTCTCAGACTATTAAATTCAGAAAACGGATTGACCTTGATCCCTCCGCCACTCCCACAAAGGATTACTCAGGAATTTTACAGCATGGATTAGAGGATACTGACTCTTGGCACATGTTTTGGTATTTCCAACTATCAACTCATAAAGATTCAATATGTGTGAGAATGTTACAAATTGTTAGGCTATTTTCTGTTGAACAGATTTCTCATTTTAAAACCCTTACAACTAGCATTTATTTTTAAGTAAATTTGGACTAAACATAGACATCAAAAAAGAGACAAGATAATGAAGATAAATTATAAAATATCTCATGCAGCAATATTTGTCGGAAATGATTGCTGCAGGTGGTAACCAGCTAAAACTTTCTTTTGAGGACTTCTTAGTGCCAATCACCACATCAGTGATCTGTGCCTTATGGATCTCATCCCATGTAATTGATGAAGTTTTGGGGTGATGGTAGTTTGTGGGGTCCAGAGCCAATGGCCAAGAAAGAATTCTTGAAGAAATCTTTGGTGCAAAAAGGTGATTTTATTAAAGCATGGGAAAGGACCCATGGGCAGGAAGAGCTTTAATGGGGTCCTGACAGGTAACTCATTATATACCCTCAGATTGGGGGTAGGTCTCTTAGGAATTTTGGAAGCATGGTTTCCAAGACCTTGAGGGGCTAGCTGTTGCCAGGGAAACCCTATTTATTACCATTTAATAAAACCTCAGTCATGAGACCCTTCAGATGTACATCAGGGGCCATAAACTTGGAGTATGATTGCCAGCATACATCTTGGGGCAGTTGAGATAAAGGAAGTTGACTTAAAGGATCCTCCAAGTTGTGATGCTAAGGTTCTGTTTTGCCCCCAGCAAAGTGTCATCCTTGAGGCAGCTGAACTCTTAGAGGGAGGTCACTCTGCTAGTCTCAAGGACTTGCCAATAGGCTATAGTCAGTAAGGGAATTTCATTTTTAATTTGCCTTAGTTTCCCACATCACCATGGCAAGCACTTAAACCCCTTTCTTTTGTTCTTAGGTAGCCAGGAGTGTCCGAGGAATATCACACATATTCCACTTGTGTGGCGAGGGGTGGGATACCAGCCTGTATTTTGCCCTTAGTCTGCCTCAAGCTCCCTCATCATAATCATTGTCACAAGTTGGTAGAAATTACATGTATTACACACCTAGAAACAGATTCAGAATAGTGCAGGACTGACACCAAGTTACAGTCATATGGGAATCAAGTGACACAGTGGGGATTCTAACCTAATTTTTAAAAATTTCAAATATCTTGATATTCAAACTTTCATAAGAGAAGTCATCATTTATAAAAAATTATCTATAATTGATTTTTAAGGACTCATATATTTGAAACTGCCTTGGGTGTGGAATACATTTATTTTGTTACATACATTTTTGAGAGAGAGCTTGAATGATGCCATGAGCTGGCATAAATGCCCAGAAGTTAAACTCCCAAAGCTTTAAAGAGAAAGAAAAATCCATTATCTTTTTCAGTACATTTTTCCTTTGTTTAAATAATTTATATGTCATCTTTATGATGAGCTTTTGGGGTGACGGTGGGGTTTGTGGGGTTTGGAGCTGACAGTCAGGAAAGAATTCTTGAAGATGTCTTTGGGGCAAAAAGGTGATTTTATTAAAGCACAGGGACAGGACACCTGGGCAGAAAGAGCTGCACTGGGGTTGTGAAGTGACTGCTTATATACTTTGGAACTGGGGGGAGTAAAGACAAAAGGGAGGCCCCCAGAGGGCCTTGTTATGCTAAAGAGGACTCCTAAGATTCCTGAGGCCTTGCTACTGTCAAGCTAAGGTTGTTTTCCCTCTAGTAAGGCATTAGCATTTGGACAGTAGGGGTTCCTGGAGAAATGTTATACTCCAAATTTGCCTCAAGTATTTGTCAATGGGCTGTAGGTTATAAGGCAACTTAATTTTACCTGCCATTTCCTTCTTGCCTTTGTTCCCCACATCACTGTGTAGGGGAAGGTGATAGGAGGGGCTCCAGGAAACCGAGTCTCTAGGTTTCTGGAGATGAGGCTTTTGATAAGGTTGCCTTTTTCTTGTAATTTACTAAGGTGTTTGTAAACTGATGGAGATTCATGTCCTGCATGACTGTGATCTCTATCAGTTAGTCATTTGTTTTCTTTCCTTTCCTTTGTTCTTGGGCAGCCAGGAGAGCCTGGGACTATCACACATAGCCCATCTAGGGGGTGGATGTGCTAGCTTGTGCTTTGTTCTCAGCTTGCCTTATGGTACCTCATCATTCATGTGCAACATTTTTATTACCTTTAGGCATCTGATTTCAAGAAGATTTTATTTTTATTTAAAAAAATAGTTTTCAAGCCAAAGCATATCTAGTTTTGCTCAATATCCAGGATATGCATGGAAGACTTGTGGTTGTACTAAGAGTCTTGTTTATCTCCCTAAATCAGTAAAAGGTTACACATGCTTCTGTTACCCATTAATTTCCCTTTTCCAGTAGGGGGTTAAGACCCCTGGCAAGAGTCTCTATCTCTCCTTGAGCATCTTTTCTCCCTTTGGTGTCACAAATACAAAAAACAAAACCTAAACTGAGTGTTTGACAGCCTGAGCTTTATTCAGTGGCCAAAGAATGGAGAAGCAAGAGCCAAGTTCACAAATCCACTTCTAGCTTGGGTGTATTTGGGATAGTTTCATGCTGTGTGGACAATTGAGGGGAGGATTATGCATAAACTTTCCTGAAAAGGGTCCAGCTCTTTTTCACAATCTGGATTCCACTCTTGTTCTTATTTGGTCCCATTCATCCTGGGTCAGGAGTGGGTCAAGGCAGTGTAGTGTGGCAGGGTGGAGAATTTAATGTGTTAATTAGGGTTTGCTGAGGGTTAGGTTAGGCCTGATATTGCAGGCTGGTCTGGTTGCAGCTGGTTCTCTGTTTAGCTCTTCTTTCTCTTGGTGGTTTATTTACAACAGAAGCCAGAACCATAAGTTTCTACCAGATCTGGGCGGGTGGGGTGGGGGCCTTGAGGTAACACTTATTTCCCTTGTTCTTCAAAATGGCTGCTACTGAGGTTGCCATCTTTTACTGAAAATAACAGAACGTCAGGTTTGGAACTAGATATTTTTAATTTTCTGCTGATCTCTCTTGGTTGTCCCTTTTATAGTATGTCAGTCCACCATTGTGTTAACATAATCAAACAGGTAATATCTATCTCACATTTTTATATAAGTTATTTAAATTTTGACCTAAATATAACTATGCCTTCATACCAAAACAATGATGGAAACTAGGATTTTAACTAACTACATACATTAGTTTTAAGTAGCTACATTGGTTAGTACATTGGTCTATTGCTTTATTGAGTCAAGCTAGAAAATTCAAGAAACCTCAGAATGTGATTATTTTGTAACATATCAATAGTCACAGAATTTAATTTATATTAATATTCAATAAAATTACCACTCTGTTCTTGGAAAGTAATATATTTAAGAGGTATGTTTAACTACATTCCAAGTATCATAAGCTCTAACAGAAATTTCCTATACTTAAGAATTATGTTTTACTTTTATTTTTTAAAAAATAGTCATTATATTTAAAGATGTCATTGCTTAAAATGATGTAATTAAAGGAACTAGTAAGTAATTAAAGTTTATTGAACTGAATGTAATCAGACAAAAGAACATTGATAACTCTGTTTCCTGCATTGATTTAAAGGGATATCTCATGGGTGTGTTTAAGGGAATAGTTGCTAGCTTGTACATTTGCCTGAAAATCAAATAAAAATACTGTGGGAAGACGTAAAGGAAATTCTCTTGAAATTCAGTTTTCTGCCTGATGAACTTAACTGGTCATCATAACATAGACCTCTTGGCAAAAGTCCTAATCTTGAATCTTAGTGGAGCTGTTGATTTTACTCTGTATCTGCCCATGTAGGGTCCTTTTATTAATGACGTATATTGACTAAGCAGTGCAAGTCAGTATACTATCATATCTAGAAAAAAATGCAGACTGCTTGGAATTATTTGAAATTATTTGAAACTTAGGTAAAGCAATGAATGACTTCAGTATTCTTGGCAGAATAATTATAAGCTGACTCTTCATTAGTATCTGTCTCTTTTTATGTATTTATATATTATACATATATTGAAATGTTATAGAGTCATAGCATGCAATATTATATTTATATCAAAATTACTTGTCATAAATATTTTTTATAGCCTCCCATATGAACATTTGGTCATCTGTATTTATTGCTCTACTCTAGTTTGAGATTGAACTATGTTTAAATATGGTGACATATCATCATGTATAGTGAGTATAGTGGTTTGTGGTATTTGGGTGCCATTTCTAAAATGTTCTTTATTCGCTAGGCTTATTTCTGTCTGGTGATGTTTGAGGTTTTGAAAATGAAATAGAACTGACAAGTTATAAGGCTATAATCTAGAGCTTTAACCAGAAAGAAATATACTCATAAATTATAAACAAGAATAGAAAGAGCATGGTCAGCACCTTCTTTGGATTTGCTTTGTTCACTGTTCATTTTGGCAGACTCGTAAGTGTTGTATCTATAGGATTTTGAAACCTCAAAACCATATGCCCAAACTTTTAATTTCTTATGACAGTCAGTGGAAAAATGCAATTTACTTCGTGTTTTTTAATCTCCAGTACATAAGGCTTCTTTCTTTTCCCTTTTTTTCCCCTTAAGACACTAATTAAATAATGAGGACATGCAGAGGATTCTGTGAAATGGTAAGCGTTAATAGCTATCTAAATGTTCTTTTTTACTCATTTTCAGACATGTATCTCTCCAGCTTCTCCTGAATGACCCCATTTAAAGCTTTCCTTTCAGGTGCTCTTGCATTTGTCTCTCCCACAGGAACATTCATACATACATACATACATACATACATACATACATTTAGGGAGAGTGCCAGCAGGGGAGGGAGAGAGAAGGAGGAAGGGAAAGAATCCTAAGCAGTCTCTGCACTGTCAGTATTGAATCCCATGAACTGGAGATCATGACCTGAGTTGAAACCAAGATTTGGCTGTTTAATCCACTGAGCCTCCCAGGTGCCCCTCTCCTACTGGAAATTTAAACCAAAACATTTAGGTTCATGAAGGGCAAGACAATGTCCATTCAATAATTCAGATATACCACTAGTCATGTTTCATCATCAATTATTTAAGTAAAATAATATCACAAATATTTTGTAGTATTATTTTGTATAAATCCCTGTCATTAGAATTTTGCTTTAGGCCGTGATGGGATATGAAAACTGGAATTTACTCTTCTACTTACACAAGTAGAAAACTAGACAAAATATGAATCAACAGTTCTCAGGTACTAGACAGTAGGCAGCTCAGGACTTTGCGCACAGAGAGAAGGGAAACAAGCAAGGTAGGCCTACCATGGCTCCAGCATTCTCTCTAGAGGTGGTCTCCAGTCAGTAGTTCATAAAGGGGAACCTAAACAAGTCTTGGGGCTCACTGAGTGAAGAGACAGAACCAGGGTTTGGAGAGATCAAGTTGTGAAACAGCTCAGAGAAGGATGGAGACTGGGAATGAGAGAGACCAAGTGAGTTCTGGAGACCTGCAAAAGGGTCCACTGGTCTATTGAGCTGAATATTTTCTGTGTGAATTGACACTAATCAAGGATGGGTAAAGAAACACCAGAAGGCATTGGGCCAAAAAATGCCCAGGGCTGTCATAAACCGGGGATAGTTTCTTTTCCTCCTAGTCAGTGTGTAAATGTCTCTTAATACCAGGGCCTCATGTAGAATCCTCAGGAATGGGTTAACCCTAATAGTAGAGCTAAATAACCCCTTGAATGAGTTTTCTGTGGAAATACCCTATTAAAGCTTAAAATTAATCCTGAAAAAGGCCAAATTGATTCCAAGTAGAATAATTATGGCCCAAAACAAACCCCAACAGTATTTTAAAAAATACAACATTGAGTGTTCAAAATGTTAAATTTGTAATATTTGGCAACCAAATAATATATTAATAAGCATGGAAAAAGCAGAAAAATATGGCCTATACCTAGGATAAAAATCAATCAATAGAAATGGGCCCATAAATGAGTGAGAGAGGGGCACCTGGGTGGCTCAGTCGGTTAAGCATCTGACTCTTGATTTTTGCCTGGGTCATGATCTCATGGTTCATGAGATGGAGCCTTGTATCTAACAGTGCAGAGTCTGCTTGGGATTCTCTCTCTGTCTCTCTCTCTCTTCCCCATCCCTACTCTCTTTCTCTCAAAATGAATAAAAAAAGAAAAGAGAAATGAGTGGGATAATGGAAGTAGCACACAAAGATGTTAAAACAGATATAAGCATGCTTCATGTGTTCTAGAAGGTGAAAGAACTCCTGAATACAATAAGGAAGGAAATGGGAAGTATAAAAAGGGCAAGTAGAATTTCTAAGGATGAACAAATAAAATACCTAAAATTAAAATATGCTAGATAGAGCAGGGGGAGGATGGTAGAGTAGGAGGATCCTACACTCACCTTATCCCACACATACACCTAGATAACACCCATATTAGTGTAAATAACACAGAAAAGAGCCCAGAGCCCGGAAGATTCTCCACAGTTAAAAGTAGAAAAGAGGCCACACCAAAGAGGGTAGGAAAAGTTAGAGACACAAATGGAGCCAAACTGACCCATGAGATGTCCCATGCGAGGGAGAGATGTTGTAGAGGCAGAGAAGAAAGAGAACCGGACCCCACGTTGGGCCCCCCAAACACAAGGGACCTGCACTGGGAAGATGAATGTCCATAGCATTTGGTATTGAAAGCTAGAGGGGCCTATCTTCACAAGTTCTTACAATTAGTGGGGCATAAACCTGGAACTTTAATCAATGGGCTCAGTTCTGAAGGAGATGGATGGTGACAGGAAAGAGTCCCTGCCCTTAAAGAGACATAACAAACCGTCCTGCTGAGATACAGCATACAGTTTGAAAGACACCTGGGGTGAAAGGAAGGGAGATTTGTTAACCAATATCAGAGTGTGTCCTGAAGGGGTACGGATCTCTGGGAGACTGCTTCAAGAACAAAAGATCTGGCAGGCGCCATTTCCATTCTCCACCCCACCCCCCCCACAGTCTAGCTACATGGGTACTTGCGGGAGCCAGTGTGGTGCCAACACTCTCCACTTAACTTGATAGTAGTGCTCCCCATCCTTGTGTTCTCCTGTGGCCATATCCCCTCCAGCCAGGCCTCTGCTCTAGGTCTTCTCCCACAGCACATCTGCTCAAATCTTGCTAACCTTCAACACCCTACCCTTATATTCTCCTGTGGACCTGCCCCCTCCAAAATGCCCTCTGAAGGAGTTCGTTCAAAGCAGTGCCACTAGTGCAGGGCGCAAGCAGCCCAACAGGGATCGGCACAACTCAAAATAACTCCTGCTCTGAGGAGAGGGGAAGATAATAATATATAACGGTTGAACTGTGGCCCCAGCAGTGGGCTGGGGGGGGGGGGGCAGACATCTGGTCTGACTGCAGGACTGCCCACCAATGAAAGCTTCTCAGGAAATGCCACATGGAGAGCACCCTGCAATTCCGTGTAACTGCAGTTCTCACAAACACATAGTCTGACCCATATCAAGCACAAGGTGGCTACAGACTGACCCACTAAGAACACTAACAAACGCTGCCACAACAGGTGAAGAGAGCCATGCCAATGACTGGGCTGAAGAAAAACTCTTGTGACTCAGCCACAAAAGTAGGGTATATGCAACACACATAGGAGATACCCCTCAAGTGACAGGTTCTCATGAAAGGGAATGTTGCACTGCAGGGCACCACAGGATCTCATCGTAAGCCATGATTTTCAAGAGCAGGAGATGTAGCTGAATTTTCTAACACACAGAAACAGACACAGGGAGTGAGACAAAATGAGACAGAGACATATGTCCCAAATGAAAGGACAGGAAAAAATCACAGCAAGAGATCTGAATGAAACAGAGATAAGTAATATGCTTGATAGAGAATTTAAAGTAATTGTCATAAAAATACTCTACTTGAGAAACAAATGGAAGAGTTTAGTCTTCGAATAACTGAATATCACTTCTTTCAATAACTGAAATAAAAAATGAGTAGAGGAAGCAGAAGAATGGATCACTGACCTGGAGAACAGAGTAATGGAAAGAAATCAAGCTGAACAGGAGAGAGAAAAAAGAATAATAGAAAGTGAGAATAGATTAACAGAATTCAGCGACACCATCAAGTGTAATAACATTTGAATTATAGGGACCCCAGAAGGAGAAGAGAAAAGGGGACAGAAAATGTATTTGAAGAAATAATAGTTGAAAACTTCCCAAATCTAGGGAAGGAAACAGAAAACTGGGTTTATGAGTCACAGAGAGCTCCCAGTAAAATCAACCTACGGAGGTCCACAGCAAGACATATAGTAACTAAAATGACAAAAAGTAGTGATAAAGCATTTTAAGAGCAGTAAGACAAAAGAAAACTGTCACATACAAGGAAAACACCATTAGACTATTAGCTGATTTTTCAGCAGAAACTTTGCAGGCCAGATGGGAGTGGCAGGATATATTTAAAATGCCAAAACTCGGGGCGCCTGGGTGGCGCAGTTGGTTAAGCGTCTGACTTCAGCCAGGTCACGATCTCGCGGTCCGTGAGTTCGAGCCCCGCGTCGGGCTCTGGGCTGATGGCTCAGAGCCTGGAGCCTGTTTCGGATTCTGTGTCTCCCTCTCTCTCTGCCCCTCCCCCGTTCATGCTCTGTCTTTCTCTGTCTCAAAAATAAATAAAACGTTGAAAAAAAAGAAAAAAAAAATTTAAAATGCCAAAACTTGGCTGCCTTGGTGGCTCAGTTGGTTAAGTATCCCACTTTGGCTGAGGTCATGATCCCTTGGTTCATGAGTTCAAGCCTGGTGTCGGGCTCTCCATTGACAGCTTGGAGCCTGGAGCCTGCTTGGGATTCTGTCTCCATCCCTCTCCTCCACTCATGTGCTCATGCTCTCTTTCTCTCAAATTAAATAAATAAACTTTAAAAAGTTACTGAAAACTTTTAATGCCACAAATTTCATATAGGAGCATAGGCTTTGAAATCTCAACTGTTTGAAATCTTTTAGGATGTTTAGGCCACAGGAAGACCTCTAGCCTTAACGGTCACTGCAGCAATCACCCAGAACACCCAGAGGTAATTGAGCTTAGCTAGAAAGATTTTATTTGCATCTGATAGCTCTGATGATTGTATAAAAGGAACCCAAGTTTTTTATCTATAAACCAGAAACAGTGGGAAAAGTGACACTGGCAGAAGAGGCAGGCATGAAGAATTGAAGAGCTGAGGAGCTGTGGGACCATAATGGCATCAATAGAAGCTGCGTGCACATCAGCATTTATTAAAAACTGATGGAGGCTGTGAACAAGGGCTGTGTTGGTGGCAGAACAGAGAGTGTTGTAAGAGGACAGATGATACAAGAGACATGGTAAATATGTAGTGAACTACATTTCATCCATTTTTTAATTCTTCATTGAACTCTTAGAAATACAGAAGTGCCATTGAATGTCAGCTTTTTTGTCTCATAAAAACACTAGAAAATTGTCCTTCCCCTGGTTTGTACCTAAGCTCCAACAGAGAAAGGTCACATTTGGGCAAGATTTCTGTAGACGCATGCAATTCAATACTCTGAGTAATTCTTGCATCAATGTGACTACTAGGCGGGGGCTACATCTCCCCCCCCCCCCCCGCCCCCATGGTATCAACCATGTTAACTTGGCTCCCAGTGCAATTCCTTTCATTATAACTTGTCCTATAATTTTATGTTCTTGGGTATTATTTCCTGTAGCAACAGCTGTTAGGTAGACCTCTCTTATCTTGTTCTCATGCTTTCCTTAAGAAAACTTCCACTACCACTCAGAATTGAAGTAATAATAGTAGCCGGTTTTCTTTACTCTTCCTCCTTACTCACTCTTCTATATAGCAGTGATTATCAGATTAAGAAGTTGGCAAAGTCTGCCATTTTTTGATACAGATTTTTCTTTGGAGAAGTGTAAGAGAGGAGTCCTCTTACATAGTCTCCCATTCTTTTCTCTTTCAAAGCAGCCTGTAGGTTTCCTTTCCTTGTATTGTCAAACTCAATGATCCAGGCTCTGCTCTTGCAGGGAATGTCTGCAGTTGTCTTGTTGCCCATGCAGCATCCCTGTAAGAAAATCACTCCTAAGCAATAGAGGAAGATTATTCAAGGCACCTGATTCCATCTGAAAATGATTATTTTCCTTAAACTTCCATTATAGCTGTGACAATTTACTGTTGCATTTGCTGTGAAAATGTGGAGGACACTGTCATATCAATTCAACCAAAATCTCCTATATAAAGCTCTTCTTGAGATTCTTTTAGAATTCTGTAGTGAGAAATTAAATGTTTCTCACAAGAAAATAGTGTAATTCATTTTGTCTTATGAGCAAAATTATATAGCAAATTGTGTTTGTCTTTTGGCTTCCTAAAAACAGATCCAAATTTGAAACTCACCTGATCAACTGTGTGGATATGAGGTTTAGTAATGCGGTATCCTACTTTTCCATGGTTTTGTTTTTACATTTTAATTCTTTCATTTCATTGTTTATACTTTTGCTGTAAGCTATCTAAGATTCTTTGTGGAAAAGAGGTAGGGTGGATATAAATGTGATTACAAAAAATGTTGCTGATTTTACAGAAGTCATGATTTAATTAAGAAGATAGGCATAGAGAATTAATTATTATAAGCCATCATACAGAGTTATGTACAAAGCTCTTTGGAGGAAAACAAAAGTAACATTGTTTAGGAAAATTGGGAAAATTTTTCCTAGGAATAAAGACATTTTACCTGAGTAGTGTAAGATGAGTATGAACTTTATAGGTACAGTAAGCTGAGAAATGTATTTCTGACAGAAGGACTTAGAGAAGAGAGGTAGATTTATTTATTGAAAGTATGTGATGATTTGAGAACGTTACATATAATTTTTGGTTTGTAGACTGTAGAGTGAGGTAAGACAGGATTGTAAACTATAGCTCACAGACCAAATCTGGCCTGTGATCTTTTTTATAGGGCCACAAGCTAAAATCGGTTTAAGATTGTTGAATGAATGGACTAACAAATAAGTAAATAGATCAGACAGGCCATATATGACCCATAAAGCCTAAAATATTATTTCATATTTACAGGAAAAACTTATGAGCCTCTGATGTAGGATATAATATAAAACTAGTATACTACCAAAAATAAAGAATAGGTATTACCTAGTATCAGGTATACAGAAATATCTTCCTCGTGATAAAAAAAAAATTAGACATTGGATCATGTTTTCTTTAAGAAAATTTACCACAGGGGCGCCTGGGTGGCGCAGTACGTTAAGCGTCGGACTTCAGCCAGGTCACGATCTCGCGGTCTGTGAGTTTGAGCCCAGCGTCAGGCTCTGGGCTGATGGCTCAGAGCTTGGAGCCTGCTTCCGATTCTGTGTCTCCCTCTCTCTCTGCCCCTCCCCCATTCATGCTCTCTCTCTCTCTCTCTGTCCCAAAAATAAATAAAAGTTGAAAAAATATTAAAAAAAAAAGAAAATTTACCACAGATTCTTGAAATGGTCAGTTACCATTCATAACCCATGGTCAGATGTGTTTTAGGTAACCTAGAATGATGGGCTCAGGCTCATAAGAAGGAGCATGGTTCTCAATGAGGAGCTTGTTTTTGTGGTATATAAATCAGATCCTATTTTGAATAGTGCTAAAGAGTTAAAGAACATTGGAGAAAGCCATTTGGAAAAAGACAACTTTAGACTTTGAATCTCTAGTTAAACCTGTAATTATACACACACACACACACACACACACACACACACACACACACACACAACTATGCTACAAAAAATTTCCTGCCAGTATACATTCTCTAATCAACCTTTGAAGACTGAAATCACCATTTAAAAAATCCCTAAAACAGTGGTCGACATATTTTTAAGAGATCAAGTTCTAGCTTCCATTGTAGTTGCTATTCTTTTTACCTCATGTACAATACCATTTTTAGCTGAACCATTATAGAACGTTCTGCTGGAGTGTCCAAGAATAACTAACAACCATAATGAAGACACTGAATCATAAAGTAAAAGCTATATTATGTTATTTGGATGCCTTTTAGGAAGGAAAGGAAATATATAGTGGATTTTACCATGATTTTTCCTCAGCATCTCAAGTGAGACATTAATGAAGGATCTTGCATTGCCAAGATTTTACTTTATATTTTACTTAATTATGTAATTCACTTCTATTCACCGGATACTAAGTCATTAACTTTAGATTGGTGCCTGTCCTTTTTATAGCTGGAAGTAGAATCTTCTCTGAAATCCTTTAGCATTTTATCTACATCTCTTCAAGGCATATATCAATTTAATCTTAGAATTTTAATTATTTATGTACATCTTCATTTTAAACTATTAGATACTTAAGGAAAAGATCATTTTGTTGTTCATGTGTATATTTAAATAGCTCTTTGTTAATACATTATGCACATTATATGAAAGAAAAAATAATTGTTAGGGGTGCCTGGGTGGCTCAATTGGTTAAGCATCCAACTCTTGATTTCCGCTTAGGTCATGATCTCATGGTTCTTGGGATTGAACCCCACATTAGGCTCTGCACTCACTGTGCAGAGCCCTCTTGGGATTCTCTATATTCATTAAATAGTTTACACTGTACAGTTCTTATATTATTATTTATTTTCTAGCTTTGTTACAAGTCTTATAAAAATTTCTGTGTGCAACGTATATAGCAAATGTGTATTAGATTCACAGACTTGAAAATTTCCAAATTTTACCCAATTACAACAGTTTATATTTAGCCCTATTTTCATACAATTGATAATTTCCTTTTTCACAAGTATAAGTGAGGCTAAATGATAATATTGTGTATCTGGACTCAAAATTCTATCAAAGGTTGGGACTTTTGATAGTGCATTAGAATTAAGTTTTTACCTTAACAAATATCTAACACCCCAGGATTTATTTTAATAGTTAAGCCATTTGCTCTTGTTCTAATGACTCAGTGGAGTTAAATCTGTGAATCAGTTACTAATCACTGAGATACAAATTTTCCTTTTAAAATGCATTAACCAAAGTGCCCTTTTGACTCCCAACAGTTCCATTTAAGCTGAGATTATTTCAACAAATTTGACCTGTCTTTATTTCATTTTCATATTTACACTCTTGTCTTACTACCTAGTTAATCTGTGGGACTCCTAAGGTAACTGAGAACTATAAACCCCGAGTAAAGGCATTTACCATTTTTCACCTCTACAGATGCTCACTATTGTGGAACTACAGTTTTTCCTACAATTGTTGATCCTTAGGGATGTTTGTCTAAGGTTAGTGTTCTTTTGGAGGTTAGTGGGAACACTAGGTCTAGATGAGTTTCATGAGAAAAGGACCCCAGAGATCTATTTCTCAGACAACAAGATTGCTTCTTTCCTACCCTCCTGCCAAACCAATAAATTGAGTGTTGGTACTCCCAGAGTAGTTCTCCTTTCCTTCAACATGATTGCTCATTAAGGTGTCATCCTTCATTAAAGTATAATGTCTGTTGGTTAAAGTATGAATCATGAGACATTCTCTTCTTCTATTGATGGATCAATATGACTACCAGCATTAAGGCCTTGACAATTACACAGTTTCTCCAGGGCACCCATAGCCATGGAGCTGCTCATTGGTTTGGACAATTTGGATTGTGAAGATGGTGATTTATTCACAGTTCTTAGAATTTCATGCTTCAATTTTTATAACTTTAAAATAAATGTAAAGTTTCCCATCTCCCATGACAGTTGAGGTCTCTTAATCTATATTTTGCAATTCCATATCTTCCCAAATTCTGTGATTATGCAAGAATGATGTAAGGGGCTCTAATTCAATGTTGTAAGACTTAGAATGGTCACTCTGTCATAATTCCATAATCTTTGAAAAGGAAATGTAAGGGGGAAAACCATCTGACCTAAAGACGAGTAGACATATTTTCAAGCCAACTCTTCCCCTTATTAATTGACCTTGGATTTCCCATTTAAATTCTCACAAACCCATTTCCTCATCAAGAAAATGCTAATAATAATACCAAGTTGTGCAGGATAAAACTAAAAATAATAAATATAACACACCTTCTGTGCCATCTTAATTCTTTGAAATGTTCAATCCTGTAATCTTAGACCCCACATAAAATCTTTCAACAAATCATAATGGGTCTGCCTTCCAAGTATATCCATTATTTGGTAACTTCTTACTATTTTCATCACTACCATCTTGGTCCAAAACTTTATCTTTTCTCACTAGATTACTGTGATAGCCTCAGTATATTTTCCTGTTTCAGTTCTTCCCCCATATATAGTCTATTCTCCAGACAGCAGACAAAGCTATTTTGCAAAACTTAAGTCAGGACATGCTACATCTCTCAAAATCATCTGAAGGCTTCCTGTCTTAAGCAAAATTCCTCAAATGTCCCTTAAAACCATACATTTGGTCACATTTTACTTCTCTGACCCTCCCTTGATCATTCCATGTAAATTGATACCACTATCCCCCTTTCTTGCTTTATTTTTTGTTCCATAGCATTTAACACAATCTAGGAAACTGTAGATTTTATTTTGTTCATTTTGGCTTTTTCCATGCATCAACCATTGTTATGAACCACTTCATATTTGCTGAAATGTCTTTTTTTCTCCCGCTCCTCACTTCAGCTTCCTAGATTATACTTCCCAATAAATTATTTATATTTAGAATTCCATTTTCATCTTTGTTTTGTTGGGAAACCCATGCCCAAACAGTCATACCCAGAGTTGCCTAGATAACTGAAATTTTGGAGGTTGATCACTAATCAGTCATATGGCAGAAAGAAATTTGTTGTGTGAAATGAGTGCTGAAAAATCCTGGGATGCACACCAGCTTCACAGTTCATATAATTCATACCCTTAATGGATTCAGATGAGGGAAGAATAAAAGGTAAGGCATTGTATTACATTGTGACTGTGATATTTGGGAAGTATAGAGACAATAAATAAAGGTTACAGAGAGGCTGGCATTGGGATCTTTGAAAACAAGAAAATTATGGGTTCATGTAAATACCGACTGAAGACCAGCATGTCTCTATGGCAGTTTAAGTAGAGCTTCATATCCTGTAGTTTCAAGATAACGTTGAAAATCAGGCCAGGACTTAAGCATAAAGGAGGCAGAATTGCAGAGACGATTAATCCATATCCTTGGCAGGTATACTTTTTACTCCTGCTGTGGTTTCTTGTTTGACTTTGACAGGAAGACTGAGATTCTGAGAACAGGATGGGGATATTGTGGTGAATGATTCTGTGGGACGGAAACCACTAAATTTTCAATTTTATATATGTTGAAAGAAGTCCCCTGTTCCCTCACAAAAGAGAGAAATATTCTCTTTCCTGGACACCCTTTCAATACCTCAACTGAAGCTGTCCCTTGCAAAGATAATACTTGAGCTCCTCAACTTTCACTCCTGTCACCCCTCATTGTTCTAAGCCAGTCATCCAAATTATATCTTAGCATAATGATGGGGAAATACAGTTTGTACTACAGTATTAAAATGATTACACATCAAATTAATTATAGCACCTGGCTATTATGTATCAGCAGGAGAGGGTGAAATGTTTGTGAGTGATTCTTAAGCGGTTAGACCAAGAGAGTGGGGAATAACATCAACCTCCCTCTTTTGAGGATAATTTTTGAGTGGGTGGCACTCACCCATGTCTCAGGATTCAGTACTCTGGGGATGACATCTGGAGCTGTTTTTAACACTGGCGGTGTGTCTCTTTCATGCTTGATTATGGCTTTGAGTAAACAAAGCAAAGATGCTGGAATTTTGTGCCAGTGAATAAAACTAGAAAACTGAGGAAGTAAAACATTTAGATTAGATTAATTATAGAAGACTAGAGAACCATCACCAGACTGTATTGTCTCTTAGGACCCTGGTAACACTACCTTCTCTAAGACAGAATGCCATAAATTGATGAGATAGGCCATAGCATCTTTAGCTCAGTAGTGGCTGTCACCTGTAAGCTGGGATTGGCTCTGAGAGATGCTGTCATGCCACTGTGATTCCTAATGTAAATAGGAAGGATGCAGTTTTTGAAAGGCACAGACTAAATGGTAGCATTTCATTTCAGAGGTAATGTAATTTGATTATTGCATTAAGTAGCTTTGACTATCAGAATAACTTGTCCCACAAAGATCCGAAGAGATGAAAAAATTGTAGTATTCTTAGTGACAAAATATAGAACATACTTAATTTATATTATAATAAACACTGAGTGATGGATAGCAGAGGTGTGATATCTGCCATTGAAATGGGAAATCAGTTGCTTTCCTTTTTTTGAGATACGACTAATTTCATAACCCTAGAGCTTAATGATTGAAAGAGAAGGAAGACCCAATGCTAACATTGTAAGCATTTGTGATAAAAATTTCCTCAATCTTACCCCAAAGGAACTTGCACACTGGGCAAGGGGAAATTCTGAAATTTTATGAGAACTGTTGGGTATAGATCTTAGTTCATCCTAATACCAAGGAACACAAAAAGGAGAGGGAATTAATGGAAGACAGGTGATAAATGTATTTCTGGCCTAAGTCCATCTTACGGTGAATATTATGAAAGTGGAACAACTGTGTGGTCACTTCCACAGTTTCCAGATGTATAATTGGGATAAGTATACTTAGCAGTTGGCAGAATCCTCACATAGGTTTCTTGACCTTCGCTAATTAGAGCAATTAAGCAGGAAAGTTTGTGGACATCATTGCATCTCAGTCAGCCAAGATTGTAAATCAGAAGCCATATTGCATCTTCACTCCATCAAGGACTTAAAGTAATTGTGGAAGATGGCCATCATGTTTCCATTTCTACCTGTTTGGTCCTTGTAAAAATGGATGGATTGTGTTGGACTATTGGACATTTAATTAGATGGTAGCTGCTGTGCTCACTTTAGTATTTTTTCTGTATTAGATGAACACGATTTTTGGCACGTGTTTTGCCAATATTTATTTTGTCAATGCTTTTTTTTTTAAACTAATTTCTATCATGAAGGAGAGGCTAAAATTGTTAGCATTTACATGGAAAGGATTGCAGTGCACATTCCTTCTCTTGCCTCAGGGGTCTCTGTGCACAATAGTGTCCATAGAGATCTTGATTGACTTAATAGTTCAGAGATCATAATGCTGGTTCAACATTGTGCTAACTGGACCTAATTTAAAAAAGGCAAGTAGCCTATAAACCTTAGGGAGGCATGTGTAAAAGAGCCTGGGCTCTTTTGTTCATTATATTTGTGAAGTTTATAGAAATCAAATAGTCTGGAATATCTCCTCTAGAGTAAATTGAAAAGTGTTGCATCTGTAAAAAAGTCATGGTACTTGGTGGGTTTCTTTGGATTTTGGAGGCAACATACAACATATATTATTACTATTCAACCTGTTATTGGTGACTCTGAAGGCTCCCAGTTTTAAATGGGGGCCAGAGAAAGAAAGAACACAGCAGGAGATCCAAGCTACAGTAACAGATAATCTGGAATTGCTAGACATATTCTTCATAAATAAAATTCTTAGTGCATAAAAAAAGGGACAAACTAACAGACCTTGTGGGTTCTTCAGGAAAGTTAAAACTTCTGTAGCACTATCATTTGAAAAATTAGCTCCTGTCATTGTTATTGGGTATTATGAAGACTGAGTAGCTAACCATGTGATACAAAATTACTATTTGATGAGAGTTGATATTTTTAGGTTCACTGTTTCATAACATCAGGCAGATATAGCAATAATCCATTTTGCAATAGAAATGGGGCATTCTGGGGGCGCCTGGGTGGCGCAGTCGGTTAAGCGTCCGACTTCAGCCAGGTCACGATCTCGCGGTCCGGGAGTTCGAGCCCCGCATCGGGCTCTGAGCTGATGGCTCAGAGCCTGGAGCCTGTTTCCGATTCTGTGTCTCCCTCTCTCTCTGCCCCTCCCCCGTTCATGCTCTGTCTCTCTCTGTCCCAAAAATAAATAAACGTTGAAAAAAAAAATTTTTTAGAAATGGGGCATTCTGAACCCCAAAAGGTTCAGAAGCAACAAATAAGTTAGGTACAGGTAGGCAAGATTCCCACCAAAGACCTTTCCCAGATCAAATTAAAACCTCCTGAGATATTTTCTGTAACCAGGTGGTGGAGAGCTCAGTTTAGTTCCTAGATGAGAAAGCATGCTATACAGATGGTGCACCACAACCCCTCTCTTGCGAGGCCTATGGGGTAGAGCTTTGGGGATCATACTTTGTCCTTCACTTTGTACAGAGGAAAAGTTCTAAATTTTACATGGATATGCACAGACTTGTGGATAGAAGCGAATGGCTTGGCAGATTAATCAGAGGTCTGGAAAGAATCACGTTAGAGGATCAGGGAAAAAAACACATGGGCAGACCTATGAGGCTTGGCACAAAGTGCTCATATCTTTTTGTATCAAGTTAATGACCACAAATGACAATCACCTACTGTGAAGCCTCTTAATAACCAGATGGAGAGGATGAACTATCCTAAGGATGGCATTCAGCTTGTCTCCTTAGGCACTATAGTGTTGGTAGGAGGGGCTATAGAGCTCCACCACCCTCTCTCCAAAGCCAAGCTAATAAATGCGATGCAGATGGCCCAAACTTTATTTTAAGAGGTCAATTTTGAGCCCTTGTGGCAATCAGTGCTTCAGAAGACCAGCCTGCCATTAAATGGCAGTTTGATTGCATCAGATATTATTTTACCCTATGGGGAACAACAGTTACAAATTTGAGTACACATTTTGTGTACAAATATTTGGAGCAGATATACCTATAATGCCTTCTCCATTGCAACCCACTGAGGGCTTATAGATGGCCTAAACTCTTAGTAAGGTATCCCATGCAACATTTCCTTGAAATAAGGTCCCTATTTTGCAGCCAAAGAGGTCTATGAGTGGATTTAAGGCCATGGAATTTGCAGATGTGAACAGGTATTTCATCAATTACAGGTAGCTGGTTTCACATAACATCAGATGTCCTGCTAAATACTGAAAGGGATTACCATCCTGTGAAGTTGGGGGCTGATATTCAGAATGTGGTATATTTGCTGAAACAACCACGGATACATGGTATTCCGTTTTCAAATGCTGGAGTATGTAGGTCAAGGAACCAAGAGATCGAAGTACTCCCAGTGTTCCACTTTCACAATCTGTGCTTGGCATCTCCACCTCTCTAGATTCTGTTAGTCAACCTCCTGATTCTCTGTGATGGAGAGGATTCTTGTGCTTAGGGAAACACTAGAAACACTATCTGTTCCATAGAACATTAGCACTATTACTTGTTGATGTTGGCCTTTTCATTCCAGCAGACCAGCAAAGAAAGGAATAACTGTACCGTCAGAAGTAATTGAGTCCAGTTAAAATGAGGAGCTAGGATTGCTGTTAAACAATGGAAGAGGAATATGCAGGAATTCAAGATACTGTCTTTAAAGTTTCTTGAGTTTTTTGAGACTAGTGAGAAATTTGAATATATATTACAGCCAAGACAGGCTGACAAGGGCAGAACAATGAAGATCTCATATCTTTTGTGAGTTTGGGTCTTAAAACTCAGAATAGCTAAAATGATGGCTGAGAGTATGAAAAATCTAGAAGATGTTGAAAGTTGTATCTAATGAATATTTAATATGATGTAAAAGATCAGTGTCTAGATCATGGATTGTGGCTTATTTTAATAACCTTTCCTCAATACTTTGCAGAGATTTCAGTGGACCATTCTCTTGATAGTAACTCTGTATTGGATTGGATTTAAGGGAGGAAACAAATGGAAAAGTGTGGTGCAAGAGGTGATTTGTATCAGATAACTCTTATGCACAACTTCGTATTTGGTCATCGGCATTTGTTTATTACTCCAGCCGCGACTGTTGTGAATCAGTTCTGTATGTGGTCTGAGAGTATGTCACATCAGACCTGGGCGTTACTTCTTAGAGCTCTGCCTGTTACTGCTGTCATACTAAGGGACAGCACAGTAGTGCCTGCCACAGTGTGGCTACTATGAGAAGCTTCTTGGTACAAACATGCATGTTTTGGTAGTGCAAGGGAGTTAATGCCCTGTGGAGCAAACTTTTCACCAACGGGGTATGGAAACCTGTGGATAAATGTCTCCCCCACCTGTCATCCTCTAACAGGTGGTTCTGTTATGAATTTCATAGGGCTTCCCCAGGAGGACCTATGGAATTCAGCAACCCCTTAGAGCAGTTGCCAACTCAATTACATATAGTGATAGAGGCTCTCCTTTGTTCTTGATTTGCTTCCAATCCCTGTATTACTCACCCTAAAATAAAAATAAATGACTTTTAGCTAAGTCTTTGTTTCTGAGTTTGATTTATTGCAAAATCAGGTAACTCTTTAGCATGTATATTCTATAAAACAGTTGTTTGGTCTGTTTTTTCACTGTTATTTCTCTAATACCTGGAATGGCAATAAATATTTGCTAATCAGTGTTTTAGATGTTATTGCTCCTCTCAGACATCTTCAAATTGCTCATGGGTACTGCCCAAACTATTACTCAGTTTCTGCATGCTTTGCGTCTAACAACTTCACGTGCAACTGCCCTTACACGTGAAGCCCTTTTTACCCATACCCATGAGAGCTCAAAGGTGCTTGAGATTTTACGTTCTCTCCTCTACCTCCAACTGGGATAGGCATAGTTAATGACCATCTAGTGTAGGATTATGAAAGCTCAATTCTATTGCCTCAAGGCAGGACAAACTGTGAAGTGTAATTATGCTCCAGAACTTTCTGCATAATTAAGCATAGGTTGCATCTGAAATATAACCCATGCTTGTCTTCCCATTTTCTATCTTACCTCCTTAAAAGGCAGAAAAGCTCAAGTTGAAACAATGAAAAAAAAATGCCAAGAATATAGCAGATACTCCATAACAAGCAATATGTTTTAAAATAACAAGTAGTATTATTTATTACCACTATCACTATTTTAAATAAAATTATTAATGCCCTTTTTTTTCTGAGAAAACAAAAACAAAACAGGCTTCTGCTCTCTTATATTTTTGTGACCTAAACTTTGAGACCCAGAAATGTCCATTTCTGAAAACTTAGTTTTCATATTATTCTTTGTTACTGAGGTTGTTTTAGTAACATGGGGAATCAGAAGATATGTAAATATCAATAAATATAAATATAGTACTGAGTATTTCTCAACCCTTGGATGGTCATATGAATCAATAGAGACCTATCAAAAAAAATGCTTAAGAAATTGTCAGAAATTCTGTCTAATAGGTCCATTTTTTTTAGGAACTATTTTTAAAATTTTACTTAGATGATATTAATGATCTGTCAGGCTCAGCAACCACATAATTTAGCCTCTTGAAATTGTAGTCCTGTCTTGGTCTTGAGAGCATTGTGGTTGATTTCATGAATACATTATATTCTATTGTGTATATTGTCTTTTACTGAGCTGTTTAGAGACCTGGTTGGGTGGACCAATCAGGATCAACTTCTAGCCCCAGTAACCAGTGTAAGATTATATAGCCTTCTATTTAGTTGAAACTAATTGCACTTAACTGTGAGCTATTACATATATTATTATATGTATTATCTTATATACAGATATTGTAAGGTGTGATTCTTAGAAATAAAATTTTTAACTATTGTGAATAATTTTTAATGTAAAAAATTATCATACCTATGTAGCAAACACTTCCACATATATGTAATTTTTTTTCTTATAGATTGCACTGCCTCTTCATTATTTGGCTGATAAAGATATTTTGATAATATTTAATAGCATATAACCAAAATTATCTATATGTATATATGTATGTATAATTACATACATATATGTAATCACATATATGTAATTATATATGTAATTTTTAATATATCCTGTTAATGACCAAAATAATTATACTAACCAAGGTAGAAAATAATAAACAATAATAGTTATTAAGTTAGTTAATAACACATTGTTTTAGCACCTTATGATTTATAAAATGTGCTCAAAAACTTTATCCCATATTATCCTCATACCAACTAATAACTAAAACAGAAGGAATGATACAGGAATATATAATAGGTTACTAACTTAGAGGCCCCCTTGAAGTTGGCCAGATATATTTTTTACTTATGCAATAATCATTTTTCAAGCTTGCTTCTAAATTGATATAATGCTTTTAAAATACATTCTCTCATTTGATCTTACAGTAATCCTAGGGGATATGTAAAATGAACCACATTTTATAAACTTAAGAAATACAAGCTCATAGAAAATTGACTTGAACAATGGCAATTGGGAAGAGAATAATAGCTGTGTAAAACAGTTTAACTTTCAAAAAAGCTTTTACATATTTACTCAATGACCCAGCTCTTCTTTTTCCTGAAGATAGTTCACTTATAAACATAAATTTGGTTATATTTATGTATTCTCCTCAACATTATCTGACAGATTGAAGTGACTAGGCCAATTGAGCAGAGACATTTATATGCATATGGAAAATTTAGTAAATTAAACTTTATTTCAGTAACCTAGAGCAATATTTTTCTTCATGGTTATTGTACTTTTCAGTCCTGTAAAGCATTTACTTTTTCATCTTTTTATTATGAAAAAACTTCAAATGTACATAAAAGTTGAAAAGAATTTGAAGCGAACATAATCTTGATTCTATAGTTAACATTTTATACTTGTTTGTTGCATATCTATCCATCTCTCCATTCCTCTATTAATCTGTCTTCCTCGAGCAGTTACAATTATGTTTTAAAAGTTTTTCTTTATAATTCTAATACTTGATTCATCTGGTATTGGTCTCTATTACATTATTATTTTTTCCTCTTAAGAATGGGCCCTACTTTCTTGTTACTGTGATAGGTAATTCTGGATTTTGTCTTGGACATTGTAAATTCTATGCTGTAGAAAATTTGGATTGTTACGTTCTGCCAAAGAATACTTTTCTAAGCAGCATTTAACTTTGATAAATGAAACTGCAATCTCCGATTTAATTGTCTGCTTCGAGTCTGGTCTGTGCATGTGTGGTTCAGAGGTCAGTCAGATATTTGGCTATTAGCCCAATTTGAGCTTCACTTTTCTGGCATCTTCTTTTCAAGTATTTGCATCTTCACTTTTTAGTGGCTGTGGTGCTTTGTACACTATCCTCTAATTTTGCTCGCCAGTATGACCTTGTGTTTTCCATCAGAATTTTAGCTAACTCACAGTGTGCAGACTGGAGGGCCTACCATTTGGCGAAATATGAAAAAAAAAATAATTCTCTAAGCTCTGTTCTCCATCCAAGTCTCACCTTCTCTCCAGTCTGCTTGTATTTGTTCACCCACTAGTGCATTCAGGTAGCCGTTGTGCGTTTTGTTATGTTTTCTAGATGTTCTGTGCAGACTTTATAGTTATTATTTGTTGCTTTGTTGTTCTTTTAGGAGTTATTCAGCAATACAAGGAGCAGAACGTGCATGGCCACTTTTTAACTCACTACATTCCTATGATCAAAAACTTTGTTTTATAGGATTTATAATAAATATTAATGATCTATTTGAATCATGTAGCTTATTAAACATAAAAATTGTACTTATTTATATTCCCACTTAAGGTGGACCTTTTTAATAAAACAAATTTGGTCCAAATTATAATAATCCAAAGGTACAGTCATATTTTATCTGCAGTCTATGGGAAACGACAAAATATTCCCAGAAGTTAAGGTAAAAGGAAACTTCCGTATGCTCTAGCCAGAGGAAATATCACACCGCTGGACTGAGTGTGAGAGAATTTAAGGACGATCATCCAGTGGGTGCCTAGAGTGATACAGGAAAACAAGATTCTTGACTTTAAGCAAGTGACTTTTGCCTATGCCACGCTCTTTCCTGGTGAAATAAATGACATTAACTTTTCAGCAGTCCTGAAATCTTTAATCAGGGTGGTCATTTAAAACATTATAGTCAATTAGGTCAAAGAGGTCATTTATTGATCTGTTGACATCATTCAGATAATGTCATTCATTGCCATGAAACCCATTGTTATTGTGGTTCTTACTTTGGTTATCACCTTCTTTCCCACATTCAAAACACAACTAAAGTGTACTCAGTATCCTTTATGCTAATGTCTCCCAGGCAGAATAATAAAGTTACTTTGACATTTTTCTCTAAAGTTAAGCAAGTTACTAAATCATACAGAAAGAACATATTTTAATCATTTCAATACATACTTATTTATTGTCCTTCAGGGCACTTCATTTACATAATAGAAGTCTGGTATTTTAACAGAAAATGTTTGAATAATTATAAAACAATGAAAAAGGTCTCTGCTGGCACATCAGGTGACAGGGTTTGTAGAGGTTTTGTGAGCAGAAATAAGCTTTGCAGTAGAGCATTTCAGAAATGTGTCCTGATGGCTATTTAAAAACTAGTTCACGGAAATGTTTTCTGATGATTATGAATCTTGGGCACAGATTTATTTTAGCATATTCCAAATGGCAACCACTATACCGCACAAAACAATTTTTGTCCTGTCACCACTTCACTAATCAAATGTCAGTCCCTTCTCAAGATCTCCTGTCTGATCAATAAAGGCCCAAACAAATTACAGTTGCAAATGCCCATCATCGTGAACATCTCCTTGTCTCAGTCCTGGGAATGGTGAATTTGGAGCAAAGCATGCCACTTCTGCTAAAAATCCGAGTGACATGAAGTTTCTGGAAAAAAAATTACAGAAGATGACCTGTTTTAAAATGATGATTTATGTATCTACATTAAAATTAAAAAAAATTTTAACATGTATTCATTTTTGAGAGAGAGTGTGAGTGGGGGAGGGGCAGAGAGAGGGAGACAGCAGGCTTCGGTTTCTGAGCTGTCAGCACAGAGTCTGACATGGGGCTCAAACCCAAGAGCAGTGAGATCACAACCTGAGCCAAAGTGGGACACTTAACCAACTGAGTCACCAAGGAGTCCCTGTGTAGCCACATTTTAATGAAAACAATGTTTGTAATTTGTTTTTCAGTTCTCATGCTACTATTGAATGTTGCCATATGTGGCCATATTATCTTTTGGAAAAAAAAATGTAGATTATGTACCAAGATACCTTCCCTTTAAAATATGGTTTTCTCTCTGGCCTTAGAAATAGAAGTAAGTAACTTTAAACTTAATTCATGCTTTGCACATAAGGATATTATGGCAAGAAGTAAGGTCTTTTGTATTAATGACATCTCTTTTCGATACTTACATGAATTTTGGGCTCAATTTTACTAAAAATCACCCATCTTACTCTATGCAAGAAGACACACATATACACACACATTTATGTGTGTGTATGTATATATATTAATATATACAAATATATATAAGTATATATATTATATATATTAATATATATATAATATATATATCTGAAAATTTTCAAACACCTTGGCTTTTTGGAAGACATACTCAAACAGTTTTTATGGGACACTTAAAATTTACTAAAAATTTACATAGGCATGAGTAGAGATTTTTACCTGCATTGAAAGAATTTCTGGATGAAATAAATGAAAGTATGGTTTTGAAAGATGCTGATCTCTATATCAAACACAAACTTCTTGTGTATTTCCATGATTGCTTAAAATCTAAAAATCCCCTCCTTGAATATATATAGAAACCTTGTAGGTAAAATAGAAGCAACAATGACTATAAAAAATGTTGTATGTTTTAAACATTATGACTAAAGTATTACAAAATAGTGCCCATGTCCATTACATTTCTTGTGTAAGGTAATTAACTACTTGTCAGTGTGTGCATCTTTTCCTCTCAAATTCCCTGATATTAACATCTGAGGAAATACAGAACATGTATTTCTATTTTGGTTAAAAGAAATCAAGGCAGAGAACTCAAAAGGCAGGTCATGCTATGTTGTCAAGCAATGTCAGATGTCTGAATTAATATATATTCTGTTTCGAAACAATGTGAGTATAACAGTAAATAATAATAGACCTCTCTACTTTTATATTTCATAGTTGATGTGGAATTTGCTGCAAACCATAGTAATTCTGTAGAGAAGGCGTTGTGCTCTTAAATCATATAAAATTTTCATTGCCTGTCTTGGCTAATATTTCTTTTGCTTTCAAAACACTATCAGCTTAAAAACAAGAAAAGAACTCTCTGCACATTTTTGCCACTGTTGAAATTTGGATTTAGCCTCAATTTAGCGCTATAATCTCCCCTATTCTGGAATAATTCCTTAGGTAACTGTAATCAAAAGAAGTGAAATATGCAAAGAAAATCATTAAAAGGAAGCATCTTTCAACTGTAATTAAATAGATTGGCTGTGTGGAATAAATTAAGAGCAAAGAGAATTAAAATCAGTATAATATAGGGGAAACACAACAGAATGCAAACTATGCAATCAAAAAGATAAATACACTTGAGCCTTTTGTTATATTAATAAATAGGTATTTTTCTTACTGGTTTGCCCTTGGAACATTTCAACACAAAGGAGAATGACTAACTATTTTGGTCATTTTATACAGAAAGAGAAGACTGTAAGGAACACACCTATGCCACTCTCCTCATTGTAGAACTCTGTTAATATAAATGTTTCCTTTAGACTGGGAATTGGTTTATCTTTGTTGTGGCAAGCTTCATTCTTGCATGCCTAACCTGCTCTAAGGATGGAGATAGGAACAGAAAACACTATCTTAAAGACACATCTATGCCAGTATATTTTCTACTACCTCATTTAAGATTTTGTTTTGTATATAAACATTTTGTTTTAGATTAATAGTCTATCCTATAGTTACCTTTGCAATAAATCCAACATATTTTTCATGGGAATTTTATTGATTTTTCTTTTAACCTCATTATTGTCAACCTTAGAGGTAGTAACCGTAAAGTTTCCAACCTCAATTGGTAGATGCTGGGATCATAATCTGTAAATTGGCCCAAGCCCTACACCCCTTTTGTGTAATGCTGTAAATCCTGATAAGATTACTAATTTTATTATTTTAAAATTTATTTTGTTAAAATACAGCAACAACCATATGACAAGTGTTTCTGTTATCTTCAAACAAAATTATAAAGGACTTATTCATACATTATCATAGGGAGACATTTCTGAGTTATTGAATTTTGGAATTGATTTACAGGTCCATATTGTCCTTTCCTTTCTGTATCACAAATTTATATGTAACTTCATCTAACAGAGGTATGTCATAACTGTCTCCAGCATGATTGTAAATGATATTCTATTAAATTATTTCTGTAGAAGTGTTACAGAGTAGTTCTGTAAACATGTGACATAAGGCAAATCAAAATGTTAGCAATTGTGGAACAACTTCAGCTTCATTGTTTGGATATATATGGATTTAGGTAATGTAGACACATATTTGGGGGGAAAGCCTTCTCTAAAAGCATCAAGTCCATTATATTTGTCTGAGAATACTTATTTACGCACATCATCACACGTCTCATTATTTCTTACTAATCAGCCAGTGTCACAAAAAAAAACCTACTTGCATTGATCAAAAGCACTGATGGCCCTTAAAATGTCCTTTTAAAGGTATTGATTCTGAGCACCTGATGTCACAATGATGGTTCTATCTGTAGCCATGCAAGATATTTCTTATTGTATGAAGTTTTGTAAGTTTTAGTTCAAAGGAAGAGTACGTGTCTATCTTCTAAGGAGTGAAGTATACACCAGAGTTGTATGATCATGCTGTCAAACTACAACAGGTCAAAATTTGGATATATTGGATGCATGCTTTTATATTAAACTGGTTCATTTATTGTAGGATAATAGTCAACATGATTCTTGTTATTAGATGTATCCACCTAATGCCTCAGAAGACTAACAGAAACTCTTAGAGTGAAGTCACTTGCAATGGCTATAAAACTGAATTTATATTCATATGATAAATAAGAGTCAACACACAACAGCGTTATTTATATTTAAGGCACGTCAGTGCAAAATACGTAAAGCCATTTTGGCATTTATTGCTTGTCTCTCTACTGAAGTTCTTTAGTTTTAAAACGCTGTGGAGAGTTCCTCTTGCTTTCTTTAAACACATTCAAGGCAATATGCATATGACCCACATAATGATACCTAAGAGGTAAAGCTCAGGAATACCACATTTCAGTATCATTAAAAATCTTTCCTTAATTCAATTTTCTTTTGTAAAAATGTTCCTACTACTGCTAAAGTAATCGGCCTTTGAGATTTATGAACTATTTTTATATAAGTATTGTCTTAAAAAGACAAAGTACCTTGATTAATTGCCAGGTAACTTTTCCAGTTTCCTTTCAACATCCCGTTAATCTAGCACATGAAATTATTTTTAATTGAGTAATCATACTACCATGAATCTTTTTTATGAAATGAAAATTTTGTGATATCTTCTAAATGGACAGACATGGGAATGTATTTAGGTAGGAGGTAACTGTAGAAATTGCTGTCACAACAAGAAAAGGAATAGTAAGGAAGAGTGGACAAATTTCTTACTTTGAAAGTACAGGCTCCAATTTCTAAAGAGGTTCCACATGATGGTCCTTTACTAATCATTGCAAATTTAATGTCCCTGGGCTCAACCTAAGCAGAAACTTCTTTAAGAATTCTGTTGGATGTTCAGCTTCAAAGAAAAAGAAATAAGATATATTTTCTACTTTTAATTGGTATGTTATTATTCCCTGTTTAAAAAGCATAGCGCAGCAAAACAAACCAAACAATCAGACAAACACAAAAGTCTTGGCTTGATGATTTGTGATTCAAAGACAATTCTTGCTGCTTTGAAATTACCACAGAAAACTTTTAAAGTAAGAAAGTAAAATAAAGTATTGGGGTTCCTGAAGTAGAAAAATGTCCTCTGTTAAGTTCTGAAATTCGGAAATAACAAAAACAAAAGAAAAAAATGGTAATTGTGCTTTGTTCTTTGTTTAGAGCAACCCCTGTTCTTTGAGAAAATGAGAGAAAGAAATAATAATAGTATGGGAGAGGGGAAAAAATGGAAACACTAACAATTTGTCAACAAAACTAAGTTTTGAAATTGTCTTAGGCACCAGGAGAGTTATGAGTGTAAAAAATATTACCCACAATTTAGAAATAAGGCACAAAAAGGTGAGCAACATGCCTTCAATTATCATATGTGCTCAAAGACTAAACAGGGATAGTCTGGAGAAAGTACTAAGTTAATTTCATTGTTACTACTGATCAAAAATCCCATATGCAGTGGAGTTACTTGTTAACTTGGAGACTTTTGTCCAGTAGAGATGCAAATAATTTCTGCCCGGTGTTACAGATAACTCCAAATACTTATGGCCTGCTGTACATTAAGCAATTTTATATGTAATTCAGTAATACTATCCAAACATTTTCCTTTTATGTTGCCTGTGAATATTCTACCTATTAAAATACTTGAGACCGATCACATCTTCTTGGTTTCTTCATTAATTAGGTTAAGTCTAAGAGCCTAAGAGCAAAGCAGGAAAGTAAATGTATTTTCCTTATCAAATCAATATTCTGAGTAAGATACTGATGTATTCAGTATAATATCTTATATAATAATCTTTGGAAACATCATCTTCCAAACCCAGACTGATAGATAAGAGAAAAAAAAAGGAAACAAAAAATTCAGTGTTTAAGAAATTCAACGAAAATTTGTACAGGTTTTTTATATTTCTCATCTATTTCCCTGGAAGAGTTGTTTATGCTCTATGAATTCTTTCAATAAGCATTAATATGTTTATTCAGGGAAATATCTCCAGGAAAAGGATGTTTAGAATCCAAAGCAATTTAAGAAAGTAATTCATTATACTTAAGAGTATTTGAACATGAACTGAATCTCATTATCTTTTTGGTCTATAGAATGAAGATGATATACATTAACGATTTAATAGCAAGAATTTTAGAAACACATTTTATTATACTTTGAAATGAATAACTTTACAAATGACTGTGGTTGTTTTTACATGCTTTCTGACATTATCAAATTTACTTGACTTCAAATACAGTTAAATAAATGAAAATCTAAGGGGAAACATTTTGGGTATAGAAAACATGATGTGAAAATATCAGTCCAAAAAGGCCACTAGTAAAATAATGTTTGCAGTAACAAAAGATCAGAATGTATTTTTGAAATAGCGTGCTATTTTTTTCTAAGGAAAAAAAAGTGAATTTATTTTTGTAAGAATGCTCAATTATTCCAAAGAGGAGATTCTTTAACAACCCTTCTAAAACTGCTTTCAGCCAAACCAAAAGTGACAGAAGCCTTAATCATTGGAACTTCACTAGACTGTTTCATTAAAATTCATTTTCCACAAAGCAAAGCCATTAAAATGCAGAGGCTTTTTTTAAAAGTTCAATTAAGGGTATATCTGCAAAGAAATATGGCCACTGTAATTATTGTTCTAACCATTTGTAACATTGAATGAACCAGAATTTGAAAATAACCTTAATGTTTTTAGTCAAAAAATTAAAAGATAAATTATTTTTAAGAGTAGGAAACTATTGAAATTGAAGTTCCCTAGGTGAAAGAAAATGCCTTTCAAGAGCAATTATTTTTTTCTCTAGTATCTCTGTGGTAAAAGTCCATCTATTCTCCAAAGTTCAGGTCAAATGCTATTTCTTAAAGATTTCTTTTATTTCCTTTAAGAGCTGAAGAAAAAAAATATATCGTGGACATTTCTATAATGAATTGCTTTTCAGCAGTTAAGAGTAAATATGCTAGGACCACATGAATGAACATGAGTAAATTTTATAATCATAAAGTGAGTTAAATAAGGCCAAGTACACATTTAATCCTCACAACAACCCTTATTATCCCCATTTTACAGATGAAACCATTGAGGTTTGGAATAAGTGATTTTTCCAAGGTCGTGCCAGTTTTAAAGTGCTGGAGTATTAAAACACAAGCAAAAATACAGGAACATATCTTTATAATCCTCTAGAGAAATATGTGTATTATAGTGGAGTTAGAGAAGAATTTCTTTAAAAATATAAATGTACAACAATAGAAATGAAAGAAAAACAAAAATTGAAAAGCCTTTCAGTCTGCCTAACAATCACTGGGATACATATTAAGGTAGTGAGACATTACTTCCCAGTCATTAGGTTTGCAGAAATTCTTATGCCTGGTAACATGTAGTGTTGGCTTGCAAGTGTGAACAGGAACTCCAAAGCAGTGCTAGAATGAAAATCAATTGGCACAACCACTTAAGAAATTAATTGGATCACACCTAGTTAAATTGAAGCTTATATACTCTGTGACACAGAAAGTCTGGTTATTGATGAGAGAAATTCTTGCACTTACGGGCAAGGTGATGAGTACTATCAGATAACTTCTATCACTCTTTGTCCCAGGGTAGAAAAGAGAGACAATTGTCCCCCTGTAAGGAAAATGGATAAGTAGCCCATGATTTAATCATTTGGTTCAACTAGGTATTCAATTGTTTAGTCAACCTCAATGCATTGATCTGTAAGTATTAATATAAAGCATTCTAAAGATGTAGTAATAAAAAACTTTTAAATGTTTATATACAATATTATGATTCATTGAAAGTTTGTATTAATTAAAAGTTCAAAACTTGCATTGATCCAATCTTGACAGAGTTCAATAATAGTTACAAAATAAGCTTTCATTTATTTTATTTTTCAATTTTTTCCAATGATCCTCTTGAAGAATAATACTGATGTCTGATTTTATGTTCTTATTGTGCTAATCTTTGCTGTATTCATCTTATATTGTTGAATATCCCATGCTTTTTAACATATATTGATACTTGTGAGTTATTTATTTGCATGTATTAAGTGAAATAGTGGTAGCAGAATAGTTAGAAATGGTCAATTTTGAGTAGTCAAATGTGGATAGAGATAACAGGACTCTAATTGTTGAATGGGAGAATGAAAGAGAAAGAAGAGTTAATGATGATTCCAAGTTGCCTGCTTAAGCAATTTATGCTAAAGTTGGGACTATTTACTACGATTAGAAACACCCAAGTAAGAACAAGTAGGTTTCTGAGGGACAATTAACACTTTGGTTTTGCATGTCGTTTAGTGTGATGTCTGATAAACATCTAAGTTGAGTTGTCCTGTAGGCTGTCAGATATACAAATCTGGAATTCAAGGTGAGGGTCTCTTGTGGATATAAATCTGGAAGTCATTATCATTAGTTAGTATTTAAAGTTGTGAGATGGACTTATACACCTAGCAAATGATTGTTGTTGTAGAAAGGAAAAGGTTCAAGATGGGAGCACTATGGAAGTAAGAACAGCAGAGAAGTTTAATATCTCAGAAGTCAAGTGAAGGAAATGTTTCCAACAGGAGGCAGTGATTATGATTAATTTATTCAAATGATGCTGTGAAGATGAATAGTTGAATATTAGATTTGATAATGTGGAGGTCATAGGTGACATGGAATAGAGCAGAATAGTATAGATATAAAGCCTTGACTGAAAAAGGAGAGTGCCTCTGGGAAACTCTCATTCTAGACTGGAGACAGACAACTGGTCCCCTTTGATTTTCTGGAAAATTCAGTTGGCCCCCTTCGGTTTTTTCTTTTTAGAAGTCTTTGTGGACTCTCAAGAGAAATGCTCTGCTGTTCTCTCCAACCCTAGCATTCCATCTAGATTCTTTCTCAGAGGATATTTCCCTTTTTGAAGATAGTATTTGTGGCATTGTTTACTTGGGTGAAATGCCCCTCTCAGCAGCTATTTGGCATCATGTTGAGATGATTCTGAATTTGGGTTATTTCTGGACCTGCTCTTACCTTTGCAGTAACTTTGTTTTATGTGTATTTTAGGCTCTAGATTTCTATTCATTTATCCCTTCGTCAGTTTCATCCATTCTGTTTTCTATATTTGTGGAATTTATCAAAATGGAATTCAATGAAGCCATCCTTTCTTTCTATTTTGTATTATTAGTAATTTATTTCTACTTCTACTATATTTTCTGATATTTTGAAGAACTTGGTTACAGGGGAGAAAATACCAAAATTTACCTTTAAAAATAGTTTTTAAAGGAATCCTGGTATTTGCAAAATATTGACTTATAAAAATATATACAACGCAATTATTTTAAGTGATAGATTATATCTGAAGCTTTATTCCTAATAAAAAGCAATGTAAGAGAAATAGATGAATTCACTTAGGCTGAAAAAATATGCTTGCTGATGCCAAACCATAGATTTTATTTAGATTGTTATTGAGAAGTCAATGAGCTCTGAATAGAGTTATTGCATTGAACATGAGAATAATATTATAAGATGCAATTCTGATTATACAAATTATAATACTGATGATGAATAAAAAGGGATTTTTTTGTTAACTCTCTAATCAGGTCAATGTGAAGGCCAAAAGGTATGCCCCAAATTGTGAGAAAAATGTTTGATAGCATAGAATTATTTCAAACTATTTTATGACTGTTATTTCTGTGGGAAGTCAACACACAACACAAAGACAAACTTATTATATAAAAATGCCAAATGTGTAAAAGGAGGTTTAAAATTCTGTGCTTGAGTAAAAATGAAATAGAAAAATGGCTTGGGGTTAAGTCCATAATTCATTTTCATATGAAGCATTATATAACATCCCTCAATTCTGAGCAACACCTTGAGATGTGTTGCATAACTATTCTCATTTTTATGGAGGAGAGAACTAAAGCATAGAGCATGTAAGGAACTGATCGAAAGTTATACAGCTTGTTGGTGGCAGAAATAAGATTTGAAGCATGGAAGTCTGACTATAGAGTCCACCTTCCTCTTTCAGAGAATATGGGAAGATTCTTTATACATATTTTTTCTTTATATTTCAAAGTAACAAAATTTATCTTCAGAATAGAAACAATAGAGTAATATATACTTAATTAAGGGATAAATGTGGGAGACAGTATAGTTTCTTATAACTTGTTTATGCATTGAAATACAGGTGAATTGCATGCCTGGGTACTGAAAGGTTTTCAGTGTTACTATGGAACCACCATTTTTTATCTTTGATAAACTATAAAAAATTAGACAATTGTGAAAATGGAAGTAAGTTACTGTCCTTTGTATTTTAAAGAAAAAACAGCAAATTCAAAAACTGTAAACTAAGAGCATGAGATAAATCTTTGACCAAAATCTAGGCTTGTTATAGAAACTTTGAGCACTTAGCAATGAACACCGCATACTTAGGTGTCATTATAAATTCTTTTTTTTTTTTTTTAGCATTTTTTTAAATGTTTATTTTTGAGAGAGAGAGAGCACGAGTAAGGGAGAGGTAGAGTGAGAGGGAGACAGGATCCGAAGCAGGCTCTGCTCCGACAGCAGGGAGCCCTTTGTGGGGCAAGAACTCTGTAACCTTGAGATCATGACCTGAGCTGAAGTCGGACACTTAACTGACCGAGCCACCCACGCATGCTGTGAGGTGTCACTATAAATTCTAAGAAGAAATTATGCCAAGCAAAGAAAATAATGTTTAATTGATTTTGCACTTAATACTATTGATAGGTGAACCAGAGAGGTATGCCACCTCATTAGTAATGTATGTCGAATTTTATAAATTATTTAACTAAAGAATTTATTGGTTTTTTTTCTTCTTATGGTAAATATTTAAACATTTTTATGAATCTCTTTGAGGAAAAAGATTCCCATGTTTGCTTAATTTGCAGTTGGCAATTAAAGAAAATCAAGAATCAGTACTTTTAGGGAAGCATATATGTAAAGGGGGTGGGAGAGAAGTCCAAATTTAGCCCTATTCATGATGCATGTCTGTCTTCCTAGGGGGTTTGAGATGGAGGAACAAATGACCCTGCCTAAGGGGGAGTCTGCTCTATGCAGTGTGAGCAGGTGGAGGCAGGCAAACAAGGTTGATGTCATCTAGGGAATCAGGTGACCACTGTTCATAAAGCCTGAATGTAGGGGATATGTCAGAAAGACGGGAAGTGGTAGTTTTCTAGTAGCCAAGTAGAACTCTCATTTCAATAATGGAAAATTTGGAGTAGTAGAGTGAAGATAAAGATGGCTGGTGTTCTTTATACAAGAAATCTGGCAGCAGGTAGCAAGATCTTATCTCCTAGATCAATTTATTGCATCAGGATACTTTCTCCATAAGTCTCATTGACCATAGAGATTCAGCTTATTGTTTTCTTTTTTCCAGTGTAGAAACAGTTCATTTTTTTCCCCTCCTAGGTTTCTCTCTTCTCAACTATGAAGTCAAGTCAAATATATTTTCTGAGTAACTTTTTTTTAATCCCAGAAAATTAGAACAGAGGCTGGTCCTCCTTTCTATTATTTTATTGCTAAGTGCTGTTATCGTAGCTCTACCATACTAACTGCATCATGACCTTAAAAAAGGTAAACACATTTTCTTTGGGCTTTCTTTTCTCTGAAATAGGCATTGGGAAAATATGAACTTCTTGTTTTTGTGGCATGGACTAAATAAATCAATTCATGTTAACTGCTTAAAACAGTGTGTAGAACCTGGCTGACAACTTGATTTTGTTTAGCCTAGTGAAACCTCTGTCAAATTTCTGACACATGTTATTATAAGATAATAAATATATATGAATTTGCAATAATTTATTACAGTAGCAATAGAAAACTTACAGCAGCTATGTTGCCTATTATTACTTTGGAAAAGATTTACAAAAGTAGGAAAGATTGGGGGTGTTAAAAAACCTGGAATTTTCTCATAATTGTCCCTTGACTTCTCCCACAGAATGATCCTTAAGCATGGTAGTTGAAGTGAGATCACGATTAAAATTTTGATTGTGTTTTTTATGCTTTCAGCAAGTCTCAATCTCTTTGAGCTCATTTTCCTCATCTTTAGAATGGTAGTTGGGGCACCTGGGTGGCTCAGTGGGTTAGCATCCCACTCGTGGTTTTGTCTCCAGTGATGATCCCAGAGTCATGGATCAGAGTCATGCTGAGCATGGATACTGCTTAAGATTCTCTGTCTCTGTTTCTCTCTGTCTCTGTCTGTCTCTCTATCAAATAAAATAAACAAAAACATAAAGTGGTAAGAAAATACTTGTGCTAAAGAAAATATTTTAAAAAATATTTCATATTTACCAACATATAATAGACACACACAAAATTATAACTATCATTGTCTTAGTTGTTTTTATTACCCTTAGAAATTATAATACAAACCCTATTTAGTCTTCTATTTTCATTGTACATATTAGATCTTTGATAGCAAGTATGATCTATTTTATTGGGGGAAACTGTGGTGATACAGTTTTTTCTTAAACATTTTGTTTGTCTGGTTGGTTGTTGTAGATATGGACATTCTTTTTTGGCATTAATTGTTTTTTCCCATTGGTTTACAACCTCCTTGGGAGCTTCCGAGGTATAATCTGAAACCATTCTCCCAACGTGGAGGTCAGGGATAGACCAAAGAAAGAGCCAAGCCACTCCAGAGTGGTAGGGGGCAATTTTAATAAGCAAGGGAAATTACCTATAAGACTTGTCTTTGGCAGCCACAAGGTGAGTAGATCTCTACATCTGCCTGCCAAGTATTAAAAGTTTATATGGATGCCTTAACTGGGTTTAGTCATGTACACCATCCAGATGGTCTCAACACAATGATTGTTATCTCAGGTCTGTGTCCTTGGGGCTTCTGAGAGCAGGAAGGGAAGTAGAACCCACATTCTAAACAGGGGAAATAGTGAGGAACCTCTGTGTCACCTGGTAGTCATGTCCTCTTGGTGACCTATCCCAACAATTCTGGAAGCCATGGAGATGTGGCTCAGTCTTCCCTATAGCTTCTGGAAGTCCTCATTCCTGGCTGGTATATTCCTATCTCAGGGATTGGTCTGTGGATGGGAATCATCTGTGACACATTGTATCAAACACATTGTCTTAGACTTCAGATGAGTTTGTAACCCAGAGCAACCCCAGATTTATTACTCTTCCTCAGATTCTCTTTTAGTTACGAAAGAATGAGTATACCAATTCATTTTCTTATATCTCACATTCCTATATTTCAGATTATCTATTAAAAGGAAAAATGAATTTCCCAAAATTTCAACCCTGCCCTGGGAGCTCCTGTCAGTATATGCCTAATGAACAAAATCATGGAACTAGTTATTCATTACATAATTTTTCATCCTCCTAAAAAAACAAATCTTGGAATCTCTTTAGATTTTTATTTACCAGGTAAAGTTAGTCCCTTTCTTGTAGCTATTTTAGTTGTAATTAAGATGAAATGCTTAAACAATGCAGGAGATTATGTTCTTTGTGTTTCATTTCAGTCTCAATTACAGTTGTTCATTTTTAAAATTTCAAATAAATTATTGAAATTTTTTGGTACATGCAGAGTTTTCTCATTTAATTAAGTATAATATTTTGTACTAGTATTTCTATTTAATAATCACATATTTCTGCTTAAAAATTGTAGATGCCTCCTTTATTTCAGTTCTTCATTAATAGATGTGTGGTGTGTTTCTAAAACAGGATCATTAGGGCAACCAAAAGAAAATTTGTATCAACTCAACAAGCAGAGACCATTTCCTACCACTCTATCTTTCAGGATTTATAGGAATATATATATACATAGGTGTGTGTATATGTGTGTGTGATGTATTAACAGGAATGCCTACATATGTGTGTGATTAGACAAAATGATTAGACAGAAATTCACAAATGAATACAAGAAATATCAGGGTACATTTTTATTCAACTGAATTTCTCTGGGCTTATACTTCAATAAAGAATTATAGCTCCAATAACCTCGTTAATCACCAAATGTCTTCTTTTCCCCCGCCTGTATCACAACCAGGAATGGAAAGCCTATCCCTAACACCAACATAATGGACATGTAGGTGGTGTGGTGGGATGGAATGGCCAGTGCTTTGAAACCACACCGTTTAAAAAATCCCATGTACACTTACCACTGGTGGGATGTTGAGTTAGTACTCATCCTCTCTGGGATTGCTTCCTTTATCTAAAATTTGACAATATCTATTTCAAATTGTTATAATTTTAAAGAACCTGGCATAGCATCTGGTACATGATATATGCTCAATAAGTATCAGGTCCTTCATTTTTCTTCATGCCATTTATGGACAGACTTTCAAGACATCTATCCCTGCCTTGACTTCTCAGTATCTCCTCCTCACATTGTTGTCACTGTACTCTGTCCACCAACTGGAACATTTCAAGACAGAATTTAGGAGAACCCATTGTAATTTCATCTCTCTTCTTTACTGTGGCCATTCTGCTTCTTGTTTCCATGAAATCTCCAAGTCTAGTTTCAGGATCCTTAACAAGAAATTGATATCCATAGTCTCCTCAAAGGAAAATCAATACATTTCTAAATGGGAAAATAGATTTTCAGAACTTGGTGCCTCTGAATCTCTGGAAAATTACCGAACAATAAAAACAATCTATGGAAGTTCTACCTGTGATACTGATATACAGGAAAAGTTTGAACATTTGTATTTTTATTGCTTTTGGTTACAAAATGTTCAACTATTGAATTCTAAGCTATTGCACAGATTAGACTCAATTACCTCTTCTGAAAACAATCATTGACTCTAATCAAGAAGGTCAGAAAGCATATTTCAAGCAAGTAATCAGCATTGGCCAAGGAGGTATAAAGAAAACCTTGATTTGTTAATTTCCTCATTGAGATTTCCTTCTGGGAACATCGTGTGCTCTAAGCTCTGCAGTTGAAGGTATTGACCGAGTAGGGACAGATGAATGAAAAGGGTGAACTTGACTCTCTAAACAATTGTAGATATGGGACATGGGGAATTAAACAGTTCAGGGATCTCAAATAATTAAAGTTATATTGTTCAATCTATTCATTTTTAGAGATAAGTATGTAATTGTTTAAAAAATAACATAATTAGTGACTTAGAGCAAGTTTCTATCACTGCATCTAGCATTCCTGAGCCATATTAGAATTGTCATTGTATTAGGAGTGCTCCATATTTCTTTATACTTATGAATATCTATTATACACATCAGATCCTACTAGATATTATGTGTATTTTAAATAGTATAGTATACAGTGTTTTAAAGAACATAGAAAGCTAAATAATACAACACCACAAAAGAAATATCACAAGTTCAATAAAGGCTTCATGGAAGACATGAAGCTTGAAGTGAATTTGAAAGAGAGACAAGATTTATAAATGGAGCAGGAAGAGTATCATTGCTGGGGATGGGGTGCATAAAAGTAGAAATGAATATTGCTCTTTTAAGAGTTCAGCACTCTGGCTTAAATGGCAGGTTTTGAGAATCAGAGGCAGTTTTATTTTAAGAAAAGATGGAATATCATTAAGCAGTGTATGTAAAGTCAGGTATCTGTTGCAATATCTAAACTGGGAACCTTGGAAATAATGTAATCTGATATCTCTATTTTACACTTGGAAGATGAGAGTCCGAGAAAAGTTTCTTGGTTTGAATAACCAAGGTAACATAAATGTTTAGTGTTCTTGTCTGTAACATCCAATGTTTAAAATTGAAATGCTGTAATTGAAGTCAAATCAAATATTTAAACACAGCACATCTTAAAATGACTGATTGAAGAGTTGAATATTAACAGAGATTTATAATACATTACATTTAAGTATATATGCTCCGTTAAGGAAGTTTAGCTAAAATAGGATACTAGAGGATATCTCTGAAGTAAATCATGATTATCAAATAAACTGACAAACATACATACATACATACATACATACATAAATCCTAATTACTATCCATGGGTCTATATTATATTATTTGTATATCATACACTGAAATCTTGGTCCTGGAATTTAATTATATGGGATTAAATTATAATATTATGTATTATGTTGTACATGTCACCTGGAAGTTTCAGGATATATTAATGTACATACAACTTTTTCTTTAAATTAATTAACATCCTTTAAAATTTTTATTTATTTTGAGAGAGAAAGAGAGAGAGAGAGAGAGAGAGTAAAAGAGACTGCGTATGGGGGCAGGAGGGGGCAGAGAGAGAGGGAGAAAGAGAGTCCTAAGCAGGGTCTGTGCTGTCAGCATAGAGCCCTACCTGGGGCTCAGTCTCATGAACTGTGAGATTATGACCTGAGATGAAATCAAGAGTTGGATGCTTAATTGACTGAGCCACCCAGGTGCCCTAAGTAAAATAATCTTTAAGTATGAAATTAAGTAGGACTTAAAAATTTTAAATCATCCTATAAATAATCTTGTGAAAAGGCAAAAAAAAAAAGGCAAGAAAAACACCCCACTTTGTCAAGATAAAAATTATAAAGGAAAATATGTCATTGACCTTGATCTTCAACCCCAAATTTAAAGAATTTGCTTTTGATTAGAAAGGTCAGAAAGATTTGTCTGGTATCAAATATGTCAAACACTAGTTATGAAACAACATTCAGATAAAACACTTTGGTAGTTCTTTTTAGGATTCAAGTAAAGAAAGCATAATGCATATCTTGCCTAAATTCATGATTTATTGTCATCAAATTGCATGCAACATTTTTCTGTTTGAATGCAGCTTGGAGTGAACATTAAGATATAATTAAGGATGTTTGTGTTCCATGTTCCCATTTGGAAACCTGAGAGATCTGTAGGAAGATTATTACTATCTTAATCTATCAATGCCATTGCTGGAAGTAAATGTTGGAGATAATTATAATGAAATTAAACCTCTTTCATGTAACCTTTATTTATCCATTGTTTTGAACCACATTAAAATGTCTAAATATATTTTTTTAAATATATAATTCAGTTTGTGAAGCTGTATCATCATCTTTCTGAATTCAACCTGTCAAAGGGACAACCAGGAAGGTACAGAATTATCAGATCATTTTTGTATATGACCTTTTACTGCTTGCTGCCATGGGACAGGTCACTGCTCATAGAATATGCTTAGTGACATCAGATCAATTACAGGGCCTTCTTCAGAGATAAAAATGAGTTTGCACTGAGAATTGATAAAAGGTTGTAATCTTTATCGGAAATTGATATGACTTGCAAAAATGTTCAAGACACAGAAAATGTAAGGAATAGAGTTCCACAACATGGAATATATGTAAAGGTCACCTTTGAAGTTGTTTCTGTTTTTTAATTAGCAAATTAGATGTTCTTATAATTGTCAATAAAATTGCAATATCAATGCTACTATGTCACAAATAATATTTCTGGTTTAAAGTGGAGACAAAACTTTTGACACAGAAAGAATTGGGGCAATTTTGAGAGGGGAAGGGTAGCTATAAATAACAAAGCCAGGACAGCAGGCGTAAGATGAAACTGTTCCAGAAAAATAAATGTATTCCAATCTACTTTTTAAAGATGATGCAGGAGTTCAAGGGAATTTATGTGATTTGTCATTATCATGTGACACATTAGTGGTAGAGCTAAAAGTAAAACCCTGATTTTCTGATCCACATTTGAGCTTCTGGAAACCCATAGTAACCATATTAAAGTAGTAAAAATTCAAACATATTATAGCAAAGAGTTTTCAAAATATTCTTATCTACTTAAAAATTTGTTATCATTAGGGGCGCCTGGGTGGCGCAGTTGGTTAAGCGTCCGACTTCAGCCAGGTACGATCTCGCGGTCTGTGAGTTCGAGCCCCGCATCAGGCTCTGGGCTGATGGCTCAGAGCCTGGAGCCTGTTTCCGATTCTGTGTCTCCCTCTCTCTCTGCCCCTCCCCCGTTCGTGCTCTGTCTCTCTCTGTCCCAAAAATAAATAAACATTGAAAAAAAAATTAAAAAAAAATAAAAATTTGTTATTGTTAAAGTAAAGATGTTTTTTGCTATTAACCTCACAAGGAAAAGTACAGGCAGTCTTTGTTTTGTGTGGTTCTTAGATGCACAAATTTCAGTTACTGTTTGGTTAAATGACACCTGTCCTATAAGAACAAGGAATAAAATAACTGTGAGTAAATGTGTAAAGTACAAATTTCTTTACTAGCTCTTCAGTAGAGAATCCATAACAAGCAGCTGTATATCATGATCACTGACCACTTTATTGGAAGTCTGTCAGTGATTGGTCACTGTGCATCTCTTATTTAGTTCATGTGCAGCGAGCAAAACATGTAATGGTGCTGCCTCCTTTCTTCCCAGTGACAAACCCACTTGATATTTTACAAAAATAAATGATAGAAATAGGAGATTGGCCAGTAAATATGAAAGTGCAGCAAAGGAGCAAAATAACACTGGAAGTGAAATTTGAATTGAATGAGAAAGGAGTTATAGGGGAAAATAGCTGACTGTGGCCATGTTGACATTGCCTGCATTCAGAAGGTTAGATGTGTAGCCAGTGAAACTTAATGAAGGTGAAATTGTCAACAGAATTGAGGAAAATGATCTTGATGAAATGATGAAGATGTTCCAGAGGAAGTGACACCAGCAAAAAACTTCACATTTAAGAAACATTTGGAAATATTTCATGGCATTGAAAATGCAAGGCCTAGAATGTTGGAGCCGATTCAAACGTAGAAGACAAGATGATTTGCCAAGTCAGAGAAAGGCAAACACTCTACAAACTAATCTTGGCGACTTTTTATGAAGAGATCACTTTAATTTTCAGTGTTTCTAACACTTTCAATTACAGTGATGAAATAAACAGCAGTTTTACCTTTTGTCATTTCCCTGTGCATTTATGATTAACATTAAGGGACTAACATTCTGACAAAAATTTTTAAAGAACATGGAACAATCACAGTTTTTCCCATTGATTTTTAAGATTGCTTTGCATGTTTTTGCTGGCACAATTATTTTATGGTCTCACAATATCCTGCACATTGAGGACTGCCTGCAATATACAACATACTTAACCAGATTTTTTTTTAAAGGTATGGTCTGTTTCTGTCATATTGACAATTTTTTTTATTTTTAATTTTGGTGTAATTTTGGATTTGCAGAAAAGTTGCAATAGTAAAAGGAATTACTAAATACCCTTTAGTCATATTTAGCAGTTTACACTGTGCTCCATTTACTTTATTATTCTTGCTCTCTGTCTCCCTTCCTTTGTTTCCCTCCTCCCTACCTCTTTACCTTTCTTGATCTTGACATTTTGAACCTCTTAGGCCACTAAGGGATATTACTAGAGGCACATTACATTTTGTAGAATGTCCCTCAGTTTGGACTGGTCTAATGTTTCCTCATGCTTCTATTATGGTATGTGTATATTTTGCAAGAACACCATGAAAATGAGGCTGTGTTCTTTTTGGTGACTCTTGTGGTTTTATCTCATTACTGACGATGTTAACTTCAATTATTTGAATAGTAAAAGCACTGTTTTTGGCTTAAAATACATAGAAATTTTCAGGGAAATATTTGAAAATTTGCAAATACCCTATTTCTCATTAAAGGTTAACCTGCAACTTCAGCATCCATTAAGTGATATAATCTTTGTTTTTTTTTTTAATTTTTTTTAATGTTTATTTATTTTTGAGACAGAGAGAGACAGAGCATGAACGGGGGAGGGGCAGAGAGAGAGGGAGACACAGAATCGGAAGCAGGCTCCAGGCTCTGAGCCATCAGCCCAGAGCCTAACGCGGGGCTCGAACTCACAGACCGCGAGATGGTGACCTGGCTGAAGTCGGACGCTTAACGGACTGCGCCACCCAGGCGCCCCGGTTTTTAAGTACAAGTAAGACTAAGTGATACAAGCAGTTTTACTCTAAACTGGTGCCATCTCTCTGTGGAGTAATTTGACAGCAAGGACCAGAAATTTGAAAGCTTAAATATCTAATAATCCCTTTTGTGGAAATTTGTCCTAAAGAAATAATCACTGATTCATCTCAGCTTCATTTGAAGTCGTGGAAATTTGGGGCACCTGGGTGGCTCAGTCCGTTAAGCTTCCGATTTCAGCTCAGGTCATGATCTCACAGTTTGTGGGTTTAAACCCCATGTCGGGCTCTGTGCTGACAGCTTGGAGCCTGGAGCCTGCTTCAGATTCTCTCTCTGCCCTCCCCTACTTGCTCTCTGTCTCTCAAATAAAAAATAAATAAATCAACATTAAAACCAAATTTAAAAAAAAGAATTTATCATTCATTCATCTTTGATGGAGGCATTTTACATACAAGAAAAACTGTTAACTATTTTTTTAATGTTTATTCATTTAATTTGAGAGAGAGAGAGAGAGAGAAGCATCAGAGGAGGGGCAGAGGGGGTGTGGGGGAGGGGACAGAGGATCCCATCACAGGCCCTGCGATGACAGCAGAGAGCCCTATACAGGGCTCGAACTCAAGAACTGTGAGATCATGACCTGAGCTGAAGTTGGATGCTTAACTGACTGAGCCATCCAGGTGCCCCAAAAACTGTTACTATTTTTATTTTTCAATTGAATGACAGAAATATTTTATTATAAAATGTCATCCTATTCACATATTTTGCAAGATCCTTCATCACATGTTCCCTGCTTTCTCATTTCTCTACAATTCTTACTTGCTTCACCATAATTTGTACTTCTGTCTTTTACTGCATGTCTTACTTTCTTGGCATTCTCTATGACCTCTTCCCTGAACTTGCTAATTTTTTTTTTACATTGTCATAACTTTGCATATGCTCACAATTCCTAATATTCTTTTGAAATTCTATTTAAAGTAGCCTCTCCTGGGAAGCCCTTGGCTTCATTGCTTTATGTCTTCATGGACTACTCTAGCATATGCACACCTCTAAATAGTGTAGGGGAAGAAAACTTTTCATTCCCTCCCCACCTGCCACTTCTAGATTCTTTGACAGGTATAGTAATTAAATTGACATAATATAGATTAACAGAAAAACAAATTTAATTTGGTATGTACAGAAACTTATAAAAGTATGAGCTTCACTTCAAAGAAGTGACCAAAGAAGGTAGCTTTTATACCTTTTAGACAAACAGTATATTTGTGAAGAATTGATAAGGGAAAGAAGTTTGAGCTTGGGGTAGCAGATTAATGAAATTTGAACAAACTAAAGTTTGTTTATACGACCCTCTCTGCCTTGAATTTCCTATTTCTACTCTCTAGGTACAGCAAGGGTACCCTTCACCTGGAGAATTTATTTCCTGCTTTCAGAGGAACAGAAGAGTGTTAAAGTGTCCTTGCACTGGAAGTTTCTCAAGTAACTTTAATACAAAATGATCAGTATCCCAAAGCAACGTATTTTGTGGCAGCCTGCCCTGAACCCCATCAACAGCAATTTCCATATTGTTTTGCAATTATTTGTTTCAATGCTTATCTTTAAGTATACTGTGAGTTCCCCCACAAGTACAGGTTTGCTTTCTTTTTTTCCTTTTTTTTTTGAAGTAGACTTCACACCCAGCATGGAGCCCAATGCAGGTCGTGAACTCACAACCCTGAGATCAAGACCTGAGCTGAGATCAAGAGTAGGACACTTAATGGATTGAGCCCCCCGGGCACCCCCAGTTTGCTTTCTTTTTGTCTCCAGCAAATTACATAGAAATTAGCACACCAATCATTTAACCAAATGCTAGAGATATTAAAATAATTGACAAAATAATGATGAAATTTGCTTATTCTTTGACCACACCAAAATTTATGCAGCAGCTATTTCTAAAATTAAATATCATCTAATTATACTATTCATTGTTAATGTAATACATTCCCTATTGACAGGTTTCAGGAAGTTATTTTTTATCCTTATTCTATCCTAGATTTATACTGAACTGTTGGAATGCCACTCTTCCTACCTGACCCAGAATTTGTCGAGTTCAATAAAATGTATTAAGTATGATTACTTGCAATGTGCCTGGGAAACTACTACAGGGAGGTGATTAAAGAGGAAAATTTCCCTTTTATAACATAACAAATCTCCCAGGTTACTTGCCTCCAAGGCAATGCCTAGATATTAATAGGTAGAAAGGAAGTAAGGATAATGAAAGTGAGAAAAGAGATCAAGGTATGAGGAAATTATCATAATTCTAGAGCTCTGTAATTTTGCCAAGCAAAGATATATCAACTAACCTAGAGACCTTTTTTCTTGTATCCTCTCACTCATATCATCTCTCTGGAAGGCAGACAGAATAATATCTGTCTTGTCTCTGGAGCCCAACCAGGAGTCACAATAACCTGGAACAATGCAAGGTAACCCTGAGTCCCTAAGAAAAGTGTATGAGAAAGAGTTTGCAGTAGTTTAATCAGAATATAAAGAAGGCTTGAATTGTCAAGTTTAAAGAAAACAATTAGATAATAGAGATATTATGGACATTTAAAGTTAATATATTTATTGTCTGTAATATTTTTTTTCAAAAAACAGTGTGTTCAAATATGTAAATAACAGTCATTTAATTAATTATATACATTGCAGTAACTAGAATAAAAAGAACATGATTTAGGTCTTGAATGGAAACCATGGTTTCAGTGGCTTGTTCTCAGAAAGGTGTGTGTTCTTCCAGTAACTGAGAAAATTCAGTTTATGCTAGGATGTGAGAAGTCAAGTAAGATTGTATAATGAACGTTCTCCCTTGAATAATGGCATAATTTCCTTGTAAATATTTTTGGAAGCTTTCTATTTTAAAAATACATGCATGAATGAGAGTCCTCTGCTTTTGAAGATGACATTAGGGAAGATTTTCTTTTCTTATCATTCCTTCTCTCTCTTTTTTTTCTTCTAAAGTGTGGAGGTAGTTGGAAAGGCTAATTTAGGACAGGACATCCTAGCCTTCACTCATCTTACTTCCCGCAGCAGTCAGTCACTTTCTGTGGGCACCACAGCTCTTTGAAGCCCTATTGTCTGACTTCACAAACCACATTTCTCTATGACTTAAAATAGGAAGTACTTATGAAATGACTGCACACTGGTTGACCTTGTTCTCTCAAGCCACGGTTATCTCCCAAAGCCCACTGAGCCAGTAAGGTCAAGTACAGGAATGGATCTGAAGTATCTGAAATTCCCTTGATTCCATTGTTCAATGGTTTCAATTTTTTTTTTAAGCCGCAAAACTATTTCTACAAAAAAAAAGTAGTAGGACGTTGAATTTATAAAAGTGTTAAAAATGGATCAGTTCTATCCAAAGAAGAGGTGGAATTTGTACCTTCCCTCTTAAAACGTTCTCCCATGACAATTTCTCAGGTACTTTCTCAGCAACTTCTTGTATCCATCTTGCACTGTTTGAAAACCATTGGAAAACTCTGGGAAGAATGGAACAGGCAGCAGCCAATGGAAGGTAAAATGGCTACAGGAAGACATATTTTCTTTACTGATACTTTAAATTCCTTTTTGCATTTCTGTAAACTCACATTGGTTTGGACACTGAAGGAATTTAAGTTGGCATTTCCCAACTAAAGCTTCCATTTGTTTTCACCACACATTAACTTCTCAATTCTCCTTAAGTGTAATCTGGTTCTATCCTAGCTAAAGCTTGTGTTTAGTGACAGCATTATTAAAAGTTATCCAGAATGGATTATTGGCAAATGTGCTTTAATTTCAAAGGATTGCATTTCTAATCCCTGGTTAAAATTTACTAACTGATAACCAAGGAAAGGTTGGTTAACATTGCTAATCCTCAGTTTTCATATGTTTGAAAAAGGAATTCAAAAATCTCATGACTTGAAACATGCAAAACATCAAGTTTAGGACCTCACCCATACTTTTCCCAATCATTAATCTTTGCCTATCCTTTGAGGATAGAAGACTGCCCCCTGTAATTTAGTTGTCTACTGACTTGTTACGAAGAAAGACAGGTACAACCTAAAAAAAAAAAAAGATTCCTGTTGTTGTTTATAGAAGAGTTTATTAAGTTAAACAGCAGGAGCTCAAGTCTCATTTATTTTATAAAAAGAAATACACCTGAATTATTTGTCACATCTCTTACTGACAGTGTGTTAATGAAAATCATAGATGAAGTAGATTAATTTTATACCACTCTCTTCATAATTGATAGAATGATTAGGTAAAAACAATAATAAATACCTTGATATAATTGATAAACCCCACAATATTCTGTATCATACATTATTTTCAATTTCTGATGGAATACTTGTCAAGATAAACCACATGCTGGGTAATAAAATATCATTCAGTAAAGTTCAAAAGCTTGAAATCTCACAGGGCATATTTTGTGTCAACAGAAATATACTACAAGTTAAGAGTAAATTGGTTTTAAGAATACAAATATTTGGAAATTAAGCAAGATAGTTCTAAATTGAAAGGCCTCACAAGCGTATAATTAGAAAATATTTTAAGTTTACTGATAATGATTATAATCATGTAAAAATTCATAGATGCAGCTAAATCTGAATTTAGAGGAGGAATTCAGAACTTCAAATGACTATATTAGAAAATAAAAGATGTTTAAATCTATGTTTCTACCTGAAGAAAAAATTAAATATAATGAAACAAGGAAAGAAACAACAACATTTTAAGAAGAAATCAATAAAATAAAAATACATAGTAGTATTGGCAAACCCAAAAGTTGGTTCTTCTAAAATAATGAAGTTGATAAATGTAATAAAAGTAATAAAATTGATATACCAGATTAGAAAGAAATCACAAATTAGCAATGTGATGAGTGAAAAGATATTACCGTAAAATCACCCAGGTATTAAAAGAAAAAAGTGAAGCATTATGAATTACTTCATATTAATAAACTTCAAAAATTCCTTCAAGAAAACAGATGAATGAAAGAAGACAGAAGAAATGGAAACTGTGAATATACTTTTATCTATTAAAAAATTGAGTTTATAATTAAAATCTTACCAGAAAGAAACCTTAAGATCCAGATGGTTGTACTAGTGAACTCCAACAAATATTTAGAGAAGAAATGATACCAATCCTGCATACACTATTTCAAAAAGTAGAATAAAGACCACCCTCCAAGTCAATTTATGATACCAACAAACCCTGACAGCAAAATCCAATAAAAATATTATTAAAAAATAAAATTATAAACCAATGTCCCCTCACGACCTTAAATGCAAAACTTAAAATATTAATGTATCAAACCAGTAATATATTAAAAAGATAACATGTCATAGTGAAGTAGAGTTTATCTCAGAAAGGCATAGCTTTGCTATTTGAAAAGTAACCAGTTAATTCACCACATTTATAGAATAAATGAGAAAAATAATGATTATCTCAATAAATGCAGGAAAATCATTTGACATACAGCCATGTATGTTAAAAACTCTAAGCAAACTATAAATAAAGTTTCCTTTTTCTGGTACAGACAATCTACAAATTACCTAGAGTGCTAACATTATATTTAATGGTGAAATATTGAATGATTCCCCTTCCCAAGATCAGAAGTAAGGAAAGATGTTTGCTTTCATTATTTTTTAAAATAGTTTATTTATTTATTTTTAGGGGGGGTGGCAGAGAGAGAAGGGAGAGAATCCCAAGCAGGCCCCACAGGCATCAGACAGAGCCCACTGTGGGGCTTGAACTCATGAACTGGTGATCATGACCTGAGCTGAAGTCAAGAGTTAGATGTTTAACTAACTGAGCCACCTAGGTCTACCTTTCATCATTTCTATTCAACAGTGTATTGAAAGTTTTATCTAGTCCAACATGGCAATAAAAGTTACCTAATGGCAAAAAACCAAAAGTGTTAGTAAGTAAAATTTCTCCTTATTTTTAAATAATATATGCATAAACTTAAAAGGCATCTATCAACTACTCCAACTAATAAGTGAACTTACAAAGGTTATAGAATACAAAGTTAACATGCGAAATGAATTACCTTTCTAAACAGTAAGGAGCCAATTTTGGAAAATAAAATTATAAAAAGTAATTTAAACTAGTGTTAAAATAAGACATAAAATGCTAGGTTGACTTTAAAGTTTATATGGAAAAGCAAAGAGCCAAGAGTATACACAACAGCTTTCCACTTGCATTAATTAGTCAGAATATACAATGGAAATCTGTGCATTTTACTGTGTAAATATTTTACTTCAGTAAAAAAGTGACAAAATTCAGGAAAGATCATATGTTATCAACCTAAGAAGTATTAGTTGATAACTCTTTTTTGAGCTTCTGTATGTAGTATCTTTATTTTCTCATCATACTGAATGGGCCGCTTAACTTAATAAAGGACAGTACTTAATTTTCCAGCATTTGGAAATGCTTTATTCTTAGTATTATAACTGATCAAATTTCACCTATTGATCCACTTAAAAATGAAATATTTGAAAAACAGTCCTTAATTTTTGCTTTTATTCTTGTCTTCAGTACTTATGTGAAAGTAAAATTTTCATCTGTAATCTTCATATTAGGGCCTGGATAATAACAATGCTGAAAAAAGTAGGTTACATACTAAACATCAAAAAAAATTACCTGTCATTTGCTTTTCTAATATTTAAACATTTAAAATTCTTATTTTAGGTCTGTATAGTTTCATTTTTTTTTTCTTAGTGTTTATTTACTTTTGAGATTGAGACAGAGTGTGAGCAGGGGAGGGGCAGAGAGAGGGAGAAACAGAATCTGAAGCAGCTCCAGGCTCTGAGCTGTCAGCATGGAGCCCACCATGGGGCTCAAACTCACAAACAGTGAGATCATGACCTGAGGTTGAACACTTAACCAACTGAGCCACCCAGGCACCCCTGTATCTTTATAGTTCTAGATTAGCTTCCTTCACTTTTGAAAATAATGAAACATAACATCTAGAAGATTGGAGAGAAAAGTATTTTGAAAACTTACGTGTCAGATTTACTCAGATTTAATATATGTAGGCTTTTCATATTTTCCATATTTCTGGAAGTATTTTTTTAAATAAAATGTTACAGATACCATTACAGTTCTCTTTGTGCCCTGCTCTATTTCTGTCCCCTTTCCTCTCTTCTCAGTATAGTTATGTATCTTTAAAAAAAAAAATGTCCTAAGGGCACCTGGGTGGTTCAGTTGGCTGAGTGTCTGAATCTTCATTTTGGCACCCAGCCCCATGTTGGGATCCGTGCTCAGCGTGGAGCATGCTTAAAATTTCCCCTCTCTCTCTTTCTGCCTCTGTCTCCTGCTCATGCTCAACCTCTCTCTCCTGCTCATGCTCAATCTCTCTCTAAAATGAAGAAACAAATTTTTCTATGTGCCCTTTCAACAATATATGGTATAATTTTGGATACTGTACAAATACATGTAAATGTACTTATTCATTCTTCTTTCTAATTTTATTTTTGCATTAAATTACTATATTTTCCACCTTAAAATGGGAAAGCAAAAAGTTACAGGAAAACCAAATTGCCTTTGATATGGTTGTTTATCCCAGGCTCCTCCATTTATTATTTAAATTAATATTTATAGGCATAATCAGCAAGAAAAGTAAGAATTAATGAACAACTGTTTTGTGCCAGGCATTGTGCTAAGCACTTTGTTTACATTATCTCTTTATGTTTTTAATGTAGTGCTATCAACATCATTAAACATCATTAAAAGTAAAGACTGATGTGGAGAAACGGGAACCCTCTTGCACTGTTGGTGGGAATGCAAATTGGTGCAGCCGCTCTGGAAAGCAGTGTGGAGGTTCCTCAGAAAATTAAAAATAGACCTACCCTATGACCCAGCAATAGCACTGCTAGGAATTTATCCAAGGGATACAGGAGCACTGATGCATAGGGCCACTTGTACCCCAATGTTCATAGCAGCACTCTCAACAATAGCCAAATTATGGAAAGAGCCTAAATGTCCATCAACTGATGAATGGATAAAGAAATTGTGGTTTATATACACAATGGAATATTACGTGGCAATGAGAAAAAATGAAATATGGCCTTTTGTAGCAACGTGGATGGAACTGGAGAGTGTGATGCTAAGTGAAATAAGCCATACAGAGAAAGACAGATACCATATGGTTTCACTCTTAGGTGGATCCTGAGAAACTTCACAGGAACCCATGGGGGAGGGGAAGGAAAAAAAAAAAAAAAAGAGGTTAGAATGGGAGAGAGCCAAAGCATAAGAGACTTAAAAACTGAGAACAAACTGAGGGTTGATGGGGGGTGGGAGGGAGGAGAGGGTGGGTGATGGGTATTGAGGAGGGCACCTTTTGGGATGAGCACTGGGTGTTGTATGGAAACCAATTTGTCAATACATTTCAGAAAAAAAAAAAAATAAAAAAAAAAATAAAATAAAAGAAACCTAGGCATTAAAAAAAAAAAAAAAAAAAAAAAAGTAAAGACTTAAGTTACTGATGGGGTTACAAGTAGCTATAAAACTCGGTCTCAATTACCAAGAGGGCTATAATGTAGGTAGAACAGGAGGATATTGACATAAAACCACAAATAATACAAATTAGTATATGTGAAGTGCTGAAAGGATAGTCATCAAGGAAACAACAACAATAAGAATTTAAAGTTATAAATATTTACCAACATTAGGGAAGGATTCATGGATCCATGTAATGTTTGCTTTAAGTGTAACAATAAATTCTCAGTTTTCAACCTGCCTCCAATGTTTTCTGGAAGTCATTCCAAAAGTTCTTGAACAAAATGTTTTTACTCCTCAGGCTTTACCACTCTTTTCAAACCTTCATTCAACTACCTTGCTTCTTAGGCCCAGTAAAAGTTTAATTCACATAAAATAGAGATCACTTACAAAGAATTACCTGTTTTTCCACTCTATAAAGTGTGTAGAATTCAGAGAGCCCCTTCCTGCTCTTGATATCTGGCTTGGCCATTTGACTTGCTTTGGCCATTGTGAAGCTAAGACATGTGATGTGAGCTGAGACTTGAACTGTGCTTGCATGTTTGGGCTTACATTTTTGCATTCCAGCCTTTAGCTGGGAGGCACATCTGCCTTAAGTAGCCACTGATCCAAGGAGGCTACGGTAGATAAAGCAGACCTGGAACTAATCTGCATGCTGGAGTCAATCCCATCTGTATACAGCTGAAGCCTAGCTCATCAACAGATGAAAGAGCCAAAAATAAATGTTTATTCTTGTATGCCATTAAAATCTTCAGGTAGTTTCTTAGTGTAGCGTTATTGTGGCAATAGCCTACTGATGCAGTCCACCTCTCCAATTTTTCAAGTATTATGAGCACAGATTTTCTTGAGTCCTATAGAATATACTGCTGGTGAATTAATGCAGGTCCTATGTATGTATCTAAATTTTTCTCTTGAGTGTCAAATTAAAATTGCAAATGCCAATAATTATAACAAATATTTTACTCAGACTTGAGTCGTTTGATATCAAACCAATTATTTCTTTTCCCACCACTCTTACAAATCATCTTTACAATTTCCAAACCCAGTTGATATCATTTCACCTATTTCCCAAACCAGAACCATGGGAGATACCACTAACTCATTCCTTTTTCTCTCCATCCAATTATTCACTAAGAGCTTTGATTTTATTTCCTATGTATCTCTTTAATCGTTCTCCTGTGTCCTCTCTATTATAGACCCTTGTAATATGTCTTTCTCTTTGCCTCCTGACCCACTCCGTGTGACCCTCTAATCATTACTTTTTATGCTGCTATAATCTAAAAACCTAAGTCTCATTCTGTCATTGTCTCTGCTAATATTCTAACTGCCCCCTGCTGACAAGACATGGTAAGCGTGCTAAACATGTCTAAGACACCTGGCATGGTGATCTGATGATATGTAAGACATCAAGCTTACCTTGATAGCTTCATCCTCTACCATTTTTCCCTTCTTGAATTACCCAATCCAGCTCTCAAGAACTGTTTACTGTACCTGAATATTCTGTGCTTCTCGAATGTCCTTAAGCTCTTACATATGCTCTGCCAACAACATGCTCCCTAATGATTTGCTTTTTAGTCTGATCAAATATTATTTATTACTCCAAAATCAAATTTCCAATTTAATTTTTTCAAAATCTCTTCTCTGGGAAGATTTCTCTGAGCAGATCTTCCCTCATCACCCCAATTATCTGTCATACTAGAGAGTCAGGACTGGGACTTTTCTGTTTCCCTGTCTCACTTATAATGTTTTATTTCCCTTATTCTAATTATCACATCATGTTACATTTGTACTTTTATTTTGCTTTAAGATCATAACACCCAGAGTTCTCTTTTACTCTGATTATTGTAGTACCTTCAACCATGGTTGACACGTTGTAGGTGCCATGAATGAATAGAGAAAGGGAAGAAAGAGGTTAGTATTAAAAAAAAGTCACATTCTCCCTTTAATTTTTTTAAATGGGAGCTATTCACATATATTTCACCTTGGAGTTCTTACAATTGAATTGCCAGTATTATTGGAAAAGAAAATTTAACTTCCTTTTGACAAATTATGCCTTTCTGCTTAAATGTAAAATCTCTACTGTTCAGTAAATTTTTTCTGACAAACACGTTGTTGATGTAATGATATTGAAAATCTGAGGACAGAAAGGAAAAGATAGTTGTGGTTTTTCTGTTATGCATCACATGGTTTTGTTGGGAAGGCAGAGTTTTACCTTTACTTCCTAGAGTTTTTTTGTTTCGTTTTTGTTTTTGTTTTGACGGGGCCTGAGAAGTAAATTGACGTAAGACAGATCAATAGGGAAAATCATACACTTCTATTTAATACTAGTTTCACATGACATGGGAGCCTTTGTAAGAAATGAAGACCCAGGGGTGCCTGGGTGGCTCGGTCAGTTGAGTGTCTGACTCTTGGTTTCAGCTCAGGTCATGATCTCATGGTTTGCGAGTTCGAGCCCTGCATTGGCTCTGTGCTGACTACAGAGTCTGCTTGGGACTCCCTCTCTGCCTCTCTCCCTCTCTCCCTCTCTCCCTGCCCCTCCCCTGCTAGCTCTCTCTGTCTCTCTCAGAAATAAATAAACTTAAAAACATTAAAGAAATGGAGACCCAAGGAAATGGCGTAACCTATTTGCTTATTTATGTTAGGTTGAACAAAGAGAGGCACTGTTAAATTTCATATAAATAATTATTTAACATAAATAATTAGTTAATGTAATAGGAGACTGTCATGACAAAGTATTATTTAGTAAAAAATAAATAGAATCCTACAAAACGTAGGGGTACCAGATATAATGAGCAACCACTACTCCTTAGACTAAGATAGAGCACCTGCTGAAGAACCTTGACACCAAGCTGAGATCAGAGCTTTTTGGTGAGAGTTCTGCTGACTGAATAGCAAAGAAATTGCTCTGGTGGCATGATAGTGGAACATGTTGAGAGTTTGTCCTTTAAGGTGCTAACACTCTTTCCTGATGGCTGGCAGAGGAAAATCGTTTAAAAGACCAAATGACAGTTTCCCAGAGCAGGCAATTGAGAGTGAATTTGGAGAAGATAGGCAATAAATTGAGAACTTGGGTTTAGGAAGGCTTTCAGTTCATACATCTTTGGAAGTAAGGAAAGATAATGGTGGAGAGTGAGGGTTATAGGTTGGATAAATGACATAGAAGGTATTTGTTTTGAGATCTCTAGAGTGAATCCCCAACTAGAAAATGCAGTGCCCTCAAAATAAAAGTTAATTTGTTTCTCAAGCAAGGATAACTTTTATTTATTAAAAAAAAATTAAAGTCTGTTTATTTTGAGAGAGAGAGAGGTTGCGTGCACGAGAAGGACAGGAACAGAAAGGGAAAGAGAGAATCCCAAACAGGCTCTGCATTGTCAGCACAGAGCCTGATGCAGGGCTGGATCTCAAGAGCCCTGAGATCATGACCTGAGCCTAAATCAAGAGTCATATGCTCAACCACTGAGCCACCTAGGTACTCAACAAGGATAACCTTTATATACAGATATTACATTACCTTAAGGTCAAAAACCCCAGAGTATCACTACTTCATATAATTCATAAGTATTGTCAGAATTGTGTAATATTACCTATTATAAATTAGATTCATTTGCTTATTCATGCAACAAAAATTACAAAGTGATGATTATGTTATATATATGATTCTAGTGTCTGTAATTTTATTTTTGGCATTATTTGGTAAAAATAGAACTAAAAATATAACATTTTCAGCTTGAATTCCAATTCTAAAATTCAAGTTAACTTTCTGTATTTGCTATCACCATTTCTTTTTTGAATCACAAAAACACAAAAGCAAACAAAAAAAAATTCAAAATTGTCCCATTTATCAGGACATTGACCAGTTTTTAGAAAGTGAGGGCTGACCCTATTTTGAGATAACATAATGGATGATTGGAGTTTTTCTGTTCTGTTTCTCACACAGTTTTACTTTTAAGTTACTTATAGTTTCGACTTTGAGAATGTAAGTATGTGCAGACTAAATGAAGCCGGTCTTCACTAGAGAGACTCTAAGAGTGCCACAAAGCATAAGTCCCAGAGTACGGCCATGTTCTAAGTTGGTTTAAAAATGAACAATACCTATGGCCAGTGTAACTTATTTCACTTTAATGAAAAAGGTATTGAAGAGTAACATATTTTTTTTCCGCATGTGCTCAACAGATTAGAATTCATTCAAACTTCTTTAAAATATTTTTCCCATGAGCAACATAAATATTTCCTGTCATTTATGGTTTTTTTTTTTAACTAAGATAAATATTTCTTCTTTATAGCTGTTTTGGTCTCATTTCTCAGAGGGTGCATTATTTAGCCAACAGAGAATAACTGTTGGTGGTGCCAGCACATGTTAAAATAGACTAGTAACAGATGGTGTCATTAAGTCGGTCCACTTTGTCCATTGTCAGATTTTGAGTAAGGTTACTGTGGTTTATCTCATCTAGAATTATCATTTGAAAGTGTCCTTTTCAAAAGCAGTGAGAAGTTTTCTGTAATTTTTCCCTATTCCTGGAACTTGTCAGTCTCCAGTTGTATCATATTAGCAGGTAAAACTTTTGATAGCTGTAAGAATCTACAGTCACCTGAGCCTGTGGCATTTGTTGCAATGTATCATTTATACTACCGTACTTAAAATCCATGTAAAAGGCATCGGGAACTGTAGCTACCCTGAAAGTAGCCTTTTCTAGAAGTTAAATGACTTTGAAGTGTCAACATTTATAGTAGAAGGTAGCATGTAACATTAAGGATCTTGTGAATTATTCTATCACTGATATGATTGCAAGAATAGAATCTAATCTGTAAAACTTCACTAGAATCCTTAAATGTATCTTAAAAATTGGAATTTATAGTAACTATGCATCAACCTTTAAGAAAAGTGGTTTCCTAAGAAGCCATATATTTTATCTATATTGTAGAACTACAATATACATCAGATGTGCTTTTGAACTTCTCTTCCATTTTAAAAGCTTTCTCTGTGTCCTTCCTATTTTCACTGACTTTCCAGAGATTCTGTAAAATATTACAAATTTCCATTAAGAATGGTTTACAAATAGGGGCGCCTGGATGGCTCAGTTGGTTAAGTGTCCGACTTCAGCTCACGTCATGATCTCACAGTTCATGGGCTCGAGCCCTGCATTGGGCTCTGCTGACAGCTCAGATCCTGAAACCTGCTTCAGATTCCGTGTCTCCCTCTCTCTCTCTGTCCCTCCTTCACTCACACTGTGTGTGTCTCTCTCTCTCAAAAATAAATAAACATTAAAAAAATTTAAAAAAATCATTTACAAATAGAATGCTTTAATTGTTAAATATCCTTGTTCTAGGTGCCTTTATTTATCAAAAACAATTCCATTTCAATCCATAAGTTTAAATTATTTCTATTTTTATTTTCCTAATTTATGGAAATTTTAAATTGTAAATTTAAGATATTTTTGATACTTAATGCATAATCATACTATTCTGTATACTACCACCTTTGTCACAACAATTTCCATAAAAGTTCTATAAGCATGTATCTTTTATAAGTTGTGAAGCTGTTGGTATAGATGCTTCTATTAATCATATGTATTTCCTAGTAGTACCACTGTATCTGCCCTCGGAATAAATTGTCTTCTAGCAATTGTTATAGTCACTATCCACTGCCCAGATTACCCAGAATGTAGCCCCAAATCTGGAATAATTTTAAAAAATCTGTGTAGCCCCCATGCTAACTGAAAGCCTGTGTACTGAAACTCATACTCTTCATTTAGCGGACACTCGATTTCATGATTATGAACAATTTATTATCTTAATCCATAGCAGACTAAAGTAGGCAAATATAACTCTAGGAGACGAATGAGGAACTACAATTTATAATCCTAGCGTGTTATACCAGGAGGTATCTTAAAGATTATTGTATCAAAGACCCTCACTTTATTGTTTAGGAAATTTAGCCCCATCCTGGTGTGTGTTCTCAGGGAAACACACTTACGGATGGAGGTTGCATTTTGGAGGCTTACTGAGGAGTGCGCCAGGAGAGAAACCTGGGAGTGAATAAAGGAAATAGGATTAAGCAAAGAGAGAAATGTGGTGGAGATGAAATTGTAGATGGAGGTCTAAGCCAGCCTAAGAAGAGCTCTAGCCCTGGGAAGTTCCTACAGAGTTGTCCCAGATTCAGGCAAGGGGGCGATGCTTTGTACTCCTGATCAACTAGTCACTGGAACTGGGAAAGGAGTATATTCTTAGGTGAGGAAACTCCCTACTATGGGAAGTTCCATTCCCAGAGTGGGTCTCAGCTATGAGGCATTAGCAGTCCACTCTCCTGGCATCTGGGAGAGTGAGTACTTTTCTGAAGCAGGGTAGGGGAGTGGGGGCTTGTGTAGAGCATCCTATGGGTCGTTAATGTTGTAGGACAGCCTAGTACATGGTACCTTCCACCATATGGTATTTCTTAAGGTAGATGTGAACACACAAATGGCATTATTATTATCTAGGAGAAAGCTGTCTGCACCTAAGTTGCTTTAGCACCTGCCTAACCCTTAGAGAGAATGGAAGCAACAAAAAGTGCTGTTTTTAAATGCCACTGCCAGAGAATAATGAAAGGTGGGGAGTATTAGCTACAAATATTTTCCATGCCCAAAGGAGCACGATAGTTGGATAGTTGGAAATAGATTAACCAAACACCACAAGTCCCCAGCTTTGAGATGTCTCTTCAGCCTCACTGATGGCTCTTTGAGGAAGACATTAATCATTCTGGATGCTCCAGCAGAGGAAATTCTAGGTTTAGCAGGTTTTTTCCCCAAAGCTACCCCAAAGCTTTTTCTCCCCTCTCTTTGACATGACCAGAGGCTTGAGCTGGAAAACAACCTACAGGGAGAGAAAAAGAAGTCTGAAATAAATTACCTGGGGCCTGACGTTTGGAACATTTGAAGTTTGTTTTGTTTTGTTTTAAATTTTTTTTTAACATTTATTTATTATTGAGAGCCAGAGAGAGACAAAGCATGAGCAGGGGAGGGGCAGAATGAGGAGGAGACACAGAATCGAAGCAGGCTCCAGGCTCCGAGCTGTTGGCACAGAGCCTGACGCGGGACTCGAACTCACAAACTGCGAGATCATAACCTGAGCCAAAGTCAGATGCTTAACCTACTGAACCACCCAGGTGCCCCTGTTTTGTTTTGTTTTTTAATAGAAATGGATATACAATGCAAGTTGATGATTTTATCTCAACCTACTACCCATAGGGATTTTTGAGATTCAGCCTTTCTAATTAAATAGTACCATGAACATTGTAAGCTTCTAATACAACTTATTGATTACTTGGATTGTAGACCATGACAGCATGTTTTATAAATAAACATATGGCTTGGAATAGGATTCTTTCCCCATCTTTTTCTTTTCTTTTTAAATGTTTTTAGTTCATTTGTGATCCAGGAATAACATAAAGGAACACAAGCCTAGTTCACAGAATTTTTTAACTTTGTGCTCCCCTACCTCCTTTTAATGAGATATAATTGACATAAAGCATTTTGTAAGTTTTAAGAGGTACAACATGAGGATTTGATACATGTATATATTGTGAAATGATTAACACAATAGGGTTGACACCTTCATCACCTCACATAATTACCTTTTGTGTGTATAGTGAGAACATTTAAGTTTTGCTCTCTTAACAACTTTAAGTATATGATAAGGTATTGTTAACCATAATCACCATGTTGTACATTGGATTCCTCATGAGTTATTTACCTTAAAGTTGGAAATCTGTTGGTGAACATCTCCGTATTTCCTCATCCCTGAGCAACGACTGTTCTGTTTTCTGTTTCTGTAAGTTTGGTTTTTAAAAATTCCATCTGCGAGTGAGTTCATACTATAGTTGCCTTTCTCTGTCTGACTTATTTCACTTAGCTAAATCCCTGAGTTTCATCCATGTTGTAAGTGGCAGGATTTCCTTCTTTCTTATGGCTGAATAATATAACATTTTGTGTGTGAATGTGTGTACCACATTTTCTTTATCCATTTATCCATTGATGGAAACTTAGGTTGTTTCCATATTTGGCTATTATGAATAGTGCTATAATGAATACTGGAGTGCAGATATGTCTTTGATATCCAGATTTCATTTGCTTTGGATATATACCTAGAAGTGGGTTTTCTGGATTATATGGTAGTTGTACTTTGAATTTTATGAGGAACTTCCATACTTCTTTCCATAATAGCTACACCAATTTACACTCCTACGAACAATGCACAAGTGTTCTTTTCTTCACACCCTCACCAATATTTATTGTCTCTTGTATTTTTGATAATGGCTAATCTGTCAGGTGTGTTGTGATATGTCATTGTAGTTTTGATTTGCATTTTCCTCATGAATAGTAATATTGGGCATGTTTTCACATATCTGTTGGCCATCTCTATGTATTCTTTGGAAAAAAATTAATTGGGTTTTGTTTTGTCTCCTTTTTTTGGTAAATGAATGGTATGAGTTTATTTTGAATATTAACCTCTTATTACATATGTGGTTTGCAAATACTTTCTCTCATTCCATAGGTTGCCTTTTCATTTTGTTTCTTTTGCTGTTCAGAGGCTTTAATTTTGATGTAGGCTCTCTTGGTTATTTTTGCTTTTGTTGCTTGTACTTTTGGTATCATATTCACAAAAACCATTGACAAGATGAATGTTAAGGAGATTTTTTTTTCCTATGTGCTCTTCTAGGAGTTTTATGGTTTCAAGTCTTATGTTCAAGTCTTTAATCCATTTCCAGTTAATATTTGTGAGTGATGGACGATTGGGGTCCAATTCTATTCTGCATGTCGTCATCCAGTTTTCCCAGAATTATTTATTGAAGAGATTGTCCTTTCCTCATTGAGTATTCTCGGCTTCTTTGTCAAATATTAGTTGACTGTATATGCACATGTTTCTGGGCTCTGGCTTCTGTTCCATTGGTCTGTGCATCTATTTTTATGTCCGTACTATACTACTTTGATTACTATTGCTTCGTAATATATTTTGAAACCAGGAAATGCAATACCTCCAGCTTTGGTTTTTCTTTCTCAGAATTGCTTTGGCTATTTGGGGTCTTTGTGTAGGTCAGTATGAATTTTAGTATTATTTGTTCTATTTCTCTGAAAACTGCTGTTGGGATTTTTATAAGGATTGCATTGAAACTGTAGATGATGGGAGAAATTTGGAGATTTTAATACTATTCATTCTTCTGATCCGTGGACATGGGGCATCTTTCCATTTATTTGTGTCTTCAATTTCTTTTTATTTTAATAAGTGTCTTATAATTTTCAGTATGCAGATCTTTCACCTCTTTGGTTAAATTTATCTCTTAGTATTTATTGTTTTTGATGCTATTCAAATGGGATTGTTTTCTTTATTTTAAAATATTTTGTTGTTAGTACATTGAAACATAACTGACTTCTGTATGTTAATTTTGTATCTTGCAACTTTATTGAATTAGTTTGAGTTCTAACAGGTTTTTGGAGGAGTCTTCAGGATTTTCTCTGTATAAAATCATATTATCTGCAAACAGAGGCAATTTTACTTCTTTGTTTTTTATTTGATTTGGATACTTTTCTTTCTTTCTCTTGCTTGTTGCACTGGTTTGGATTTCCAGTACTAAACTGAATAAGAAAAGTGAGAGTAGGTACCAATATCTTGTTATTGATCTTAGAGGAAGAGATTCCAACTTTTTACCACTGAGTATGGTGTTAGTTGTGAGCTTTAACATGATGAAGCAAGTTTCTTCTATACTCCATTTTTTGAGAATTTATAATGATGATGAGGCTGAAAGAATGTTGTGTATTGACAAATGCTTTTCCTGCATCTATTGAGATGATCATATGATTTTTATCTTTTAATATGTTGTATCACATCCACTGATTCATATATAGCAAACTATCTACACATCCCATCTCTGTCATCTGTGGGTGAATGTCTAATTCAGTGTTGTCCTGGGATTTCTGAACTGCAAACAAGAGGCTGGAGCCAGTTCATGGGTCTACAGCAAGAATCAAAATCTTTATGCCCAATACCCTATGCACAGGTGGGTGAGATTTCTCCAGGATCCCTTAGAGTATGATGCTGTTGATAGAACTAAAGCCAGTTATTGTTGCAGCTGAGTTCTCAAGGTAACAGAGTTGTTTCCTGGTCTACGATGGGGCCATAGTCAGTCAGCCACCTGGGTGTAGGCCTGTCTTCTCAAAAAAGGCTCTCCTCATTCTTATACAGCACCAGTTGTCCACAGTCTCCTACCTGGATATCAAAAAGGCACTTTTGTTTTTGGATGAATGCTTAATTGCTGTAGAGGGGGGATATATTGAAGAATATCTTATTAGGTCATCTTGCTGATATCTCTCTTTCTACTTACTTAGTTTTTATGTTACCCTGGCTGAGATACCATAGGATATAATTTTAAAAGTATACATTTAAGCCCCTGTAAGACATACTAAATTTTCCTACTGCATTGTAATGGTCCATAGCCCTCTCCTAACTTTAGCCTCTTCCTCTAACCAGTGCAGCCAGGGATATTCTCAAGTGAATATCTTGACACATCACCTTTCATATCTAAATCCAAAATGTTTATCTTAGAGAATCTCATTTTATCTTCTGCTTGTTAATTCTTATCATTTGGTGACAGTCACAAACTAGTCAAAAATCTTGGCATCAAAGATGTCACTGTGGTCCCCCTTTAAGGGCAACACTAACAGAATAAATGATAGCAAGTTTGTATAGACCCAAAATATTAACAAAAGATAAAAGCTAAACATGATGGCAGAGATCTTTAAATTACCTAATCCAAGAGACTTTTTAGGAAAGCAATAGGTTGATAAATCAGTTTAAACTACAAAATTTTCAAATGTAGGTGGAACTAGAATTGATCATATACAGGTTTGGAGGGGATGCCAATTATTTCCTTTATAAGATACAAAGTCACCAGATTGTCTACTATCCAGACAGTTTGGATTGTAGTATGCCCTATAAAACTGTTTAGAAGTTCCATGGCTGGTATTAAGTGTTTATTCTATGAAAAAAATCCTATGAAATTATATGGAATTTACAAAACTAAGACACAGCATTTATATCTTAGGATGTCCTTATGTAGTGTGGTTTGTAATAAACATCTTTTTTGTTCATGCTTTTTTTTTTAATGTTTATATATTTTTCTGAGAGAGAGAGAGAGAGAGAGAGAGAGAGCGAGCGAGTGCACAACCAGGGGAGGGGCAGAGAGAGGGATACAGACAATCAGAGGATCCAAAGCAGGCTTGGTGAGTGTAGAGCCCTGATACAGGGCTCACAAACTGAAGAACCATGAGATCATAACCTGAGCCGAAGTTGGAAGCTTAACTGACAGCCACCCAGGCACCCCTATTCATGCTTTTTTTTTTTTTTTTGCCAACAACAACAATTCATCATACAAGCAAAACTTAAAGAAACATTTTAGTACAATGCCACTGAAGGTGAGAACTATCTTTTAGCATTTGGTCATATTATTATGTGACGTTAGGTCTCCTAACTTTTCTTTCTAGGCTCTAAATATCAAGAATTATCTAAGTGAGGTTTTTCTTCTCTTCCTTAGCTGCAAGGGCACTTTGTTCCTGAATCAGAAATATTTTTAGCTTGACAAAAATATTTTTCTTTTGTTTGACAACATAAATGTCTAGAAAGTATGTATATATTAAGGTGTATTCAGATTCTAATATTAATTCTTTATTGAAAGCTATGCTCTTCACAGATAGCATTCATATAATCATTTTGAAAATCTTATTTTTGGTTAAGAATAAGTAGAAGATATGTAATTTCATTCTGTAAAGGAATGTGTGGAGAAATCATATTTTTGATAATGAGTGCTCAATTTAATACGCCATTCATTATATATATTCATGCCCTGTGCAATGCTTCATACAATGCAGAAATTTAGCAAATATTTTTAAATCAGTGAATGAGAGGCCCAAACATTCATTGAACATCCAGTGTGTCCAATAGTGTTTTTCCAAGGTATGCTCAGAAGGTAGTATTTTTAGGTGTTTTAATATTTCCTATACAAAAAGAGCTTTGTGGTCAACAAAATATAGAACATATTTTTTTAAATACAACAAAATAGGCTTCTTTTATTGTAGAATTAATATCAGAGCATATAATATGCTGCTGTAGATTTTTAATCTCTTAGAGAGAGGCTATAATATATGTTGTTTCTCAAAGTAATTTTCAAATATTAAGCCTTTTTGTGTGTGACTAAATGATGTGACTTGTGTCCTACAGAATACACTTTAGGAAATACTGCTTTATTATGTAAATGAAATTATGGTAGTCCTCCTTGGCTGTATAGGAAAATATACAAGATGAGAACCTTTCCTGTTGTCTAGGAGATAGTACTTTCAGGGCAGCTGTTCATAAGTAAAGGTAATTATGCAACCAGGCTAAGTCTTCTACTTTTCAAAGCCTTTCTAACCATGTGGTTTTACTTGAGCTAACCATACTGGTCATCTGTGAATCTTTAGTATGGAGAGTGATGCCGTTTGGGTCCTGCAGTGGACACAGTAATTTAATAATTTATTTTCAATTACTCATGTACTGACCCTAAATACTGTGTCTTATTTTTTAATTATCTTTGACCAAAAAATTTTATATTTGCCTGTGGAATTTAACTGTCAAATATGTCTTTGATGTTGGATCCTTGTAAAGCTGTGGACTCTTCACTCCAAATTCATCTGTGGTATTGTTTCATTTGTTATTTCATTTACTGATAATGTATCGGGATCATACATTTCTATAACATCATGACAAAATTAAATATAAGACTCATCTCCCATCTTTAATTACCTAATGTTCATACTATTGTTAATTTTGGTATATTGAAGGTAAAGGTACTTAATTAGTAATCTAAAACAGGGCAAATATTCAAATCCAAAGATCACCTGGCAAATTTTTACGGTTCAGTAAGATTTATCCTATTATCTCAATATTTTAAGTACAGTAAAACCTTGGTTTGTGAGCATAATTCATTCCAGAAACATGTTTGTAATCCACAGCACTTGTATATCAAAGCAAATTTCCCCATGAGAAATAATGGAAACTCAAATGAGTCATCCACAGCCCAAAAACATTCATATAAAAATAATTACAACATTGTAATATAACACAAAATAATAAAGAAATTACAAAATATAGAGAAAAAGAAACAAATTAACTTGCATTTACCTTTGAAAATCTTCGTGGCTGGTGTGAGGGACACAAGAGAGGAGGGTTATTGTGTAGGATGACTTTGACTATCACTAATGGAATCGCTGCTGTCTATCAGCTCAATAGAATCTTTTTCTGCATGGGGGCCATTGTATACAATTGCATGGATGTTGACTACAATACCATATTAATAAACCCTTGTTATATACTGTATTTAATGTAACTGGCAATAAAGCAGCAGAGGAGAGGTTCTCTATCTGCAGGCAGCCTGACCTAGAATGAAGCAAAACGTTCCTGAGCTTACTCTTGTATGGAAAAGCAAAGGGCTGTCCATAGGTGCTGTGAAGTGATAAAAAATACACTAGTGCTAATTGTGGGCACCTTCCAATGTTGTGAAAAAATCACTGATTTCTGCCAAATGCTGCAGCCTGAGACTGAGCATCTGATCATGGAAGACGATCACCCACAATCATACAACGAGCAAGAGAGAGAGAGAAAGAGAGAGAGAACCATTGGCTCAGTTGTGATCATGTGAGGTTCAGTGTCTCATACTACTCATATTGCAAGATAATGCTCATGTATCAAGTTAAAATGCATTAGAAATGTTTGCTCATCTTGTAGAACACTCACAGAATAATTTATTCATAATTCAAGGTTTTACTGTACTGTTATATTTTGGTCCCCACAGATATGATAAGTTTTCTAGAAAATTAAAATATAAATGCACTTTTGTCATTAAAATACTCAGAGACTTTGTCATTAAAATAATCAGAGACTTTGTCATACATTAAGAGAATATAGAAAAGATGCTTCTGAAGTGGTACCATGAAGAGTTGCATGGCCACTTTTTCCAGAAAAACAACCATAATTTGTTTAAACAATTATAGGGCACCTGGGTGGCTCAGTTGGTTAAACGTCCAATTCTTGATTTCAGCTCAGGTCATGATCTCACAGTTTGTGAGTTCGAGCCCCACATTGGGCTCTATGCTGACAGCGTGGAGCCTGGAGCCTGCTTCAGGTTCTCTGTCTGCAACTAACCTGAGAGTCTCAAATAACAGAAATTAATTGAAGTATAACCTGCTGCCCAGAGAAATTAAATTTGAAAGAATATATTAGATGTCTTTAAGTGTATAAATTATGAAAGATAACTAATAGAATCTTATTTCCTTCTTGGACACACACACACACACACACACACACACACACACTCATAAATTGGAGCACAGGAGAGATCCCTTAATCTAATAAGTATTATAATTTTGATTGTGGTAAGGCATGAATGAGAGCTAATTTGAGATTGTGGTTTTACTTACTGACTTTTGTACTGATACAATTTAAGTGTTCTTATTTTCTTAAACTTCATATAAATTAAATTTTCAGTAGAAATTTAATTCTTACAAATTTAAATTAATGTTTTGTACATGTAAGAGAGTTTTGTGAATAAAATTATTCAATCTCTTTGGTCAAAACCCATTGTTCAGCATTAATTGAATTTATAAAAAATTCCATAGTAATGATACAAGATTTTCCATAAAGCAAGATAACTATTTTCAAATATACAACAGAAATACATTTTTTTATTCATTCAGCAAGTGTTTATGGAATATATAAACTGGGCTCTCTTCTTCTGAGTGCTACAGTAGGGAATAAAACTGTTCTGTTCTCATATAGCTTGCTTTCTAGTGGAAGAGATAGCATAATATTAAGTAAATAAGATATATATTAGTTATCAGTACAATATAGAAAGCAGGAAAGAGATTTAGGATTCGTTTGGAGAGAAGAGGACCTCTTTGGTCCTGTTAGGGAGATTTTTAAAAATAAAAATCTAATCAGCCTAACTACATACAAGTACCTTCAAAGTTATTTCACTGGATAATTACAAAATGGAAACACTGAAGCATAAAGTTCATTACCCAAGAAATCTTATTAGAGAAGAAGAAAATAGAAATTATACAATTTTACAAGAAAAATAAATTAGATTTAAAGATACCTATGGGAGTTTGAATCTATAAATGTTTATTGTCCATTTTGAAGATTAAAATATAGTAGACTGCTGATAAAATTAGTGTATTAATAGGGACTTCATAATGACTGTAAAGTAAATTATGCAGGCATAAATGGAGGAAAAAAGGTTGCAAATTTCTTAACAAGGTTCCAAATTGATAATTAAACATTTTTAGGGTTTATTTTCTCAAATGTATTCAAAACACTAGAAAATGCCAGGTTTTAATTATAAAATTAAAAAGAAAACCTTTTTTTTCATCTTTGAAATGTCTGTCCTTTATTTTCTTTTTATAAACTATGGAATATTTAGTTACAGCAATCTTGGAAGAGTTGAGATAGTGTAATTTCCTTTAGATCATAGTTTTTAGAAGCACATCCATATTGTACACATTCATTCGCAGCCTCCAGGGTTTTGATTTTTGGCTTTTAGATGGTCATATTAGTTCTTCTATATAGCTCTTGTAATAGAAAACTAAACTTTTTGTTTCACAAATGATAGAAACTAGCTCTTCCATTTATTTCTTGTCCTAATTCCTAAAAAATAGAAATTTCTCATTATTCATTCCTCAATTTTCTTCTGTATTTACTGTTGTTTATTCTATCTCTGCCCTCCTGCCCTCGCCTTCTTCTGTTTCTTTTTTTTTCTCTTTTTCTCTCAAGTTTAGTTTATTCTGATGAATTTTGTAATCTCTTATAGATACAAAATATGTGCCCCTTGATACTAGATTATCCTGAATACAGTTATGTTCATCCTTATAAGAGAGAAACAGAAGTATATTCACCAGCACAGAAGAGAAGGTGATGTGAAAAGGGAGCAGCCACAGAGTCATGGAATAGATTCCCCTCTAGAGCCTGTGAAGCAAGTGTGGTCCTCCCTACATCTTGATTTCAGATTTTTGCTCTCTAAAACTGAAAGAAGGGATTTCTGTTGTTTGAAGCCACCAAATTTGTGGCAATTTGTGGCAGCCAGAGGAAACTGGCTGGAATATCTGGATAGTCCAGATCTCTTCAGACTGTATTATGACTGAAGCTGAGAGAGTTAACATAGGCTTGTTCCAAAAATAATGGATGCTATCTTTTACTCTAATTGCATGTAAAACATTACTTATCTTTTCTTATGAGAGTGCGAAAAATAATGCATTTTTAGAGCAATGACTACATAATAATATGCTCTAGTAAAGATTCTGCTTTTGGCATGGTGGCTATGATAGGTAATACTTCCTGTTCAAGAACAATAGTCTACTGCCATTCTCCAAGGCTATTCTGGTTTCTGTATAGGTGGAAAGGTGAATTAAGTGGACATAAGGGACTGTTACCCTAAAGTGAAATATTTTCTTTAAAGACTATAATTTAAAAGAGTTTTCAATGCCCAGAATATTTGAGTGTTTTGTACAGTGAATCCTTAAATACTCCCTTACCCAATTTCTGTATTATTTTTTAAACTTATTTTTTTAATGTTTTATTTTTATTTTTGAGAGAGTGTGAGCAGGAGAGGGACAGAGAGAGAGAGAGACAGACAGACAGATAGACGGACAGACAGACAGAAGATCTGAAGCTGGCTCTGCACTGACAGTACAGCCCCATGTTGGGCTCGAACTCATGAATCGTGAAATCATGACCTGACCTGAGCTGGAGTTCAATGTTCAACTGACTCACCACCTAGGCACCCCCAGTTTTCCCTATTATTAATGTAAAATATTAGTATGGTACAATTGTCACAAATAATAAACCAATACTGTTGCATTATTATTATTGAAAGTCCATATTTCATTCTGATTTCCTTAGTTTTTATATGAAATCTTGTTTTGCTCTAGGATACCACTCAGGAAACCACCTGACATTTACTTGTTATATGCCTAAGCTCCTCTTAACAGATTTCCTCAGATTTTCCTTGATGATGACCTTGACAAATTTGACATTTACTGGATATGCGTTTTGTAGCATATTCTCTACTGAGAGTTGTCTGATGTTTGTCTTGTGATGCGATGAGAATTATGTGTTTGAAAAGGAAGACCATATAACTGAAGTGCCATTTCATTACATCATATCAAGGGGTCATACTGACAACATGGTTTATCACTGTTGATATTAACCTGGATTGCCTGGTGATCAGTCATGTTTTCCCACTATAAATTTAGTCTTTTTCCCCCTTTCCATTTGGTAGTCTTTGGGAAGAAGTCAAAATGCACAGAGTACACTTTAAAATTTTGGGTTTTTGTGGGGCATCTGGGTGGCTCAGTGGGTTAAGTTCCAACTTTGGCTCAGGTCAGGTCTTGTGGTTTGTGAGTTGAGCCCCCAATGGGCTGTCTGCTGTCAGCATAGAGCTAGCTTTGGCTCCTCTGTCCCCCTGTCTTTCTGCCCCTCTCCCACTTGTGCATGCTCTTTCTCTCTCAAGAATAAATAGACATCTTTTTTTAATTTAGATTTATGCTTCTCATTCTTGTAGACAGATCATCTATATCAATTGTTTAGCATTTTTCTGCAAGGAAAATTTGTGTCTTCTTTCCTTCCCATTTCTTTATTTGTCCAATAACCTATTTATAGGAGTATGGATTTATATGTATTTATTTTATAATTTGAATTATAATCCAAAATTTAACTCTCTTCTTGCTCAAATTGTACCAGCTTTGACCACTGGGAGCTGTTTCATTGGACTGCTCTGTCCCCCTGACATTTTCCCAATAATGTGGGTTTGGTTTGTTTGCTGTTTTGAGACTTTTTCTGGCATTACAAGATGCTCCAGTCTCATCTTGTATATTGTTTTTCCCAGTCTAGAATCAGCAATTTCTCTAAGGATGTGTGTTTCCTTTTACTGGTGATTGGTATAAGAGATCAAGATCTGATTGCTAGGTGTGTTCTTTGCTATTGGAGGGTCCTTGCTTCTAAGCAGTCTTATCCAACAGAACAAAGAAATATCTGTTTATATTAATCTGTGAACTTATTTTATCTGTAAATATTCATGTATGTAATTATCTGCATCTATATTCTACAAAAGAGTTCATTTTCATATCTTCAACTCCAACCCATTACCATGGGGATTATTCTCGCTTCTTCCCCTTGCAAATCTGCATATTCCCATTACAATGAGAAACTTGGCTTCTAATATCTGCCATTTATTTGTTTAATTGTTCAATTCCATTGGACTTATTTAACTGTATCAGAATTGAGATCCTTTATCCTATGGGAAGCAACTTTATCAATTAGAATACAGTTTTATGTATGATTCCTTTTGACTTCAGTCATTTGGACTCTACTTATTACCAAAATTACTTGGGTTAGCACTTGCCCCCACCCCCACCCCCATTCGCTTCACTGAGGTTGTTTATGTATTTGTAATACAGTTAGATTCTCTTGCCCCAGTGTCCATTCCTTCCTGGGATCTCCTATTTTTCTAATTTTTTTCTTTGTAATTATATAAAGTTCATTCTTTAATGTAAAATTCTATGGGTTTAAAAAATGCATAATGCCAAATATACATCATTAGAGTATCATACAGAATCATTTCACTGTCCTAAAAATCTCCTATGCTTCACCATTTTAATTCTAAGTCACTGACAATGACTGATTTTTTACTGTCTCTATAATTTTGCCTTTTTCATAATGTTACATAATTAAAGTTGTATAGTATGTAGCCTTTCAAGATTGGCTTCTTTTACTTAGCACTGTGTATGTTAGGTTCCTCTGTGTCTTTTTGCCTTTTTTTGGTAATCTTGTTTTTTCATTGGTGCATAATATTACTTTGTATGGATGTGCCACAGTTTATCCATACACCTACTGAAGGGCATTTTACTTGCTTTCAGTTTTTGGCAATTATGAGTCAAGTCTCCATAAATATTCACATGTAGGTTTTTGTGTAGCCATATATTTTCAGATCAGTTGAGTAAATATCTAGGACCTCAGTTGCTAGATTTTATGGTTAGAATATATTCAGTTTTTAAAATGATTGCCAAACTGTCCTCCAGAGTGGCTTTCCCATTTTGCTTTCCCACCAGTAGTGAATAAGAGTTCCTGTTACTATATGTCCTCTTTGATATTTGGTATTTGGTTTAGTCATTATAATAGGTGTGTAGAGGTATCTCGTTGCTATATTTTGTAATCTCCTAATGATAAATAATGTTGAACGTCTTATCATATGCTTATATGCTATATATACACCAATTTCTTTTTTGATGATGTGCCTATTCAGATATTTAGCCCATTTTTAACTGGGTTTTCTTTTTGTTGAGGTTTCTTTGTATATTTTGGATAGAGTCCTCTATTCTGTGTCTGTTTTGCAAATATTTCCTTCCAGTATGTAGCTTTTGTTCCCCATTCTCTTAACAGTGTCTTTCATAGTACAGAAATCTTAAATTTTATTAAAGGACAAATACCAATGTTTTCTTTCATAGATGTTTTTGAAATAAACATCTAAAACTTCATTGCCAAAACAAAAAGAATACTTTTTAAAAAATAAATTCCCTGAATTTTTTAAACATTTTATCTATACACTTCTACCCAATCTTAAGCTGAAGGAGTGGTTAGAATATATATTTTTATTGCCAGTTCAGCCTGACTTGAGTGGTGACAGGGGCATTAGCTAGGTTTAACTTTGTTTCTCCAACTGGTGAGAGCTTAGGCAAATGACTTTACCTCTCTGTGCCTTAAATTTGCTTGTTTGTAAATGACTGTTGATAATAACATCTACCTCATAGAGTTATTATAAGCCATAAATAAGTTCATATATAGTAAGTCTTACAACAATGACTACAACATAGGCAGTACTCAATTCATGTGAGATATTATTTTCATTCTAACTATTAGTAATAGTATTAACACCATAAGTGTTAGTGTTTGTTGTATTCTATTGTTTTTTTCCCCCTTGGGGCTTGATGAAACTGAGTTAAGATTATGGTTATCGATCAGGTTTCTGAACCCAATTTTCAATTATCCTGGAAAACTCTTCCTTATTTTCTTATTTTTAAGTGACTTAGTACATCTTTTGTAGTGTGAGCGGTGTCTTTCCTTAATCTGTTACATGTGCATGTTCAAGCACTAATTTCTAAATTCCTATTATATTGATACCGTTCTTCCTTAGGTTCCAGTGCTGAGATCTTTCTCAATTTTTGGCAGGAGTTCAAGAACATATTTGTTTACTTGTGAGCTGTTACTCAGAAGTCAGTTAAATGCATTCAAAAATCAGTTTTAACTCATCTGGTTAATAGAATGATAATAAAAATAATGAAAGACATAAACATATTCTTTGCATACCATGCTGATTATGACCCAGTGACTCTCAGTCCTCACTTTTATATATTATGTATTATATATCTAGGTATTTTTATCTCATTTTGCCTTGTATTGTTCCAGTAATAACTGTTACATCTATTGTTTGGGGGAATATGTGTTGGGGTGACTGATTGATCACCCATTCAAGACATTTTATCTCTAAATCCAGTCAGACTGCTAAACCAGGCAGACTTCTAGGCATCCTGGTAAACCCAAGGATTTGCTCCTTGACTCTGTAGAGCTTGTTTTCTATTGGTAAAAGTGGATATTAACCACGGAAACAAATACGTTTGTACTTAAAAATGAGTGTGGTGAAGAAACAATACTGCTAGTTATAGAGAAAAATAGAAGGGTTAAGTGAGGGCTCCTGCCTATAAAGGGGCTTGGGGTAGGGTCTCACTAAGAGGTTATCTGTTGCTCCTTAATGTTAGAGAGAAAGTTAAGAATAATGGTTCTTTATCACCCTTTTTCTGTAACTAGTTGAACATAAAATAATGTAGAAAATGTATATTAGTGAATTGATGACTAACCATCTAAGTGTTCATTACTGAAAAAATGCTGAGGGAAAAATGAAAAACTAAGGAGTAACTCCTGTCCTGCCAAAGCTCAGAATCTTGGTAATTTCTCCATTAGTCATGTTGCAGTAGAAAATTTAATAGGATTTTATGGGAATAAGAGAACTGGTTGTTCTTGAGTCTCATGTCTCATAGGTGAACTTCATCCTGATCTTCATGTTAATGCTTTAGATTGGGACAAGATCTGGTTCTCAGGTTGTTGTCAACACTCAGGTGTTGTCAACGAGGGGAGTCTCTTCCAGTTCATTCTCTCTTTTATCCTCCTTTTTCATGGTTTAATTAATACCTATACAAGAAGTACTAAGAACCTAAAATCTAAACATGTTTCTTTTATATGAGCTCAACCTCTCTGGATTCCTTAAAGACAACAAAGTATCAGATTAATATTTCTTCTTCCAGATATGCAGACTGGAAAAAAAAAAACTGGATCTTTATTTTTTGTGAAAGAGTTTTAATTGTATGATACAGGATATATAATTTTGTGAGTGAATGCTCAAAGAGGGTAATATAATCAATGAATTGGACTATATATTCTTTTATATAAAGTATCTGGCAGAGTAAATGGTGTGGAAAGCGACCATTAGATGTTCATATTTGCTTGTTTGTTTGTTTGTTTATTATGTATTATTTATTTACATCCAAGTTAATTAGCATATAGTGCAACAATAATTTCAGGAATAGATTCCAGCGATTCATTGCCTATGTATAACACCCAGTGTTTATCCCAAGTGTCTTCCTTAATACCCCTTGCCCATTTAGCCCATCCCCACTCCCACAACTCCTCCAGCAACCCTCTGTTTGTTCTCTATATTTAAGTCTCTTATGTTTTGTCCCTCTCCCTGTTTTTATGTTATTTTTGCTTCCCTTCCCTATGTTCATCTGTTTTGTGTATCAAATTCCTCATATGAGTGAAGTCATATGATAATTTGTTTTTCTCTGACTAATTTTGCTTAGCATAATACCCTCTAGTTCCATCTATGTAGTTGCAAATGGCAATATTTCATTCTTTTTGATTGCCGAGTAATACTTCATTGTGTCTCTCTCTCTCTCTCTCTGTGTGTGTGTGTGTGTGTGTGTGTGTGTGTGTGTGTGTGTGTGTATACATCATATCTTCTTTATCCATTCATCTGTTGATGGACATTTGGGCTCTTTCCATACTTTGGCTATTGTTGATTGTGCTGCTATAAACATTGGGGTGCATGTGCCCCTTCAAAACAGCACACCTGTATCCCTTGGATAAATACCTAGTAGTGCAATTGCTAGATAATAGGGTAGTTCTATTTTTAATTTTTTTGAGTAACCTCCATACTGTTTTCCAGAGTGGCTGCACCAGTTTACATTCCAATCAGCAGTGCAAAAGAGATCCTCTTTCTCTGCATCCTCACCAACGTCTGTTGTTGCCTGAGTTGTTAATGTTAGCCATTCTGACAAGTGTGAGATGGTATCTCATTGTGGTTTTGATTTGTATTTCCCTGATGATAAGTGATATTGGGCATTTTTTCATGTGTCAGCCATCTGGATGTCTTCTTTGGAAAAGTGTCTATTCATGTCTTTTGCCCATTTCTTCACTGGATTATTTGTTTTTCAGGTGTTGAGTTTGGGAAGTTCTTTATAGATTTTTAATGCTAATCCTTTATCTGATTTGTCATTTGCAAATATCTTTTCCCATTCTGTTGGTTGTCTTTTAGTTTTGTTGGTTGTTTCCTTTGCAGTGTAGAAGCTTTTTATCTTGATGAGGTCCCAATAGTTCATTTTTGCTTTTATTTCCCTTGCCTTCGGAGATGTGTTGAGTAAGAAGTTGCTGCAGCTGAGGTCAAAGAGGTTGTTGCCCATTTTGTCCTCTAGGGTTTTGATGGTTTTCATGTCTCACATTTAGGTCTTTTATCCATTTTGAGTTTATTTTTGTGTATGGTGTAAGAAAGGGGTCTAGTTTCATTTTTCTGCATGTTGCTGTCCGGTTCTCCCAGCACCACTTGCTGAGGAGACTGTCTTTTTCCATTGGATACTCTTTCCTGCTTTGTCACAGATTAGTTGGCCAACACATGAGGGTCCATTTCTGGGTTCTCTAATCAATTCCATTGGTCCATGTGTCTGTTTTTGTGCCAGTATCATAACTGTCTTGATTATTACAGCTTTGTAGTAGAAATTAAAGTCTGGAATTGTGATGCTTCCCACTTTGGTTTTCTTTTTCAACATTCATTATTTTGGCTTTTTGGGGTCTTTTGTGGTCCCATAAACATTTTGGGATTGTTTGTTCTAGCTGTGAGAAGAAAATCCCAATTTTGATTGGGATTGCATTTAATGTGTAGATTGCTTGGGTAGATTGACATTTTAACAATATTTGTTCTTCTAATCCATGAGCATGGAATGTTTTTCCATTTCTTTGTGTCTTCTTCAATTTCTTTCATAAGTTTTCTATAGTTTTCAGCATACAGATCTTTGACATCTTTGGTTAGGTTTATTACTATGTATTTTTACGTTCTTGGTGCAGTTATAAATGGGATCCATTCCTTGATTTCTCTGCTACACAGTTTCCCCCATGCCTCCCAAGTGCTGGCCGGGATTTAAACTCCAATGTCTTAAAGGATCCCAAGCATCCCGGTTCCAAGGTAGTGCCACTCCACCCAGCCAGCCAACAAAGGCTGGGAGCCTCTGCTTGGCAGGTGCCTGCAGGGTCTTTTGTCCTTCAGCAGCTATATTCCTTCTTCCCACAGCACTCAAGGGAGGGGACTGCTCTCTCTGGCTGTGCCTCTGAGCTGGCTACCGAACCTGGGGCTGGCTCCACCTCCTCCACAGGTGCATGTACAGTGTGGCAGGCCCCAGTCTGGAGAAGGCCCCGCAACCCTGGATGGAGTTAGAAATTGGTTCTTTCTCTGTTTTCTCCATTACTCAGTCTTTTTCTCTTGTCCAAATACAATCCTATGCTTCCACAGCTTCTCTTTCTCTTCCTTTTGTCTCTCCATAGAAGGGGATCCCTTCCCTCCATGCCTAGGCCGCCTGTTTTATCTAATAAGCAATCATGCACCTATGGCCCACCATGTTGTCTCTTTGGGCCCTTGGAAATGTTTCTGTCCCCCTGTAGCCTGGATTCCTAGAATTCCAAGTCTTCTGGCCTCTCAATACTACTGTATTTGAGGGACAAGGGAACTTGGATCCGCCTACTTCTCCGCCATGTTGACCCACCTCTTTCAGTCTTAAAGGAATGGCCTTGTATAGGTGATGATCCTTCTCCTTAAACCCAGCTCTTGGCTGTCTCTTAAACTTTTATGATTATCTAAACTGCCTGATTTATTCTTGATATGCCCCTGTTGAGGCTGTGCCAAGACTTCTCCATGATCCAAAGGGAAGAATCTAATTTAGCACCTAGTTTCAGGCTAATTGGAAGCCAGACCCTCATGCAGCAGTTTTTAAGTATGCAAATACATACAGTTCTTTGGAGTCACAATTGTAATCCTTGCTGGGCTCCAGACCAGGAGATCCGGAGTTGTCCCCTGGACAAGAGTTGCAAAAATTGTGGCTCCAGACAAGTGTATAAGCTCCTTTTGGGGAAGTCTTATCAAGCTGTAGTGAGGCCAAGGAGGTGCACCAAGATGGTGTCTTTCTGCTTATGCTCCCTGGGAGCACCTCCTTAAGTTCTAAATGTATGGAAAACCTGAAGCCTGTCACTCAGTCTAAAGCTTCCGACTGTATAAATAGGCTTCTTTTTCACAGGAAGACTGGGGTTGTATTTTGTATTTTGATCTAGTGGTTGTACATTGCTTTGGCGGAGGGTGGTCTTCCAAGGACTGTCTCTGCTTGTTTTAGTACCATGGAGCTCTGGAACATCAGCCTTCTTGGCCACAAGGGTCAGTTGATCAAAGAATGTCCCCTGTATGGATTGTTCACACATGGTGACTTTAGCAAACAGCTGGAGAATGTAGGGAACAAGTATGCTCAGCAGCTTCAAGAAGACAGCAGGGAATGCGCTGACTGCACGCACCTGCAGACTTCAGCAATGCAGTGGGGAGAGTGCCTTGTCTGTGCCCATATGCTGACTTTCGGCTGGGAGTGGAAGAATGCCACCACTGCCTTCCCTTGCCAGCTCCAGACATTAGGCAGCAGAGGGTTGCTTCTGCCTGTACATGCAGACTTTATCTAGGGTGTAGAAGAACTCGACACTGTGTTCACCTGCCCTAACCAGGGAGCAGGAGGGCACTGCCACTGCCTGTGCTCTCTTGCCTCAGCAAGTGTCATGACTCCTGGTAAGGGGGCGGGAGGGTACCCAACCAAGCTCACTCACCTGTGCTAGCAGGCTAAGTAGAGAATGCAAAAGTGGCATCTGCCAGCATATCTGTCTCAGGAATGTCTCAATTGTCTGTCCTTCCAGCCACTGCCCCCAAACAGCAAATGGATCTCTCTCACATATAGTGTAAGCACTTTTCTTTTCTTTTCTTTTCTTTTTTTTTTGTAAGCACTTTTCAAACTACCCTTTTTTGTTCCCTTGGGTCTTGAGGTGAGTAAGAGTGCATGTAAGGCCTCTAAGGTTTCCTATAGCACTCTCAGTTTCCTATAGCACTTTGGAACTCTTGGTTGGAGCACCAACCCTTAGCTCTTCCAGGAGAAGCACTTGACAATAGCTATTGAATGTTACTATGTGGGGGATAGGTTTTTTTTGCAAGACCACTTCTTTGCCTTTCCTACCTATTTGGATGTGATCCTTTTATCCTTTGTTGTGGAGAGAAGTTCATCTAGTTTTCATATTTTTTCAGAGGGAAATGATCCATATGTAGCTGTAGATTTGGTGTGTCCATAGGAGGAGGTGAGTTCAGGATCTTCCTATGCCTGCATCTTGGACCCCTTCAGGCAGGAGGATTTTAAAGCCAGGTTGAGCTAATGGTGAAGTACCAGAAGAAGTAGGTAGGAGGTAGTGAATATTACCATCACAATATTACCATATTACCATGACCAATATTAAGCCGTCTGTGTTTGCTATTATCCCTTATTTAAGTTAGCTTCCTACTCTCCCCCAGAGACTGGGAAGTAATGGTGCTATCTTTTCTGATGGTCACACTTCAGAAAAATGGCTCCCAGATTCTTGAGACAGACATTTCTGGTTTGTAAAACTGGGAAGAGCCTGGGAGAAGATTTACATGTCAAGGGGTAGAGAAGAAATTTGCAATTATATTTTTTAAAGTAATTGCTCTAAGAAAAGACAGCAGGTCTAGAATTAGGAAGTAGCCTATCTAAAGTTTAGTCAAGTTGAAGGGAATGGCAAGGCCATCTTGATAGTTGTATTTTGGGGTTTTTTTTCCTGTTTTTCAAGTACATTTTCTCCTTCCTGCTACCTAGTTAAATCTTAGTCATTTTTCAGGTTTCAGCTGTGTTATATTTCTTACCCAAGTTTCCCTCACTGAATTCCAAAGCTAGGCTAGGTACCTTTTCCCGTTGTATTCGCCCATTTGTTTTGTAACCATCATCATACTTATAATTGCTCAATTGTGTTCACTATTAAATTACAAGGTGTATAAAGAAAAAAAATTATGTCTCCTTTAATTTCCATGTAGCCTGAGGGCCTAGAAAATTGCCCAATATATTGTAGTCATTCAAAGAAGCAGTAAATAAATGTATGCCAAAATGCATTCCCTGATTTTGGCACCAGAAACATAATAGCTAGAATAATTGTAAATTCATTCTGCCTGGTTTATGCCTGCTGTCTTGGGCATCTTCTAAGCTAAACATTTTTCCTACTTCCTTTCACTCTCAAAAGAATCCCAGTGTGGACAATAACTTATGTAGCGTCCTGACAATAGCTTTTGCCCATTCTGAGATTTTCTATTTGACAAGAAACTAAAGCGCATTCAAATCAGTAATCACTGAAATTGAACTAATAACCTATAGTGAGTTAGGGATCTCCCTAATGTTCTGCTTTTGAAGTGTTCTAAGCCTTTGTGTAAAACGCTTGCTAAATAAAAATGAGCACTAATCTCCATCTCAGTATCAGTAGTATACTACCATTTTTATCCAGGGAGAGTAACCCAGATAAAACATGCTTGGTATCTATGATAGGAGAGGGTAGAAAGAAAATAATGAGCTGCAGTTCCCTGAGGGCCAGTAGAGACTTTTAATGAAAAAAAAATACCCAAATGGGCCTAGCAAGTTGAGGTGAATTTTGGTTAATTACAGAAAGCGAAAGTTGTCCAGCATGGTAGGAAATGGCCCTGCAAAATGATGCTCTAATGGACAAGTAATGGTTAGGTAGAAAATAACTTTTTTAGATAGTCTTCTTGTTCATTAGAAGAATGTCTGTGACTGAAGGTACAGGGAGCAAGATTTAACATTGTGGGGTGGACGATAGTAAGTGCCTGGCGGGACACAGGTGTTGCTGTTAAGTAGACTGGGTTTAATGGCTGAGTTGCAGTCCACAGGGACTTAGTCCATTCAAGATGTTACAACAAAATATCCCAGATTAGCGTATAAACAATAGAAATTTATTTTTCACCGTTCTGAAGGCTAGGAGCCCAAGATGAGGGTGTCAGCATAGTCAGGTGAGGGTCCTCTCCTGGGTCGTCAGAATACAAGGCTTCTTTCTCTTTGTATTCTTACTTGGTGGAAGAGGCGAAGGAGCTCTCTGGAGCCTCTTGTGTAAGGGCATTAATTGTCTTCCAAATTTGTCACTCTCTGCTGAGCATTACAATTTCAGCATAAGAATTTGGGGGGATACAAACATTCAGACCATAGCGGGAACTAAATTTCTAGGAAAGAAATGGGCAAGAGAGATTGCAAAATAGGAAAAGAGAGGTACAATAAATCATTTACCCTAATAGTCACTGTATCTAAAGTTATCCATTTATTTTCTAACTGTATCTGGACTGGCTAAAGGCATAGTAGATTTAAAAGTGTACTTGGTTGAAACCAGTAACTCCACAAAGTAGAGACTTGGGAAAGCAGAGTTTATTCTTTCCCAAGATTCTATGGGGAGATTCTTAGGGAATGTTTTCTAAAAACCCTAACTTCATTCGATGTCTCATAGGCTTAGATTTATTTTTGGCAATACTGCATCCTAACAAAGTTTTTATCTAAATTATATGTCATCTGATGATTAAATAACATGTTTTTTTAACTGCTTCTATCTTGTGATCCAACATATTTTCTAAAAGTGTAGTAACTGGCAGCAAAAGAGAAGAGCTGTGCCTTAGAGACCGAGTGCTCCCATACTGCCATACTCCCATACTCCCAAGTCCCCACCTGCTTTCATCTGCTTCCTTGTAGGGAAGAAAAGTAGTGCTGAGTAACCAAATTACAAAAAAGAAATGTGAATATATGTGTGTCAAAGTTCTTTTCTGTGTATGAATTGAAATTTACACTTTTTTATTTTTTATAAGAATGTGTTCTGTTGACCACTGGAACATATTAGCAGGGAGGGATTGCTAAGGTGTGTGTATTTGATGACCCATTTTCTTACACAAATTAAAATTTAACTTTCCATTACATAAAAGTTTGTATGACAGTATTGAAACCTGGTGCTTCTACTCTTTCAGCATGCCATGCAAAGGTCTTGGACTTTCATTTGATAAAAGATGCATGATGTCACTGAACATCAATAATGTCCTAATTTTTAGATAAAAAGGATACATACATTAGGAAAATAATGGAGTCTATATTAAATATCACTCTAGACCTCAGAGCTATTACTCACCACATTCCACTTGTTCAACCATGACCTTCATGACTCTTTTATTGTACTGAATCCTGATCACCCATTATGCAAAGCATAATTGCAACTCAGGGAAGTAAAATAATATTAATCAGGGATAACATTGCAATGGACTTTGACCCATAGGTATAAATCTAATAAATGTGTAGGGTTTTTTTTTTTCCCCATAACATAATGAGTTCTTCCTTATATCATTACTCATGGGACCAATGTGAAATCATAATAGGAATATTTAAGGCAATTAATGAGACAGATAAGAAATGATTGTATGGTTTTAATTTCCTAATCATTTTAATGCCCCAAATTAAAGGTATACATCAAGATATATCCATTAAAGCCTGCCAGTCATATTCCTCTGGAATAATGTGATAAAAGAGTAAAAGTAGAGGAAATCAGATGAAATTAAGCAAAGAAAATGTTAGGCTGACTATCAGGGAAGCAATACCCAAATGATTAAATCAGATGGATTGTGAAACAGTCTATTAAGTGAAGTGGTTAGAAGTACCATCTCTTGGGCCATAAAAATAGACTGCACGAGGCCTTTTACTGAAAGGAACCATTCTTCAGTCACTTGACTAGATAAACACGGGTCATCTAAATCTCTGATTCTAAGCAACCCTATCATCTGTCTGTATCTTCTTTTCTGGCATCCATTAATCATTTGTTCAGTGATCCAAATTCAGATCTTTGTCACTCCACTTTGTTTTTGCATTGAATCAGCCAATTTTAGTAATATAAGTAAAAAAATACTTGAAGCAGGTGCCCTGACACAAAAGTCCTTTGGAGAAAATTATGCAAACCACTTAACTGACACGCAAAACATCAAATAAGCAGGAAAATTGTGAAACCAGGGGATTAACAAGACCATATTATGATTTAGAAAGAAATTTTTTTTTAATATTTGTGCCTTTCATGTTCTAATCATTATCCATTTCCATTGGCTCAATGTATGACTTATTTTCTACAAATCCTAGGGAATTATTAAAGTCTGATATAAAAAAAATTTAAATATATTGTTGGGGAAAATAAAGAAGTATAGATATCCATGAACCAAATTATTGTGGTTTTCTGTAGGACTGAGAATTGTGGGTATAGGATACATTAGGGTGTATTTTCCACTGTATATTCTCTTGTGGAATTTGTGGTCTTTATCTCATGCATATATTATCTGGAAAACCTATAAGAAAGGATATCTAATCATGAATAAAAATGCAAAGAAAAATCCTTAATAAAAAATATTTTCAAAAGGAGGTACACCTTCAAACTTCTAGCGAACTCAATTAGGAATTCCATTTCCATATATGATGATATGGAAACACAATTGATTTTTAACAATTACGTAAAACTATCAGAAATATCAGGAGTCTGACTTTTCTAATAAAAATGCTTTTAAGTAATAAGTTACTCATATTCTCACTAGTAATTCATCAGCTAACATCAACTTCAAAAGCTGACTTCAACATCTTTAAAATCAAAACTTAGATTGTCTTTATAAATATTGCTGTTGGTTTACTGTAACTCAGCCTCTCAAAAGCATTTATTTATGTTTCTGTATGGCATTATGAGGATATCTGTCAAAGAGGTTAGCATTTGTCTATTTAGTCTTTCTAATCATTATCACGTCTCTTGTCTAAGCAATTTGACAAGTAAGGGTCTGAGGTCCTATTTATAAAAACTCTAGATAAATATAAATAAATAATAAATAAATGGCTACCTGTCTTAATCCATGTTTAATACTTCACATAGTTCATGGTTCATCTCCCTTTTATCTACTTTGATGTGATATTAACATATTTGGTTTTGTGCCTCCTAAATGTTGCTCTCCTTCTATTTGTTTTTAGAAATATCTAGGATATAAAAGCAATGTCTGGCGGCCCTGAGGGATAGTTAGGAAGTACACTGAAAGTGTGAGAGGGAGTGTTCAAGGATTACTCATTGGATATTGGGTTCATAATTGCACCTGCGGCAACTAGCATATTATCTCACATCTATTAGGTACTTAATCAATGTTTCTGAATGAATGAATAAAAATTAGATTATTAGACTATTTTGATGATATCCAGAAATGCAATAAAGCCTTTAAGACTGCAAGAAAAAAATCTGGTTGTTCTGTTTTATTGGTGTTGTTACATAGCATGTTCTAGCAAAAGAAGTAAGAAAGAAAAAAATAGATGCTATTATACAGAAGCGGGAAGTCACACCAAAACCCTACTGAATTTTTTTTAAGCATTTGAGGAAGAGCCTCATTTCTACTCCCTTCTTAGGTTTTGACTTCCTGACATTTACTATGTCTACATAATCACTTGCTTTCACCCTTTACTTTCTGCCCATGACTTTGCTCCCCAAAGCAATTATGAAACTGTTGTCTCTCATGAAGATCTGGTACTGACCAGTCATTACCCACTTAATCCCTGAAATAAACTGTGCCTTATTTATTCTACTGACACTTATCATATGGGAGATTTTGGTTTTCTTTCCATCCCTTTTGTTTCTGCCCTTAAATTATTGTGCTTCCTTTCCAAAACCTTATTTTCTACCAATCTACCCAAAAGGAATTCATGGAATATGTCAGAGGACAGAAGCTATGTGTCTTTGGAATCTAAAGGAATACCTGAAAAATAATTGACATCCCATATGTTATTGCTGAATAAGTAATAGGTAAATAATTATGACAATGGCCTACCATCTTTTCATTTTAGGCTTTTCTCTCTGCAGCTACAGGTACACTGTCATACCCTGTGTATAGCCTCTAGTGCAAAGAAACAACTAGCTGAGCTATCTGCTGTCCATTATTTGACCCAAACAATAAAAAAAATCTCTATCCCTCCCACCTATTAGTAGGCTTCCACACATATTCTCTCAGGGAAGGGCATTGGCTAAGAATGTCACTTGTTTTTTTTGTTTGTTTTGTTTTTGTTTTTTGTTTTTGCCTCAGGCTCTTACAACACAATGGCTCCCTCCAGTGTTCGACACTTACCACATTATTGGCAAGAGTTTGAATGGCATTCCTAGATCTGTACTTGGACTGCCACAGACTGGGACCCTTTCTGCATTATAGTTTCTGCTGCCACCAATATAAATACATAAATAAATAATTTAAGGAAATCCTATGCTTTCTGCTCCAACTAATGCTGTTCTCATCTTCTATGATGTACCGTAATGCCTGTGACTTCTTCCAAGTTTGTCAGGGAGCACACGGGTAACTTGGTCCCCTCTTATAACTGAGAGATGTACTATGAGGGGATAATGAAGTCTTCGAATTGTTTTATTTTTCTAAGTTACCCTGATATTTCAAAGTGCTCACAAAGGTTATGGTTTGAAAAGTATACAGGGGTTATGGAGGAACATTTCAGTAAAATATTGACAGCACTACTAACCCTCACTCTCTAATTTAGATTTTAGATTTAATAAGTATCAATATGAAAATAAAGATATGAAAGTATCTATCACCTCCTTACCAAAGGCATTAAACTGAAATGAGAAATATATTCATGCAGTAAGGTCACTAACCTGGCTGGCTGCCTGTTGACAGAATCAGTACAGGTATGCTTCCCAAGATGTTAAATTGTACTAACATAACACTCCGTTATGTTTTCCAGTGGAGTCATGGACCATTAAGCCAATACAGTGAGGATGAAAAACTCAACTTTTTCACTTATTTAGACAACAACCAAGAAGGTCATATTTTCTATTACAAAATCAATGATGTTTTTTTAAGGCGTGAACATAATCCACCAGGAATGTTGTTCCATATTTGAAACAATATTTTTAGATATCTTCTCTGTGACAACTAATTTCTGGCCAAAAAATTAGTTGGGGGAGATTGAAGATTGTTAGATTCAATATGATCCCTGAACATCTGGAATTCCATTAGACTAGAAGCTGGAGTTATCCAGAATTTATTGTGATAATTTCTTTTGAAAGTGACAGGAACTTAACTAACAACACCTATAAACACATAAAACAAAAGATAGGTATTTGTTCATGTTAGCCAGGCATGGTTAAATTTAGAAGTTCAAATGGTGCTTTTCAGGATCTTCTGCTCTACCTAGTTTTATTTTCAGAATAAAAAGTGTAGTCTTCCAAGAATATATCACCTTAGAATTTATAATGTTTGAACAAAAGCAGTTGACCCATTGCAACATTTATATCATGCCCTGAAAAATAATGATGATGTGCTCTGTTTTGGTTATGGACTCAGAGATGATAAATCATGGTATTTAAAAGGAGCAGGAATACAAGATCACCCCTGTGACAAGTAAAGTTGGACCACTTGGTTAAGGGAGGAGCGGATCCCAAAAGGAAGGGATGAGGTCAGACCATGTAGGAAGATGTATCTACCGGAATGATCCATTCCAAAATACCAAACATATCATTCTGGTAGTCACAAATCACTGCCACTATTACAAATAATCTGTTCATGATCTACTCCCAAACTGTGTATTTCAAAAGATAGAGTTGTTGGTTTGTATTCTACTTTCAGGCACCATATCAAGTTTTAAGCCTCACTCCTGTGTATATCTTCCAGCTCTCCTCAGTGCAATAATTAGGAATAATCAAATATTAGAATACTTCTGCCATCATGACCACCAACACAGCTGATCCATCTGTCACATTTTTTTCTAAATCCTGAAATCTATCCACTAAAACATCCCTTTTTATAACAAACATAACTTTCACCCATAACTTTTACCTGGGGGACTATACGCTGTATAAAGCCAATAATCCTGGTATATCATAAAGCTCTAAAGATGAATCTAACTGGAATAAAAATGTATTCTATAGCTCAAAGAGTGGGGAATCAAATGACAGTTGTTGTGTGTCTTTCCTTCAAAGAAAATCAATTGACAATTCCAACTCCAATTAGAAGCTGAAAGGATCTTGTGGTGCTATCCAAATCAAAGCATTTGGCAATTCCATGGCATCCTTCCATGCAGATACTCCCCATGTTTAACTGCTCTTTGCCTTCACTGGTCCATTGTGATCTCAGTCTACAACTACATTCTGTTGTGTACTGTGCCCCAGGTTGATTTTGACTCAAAGAAGTATGCAGTTTCTGAAGCAGTGTGTGGAGCCCCAGTGGTTGCCAAGGATTTTTAAAAGCAGAGGTCACATATTTATGTGCTGTTAGAGGCCATTGGGTAATGAAAATGAGTAAAGCATATCTGATGTAATATAATAGGAAGAGGAGAGAACTGTTGTAAACTTGAACCCATAATCCAAGACTAAAGAGATCATCTATGGTTGGCTTCAACTAATTGGTCTTAGGGAGAAATGAAGACCAACTGTTGCCAGATATCCTACTTTTGAAGATATGCCATAATTCTAGATCTTATGTGAAATATTCCCAAATTAAAATACTCCTTAAGTCAAATAAAATATATCTGAAAGTTGGATCCACTGTGGAGCTATCAATTTGAGGTTCCACTGCTCTTCAGAAATGAATTCAGAGCTTCTAAGCTAGTTAAAATTATATAAACTCTACACTTGCTCTCCTTGGAGTTAGAAGAAATAGAATTTCTCTCTTATGGGGCTTCATTCTCCACTGTTCCCATTATTCATATGCAAACATGGGGCTACTGTGAGAGCTTTGTGTCAAGGTTTTCATAAAGTCTTCTTGAGTATTTTTGTTTGTTTGTTTTTGTTTGTTTTACTTTTGCTCCTATCAGTTGGTGTGAATTTTGACTCTGGGAATTGGCATCTTCTTCTTGCACTCAGTTGCTTTTTAAGGGACTTCCTTTGTTGTTTTTCTGTCACCTATCCTTCACAAAATATATACAGCAACTGCAGGTCTGGTACTCTCAAAGGAAGTAGGGAAGATACTGCCAGCTAGGCAGGGTTAATTGTCCCAGCTAGGGTTAATTGTCCCTCCATCTACCCTGACTCACAACAGCAAGGAGATAGGACATTACCCTCATTAAACAGTTTCTTTAGATAATTTAGAAAGTGAAGGCTAAGAATCCACAAATATATAAATCAGGTTTTGTTGTCAAAACTAAATTCCCTTTACTGATCCTCTAACGATTTGATCTGATAGAGAATACAATAAACTTCTGATATTTCATTTTAATTAATGAAGGTCTAAAGGACCCTAAGTAGTTGCTTATATATGGTCCTTTTAAGGCACATTATGAACCTGATTGGTGTCACAGTACCTGTCTCTAGGGTTTAGCTAGGTTTCCATGACACTTGTCATATTCTGTTTTCTATACTTCCCTGGTTCTGTAAAAACCAAGCTTATATCTCAGCAACCAGGTAGCTCTAGGGGATGTCTTTGTTTTAGTAACTCATTTACCATGCCTTTCCTTTCCCTGTGCATAATTCTTCATTTATTTCTGTGGACGCATAGCTCATGGAATGGGGTATGCATCAACCGCTTCAACCCATATTATGTATACAGATTGAAGGATCTTATCTATTTTCTGTGCCATGGAAGGAGGTTAATACTTTAAATTGTACTCCGAATTTTGTGAAACACCTATTTTGTGAAATAAATAGACAAGGCCTTTAACATGTATTTTCTCTAAACTTTCTATGAGCACTGTAACAAAGTTTAGTATCTTTATTAGAGGGTAAAGATACTAAAAATTATTAGGAATAAGTACTTATGGAATAGCTTAGCCCTTCACTAGACATACCTCTTTTTACTGGACACCCAGGTAACTACATTTCCTAGATCTCATGCAAATGAGAGCCAATAGAATGTGATTAAAAGTGATGTTTGTACTGCCATCAAGCCCTATTTAAATGTGCCTTTACAAGACGTATCAATTTACCCTATTCTGTTTATGTCAGCAACGTAGGGGATTGGACACATATGTGTATATGACTTTGCAGACATCTAGTTCAATTGTTTCTCATTTTGCATAAATGCAAAATTGTAAAAACTGTTTTAGACTGCCTTCAACTGAAATATTGAATTAAATTTTTGATGCTAAATCTAAATGTGAAATTATTTTTCTTTTGTCCTTAAAGGATGGTTTTAGATTAAACTTCACTTAGGACATTGTCTTTGGCAAATGTAATTCATCAGGCTCATTAGTATCTTCCATGTATATTTTAGCAGGTATGTCTTAAATAGCCCATGCCAGCCACATTTCTCTATGAATAATAAATGACTTACAATGTGCTACTTACATCATTTGATTTCAGAATTTTGCATCGTTTTCTGTATAGAGTGAACATGAAAAATTATAATATTGTTATAGCAAGTTTAAGTGTTCTCTATAGATTTCAAATTCTGTCATAAATACCATTAATTATAAAGTCATGCTCAGTGAATTTTCAGTTTATCTGCCTCTGTGTACAGTGTTGCAATTGACAGTAGACTTTCTAGAAATTGATTTTTAACATGTTTAATATGTGTGAATGTTTTGACATGCCATACAAAATAATTAAATTGATTCATACTGGCACGGAAAATGATTTTTTAATATTAATTGAGAAAGCAGTACGTTGGCCATTTTCAAGTGGCTATTTTACTATATTTTTAGTGCTTTTTTAGTGATACTATTGGAGCTCCCTTCCACCAGATATAAATATTACAACAGATTTTTCTCCCACCTTCTCAAGATTAATTTTTCATGTCGGAGTGAATTTGTTAATTCCTAATTTTTAAAGGCCTCTCAAGTATTTCAGATGATGAAATAAAATTCCAAGAGCTATATTTAAAAGATTAACATTGATATTTAAGTTGGGATATGTGACCTCAAAGGTTTTGAGGTTTGTGTTGATTTCTATCTTGAAGAACCTTTGAACTGGTGGTTGATTTCTGGAACTACATAGACATTTGGACAATTTAAGAAATATTTCACTTCAGATCTTTACAAATTACCCTTCCAATTACCTTAAACAACCTAGATGTGCCTCTATGTTATGAAATTAAAATGCCAAAACATACTAGAAGATTCAAAGATGACAACAGTCTGCATCTATGCTCTCATGTTCATTCACTACTATAAAAAGGTATTTGACTTTAGAAGACATAGGCATATAACTGATTATTCTCTGTAATAATCTTTATGAGGTATACTTTGACACTTTTGGCTTTTGACATTTTTGAATGAAACCAGCACTAATGCAGAAATTACCCTTCTGTGGTAACACTGGAGTGTTATGGTTTCCAAACCACGATTCCTGAGCATTTGTGATTTGTAACTCTATGGTAACTTTATGCAGTGTGGGCAAAGGTTACTGATAAGTGGATTGTGAGATTGCCGTAGAAAAATTTTAGGTAAGCCAGTTATTTCAGTGGACTCGCTGCAGTCTGGGGCCAAAAAGCTGACAGCGTCAAACTCTAAGGAGGAGACGTCCTACTTCCATTTTTTAGGAATGTGTTGAAATTAGAAACAAATGGCATTGTCCATGGAAATCTTTATACTGATCTCCAGGTATTGTTCCAGAGGTTCTTTTTTTGAGATCCCTAGACCTTCTCTAGGTACTGGTTAGGTGAGGAATCATACAGAATGAGAACTGTATTTGTTAACAAAGGAAATGTTTTGAATAGGGTACAGTAATTGTTTTAGAGGGAGTCAGCTTTCGCTAGTTTAGTAGATTTGGCATCTTTTAGACTGTGTCTAGGACTTGGAAGTACAGCTTCTAAAACTGAAGGTAGAGGAAAGGAACTTGAATTACAGTTAAATGAGCACGGGACAAAGGAGTTCGTGGAAAGGGAGAGTCTTCAGATGAAGAAAATGACACTATGCTGATTATTTCAAATGAGTAATGATAATAAAGCATGGATTAATATAGCATTCTCATGCAAGTGTCTACCACCACAAGAAGATATATCCTTGGATGAGAGACAGGGCAAAGATACATTCTAATGAACTGGCCAGGGAAACTTGAAAATTTTCAAATTAAGAGTCAGTTTCATTTTAGCTAGTAACCTTGACCAAGTTATGTAAATATTAGCAGCTTTAGTTATCTCAACATGATGAACAAAAGCAACTTCACAATGTTGTAGGAATGGAAATGGTAAATTTCCTGACTATAGAATAATGCTATTTTGTGTCTTTGAGCCTCTTACTATTAGTTATTCTAATATTTAAATCAAACAATGTTTATAGTATTATTATTTTTTTCATTCGGAGCATTTCATTCAGAATATACTACAATGTTAGGGAAAAAAATTCACTTTAGGTAATCAGATAAGGAAGAGTACATTGTATTACCTAATATAAGTATATTAGTATTATTCGCTTGAGTCTTTAGAGGTCTGAAGATTCTTTGAATTATAGATTTGATTGACTTTGAATCATGGACATTTCTTTGAGTTTTAAATACTATATGAAAATTAATTCTATGGCAAGTTGTTACAAAATGATTTGATCCTGATGTTAGAAATCAATGGCTGTCTATATCTCTTTAACTTTGGACTTTCCTGAACAAACTTCATTTTTTAAATGTCTAATTACTGAGATATCAAGGGAGAATACTTTTATTCCTCAAATAATTAGCTAAAGGTTAACATACTCAATATTGACATTTTTGTTAGGCTGTAATTGATTTGAGCTTACTTAAGAAGAAACTACTGTTGGCTGGTTGTTTACAGTCCAAATTCCAGAAATAATGAGTATCTGTTAACTTTAATTTTAGAATTGGAATTCTGGGATTATTGTATAAATTTTTTTGTGGTTGAAAAGAGTAGAAATTCACAAAAAGAAAATGGAGTGTGTTTTTTCAACTCATAATGTTGTAATAGACACATTTCTTTCCTTTTCTCGTACCCACATTATTAAAATCGAAAACTCAGGCACTCAGTTAGGTTTGGGAAATGGCTATGTGCTGTCCCTCAGAGGAATTGTAGTAACAGCTTTACAAATCAGAATCCTACTTCACCAATCAAAAATCAACACACTGTGAAGAGAAGACAATGGGTCATCTCATGAACCATATATCACAAATCCCCATAACTGGATCTTTGTTGTCATTGGCAGGTAATGTGTTTTGAACCCATGATAAGTAGCTTTACTATGTATGTCTGGCAACAAAGTCCATCGTATTTGACAGTGATTTTCTTTGAACAGTGATCTACAAATCCATATCAAGCACTATAATTAATTTCTGTATTATTCTACTGACAATTGGTTCAGGTTTTTTTCTTCCAAAGAATATACTAACACAGCAATAGTAACACATGAAAGTACCAATTGCTTGCTGTAATTATGCACACAGAAATTATCATAGTGTCTTAAAAATTAGAGGCTATTATGAGGAGAAAATTCACTACAGTTAGGTTTATTTCTTTTTTTTAATTTTTTTTAATGTTTTATTTATTTTTGACAGAGAGAGAGAGACAGAGCATGAGCGGGGTAGTGTCAGAGAGAGAGAGGGAGACACAGAATCCGAAGCAGACTCCAGGCTCTGAGCCATCAGCACAGAGCCCGATGCGGGGCTCAAACTCACAGACTGTGAGATCATGACCTGAGCCAAAGTCGGACGCTCAACCGACTGAGCCACCCAGGCGCCCCCAGTTAGGTTTATTTCTATTGATACATATATTTATTTAAGTTTTAAGAATTGTTCTTCTAATATGTAGAAATAGTATTATTTATATTGCAATCAATATTTGTATACACATTGTGAACATGAACTACTTTTTTGGACTAAATTTCATAAAATAATTTAAACATTGGTCGTAAGATTAAAGTAAGTTCGGGTTTGCAATATCAATAAAATGTGAATAAAAAAATTGATCATTATCTGCTGAATCATTCTTCCAATAACAATCCTCATTTGCCTCCCAAAGACATGTACATTAAAATACAAACAATGTAGTCACCCAAATCCACAAATAAAAAAGCCGTGAAGTAAAGTTGATGAAAAAGGAAAGTATTGCAACAGTCAACTTTAGGTATAGTTATAAAGATAACAAAATAAAAAGGAGTAAAAGTTTCATTTTTCCCTGATGTTATGTTAATATACTAGAGTATGATTCTGATTACTGAGACTGAGATTATGAAGATATATGAAGCTTTTGAATGGTTTGCCAAGAAGTTGCTTGTAAATTAAGCTATGGTATACTCCCTGTAGAATAAAGCTCTTGGCAAAAGACCTTAGAGAAATTTCTTGCTTATTGACAGATGAAGGAGTTGATTTAGAAAGTATTCTGTAAATTTATTTTTATTTTCCTTCATATGTCTTTATATCTGAAAACATATTACGTATAAAGAGCTTTATACTGGGAATTCCATACATAATTAACTTATTTAGAACAGTGTGTTATGCTCTTTTTGTTTTATTTATTATGTAACTTTACTGCTAAGATGTAGTCATCATGTGGATAGTCATCATTCTATCCTTAGATTCTAAAATAGTACTTAGTAAAAAAAAATAAAAAATAAAATAAAATAGTACTTAGTATATTATAACTACTCAATAAATTCTTATTTGACTTAGTGGTGTCTTTAGGTGAATCCAAGAAGAATAAAATATCATCTACTTTTTCTATAATAGAAGTATAATACATTTTTTCAAAAGTGAAACCATGGAAATTTATTTGTTTTGTGTGTTTGCTTGTTTTTGTTTTTAAGTAAGTTCTATGCCCAATGTGGGACTTGAACTCATGACCCTGAGATCAAGAGTCACATACTCTACTAATTGATCCAGCCAGGTGTTCCAGTGTAATGAATTTTAATAAGAGCGTGTAGTACAGAGATATTTTTCTAAGTTATTTATTTATTTTGAGAGAGAGAGAGAGAGAGAGAGAGCGAGCGAGCTGGGGAGAGCCAGAGAGAGGAACAGAGACAATCCCAAGCAGGCTTGGGAATGCAGAGTTGACCTGGGGCTCATATTCAAGAGCTGTGAGATCATGACCTGGACCTAAGTCAAGAGTCAGAAGCTTAACTGAATGAGCCATCTGTGTGCCCCTGTAGTACAGAGATATTTTAAATTCTTATAATTTTGTATTAACCAAACCCTCATGAGAGTTATCATACATTTATTTGAGGGTAGGTTTTGCCTTTTTACAGTAATTGATGAAATTCTTCTGTAAGTCCTCCAGCACATGTACACACCCCAAGAATACTAATACTTTTTTTAAATGATAAAAGTGGTATTTTGGTGGAATCTTTCAGGTTTTCCATGTAGAGTGTCATTTTGTCTGCAAAGGGTGAAAGTTTGAGTTCTCGCCAATTTGTATGCCTTTTATTTCTTTATGTTGTATAATTGCTGAGGCTAGGACTTACAGTATTTTGTCAAACAACAGGGGTGAGACTGGACATCCGTGTCATGTTCCTGACATGACCTTAGGGGAAAAGCTCTCAGTTCTTTCCCAATGAAGACGATTACCTGAAATTGGGGGTTAATATTAAAAAGATGAAATATGATTAAAATTTGTATATATAATTTTCTCAATTTTTTTCTTTTATTCTTTTGAAAAGAATAAACTTCCATATCTAGATAATATATGTTGTCTTAAAATCTTCTGTAGGCTTCCACTTCCATTCCAGCAACTAGGCAAGTTATTCCAAACCTCCTGTTACAAGCAGATAAAAAAAAGGCTGGATAAAATATTTAAGATATATATTTAAAAATAATCTCAGAAGTATGGAAGAGCTGAAATAATAGAGAATTGCTAGAACAGCCTGAATGCAAATGTGACTGCAGAGAACTTTCCCTTGTACTGAGCAGAAGGAAAAATAAAAGAAGTTTAAAGAAATGTGTCCCTTCGCCTGGGTGGCGCAGTCGGTTAAGCGTCCGACTTCAGCCAGGTCACGATCTCGTGGTCCGTGAGTTCGAGCCCCGCGTCGGGCTCTGGGCTGATGGCTCGGAGCCTGGAGCCTGTTTCCGATTCTGTGTCTCCCTCTCTCTCTGCCCCTCCCCCGTTCATGCTCTGTCTCTCTCTGTCCCAAAAATAAATAAACGTTGAAAAAAAATTAAAAAAAAAAAAAAAAAAAGAAATGTGTCCCTTGAAAATTTTAGCCATGGCTAGAGAACCTCAAGCAATGTAATTGGTACCATACCACGTTTATCCTTACGTATCTGGCAGAAACAAACAGGAATACTCTCAGAAAAAAGCAACTTTTATCTTAGGCTTTAGGACATCTCCATATTTAATATTTAATTAAAGATAAACAGACAAGGGGCACCTGGGTGGCTCACTCAGTTGAGCTTCCCACTTTGGCTCAGGTCATGATCTCACAGTTGGGTTCGAGCCCCACGTCCGGCTCTGTGCTGACAGCTCACAGGCCTGGAGCCTGCTTCAGATTCTGTGTCTCCCTCTCTCTCTATCCCTCCTCTGTTCATGCTCTGTCTCTCTCTGTCTCAAAAATAAACAAACATTAAAAAAATTAAAAATAAATAAATAAATAAATCACCAGAGTTAGATCAAGTAGGTAAAAGCAGAGAGCAGAAACAGAATTGCTGCCACTTCGTGTGTTGTAAATATTAGCCACGTCTAAAAACATTCATGCTTACTCTGTTGAAAGACACACATGCGTGCACGCGCGCGCGCACACACACACACACACACACACACACACATTTAATAAAATTGGCAAGAACTGGAAAATTAGGAAAAGGTCCACAGGAAACTCAAATAAAAATTTGGAAATTATAGGGGCGCCTGGGTGGCGCAGTCGGTTAAGCGTCCGACTTCAGCCAGGTCATGATCTCACGGTCCGTGAGTTCAAGCCCCGCGTCGGGCTCTGGGCTGATGGCTCAGAGCCTGGAGCCTGTTTCCGATTCTGTGTCTCCCTCTCTCTCTGCCCCTCCCCCGTTCATGCTCTGTCTCTCTCTGTCCCAAAAATAAATAAACGTTGAAAAAAAATTAAAAAAAAAATTTGGAAATTATAAATGTAGGAAATGAAATTTAAAAAGCTCAGTGAACATACCTGATAATAGCCAGGGTGGAACAAAGTGAACTAGCCAGCTAGGCTACCAGGTAGGATGTATTAGTTCATGTTAGACCAATTACCCATGGCATGCATTGATGTAATCAGTCCTTCATCCAGTATACCTAGCAGGATGAAAGGTGGACCCCTTTTGTTTTAAGATATATCATCTGAACTTTCTATAGATTTTAAAATAATGTCTCAAGGAAGTCAATAATTACCAGACTTTTAGTGTGGAATGTATTATTGTCTTGTTTCACTCGAGTACAAATTGCCTTGTTGCTGTTAGTATCTTGATTCTACTAGAATCCTGAGATAAGATAAATAACTGGACTGTAAAATCAAATTTATACAAAAATGAAGATTTACTAATAATTTCGAGAATACACATAGTTGTAAGCCTCAGGACAAGCAAGGTTTGCCCTCAGACAGCCAACTTAGCTCATAGCCATGAGGATGTCCAGATTAATTATGGAGTTCTGTAAGTATGTTTGTATATATTGCATTAAAAATAGATTTTTTAAAGTGAAAATCTTTTTTTTTTTTTTTATAAATTTTTTTTTCAACGTTTATTTATTTTTGGGACAGAGAGAGACAGAGCATGAACGGGGGAGGGGCAGAGAGAGAGGGAAACACAGAATCAGAAACAGGCTCCAGGCTCTGAGCCATCAGCCCAGAGCCCGACGCGGGGCTCGAACTCACGGACCGCGAGATCGTGACCTGGCTGAAGTCGGACGCTTAACCGACTGCGCCACCCAGGCGCCCCTAAAGTGAAAATCTTTATGTAACACCAAGATACTTCCTTAGCTTATGTGACATTATGAGTCAATTGAATATATACATGGAAAAATATCTCGGTTCTATACATCACACTGTGCACAAAATCAATTCCTAATATATTGAAGATATACATGGAAATGATAAAATAAATCTTTTAGAGAAAAAAGAGAATAGATATCAAAGTTACAATGGCATACTACCATATATCCTCCCAAATGGTGTATGGAAAAGAATGACATGGGCACCTGCGTGGCTCAGTTGGCTAAGCATCCAACTTTGGCTCAGGTCATGATCTCGTGGTTCATAGGCTTGAGCCTCGCTTTGGGCTCTATGCTGACAGCTTGAAGCCTGGAGACTACTTCTGAGTCTCTGTCTCCCACTCTCTCTGCCCCTCCCCTGCTCACATTCTGTCTGCTCTCTCTCAAAAATAAACATTAAAAAAAAAGAAAAGAATGAGACAATAATTTTGTCCAGAACGTGGAGAAATCAAAACCATCACATGATGACAGTAAGAGTATAAGTTAGTAAAAATTTTAGTAAGACTTTTGGGCAGGAAATATAAATATACATCATATGCATAATCTATATTACAGTAATTCTGATACTAAGTATGTACCCAACAGATATATGTGTGTATAAGTCAGAAGATTAGTACCAAAATGTTCATAGCACTATTAATAATAGGAAAACAATTGAATCTACTAAAATGACCGCTTCTAGTAGAACAGATAAATAGTATTCTTGGTATGGAATATTACACACGAGTGAGAATAAACAATCTACAATCACATCTGGCAATATAGATGGCTCTCACATAACTAATGCTGAACGAGAAAAGCCATATAATAGAAATCATGTTAGATAATAATATTTGTATAAAGAAAAACTTAAAATATGCTTATATCAGCCAGGATAGTGGTTATCCATAGGAGGACATAGTGACTGGATGAGAATATGAGTAAGTTTCTGGGCTTCCGCTATTATTTTTCTTGATCAGAATGATTATTATATGTTTGTATTCAGCTTATAAAGATTTATTGACCTGTACACTTCATTCATATTTACTATTGTTATGGTTTTGAATTAAAAAAATGTTTATTTTTGAGAGAGAGAGAGAGAGCCAGTGGGGGAGGTGCAGAGAGAGGAGGGGACGGAGGATGTGAAGTGGGCTCCATGCTGACAGCAGAGAGCCCAATGTGGGGCTCAAACTCACCAACTGTGAGATCATGACCTGGGCTGAAGCTGGATGCTTAACTGACTAAGCCACCCAGGTGCCCCAAATAGAATTTTTAAGTAAGGAAATAGAACTGTTAGACTGGGACATAAATCAAAATGCTATCTGGAGTGCACACTGAGAAACAAAATGATAGAAATTGCATATGGGAGATTAGAGAAACTGGGGAGATGGTAAAATGTTTCAATATTTGTCTTCCCAAGAGAGAAAAAAACGAAGAAGAAACATTATATGAAGAGATAATGGCTGAGAGTTTCCAGACAACCCAGGAAAACCCTATGCAGGATAAATGAAAGATAATCACATATTAAGAGTGAAATTGTAGGGGCGCCTGGGTGGCGCAGTCGGTTAAGCGGCCGACTTCAGCCAGGTCACGATCTCGCGGCCCGTGAGTTCGAGCCCCGCGTCAGGCTCTGGGCTGATGGCTCAGAGCCTGGAGCCTGTTTCCGATTCTGTGTCTCCCTCTCTCTCTGCCCCTCCCCCGTTCATGCTCTGTCTCTCTCTGTCCCAAAAATAAATAAATGTTGAAAAAAAAAATTAAAAAAAAAAAGAGTGAAATTGTAGTAATTCAAAACAAAAAGGACAGATGACACTAAAAGAGTGTATAAATTTCAAACTAATGAGGTGATAAAATAGAGTAATAATTTGTCAATTCAAGTTAAGCCAAGAAGGGAGAAAACATAAAACAGGCAGCATAAGTCTAAGGTATAAATTATCAGTATGTACTTCTTTCAAATATTTCAGTGATCACGTTAAATATAAACTAATTTAATAAGCCTTGTTAAAGCCAAAAATGGTTAGGTAGGCAGAGAGGAAACTATGTTTTGTTTAAAAGAAATTTTTTTTCTTAAATATAAGCACAAAATTTTTAGTGTAAAAAGACAGTAAAGATCTACCAATGGTAAACAAATGATAAAGAAAAATTGGCAAAGAGCTCCTTGATACTAAAATGTTTAAATCACCAGGAAGATGTAACAGTTAAAAATTAATACACATCTAACAACAACACAAAAATTGACAAAACTAAAATTGATGGGAAGAAATAGGGAAATCCACAAAGTAGTAAATTAATGTTCCTCACTCAACAATTGATAGAACAAATGAACACATAATTAGTAAGAATATATATGATTTGAATGATGTGATTAATAAACTGGAACTAATAAACCACATATTATACATTATTGCTAAGAGGACATAAATCAGTTATAAAAATTGATCATAAATTATTCATAAATAAAATCTCAACCAACTTCAAAGAACTTAAATCATTTTTAAGCATGTTCTTTGCCCAAAATGCTAGTAGCTAGAAATCAGTGTAAAGTAGTCAGAAAATGTCACATATTTGAAAAGCAACATATTTCTAATTTACTCCTTGATCAATTGATTCAAAAAGAAATCATAATATGTTTTAGAAGATACTTTGAAAAAAAATATTTTGAACTGTGTCATGACCAAAAGACTATATGTGAGAAGTTGTAGGATAGAGATAGGCAACACATATTTATAGTGAAATTTGCTATGAATAACTTTATGCATGAAATATAAATGAAGCTAATGTTTTTCTAAAAATAAAGTAGGAAACCAGATAGAAAAGAAAAAAAAACAAGACTCACAAAACCTGAATTATCCTGTTAACATGGTGAAAACAGAAAAAATAGTCAAAATTCTTTTCTGAAGAAAACTATACACCCATAATGACCTCACTGTAAGTTCTAGTGAACATTAAAAAAAATGCAGATAAAGAAGTTCTTATAGAGATTAGGAATGTGCTGCAAATCACTTTAACCAATAAGGATTTTAGATGTGGAAAGGAGGGGAAAACCAATAAGGTTGCTGAAAACCAATAAGGATTTTAGAATAAATGACAAATTTATTTGTGGTAATTATAAACATATGTAAATGTATATCTATGTTCATCTCTCTATAAGTACAAAATAATATTATATAAATCATATATTTATCCACCTTCATGTATATGAAAATATTTATCATAATTCACTTTAATTTATCCCAAGGGTGAAATTTTGGTTTATCACTAGGAAAGCTGTTAATGAAATCTGCTATGTTAACAGTATAAAGAAATTTGTGTGGCTATCTTAGTATATAGAAAAAGACATTTGATAAAATTCACTGTAAATTCTTAAAATTTATTTATTTATTTTTGAGAGAGAGAGGGAGTGAGGGAAGGAGGGGCAGAAAAGGAGGGAGAAAGAGAACCCCAAGCAGGCTCCACACTGTCAACGCAGAGCGCCACACGTGGTTCAATCCCACCACTGTGACATCATGACTTGAGCCAATATCAAGAGTTAGATGCTCAAGTGACTGACCCACCCAGGCTCCCCTCAGTGTACATTTTTGATAAAAAGTTTTCAAAGGGGAATTATAAAGGAACTTCCTCAATTTGATAAAGAGTATTTACATAAAATCTTCAGATAATGTCATCCACGATTGAAAATCTTCCCTGAGATGAGGTAACTTAAAATAATGCCAATTAATACCACATCTATTGATCATTGCTATGGAGGATTTGGGCTAGAAAGGCAAAACCCCCAAATATTCTGCAGATAAGTTTTAGGATTAGTAATGAAAATTTTATCTAAGTAGTTGATTGGATCTTTTCCTAGATGCTCGTGTGGTTAATAGTCTTAAATTTTTGGTGTTTAAGAACGCAGGGGTGCGTGAGTGGCTCAGTCAGTTGAGTGCCTGACTCTTGATTTCAACTCAGGTCATGATCTCACGGTTCATGGGACAAGTCCACATCAGACTCCTTGCTGACAGCACAGAGCCTGCTTGGGACTCTCTCTGTCTCTCTCTGCCTCTCTCTGCCTCTCTGTCTCTGTCTCTCTCTCTCTCTCAAAATTAATAAATAAATAAACATTTAACAAACAAGCAAAAACAATCTACAGTGACTCAACTTTCTTCTCTCACTATGTCTCACTACTTGGGCTCAACTGGCTAGGAAGCTTGCAGCAGTAAAGGGAGCAGCTCTGTTTTTTCCCCCTCCTTTCCACATCCTCCATTGCTTTCTTGATGATGTGGTTGGGTCCCCTAGGGTAAGGCAAGGAGAGAGGATATTGGAACATCTTCCAAGAGAGAAGGATATTCCTAACGCGGGTTGTCCCTTCACAGTGATTCCTAAGCACTGTAGCCATTTTTTCTCTTTTGAGATTTTTTTTTTTTCATGAGTCAGGATGTGTCATATATCTGTGAGTCCACAATAACCCAGGATATGCATGTGAAGGCCTCCAGGTGATTTTCTGAAGTTCCTCCCACTTGTTTTGCTTGGCTGGAGGGGTGCAGCACTCCCTTCTTTTCCTGTATACAGAGGAAAGGAGAAGCATACATCACTCTCCCAGCTCTCTCCAAAAAAAACTTATAATCTTGTCCTAGTAGATTCCCAGCTCATCTGTGGATCATGGACTAATGGTGGTAGAATTTGCCTATGACCCCCTTCTCTGCTAGTCCTATATATATTTCCTGTTATCTTTAGGTTGTGGGGATTACTCAATTCCTCTAGTTCTTGGTTTGGGGATCTTGAGAGAAAGAGTCGCTCCATATTTTAATACCTGATTACACTGTTATTATAGATTCTTTAAAATTTTAGTGAATACAGTTCAATAACATCTTGGAATCTGAATTGCTCTAAGAAGTCATTTCTGTCTGTTCTCTGTGATCTTGCCTCTGTAATTTATTACATGTTTTTGGAGCTAGTACTCCTTTGATCTAGTGATGTCTAAAATATGTCTTTTTTATAATGTCCTGTTTAATATCAAATATGGTATATTGATTTTGCTCTTTCATACAGGTCTGGCTTTAAGATTGCAACTTTGTCTTAACAAAATCTGTTTCCTCCACCAACTTTGCCAGCCTATCTGCCTTTTTTCAGAAAACCTTGCACTACTGCTTCTTTAATTGTAAAAACTAAAGCATGCTCTTTAGTAAATTCAGTTTCTTCCTTGATATTTTTTAATGGGCCATTTTAGCATTTGGATTGCAATCATTGTATTGAGGTATTTTTTTTTTTTTACAAACTAAGAAGAAGGGACTTTCCCTTCATATCAGGGGTCTGCTGTTACTCATTCAGTAATAAGACTTATCTGCCTCCTTCAGCTTTTTCCTGTGCAAATTCCAATCGCACGTAGGTCATGGGGCTGAAACGGTGTTATTTTTCTATAACCAAAATTTTGCCTCAGCCATACTTAAGAAAATGTGTTTTGTAGGGTAGGTCAACTTCAGAAACAGAGCCCCACAGCTTTCTTAAGAATTCATAATTCTTAATTCATTCATAATTCATAATTATTAGGAATTATGTGCATTTGGGGGCACCTGCGTGGCTCAGTTGGTTGAGCTTCTGACTGTTGATTTTGGCTAAGGTCATGATCTCACCTTTGTGAAATTGTGCACCCAGGTCATGCTCTGCCCTGACAGCATGGAGCCTGCTGGGGATTCTCACTCTCTTCCCCTCCCCCACTCATGCGCATGTTCTCTCTCTCAAAATAAATAATTAAAAAAGAATTATGTGCATTTAATTAATACTAGTAAAAAGTTAACTGCACAACTGCATAAACATGCATGCACAACATGCATATCTCCATTAATAGAGCCTCAGTAAACTGTTGTAATCCATTAGTTTCAAAACTCCACGTGTCATAATTTAAGTCATTAACATCTAAAGATGATTCTGGAGAGTTGGTGAAAATGGTAGGAGCATAATTTCTGGATATCCTTGAATTCCCATTCAAAACTAATTAAAGCAATTAGGTCATAAACCCAAAAACAAGGGGATGAGTTATCTTCATAGACATCAAAATTCGAGCCAGTGAATGACCAACAACCATGGGACCTATATGTTACTGGCATCTATATGGGAGAAAGCAGAGGAAAGTACTGGAGCAACTGACAGACCTGAAAGCAGGAGAACCTCAAATAAGCCTAAAAGTTATAATGGAAAAGTACAGCCAGTCAAGTTGAGAATGGCTTCTGAAACTCAGGGGAAATTGGCTTCATCAGGGAGCTGATGAATATAAGGGATCCGCAGTAAGGCCCAAGTTGTGTAAAAGCTCTAAACTCTCACAACTGACTGTCCAGACTGACTCTCCACATTGAGGAGACACTGCAGGGAGTGGAATCAAAATTAAACCAGGCAAGGATGAAAAAAAAAATTAAGCAAAATAAGGATGAAGGTTAAAATAGATTATAATATACAAAGGCTATATGATCTTACACTATAGATAAAGAATAAACATAAAATCTAGAGAATCCTATAAAATAATTTATGAATGGTTTCAGTAATAATAATTTTCAGTGATACTATTGGTACCCTTATTCTGAAATTAGTTATGAGCAATTTGGGATAAAGCAAATTAGGCATTATGGAATGTTCCTGTTCTATCATCCCTCTGTTATTGATAACTAGGATTTGTGCTGTGGAAGAAAAGAAAAATAAATTTAATGTATAAGAAATTAAGTAAAATCCATGTTGAATTTGAATTGGAATCACTAGTTTGAACTTATATTTTTCCTAGCTCTGCCCACTGCAGAGGCTCGGAAACAATGACTAAACCAGTAACAATGAGCATCCCAAGTGCTTCGACTTTGACTATAGGTATAATTTCTTATTAAAAGAAACCAGGGCCTCTTGAAGAAGTGGCTAATTACAGTTTTGGGTTGGAATATCTATAAAAAGTAAGGTTAATCTTGCCATACCAAATAGCAAGGAAGCTATGAAGGACCATTTAAGTCACACCAAAAAGGCCTCTAAAGCTAACGTGGAGATACCATCACTGGACAAAAGTGGGAGGGATGTTTTGAGCCTCAATAAGAAAAAAAAATGCCATAGAATTAATATGTTTAAATCCATGAGTTTATGATATGAGTGATAACTAACTCATTAATTATCTAGAAACCTGGATAAATAAAAGGATAAAGTGTTTCATATTTCTTATATGAATTTTATCACTAGGTAACAAGATTGTAGATACAGAGAAGCATCAATTTATAAAATTATTCTGGCTAATAAACATAAACAAAATAGCATTTCACCATTTTATACCACGAATAAATTAATGGATCTAGGCATTGAGTATCCTCCTTGATTTGCTTTATAACTAAAAGGAGAAAAAACAGGTATTATGCATCTCCCAATGGACGCAATGCTACCTGTGGTGTCTGCTTCAGTATCTGGGTCTAGCTGCCAATGTGAAGTGAATTGAGACGACGGAAGGGCATGCTGAGCTTTTCATTGCATGAAAAGTATGCAATCAACAAAATCCAGATGGTAGGCAATTCTATGGGTCAAAATTCTCAGGCCATAAACAGATACAATGTGTGAAAAAGAAAATAATGGAGAATCTGAGGTTAATAGAGTTAAAAGACCTATCAAGCTTAAATAGTGGGCAAGAATATATTTTTGAAATCCAAAGATGCATACTTGAGCAATATAATTGTAAAGAAATATGTGGAAATAATTATAAATCTGAGAGTTGTTACTTTTGGTATGTGATAGGAGTCTGTGATTCAGATGGGGCATGGTGAGGACTTCTGGGTGACTAACAAAGTTCTGACTTTGCCAGGGCAAGACCTGGAGTTTGTTGTAGAATAATTCATTAGGCTATACATATGTTTTGTGTCGTTTTCTATATCTGTGTTTTGTTAAACTAAAACCAAACCAAACAAAAATATATAATCTAAAACTTTGAGTGTAACAGAAATCTTAATTTCATGATATATTTTGCCATCTAAATTACCAGTTTAGTCTCCCTCTCAGTGTTGCTAGTTGGTACACAAAGACTGAATGGTTTAAGATTTATTTAAAGGCTTTTTCTTTCTAAAGACAGAACCAATTGAAAGATAAAAGGTAAAGGTAGGCAGATGGTGATCAATATTTATACACACACACACACACACACACACACACACACACACACACTGTCATCCGAATTGACAGTAGAACTCTTCTCTGGATCCCACAGAATTGAAGCAGGCTGCCATGAGTTTATGACTCGAAGGCACAGTGAATATAAACTTTCAGAAAAGAGGCTTGCTTTGCATACAAAGAAAGATTGGATTAACATGTCCTTTCAATTCTGACCATTCAGGGAAGCAAGTACAAGGTTTAGAGAAAGAGGACATGAGAGTTATTCTAGTAGAAACTAGAAACATTATGAAAATCGGGGTCCAAGAAGAAGGATATTGCATAAAAGAATATAATATTGGTTATGTGTGAAGTGCAGCTTGTTCAACCATCTCACTGTCCCCTTTGTTAGGCATTTAAGTTGTTTCCAGTTTTTCACCAGAACAAACAACATTTTAATCACAAACCATGTCCATATACATCTTAACGTTTATCTCTGATAGATTTGCTGCTTTAGAGAGAAAATAAATCATTCATTTTTAAACCACTGTCAATATACTCAACAGAGCACTGTTTCGAATTTAAGATCTCACACTGTGAAACATTCCATTTCAGATTCAGTCTTGTCTCACAAGGAGTCGTGTGTAAAATAATCTCAAACAACACATTATGGAAAACAAGGCAACCTGTATATTTGATAGAGATTCCATTTTTCTCACATAGAATGTACTCAGGAGTACATTAAACAGTCAGTGCACACACTAAAATGAAGTGGGATTAGACTTCTCAGTTATCATGGTACACAGACTTCATCCTGCAGCCTCACAGATCAGTTCAGTTGACCAAAGCGCTCCAGTTGATTAGCTTCCCGCCCAGGTTCTCATCCTCTGATGGGTTTTTATTACTTTTATATTTCAGCAACATATAACACAAACAAACAGACTCTAGCCTGCTTCTCTTTTTCTTTTGGGAGTACAAATCTGTGTGGATGAAAAGTAAACAAGAATCAAGAAAGGTGCCTTTCTTTTTATACCTACTTATCCAGTCATCTAACATTCCTGGCAGAAAGAAGACCAAAGTGATCCATAGCCAATTAAAAAAAATAGGTTGTAAAATGACCACAATTGTCAGGGTGCCAGTTTCTGTATTGGCATCTGTGGTAATGGCTGACAATAACTGAGTGAATCTTAAGAATGGCTGTTTTATGTTTGTTTTTGAACACTAATCTTTATAATCCATTCTGATTCAGCCTAAATTATCATGTCTAGACTGGAGGAACTCTAGAGGACAGGGACAGTTGGGCTATGGTTTGGGAGTTACTCTAGGTTGACTGTATGTGGGATGAAATAAACTCCAAGAGCTCAGTTGACTTTGAAATACTAATGTTTCTTTAATAAAAGAAGGTCCAAATGGATTTTCTTGGGTCACTTAGAACTAGTGTTGGGTAACTGTGTACCTATGTCTTTTATTGTTTTTCATCCTTTATTCCTTTTGGTGCAATGCAAGTGGAAAGATTGGAGCTTTGGCAGCCATTTTGGATCTCAAAGTGACTTCAAGGGTGAGAGCCAGGCTAGTATGTTTATTTAGATAGAGCCTGGTCTCTGAGAAATAGAAACTGCAATATCAAACCCAGATATTTTTCACTGGGCCTCTTTTGAATTGATAGAATAAACCCTTGTGTATTTAAACCAGTTATATTTTGGGTTTTCTGTTAGAGGAATTTACTCGGTTGCCTAACAGCTGATGGAATTAAAGAGGGTGGGGGGGGGCGGAGAATATTTTTCACCATGTTTTCATTAAAAGAAATGGATCCCACAGTAGTACTGATGATCTTTCTCCTATTTCCCTACTTAACTTTATCTTCTTCCATGGCTATTTGTATTAATAGAACTTGAGTTTGGTAGCATTTTGGAATAGGATCAGAATAGGATCACCCTCCTCTGGGTGTTGGATAATGCATCTTTTACCATGAATGTCATACAGAGTTCATACTGCACATCTGGTTCTAATTACAAGAGACTTTTATTTAAAAATATGCATCAGTCCTCAATTCTTGAGGTAATCTACCTCCTATTGATTATATTCTGTTCATGGGTGAGAATTTAAAGTTCATTATGAATTTCCTGGCAAGGTAGTAACTTGAGAATAACCGTCTGGCTTATTACTTTCTGCCCCTGACTTCTAAACTCTCTGAGCAGTGGTGTTCTGGTCCTTGACAATTTTGTCCTCAAATCTGTTTTTCACAATTCCCTTATTTGACTTCCTAATGCAAGGTCTATGTCAAAGACTCTTAATTTCTGCAAGCTGTATTTCTCGGGGTCTGTGCCAATTGTTTTCTAGCTAGGGTCTGCTCATGGAAGCACCAATAGGAGAGTAGAGGGCTCAAGTACAGAACCAGGGCATTTCCTACCCTAACTCTTTGTCTAAGGCTGTATTTCCTGTGGGCACTGACAGGCATGCTGAGGTTTGAGCTTCTGTCATGCAGCTTGGATTCTTATCAACCAGATACCGTAGCAAATGAACTTTACCCATGGTGCAAGGAAGCCGGAGGGTGTGTGCACTGTTCTGGAAACCACTTTTTAAGAAAATACAGGCAACACAGCGGGTTGGGAAACTAAGCGCCTATGCATGGCAGATTATTTCTATCCATTCACTTATTTATTGAATAAATGTTCACTGAGCACATAACATGTACCATATTTTGCCTCGGTGTTGGAATTACAATAGTGAACAAATAAATAAAAAACCCCATTGTCTCTTAAGTTTGCACTCTTTTGGAAGAAGGCAGGAAACTAACAATAAATCAATTTTATAATACATTGAAATATGCTCAGTTTTGTTGAGAAAAGTAAATGAGGCAAAGGGTACAGAGAATCTTATGGGAGTTGCAATTTTAAATAAGATTGGGGGCGAAGAGCCTTTCTGAGAAGATGACACTTGAAAAATACTTAAGGAAGGTGAGAGGTAAGCCATGCAGATTGCTGGGCCATATATGTGTATATATATATATATATATATATATATATATACACACACATACATACATATATACACGTATATATATGTATGTATGTGTGTGTATATATATATATACACACACACACATACATACATATATATACGTGTATATATGTATGTATGTGTGTGTGTGTGTGTGTATATATATATATATATATATATATATATGTGTGTGTATATATATAAATATATACAAGGGACCTGGAGCAGGAGAGGGCCTGGCACATGTGAGGAGCAGAGTGAGGCCAGGGTGGCTGTCATGGACTGCATGGGGAGAGAATGTTAGGATGTGAGATCAGGGTGGCAAGAGGAGACAGCAGTTACAGGGCCTTTTAGGCCATCGTAGGGGCTTTAGCTTTTACTCTGAATGAGCTGAGAAATCATTGCCAGAGTAACATGGTATCATTTGCATTTTAAAGGCCTCTTTCTGCTTGCTGTATTGAAGATAGACAAATCTTTTGAGAAGTTTTTCTGTAAATGGGAGTAGGAAATAAATTGTAACTAGAGTGAATATATGGTCAAGAGATGTGCTATTTTTGTTTTTAGATTGGGAGTGATACCAACACATCTGATGGATTTTCAGTTGGGGATGCTTTACAGAGAAAGAAGAAATTGATGATGCTGAAGAGAAGAAGGAAAGTTTTTAAATCAATGTCTTTGAATGAGAGGGATAAACCAGGGCAAATGTGATAGCTTTGCCCTTAGGTAGTACACAGACAATTTATCTCCAGGAGCAGAGGATTAGATAAAAGCAAGGAAACTGCTTCAGATGTTATGAAGGTAGATGAAAGACATGAAGGAAGCTTGTGGAATTTCTTATCTCTTTAATTTTCTCAGTAAAATAATAAGTTGAAAGTGAGAGTGAAATGGTATTGAAGATTTGAAGAGAAAGGAGAAGGGTTGGCTTAGTCTTCTAGGAAGTGGAAGACTGAATGGACCAGAGAACTATATAATATGGTGTCTGGGAAGCCAAAGGCACACAGAGGAAAATGGTCAGGAATTTTAATAAGATCAGTATGTGTGTATGCTTTACTCCAGGTAAGTTGAATTGCACTAGTTTTTAACTAGGGTTGGGACTTTGCCAAGCAAGTATGGTAGAGCAAGAACATAGTGGGCACATATAGTTATATTCAAAATAACTAGTGTTATAATACAGTAAATTTTAGTCTAGATGAGGTGAGACGTTGCAGCATTTGGAGAGAAGAACAGGGAAGAATTCATAACGCTAATGGTATGTAGGTTCCAATGGGTTCAGAGGACTGTTGGAGTCAAAAGACTAGTAGGATGAGTTAGAAGATAGATGGCAAAGGTAGAAAGAAAGATACTTATCACTGAAATAGTGAATACTGCATGGACATGCCTTAGTGTGTGTTCACATAAATGAGTTGTTAAGACAGAATAGAAGTCAAAATCATTGGTATAGAAGTGTTTAGTGAGAAGCCAGGTTGTTAGAAAGGTTGTATGGATTTTGAAATTACTAAGAATTAATTGAAGAACAGTTAGGGAGAAGGGTATAAATCTAGGGTTTCTTTCAGATATCAGAGTAAATGATTCTAGGATATAGCTGATGATTGTAATAGTTGGTGGCCTAGACTGAATACAAGTGAGGAAAACTGGGAATGACCAGGAAAGAGAGGAGGAGAGTATTCTAGAATTGACAATGAAGAGCAATGAGGAAGCATACCCTGGTTTTAAATTCAGAGACATAAAGATTGTAAAACGTTTCCTGTTTTAGCTATCATACCTATGACTCTTGCTTTCTCAGTCTCTCCCAGGCAAAATAAGACCCTGCATCTCACATTTGGTGGTTTACTGCTAGGTTATTGGTTTTCTCATTTTCATCTCTTCACCATGAAACTGGAGAAATGAATGAAGGCACAGAGTTCTAGAGGAGTAAGGCTAGGACTCCACAGACAATGACATTAACACCACAGAAATAAGAGTTCAGGATATAGTTCCTAATTTAAAAATAAAGAACCCAGACTGAAAATTTAAAAGACATGAGAAAGTCGTTTGAACATAATCAAGAGAACTTTGCTTTTATATTCCTATGGAATTTTCAAGCTACAACAGAGCAAGAAATCTCCAATAATACAAGAAACAAAAATTTAATTTATAAAAAAAAAGAACAAAAATTGTCTTAGAAGAACTAGAAGAAATGGAACAGTAGACCTTCATAGCTCTGAAGGAAGAAAGATTGTTATCCAAGAGTCTCAAGATCAGGCAGGTTTACACCTTAAAAGCTCATAGAAATTCTCAGATATCCAAAGGCTTAGATAGTATAATAATGCCCTGGTTAAAGTCACCATTGAATAAATAGTTAAAAAACAAATGAAAAATTTCATCAAAAAAGCATAATAAATTATGACTTAAACAACTAGTTAAAAGAGTTGAGGTTAGTAAATTTCATGTATAAACAAATTTAAGGCAAGGTATTTTTCCAACAAGCATTTCAAGTAGACAGTTACCAATATTCTATATATTGTTAGGTCTCTGTGTATTCAAAATGGTGAAAAATATCACCATGGTCTTTTCCTGAGGAAAATGTGGGGTCATCTGTATTTGTGGTTATATTATATTCAACTATACATATATCATCTGTTTCTGGTTATACTGTTTAATGCCTTCTTTTTAAAACATTCTCTAGCAATTCATCAAATTGCAGTTGCCACATATATTCAAGCACAGTATTTAGTATAAATAGATTATACTTGATATGACTATGGTTACAAACTGATTTTTATTTTTTCTATAAAACACATATTATCCCAAGATCCAAACTTTCAACAACAGAAAAAGTATTTAATTTATTTTCCAAAATGTAGGTTTTGGTTTTGGTTTTCTTAAAACATGTATGATTTGATTATCATAGTATAATAATATTTAGAAAAGAATGGTATTATGACCACTGGTGGAATTGCAAAAGAATGACTAACTTCATTCAGTTCTGCAAAGAAGTATAACTAAAGACTTTATTGAGGGTGGGAGCCAGGAATGAAAATGCAAACAAATCAGTTATAATCAGTAAACAACATGACAGAGACAAAATCAAATAGTAGTTATGAGTATGTATGAAATACTTGAATATTCTATTATAAGAAAATATAGAAAACACAAAGTATTTGAATATAAAATATTGCCTGATTTAGTTAAATAAAAATTTAAAATATATGTAGACATAATAGATTAGGAGAAATATATATAATACAGTAGACATATATCTAATGGACATAACAAATTAGGAGATATATGTAACATATTAGATATATATCTCCATTAAATAACAATCATTAAAAGATAATTAACACAAAGGAAAAAGTGTTAAAGAATGTGAGCATGCCACTAAAATATGAAAATGCATTCAACCAAACTAGGAATTAGGGGGACACCTGGGTGGCTTAGTTGGTTAACTTTCTGACCCCCTGATATCAGCTCAGGTTGTAATCTCTTGGTCGTGAAATTGAGCCCCTCATAGGGCTGCGTGCAGAACCTGCTTGGGATTCTCTCTCTCCTTCTCTATCTGCACCTGCTTGCACGTTCTCTCTCTCTCTCTCTCTCTCTCTCTCTCTCTCTCTCTCTCTCTCTCTCTCTAAAAATAAATAAATAAACTTTAAAAAAGTATTTAAAAAACCTAGTTATTAGGGATGCAAACTAAAATAACAGTTTCCTATTGTACTGGAGAAAATTAAATGGCTGAAACATCCAACATTTTGGAAAGTATGGTATGGGCACCATACAGCTCACTGTATTGAGAACTGCAAAATGATGTTTTGGGACGTGGGGAGCAATCTGGTAGATTATTTAAATGCAAAACTTCATATGTATTTTTGTTAATCAATTTCTGCTTTTTGAAAAAACAGATGATAGAAATGAAAGGATCATAATATAAGTAAGCACAGAAAACTTATTATGACACTAAAATACATACTAAATTTTGAAGAACTGAAGTATTTCCATGTTACAGAATATTTTACTGATACTAAATTATGAGGTGGACTATATATAGTGGTATGAATGAACAGCACTGATACATACTGTTAATAGAATATTCTAGAACAACATGTATGTTTCAGCTTGCTAAAAAAAGAAAAGAAAGAAAACTACATGTGTATATGTTTAATTGTATGAGCATATTGTTTGGTGCAAAAGATTCAAAACATATAATTTTGATCAATTTAAACAACTGAATTTGATCAAAGAAAATAAATATTTCTTTAATACTTTTGACTAATTATAAGGAGTATTTCTTAGTTTCTAATTAATTTTTATTAAGAGTAAAAAGTCTCCCTGACAGAATTTAAAACATTCTTCCATACTTTAGGATAATATTAACTGCAAAAAACATTCCCATAACAAAACTATATGTAATGAAATTAGTAGTTGGGAAACATTTTATCTGGCAAAAGTTAAATAAAGTTATAGGATTATTAATATAAAAAAACTTGACATTCAAGAGACATAATTTTATTTTTTAGTTTAATTTATTTTTTAAGGTGTATTTATTTATTTTGAGAGAGAAAAAGAGAGCCGTACAGGGACAAAGAGAGAGAGAGAGAGAGAGAGAGAGAGAGAATCCCAAGCAAGTTTGGCACTGTCAGCACAGAGCCCACTGTAGGGCTCGAACTCACGAACCGTGAGATCATAACCTGAGCCGAAGTCAGATGTTTAACTGACTGAGCCACCCAGGTGCCTCTCAAGAGACATAATTTCAATGGAGCAAAACATATTGTATAATAAAATGCCGTCAGTATTTGTGGCACTTTGTTTAAAAAAAAGAAAGTGTTAAATAAATTAGGGGAAAAAAGCTATTAGAAATGCAATAATTTATTAATATAAAAATGATAAAAGTGTATTGGTTTGAAAGAATATTCTCTGTGAAGAAAATGAGAAGTAAAAATATAGAGAAATTAGTTAAGATTACCCTATACAGAAGAAAGTCCTCCTGTTTTCAGGGTCCATATAAACTCATAATGCTCATGCTCAAAATTTTGAGGAAATTCCAGTAAATCAAAAAGACTATCTTCAGCACTAAGTCCCTATAATAGAAATTAATTTTAGCTCTTTATATAGCACTAGACATAATAACAATGATTCAAATACCTCAAACTTTATACAAAATTAAATTTGAAAATGGGAATAGTTAAAAATCAATAAAAAATAAAAATATCACAAAGCACAGCTAACAGGATGAATCCAACGTTGTAGGCAGGTGCTACTTAGGATAACATTTTTCTTTATATTTAAAAATCATAATTATTTTAGAAAGAATGAATGAAACAAACAAATAAACAGAAAGACAAACTAAGATAGTGATTGATAACAGCTTTTGTTGTCAGAAGGCCCTGTATTTGAATGTTGAGTCTGGCCCTATTTGGATAAATTATTGAATTTCACTCTTATTTTCCTCATATATGTGATTTATTAACATTTAACCATTTTGAACTTAAATTTTCTGTAAATGAAGTTACTATTACCCACCTCATGCATTTTTATAAGTTTTTGATGTATTAATCCTTATCTCAGTATCTTCAATAAATGTTATCTTCCTATTAATTCTAATAATAATAATGGATTTATCACACAGCAAGATATTTTCAGATGATCTTCAATTTATATCTTATTGATTATCTGCTAACTCTGCCTAAAAATAATATTGGCCTTGCACATAAAATTTGGGTCTACCAAAGAGCATCCATTTATACTAAAGCACAAAATTTATGATCAAGACTGGGAAACTGGCTTCAGGTCAAAGCACTGCCCTCTCCTTGCTAAGTGAATTGAATTACTCATCTATAACAAATCAGTACTAACTTCTTTGACATGGTTATTATAGACCATTCTGTTAAGAGTACGTGTCACATAATTTTCTACATGCAGACACACTTTGCACATTATGGCTATTAGTTTATTCTAATATATAGGGTAGAGCATTTGCTAGCATCTTCTTTTCATGCAAATTACTTCTTTGTTGGAGAATTGGATACCGTATAGGAAAAAAGCATCATTCTCTAAAGTGTAATCTGGATATTCATGAGGATATATTTTGGTTTATGTTGAGATCTTATGGTATGCAAACGTTGTTTGAACTAAGACAATCTTTAAAATGAAGAAATGTGGGAAGTGAGACTACAAATTTGTAGGTATTTATTTCTGTGGCAATATAAAGAAATAGAATCTTAGAACTAGCACGACAGGACAAATGTCCTATGATGTGATACAAAAGATGGGAAAATTGCTTGTTTAGAAGATAAATCAAATGACAGTCAATGTCCTTATTTTACATGTGTAGCTGACAGAACCATAGTAAGCAATTGTTACAATGATAAAATGAACTACCATCATGTGAAAACAACTGTAAACACTAAAGAGTAGAAAATACTTTTAAATTTCATGAATAATAATCTGAGGTATAGTCATGATTTCACAAATGTGTTTGTTTATTCATTCACTAAACCAATGAACAGTTCCTGCCTTCCGGAAGCAAACAGGAAGGTTTGGCGGTGCTAGAGAATTAGGCAAGTAATGTAAAATTACAACAGTGTGACATGGGTTTGTTGATGTGTGAATAAAAACTTTGCCCAGAGGAGGAAATGTTCTTTGGTCAGGTAAAGATGGAATAAAGCAAAACCGTGCACTTTTCTCTTAAAAAGCATATAATCTGTTTTGGAAGTATTAATGCAGGCACACAAAGCCACACACACACAAAGAAATGGTGTGTAATGCATGATTGCATAATGATTCTCTTTAGGGAGAGAGCATGAGCAAGGAAGGGGCAGGGGGGAGGGAGAGAGAGAATCTCAAACAGACTTCACACCTGGTGCAGAGCCCTACATGGGGCTCGATCATGACCTGAGCTGAAATCGAGTTTGACGTCAAACTGACAGAGACACCCCCGGCACCCCTACATTATGATGCTTAAAGTGGTATGGAAACTTAGGAAAGGAAGATACCAATCAACGCAAGAGTGTCTGACAGTAATTACACAGGTAGATTACTAAGTACTTTCGCAATGTTACATGAAGGAAAAAAAGGAGCTGATGGGTAGGGAAGATGGACAATGGCAGAGGTAAATACTTAAATTGTTTTATTTTAATGGGTTTAATGGTTCTTAAAATTAACTTCAAGCTCCAATACTACTTCCTAAACCATTTTCACTCTAGAATGGATCCAGGTGAAGATAACAGCAAATATAATACACAGCCACATGTCTTAGGTAGAGAAAATAAATAAAACTGATTTTCAGAGAGAAAATAGCTGGTTCTATTAAATGCTGTGTAATTTTAAACTTGCTTGTGAGAAGGACAAAAGCAGAGGAGAACCATATGGGCTGTGGAAAAGAAACTTTACATTTAAAAAAAACTTGGTGATTCTGCTTCTATGCTTATGGATTTCTCTGAGACAGGAAATTAAACCCCACAAAACATTTAAAAAGTCCAGGACCATCACATACGCTTTGAACTCATCAGAAGTGACCTATTGAAATATCGATTGGTAGAAAAATAAGAACACAGTTTGGGTCTGCAGAAGATACTGTGGGAAAAAGTATTTTAAGTTGTACGAGGTGTCAAAGTAGTCTAACCTGCACATTATGAAGCCACATCAAAATTTATAGATTATATGTATGGTGGCAGGTGTCAACTAAACCTATTGTGGCGGCCCTTTCACAATATATACTAATATCAAATCTTTGCACCTGAAACTAATATAATGTCTGTCAGTTATTCCTCAATAAAAAATAAAATAAAATAAATGTAGTTTAAAAATATCTCCACTTTCAGTTAAGCCCCCTACATGAAAAGTTGGCTTCAGGTTAGAGTTCTCCTTTTCCTGATGTTGAAGTTCTTTTTAAATTTAGCAAGTACTTAATGCCTTTCCTAAGTCTGCCAAATGTAGCAAATAAAAACGCAGAGCTTTCAGTTAGATTTCAATTTCAGACAAACAATGCATAATCTTTTAGTATTATTCATTATTTATTGGAAATTCAAGCCTAAATGTATCAACTATATTTTATGCAGAAACCCTACAGTTCATACATTATATAGAATGGCTAATATATGAAAAATAATTTTTTGACAATATGATGGAAAAATAAAACTTCTGGAAAAAAAAAGTCTTACTCTGGCCTTTCCTGATTCAGTTCCTGAGACAAGGATTAGATAACAGGTAGACTATTTGGAGGTGATCCTAGAAATCCTGGATCTGAGAATCAGGAAGAGACCATCTATGGTCAGTTGAGGTCAACTATCAGAGTGAATGATGTTACAAGAGACATCCATTCAGTAGATAAGGGCCTCAGAAGTTTGGAAATAGTAAAATGCATTGCTGAGGGACATCAGCTGTCAACTGCATGCCAGTAGACTTGGAACCCAAGGTTGGTCATCTAAACTATTCTTGAATCATCACCTGGCATACTTTCACTGTTTGTTTTTTTGTAATTATTTTTTTTTAATGTTTATTTTTGAGAGAGAGAGAAAGAGACAGAGAGAGTGTGGGGGAGGGGCAGGGAGAGAGGGAGACACAGAATCTGATGCAGGCTCCAGGCTCTGAGCTGTCAGCACAGAGCCTGACACGGGGCTTGAACCCATGAGCTTGTGAGATCATGACCTGAGCCAAAGTTGGATGCTTAATAAACTGACCCACCCAGGCGCCCCTACTTTCACTTTTATCATAGCAAAATGTCACCCAATTCCTCATTGTCACCTACCTTGGCTTTATCTATTCCCACCATGTAGCTGTGTTCCTAATTTCAAGTAGACTCTCCATACCATTTAAACAATATTTTATCTCTTCACCAGAATCAACCTGGGAGATAAATTAAACAGTCTTTTTGCTTATGTCCTTTTACTTACCTAGAGTGTCTTTTTCTTTTCAGTTTACTTGAATTCCTTCTTCAAATCCTATCTCTTCCATGAAAGTATTTCTTAGATCTCATGCCTGACATGAAATATGAAGGCAACAGTAGAGCAAAAAAATAGGTGGATATTTGCTCTGTTTGGATTGTACAGATTTGAGTATCCCCAAGGAATCAGAGAATTCCATGATCAAAACTTAGTTGACAACTCAAAACTAATACTTACAGAAATCAGAAACAACTATTTCCCCTTGAGGCTGTTTAGGTGGATTTTTGACATTGACCTTCCTTGTTGTTCTTGGTATATATTGTTATCAGTTTCCTGTGACTACCATAACAAATTAACACAAACTTGTCAGTTTAAAACAACAGAAATCTAATCTCTCCCAGTTCTGAAGTCCAGAAGTAAAAATCAATTTCCCTGGGCCAAAATCAAGGTGTAGACAGGGCTATACTCCCTCAGGAGGCTCTAGAGGAGAATTTGTTCCTTGTCTCTTTCAGCTTCTGGCTACTTCTGGCATTGTCCTGCTTGTGGTTTTATTACTCTGCTCTCTGCCTTGTGGTCACATTGCCTTCTCCTCTTCTAGGTATAATCTCTTTCTGCTGCTGTCTTATAAGAACACTTGTGATTGCATTTAGGGGCTATAATCTAGGATAATATTCCTATCTCAAGATCATCTGCAAAAACCATTTTTCCATATAAGATAGTACTTTAAGTTCCGGAGATTAGAACCTGATATCTTTGGGGGGCACTATTCAGCCTTGTATAGATATTGCTGGACTGACTAAGCATGAGCTCTTTTAATATATTTTTATTTTTGTTATTTAAATTTTCACACTGCATTGCATCATTTCTTTTTAAAGTACTAATCTCCAGAAATAGGCAAAAGAGATTTGTCTCATACACTGCATCTTCGGAGAAGATCCTGGGTCTCATCCCTATATTTCTAGTATGTACTACTTACTATTCTAGACACATGTAGTCCCTCACCAATTACTGTTGAATTGATGAATATGATTGATTCCACTTATTTTTTTTTCTCTCTTTGCTCCTACTCTGTTTCTTGGAGTTTGAAAACACTAGCATTTTATTTTTCCTGAAAAAAAGTAATATTGCAATTTAATGAGTTATTTCGTTCAGTCTTAAAGATTAGTCTTAATATGCTCATTATATGGTATACAATGTGGTGACTCATCAGGTATCGGTCTATATTTTACCATGATAAAATGCTACTTATTACAGGGTGTTCTACAGTCTGTTATTTATGCTGTAATCATTTGTTTATGTCAGCTATTGAAGCCAGTCCTTTAGTCCTGAAACAAGTTATAAAAATTGGAGCAAGTGATTAAGCTTTCCTAAGCTTCTGTTTCTCTCGATATTAGATTGCTTAATTATATCCCAAGGATTTTTGAAGGATTAAAATAAATGGTATGTGGTTAACTAACACACAGAATTTTATTATACAAATAGAATTACTACAACTATTTCTACTACTGTTTCTATAATAATAATAATAATAATAATAATAATAATAGTAGTAGTAATACCATGTTTGGTTCTATCCCCTTGTCTACATAATGTCTGCATATTTTAATATTTTGTATACAATGTAAACAGGTTATTCAGACAACCTACATATTTGATTTTATTATCCTGCTTTATTATGACAACTGATTTCCATTAATATTCTCAGAGATTTGTATTTTTTTAATGTTTATTTTTTGAGAGAGAGTAAGCATGAGTGGGGCAGGGGAGAGAAAGAGGTGGACAGAGCATCTGAAGCAGGCTCTGTGCTGACAGTAGAGAGCCTGACGCAGGGCTCGAACCCACAAACCTTGAAATCATGACCTGAGCCGACGTCAGATGCCTAACCGACTGAGCCGCCCAGGTGCCCCTCAGAGATTTGTCTTAAAGCTCTTGGGTTCTACCTACAATGATAAGAAAGAAGCATGAGTATAAATTTTTCTAACATTTTACTCTTTGGCAGAATAAGAAATAGAGAATGAATATTTTCCAAGTGAAGAATACAGACTGAGTCACAGGAAAAGTCCTTTTCCTCAAAAATATTTCTTCAGACCTTTCACCAAGTAGAACAGCAGACCCCACCTCTGACACACTAAGTGTTAACCCATTTTCCCCTCAGTAACAAGGCCTTATTTAACATTTCCCCTTATTTAACAAGGTTCTCTACAATGAAGCACAGTCCTCTACCTACTGGAAATACATTGAATTAGAGATTAACTTTGGTGAATACTCTTCTTTTGAGAGACAAATTTCTATGGCCAGTATGGCATTAACTCTAATGAGATCAGCCCAATACTGCTCCTAAAATTTTAGCACAGATACTGCTCCTAAAATTTTGTTGAATAAATAAATCATCACAGCCTAGTAAAATTCCAGATAAAAAGGGAGAGGAAATTTGGAGAGCATTTTTTAAAAATAGAAAAGTTAGTCTGATAGTGATAATGGTCATGTAGAAGAAAAAAGTCACCTAAATATAGTATAAATGTCCCAGATTCAAGGCACATGGGGCTATTGAGACAATTATGTATCACATGAATAAATAGAAGAGTCAAGATTAAATAAGTATTCAGAAAAAATAATATGTGATTAAATACAAAACTTTTTTTTTTTTTTGGTAATTTCACCAAGTATAGAAGGATTATTTAGAAATCAACAAGCATTAGCTCTACTCCTACCCAGTCTCTCAAATTTATGGTCACCTATTTCAACAACAAATTTCTAGTCCAGACCAGGTCAACTCCTCTATTTCTTTTACTTAAATAGTTGGGAGAAGTGGATGTAGGAATGTAATAAAAATGTAAAATAACATATGTACAAGTTTATACTCTTCAGCACATTTCCATTAAGCACCTACATCATATCAATTTTATTATCTATGTTAGAAGAGAAAGATATCTTAAAATTAAACATAGGAATGGTCTATTAGAATTAGTAAGTTAGTTTAGCAGCATTGCTGTATATAAGATGAATGCGTAAAGATCCATTATATGTCTAAATATAAGCAAAAGTATTTTAAAAGCATTAAATGGTAACATTGTCTATAGAATTAGAAAGCAAGTTTCTAGGATTAAATCTAATGAAATATGTGCAAGACCTTGTTACTGAAAACTCATAAATATGTACATATGTATTTTTAGATACACTAAAGAAGACTTAAACATGGATTTGAGTAAACAATATTATACAGATGTCAGTTCTCCCCAAATTGACCTATAGATGTAACACCAAGTTGTTAAAAAATCCTGATGGTTGTGTGTGTATGTAAATCAAATCCTACTATAAAAATCATATGAAATGCAAATTACCAAGAAGGGCTGAGACAATCTTGAGAAGGAAAAAAACGATCACCAAGACTAGAAGATACTTTTAGATATTTATCTATAATTTTATCTGTTGATTCACACACTCATAATATGCATATATTGTATAATAAATTATGCATGTATCTATATGGATATCCATATAAGTAGATGGATATGTAGATGGAGAGGTGGATATAGAAATTAAGATACCAAATGATTCCAGGGATAGATAAACTGACCAGTGAAAGAGACTAGTAAGTCCCTGAAATGATCCACACATGTAGATTTATGGAAAAGGTGACACTGTATTATTTCAGGTAAAAATGGTCTTTTAAACCAATGGTGTTATGTCGATTGGATACCAAAATCTAGAATTGTTTAAAAATTACGCATATAATATACATACATATATTATGAGAGAGAGAGACACTTCAACTTCTAACCATACACTAAAGCCAGCTCCAAGAATATTCCAGACCTAAATGTGGAACATAAAGTAATAAAGCTTTTAGAGAAAAATAAGATATAGGATAACTTTTTCACCTTGGAGTATCCAAAGATCCATAGGTTTCTGTCTCTTTCACGTGCGCACACGCACGTGCACACACACATACAGACACACACATAAATATGCAGCCATAAAAAATAAATTGAAATTTTTCAGAATCAAGAATCTGTGTCTATCAAAGACCTAATTAAAATAATTAAAAGCTATGTATAGAATGTACAGAGTAGGGAGAAAACATTTGCAAGACCCATATCCAACAAAATCCTTACTTCCACAATATATAAGTAAATAATAATTAATAAAAGTTTCATAAAGGAATAGGAAAAAAAAGGAAAAAAAGAATAAGCAGCCATTTCACAAGGAAACATCAAAATGCTCAGTACGGCTTTGAAAAATGTCCTCAACTTTATTGGTTAAGGGAGAAATACAAAATAAAAACACAATTTAACATTGTTACGCGGACACCAGAATGGTTAAAATGAAAAAGATAAAAACAAACCTAACCAAGGTAAGAATCTTGAGCAACCTACTGTAATACACAGGTGGTGGATATTTACTTTGATACCACCTCTCTATAGAACTCTTTGGCAGTATCTGTTAAAGCTAAATATCTGTATGCCTTGTGATCCATAAAATTGACTACTAGTTATATATCCACTGGAAATACATACATGGGTTGACCAAGTATATATACATAAATGTTCATTTCTCCAAAGTGAAGACACACACTATGGATGAATCTCAAACACAATGTTGAACTAAAAAAGCCAGACACACAGTGTGCATGGTGTGATTCTATTTACACAAATTTCAAAAAGAGTAAACCAATCTATGTTGTTGTAAGTCAGGAAAAAGATTATAACGTGTAGGATAGTGACTGAAAACAATGAAGAAAACACTCTAGGAGTGCTGAGTAGGTTCTATTTCTCTACCAATGTGCAGGTTATTTGGGAATATTCATTCTGAAAGTCATTGATCTATATAAATATGGTGTGTGTACTTTATCTTTGCTTGCTTCAATTAAATATTAAAAAAACACGATTATCTCTTTATCCTTACTTAAGAAAAGAAAATTTGAACTTTTGGTATATGAATTTATGTAGGTCAGAATTTCCTATTGTAAATTTATGACCATGATTACAGAGGAAATACAGTAACTAAAGCTGAAAAAGAAATAAAATGACTTTAGCCGACAGATTCACTTTTGTATATGTTTCAGGAGGAAGTCTAACTAGGTAAGTATCAAGACTTTGATCAATTTTAAAATAGACTGGACTGAGACACTTTTATAGAAAACTAAATAATTGATAATGAGAAGGATTGCTATTAAAGTAATAACTTAATAATCCTGCATTTAACATATTTTGTGGAATTTAATTTCAATTAAGACTTCATTGCTTTATGTAATGATCTTTGGGTATTTATTTTACTTGATTTCTCTACAGCTTTATGTTATAGCACTCTTATTTACCACCTATTTTTCTCACTAATATTCTTAAGACTCTTCTTACTACTCTTCTACCACCCACATCTGGAGCACAGGATAGGTATTCCCAGGGGTTTGTCTTCAGACACTATTCTTTTCAACTCTTTATAGTCTCACTAGATAATTTCATACCTTACCATAGCTTCATATTTACAGATGATGCAACAGTTTTCATTGATCACTCTGAATAATCTTATACACTTGAGACTATTTTTAGTCCTCTTTATTAAACAACCTAGTATGATGTTCTCCTAGCAACTAAATAAAACTTTTTCAACTTGAATTTATTATCTACCTGCTTATTTGTCAAAATATTGTTGATGGTAAACTTTCCTTTATCAATTACCAAATCACAGTGGTTCTGACTTTTCAATGTTTTTCATAGAAGTTTTCTTCTTTTTTTAAATTCCTGGTTCCACTGTCCTAGTTTAGGATCTCATTACCTTAATTCAGTTCACATCAGCATTCATCCATTAATTATTTACTATGAGGTAAGAGCTGTTGGCTACCAAGAGGAACCAAAAGTTCTTATACTTCGGTTTCCCAGAAGGCTTGTGGGAAAGCAAGAGTGTTTATACACTCTTGAGTATATACATGATTATAAAGTGTTTTAAGTATAATTCGGAAGTAATAGGTGCTAGATGAAAATAAACTAGGGGATATCAATTGTGTACTACAGGTGTACAACCTTAGTACTAATAACTCTTTCAGTCAGATAATTATTTTTTTGTGGGGGTCTATTTTATGTATTGTGGTACATTTTGCAGTATCTTTGGCCTCATCCTCTAGCTGCCAGTAGCATCCCATCCTCAGCTGTGACAATCCAGATACTGCCACATATCTTCTGGGGGTTGGCAGTATAATATAATGCCTGTTTTCTCCTATAGACTTCATGTCTTCCGATACCAATTACTTTCTTAATATACTTATAACACTTCTCTGATACTCACTAAGGATGATCCAGTACTTAATGAATAAAGATCAAATCTCTGAGGGTGACATTTGGGCTATCATTTCAACCCCAAAATAATTTTCTGGTCTAAACATCAAATATATCATTTTCTCTAATCAAAGATAGTATTAATGCCAGGTGCTTATTGTTTCTGAATATGTCCCAAACTCTTCACATATTACACATGCTTTAGAATCCCATCCACTTGCAGCAGAGATGGTCATAATAGGGAAGTACATAGCAATACAGGCCTACCTCAAGAAGCAAGAAAAGTCTCAAATACACAACCTAACCTTACCTCTAAAGGAACTATAAAAGGAAGAGCAAGTAAACCCTAAACCACAGAAGAAGGGAAACAATAAATATTAGAGCAGAAATAAATGATATACAGACAAACAGAACCCCACTGTAACAGATCAATGAAAGTAAAAGCTTCCTGAGGCATCTTATCAAAAAGAAAAGAGAAAGGAAACAAATAAATAAAATCATGAATGAAAGAGGAGAGATCACAACCAACACAACATACATATAATTATAAGAGAACCTTTTTAAAAATTATATGCCGGGGCGCCTGGTTGGCGCAGTCGGTTAAGCGTCCGGCTTCAGCCAGGTCACGATCTTGCGGTCCGTGAGTTCGAGCCCCGTGTCAGGCTCTGGGCTGATGGCTCAGAGCCTGGAGCCTGTTTCCAATTCTGTGTCTCCCTCTCTCTCTGCCCCTCCCCCATTCATGCTCTGTCTCTCTCTGTCCCAAAAATAAATAAACGTTAAAAAAAAAATTATATGCCAACAAGTTGGGAAATCTGGAAAAATGGATAAATTCATAGAAACATAAAAACTACCAAAACTGAAACAGGAAGAAATAGAAAATTTGAACAGACCCATAACCAGCAAAGGAAAATGAATCAGTAATAAAAAAATCTCCCAACAAACAAAAAAGTCCAGGGCCTAATGCCTTCCCAGGGGGAATTCTACCAGACATTTCTTTTTTTTTTTTTTTTAATTTTTTTCAACGTTTATTTTTTTGGGGGGGACAGAGAGAGACAGAGTATGAACGGGGGAGGGGCAGAGAGAGAGAGGGAGACACAGAATCGGAAACAGGCTCCAGGCTCTGAGCCACCAGCCCAGAGCCCGACGCGGGCTCGAACTCACGGACCACGAGATCGTGACCTGGCTGAAGTCGGACGCTTAACCGACTGTGCCACCCAGGCGCCCCTCTACCAGACATTTCAAGAAGAGTTAATGCCTATTCTTCTCAAACTGTTCCAAAAAACAGAAATGGAAGGAAAACTTCCAAACTCATTCACAAGTCCAGCATTACCTTGATTACCAAACCAAAGACCCCCACTGAAAAGGAGAATTACAGGCCAATATCCCTGATAAACATGGATGCAAAAATTTTCAAGAAGATACTAGCAAATTGAATCCAGTAGTACATTAAAAGAATCATTTACTGGGGCACCTGGGTGGCTCAGTTGGTTGAGCGTACAATTTCCGCCAGGTCATGATATCACGGTTTGTGAGTTTGAGCCCCATGTCGGGCTTTGTGCTGACAGCTCGGAGCCTGGAGGCTGCTTCAGATTCTGTCTCCTTCTCTCTCTGCCCCTCCACACTAGCGCTCTGTCTCTCTGTCTCTCAGAAATAAGTAAATGTAAAAAAAAAAAATTTTTAAAGAATCATTTATCATGATCAAGTGGGATTTATTCCTGGGCTGCTGGGCTGGTTGAATATCTGCAAATCAATCAATGTGATACATCACATTAATAAAGAATGGATAAAAACCCTATGATACTCTCAGTAGATGGAGAAATAGCATTTGACAAAATACAGTGTTCATTCTTGATGTAAAAAAAACCCTCAAAAAAGTAGGGATAGAGGGAACATACCTCAACATCATAAAGGTCACATACCAAAGACTCACTCCTAACATCATCCTCAGTGGGGAAAAACTGAGAGCTTTTTCTCGAAGGTCAGGTATAAGACAAGGATGTCCACTCTCACCATTGTTATTTAACATAGTACTGGAAGTCCTAGCCACAGAAATCAGACAACAAAAGGAATTAAAACACATAAAAATTGGCACTGTTTGCAGATAACATGATACTGTATGTAGAAAACCCAAAAGACTTCACCAAAAATTGAACTAATACACGAATTCAGCAAAGACAGAAGATATAAAATGAATGTACAGAAATCTGTTGCAGTAGTGAAGCAGCAGAGAAATCACGGAATTGATCTTATTTATAATTGCACCAAAACTCATAAAATACCTAGGAATGAACCTAACCAAAGAGGTTAAAGATCTGTACTCTGAAAACTATAGAACATTTATGAAAGAAAGTGAAGAACACAAAGAAATGGAAAGACATTCCATGCTTAAGGATTAGAAGAAAAAATATTGTTAAAAAGTCTATGCTACTCAAAGCAATCTACACACTTAAGACAATCCCTATTAGTCTAATTAGAGCATTTTTCACAGAGCTAGAACAAACAATCCTAAGATTTATATGGAACCACAAAAGACCCTGAGTAGCAAAGCAGTCTGGAAAAAGAGAAGGAAAGCTGGAGGCATCACAATTCCAGACTTCAAGCTATATTACAAAGCTGTATTCATCAAGACAGTATGGTACTGGAACAAACACACACAGATCAATGGAAGAGAATGGAAGACCAAGAAATGAACCCACAACTATAAGGTCAACTAATATTTGACAAAGCAGGAAAGAATATCCAATGGAAAAAAGTTTCTTCAACAAATCGTGTTGGGGAAACTGGATGGCAACGTGCAGAAGAATGAAACTGGACCATTTTCTTACACTATACACAAAAACAAATACAAATGGAAGAAAAACCTAAATGTGAGACAGAAAAACATAAAAATTCTAGAGGAGAACACAGGCAGCAAGCTTTTGGACCTTGGTCCTAGTAACTTCTTACTAGACATGTCTCTGGTGGCAAGGGAAACAAAGCAAAATGAACAATTGGGACTTAATGAAGATAAAAAGCTTCTGCATAATGAGGCAAGCAATCAACAAAACTAAAAGGCAACTTACCAAATGAAAAAAGATATTTGTAAATGACATATCTGATAAAGGGTTAGCATCCAAAATCTGTAAAGAACTTATCAAACTAAAAGCCCAAAAAACAAACAGCACAGTTAAGAAATGGGCCAAAGACGTGAACAGACATTCTTCCAAAGAAGGCATCCAGATGGATAACGGACACATGAAATGATGCTCAACATCACTCATCATCAGGGAAATACAGGTCAAAATTGCAATGAGTTACCACCTCACACCTGTCAGAATGGCTAAAATTCACAGCACAGGAAACAATAGATGTCAGGTTGGAGTGGAAAAAAGGGAACCCTCTTACACCGTTGTTGGGAATGCAAACTGGTGCAACCGCTCTGTAAAAGAGTTTGGAGGTTCGTCAAGAAATTAAAAACAGAATTACCCTATAGCCCAACAATTGCACAACTGGATGTTTACCCGAAGGATAAAAAAAGTACTTATTGGAAGGGGCACATACACCCTGATGTTGATAGCAGCATTATCAACAATAGCCCAATTATGGAAAGAGCCCAAATGTCCATCAACTGATGAATGGATAAAGAATGATGTGGTATATTGGGGATCCTGGGTGGCTCAGTGGGTTAAACTTCTAACTTGAGCTCAGGTTGTGATCTCATAGTTTATGAGTTTGAGCCCTGCCCTGGGCTCCTCACTGACTGTGCAGAGCCTGATGTGAATTCTCTCCCTCTCTGTCTCTCTGCTCCTTCCCTACTTGCTGTCTCTGTCTTTCTCTCTCTCTCTCTCACACACACACACACACACACACACACACACACACACACACTCTGTCTCTCTCTCTCAAAATAAATGAATAAACTTTCAAAAAAAAAGACATGGTATAGATACATACAATGGAATATTAGCCATCAAAAAGAATGTAATCTTGCCATATGCAATGATGTGGTTGGATCTAGGATGTTTTATGCTTAGTGAAGTAAGTCAGAGAAAGACAAATACCATGAGATTTTACTCATAAGTGGAAATTAGTAAACAAAACCAATGAACAAAGGGAAGGGAAAAATCAGAGAGAGGAAAGAAAACCATAACAGACTCTTAACTATACAGAACAAACTGAGGGTTGATGGAGGGAGTGGACAGGGTAATGGGCTAATTAATGGGTGATAAGTATTCAAGAGAACACTGTGCATTATATGTAAGTGATGAGAACACTAGGCATTATATGTAAGTGATGAATCATTAAAGTCTACACCTCAAAACAATTTTTACCATGTATGTTAACTAACTAGAATTTTAAATAAAAACTTGAAATAAAAATAAAACTTCATACACACACACACACACACACACACACACACACACACACCATCCACTGAGGTGCTATGCCATGGTGACCTTAAGTCATTTTAATTTTCAAATGTTAATTTATTTACCTTTGTTATAGCAATCATAGTAATTATTTTATAAGAGATTGTGACAATCAAATTAAATAATTTAATTAAAGACAGTGACAAATACTGAAAAACTGTTGATAGTGCTATGTGCAAGATAAGTCACTCCCGTGTTCAGGAAATTCAACTGGGAATCTGGGTCATTATGTCAGTTCCTCAACATATGGGATTTTCCATGTACTATTTGGGTTTCCTTACAGTATATGGCTGGGTTCTAAGAATGAACATTTCAAGAAAATCAAGAAATAATTGTAGCACTTTAATGACCTAGCCTTTTAGGTCACATAGTGTCACTTTTTTTTTTTTTCAACGTTTATTCATTTTTGGGACAGAGAGAGACAGAGCATGAACGGGGGAGAGGCAGAAAGAGAGGGAGACACAGAATCGGAAACAGGCTCCAGGCTCTGAGCCATCAGCCCAGAGCCTGACGCGGGGCTCAAACTCACGGACCGCGAGATCGTGACCTGGCTGAAGTCGGACGCTTAACCGACTGCGCCACCCAGGCGCCCCCAAGTGTCACTTTTATTGTAGTAATTGTTGTATCAAAATTCCAAAGAGGGGAAACATAAATTTCACTTTATTTTTTTTAATATTTATTTATTTATTTACTTATTTATTTATTGCCTGAAAGGAGGAGTGGAAGAAGGGGGAGGAGGGAGGGAGAGAAAGAGAATTCCAAGCAGGCTACACACTGTCAGCACAGAGCCTGATGCAGGGTTTGACCCCATGAACCACAAGATCATGACCTGAGCCAAAACCAAGAGTTAGCTGCTTAACTGACTGAACCACTTAGGCACCCCTCCTTTGTTGTTTTATGTTCATTTAGTTATTTTGTGAGAGAGAGACAGAGAGCCTGGGAGGGGGCGAGGTAGAGAGAGAGAGGAAGAGAATTTCCTACAGCCTTCGCACTCAGCACAGAGCCCAACATGTATGGCTGAAGCCATGAACTCTGAAATTATGTGAGATCATGACCTGAGCTGAAATCAAGAGCCGGATCCTTAACCAGCTGAGCCACTCAGGTGCCCAACATTTTATTCTCTGATAGGAGGAATATTAGGTCACCATGGAAAAAGAGGAAGTGGAAGAGGAAGCATTACTGAAGCCAGTTTTGGAAAGTACAATTTGCCACACAAGAAGGAATATGAAAATGTGACTGAGAAGAGCTGAATTCAACAATATTCATTAAGCTCTTGTCACATGCTAGATGTCTTTTAAAGCACCAGTCATACATAAGTAAATAAAAGAGGTGTAAATCACCTTCCTACCTTACAAGTTTTACATTCTAGTGAAATGAGTGAGGAGAAGAATGATAAGGGATGGCATTAGAAGAGTAGACAGAGCCTCGTAGGACGTGCTGAAAATTTAAATTGTTTCTAAGTAAGATGTTTCTAAGCTTTTATGCAGGGAAATGGTATGAACTTTTTTATATTTTCAAAATATCATTCTGGCTGCTCTGTGGGGAGGAAACAGAAGTGTTTGTGGGATAGAGATTGGTAAGGAAGGGAAATACTAAGAACAGTTCAGAGAAGGCAGCATTGTAGGCAAAGATGATGAGGTGGCTTGGAAAACAGTGGTAGTAATGGCCCTTGCAAAAAGAGTCAAGATAGATTTTGATGGTAGATGCAAATTTTAGGGATCAGATGTCTACTATGAGAGTAAGAAAATAATTAGGAATTATTTCTAGCTACTATTCTATTTGAAAGAAGCAGACAATAAAAAATTGAGTATTTAGTATGAAGTTGCTTCAGGGTTTAACATTTTAAACATTAAGCAATTAATACTAAATACGAAGATAGTATTATTAAGTGCTCACTGAGAAGGTAATAGAATAGAGATCAGAAGGAGATATGGGAGCAAGTAATGCTGTTATATGGGAGATGACATACCAAAGAGAGGACATAGCAATTGAAAATGCTCCAAGAGGCAGAAAGAAGTCCTTACTTTTTCCTAGAAAAGTAAGGACTCCTTTCTGCCTCTTGGAGCATTTTGTGGCTCCAAGATCAAGTGGCCAAGAGGATATGTGGAAATGAAGAGGCCACTGTATATAAGGCTGTATCATGTAGGAAGCCTTAGAGGTCCCTGCGAGGACTTTTATCTTTTAATCTGAATGAGATAAGAGGTTTGAATAGGTAGGTGACAATAACTAATTTTAACAAACTCATTCAACTTTCAGTCAGAAGGCTGTTCTACTTCAGATTATTTTTATTATTTTTTAGTGTTTATTTTTGAGAGAGAGCAAGTGGGGGAAGGGCAGAGAGACAGGAAGACGCAGAGTCCGAAGCAGGCTCCAGGCTCTGAGCTGTCAGCACAGAGCCTGACACGGGGCTTGAACTCACAAGCTGTGAGATCATGACCTCAGCCAAAGTCGGACACTCAACCGACTGAGCCACCCAGGTGCCCAATCCGATGATTTTTAAAATAATTTCTTAGACGTGGGTACTAGTGGAGGAGATGGTGAGAGGTGGATACACTTCAGTTTGTTTAGGGATGTGAAAGAGAGGGAGGATCACCACACAGATGTCCTGTTTACTTTTGTCTTAGGCAGATTTTAAACAAAATTTGGTGTTCGCAATTTCCCAGTGTCTTAATCTAGCTGAAAATATAGTGTAGCTCTTGCTGTGTTGTGCCACCCAGATACCCCTATAGAACCAAGACACACATTCATTCTTCCAGGTAACATTGAGTCCCTTTCTAGGAATTCTAGCCAGCTAAAGGGACTTAGCTTGGTGGGGGTTATGCCTCCAAGAGTGACCTGCATCCCACGACTAAGCAGCATGACAGTATAAAGAGCCCAAATGTCTTGCCTTGTTTTGGAATAATTATGAAGGGCCATCCTAGCTACAGACTCATGACTCTCTATCACATTCCTGTATAGATAGCTAGGCTTCTGTTGCAACAACATCATATTTCAACTTCTTCCTCTTCCTAGTCCTACTATCTACTCCTTATAAGTGTTAATCCTGAGAACGCTGTCCAGTAAACCTCCTGCCTACCAATCTCCACTTTGCAATCTACTTCCTAAGGAGTTTCCTTATGAAATGAAGTTTGTGGGTTTTGTGGTGGTGGCGATTTTTTGTTGTCATCCTTATTATTTTCTATGTTTTCCAAGAAGGAATGTGTAAATAAGCAGGCTAAGCATCTGCCATAGTCTTCATGGATGTGGGAGATATAACAGAACATTTTGGATTCTTGTAGGAATCCAGTAAAGATCCAGTAAAGAAATGAAAGTTGATTCAGCAGAATGAAGGCTCTAGTAAAAAAGTGAAAAGGTTGAACTTTGCCAGGAATTTGAACAATGTATTCTTAGTAACAGGGGAAAAGAGTGCATAGCAAGATGTAGCTGGATGGATTAAATATAGTGATAGAAGCTAATGAAAATTCTCTTGTGTATTTCTATATTGTCCATGAGATAAGAAGTAAGATCATCAGGGGAGAGTGACTGATTATTGCAGAGGATTTGGAAATTTAAAGAGAAAGAAAATTAGGAAATATTTATTAATAATGCAGGATAGGGGCGCCTGGGTGGCGCAGTCGGTTAAGCGTCCGACTTCAGCCAGGTCACGATCTCGCAGTCCGTGAGTTCGAACCCCGCGTCAGGCTCTGGGCTGATGGCTCAGAGCCTGGAGCCTGTTTCCGATTCTGTGTCTCCCTCTCTCTCTGCCCCTCCCCCGTTCATGCTCTCTCTCTGTCCCAAAAAATAAATAAACGTTGAAAAAAAAATAATAATGCAGGATAAAAAATGGACAAGGCAAGAGCAGCATTATTACTGAGAAGCATTAGTAAAATGTGTAGGCCTCTTTTCCTCTAGTCATATTTGGTTTTATGGGCGCTAATGTGTGACAAGTGTGGAGTTGGAATTAAACATAGATGTGATTTTGCCCAGAGAGTTTGGTGAAACAAGAGAAGAAATAAGAAATTGAAGGTATATGGAAGGGAATGCTTATGAAGACGTCTGATTGAATTTAAACTATGCAAAAAGGCAAGAGGTTACAAGAGGGAAGGGAAAGAACATGGAAAAAATGGCAAATTGAGTGGGACTCTCAGTTGCTGTTGGAGTCCAGATTAAGTTAAATGTTTGGAGATGGTGGTCATGGGAATCTTGAACTTGTGGTTGTGCAGTGGTTACCATTATTGGTAGTTATAAAGACTAGCGTATAGGCACAGATGTAAATGGCTGAGGTAGTTGAAGAGCATGACCTTTTGAAAACACTTCAAGGAACTGAGAGGTTGGTATTCCATTGGCAATTATGATAAGAATAGTGCTGGAGAAACTGATCTTGAGATAGGACTTAACATTTTGTACAAACGAGGAGTTACCCAGAAATTTTTACATGACTACATTAAGGAAAAAGTGAGGCTTTGATAGGAGATTCAAAACTGGATGGTTTTGAAGAGAAAATGGAAAAAGTGGCTTCAAAATAGTAATGAGGAGCAAGGGGAAAAATACTGATCTGGACCAACTGATATGAGGAATTTGGGAAAGCAATCACTGCCATCTGAGAAAATGTATAGGAGACTTTGTGACCTCATAGGAGAATCAGGTTTGGTTAACTAGGCTTAGTTAAACTGAGAAGAAAAATATGATCAGAGAAGGGGCTGAGAACATAAATAAATGTATTGATGACATAATATGTGTTTCAAAGGGCAAGTGGAAAGTTTTTAAGTGTTGGGGTATGGTGGAAATTAGGATTACAAAGGGAGTGGTGTTCTATAAACTATCAGCCTATCACCAAAACAACTTTTTTCCCTAGTTTTGTGCTGCTGATTCCTTGAAACTATGTGATTTTTTTTTTTTTTTTTGCAGATGAGAGTATCATGGTAGAAATTGCTATTTTTCCATCATGAACAGATTATCTATAAACATGGTTCCTTTGGGAATCTTGTGAATACCTGATATGTGTGTATACCTCCATACACAATCTTTAATAGTAAACTATCTTTCTTTTTTTAAATGGCTTTTGTCTCTAAAATTACCTTTTCACGATATGTTCTTTCTTGTTTCATAATCAGATTCCCTGTGTACTGTTCTCTTCTGATGATAGAAAAACATCATTTAGGAAGAAGGGTACTGTTAAAATGAGTATGGATATTTCTAGGGAAAAACTTGGAATGGTCAGATAACTTGACACAAATGTTCATACTGAGTGGGGCCAAAAATTCAATCAAGATGGTGAATAGTAGTCCATGTAAAGAAAAGATTCTCACATTCTTATGGTAGTTTATTTTGTGTATTCTTTACTCTGAAATAGTGGATAGAGAAGAAAAATGCCCAAAGAAGTTTATTTCTTGGTATCTTCACTGCCCCCATTGACCTTGCTCACAGGGTTAATAGATATTTTGTTGTGATGAACAGGTATCTTCTACCACTATATCACAGATTATCTCTTCACAATTTTAGGTTAAGGCAAACAAATCCTGGCAGATCTGGAATTTTATATTTGGGAATTGATTATTTCATTTCTACTCAGATATGTAACTTAGAACTCTTTCCCAAGAAGGTCATTGTATATTTATTCATATATTCTGAAATCACAAACAGCAGATTTTCTTAGGTGCTGCACTTGGAAGTTTCACATGAGTTTCTGTTTCAAAATATTGAATGTTCACTCCCTTAGGGTGTCATGTACCTCTGCATTCTGTTTTAGATCATCACGCATACCACAGCTGATGTTAGTGCTGCCGTTGACATGATGTTTGACCTTTAGCAGGGATGTGGACATTCATAGACTGCATTCTGCTGGAACTCTCAGATAACCAACTGCATCTTCAGTACTTGCAACTGTCAAACATTCAAAGAACAGAAAGGAGATCATGTAGCTTCAATAAACATGATTTATTGATCGATTCAGCTGTGATAATGAAATATCATGAGTATAAAACTAATCATGACAATAATCATATACAATTAGATCATTTATGCCAGTGGTTTTCATAGAAGTGGCACCAGATGATCCCTAGGGGTATTTTGACAACTTTGTACACTTTTGATTATCCTGTTTATTGGAGAATGCTGCTGACGGTGGACCAAAGCTGGTAGGCTTCTTATAATGCTGAGGACAGTCCTGCACAAGGACATATTTCCTCTAACATGGATACTTTAAGGATGATCTTTGGACATATACGTAGATGAAAAACCCTTTTGAAATGATGTGAAAGTATAATCTAATTCCATTTAACGTATAGGCACACAGCATTTTTGAAAGGTTTTAGTATGCAGCAAATTTTCCAGGAATGCATCTGGTGTGTAAATCAAGAGATGATTGTAGTGTATTTTTCAAAGCTCTACTAATTGTTATTTAGTATTTCAGAAAAATCTTTCTACAACCCTGTTCACAGTATATGAAGAGTTAATACAACACAACTCAATCAGTCTTCTTTTGGTAATGTTGCATTTAAAGAGATTACAAAAGTGATTTCTCTTGTAGATATAAGCCTCTGCCTACTTTATAATGTTACAAAAATAGCTGAGTTCAAGAATTTTCATATAGAAAAATAATTAAAATTATTTTATTGCATGATTCATTTTAAGGAAGTTACATGGACTTTTAAAAATGATGTGTGAAATAGTAACATGCAAAAGGATAGACAATCTTGTTACTTCATTATAGTGTAAGTATGAAATTTGCCAATGAAGTAAGCTAAGGTTAACCCCATGTCTAAATCTCTCTAATATGACACATATACTAAAGCAGTAGTTTCAACTACTTGATTATACACTAAAATCATCTTTGCAAACTCTTATGTCAAGGTCACCCTCAGGGCCAATTAAATCATAAATATAAGGTGATACTCAAACATCAGATCGTTCAGCCCTCTGTAGATGGTTCAAATTCTGTAGGTAAATTTCTGCCCACGAATGTATAGGGGACACTCCAGAGCAAACTGCAATTATATTTCACAATATACTATATTCTAAACATCATTATTCCTCTTTCATACCTCATAATCTCCCAACTACCACCTGCATTGCTGCAGTAGCTTTCCAACTTGCTTCCTTGTATCTAGATCTAGATCTTGCTATTCATCAGGGTTCAGTAAACTTTTTGTCTGTAAAGTGTCCGTAAATGCTTAGGATTTGAGGGCCATAAGTTCTGTGTTCCAACTTAACTCAACAATTGTAGAATGAAAGCAGCCCTAGAAAATATCTAAATAAATAGGTTGGCTGTATTACAATAAAACTTCATTTACAAAATCAGTCCATGAGCAATAGTTTGCTGACCCCTGCTGCAGACACAGACATACACATACACTTAAATTATAGCTTATTTTCAGTAACATGTACAGATTTAAAATGTGGCTTGAATCATACTAAGAGTGGACATACCTTTGTAAGCACTGCCTGGAACAAAATAACGCTACATTTTTTATGGATGGTTTTGATGCCTGTTCTTCTGAAATTAAATACATGTTAAAGTATACTCCACATTGCTACAAAAGGCCATATTTCATTCTTTCTCAATGCCACGTAGTACTCCATTGTGTATATAAATTTCATATATTAAAAATAAATAAATAAATACATAAATACATAAAGTATACTCTATCCACTTTCTTGACTATTATCATTTCTAATATGAGTATTTTTCCCCCTAGATTCTGGAAAACTTGTGTAAAACCAGTGAATTCTGTGTAGTTGAAAATTTGAGTCCTGGATAACATTCATACATATAGCTTTTTCTATGTTCTGATAAACTATCCATGCAAATCAAGAATCTGTTAACTACTCTGCTCTTTACTGAGTGGGATGCTTTACAGATTTGCAAAGAAATCATGGTCTTTGTCATCACTGTGTATTGCCTATGAACATTTTTTTCAATCTGTTAGGATATGTTGTCTGTATGCATATGTTGGCATCTTTGTGAATAAACCTTGACTAAAAAACAGAAGACCTGAATTTATGTCTCTGTTTTATACTTTCTAGAAGTGTAACTGTGACTAAGTAAACAGATCTTTATCTGAAGCTAAACTTTATGACCTTGTGAAAGAAGAACAGTAATTCTTGTCTTCCTGTTCGTCTTACTAGGTTGTAAAAACAAACTCATCATGAAACTATAATTGCGAACACGTTTGAACTTTAAATAAGATAAAATAATATAGTAAAAAACTCACTCTTCATAATTCTTATTGTATATTCTATCTTTTTAATTATTTTTAGTAATCAGACATGTAAATAAATATCTTAGATGCATATGTAAACTGGGAAATGAAATAAAGGTATTTATTTTGTTATCCATAATCTAGCAGTTGTTAAAAGTGATGCAAACCAACCTTCCATTGTTATTATTAAAGATTTCCTAGGCATCATGTTTATTAAGCTGATTTTTTGTATGACACATTGTTTTTATGCTTTGTTCTATAGTCCTTTTTATATTTCTTTGAATATCTACTCAAAAGGCAGTTAAGTAGCCTTTATTAAGCAGGAAAGCTGCCTTCATTTATCATCCAACCTCTATGAGTTTCTTTCATTTACTTTCTAGGAGACCTTTTATTCAGGTATTATTGGTTATGACATAGGAAATCATTTATATAGCCAGCTGCTTCCAAGAACTTCCTTTTCTACTTCTAATTTTTAAACTGAAATTTTAATGAGTTGTAAAATTAATTACTGGTCACTCATATCTCTTAGTTTACTATCCCAAACTTCAAAATGTTCATTATCCATTTACTCTACAAGTGGCATTGAGTATCTACTGCATATTAGTCTATGTCTGTTCTAATACCTGGGGATAAAACCACAAACAAAACACAAATGTCTTTGCCCTTGTGGCAATGAAGTTTTACTTGTGATTTTTAAAGGAAGCTAAAGAAATAAGTGCACTAATAGTGATAAATATGGAAAAAATAGAGAAGTTGGTTAGAGAGAATCTTGGTGGGAGTGGATTGGAGTGAGAAATTCCTGCATTATATCAGATGGTGAAAGAAGGCATCACTGAGAAGGTGACATATAAGCATCAGGAATTTTGGAGTTTGCTATGTAGGTATCTTTGAAAAAAGCATTCTGGGCAGAGATAGCAGGGAGTGCAAATATCTTGAGGTGGGAACAAGCCTGTCATGTTTAAGAAACGGCACAAAGGCGCATGGCTGAAGCACAATGGACAAAGGGGATGTGGGGTGCAGGTGGAGATGAGGATGGGGAGATGGCAAGGAGAGTAGGTCCAGCTTATTTAGATCATCATAGATGATATTAGGGAATTTTGCTTTGCTTCTCAGGGCCCAGCCAAGCCATTGCAGTATTTGTTGTAAGCGAGAAGTGATGTGATCTGACTTCTATTTTTAAATGATCTTGGCAACATCTTTAAATTGCATCTAAATCAGTGGAAATGACACTAGTCTGTGGGCTTGATGAGCTTGGGTATGGTTTTAATTGGAGCTGAGCCCCAGATGACTGCTTATTCCATAATTGGCCATATCCTGCCTCTATGTGTGCATACACAGGTGTGACCACTACTTCCAAGATGCTGGATTTCCTCCTAGGACTCCTCATACCTAACTGTTCTTGTAAATCTTGGGTGGTTTCCCTTTTATTTTCAGAGACAACTCCAGAAAGGCCCAAACCCCTCTCACAATAAGGTTAGAACTAGACTAGCTCTCTAATAATATATAATTTCTTGTTTACCTCTACTGTGTACAACTGATTGTGGTATATGGGATGGATTGAGCTTAGGGTTTTGTACTTTTCATGTTATTAGAAAAACTCTCCAAACCATCACTATAAATCCAAATCTATTACTGGTACTGGTGCATTGGATATATTTGATAATCTTTTTATAATGGTTAAGTAAATATGTGAATAAATGTATGAACAAGTGAATAGATAAGCCAAGGCAATTTTCATTTCCTTCTGTGCCAGGTATTTGTTGGTTGCTTCTCCTGGGCTACTTGTTCAGTTTCTCTCCCATGTTAGCTATCCTTGTGAGGTAACCTGTATAGATTATATCAATTTCTGGGGATCTCTGGCTATCATCTCCATTCAGACAATGGAGGGAAGGAAAGTGGTAAGGGAGGAGTGAGGTTGGGAAATTTTTTGCTAGTTCTATTCACTGGAGGTAATTCTAGGCTGATATTTCTTTCCATAATGGGTCATTCTTCCTTTTAGTGAGCCTTATTTGAAGGATTCTCTATCATTTATGATTCTAGGAAACTCTTCCTCTCCTCATTTCTTTTGGTCCTACAGATGGCGACTGCTCCATGGCTGCTGGCCGAGATTCCTGCACTCTCTATTATGGGTCCTCTACACCCTCTCCACACCTCAGTAATTATTCTCTTATTTATAAATCCTCTCCAAATTATCCTAATTTGTGTGTGCCATCTGTCTTCTGTTGATACTGTAACAGATATGCCATCAGTTCCACTGCTGCTCTGCAAATATAAATGCTCATGTTAAAAGGAGGAGGAGTAGTAGGCATCTTGACACACATGATAATATTTTGCTTGTCTTGTTAAACTTATTTTCTACTCTAATTGGCTTTGACCTCCACTTTAGGGCTTTCAATGGCTAATGTGATATTAAAATTTGAAGCAGTTTTAGAGATATCAAATATAAATCACTCATTTTCCAGATGGAGAAATTGAGATTATTGTCGGCAATAGTTGGGAGGCATTTGGCTGATCCAGTCTACCATTGTCTGGCTCCTGAATTAGAACCATAGGTTGTAGATGGTTTCCTCCCTTTCTCCTTGCCCACCATGAACTTAACAGGCACAGTAAGGTCGCTTCTTCAAAACCTTCCAGTGGTTTCTCATTTCATTCTGAGTTAAAACCAAAGTTCTTGAAATCGCTAGATGATCTAGCCCTTGTCTGTCTTTGGGATCTCAACAATCATACCTATTCTCTCTCCTCTCTCTACACTTCCTCCTTCATTCCCTGATGGAACCAGAATATCCTATGTATATCCTATGTATATCCTATGTATATTAAGGCCTTTGCATTGAAAAGATCTCTCCAAACAAATATCTGCATGGGTTAATCCTGCACTGATACGAAATGTCACTTCATAAATAAGGACTTCCCTAACCACTCAATTTAAAATAGCAGCTTTCATTTGTGTTACATCTTCTTTTCCCTTGTGTTGATTTATTTTTTAATCTTTCACACTAATCATTTTATATATAGTATATTGTATTTAATTGTCTATTATTCTTGCTTTCTCCTATTCAAATGGGAGCTCACTAAAAGGCAGGGGTTAATTTTTTGTCTTTCGTTCATTACCAAATCCCTAGTGCCTGGAAAAATCTCTGGCACACAGGAGGCACTCAACAAATGTTTGTTGAATAAATAAATGAAATAATGAAGAACTTATAAACTTTTGTTTGTATAATGGATAGTCAATGTTGATAAACAGTTGTATGGTTTTATTGGAATGTTTGTAAAGATACAAGGACTCAGAGGATCCATTTCTAATCTATTAGAATTTCTGTTATCAGCAAAATCACTACTACTCTATGAAAAGTTTATGTATAGTTTCAAAGAGTGAAATAAAAAATTCCTGCTTTTCTAGGATGTAGATTAAAAAAAATCAATCAGGATGAAATATAATCAAGCAGGAGAGTGTATGGGTCACATTGTCCAGTTACTTACTTGTAAATTATTCCTGGATATATTGACAATAATCTACTAGGAGTATAAATTGATGCTGGCTTCCTTGTTACATATATTTCCCACACCTCCTATTATGTGAATCTAATTAGGATACAAAACTTGTATTACAAGGAGATTATAAGGAAAGGAATATATTTTGTTTTCCAATAGTAAATATTAATAAGTATTATGTGCAGTGTGGAAGATTCTGGTATTCATATTTTATTTCCATTGTGCCCTGGAGAGTAGACTCTAGAAAGAAACCTATTGTCTAAAAGGGTTTATAAATTCTTCTTCTATTGAACTTGGATTTGTCATATTTTTAAAATTTCATAAAATGGATATGTCTGTTTTTATCTTCCTGCATGACAGCTCAACAAAATCTCAGAATTTTAGAAAGTGAGGCCTTTGTTTTCTTCTTTTAAGTTTTTATTTTGATGTAATTTTAGACTTACAGAAAAGTTACTAGAATAGCACAAAGAATTCTATATAACCTTCAACCAGATTTCCCCAAAGTTGACAACTTGCTATATTTGCTTTTATCTTTCCTTTTCTTTTTTCTCATTTTTAATCTGTGTGCGCATGCACACACACACACAAACACACACACAATTTTTTGAATCTACCAAGTTGTAGACATGATGCTCTATTATTTGGACTTTACATTGAGAGTTTGATAATCAAGGTAGTGAGGTACAATATGAGTCAAGGGTTAAAGATTTTTATTGTTGGTTATTATAAAGGAAGAAAATTCAATGCTGTCTCTGTTTAAATGTGTTTGAGAAACACATTGATATGGTATATTTTTATATATAAGTTTGAGAATAAAATTTCAGTCACATCTGGCAATGTCCTGTTTGTACCCTACTCTCCATTTATACTGTATTATTTAGCCACAGAGAAATTTTCTTTTTAGGTGCTCACTGAATAATTGTTTATTTATTGGATAAAGTAATCATCTGAAAATCATGCCACGCTCAACTATACATGAAGGAAAAGAAACCTACTCATATGAACCAAAGTTTATTACCAAGTACCACGTAGGAGGAGTCCATGGCTTCCTTTGCCTCTTGCACTGTTTGATCCATTTCTAAGCTTTACCTGGTGCCAAAAATAAAAGAAATCAGTTCTAGTTAAGACTACAAAGTGTCCTTTACTTAATTCTTCTTAGCATTGTTTGAGATCAGTGTGTTTTATTACTTGCACCGTATCTCCAAAGCACTGCTAAAAATACTGATGGTAGACAGCCTATTCTGAGTTCCAAGTTTATTTTTAGGATTTCAACAACATATGGCATTGATAGGCAAACAGCCAATAACTATGGCTAATGCTGAGTAATTTTGATTTATGTTTTAAAAAGGACATCACATTTGAGCTAGCAGAAAATCCAAATTGGCCATGATTTTAAGATTGCACTAAACTGAAATATCATCTATTCCCTTTAACCACTATTACCACTTTCAAAATGCTGCTCTACATATTTATTTCTTTGATCTATTTTCCAAATTTAGGATTTAACTTTCTGGAAAGACATAATTTTTTTTTAATTTGTGTCAAGGGGTGCCTGCCTAGGTGGCTCAGTCAGTTAAGTGTCCAACTCTTGATTTCAGCTCAGGTGAGCCCACGATTGTTGGCTTTGAGCCCCATGTCAGTCTCTGCGCTGATAGCACAGAGTCTGCTTGGGATGCCCTCTTTCCTCTCTCTCTGCCCTCTTCACCAACCCCCGCCCCCCGCATCAAAACAAGTAAACTTTAAAAAAACATTTTAAAAATAAAAGATTTTGTTTCAAAAATATTTGTGACTTCAGATCAGTATGTGTAGACCACAATGATAAAGAGGAACTCTGTTGAAAAATAATATCTTTTTTTAAAAAAAATTTTTTTTCAACGTTTATTTTTATTTTTGCGACAGAGAGAGAGAGAGCATGAATGGGGGAGGAGCCAAGAGAGAGGGAGACACAGAATCAGAAACAGGCTCCAGGCTATGAGCCATCAGCCCAGAGCCTGACGCGGGGCTCGAATTCAGGGACCGCGAGATCGTGACCTGGCTGAAGTCGGACGCTTAACCGACTGCGCCACCCAGGCGCCCCAATAATATCTTGTTCAAAAGCACTATGTATTGCAAAACTCAGTAACCTGAGTATAACTGCATTTTGGAAAAATTCTAATGACCTGTAAGTTAATGCCTCTAAATTGGATTGTCAGGATATTTAACTTCGGGAAAGCAAATATGTTTGGGCAGATGAAGATGACAGTGTCCTGAGTCAGAGCATATTAAGATACTTGTTAATGAAAGAATTAGAATCATTGTGAGAAATGACCCTTCCTAAAGATAGAAGATGTGAAGCTGAATCAGGCTAGGGGAGGGGAAGAAAAAAAAATGCACATATCATATTGCACTATAACCTACCTGAGCTGCCCCAACCTGATGGGCATATGCCAGATTCTTGGAATTAAGAAATGCAAACTCTCTCAACAACCCCAAAGAAACATTCTCTTATTAAAATATCTTTATTCATATAGTTACAAACTATAACTTCCTCCACCTTCCCTAGAGTAACTACTGTCTACGTTTATTTTTATATCATGGAAGAAGTTAGTTAATACTATTTTGAATAGGTATTGCTAAAAGCTTCCATTCTTTAAGAAGTTAAGGTGATAGTATTCAGTATTTCACCAATGAAATCAATTAGTAAAATTTCCAATGTTAAATCTTGCAATCCTGAGATAGCCTTTATTTGGTAATGATGTATTAACCTGTTTTGTATTGCTAGATTCTGTTTGCTGATATTTTTTCACATAAGTAATTTGGGGTCTTGTTTGGGGCCAGTCAAATATACTGGCTGACTTTGTTCCTCATTATATATCACATTGATACCTGTGGCTTGGCATATTTAGTAAGATTTGTTTTAATGCTTAACATTATCTTATGCATTGATTGCCTAAATTATGTTTTCTTTTAGAATATCTAGTTCCATCTGGCTAACATTTTATTTGTGTGGCATTTTGAATTTTTCTGTGCTTCATTTTCTAATTTTTTTATTGAGATGTAACCCACATAGTATAAAATTTATACCTTTAAAGTGTAGAATTCAATGTATTTTAATATATTCTAAAGTTATATAGTCATCACCAATATCAAACATTTTCATCACCCTCAAAGCTAATCTCATACTCATTAACAGTCATTCCTCCTCCCCCCCCCCCCCCCCCACCAAGTCACTGGCAACCACTAATCTTTCTGTCTTTATACAATTACTTATTCTGGACGTTTCCTATAAAGGAATCATACGGTGTGTGGCATTTGCTTCTGACTTCTTTCACACTACTTTTTCACGCGTCTTCCATGTTACAGCATATATCAGTTATTCATTATTTTTATGGCTAAATACTATTCCATTTTATGGATTTATCAAATTATATTTATTTGTTCACGATAGGCATTTGGCTTGTTTCTGCTTTTCAGTTATTATGAATCATGCTGCTTTTAAAATTTGTGTGCATGTTTTTTGTGTGAGCATATGATTTACATTCTCTTGGGTATATATCTAGGAGTAAATATGCTAGGCCATATACTAATTTAATGTTTAACATTTTTAGGAATGCGGTTTCTAAAGTGGGAGTACAATTTTACATTTCTACCACCAATACATGAGGTTTCCAATTTCCATTCTCATCAAGAGTTGTCTTTTTAATCAGAGCCGTTATAGTGGGTGTGAAGTATCTCATTTGATTGGCATTTCCCTAATAAGTAATGACATTGAACATATTTTCATGTGCTTATTGGTAATTTGTATATTCCTTTTGAGAAATTTCCATTTGTATTCTTTGCCCATCTTCTAATTGGATTTCTCTTTTCTCTTGTCAAGTTGTAAGTGTCCTTTATGTATTCTAGATAATAGACTCTTAAGTGTATGATTTACAAATGCTCTCTCCCATTCTCTGAGTTGTCTTTTCACTTTCTTGTGTCCCTGTCTAGAATCTCCAGTCCAATGTTGAATAGAAATAGTGAAAACATATCTTTTTCGTATTCCTGATATTAGAAGTAACACTTTCAGTCTTTTGCTCTTAGCATGATATTAGCTAATGGGTTTTTAATAGATGCCCTTTATCAGGTTGAAGATTTTTTTTTTATTCCTAGCGTATAGAGTGTGTGTGTGTGTGTGTGTGTATGTGTGTGAGAGAGAGAGAGAGAGAGAGAGAGAGAGAGAGAGAGAGAGAGAGAGAGAGAGAGAGAAATATGCTTTTTTGGAATCTTGAAGTTCCAATTTCTGGAATTTTGAGAAAAATCACTTGGTTTTTGTTCTTTATCGTGTTAAGGTGGCACATTATATTGGTTGATTTTCATATGTTGAAGTGACCTTGTACCCCTCAGATAAATCTCACTTGGTGATGGTATATAATGTTTTTATATGTTTCTGGGTTCAGTTCGCTTATATTTTTAAAATGATATTTGTGTCTATATTCTTACAGGACATTGGTCTTTGATTCTCTTCCTTTCTGATGTATTTGTCTGGTGTTGGTTAATACTGTCAGGATACTGTCAGGATAATACTGACTTTGTAGAAAGAGTTGATTAGTGATCCATACTCTTATTATTTGTTAAATTCATCATTAAATTTTTGGTAGATTTCAATAGAGTATCCATCTAGGCTTTCTTTTGTTGGCAGTTTTTATATAAGGATTCTCTTTGCTTGTTATAGTTCTATTCAGGTTATGTGTTTCTTCTTTTTAAAAAATGTTTATTTATTTATTTTGAGAGAGAAAGAGAGGGAGGGAGGGAGAAACAGAGAGAGAGGAAGAGAGAGATCCCAAATAGGCTCCACTCTGTCAGTGTAGAGGCTAACGTAAGGCTCAGTCTCATGAATGGTGAGATCATGACTTGAGCCAAAATTAAGAGTCAGATGCTTAACCATCTGAGCCACCCAGGTGCCCCATAGGTTATGTGTTTCTTCTTGTCAGTTTTATAGTTTGTGTCATTTTCATGATTTGTTCATCTATTATCTGATTTATTTATATATTTTATAGTATTTTCTTATTATCTTTTTTATTTCTACAAGGTTGGTAGCACTTACTCATTTATTCATGATTTTGAGTTCTTTCTCTCTCTTTTGGTTCTTTCTCTCTCTTTCATTTGCTAAAGGCTTCTCAGATTTATTGATCTTTTCAAATAATTGACTTTTAGTTTTGTTGACTTTGTTTTCACCTAATATTATTTTTTTTCCTTTTGTTTCTATGGGTTTACATTTCTTTTTTTTTTTTTTTATCATTTCTTGGGGTGGAATGTTAGATTATTGATATGAGATTTTTTTCTTCTTCTTCAGTTTAGGCATTTACAGCTATAATTTCCCCTCCAACCACTACTTTAGCTTTATTCTATGTTTTTAGACATTGTGTTTACATGATTATTTGCTTCAAAATAATGTCTAATTTCCTTTTGATTTTTTTGGCCCATTGTTTATTTGGGACTGTGTGGTTTCATTTTCAAATGTTTGAATTTCTCAATTTTTTTCTGTTACTGATTTCTAATTTCATTCCATTGTGGTTGGATAGCATACTTTGTCTAGTTTCAATCATTTTAAATTTAAAGAGGCTTGTTTTGTAGCCTAACTTATAGTCCATCTGGACAATGAATGTTTCATCTGTACTTGAGAAAAATGTGTATTCTGCTGTTGTTCTATATATGTATACTCTCCGGAGTTTTCCATACATATCTTTAGGTCTAAGAGGTTTATAGGATTATTCAGATCTATGTTTTACTGATCTGCTTATTCTATCCGTTATTGACTTGGAATATTGATGTTTCCAACTATTATTGTTCAGTTGCCATTTCTCATTCTAATTCTGTCAAGTTTTGTTTATGTATTTGGCTTGCATTGTTAGGTGTTTTGTTTTACAATTAACAGATCTTGATAGATTGACCTTTTTATTATTATAAATTATCTTTCTTTGTGTGTAGTAACAATTATTTTTTCTTAATATTTTGTCTGTTATTATAGCCATTCCAGCTTTTTTAGGTTACCATTAACATGGTATGTCTTCTTCCATCCTTTTACTATCAATCTTTATGTCTCCTTGAGTCTAATCTGTAACTCTGGTGGAGAGCATATCATTGGATCATAGTTTTTTTTTATTCATGAGTTTTTTTTCAATCTCTGCCTTTACCCCCTCTATACCTCCAGTACTAAATTTTGTATATTGTTTTAATTTCTGAGGATTGAAGTTAATTTATAATAATCTAGTTTGTATTAGTACCAACTTAATTACAGTTTTAGTAGTTTATAATTTCTACTCTATATAGCTTCATTCCTGTATCCTACTCTGTGCTATTGTATAAATGATATTTTATACATTGTAAGTACAGGTATACATATGTATAATTATTGATTTATGCAGTTTTTGGTTTTTATTTTTATCTTTATTTTTAAAAATAGACTGTTTTTAAAACAGTTCTAGGTTTACAGAAAAATTGAGCAAAAAATACAGAGAGATTTACAATTATTGTTCTATGCAGTTGTATTTTAGGTCAGATAGCAGAGAAAACATATTACTAATAAAAACTGTATTACACTGTCTTTTATATTTACATATTAGTCAACTTTACCATACTTTTTATTTATTCTTGGGGATTCAAAACAGTATCTAGTACGCTTTCATTTTAGCCTCATAGACATCCTTTACTTATTTCTGGTAGGGTGGGTCTGCTGGCAACAATTCTCTCAGTTATTGTGCATGTGGAAAAGTTTAATCTCTCCTTAATTTTTGAAGAATAGGTTTGCTGGACATAGAATTTGTGGTTAAAAGTTTTATTTTCCTTTAAGCTCTTTGAATATATCATCACAGTACCTTTTGCCTTATGATTTCTTATGATAAATCAGCTGTTAATCTTACTGAAGATCTCTTGCATGTGATAGGTTACTTCTCTCCTGCTGGCTTCAAGATTCTCTCTTTGTGTTTTTCTTTTGAAGAGTTTGGCACTCAGGATTCTTGGTGTCTAGATATGCTATTTCTTTGAAAGTATTACTAATTGTAATGTGTTGATATTTTTGGATGTCTGGATTGATATTTTTCATCAAATTTGGGAAGTTTTAAGCCATTATTTCTTGAAATTTTCTCCCCCCACCCTTTCTATTCTTTCCTCTCTTTCTGGGTCTCCCATTGTGTATATGTTGTTGTGTTTGATTGTTTCTTACAGGTTTCTAGGAATGTTCATTTTTCTTTATTCTTTTTTTTTTCAATCTGCTCCTCACGCTAGATAGCTTAAAATGGCTTATCTTCAAGTTTGCTGATGTTTTCTTTTTTCATCTCAAATCCTTAGGCTCCTTTCTAAGCAATGTTAATGTGGGTCTTGAGTAGCCTGTTCTCTGGGTACAATGAGCCTACCTAAGGTGTGCCCTTTTTGTGTGTGTGTCTGTATCAAATGCCTCTGGTATTATATAAAGTCTATTCTTCCTGGCTTGTCAAAATTCACCTGTCTCCCAGTCCAGTATAATCTCTTGAAATTATTCAGTTTACATCTCCCAAGAAGTTTTTATTTTCCAACTTGAGTTTTGCCAAAGATTATACAGCTTGGTGTTCAGCAAAATGTCAAGGATATTTCTATGGAAGTTTCTGTAAGTCTTGTATTTAGGTCTTTCTTCTCCAGTATTTGTCCCATGAATTTTATTTAGCTGGTACTTTTCCTCTGAAGTTTATATGTTTACTCAGCAACTATGCTCAGCTTGTGATATCTTTTACTTCACATGGTAAATAAGTTGTTTCTCAGTAGAAAATAATGGTGGGTAAAGGGTTCTCCTTCCTACTTTTGCCAGTCTGAGTAATCACAATCCTACACACAATCCTACAGTGTTGTCCAATGTATAACAATATTTGCTTTATATATTTAGTATAGTGTTACATTTCTTTATACCAAGAAAGCAAGTACAGTATCAGTTACTTCTTTACATTAAGTGTAAGTCCTTCATTTTTTTGTTAACAGACAAATGTTATTTCATTTATTTAACAATCCCTTCGTTGATGGGCATATGCATTGTTTTAAATCTCTACTAATGGAAAGAAATACTTAAATATATGTCATGCTTCAAATCAGCTTATATGGGTGTCTACTTTTACCTGAGGGAGAAATAGTCTATATGATTACTCCATTCAACAAATATATTTTGGATCCAGGCATTGTGATAGGCACTATAGATAGACACAGGGAAAAACAGAAGCAAACATGAATTGGACATTTCTTCATGAAGCAAACAGTCCATTTTGACCAACAAGTAGTAGTTAAACAAAAATATACAGTTACTATAATAAGTGCTATAAGAGAGTATGACAATAAACTCTGAAAAATTTTTAAATACAAATTGACATGTGTATAGGAGAGGGAACTGTGCACACAGTCTTTCTTGTGAAAGTGACTTTGAGCTGAGATCTAAAATGTATATGAGCGTTAACTAGATAATAGAGAATGAAGAAGTACTTTCTGTGATGAAGTATCAGTATATGCAAAATTTGAAACTGGATGGCATGCTGCAGATAATATTTAAAAATAGGAGAGTGTGCCCAGAATATAAAACAGGGAAGTGTCATGTGTATGCAGGTAAGATCAGTGGGACTTTCCTTCTGTGGACAACTGAAGATTTTAAGTAAAGGCATGGCATGATAACACTCTATATTTAGATTTTGAAACATAGGCAGACAAATTAAATAAACAAATTAAATAAATAAATAAAATACCCAAATGGCCAATGGGTGGATGAAAAGAAGCTCAACATCACCTATCATTAGGGGAATGCAAGTTGAAATAATGGGATATCATGTCACACCACTTAGAATGGCTATATCAAGAAGACAATTTCAAAAGTGTTGGTGAGGATGTAGAGATAAGGGAATATGTATAAATTGGTTCAACCACCATTGAAACCAGTATGGAGAATGCTCAAAAAATTAAAAATACAACTATCATATGACGCAGCAATTCCTCTTCTGAGTTTATATATTCAAGGGCAATTAAATAGGATATTAAAGAGATATCTTCACCCCCATGTTTATTGCAGCATTATTCATAATAGCCAAGATATGGTAACAGCCTAAGTGTCTGTTAATGGATGAATGGACAAAGATGTAGCGTATACATATGTGTGCATGTGCACACACACACAATGGAATTTTTCAGCCATGAGATAGAAGGAAGTCCTGTCATTTATGAAAATGTGGATGGACACTGAGGACATAATGCTTAGATAAGTCAGACATAAAAAGATGAATACTGTATGATCTCACTTATATGTAGAATTTAAAAGGCTTAACTTGTCAAAACAGGGAGTAGAATACTGGTTATCACCCAGAGACTGGGAACTGGGAAAATTAGAGATATGTTGTTTAGGGTGCAAACTTGGAACTAGTAGATAAAAAAGTCCTGGTGAACTAGTGCACAGCTTAGTGATTATAGTCAGTAGTATTTATTATAAACTTCAAAGTTGCTAAGAGACTAGATCTTAATTTTTCCCATCACAAAAAAGAAAAGATAACTATGTGACATGATAGAGGTGTTTGCTAATGATAAGATGGTAATCATATTGCACTATATAATGTATAATGTGTAAGATCAACATTTTGTACCCCTTAAACTTACAGAAAATTATATATCAATTATGTTTTAATAAGAAAATAAACGTCCAAAATTTAGGGCCTCATCTGCATAGTTTTTGAATCCTAGAGACACAGAACAGTGAATGCAAAATACACAATTAAGTTCTAATGCATCTGGTGAATAAATCAATAAATTACTTTGTGATATCTTCAGTTTTAATTGATGATTTAGAAAACTTTCATGCGACAAATGTTTATATATGGTTTATAAATTTGTCTTATGCAAAAAGTATAATTAAAATAAACTTTAAAGCATTATAAACAAAAACAGACGGATGATAAACAAATATGATATGTAACAACCTTGAGATCCCTTCAGCAAGAAGCTTATGGTAATTTACAATAATGTATTCAAAACTGACTTTAGGGATACCTAGGTGACTTGGTCAGTTAAGCATCTAACTTTGACTCAGGTCATGATATTGCAGTTCATGGGTTCAAGCCCCACGTCTGGGTCTGTGCTGACAGCTCAGAGCCTGGAGCCTGCTTTGGATTCTGTGTCTCCCTCTCCTTCTGCCCTTCCCCTGTTCATGCTCTCTCTCTCTCTCCCTCTCAAAAATAAATAAATATTAAAATAAGTAAATAAACAAACAAACAAACTTTAGAGGTATAAGCTTTCAGTTATGGAATAGATAATTTAAAGATAATTTAAAGGTATAAGCTTTCAGTTATGGAATAGATAATTTAATAGATAAATAGATAGTTGTATGATGACAGATGGAAAATATACTTGTGGTGCGCATAGCATAATATATAGAGTTGTCAAATCACTATGTTGTATACCTGAAATTAATGTAGCATTGTATGTCAGGTATGCTTCAACTAAAAATAATAAAAATTTTTCAAAAATTTAAAAAATGACTATAATAAAGTGAGAAAAAAATCTTAGGGTTGAAACACAAATTTAGTATTTTGACACTCACTGTCCATCTAATATGTAAACCACTTGTGAAAATATTGAAATGGATTGGGATATTATAATATTACAACTATGATATAGTAAAGTAACCCTCAGAAACTGCAGGTGACATTGGAATGGCCAATTTGATGTCATCAGTTGCAATTAGGTGGGATTAATTATGTCGCTTTTTGTTAAAAAAATCAATATGCTATTCTATAATCTTAAAATGAATACATTTTTAATGTAACTGCTGCTTCAAGGTCAAAACTTAACTGAGGTATTTAATTGGAAACGTTGGATCGTGTACCTGGACACATTTGGTGCAATATTGATCTTAAACCCTTTAATTAGACACTTTTATTACATAACATAATTACATAATAGTATATCTTCCTAATATTCTCAGGTCATTTAATTTCAATTTTCCTTTGGTTTCTCATTCTAAAATTAATTTTTCTGACCAGTCTTTATCACATTTTGGAATACTAAAATATTTTTCTAAAAGCACTAAAAATCAATAACTACTTGACATATACTATGCAATTGTACAGGTTTTCTAATCATATGAACTTTGGTCATAAATACAAGTGTTAAAATAAGCTCTCTGACATCCTAAAATAAATGTGTTCAATGTATTTAATATTTGCCACCCACTTAATCCCTACATTTTTCACAGTTATTTTACTACTGAAAAGGAAGGTTTTTAAATCATATTGTTCTAATATTTTAAGCTTTCTCAGTTTTTAAAGACCCAGGGCTTCACCTGAAAGTTGGGAGTCTTATTACACTTAAGCATCACAATATGTGAACTTTCCTTCAATAAGATAATGAATGAATTTTCTTTAAAGGGCCTTTACTTCTATTGCTACCTGCCACTTGAAGTCCATGCTTCACAACTCATCCTCACTTACCAGGCATTTAGCCTGGTTTTATGAGAGCCTCTTACTCAAACTTTATTTTCATGATGTATGACCATTTGTTGCCAGTCTATCACCAGAGAGTCTAGATCTCTGTACAAATCCTCAGGAGTTACCTGTTATCCTTCCCACCTATGTTAAGAACCTGAGTTTACATCACGACCAGGCTCCAGTGTTGGCTCCTTCAAAAACTTCAAGGCATTAGTCTCTTGCTTAAATGTTCCTCAGTTCTGTTCTCCTTTACATAGGCTTGACCAAGGTTTCTTGCTTCCTGCCATCCTACATCTTCAGACCATTTCCTCCTTGCAGTAGAAATACAGTTACTGAATTAATTGCTACGATTTAAGTCATATGTCTATCTGACTCTCCCACCCTATTCTGTAAATACAAATCTCTTTCTCAGGTTCTCCACTGAGTGTTTATACAATATGTTGTAACTCTGTTTTTCTGTTCTTGGTTTCCTTACTCCCATTTGTAATTTTTCAGAAACATAAATGGCATAATGAATTAGTCAATGTTTATTGCATAACAATAATCTGATCACAGGCATGTCAGAACTAGGGAGATTGAAAAAGAGGAGAAAGTTGAAGATGTGATAATTAACAAATGATTTACCATATATATGAGCAGGAGATAATGAAGGGAATGTCACTCCATTACTATCTTCTTCTTTTACTTTGTTTTTTTTTTCCAAACAAAGTAGGTTTTGCTAAGAAAGTACAAACACAACTATAGAAATACGTTAGGTGATAAAGATTGTCATGTATGGTATAAATGAGGAAATATTGTTAGAATTTACTATTTAAAATAATATCTATATAATAATAAACAATAGTATCTATCTAGAGTTCTAACTAAAGATTTACCTAAGGTTTTCAAGTTTGCTCATTTTATAATATCAATTTATTAGGGATAATTAACTTGAGATTTAAAATTATTCATTTCCCTCTTTTTTCGAGTTTTAACCAAGAGTCAGACACTTAGCTGACTGAGCCACCCAGGTGCCCCAGTTTTCTTCTTTTTTTTAATGTTTATTTACTTATTTTTGAGAGAAAGAGCACAAGCAGGGAAGGGACAAACAGGGAGACAGAGAATCCCAAGCAGGCTCCATGCCATTAGTACAGATCCCGACAGAGGGCTTGAACAAAGAACTATGAGATCATGACCTGAGCTGAAATCAAGAGTTGGATGCTTAACCAACTGAGCCACCCAGACGCTTCACAATTATTCATTTCATTCTTAAAAGTTATATGAGCTTTATAAAAGTAGAAATACAGGAATAATACAAAACATGTACATTACTTTTATTCTAATAAGTGAGGCTATTTCAAGTGTTTGGTCATCAAAAAGCAAGATTCATAGGTGTGCATATTTTAAGAAACCTGGAATGTTTATTTTAGGTATTTTCTATTTTTAAAACATAAAAAACACTTAATGTTTCAGTCATAATTCTCCATGCATTAACTGTATGCAAATTTTATTAGAGAGCTTTAGTTAATATTCACATTTTATTGAGGAAGAAACTAAAACACAGGGAGGTTAGGTAACAATATTTTATAGTAGTTACAAATAAATGGAGATTCTTGAGTACACTTGCTAGAAAAAGAACTTGTGAGTTTTTTATTCTTTTACTTTTTATTTTTATTGTTATTTTTTTAGTGTATACCTAATACTGTGCTTTTTATTCCTGTAACTTACTCATCCCATAACTGAAGATGTGTATCTCCCACTCCTCTGCACCGATTTTTCTCAATACCCTACCACCTCTCCCTGTGGCAACCAACACTTTGTTCTCTATATTTATAGTTTTGATTCAAGATTTTGTTTATTCATTTTTTCTAAGATTCCATTTATGAGTTGTATCATATAGTATTTGTTTTTCTCTGATTTATTTATTTCATTTAGTGTAATACGTAATAGGTCCACTCATGTTTTCTTAAATGGCATGCTCTCATCGTTTTTTATGGCTGTGTAATATTCGTGTGTGTGTGTGTGTGTGTGTGTGTGTGTGTGTGTGTGTGTGCACCACATTTTCCTTATCCATTCATTTATTGATGGACACTTAGGTCACTTCCTTATCTTGGCTATGTCAATGAAGCTGCGGTAAACATAAAGTTACATACATCTTTTCACTTAGCATTTTCATCTTCCCTAGTGGAATTACTGGATCATATGGTATTTCTACTTTTAATTTTTTGAGGAATTCCCCACTGATTTCCACAGTGGCCGTACTAGTTTGCATTCCCACCAATAGTGCATGATGGTCATTTTTCTCCACATCCCCACCAACACTTGTTTCTTGTCTTCTTGATTTTAGCCATTCTGAGAGGTGTAAGTTGTTACCTCATTGTGGTTTTGATTTGCATTTTCATGATGATTAGTAATGTTTAGCATTTTTCATGTGTCTGTCAGCCATCTGTATGTCTTCTTCGGAGAAATGTATATTCAGGTCCTCTGCACAGTTTTAAATCAGATTTTTGTTGTTGTTAAGTTGTATAAGTTTCTTTATATATTTTGGATATTAACACTTCATCAGATATATCTTCTCCCATTCAGTAGGCTTTTTGTTTTATTGATGGTTTCCTTTGCTGTGCAAAAAACCTTTTATTTTAGTGTTTTCCCCATTGTTTATTTGTACTATCATTTCCCTTGACTAAGGAGACATATATAGAAAAATGTTGCTATGGCTGATGTCAGAAAAAATACTGCTTGTGTTCTCTTCTAGGATTTTTATAGTTTCAGGTCCCATGTTCAGATCTTTAATACATTCTGAGTTATTTTTCTGTATGGTGTTAGAAAGCAGTCTAATTTCATTCTTTTACATGTAGCTATTCAATTTTCCCAGCACCATTTATTGAAAAAAGTCTTTTTCCCATTGTATGTTCTTGCCTCCTTTGTCATAGATTAATTGGCCATTTAAATATGGGTTTATTTCAAGGGTTCCTATTCCGTTCTATTGACCTATGTGTCTATATTTGTGCCCGTGCCTTACTGTTTTGATTACTGCAGCTTTGTAGTATATCCTCAAATCTAGAATTATGATACCTCCTGCTTTGTTCTTCCTCTGAATTGCTTTGGGTATTCAAGGCCATCTATGGTACCCTTCAGGTTTTAGTATTATTTGTTGTAGTTCTGTGAAAAATGGTGTTGGTGTTTTAATAGGGATTTAGCTGAATCTTTAGATTGCTTTTGGTAATATGGACATTTTGACAATATTAATTTTTCCAGTCCAGGAGCATGGATTATCTTTCACTTGTTTGTCTTCTTCAGTGTCTTTATAGTTTTTTATAGTTTTTTATATTTTATAATTTTATAGTTTTTTTTAATAGTTTTTATAGTTATAAAACTACAGTGTTTTATAGTTTTCAGAGTACAGGTCTTTCATTTCTTTGGTTAAGGTTATTCCTAGATATTTTATTCTTATTGGTGTAATTGTAAATGGTGTTGTTTTTAAAATTTCTCTTTCTGTGACTTTGTTGTTAGTATATATAAACACTACTAATTTCTGAGTATTAATTTTGTATTCTGCCCCTTTACTGAATTTTTTTTTCTAGTAGTTTTTTTGGTGAAGTTTCTAGGATTTTTCACATACAGTACCATGTCATCTGCAAATAGTGACAGTTTAATTTCTTCTTTACCAGTATGGATGCCTCTTTTTTTTTTTTTTTTTTTCTTGTCTGATTGCTAGGACTAGGGCTTCCAGTTCTTTTTTGACTAAAAGCATTGAGAGTGGACATTCTTGTCTTAATCCTGACCTTAAGGAAAAGCTGCTAGTTTTCAACATTGAGGATGATGTTAGCTGTGGGTTTCTCTTTATTATGTTATATTCCCTCAAACCCCATTTTTTGAGAGTTTTTATCATGAATGGATGTTAAATCTTGTCAAATGCTTTTTCTGCATCTATCAAAATGAACATATGGTTTTTATTCCTTCATTTCTTGATGTGATGTATGATATTAATTGATTTGTGAATATTGAACCACTTTACATCCTGGGAATAAATCCCACTTGATTATGATGAATGATCTCAGAACTTGGTTTTAACTAAATGTTTTCTTGATCAAAATTGATTGCTTCATCTATTTCATAGTCCATATAAAATAATAACCATGTTAGGTTAATACAGTTTTAAAACTGAGCAAGATTATACGTATAATTTGATAATTTCCAAATCTGTGTTTATATTTTTTTTAATATTTTATTTTTAAATCTCTTTATACAATGCAGGGCTCAAATCAACAACCCTGAGATCAAGAGTCACACACTCAACTGACTAAGCCAGCCAGGCACCCCTGTATTTGTAATTATTATCAAATAATTAGAGGAAGTACTTATTTATAAACTATGAAATAGAGAATATATATATTTTTTTGTCATTTGCTTTAGGGCATAGCCATGAGATAATAACCTTAAAACCCTTTTACTTCTATCATGTAATAGGTTACTTTTTAAATATCTCTGTGTGTATTACTAATTTCTTTCATTTAATAATAATACAAAAAGTTAACTGAATTTCTTTACATTTTTGTCTGAAGAGTAAATAAAATATAATAAATTCATACATCTTATAGGCAAACCATACAGAGTAAAAAAAGTAGGATATGGATATGAGTTTTCTTAAATTTCTCCCTTAAGAGAAATTCTAACTTCAGCCTTTTTTATTTTATTTTATTTTATTTTATTTTATTTTATTTTATTGTTTATTTTTTTAAAAATGGGATCCATGCTCAGTGTGGAGGCTTGAATTCATATCCCTGAGATCAAGACTTGGGTGCTTAACTGACTGAGCCACCCAGGCACCCCCAAACTGCAGCATTTTTTATTCTATTTATCATTTCCATTTCCATCTCATTTCAATTTTTTGCCTTAGATATTATTAACTTTAGACTTAAAAATGCATATTCCTATTCAAATATTTATATCAGTTATACCACACTGCTACTATTATTGTTTACATTGGGCACCAGTATTTGTAATGATTAATTATATTCTATCTAAAGACAGAGGCGTCTTTTCTGATTATTTTAAAATACCCTTTCAAAATTATTTAGCATTCTGTTCATATAATATCACATACTGCTTCTAATATGTGTAATTGCATTCTATAATGGCATGACTTACTACAATTATGCTTTCCTCTATCAAACACTTCTCTACTACTTCCCTCATAGAAAGCCCACATAATCTGTTTTTCTTTTTTTAATGTTTACTTATCTAACTGAGAGAGAGAGAGAGCATGAGTAGGGTAGAGACAGAGAGAGAGATAGGGAGAGAGAGAATCCAAGCAGGCTCCATGCTGTTAGCGTGGAGCAAAGTCTGACGTGGGGCTTGATCTCATGAACTGTGAGACCAAGACCTGAGCTAAAATCAAGAGTCAGATGTTTAACCAATTCAGCCACCCAGGTGCCCCCATAATCTGTTTTTCTTGACGTTTTATAATGAATTGTCTTGCCCCTGGTAAATACATATCAATATTCTTCTCAAGAAGTAAAATATTTTCTCTAGAAATTAATCAAACTATCAGTGATTATTTTGTTCATGGGGTTTCAAATTCCATACACAAATGTTTCTTTTTTAAATTAAATGTTTCTAAAGAATATTCTCTCTAGTTAATCTTCACTATTAAATGTTTTAAAAGTTAAATTTTATTTATATTTGCATAGGATGGCTTCAGTTAATGCCCAGTTTTTGACCATACAAACTGCATTGCATTTCATTCTTATGCATATATTCCACTGCATTTTACAAAATAATTATAGTAGCCTAAGTCTCTTAACATAACACATAGCATATTTTATTACCTTTAGCAACTTTGTTGTGGTATATTTTTAACTTTTTAATTCCTATCTACTTTTATTCTTAACATTTACAATGGACTTTTTCAAGTAATAATACAACTTGTGCCATAGTAAAACTTCTTTATAATATTCTTTAAGCATTTTTGTAACATAAAATAGAATTACTAATCTACAAAAGAGTAAATTGCAGAAGGTGGCAATTGGCAGTGGAAGTAGATTTTGTATAAATTATCTTACCTATATGTTTCTAAAGGTACCATATCTATGCCAAAAACTTTTGAGAAAGTGGTGTTTTGAAATGTCAGAAGTTCAAAAATAGCCAAAGTAAAACCAATGAGTCATCAAATACTAATTAGTATTTGTTTATTGTGCACACACCAAAAAAGACAGTGCAAATGAGAGAAGCACTCAACCAAACATGGTATGAGGCTCAGAAGTATATTGTTATAAAGGAGTCTGTATAGTGAGAAAGCAAAGACTGTTTATTCTTTACGGTGATTGCTTATGTTTAGAATTTTCTTAAAAGATAAGGAATTAATCAGCTTTCAGAGATATAAGCAATTAATGACCCAGGTCAAGTTAGGTTTACAAAATTAAATTAAGCTTTTCTTGTATGACTAAACTGGTTGGGTCTGGTCAAGGAATTTTTAAGACTGGTTTCCATTTACTTTTGGTTTAATAGTGAATTAAGTGAAAAACCAACACTATTAGAAAATAAGTGTTTTTGCGTCATTTTCAGCTGGTATAAATTAATGCAATCGACTGCATGAATTTTTATAATCTGTGCAGAGGATACATTTTAGTTCTTACATTGAGTAAAAATACAGGGAATTTTCCATTAAGAGGGTGAAGTAAGTGTGCTTTTGTCTTTGATTGTTCTCTCTGAAACCAACAAATATGTAACAAAAAGAATGGAAAATAGAAAAACATAGAATATCTTAATGAAATTAGGAGAAATCAGTACCCTTAGACACTTGAATAATATAAACAAATACTGAAAATAAATTGAAATTTGGACCAAAATGGAGAGCAAAAATATTTAAATTTACCTCTACAGACTTTGGATGGCAAGCAATAACGACAAAAAATAGGCAACGAAACAATGATTTATCTCTTTCTTTCTTTCTTTCTTTCTTTCTTTCTTTCTTTCTTTCTTTCTTTCTTTCTTTCTTTCATGGAGCAGCAGGATTGCGGGCATGGATAGGACAATTGGAATATCCTGCAGCTCTGTTGAATATGAGAGTAGTAAAGGAGGTTGTTGAAAACAAAATTCAACTGAGTAAATTTTGAAGGATTTATTGGTTTTATTCAAGGATTTATAAATCAGGCACCATCTAATCTAGCAGATAGTAGCTCCAAGAAGATGTACAAAATCAAAGACTTGTATAGGCAGAAGGCAGCAGAAAAAAAAGCAAATTATCTAGGCAAAAAAGCCTAGAGGCAAAAACCAGAGGCTATCGAGGCAAAAACCAGATTGGTTATTACCAACTTACCTTCCCTTAGGGATGGCAGGTATCTTATTAGGCAGATGACCTAGCTAAGGCTGATAACGCTATTCCTGATTGATTGGTTTAAGATTCCATTTGTGGGAGAGGTGAAACTGTAATTAAGCTGAGTCTAAGTTTGGTCTAAGTTCATGGGGCTTGGCATGAAGGGCTTCATTTTCTACTTATTGTTTTGTTTTTAAAAAAGGGAGTGTTGAAACAAATAGAAATAATAAAATGAAAGAAAAGTTTATATACAGAAAAAAAATATAGAAGATACTGATGGCAATTACCTTGAAATTAAACAGAGATACTATAGTTGGCAGTCACCTCTGTAGAAGCTGCCCAGGGTCAGTTTATGTGAAATATATGACATCTCAGAGTGTGAATATGGAGATTCTCTATATGGTAAAATTCTTGCTTGCTCCAAAGAAAGAATTTTACAATGAGAGTGAATCATTTGTAAATATCTTTGCCTATAATCTGATTTTTTTTTTTTTGCTACTTTTACTTTTGTTTGATTCATCTGTTTGTACAGTATCTTATCTGGAAGAGTTTTTGTTTTATATTGGATTTTCTTATATCTGTTTAATGTTTGAGGATGGTCTTCGTGGAGAATTAAAGGAGACAGAGATTCCTAAAGCTTCCAATCCAGTCTAAGCTGGCCTGAAAACTAATGGTTGGATGTTTTATTAGATTGGTAAAAAGAGATTGGTCAAACTTTGAATTGAATCTCTATGAAAACACTTCCTACCTAGTTAATTCATTAAGGTTTTTCGTTTTATTGAAGTTTGAGGGTCAAGGATAGTCCAGGCACTGATGCTGGAGCCCATTCTCATCTTTCTAAGCGGCCAAAAACACACTTTTGTCCAAGCTGGTAACTTTTAGTGCCTTTTTTTCTGTTTGTCATTGCTCCTGGAAGACCTCATATTTCTGTATGAAGTCACAATATAATCCTATAGTTGTTTTGGGAAAATACTCTAGATATAAAAATATGAACAAATCCTAACTTTGGCTATTGTGGGGGAACTCTGGATGTGAGTTTTTTTTTCATTTTAAAATTATTTATTATGTTTTTAAATATAAATATTTATTTAAATTCTAGTTAGTTAACATATTGTACACTATTGGATTCAGAGGAGAATTTAGTGATTCATCACTTACATATAATACCCAATGCTCATCACAACACATACTCTCCTTAGTACCAATCATTTAGCCCATCTCCCTCCACCCCCAGCAACCTTCAGTTTTTCTTTTTTCTATTAAAAGTCTCTTATGTTTTTTCTCCTCCTTCTCTCTCTTTTTTATCACTTCCCCTTTGTTCATCTATTTTGTTTCTTAAATTCCACATATGAACAAAATCATATGGTATTTGTCTTGCTTAGCATAATATACTGTAGCTCCATCCATGTCATTGCAAATGGCAAGGTTTCATTATTTTGATGACTGGTACTCTATTGTGTACACACACACACACACACACACACACACACACACACATATATATATGTGTATATGTATATATGTGTGTATATATATATATATATATATATATCCCATCTTCTTTTTTTATTATTTTTTTAATATGAAATTTATTGTCAAGTTGGTTTCCATACAACACCCAGTGCTCATCCCAATAGGTACCCTCCTCAATGCCCATCACCCACTTTCCCCTCCCTCCCACCCCCCGTCAACCCTCAGTTTATTCTCAGTTTCAAGAGTTTCTTATGATTTGCCTCCTTCCCTCTCTGTAACATTTTTTCCCCTTCCCCTCCCCCATGTTTTTCTGTTAAGTTTCTCAGGATCCACCTAAGAGTGAAAACATATGGTATCTTCTTTCTCTGTATAACTTATTTCACTTAGCATAACACTCTCCAGTTCCATCCACGTTGCTACAAAAGGCCATATTTCATTCTTTCATACTGCCAAGTAGTATTCCATTGTATATATAAGCCACAACTTCTTTATCCACTCATCAGTTTTGGACATTTAGGCTCTTTCCATACTTTGGCTATTGTTGAAAGTGCTGCTATAGGGGCGCCTGGGTGGCGCAGTCGGTTAAGCGTCTGGCTTCAGCCAGGTCACGATCTCGCGGTCTGTGAGTTCGAGCCCCGCGTCGGGCTCTGGGCTGATGGCCCGCAGCCTGGAGCCTGTTTCCGATTCTGTGTCTCCCTCTCTCTCTGCCCCTCGCCCGTTCATGCTCTGTCTCTCTCTGTCCCAAAAATAAATAAACGTTGAAAAAAAAATTAAAAAAAAAAAAAAAAGAAAGTGCTGCTATAAACATTGGGGTACAAGTGCCCTATGCATCAGCACTCCTGTATCCCTTGGGTAAATTCCTAGCAGTACTCTTGCTGCATCATAGGGTAGATAGATCTATTTTTAATTTTTTGAGGAAACTCCACACTGTTTTCCAGAGCGGCTGCACCAGTTTGCATTCCCACCCACAGTGCAAGAGGGTTCCCGTTTCTCCACATCCTCGCCAGCATCTATAGTCACCTGATTTGTTCATTTTAGCCACTCTGACTGGCGTGAGGTGATATCTCAGTTACCACATCTTCTTTATCCATTCAACAGTTGAAGGACACATCTGGGTTCTTTCATAATTGAGCTATTGTTGATAATGCTGCTATAAACATCAGGGTGCATGTGCCCCTTCGAATCTGTATTTTGTATCCTTTGGGTAAATACCTAGGAGTGCAATTGCTGGGTCATAAGGTAGGTTTGTTTTTGTTTTTGTTTTTGTTTTTGTTTTTGTTTTTTTACTTTTTGAGGAACTTCCATGCTGCTTTCCAGAGTGGCTGCACCAGTTTGCATTCCCACCAACAGTGTAAGAGAGTTACCCTTTCTCTGCATCCTTGCCAAAATCTGTTGTTTCCTGTGTCGTAAGTTTTAGCCATTCTGACAGGTGTGGTGGTATCTCATTGTGATTTTGGTCTGTATTTCCCTGATGATGAGTGATGTTGAGCATCTTTTTATGTGTCTGTTAGCCATCTGGATGTGTTCTTTGGAAAAATGTCTGTTCATGTCTTCTGTCCATTTCTCAACTGGATTATTTGGGGGCGGGTATTAGTTTGAGAAGTTCTTTACAGATTTTAGATACTGACCCTTTATCAGATATGTCATTTGCAAATATCTTCTCCCATTGAGTACGTTCCCTTTTAGTTTTGTTGTATTTCTTTCATGCAGAAGTTTTTATCTTGATGAGGTCCCAATAGTTAATTTTTGTTTTTGTTTCCCTTACCTCCAGAGACACGTCTAGTAAAAAGTTGCTATGGCTGAAGTAAAAAAGCTTGCTGCCTGTGTTCTCATCTGGGATTTTGATGGTTTTTGGTCTCACATTTAGGTTTATTTATTTTGAATTTATTTTTGTGTATGAGTTAAGAAAGTGGTCCAGATTCATTCTTCTGTATGTTGCTGTCTAGTTTTCCCAACACCATTTATTGAAGAGACTCTCTTTTTTCCATTGGATATTCTTTCCTGTTTTGTCAAGTATTAGTTGACCATATAGTTGTGGGTTCATTTCTGGGTTTCTGTTCTGTTCCACTGATCTGTGTGTCTGTGTTTGTGCCAGTACCATACTGTGTTATTGACTACAGCTTTGTAATACAGCCTGAAGTCTGGAATTGTCACTCCTCCAACATGATTTTTCTTTTTCAAGATTGCTTTGGCTACTTGGGGTCTTCTCTAGTTCCATACAAATTTTAGGATTGTTTGTTCTAGCTTTGTGAAAAATGCTGGTGGTGTTTTGATAAGGATTGCATTAAATGTATAGATTGTTTTGGGTAGTATAGACTTTTTAACAATATTTATTCTTCCAGTCAGTGAGCATGGAATGTCTTTTAATTTCTTTGTGCCATCTTCAATTTCTTTTATCAGTGTTCTATAGTTTTCAGAGTATAGATCTTTTACCTCTTTGGTTAGGCTCATTCCTAGGTATCGTATGTTTTTTGGTGCAATTGTAAATGGGATCAATTCCTTGATTTCTCATTCTGCTTCATTATTGGTGTATAGAAATGTGACAGAATTCTGTATTTTTTATAACCTGACACTTTGCTGAATTCATATATCAGTTCTAGTAATTTTTGGTGGAATCATTGAGGTTTTCTGCATAAAGTATATTTTCTGCAAATAGTGAATTTTTGACTTCTTCCTTGCTGATTTGGATGCCTTTTATTTCTTTTTGTTGTCTGATTGCTGAGGTTAAAACTTTCAGTATTATATTAAATAGTAGTGGTGAGAGTAGACATCCCAGTTTGTTCCTGACTGTTGGGGAAAGGCTCTCAGTTTTCTCCACTGAGGATGATATTAACTGTGGATCTTTAAGATATGTTGCCTCTATCACTACTTTGTTGAGAGTTTTTATTGAAAATGGATGCTGTATTTTGTCAAATGCTTTTTCTGCATCTACTGAGAAAATCATAGTCTTATCCTTTCTTTTATTAAATTGATATATGTATCGTGTTGATTGACTTGTGGAATTTAAACCAGCCCTACAGCCCAGGAATAAATCCCACTTGATCACGGTGAATAATTTTTTTTAATGTACTGTTGGATTCAATTTGGTGGTATCTTGTTGAGAATTGTTGCATCCATGTTCATCAGGGATGTTGGCCTATAATTCTCCTTTTTAATGGGGTCTTTATCTGGTTTTGGAATTGAGGTAATTCTGACCTTGTAGAATGAGTTTGGAAGTTTTCCTTCCATTTCTATTTTTTGGAACAGTTTGAGAAGAATAGGCATTAACTCTTCTTGAAATGTCTGGTAGAATTCCCCTGGGAAGCCACCGGGCCCTGACTTTCGTTTCTTGGGAGATTTTTGATTACTGATTCAGTATCTTTGCTGTTTATGGGTCTGTTCAAGTTTTTTCTTTCTTCCTGCTTTAGTTTTGATAGCTTATTTATCCATTTCTTCTACATTGCCCAATTTGTTAGCATATAGCTTTTCCTATTATTCTCTTATAATTGTATTTTTGTGATGTTGTGATCTTTCCTCTTTCGTTCATGCTTTTATTCATTACGGTCTTTTCTCTTTTCTCTTTCATAAGTCTGGCTAGAGATTTATCAATTTTGTTAATTCTTTCTTTTAAGTTTATTTATTTTGAGAGAGACAGGTAACACTAGTGGAGCAAGGGCAGAGAGAGAGAGGGAGAAAGAGAATCCCAAGTAGGCTCTGCACTGCCAGCACAGAGCCCAATGTGGGGCTCAAACCCACAAAGCCATGAGATCATGGCCTGAACCAAAACCAAGAGTTGCACACCTAACTGAGCCACCCATTTGCCCCTCAACTTTATTAATTCTTTCAAAGAACCAACTCCTACTTTCATTGATATGTCCAGCTTTTCGTTTGTTTGTTTCTATATCATTTATTTCTGTTCTAATTTTTATTATTTCTCTTATTTCTGCTTTATTTGCTGTTCCTTTTCTAACTCCTTTAGGTGTTAGTATTTGAGACTTGTATACTTGAAACATATCTTGCTTCTTGATGTAGTATTGCTATAAGCTTCCATCTTTGGTCAGCTTTCGCTGTATCCCAAAGGTTTTGGACTGTTATGTTTCTTTGTTTGCTTTTCGGTTGCTTCCATGTTTTTTGTTTCCTTTCTTTTTTAATTTCCTGGTTCACCCATTCATTCCTGATAGGATGTTTTTTAATCTCCATGTATTTGTGGTCTTTCCAAATTTTCTCTTGTGGTTGACTTCAAGGTTCATAGCATTATGGTCTTAAAATGTGCATGGTATGATCTCAAACTTTTTGTGCTGGTTGAGGCCTGATTTGTGACCCAGTATGTGATCTGTTCTGGAGAATGTTCCATATGCACTCAAAAAGAATGTATATTTTGCTGCTTTAGGATGAGATGCTCTGAATATATCTGGTAAGTCCATCTGGTCCAGTGTATCATTCAAAGTAATGATTTCTTTGTTGATCTTCAGCTTAGATGATCTGTCCTTTGCTGTAAGTGGGGTGTTAAACTCCCCTACTATTACTGTATTATTATCAGTGAGGTTTTTTTTTTAGTTCATTATTAATTGATTTATATATTTGGCTGCTTTCAATATGGGGGCATAAATCTTTGCAGTTGTTAGATCTTCATGTTGGATAGACCCTTTATTGTGATATAATGTCCTTCTTCATCTCTTGTTACAGTGTTTGGTTTAAAATCTAGTTTCTCTTATGTAAGTAGGCTACTCTGTCTTTCTATTGATGTCCATTAGCATGATAAATGATTCTCCAGCCCCTTACTTTCAATCTTCAAGTGTCTTTAGGTGTAAAATGAGTCTTTTGCAGGCAGTATATAGATGAGTCTTGTGGGGGTTTTTTGTTGTTGTTGTTCTTGTGTTTTTTTTTATCCATTCTGGTACTCTGTGTCTTTTGATTAGAGCATTTAGTCCATTGGCTATGTTAAAGTTAATAAATCAATACACTTAGAGGAAACCTAGAAATTCAATAAAATGATACTCAAAAACGAATTAGCTTTTAAAATTGGAATGGTGAAACCTCAAAACAAAATGCTTACTCCACAGTAGTGTTTCACAGAGTCTCTGAAATTATCTAAAGCATGCTATTTTTGATAAATACATTTCTCTACTCATGACTCACCTTCATCAGCCAATTATATTCATCCTATTCCCTCTATGCTCTTCTCTGGCCTCTTGAATTAATGGCCCCTTATTTCAGGGCTTTTCTCAGGAAATTAAAAATGGCATTGCATAAAATTCCCCTAATATTAGTCAAACTATCTTTAGAACTCATACTGTGATTTCCTTGAACTCTGAAGTTAACACATGCAGTCCAATTTCTATTACTAAATAAAAACAGCCTTTTTCAAGTAAATAATTATATAATTATAAAATGTGTTACTCGCTCCTTTTCATATTGGCATCTACTGATGTAACCCCTTCCGTCCAGCAACTTTACTACCCTTAACCATCAAGGATAACCCCTTAATTATGGCTCTGCAGTTTTAAGAAGGGTTCATGACTTGAACAAATTTTTAGATACTGCAGTACCAAATCCTGTTTCACAAGTGTTTATTGGTGGATTTATATTAATAGTGAAAATGGTAATGCCATTAAACTATTCCATAATCTGTAAACTGAAAGTATTTACCAGAATCTAAATCAACTCAAGTGGCTACCTAGAGATAGTGCTGTTTAAAGCTACAAGATCATAGTAGAGATGATTGTATAGAAGTTAGTGTAATGATTTAATACACTATTGTGCTAAACAGGCTTTTTTGATTGAATCTTGTACAAAGGCCTACTACAGAGCAGAAGGAGAAATTCATAGAGATGTTCATAAGAATTTGATCATAAATGAACAAGATGTAAAAAAAATGTAAACAAAATGAAAACAATCATGATGTGAGGGCCAAGAGGCTGAGATTTGTTGATGCCAAATGGTAATCTGGTAAATGGATGTTTGCCATCATGCTCCATGAGACCATCTATCAAGGTAGGAAAAAATGTGCCAGAATCTGTAGGAAAATGTTGTGTATGACAGCAGAGGACAGGGACTGGTTGTGGCTAACTTGAAGATGTGTATATATATATATGTATATATACATATATATATGTATATATGTATATATACATATATATATGTATATATATGTATATACACACACACATACATACATGAAGATATATATATATACACACACATATATGTGATCCTGAAATGCAAAATTTTTGTGTAATGAAACATTGTGACTAAAAGCAATGTTCTTTCTTACTAAATTATGAAACCAATAGAGCAGAAACATACTTGGTATTGAGAGTGATCCACACATAATCTATAATCACATCAAAACAAGGTTATATTCTACCACTGAAACAGAAACTGTAGCTGTCAAAATATAGCAATGTATACACAATTCATAAACCTATTCAAGTAATTATAATATTTTAGGATGAAGTAGCATTGAATATCAAATAGAAAAATGGAGTTTAGAGATATTTAGGATTTGAGGAACTACTTTATGTATCTGGTAAGGTGTTTTGTTATGATACTGAGATTATTTTATACTCACAGAGACAAATGGAGCAATGATAGTTTCTCATATTTCAATGCCATGTTCAAGTTCAGTAAAAATGCTCTTTTTTAATGTTAAATTTGAGGTTGGAAGAATCACACAAGTAATTTCCTTGTCATTTTTATGTACTTCAGCATTTTTATGAATTGCTTTTCTTGTAGATAACATGGTATATATTTCACAACTTATTTAGCTTGTTTCATTATTTCTTAAGCAGAAAAGATTTATATTACTAGGGATTATGTAAGAGGAAAGCAGTTACTTAAGATACTGAAGTAAAGTAGAGTTAAGATGCTGGACAACAATGGCACAGTAAACTCCATAAAACTTACTTGACAGCAAAGTATTTTTATGATCCACACACTATAAATGTTGGTGTAATGGAGTGAAAAGCATATTTAAATTGCCTAGAGAATAACAATGAAAGATGGAAGGAATTTTCTGTGTAAATATTTTATAGTTCTAGAGCACTGCTCATTTAATATGGTTTATTTTTCTGAGTGATAAGTAAAATGACCTGGGCTACTTCTATTTACCTATTTCTAAGTTATAAATTGATTAGCTATGCCATTATCTCTTATTTTAATAATCCTATTATTTTAAAAAGCATATAAATAGCATTTTTTATCTGCTTTTAAGCAAAACAGATATTTTACAATATTTATTTTACATTAATATAAAACTTAAAATATGGGTAGTTATTGTTGTCATATGATGAAATAGGGCCATTAAAGTGTTTTGGATAATTCCATCACGTTAAAAATATATATTGTTAGGGTTATATGTGAACATTGTAACAGGATAAGTTCCATGACTCTGCATTACAATAATTTAAAGTAAGTTGAGATCTAAATTTGGCTTCACACACCAGTCTTCCAACCTGTTTTCAGAGTTCCCCCAAGTATTTCCCCCTAGAATGTTTATTGATAGTCTAAATTCAATGCCTTTAGTTCCAGTGTTTCCCTCGTATCAGGTTAAAAAATTCTTGAAAGAGGTAAACAGAATTGTGTGCACACATACGTGCCTCTCTGTGCACGCATATGTTTAACAGTGCATATTAATAACTAGTGTTTGCTGAAATACTCTTCACACTATAAATTTAAATCTCATGAGGTAACTATAATTAGGTGATACTTGGATGATCACTGTATGTTTGGGGTGTGTAAATACCCTACTAGGGTTGAAGTGTACACTTAGATTAATAATACTAATTAAAAAAAAATGTAATGCACTAAGAGATTAAACACCCCAGAATAACATAGCTTTGGCAAATAATTGTCTTCAGATACACTGATGCAGATACATTAATTAATAAGACCATGTTGAAGGAAACTATTTTTTTTATCTTAAAATTGTAGGCAAGGGCTATTATCTAGTCTATTTCTTTGTATAACAATGTCGGTTCAAGCATTTTTTGCCTCATCTTTTAATTTAAAATCTAGTTAGTTAATATATAGTGTAATATCAGTTTCATAGTTTTTAACATTTAAATAAATATTTGGTAGTAAGATATCAAGCCTTTATTCAATTAATAGACTTAAATAAAATATTGAGCATCTACCAACTTAATTTTTTTTAATGTTTATTTTTGAGAGAGACAGTGCGAACGGGGGAGGGGCAGAGAGAGAGAGAGAGGGAGACACAGAATCCAAAGCAGACTCCAGGGTCTGAGATGTCAGCCCAGAGCCTGATGCGGGACTCAAACTCACGAGCTATCAGATAATGACCTGAGCTGAAGTCGGACACTTAACCAATTGAGCCACCCAGGCGCCCCAAGCATCTACCAATTTCTATATAACTTCCTGCATCCACTTTTATATTGTGGTTAGAATATTTCTGTTATTGACTTGTTCAATTTGAGTTGTGAGTTTGATATCTAAGTAAATACATTAGTCGGAATACCCAGGGTTGGTTGGAGAGAACAGTAACTTCTATGTGTCCCATTCCACTAAATGATATATTGACTTCACCATTTAAAATATGGCAGATAGGGGCGCCTGGGTGGCGCAGTCGGTTAAGCGTCCGACTTCAGCCAGGTCACGATCTCCCGGTCCGTGAGTTCGAGCCCCGCGTCAGGCTCTGGGCTGATGGCTCAGAGCCTGGAGCCTGTTTCCGATTCTGTGTCTCCCTCTCTCTCTGCCCCTCCCCCGTTCATGCTCTGTCTCTCTCTGTCCCAAAAATAAATAAACGTTGGAAAAAAAATTAAAAAAAAATATGGCGGATATTTTAATTCCATGCCTTTGGGGGTTTTGTTGTGTTTTGTTTTGTGTTTGAGAGTGAGAGTGCACTTGCAAGTGGGGAACTTATAGAGGGAGAGAGAGAGAAAATCTTAAGTAGCTTCATACCCAGTGGAGAGCCTGATGTGGGGCTCAATCCCATGACCATGAGATCATGACCTGAGCTGAAATCAAGAGTCAGATGCTTAACTGACTAAGACACCCAGGCACCCCTTAATTCCATGTTTTTGGACATAAGCAGAAGAATAACAGTGACAGATTTTCATTAAAAAATATTCTCTCAAACATTACTAATGAACTGTTTTAATATATTTCCACTTTCACTGTATGAAATTGGAATTTATGGTGATAAATTCTTTTAAGTAAAATTTACAGTAAAATTTTAGCTATTGAACATTATTTTTAGCATATAATTTGCTATTTATAAATATGTACCTATTATAATTATGCTATAGTAACTATGGTATATTTGCTACAAAATGATGCCATAAACACTTATGCTTAAAAACTAGTGACTACATCTGTGCCCTCTTTGATATTTCTATAAATTATATTATTAAAGACAACAATATTTCTAAGTCTATTACTGACAGATATTAAGCTTCTTTTTTTCAGAAAAATAAAACAAACATAGTGCCACAAAAAAAAATTAGGGAATACTTCTTCAAAGACATACCACATAAAGGTTACACATGTATTTAAATACATTATTACTGTTATTTTTAAAATTTATTTCCTTCTTCATTCAGATTTTTCTTAAAAACTGAAGGAATTTGTACCATTTTGTTTTGTTTGTTTTTTTGGTCAGGTGACATTGTCATAGCATTCCTACTGTTTTTGCAATTTCTAATTTACCTAATAAAGCTTTTGGCGTTATTCTCCCCTTACTGCTCACTGCTTTTTGTCTATACTTCTTCTAAATAGTTTAATTGACTTTATTCTTGAGATATTGCGTCTTTTTTTCTTCTCTCTTCTTTTTTTTGAATATAGCATTTATGTTTATGGATCACCATATAGTACAGAATAACAGCGTACAAGTTGTTATATACAGCTTTCTCCATTCCATTATTTAGTAAGTTATTTTTTCTTACAGTTTTTATTTTTTCATTGGTTAAATAGACCTTCTGATATTTTTTTAACTTCCAAGTGACTTTAATGTTATTAGTGAAAGAGTGGTAGGGTTTGTTCAATTGTTTTCATTAAAATCTAGTACTATTGCATTGTGATGTGAGAATTTCTGATCTCTGAAATATGCTAAGCTTTTTGGACTAGTTATAAAATATTTTTCTTAAGCACTCATTGAACACATTTTAAATTTTCTCTGTATTTAATAAAGCTCAATGAGTTTGTCTTCTTCATTTTTTTTTTAATTTTTTTTTCAACATTTTTTATTTATTTTTGGGACAGAGAGAGACAGAACATGAACGGGGGAGGGGCAGAGAGAGAGGGAGACACAGAATCGGAAACAGGCTCCAGGCTCTGAGCCATCAGCCCAGAGCCCGACGCGGGGCTCGAACCCACGGACCGCGAGATTGTGACCTGGCTGAAGTCGGACGCTTAATCGACTGCACCAACCAGGCGCCCCTGTCTTATTCATTTTTAATGCTTCATTGCTTAAAGGACTGCCTGGGACATAGGAGGCAACTGATAAATAATTGTTGCTTGAATGACGAGTGTATTGAATAATGCTGGGTTTTTGGGGGGGGGTGTTTTGTTTTTTGTTTTTTGTTTTTTGTTTTGTTTTTTTGAGATTGAGAGAGCACTAGTGGTAGAGGGAGAAGGAGAGAATCTTAAGCAGTTTCCATGCTCAGCGTGGAACCCAACACAGGACTTGATCCATGATCATTAGACACTTAACCAACTGAGTCACCCAGGGGCCCCAATAATACTGTTATTGAAATTTAGAACATACATGACTGTATTTCATGGGAGACCTGAGTGGTTCAGTCAGTTAAGCATCTGATGCTTGATTTCAGCTCAGGTCATGATCTCACAGTTTGTGAGTTCTAGCCCTTGTTGGACTCTGTGCTGACAGTGTGGAGCTTGCTTGGGATTCTCTTTCTCTCCCTCTCTTTCTGCCCCTTACCTGCTCATTCTCATTCTCTCTCACTCCCTATCTCTCAAAATAAATAAATAAATAAACATTGAAAAACACAGCAATTTGTCTATATTTTAAAAATATATATACATGACTGAATTTCAAAAATGTGTAACCTGGAATAACGGATAACAAGAAAAAGGGAAAATGGAATCCTGCAGGCAGTATATGAAAACGAAAGGTTTACTCTTTTTAATAAGAACAAACACAAATAATGAATAATGCTTTTATTTTCTCTACTCTCTCTGTTGATATGAAGTTCACTTACAGGGAATATTAAAACTGTGATAGACTCAAATGTAAATTGACACCTTGATTGTCTATTTGAGGGAGTTTTTTCACTTAGAAGGTTTATATGGAGTCAATGCAGTGTGGTTAATGCATTTCCATGACATCTCACTTGTTTTCAAGTACTTGAGAGTTATCTATTAGTAAATCCAAAATAGTAACAGAAATCTCTTTACCGGTTTTGTTGACAGCATTGTTCACTATGATTACCAATTTTCAAAACTATTCGTATTTAAATACAACTTCCCTTCTATAAGTACTCTTCATCTCTTTGCTTGTTTATGAGGCCAATTCAACTTTAATAACTTTTTTGAGATGACAGAAAATATCAGTGGTGACGGAATTAATAACTGAGGTCTTTGTGTATAGACAAAAGGTTTTACTAGTGGTAATATGATTTTCTAATTTTGTGCTGAATTTGTGACATTAAATTATTTGCCATAGCAACTGTCTGTGTTGTCATAAAACATAGGAAAATGACTTCAATTCAGGTTCAGTAACACAAAACCATAAGAAAACAAAATGAGAAACACATTGGTAAGTTAAAGATTCTTTTCATAATTTCATTTTTTATATCACTAAGTTAATATCAAGTATTTCTTTGAATATAAAGTATGAATATATACACTATATGTGCATATATGTATAATATAAATAGATAATTATAAAATATTTATTATATACCTAAAAACATGCTTTTCAGTGACAACATTATATATTAAAATAATCAGTAAATGTGTAATTTGTGAATCACAGTAGTCAAAGTTTGTTTACTTTATGAAAGAAACATGTATTTGCCAACAAAATACTTTAAAATGAAAAAGTAGATTGGGTGCTTGGGTGGCTCAGTCAGTTAAGCATCCGACTTTGGCTCAGGTCCTGACCTCATGGTTCCCAAGTTTAAGCCCTGCATCAAGCTCTGTGCTAACAGCTCAGAGCCTGGAGCCTGTATCTGATTCTGTGTCTCCCTCTCACTGCCCCTCCCATGCACACAGTCTGTCTCTATCAAAAATGGATAAACATTTAAAAAATCTTTAAAAATGAAAAATGTAGGCAAGCACATGATTCTATTTGCTTCCTATGAAATCGTGGTTCCCCAGTGGGTACAATCCACCACCAATAATGGTTAGAGAAAACAAGAGGGAGAAGGCTCTAGCAGCCTAGTGGTCCCAGGACAGGGTCTGTCATTTTATAAAGAGGTGATTGTACTCAGAGTGGAACTTACTTGGAAACACAACCAACACTGAGGCCTGTAGTACAACTTGTGTGGGCGCCTTCCTAGAACAAGCACAAGGGCATTCAAGGAAAATGAGTTCAATTGCTTTATGAAAAAAATCCAGAGGAAATGAACATCAGCTCCAACATGTAAAATGCTAGAAGTCATCATTACCATACTTAGAGTAGGAAAAAAGTTATACAAACTGAAAATCAATGACTTTTCTTGAGCCTGTCAGAGAATAGAGGTCAAAAAACAACCATCCACCTTGAAATCTAGAGAAATAAGCAAATACACAGAACCAAAATTGAGATCCCTTTCCCTGGAAAGAAGCTGCTGGAGCCATAAACTGGTAAGAATACTTACTGGTAATATTGGCACATTGATAGAGACTGTGTGCAGACTACAGTGAAATGAGAATCTCCTTGAGGTCATACTTCTATGGAGGGTCTCCTTCTGTGGGTTTTATCTCCAAGAGACCCTCACAAGGAACTTAATGTAAAGAGCCAAAACAAAAATCACCTCATGTCTCTGGGAAGGGAGGGGAAAATGAAACATTTTGCAATATGTCCAGAGCATTCTTCATAATAAAGGCCAGCTTTCCAAGAAAAAAGATTTTTTTCTAGAGACTTATCTCATCTGTGGGAAAGGGCATTTATTTGACTCCAGCCCTCTCTAACCTTCCTGTCTCTCCTGAGGTAGGAAATAAAATCAACAAAACTCTTTTGAAGGTAATAACCCAGGGACACAGACCATCTGCATTTTATGACTAAAATGTAATCATAACATAATAGAATGCTTCTCTATTCCACGTTTTACTATGACATTAACAACAGCATGGTATAATAACAGTGGATGATAACTAAAATTGCTGCAGGGCTCAGCCTCTATTTAAGAAGGAGTTTTTAGGAAAGCCAGAAGACAACAGGAGAGACAAAAACAAGGACACAAGAAGAAACTAAAGCCCCTGGCACATACAGCTGCAGTAAATTTTAAGTAGAGCCCAACTGCCAACTGAATTACCTAATATTTTAGATTCACCTTTCTTTTTTTTTTTTTAATTTTTTTTTCAACATTTATTTATTTTTGGGACAGAGAGAGACAGAGCATGAACGGGCGAGGGGCAGAGAGAGAGGGAGACACAGAATCGGAAACAGGTTCCAGGCTCCGAGCCATCAGCCCAGAGCCTGACGTGGGGCTCGAACTCACGGACCGCGAGATCGTGACCTGGCTGAAGTCGGACGCTTAACCGACTGCGCCACCCAGGCGCCCCTAGATTCACCTTTCAATAAAACAAGTGTCATGCTAAAAAGCAAGAAGAAAATGAAGATGGTGATCCAAAGTGAGCATCAAAACTGGACTTACATGCAGTGCAGATTTTGGAATTATTACAGAGGACATTAAAATAACTATGATTATGTGTGCAATTGAAGAAATAAAACAGATTAACATATGGGGGGTGAAGATGGAGAGAAACCATAAGAGACTCTTAAAGATAGAAAACAAACTGAGACTTGATGGAGGGGAGATGGGTGAGGGATGGGCTAGATGGGTGATGGGTATTAGTAGGGCACTTGTAATGAGCACTGGGTGTTATATGTAAATGATGAATCACTGAATTCTCCTGAAACCAATATTGCACAGTATGTTAACTAACTAGAATTTAAATAAAAATTTGAAAAGAGCACCTGGGTGGCAGAATCAGTTAATCCTCCGACATTAGCTCTGGTCATAATCTCATGGTCCACGAGTTTGAGCCCCTTGTTGGGCTCTGCACTGATGGCACAGAGCCTGCTTTGGATTCTCTGTGTCCCTCTCTCTCTGCCCCTCCCCTGATCCCACTCTCTCTCTCTCACTCTCAAAAATAAATAAATGAACATTAAAAAAATTTTGAAAAGAAAAAAAAATAACTATGATTAATATATTAAGGTCTCCAATGGAAAAAAGTAGGCAGCATACAAGAAAATATGAGTAATGTAAGCAGAAGGATGGACACTCTAAGAAAAATAAAAAGAAAATACTAGGAATTTGGGGCACCTGAGTGGCTCAGTCAGTTGAGCATCTGACTTCAGCTTAGGTCATGATCTCACAGTTCGTGAATTCAAGCCCCATGTTGGGCTCTCTGCTGACAGCTGAGAGCCTGCAGCCTGCTTTGGATTCTATGTCTCCTTCCCTCTCTCTATGTCCCTTCCCAACTCAGGCTCTCTCTCTGTCTCTCAAAAAAAAATGAATAAACATTAAAAATATTTTTTTAAAAAAAGAAAATACTAGGAATCAAACACTGTAACAGAAATGGTAAATACCTTTGATGGATTCATCAGTAGACTGGATAAGGTTAAGGAAAGAGTAAGTGAGCTTAAGATATGTCAATAATAACTCCCCCCAAAAAAATGCAAAGGAAAGAAGGATGAATAATAACAGTAGAAAAAACAGAGCAGAATATCTAAAAATAGTGGGACATTCAAAAGAGTAATTTATATATAATTGGGAATACCAAAATGAGAAGAAAGATAACAAAGCAGAAGAAAAAACTGGAGTGATAATGACTGAAAATGTATAAAAATTTTGAAAACTGACAAAATTAATGACAGACACCAAACTAGCAATCCACAAAGCTCAGAGAACCAACCAGGATAAATAGTAAAATGTCTACAATCAGGTGTATCACAGTTAAGGTACAAAAACCAAAGACAGAAAAAAATGTTGAAAGAACCCAGAATAGGAGTAAAAACACCCTACCTAGAAAGGAAAAAGCATAAGAATTAAAGCAGACTTGTCAGAAATCATACAAGCCAGAAGACAGTGAAATGCAATTTTAATGTGTTGAAAGAAAACAAACATTCAATTTCACGTGATTGAAATGCATTCAAATCCAAATAAAGAGAAATGGATTCTGAAGGCAAAAGAAAAAAAAATAGAGAAAATTCTTGGACAACTTATCTAATCAACAAGAAATGGTAAAAGAAGCTCTTCAAAGAGAAAGAAAATAATGCAGACCTTTACTGAAAGAGTTGGCAAAATAATTTCTTCATGGAGAAAACTCCAAAGGTATAAAACTTTATCTTTCATTAAAAAAGGAAAGCCTGGGGGAAAAAAATAAATGAATGTGAAATAAAATCTTTTAGTTTTCTTACTCTTACTTGACTTGTTTGTTTGTTCAAGTAATCTAACAAACTCTACCGAAATTATAGCATATGGATAAATGCTGGAGTATGGAATGATAGCAATTCTATAAGGGACAGAAAGGAGGAATTGGGAATTGTTATAAGGCTCCTGCAGTATTGATGAGATTATATACTGTATTTGAATTTGACCCAGCCTCATTGTAAATGTGCATTTCAAACTCTAAGGAAACCAAAAATATTTCATGAAACAAGCATGTTAATATGCAAATTCAGGAAAGAAAGTAGAATTATATAAAATATTGAACTAAAACCAGAGAAGACAGAAAAAGAGGTGGAGAAGGGACAAAAGAAAAGAAGAATAGGACAAAGAAAAGAAAATTATAAACATGGAAGATGCTATCCAACTATATCAATAATTACTTCTACTACTTTTCCTCCAGACTCAGTGGGAAATCCTTGTTGCCATCCCCTCACCTCCTCCAGTCCCGAGGAGTCCTACAAGTCTCAGTCATGCATGAGTGTATCTCTATCCACGTTGGCCAGGCTGTCCAGATCAGCAATGCCTGCTGAGAGCTCTGTTGCCTGGAACATGACATCCAGCCTGATGGCCAGATGCCAAGTGACAAGACCATTGGGGGAGGAGATGACTCTTTCAACACCTTCAGTGAGAGGAGTGTTGGCAAGCATATTCCCAGGGCAGTGTTTGTAAACATGTAACCCACAGTCATTGATGAAGTTCGCACTGGCTCCTGCCACCAGCTCTTCCACCCTGAGAAGCTCATCAAAGATAGGAAGATGCTGCCAGTAACTATGCCCAAAGATACTATACCATTGGCAAGGAGATCACTGACCCTGTCTCAGACTGACTTTGTAAGCCGGCTGACCAGAAGCCCAGTTTTCAGGGCTTCTTGGTTTTCCACAAGACACAGCTTTGGAGGGTAACTGGTTCTGTGGTCACCTCCCTACTGATAGAACATCTCTCTTGTCAATTCTGGCAAGAAGTCCAAGCTGGAGTTCTCCATTTACTGAGCCCCCCAGGTTTCCATAGCTGTAATTGAGCCCTATCACTCTATCCTCACTACCCATACCAGCTGGAACACTCTGATTGTGGTAGACCAGGAGGCCATCTATGAAATTTGTGGTAGAAACCTCTATATAGAACACCAACCTACACTAAACTTAACCGCCATATTAGCCAGAGTGTGTCCTCCATCATTGCTTCTCTCAGATTTGATAGAGCCCTAAATGCTGATCTGACAGAATTCCAGACCAATCTGGTGCCCTCTTGCCACATATGCTCCTGTTATCTCTGCTGAGAAAACCTACTATAAACAGTTTACTGTAGCAGAGATCACCAATGGATTCTTTGAGCCAGCTGTCCAGATGGTGAAATGTGACCCTCAACATGATAAATACATGGCTTATTGCCTGTTGTACCATGGTAGTGTGGTTCTCAAAGATGTCAGTGCTGCCATTGTCACCATCAAGACCAAGCATACCATCCAGTTGGTGGACTGGTGCCTCACTGGCTTCAAAGTTGGCATTAACTGCCGGTCTCCCACTAGGGTACCTGGTGGAGACCTGGCCAAAGTACAGCGAGATGTGTGTATGCTGAGCAACACCACAACCATTGCTGAGGCCTGGGCTCACCTGGACCACAGGTTTGACCTGATGTGTGCCAAGCATGCCTTTGTTCATTGGTATGTGGGTGAGGGCATGAGGGAAGGAGAATTTTCTGAAGCCTGTGAGGACATGACTGCCCTTGATAAGGATTATGAGGAGGTCAGAACGGATAGTGCTGAGGAAGAGGAATAGGGCAAAGAGTATTAATTAACCTGTCTGCTATAATTTTACACTCTGTTGTCTTGGGACTGTCTTTTTTCTGTTTTAGAAGCTATCAATTGTGGCCCTCACTTGTTAATAAAAATAATGTTTCTGAAATAACAATAATAATAATAATCACTTCAAATGTTAATGGTCTAAATTCAACAATTAAAAGACTGTCAGAGAAAACTAAACACAAACACACGACACAGTATATGTTGTATACAAGAAACCTACTTTAATATAAAGCCAAAGATAGGTTAAAAGTAAATGAGTAGAGAAAAATATACCATGCTAACACTAATTTAAAGAAAGATGAAGTTGCTACAGTAATTTCAGACACCTGAATATTTATAGCAGCCTTTTCATTACAAACCAAAACTTGGAAGCAGCCAAGTCCTTCAATAGTGAGAAGTGAACAAACTGTAGGATGTCCACACAATGGAATGTTATTTAGTGCTACAAGAAAATGAGCTGTCAAGCCATGAAAAGGCATAAAGGAACCTTAAATGCATATTACTAAGTGAAAGTAGACAATCGGAAAAGACTAAATACTGTACCATTCTGACTATACGATGTTCTGAAAAAGGCAAAACTATGGAGATAGTGAAAAGCTCAGTGGTTTCCAGTGGCTAACGGAGAAGATGGGATGAATAGGCAGAGCACAGATTTTTAGGGCAGTTAAACTATTCTGTGTGCTACTGTAATGGTGATCCCATGTCATTATACATTTGTCAAAACCCGTAAAATGTGCACCACCAAGAGTACACCATAATATAATCAATGCACTTTGTGTGATAAAGTTGTGTCATTGTGGTAGGTTCATGGATTGTAATAAATGTGTCACTCAGGTAAGGGATGTTACCATTTGGAGGGGCTGTGCATATGTAGGGGAGAGTGTATATGGTAACTTTCTGTATTTCCCACTCAGTTTTGCTGTGAACCTAATACTCCTCTAAAAATAAAGTCGATTTGATAACATTTTAAAAAATGAGGGTCCCAGAGAGTCCCAGTTACAACTGATACAAAAGTTAAGTGAGGATTTTTTTACTAAAGAACACATTGTAAACAGATATTAAAAATATAAATTTTAGATGCTACGTGGAGTTATGAAAATTGCAGCCTACCGTTTGAAATTATAATGAAAATAATCAGAGCAATGAAAAAAATGTGTATTTCTTTAACTAGTGATATGACTGTTTTGAGCAGATTGGAGAACAGAAGCAGATACAGTGTAAGAGAGCTGTATCCTCCTGTACTGATAAGACAGTCCATAAAAAATGTTTACCATTTGACCCTGAAGTATAAGTATATGATACAGAGACATATAAAATGTTAAAAATAGTTACTTCTGGGTTGTGGGTTGATGAATGAAAAGTGCTATGCTAAAAGATATTTTTGTTGTAAGCATTTATATTTATAGGTACATATAGCATGTTTGTATAATTAATTTATATGTCATATGCATATATACATGATAACTATTTAAAGCATGTTTGGCAATATCATGAGTTTATTTATTTATTTTTAAATTAAATTTTATTTTTACATTTATTATTTTTGAAAGACAGAGAGAGACAGAGCACTAGTCAGGGAGGGATAGAGAGAAGGAGACACAGAATCCAAAGCAGGATTCAGGCTCTGAGCCATCAGCACAGAGCCTGATGTGGGCTCAAACTCATGAATCATGAGATCATGACCTGAGCCGAAGTCAGACACTTAACTGCCTGAGCTACCCAGGTGCCCCAATATCATGACTTTAGATATGACATTATAAGGCCAACTTCATAGATTATAAAGTCTGAGTTTAAATGAGCTGTTTTTGTTTTTGTGGTTTTTTTTTTTAATTCCTTTCCAGTTCATGTGCTTTCTATCCTCATAACAAATAATATTTTATGGTAAATATTTTTGGTAATTTTGTAGAGAGAAAGGAAAAGCTTTTTGAAGTTTCTTGTCTGGCAAGTCCCATCTGGTGCTCTTATTATCTGTTGTAGACTCTGAACATTTTATGAGTTATAGCACCTGTCGATTAGCACTGTAAAATCCACAGATGGATTCTGGTATTTCATGCATGTTGGTGCCAAGGATATGCTTTAAATTTATATATGCCCTCTTTACCAGCCAATATACTCCCATCAAAATAAGAAGAGAACTATGCTTGAATCATAGATACAACTGAATCTGAAAGTCAAAGCTCTCAATGCTGACTTTCCAAAACAAGGGGATGTATAGTGCCCTAGGGAAAAGGTGAAGGCCAGTGGATGGCCAAAAAAAAAATGTTAGAGAAGGTATCACACGTTATAGATAAATGATCATATAACTTGTCATCCAAATTGAGTATTTTTGAGGATGCCATTCATTATTATGCCAAGATAACAAGAATAATTGGAACTATCCTGACACCTCAGTTTTAAAATCTGTTAGAGGATCCATTATACAGTATTAGGAGACTAATGAGACAAGTTGAGTACATATCAAATACTTGAGGTCTCTGTAGTTAACCATGTCTCAAAGATACTTGGGATTATTAAAACTCCTATTTGTAGTGGTCATTTATTGTTTGCTTCTTTGGTATCCATATGGCTTACTTCCATTACAGCCCTATGTTTCATTTGTTTAGTGGCTTTGTACACATGATCTGGTAGAGCCTCACTCCAAACTTTTATAAGCCAAAGTCATTTGAAATAACAGAAAAATTATGCACTAAAATAATTTATCAATGTTTCATATATTGTTTCTTGTTAATATCTTACTGAAGAAATGGCAAGTAAAACATTTTGTTAATATGGGAGCAAATAAGAAAAAGAAAGTGTCAGAAGGGAGCTGTGCAGACATCAAGGCCAATCTTTTACTTTTTCTACAAAGCCTCTTTCGTTTCTGCCAACTGGCCATCTGTTCATTTGCAGTTCACTATTCTCATGATATGGGACATCACAAGGACAATAACCCCCAATTTTTTTTTGTTTTCTTCAAATGAAGTGTTGAAAACTTTTTCTGTTAGTAAAACTATAAAACTATTTCTGTTATTTATTCTTACAACTCCCACTTGGAGTAGACACAGAAATTAGCATCAAGCTCACATCTAGGTTTAGTTTGGTTTACTTCTTTTATAATATTGTTCAATAAAATATCCTGCTCAAATTGACTTATTACAAATAATGCCAGAAATCATAGATCAGTTTAAAATGCATAACCTTTTATGGATAAAAATAAATTGATTACCAATTTACTACTAGGGAGAAACTTCAAGATCCTATCAGTCAAATGATGACATAAAATACAGCCTAAAATTGTTTTATCATTTCACTTCCACTACTTAACACAGCATGTGATTATACCTTACAGAAGTTTTGACTGTGTCCTTTTTTGTTTGTTTTTTAATATTTTTTCAGCTTATGTCCTTCACAATGCTTATCTATATCAAAATTATGTATATTTGATATATATGTGGCTTTTATATACATATGAAATTTCATATTTGTATGAATTTACTGTGAAATTTCATTATATATATATATGTGTATGTTAAAATCTGTACTTATAATTTTATGATAGAATTAACTCTTAAAGATAGCTGTCATAAAAAATTATGGACTAAATCAGGCATGCTAAGAATATATTTTTATTTTGAAGTGTTATATACACATGTCAAAACAACTGGCTGAAAATGTGAAGTACTCAGTCAATCAACCAGTTATGTTGTCTATGATGCCAAGCAGCCAGTTTGATTGATATTTGTTCTTAACCAAATGAATTGACTCTATGGAGCCATTGACATTATCTTTATAAAGAACAAAGTTGATCATGCCATATCTCTGCTTAAAAACCTGTCCATAACTTAAAGGACAAAATCCAAAATCTTTAGCTTGACCAAAAAGGCCTTTCAAGACCTGTCCACAAATTTGCTTTTCTGACTCATCTTCTATCCTTTCCCCATTGTCCAACTATTGTGCTATTGGTGATTATACTCTCCCTCTGACACTCCAGACATGTTCATGATTCTTTTCTGTGGGCTTTTCTTATGCCAGCACGTTCCCTCCATTACCTGGTGTCCCCACTGGCTTGACTGTTCATCTGGCAGTTTCTTTATGACTCTAGGTCACATTGTCGGTTGTGCCATACCTTCCACCTCTGCCTTTCTGCTCAGTCCCATTTGTTCCCATAACATTTTTATTTGGGGAATAGTGAATAAATGACTAATGTTAGTTGGATGGATACGTGAATGAATAAATTAATAACTTGCTTTTTGGTATCTGAATCAACATTCCTAAAGTTAATTATGTGCCCATTGGGCCCCTTCCATTTCAATTCACTTGGAAATATATGTACCTTCTACCTCAGCAGCATTGAACATTAAACTATATCTGGGATTCTGTATGCCACCTATGTACCAGAATCACTGTGAAAGAAAGTTTAGGATGATGAAACAAGAATCAAGAAGAAAACTATCGAAGATGTTTCAAAGCTTATGAAGATTTAAGAAAAATGCCCATTAACAAAATAATAAGTATATCAATATATTTCCTAGATTTTCCTAGATTACTTTTTATAACACTGCTGACCTCATATAAGAGGCTGTCACTTCAGTTAAAAATTATTTTCACAGTTTTTGCTCAAATGTCCCATTTTTCATAAGATCTTCTCTGGTCATGCTGTTTACAGATACACCCACTTTAGCCTGATCTATATATTTTTCTTTCCATGTCTTATTTTCCTTGCCAGCTCTCATCACCTCCTAATAATCCATGTAATCAATGTATTCAGTTTATTATCTATCACCCTCCAGGGGAAAATAAGTTTCACAAATGAAGTAATTTTTTGCTTTACTAGAAATTCAGTCATATTTGTGGAATTAATATCAGTGGTTTTCCTGCAAAAGTTGAACTAGAAAATGTGGCTAGTAACTCTGACTAATGACACTTCAACTTCAAACTCCCATGTTTGAACTTAAAACTGCAAGCCTTCCCTGAGGGGTAATAATATTTAAATTTACCACATGTGAAGTACACCAAAACTCACCCCTTTAAAAGTTAGATTTACAAATCTATGAGAAATGAAAGCACATTCTCAGTTCCTTTTTCTAAACATGTCAAACATATCACTTCTCCTCCCCAATGGAGAACCTAGTAGCACTTATGCCATATTTTTTTAAATATATCTCTGTATAGAAATTCAAGAAGTGACAAATCAGTGTTCCTCACTAATGGACATGATCATAAAAAACCTGGAGTTGGGGAGCATAAAGGCAATTTACCAATTTCCAAGTATTTCATACATGAAAATACAACAGTACTTTGTGTTCCATGTAGTCATGGAAACCTGGTGACACCCTAGTATATTAACTACTCATTACTTGTATCAGTGATTCCCACATGGGGAATTGTTGGTTTCTTAGAGGGACAATTCTTTGTGCAGCAAATACTTGTTGCAAGGTGTTTTCTACCTCTGGCCCTAGCCACCAGCTTCTAGAAACCTTTTCTATTCCTCAGTACTGTTAGTCACAAACGTTTTCACACATTTTCAAAAGCCTCCTAAGTGGGCAGTCGAATACTCATTTTCTAAATAAATTTTTTAGGAATATACCTCAGAATAACATGTCTATTTAAATAAATCAAAGATACCAGTATGCTTCCTTAGCAGATATTACCAGAAAATAATCTATTATTTTACTGTTTTGAGGTTGATCTGAATCATCACCCTAACATTTCCTGGTTTAAGGAAATGTTTATGACCATACATATTCATCTCAATGTTCCATAGGCTTTAACTTGCATCACAGGCTATTTATTCAGAACTGCAATAATTAGAATCCAAAGAACCTAATAATGATACTTTTCAAAAGCTGTTTAGTAGAAAAAATTCTTGGGAATCTCTTAATGTTCGATAGTCAAAATCAGCATTCAATATAATAACGATTAAGCTATTCCAGTGGCAGTATATACCTGGAGCATATGCTTACTCGTTGAAAAATAAAATGGACTTCACCCAAGATTTTACAGCAGGAATAGAAATTAGGGAGGCAAATAAAGAAAGGTAATTAAAAATAACAGCAATTAATCACTTAGAACAAATTACTCATAGAGCATTCTTGAGAAGTATTAGAAATTTTGCATTCATAACCAACTAGACCAAAAACGGAAGGAGAAAAGCAATTAATGATTATATTGTTTTTCAGATATAAGGGCTTCTTAAAGCAGTGCACACCTTATTAGGCTTACTTTTAATTATTCAGGAAGAAAAAAATTCCAAGGAAAAAGTTGAAAAATTCAGTAATACATAAATATGCTACTATTAATGTGTTAATATGTTAAATGAAGAAACAATTTGAACATACCATTTTACATTAATTTAAACTTTTTAAAAAGAATCAAATAGTTAAGGGAGCCCTCATGTAAAAAAGCAGGGATCACATATCACCTAAACAGAACTCAAAAGTGTTCAGCACTACATGAAATAACACAGCATGCTATCTTGCGTATTAGGAATTTGTCCAGACAGTAACACATCTGAGACAGAGTAAAGCAGCAAAATTAAAAAAGTCATTCCATAAGGTGGGCTTCTGAGTAGGTATTAGTTATCCTTAGACATGGAAATATACACTCATTTTACTCTTTTTCCTTTTAATACTTTCAGGGAATGGCAGAAATCTGTATTACGAATTAAGCTAGTGGCACGTGGCGGCTCAATCTTTTTAGTGTCTGACTCGTGATTTTGGCTCAGGTGCTTATCTCAGGATTTCATAACTTCAATTCCCCCATGTGGAGCTCTGCACTGACAGCAGGAATCCTGCTTGAGATTCTTCCTCCCTCTTCTCTGCCCCTCCCCCGCTTGTGCTGTCTCTGCCTCTCTCAAAATAAATAAATAAACAACAACAACAAAAAAGACACATTGTTTAAAAAAAAAAAAAAAAGCACTGGGATGCCTGGGTGGCTCAGGCAGTTAAGTGTCTGATTCTTGATCTCAGCTCAGGTCTTGATCTCAGGGTCCTGAGTTCAGGCCCTGCATTGTGGAGCCCACTTAAAAAAAAAAAAAAAAAAAAAAAAAAAAAGGAATTCTGATAAACAAAGGAGGTGTTGATAAAGAATGAAAGATTCTGTAGGAATTTAACTATTTTAAAAGCAGTTTAATAATGAAATAACATTTTAATTCAAATAAAAGCTTATGTTAAATTAAAAAAAGAAAAAGTACAATGTGGTAGAATTATTTGGGATAGTAAGGAAATGCTAATTAATATAGCATTAATGGTTAGAATGCTATCTTCTATTTTTGTTTACTGAGTGTAATATGTCATTATAGGGCCTTTTGTTTGCTACATTTGGGAATTTAAATGATCTCAGTTTTATCATACCTAATTGAGTTATGGTATGTAGAGTGGATAGAGATTATAGAAAGATAATTTTGTTGGGGTGCCTGGGTGGCTCAGTCGGTTAAGCATCTGACTCTTGATTTCAGTTCAGGTCATGATCTCAGTTTGTGGGATTAAGTCCCACATCTGGCCCTGTGCTGACAGCGTGGGCCTGCCTAGGATTCTCTCTCCCTGTCTCTCTGCCATTCCCCCATTTGTGTTTTCTCCCCCCACCCCTTTCTCTCTCTGTCTCTCAAAATAAATAAATAAACATATAAAAGAAAGATAATTTTATTTCCCTCAGTTGAAAAATTGCATTTTTGATATTGTCTTAAAAGCCAGTGGACCAAAGGAAAACCCAAACTCATAGGAATATGGAGGAAAACCCAAAATCATAGGAATATGAAGAAATCAGGTATATGTTATCATAGTTGGTTTTCAGAAACAAAAACTTAATGAACTGCAAAAGAGACTAAGAGGAAGACCTTTAAGCAATCCTGAATTTATCTGTTGAGTTCATATTTTTTTCCCAAAGATCCATAACAATTTATAACAGGGCTTGCAAACTGCAGTGTATAGAACAAACCTGGCCAGCTGCATATTTTTGTAAATGAAACTTTATGGGACACGATTGTTCATGTATGGTCTATGGCTCCTGTCATGCCAGAGTGGCAGAGTTTAACAATGAACACAGAGATGAAGTGGCTTTGAAAGCCTAAAATATTTACTATGTAACTTTTATATGAAGAGTTTACTGACTCCTAGCTTAGAACCTTTAAACTATTTTTATGATTTCCCTTTCTTTCAAAAAATAACACAAGCTCATTGTAAAATGACAAGAATTACAGAAAATATAAGTTAGAGAAAATACCTTACTCTTGAAGTTATTTGGATACCCTGGCTATTATTCAGAGCTCTGCATAGGAAAATTGTGTTACTCCCAACCAGTGGGTCTCAACCTCAGCTGTGCATTAGAATTCCTGGAGAACTTTAACAAGTTCCCATTTTCTAGTTATGCCTCAAACTAATTAAAAGAGAATGAGTGGAAAGGAGGAGACATCATGGAGACACCATAATCAGAATTATTTTTAATGCTCCCTGGATGATTTCATTGTGTAGCCAATGTTAGGAAATAGGTCTCTAAGTAGACGATGATCTCTTTGTTCCTCCTACAATATTTTGGTCAAGTAAAACCATAGCTAAAAATGAGGTAACAAAGAGACTTAATACACTTCCAACAAGTCTTATATTTAGGCAATACTATATTTTAAATCACAATAAATATAAAGCAAAAGTAAAACTACTCAAAAAATGTGATGAAAAGGAATTCTTCAAATTACAGTGCTTGAGTCTAGAAAGGAAACTTTGGTAAAGGGTGCATAAAACAGGTGCAGGCAAAGACACAGGGAGCCTGCTTAAATTTTATGTTAATCATGTTTAGGTAAAAATTCTCACTGAGGGTTACTATCCTTTCAGGTCAATTTGTTTCCTTTAATTCTTAACATGGGAAACAATCTTTAAACACCTATCTACAATATAAATTGATACAGAATATAACAGTATTTTTCTACTTACAAAAACATATTCCTTCAACTAAAGATAATATTCAAACAAAGACATAAAAGCAGCAAACTCTGAATTGTTCACAATAAAGAGAAACTTTCCTGCACCTCTATTAAAGATGAAAGTGCAGATAAAAATTTGAGTACACCAAATCTGAGAAAGCAGTGTTATATAAAATTATATTCTGACAACATGATGAAAATAAAGCAGTAAATCTTTAATATAAAGTTGCTTAGGGATTCTTGATAGACAAATGGAGTTAGAATTTGAAATAAAAAAAACACATTATGTATCTCTAATGAAGAAAGCATATGCTTTATTGCCTCAATGTTGTTTTTAGAAAATAACAAATTTCAAAGGGCAGGAAGAAACATCAGGTTGCAGCTAGAATACTACTCATGTATAAACCGAGGGTCTTATGAAAGGCATAATCACTATTAAAAAGTGAAAAATTTGCAATTAATGCCAGAATTTAATTTTCTGAACCAGAAGAAAAAATGAGATATTGCCAAACTGAATTGTTTCCAGGGAATATTATAAAGAAAAGAGAACAGGAATGAGGATTAAAAACTTAAAATGAATAGTATTAATATTATTGATGTGGATGCTATCACATTATTAATAAAAAGAAACCATAATAGAAAGGTGATTTCATGAGAATAATTTCACAAAACAAGTGTTCTTGAAATTGAATTAAATATATAATTCATATATAATAAATTAAATTAAAAAGAAAAACTAATATCACCAAAGTTTATGCTGTCAGTGATTAATCAAGTTTTAGAATACCCCATTTAAATTGGAATTACAAATTATATGTTCATAAATATTCTTTATTTTTCTGTATCTGAAATCATTTTACCTAAGACACCCATGGGTGGGTGGGAGACATGTAACTTTGTACTCCAAAAGGCATCATAACTTTTCCAGTTTATTCAATTCCTTTGGGTAAATGGTCTTTCATGGTTTATTACTACTCTTTCATTATTTATTTCTGAGTTTGTATAAACGTTATATAAACCTCATGGCCTTAACTGAGAGGCATTTGGTTTTGTGCTCTATCTTTCTAGTCTTTACTGGATTAGCTGAATAATTTATCCATTTATTCCTGGAACATCTGGGTATACCTCAGTGCATATGCACATGGGGTGTTCACACACAGGAAACCCAGGTCTCTTTTCTCACATGATTATTTTCTACCCATACACCCCTTTCTGATTCAGCTCTACCCTATTTCTCAAAGGCAATGCTGATGATCTGAAAGAGTCATCTCCTCCATATGAACAAAATGATCAAAACTGAAGTAATAGACTAATAAAGAACAGTATTAGACTATAAATAATAAACAGAAAATATTAAAATGATCTGAGATTACAAATATTTATATATGATATTTGTAAAGATTATAAAAGAGGTCTTTGAAAACATGAGCAGGGAGCGAGATACTGTGAAAAAGACCAGATGTTGAAAATAACTTAATCCCCACTTTCATTTTCTGTTTAGGATGTCAAGTGTGGGAAGTAGGATGAATTCATCACTCTACCTTGTCCCCACTTCTGCAAAAGCAGAACTTTTCTTGACTCTATCAGAAAAGTGGGGTCACAGGGTAACTAACCCTCCTGAGATCTGAGGAAAGATAGATGCTTCCAAAAGAGACAAGATGCCAGTACTTTCTTTCCTACAGCAGATACTGTTGGGCAGATCAAAAATCCAGCTAATTTCTAAATTTAACAAATTTCTAAAGGCTGAATACAGGCTATTGAGAGAATATAGACAAGCACCTGGAGTGACAGACAAAACCTCCTCACAGACATTTCCAAGTGATCACAAAAAGTTCAGGGAAAGCGAGAGTCCTGAGAAAGCACAATTCATAGTGCAGGCCTCAGGGAGGGGAACTCCGGCCACTGTGGGAAAGACTTGAAGGCTTTCCACATCCTTCTCCCCTACCTTTCTCAGGGATCAAAAGCCATACATTGCTAAGTGAAGGACAACAAACACTGCCAGCCCTTGGACACAGGTGAAATCCTATTGCAGCCGGTGGAAGGAAACAGAAAACTTTCTATTCCTGAGGGAGGGACAGGAATACATCCTGCATGCAGACTTAGAGAGGGTTGTGGGAGATCATGGGGATCCTACCCCGAGATGGACTGAAGCTTAGTAAGTCCAACAGAAGTTTGTACTTACTTTGCACTGCACCCCTTGCCCACTCCCTTTAAAAGGCTTATAAACACTAAGTGCCAAAGAGCTATAGGTCTACTTTACATATGGAAATGAAATGCAAAATGTATGCAAATTTAAAAATTGCATATGGAAATGTAAAATATGACAATAGTAGCATAAAAATGGGAGGGGGGAAATGTGAATATATTGTCATGAGGCTTTGTGTTATCTGTAGAGAGATATAATTTCATTTTATTATAGGCTCTGATTAATTATAGATGTAAACCGTAGCCAGTCAATTTTTTTTAAAAGACAGATGAAAATAATATTGATCTGATAATATCAGAAGGAATGATGAGATAATGGCCTCTGAAAATCTGATCCTTATAAAAGACGTAAGAACCCTGCAAAAAAAAGTTGTAAAAATCACTTGGTAAGAGTAGAAAATACCATAAAAGTATTTTAACTTGCCTAAGTTCAGTCCCTCTCTGACCGGATCTACAGCACCCTTGAAAACAATAATCTCACAATCACATTAGCCATGAAAAACAGCATTTTAGCAGCCACTGATGGGGCAAAAAGGGTGTGGAGCTCCTGCAAACCACATCCGCAAGAATGATTATGATCTGATCTGTTTGGCAGTTCACCAGAAACTCCCGTTCTCAGAGGTTGTTTTTATTTGACCTAATGCAGAGCGTACTTACTACAAAAAGCTTTTCTCTGAGATGGTCACTAAAAATTATCAGTGGTGATTGTTCACTTTTGCAACTGCCTGGTGTGGTAAAAACAGTTGAGGCAAACAAGTTGATAAAACACTTAAACTAAAAAGCTGAGGGGGCACCTGGGTGGCTCTGACCATTAAGCATCTGACTCTTGATTTTGACTCAGACTGTGACTTCACAGTGTGTTGAGTTTGAGCCCTGCATAGAGCTCCGCACTGACAGTGCAGAGCCTACTTGGGATTCTCTCTTTCTGCCTCTCCTGCGGACTCTCTCTAAATAAATAAACTTAAAAAAAATTAACAGATAAAGAAATAAGTGAGGAATGAGCCTTCCATAAGGGGATTTTAAAAGCTTCAATATATACCTGGGAATCTAGGTCTCCTGAAAGTGCACAGTTACTATGCATGACCAAATGGGAAGTGATTGCGGATGGATATGGGGTTCTTTTTTAGGTGGGGGATATTCTTCTGGGATTCAATAGCAGGGCTGGTTTCACTACTTTTTGGTAAAGTAGAAACCATCAATTTATGTAGAAACTGTAGAAACCACAGTTTATGTTAGGTGAATTATATATCAATAAAATAATAGACAAATAGGGAAAATAAAGTGGATTAATAAAAATTCTCAACACAAAAGATGGTAGAAAAAAAAAGAAAAAGCATAGAACATATGGATTAAATAGAATATAACCATGAAGGTAGCAGATTTTAATCTCACCTATAAAATTTACCTTAAATAAGGTGAGAGGGCAAGATGGCGGCTTAGGAGGACGCTGGGCTCACCGCACGTCCTGCTAATCACTTAGATTCCACCTACACCTGCCTAAATAACCCAGAAAACCGCCAGAGGATTAGCAGAACGGAGTCGCCGGAGCCAAACGAAGACAAGAGGCCCACGGAAGAGGGTAGGAAGGGCGGCGAGGCGGTGCGCGCTCCACGGACTGGCGGGAGGGAGCCGGGGTGGAGGGGCGGCTCACCGGCCAAGCAGAGCCCCCGAGTCTGGCTTGCAAAAGCGGAGGGGCCTGAAGGACTGTGTTCCCACAAGAAGCGCGACTTAGCGTCTGGGAGGTCATAAGTTAACAGCTCTGCTCAGAAAGCGGGAAGGCTGGAGGACAAAGGGAGGGAGAGCTGCTGAGCCCCCTGACAACAGAGCTCAGTTTGGTGGGGAACAAAGGCGCTCACCAGCGCCATCTCCCCCGCCCATCCCCCAGCCAAAATCCCAAAGGGAACTGGTTCCTGCCAGGGAACTTGCTCGCTCCACGCAAACACCCAACTCTGCGCTTCTGCGGAGCCAAACCTCCGGCAGCGGATCTGACTCCCTCCCGCTGCCACAGGGCCCCTCCTGAAGTGGATCACCTAAGGAGAAGCGATCTAAGCCTGCCCCTCCTGCCCCCGTGCACCTTGCCTACCCACCCCAGCTAATACGCCAGATCCCCAGCATCACAAGCCTGGCAGGGTGCAAGTAGCCCAGACGAGCCACACCACCCCACAGTGAATCCCGCCCCTAGCAGAAGGGAAGAGAAGGCACACACCAGTCTGACTGTGGCCCCAGCAGTGGGCTGGGGGCAGACATCAGGTCTGACTGCGGCCCCGCCCACCAACTCCAGTTATACACCACAGCACAGGGGAAGTGCCCTGCAGGTCCTCACCACGCCAGGGACTATCCAAAATGACCAAGCGGAAGAATTCCCCTCAGAAGAATCTCCAGGAAGTAACAACAGCTAATGAGCTGATCACACAGGATTTAAATAATATAACAGAAAGTAAATGTAGAATAATAGTCATAAAATTAATTGCTGGGCTTGAAAACAGTATACAGGACAGCAGAGAATCTCTTGCTACAGAGATCAAGGGACTAAGGAACAGTCACGAGGAGCTGAAAAACGCTTTAAACGAAATGCATAACAAAATGGAAACCACCACAGCTCGGCTTGAAGAGGCAGAGGAGAGAATAGGTGAACTAGAAGATAAAGGTATGGAAAAAGAGGAAGCTGAGAAAAAGAGAGATAAAAAAATCCAGGAGTATGAGGGGAAAATTAGAGAACTAAGTGATACACTAAAAAGAAATAATATACGCATAATTGGTATCCCAGAGGAGGAAGAGAGAGGGAAAGGTGCTGAAGGGGTACTTGAAGAAATAATAGCTGAGAACTTCCCTGAACTGGGGAAGGAAAAAGGCATTGAAATCCAAGAGGCACAGAGAACTCCCTTCAGACGTAACTTGAATCGATCTTCTGCACGACATATCATAGTGAAACTGGCAAAATACAAGGATAAAGAGACAATTCTGAAAGCAGCAAGGGGTAAACGTGCCCTCACATATAAAGGGAGACCTATAAGACTCGTGACTGATCTCTCTTTTGAAACTTGGCAGGCCAGAAAGAATTGGCACGAGATTTTCAGGGTGCTAGACAGAAAAAATATGCAGCCGAGAATCCTTTATCCAGCAAGTCTGTCATTTAGAATAGAAGGAGAGATAAAGGTCTTCCCAAACAAACAAAAACTGAAGGAATTTGTCACCACTAAACCAGCCCTACAAGAGATCCTAAGGGGGACCCTGTGAGACAAAGTCCCAGAGACATCACTATAAGCATAAAACATACAGACATCACAATGACTCTAAACCCGTATCTTTCTATAATAACACTGAATGTAAATGGATTAAATGCGCCAACCAAAAGACATAGGGTATCAGAATGGATAAAAAAACAAGACCCATCTATTTTCTGTCTACAAGAGACTCATTTTAGACCGGAGGACACCTTTAGATTGAGAGTGAGGGGATGGAGAACTATTTATCATGCGACTGGAAGCCAAAAGAAAGCTGGAGTAGCCATACTTCTATCAGACAAACTAGACTTTAAAATAAAGGCTGTAACAAGAGATGAAGAAGGACATTATATAATAGTTACAGGGTCTATCCATCAGGAAGAGCTAACAATTATAAATGTCTATGCACCGAATACCGGAGCCCCCAAATATATAAAACAATTACTCATAAACATAAGCAACCTTATTGATAAGAATGTGGTAATTGCAGGGGGCTTTAACACCCCACTTACAGAAATGGATAGATCATCTAGACACACGGTCAATAAAGAAACAAGGGCTCTGAATGAGACATTGGATCAGATGGACTTGACAGATCTATTTAGAACTCTGCATCCCAAAGCAACAGAATATACTTTCTTCTCGAGTGCACATGGAACATTCTCCAAGATAGATCATATACTGGGTCACAAAACAGCCCTTCATAAGTTTACAAGAATTGAAATTATACCATGCTTACTTTCAGACCACAATGCTATGAAGCTTGAAATCAACCGCAGAAAAAAGTCTGGAAAACCTCCAAAAGCATGGAGGTTAAAGAACACCCTACTAACGAATGAGTGGGTCAACCAGGCAATTAGAGAAGAAATTAAAAAATATATGGAAACAAACGAAAATGAAAATACAACAATCCAAACGCTTTGGGACGCAGCAAAGGAAGTCCTGAGAGGAAAATACATTGCCATCCAGGCCTATCTCCAGAAACAAGAAAAATCCCAAATACAAACTCTAACAGCACACCTAAAGGAACTAGAAGCAGAACAGCAAAGGCAGCCTAAGCCCAGCAGAAGAAGAGAAATAATAAAGATCAGAGCAGAAATAAACAATATAGAAACTAAAAAAACTGTAGAGCAGATCAACGAAACCAAGAGTTGGTTTTTTGAAAAAATAAACAAAATTGACAAACCTCTAGCCAGGCTTCTCAAAAAGAAAAGGGAGATGACCCAAATAGATAAAATCATGAATGAAAATGGAATGATTACAACCAATCCCTCAGAGATACAAACAATTATCAGGGAATACTATGAAAAATTATATGCCAACAAATTGGACAACCTGGAAGAAATGGACAAATTCCTGAACACCCACACTCTTCCAAAACTCAATCAGGAGGAAATAGAAAGCTTGAACAGACCCATAAGCAGCGAAGAAATTGAATCGGTTATCAAAAATCTCCCAACAAATAAGAGTCCAGGACCAGATGGCTTCCCAGGGGAGTTCTACCAGACGTTTAAAGCAGAGATAATACCTATCCTTCTCAAGCTATTCCAAGAAATAGAAAGGGAAGGAAAACTTCCAGACTCATTCTATGAAGCCAGTATTACTTTGGTTCCTAAACCAGACAGAGACCCAGTAAAAAAAGAGAACTACAGGCCAATATCCCTGATGAATATGGATGCAAAAATTCTCAATAAGATACTAGCAAATCGAATTCAACGGCATATAAAAAGAATTATTCACCATGATCAAGTGGGATTCATTCCTGGGATGCAGGGCTGGTTCAACATTCGCAAATCAATCAACGTGATACATCACATTAACAAAAAAAAAGAGAAGAACCATATGATCCTGTCAATCGATGCAGAAAAGGCCTTCGACAAAATCCAGCACCCTTTCTTAATAAAAACCCTTGAGAAAGTCGGGATAGAAGGAACATACTTAAAGATCATAAAAGCCATTTATGAAAAGCCCACAGCTAACATCATCCTCAACGGGGAAAAACTGAGAGCTTTTTCCCTGAGATCAGGAACACGACAAGGATGCCCACTCTCACCGCTGCTGTTTAACATAGTGCTGGAAGTTCTAGCATCAGCAATCAGACAACAAAAGGAAATCAAAGGCATCAAAATTGGCAAAGATGAAGTCAAGCTTTCGCTTTTTGCAGATGACATGATATTATGCATGGAAAATCCGATAGACTCCACCAAAAGTCTGCTAGAACTGATACATGAATTCAGCAAAGTTGCTGGATACAAAATCAATGTACAGAAATCAGTTGCATTCTTATACACTAACAATGAAGCAACAGAAAGACAAATAAAGAAACTGATCCAATTCACAATTGCACCAAGAAGCATAAAATACCTAGGAATAAATCTAACCAAAGATGTAAAGGATCTGTATGCTGAAAACTATAGAAAGCTTCTGAAGGAAATTGAAGAAGATTTAAAGAAATGGAAAGACATTCCCTGCTCATGGATTGGAAAAATAAATATTGTCAAAATGTCAATACTACCCAAAGCTATCTACACATTCAATGCAATCCCAATCAAAATTGCACCAGCATTCTTCTCGAAACTAGAACAAGCAATCCTAAAATTCATATGGAACCACAAAAGGCCCCGAATAGCCAAAGGAATTTTGAAGAAGAAGACCAAAGCAGGAGGCATCACAATCCCAGACTTTAGCCTCTACTACAAAGCTGTCATCATCAAGACAGCATGGTATTGGCACCAAAACAGACACATAGACCAATGGAATAGAATAGAAACCCCAGAACTAGACCCACAAACGTATGGCCAACTCATCTTTGACAAAGCAGGAAAGAACATCCAATGGAAAAAAGACAGCCTCTTTAACAAATGGTGCTGGGAGAACTGGACAGCAACATGCAGAAGGTTGAAACTAGACCACTTTCTCACACCATTCACAAAAATAAACTCAAAATGGATAAAGGACCTGAATGTGAGACAGGAAACCATCAAAACCTTAGAGGAGAAAGCAGGAAAAGACCTCTCTGACCTCAGCCGTAGCAATCTCTTACTCGACACATCCCCAAAGGCAAGGGAATTAAAAGCAAAAGTGAATTCCTGGGACCTTATGAAGATAAAAAGCTTCTGCACAGCAAAGGAAACAACCAACAAAACTAAAAGGCAACCAACGGAATGGGAAAAGATATTCGCAAATGACATATCGGACAAAGGGCTAGTATCCAAAATCTATCAAGAGCTCACCAAACTCCACACCCAAAAAACAAATAACCCAGTGAAGAAATGGGCAGAAAACATGAATAGACACTTCTCTCAAGAAGACATCCGGATGGCCATGAAAAGATGTTCAGCGTCGCTCCTTATCAGGGAAATACAAATCAAAACCACACTCAGGTGTCACCTCACGCCAGTCAGAGTGGCCAAAATGAACAAATCAGGAGACTATAGATGCTAGAGAGGATGTGGAGAAACGGGAACCCTCTTGCACTGTTGGTGGGAATGCAAACTGGTGCAGCCGCTCTGGAAAGCAGTATGGAGGTTCCTCAGAAAATTAAAAATAGACCTACCCTATGACCCAGCAATAGCACTGCTAGGAATTTACCCAAGGGATACAGGAGTACTGATGCATAGGGCCACTTGTACCCCAATGTTCATAGCAGCACTCTCAACAATAGCCAAATTATGGAAAGAGCCTAAATGTCCATCAACTGATGAATGGATAAAGAAATTGTGGTTTATATACACAATGGAGTACTACGTGGCAATGAGAAAAAATGAAATACGGCCTTTTGTATCAACGTGGATGGAAGTGGAGAGTGTGATGCCAAGTGAAATAAGCCATACAGAGAAAGACAGATACCATATGGTTTCACTCTTATGTGGATCCTGAGAAACTTAACAGGAACACATCGGGGAGGGGAAGGGAAAAAAAAAAAAGAGGTTAGAGTGGGAGAGAGCCAAAGCATAAGAGACTGTTAAAAACTGAGAACAAACTGAGGGTTGATGGGGGGTGGGAGGGAGGAGAGGGTGGGTGATGGGTATTGAGGAGGGCACCTTTTGGGATGAGCACTGGGTGTTGTATGGAAACCAATTTGTCAATAAATTTCATATATTAAAAAAAAATAATAAAATAAAATAAAATTTACCTAAATATAAATTGTCTAAATACGCAATAAAAGACAGAGGCTATCAGATTGGATAAGTAAATTAAGAGCCAAAACTATGCTGTATTCAGGAAACCAATTGTAAGTATAAAGACAAAGTAAATTTACAAGTAAAAAGATGATATAAATATATGTAAGGCCAACACTAGTCAAAACAAAGCTAAAGTAGCTATAGAAAGTCAAAGTAGGCTTCAGAAGAAGGAATTCTTATCAGTGATAAAGAGGGTCATTCCATAATGATAAAGTGATTCGTTCTGCAAGAAAACCTAAGAATTATTAAGTGTTTATCCACCTGGACATAAGATTTTAAAAACACACGAAGGAACAAAAAAACTCATAGAACTGAAAATAAAAGTTGAAAAGTGGGGCGCCTGGGTGGCTCAGTCAGTTAAGCATCCAACTTCGGCTCAGGTCATGATCTTATGGTTCATGTGTTCAAGCCCCGCGTCAGGCTCTGTGCTGACAGCTTAGAGCCTGGAGCCTGCTTCAGATTCTGTGTCTCCCTCTCTTTCTGTCCCTCCCCCACTCATATTCTCTCTCTCTCTCTCTCAACATTAAGAAAATTTAAAAGTTAAAAAGTATTCTATGCAATAAAATGAACTTTAACAAATGTTAAAGAATTGAAATTACATTATGCATATTTAGGGGACATTACAAATTGAACCTGAAATCAATAACAGAAAGATGTCTGTAAACCCCTCAAATATTTCAGCATGAAACATAGCACATTGGTCACAAAGGAAACCTAAAATGAAAATGTAACATATCCAGTTGTGTAGGATGCACCTAAAGCAGTGTATATAATGATATTTACTTCATTAAATGCCTATGTTAGAGAAGGAGAGAGGTCTCAATTCATCGGTGTAAGCTTCCACCTTAAGAAATTAGAAAGAAGTAGCAAATTGAATCAAAGTTTTACAGAGGTAAGTGTATAACAGATATAAATGCAGATTCCCACATTCATAGTAGCAATCTAAATGTCCTATGACAGTTGAATAAAGGAAAAAAAAACATATACACATATTGGGATATTTCTTAGCCCTGAAAAAGAAAGAAAATTCTCTTATTTGTGATACTGATGGAGCTAAAGGACACTATGATAAGGAAAATAAGACACAGGAAGGGAAATACTGAATGATCTCATTTATATGTGGGATCTAAAATAGTCAAACCCATAGACTTGGAAGGATGGTCATTACCAGGGAATGAGGGGAGGGAGAAAGGCAGTAATGTTGGCCAAAGGGAAAAGTTTTCAGTTATGCAGGATGAATAAGTTTTGGAGATCTAATGTACAATGTGGTGGCTATAGTTAATAACACTGTACTATTCTTAAAATCTGCTAAGAGGATAATGGTAAATTAAATCTTCTCAACATGCACACACACACACACACACAAATGGTTAAGTATTGAGTCAATTCATACTTTGATGAATTCTGGTCATTATTTCACAATATATACATACATCACATTGAGTTGTACACCTTAAATGTACAATTTTTATATCTCAAAAATGTCAGTAAAATTGAAAAAATAATAGATAAAATCAATATAAACTAAAGCTGTTTCTTTGAAATTGACAAAATGATAAAACATTTTTCAGAGTGACCAAAAATAAAAAGAAAATAAGCAAACTAAAAATATAGATAGAAATGGGAATCTCATGAAAGGTGCTTTGGACACTGACCATACATACAGTAAGGCAATACAGAGAATGTACATTTCTAAGCCCTTATATCTGACAACTTAGATAAAACAGAAAAATTGCTTCAAAGTCACAAGTGCCAGAGTTTACTCAAGATTAGTTATCTTTGCTGCTTACCAATATTAGGAATTAGCAAGGAAAGGAACATAAACAACAAGAATTTATGATCTCATAGTTTTTGTGGGTCAGAAGTTGTCCAAGCACCAATTTCATTGTGTTCTCAAAATGGAACAATCAAGATGTCAGTCAGGGCTGTGCTTTGATCTGTGCCTTTCCTGGGGACACATCTGCTTTCAAGTTCAGTTTCTTGGCAGAAATCATTTTAATAATAGTAATAATAATAAATTTCTTAAACTAAGAGTAGAGAGCTACATACTTAACCTAAAAATGAGGCTCCAAAAATTTATTAAACATCTGCCATTTGATTGAGAATTGTTAGAAGCATTCTCTTTATATTAGAAATAAATAAAAACAGGGATGACCATGAACACTTTTTTTCTGATTAAACTAGTACTGAATGTCTAAATCAGCAACTGATCTTGCGGTCCGTGAGTTTGAGCCCCACGTCAGGCTCTGGGCTGATGGCTCAGAGCCTGGAGCCTGTTTCCAATTCTGTGTCTCCCTCTCTCTCTGCCCCTCCCCTGTTCATGCTCTGTCTCCCTCTGTCCCAAAAATAAATAAACGTTGAAAAAAAAAATTTTTTAATCAGCAAGATAAAAATAGTAGACAGTAGTATGAGATTTAAAATTGGAAATGCAGAAATAAAACTGCTATTATTCTCAGACAATATGATGACATAAAGAGAAACCAAAAACTAAGAACAAGCTGTTAGAATTATTTAAAAATTTTAAAAATCTGCTGGCTATGAAAACTTTAGTATATAACAATAAATCACATCTTAACACTAACAATAGACAATTAGAATATAAAATTTCAAAAAGGTATCATGTACCAGAAAAACAAAGTAAGTGGAAAAAATTAAAAATTATGTTAACACATTCTCAAAAGACCTCACTGGGATCCGTGAATTTCTATAAGTAGAAATTTTCTTTTGTTTTCTTATTTGTGTGACTGGAGATCAGAAACAAAAGCAAGATTCTCACTCCCAAGGCTCATACTGTTGTGATTCATTATCCAGTTCCCCAAATTATTCAAGTACCATAACATATTTTTGACCATCAATACATGAGTACCACACTTTTTCACCTATTTGAGGAACACTTTAAATTCTCTTTGTAAATTAGTGTCATATTTCTTCTTTATATATAATCACTCAAAATGATACACACTTTTCTTTTTTTTTTTTTTTCTGAAATTTATTGACAAATTGGTTTCCATACAACACCCAGTGCTCATCCCAAAAGGTGCCCTCCTCAATACCCATCACCCACCCTCTCCTCCCTCCCACCCCCCATCAACCCTCAGTTTGTTCTCAGTTTTTAACAGTCTCTTATGCTTTGGCTCTCTCCCATTCTAACCTCTTTTTTTTTTTTTCCTTCCCCTCCCCCATGGGTTCCTGTTCAGTTTCTCAGGATCCACATAAGAGTGAAACCATATGGTATCTGTTTTTCTCTGTATGGCTTATTTCACTTAGCATCACATTCTCCAGTTCCATCCACGTTGCTACAAAAGGCCATATTTCATTTTTTCTCATTGCCACGTAATATTCCATTGTGTATATAAACCACAATTTCTTTATCCATTCATCAGTTGATGGACATTTAGGCTCTTTCCATAATTTGGCTATTGTTGAGAGTGCTGCTATGAACATTGGGGTACAAGTGGCCCTATGCATCAGTGCTCCTGTATCCCTTGGATAAATTCCTAGCAGTGCTATTGCTGGGTCATAGGGTAGGTCTATTTTTAATTTTCTGAGGAACCTCCACACTGCTTTCCAGAGCGGCTGCACCAATTTGCATTCCCACCAACAGTGCAAGAGGGTTCCCGTTTCTCCACATCCTCTCCAGCATCTATAGTCTCCTGATTTGTTCATTTTGGCCACTCTGACTGGCGTGAGGTGACACCTGAGTGTGGTTTTGATTTGTATTTCCCTGATAAGGAGCGACGCTGAACATCTTTTCATGTGCCTGTTGGCCATCCGGATGTCTTCTTGAGAGAAGTGTCTATTCATGTTTTCTGCCCATTTCTTCACTGGGTTATTTGTTTTTTGGGTGTGGAGTTTGGTGAGCTCTTGATAGATTTTGGATACTAGCCCTTTGTCTGATATGTCATTTGCGAATATCTTTTCCCATTCCGTTGGTTGCCTTTTAGTTTTGTTGGTTGTTTCCTTTGCTGTGCAGAAGCTTTTTATCTTCATAAGGTCCCAGGAATTCACTTTTGCTTTTAATTCCCTTGCCTTTGGGGATGTGTCGAGTAAGAGATCGCTACGGCTGAGGTCAGAGAGGTCTTTTCCTGCTTTCTCCTCTAAGGTTTTGATGGTTTCCTGTCTCACATTTAGGTCCTTTATCCATTTTGAGTTTATTTTTGTGAATGGTGTGAGAAAGTGGTCTAGTTTCAACCTTCTGCATGTTGCTGTCCAGTTCTCCCAGCACCATTTGTTAAAGAGGCTGTCTTTTTTCCATTGGATGTTCTTTCCTGCTTTGTCAAAGATGAGTTGGCCATACGTTTGTGGGTCTAGTTCTGGGGTTTCTATTCTATTCCATTGGTCTATGTGTCTGTTTTGGTGCCAATACCATGCTGTCTTGATGATGACAGCTTTGTAGTAGAGGCTAAAGTCTGGGATTGTGATGCCTCCTGCTTTGGTCTTCTTCTTCAAAATTCCTTTGGCTATTCGGGGCCTTTTGTGGTTCCATATGAATTTTAGGATTGCTTGTTCTAGTTTCGAGAAGAATGCTGGTGCAATTTTGATTGGGATTGCATTGAATGTGTAGATAGCTTTGGGTAGTATTGACATTTTGACAATATTTATTTTTCCAATCCATGAGCAGGGAATGTCTTTCCATTTCTTTAAATCTTCTTCAATTTCCTTCAGAAGCTTTCTATAGTTTTCAGCATACAGATCCTTTACATCTTTGGTTAGATTTATTCCTAGGTATTTTATGCTTCTTGGTGCAATTGTGAATGGGATCAGTTTCTTTATTTGTCTTTCTGTTGCTTCATTGTTAGTGTATAAGAATGCAACTGATTTCTGTACATTGATTTTGTATCCTGCCACTTTGCTGAATTCCTGTATCAGTTCTAGCAGACTTTTGGTGGAGTCTATCGGATTTTCCATGCATAATATCATGTCATCTGCAAAAAGCGAAAGCTTGACTTCATCTTTGCCAATTTTGATGCCTTTGATTTCCTTTTGTTGTCTGATTGCTGATGCTAGAACTTCCAGCACTATGTTAAACAGCAGCGGTGAGAGTGGGCATCCTTGTCGTGTTCCTGATCTCAGGGAAAAAGCTCTCAGTTTTTCCCCGTTGAGGATGATGTTAGCTGTGGGCTTTTCATAAATGGCTTTTATGATCTTTAAGTATGTTCCTTCTATCCCGCCTTTCTCAAGGGTTTTTATTAAGAAAGCGTGCTGGATTTTGTCGAAGGCCTTTTCTGCATCGATTGACAGGATCATATGGTTCTTCTCTCTTTTTTTGTTAATGTGATGTATCACGTTGATTGATTTGCGAATGTTGAACCAGCCCTGCATCCCAGGAATGAATCCCACTTGATCATGGTGAATAATTTTTTTTATATGCCGTTGAATTCGATTTGCTAGTATCTTATTGAGAATTTTTGCATCCATATTCATCAGGGATATTGGCCTGTAGTTCTCTTTTTTTACTGGGTCTCTGTCTGGTTTAGGAACCAAAGTAATACTGGCTTCATAGAATGAGTCTGGAAGTTTTCCTTCCCTTTCTATTTCTTGGAATAGCTTGAGAAGGATAGGTATTATCTCTGCTTTAAACGTCTGGTAGAACTCCCCTGGGAAGCCATCTGGTCCTGGACTCTTATTTGTTGGGAGATTTTTGATAACCGATTCAATTTCTTCGCTGCTTATGGGTCTGTTCAAGCTTTCTATTTCCTCCTGATTGAGTTTTGGAAGAGTGTGGGTGTTCAGGAATTTGTCCATTTCTTCCAGGCTGTCCAATTTGTTGGCATATAATTTTTCATAGTATTCCCTGATAATTGTTTGTATCTCTGAGGGATTGGTTGTAATCATTCCATTTTCATTCATGATTTTATCTATTTGGGTCATCTCCCTTTTCTTTTTGAGAAGCCTGGCTAGAGGTTTGTCAATTTTGTTTATTTTTTCAAAAAACCAACTCTTGGTTTCGTTGATCTGCTCTACAGTTTTTTTAGTTTCTATATTGTTTATTTCTGCTCTGATCTTTATTATTTCTCTTCTTCTGCTGGGCTTAGGCTGCCTTTGCTGTTCTGCTTCTAGTTCCTTTAGGTGTGCTGTTAGAGTTTGTATTTGGGATTTTTCTTGTTTCTGGAGATAGGCCTGGATGGCAATGTATTTTCCTCTCAGGACTTCCTTTGCTGCGTCCCAAAGCGTTTGGATTGTTGTATTTTCATTTTCGTTTGTTTCCATATATTTTTTAATTTCTTCTCTAATTGCCTGGTTGACCCACTCATTCGTTAGTAGGGTGTTCTTTAACCTCCATGCTTTTGGAGGTTTTCCAGACTTTTTTCTGTGGTTGATTTCAAGCTTCATAGCATTGTGGTCTGAAAGTAAGCATGGTATAATTTCAATTCTTGTAAACTTATGAAGGGCTGTTTTGTGACCCAGTATATGATCTATCTTGGAGAATGTTCCATGTGCACTCGAGAAGAAAGTATATTCTGTTGCTTTGGGATGCAGAGTTCTAAATAGATCTGTCAAGTCCATCTGATCCAATGTCTCATTCAGGGCCCTTGTTTCTTTATTGACCGTGTGTCTAGATGATCTATCCATTTCTGTAAGTGGGGTGTTAAAGCCCCCTGCAATTACCACATTCTTATCAATAAGGTTGCTTATGTTTATGAGTAATTGTTTTATATATTTGGGGGCTCCGGTATTCGGTGCATAGACATTTATAATTGTTAGCTCTTCCTGATGGATAGACCCTGTAACTATTATATAATGTCCTTCTTCATCTCTTGTTACAGCCTTTATTTTAAAGTCTAGTTTGTCTGATAGAAGTATGGCTACTCCAGCTTTCTTTTGGCTTCCAGTCGCATGATAAATAGTTCTCCATCCCCTCACTCTCAATCTAAAGGTGTCCTCCGGTCTAAAATGAGTCTCTTGTAGACAGAAAATAGATGGGTCTTGTTTTTTTATCCATTCTGATACCCTATGTCTTTTGGTTGGCGCATTTAATCCATTTACATTCAGTGTTATTATAGAAAGATACGGGTTTAGAGTCATTGTGATGTCTGTATGTTTTATGCTTATAGTGATGTCTCTGGGACTTTGTCTCACAGGGTCCCCCTTAGGATCTCTTGTAGGGCTGGTTTAGTGGTGACAAATTCCTTCAGTTTTTGTTTGTTTGGGAAGACCTTTATCTCTCCTTCTATTCTAAATGACAGACTTGCTGGATAAAGGATTCTCGGCTGCATATTTTTTCTGTCTAGCACCCTGAAAATCTCGTGCCAATTCTTTCTGGCCTGCCAAGTTTCAAAAGAGAGATCAGTCACGAGTCTTATAGGTCTCCCTTTATATGTGAGGGCACGTTTACCCCTTGCTGCTTTCAGAATTGTCTCTTTATCCTTGTATTTTGCCAGTTTCACTATGATATGTCGTGCAGAAGATCGATTCAAGTTACGTCTGAAGGGAGTTCTCTGTGCCTCTTGGATTTCAATGCCTTTTTCCTTCCCCAGTTCAGGGAAGTTCTCAGCTATTATTTCTTCAAGTACCCCTTCAGCACCTTTCCCTCTCTCTTCCTCCTCTGGGATACCAATTATGCGTATATTATTTCTTTTTAGTGTATCACTTAGTTCTCTAATTTTCCCCTCATACTCCTGGATTTTTTTATCTCTCTTTTTCTCAGCTTCCTCTTTTTCCATACCTTTATCTTCTAGTTCACCTATTCTCTCCTCTGCCTCTTCAAGCCGAGCTGTGGTGGTTTCCATTTTGTTATGCATTTCGTTTAAAGCGTTTTTCAGCTCCTCGTGACTGTTCCTTAGTCCCTTGATCTCTGTAGCAAGAGATTCTCTGCTGTCCTGTATACTGTTTTCAAGCCCAGCGATTAATTTTATGACTATTATTCTAAATTCACTTTCTGTTATATTATTTAAATCCTTTTTGATCAGCTCATTAGCTGTTGTTATTTCCTGGAGATTCTTCTGAGGGGAGTTCTTCCGCTTGGTCATTTTGGATAGTCCCTGGCGTGGTGAGGACCTGCAGGGCACTTCCCCTGTGCTGTGGTGTATAGCTGGAGTTGGTGGGCGGGGCCGCAGTCAGACCTGATGTCTGCCCCCAGCCCACTGCTGGGGCCACAGTCAGACTGGTGTGTGCCTTCTCTTCCCCTCTCCTAGGGGTGGGATTCACTGTGGGGTGGTGTGGCTCGTCTGGGCTACTTGCACCCTGCCAGGCTTGTGATGCTGCGGATCTGGCGTATTAGCTGGGGTGGGTAGGCAAGGTGCTCGGGGGCAGGAGGGGCAGGCTTAGATCGCTTCTCCTTAGGTGATCCACTTCAGGAGGGGCCCTGTGGCAGCGGGAGGGAGTCAGATCCGCTGCCGGAGGTTTGGCTCCGCAGAAGCGCAGAGTTGGGTGTTTGCGTGGAGCGAGCAAGTTCCCTGGCAGGAACCAGTTCCCTTTGGGATTTCGACTGGGGGATGGGCGGGGGAAATGGCGCTGGTGAGCGCCCTTGTTCCCCACCAAACTGAGCTCTGTTGTCAGGGGGCTCAGCAGCTCTCCCTCCCTTTGTCCTCCAGCCTTCCCGCTTTCTGAGCAGAGCTGTTAATTTATGACCTCCCAGACGCTAAGTCGCGCTTGTTGTGGGAACACAGTCCGTCAGGCCCCTCCGCTTTTGCAAGCCAGACTCGGGGGCTCTGCTTGGCCGGCGAGCCGCCCCTCCGCCCCGGCTCCCTCCCGCCAGTCCGTGGAGCGCACCCCCTCGCCGCCCTTCCTACCCTCTTCCGTGGGCCTCTCGTCTGCGTTTGGCTCTGGTGATTCTGTTCTGCTAATCCTCTGGAGGTTTTCTGGGTTATTTAGGCAGGTGTAGATGGAATCTAAGTGATCAGCAGGACGTGCGGTGAGCCCAGCGTCCTCCTAAGCCGCCATCTTGCCGCAACTCCAGATACACACTTTTCTAAGCTTTGCAAATATGCTCTCTATAACAGGCTTGGAAATGATGCATACATTTAGTAATAATAGCTAAATTTTTATGATTATAAGTGACAGATGTCTGCAGCTTGCAATCATTTTAACTTGACATTTTCAATTATTATAGCAATATTGATGAAAGAAGATTAGGAAGCTCTCAGATGCCAAATCCCATTATTTCAATTTTATATATAGCTGTCAGGACCTAATAATTCCAAAGGGATACAATTGTTCTTTGGTAAAAATGCACAGGGAAGGTCCTCTTGGTAGCTTGAAATGTAATAAAAACTCTTGAAAGAGAGATGATTAAAAGTGGGCATATACCTATTTTTTAACTTTCAATTCTCCTTGAAAATGAAAATTGAGTTTAAAATGAAACAAAATCAAGAAGATCATACTGCTTAGTATATTTTGACAATTTACTTGTCCTAACTTTTTAATAAATGTATAACTCAGAGTATATAAGCAAAGTTAGAAATAGAAGTTTTCTGAGATTATGCATACTACTCTCCAGTATAGTATCTTTGTCCTTTTGTTTAATGTTTCTTTCAGCAAGAAATGTTTTAGCCTAGTCTTTTTCAGTTCATTTTCTATAAGTAACTTATTTTATTTTATTTTGATTTTGATTTTTAGAGAGAGAGTGCAAGCAGGGGAGAGGGGCGGGGGCACGGGGGGCAGAGAGAATCTTAAGCAGGCTGCATGCCCAGTGAGGAGCCCAATGTGGGGCTCGGTCCTGTGATCATGACCTGTGCTGAAATCAAGAGTTGGACACGACTGACTGAGTCACCCTCAATTCAGTTTTGAGGAGAGATGATAGAGTGTAGTTATATTTAAATCCTTGATGCTTGCACAGAAACCTCTTTGTACCACAGCACATTCTAACCTATTGTAAATTATTATGAATTGCCTCTTAAAAATTAAAAAAAAAACAACTTCGAAATTTATCCAGTTCCTTTTTTTCTTTAGTTTTGAAAAATGTTGTATTTTGTATAGAAGATAAACCTAAAATGAAAATGTTTTCTTTCTTTCTTTTTTTTTAACATTTATTTATTTTTGAGAGAGAGCACGGTGGGAGAGAGGCAGATACCGAATCTGAAGCAGGCGCCAGGCTCTGAGCTTTCAGCACAAGAGCCTGACACGGGGTTCAAACTCAAGAACCATGAGATCATGACCTGAGCCAAAGTCAGACACTTAACCAACTGAGCCACATAAGTGCCCCTAAAGGTCTCCTTTTTATATGAGTGCCAGTCATACTGAAGTAAGGGCCCACCCTACTCCAGTTAATGGATTGCATCTGCAGTGTCCCTATTTCTCATAAGGTAACATTCTGAGGTAGTGTGGGTTGACTAAAGATACGAGTTTTATGGGGACACATTTCAACCCAAGTAATAATGCAACTGTAAAATAGTATGTTTATACTATGTTTATATGTAAAATAGTATGTTTAGAGAAGAAATAACGCTAAAAATAAACAGATTATTTCAGAAGAGAGGAGGCAACCGTTCTCTATTCATCTTATAAGGAATTGTAAGCCTAATAACAAAATCAGATGAAAACGTTACTAAGAAGGAAAATTATGGGTCATAACTTCCCATGAACACAGACAAAAACAAATCCTTAAATAGTCTTACCAAATAAAATCCAGCAAAATCTAAAAAGAGTAATACAGTGGACTGCTGAGTAATGTGGGTCTAAACTGTATGGATCCACTTACACAAATATTTTTTACAGTACAATACTGTAAATGTATTTTCCTTATGATTTTATTAGCATTTTCTCTTTGCTTACTTTAAGAATACAATATATAATACATATGACATACAAAATATATGTTATTAGACTGTTTATGTCATTGGTAAGGCTTTTGGTCAACAGTAGGCTATTAGTAATTAAGCTAATAAGGATTTACCAGTTATACATGGATTTTTGACCATGCAGGGGGTTGGTGCCCCAATTCTCACATTTTCAAGGGTCAGCTATTCATAAACTAGTTTGTTCCAGGGATGCAAGTGTGATTTGACATTAACAAATAAATCATGGTAATTGATCAAAGTAATAAAGAAAAGGCAAAAACCAGGAACATTTTAATAAATCAGGTAAAACTGATAAAATTCATCAAGCATTCATAAAAATCCTTGCTTTCATTAAAGATTGACTAGAATTTCTTCATTCTAATGTAAGGCACTTCTGAAAACCTGAGGATACTTAATTGTGATAAGTTGAAACATACTAAATAGTGAGGTAGTGCCACTAACAAGATCAGAAATAAGGTTAGGATGCACACTCTTGCATTTCTATTCATCTGTGCACTGGAGGTCTAGGTCAATGCAATACAGCAAGAAAAATAAATAAAATGCATAATGATTTGAAATGAAGCAAAGCTTACATCTACATAAAGATATATGAGGCAGTTTAAATCAACTTTGTTCATAATATTCCCAATCTGTGAATCATTTAAATGTCCATCAACAGGAAATTATTACTAAAATCATGGCATATGGATATAATGGAATACTATGAGGCAATAAAATCAATCAAACTACTAATATGAATAGCATGGATGATTCAGGCATATACTATTCTGAGAGAAAGAAGCCGCATGTAAAGTAGAATATAAGTCATGATTCCATTAATGTTAAGCTCCTGAATAGGAAAAAATAATCCATGGTCATAGAAGCCAGAAAATGGTTGCCTATCTGGTAGAGAAGTGACTAGAAAGGGGGCATAAATTAACTTTCTGGAATGATTGAGATTTTCTCTCTTAAATTGTGTGTTTGTTTCATAGGTGTCTACCGTTGTCAAAAGTCACATAACTGAGCAACTAGGGTTGGCACATTCTATTTCCTGTAAATTGTATATTAGCAAATTAATTAGTGAATATGAATAAATACACAGATAATAAATGGCCATCCTATGTCTCCCCATTCTGATTGCCCTATCTCTCCTTCAAAGATTGGTCGAAAAGTCCAGCCTCAGTCAATGGTGTTAATGGCAGAATTTTCCCCGATGTTTCAAGTGTGCTTGAGTTAGTGATCATTGTCCCAGCATTATATTTTGGAAGAAGAAATTTAGGATCTAGGAAGTTCAGTAACATGCCGAAAGTCATTCAGCTATACTGCTGTATAGCTGGTTATTTTAGCCTGTTTTACTAATATCTTAGACAGTGATTATTTTTTATAGTATTACATTATTTTAAAGTCATTGCAATTATTTTATCTTAAGAGAAGATGGCTTATACCCTGGAGTAAAGATTATTCTAAAAATGTATGGGAATAGTAAGTGGCAGAATTATGACTGGAACCCTCACCTACTAATAAGCCCATTATTCTTTACTTTAAATGATATTACCTTTCAGAAACATTGATAAAAGACATCAAAATATACTTAAGATGTAATTTTTTTTTGAAAATTATTTCATATGGGCTTAGGTCAAATTTAATCAAAGAAATCATTAAACTGTGTATTAGTTTAAAATACTTTTAAAAACTATTTGGTGGCATGTTTTCCACATTTTTGCCTAACAGGTCTGAATCTTGATCATGAATATGGTTATGTCATTTTTTTTTTTTGAGTGACCTCTGAGAACTCTTATAGATGGTACACAGGTTAACCTGTAAAGCGTTTGGTGATAGACAAAGTGTTCTGTTCTTTTGAGTGATGTGTAAGATAATGTACTTAAAGAAATGGTGACTCTTGAAAAAAATCCCAATTTTTCTCCTTCAGAGAAACACACACACAACACACACACTCACACACAGAGGAAAAATAATTTAAAATATTAAGAATAGAATAATTAAATAATGTCTACTGAATGGAATATAGGATAAAAATTGTGGTTATCTCTTCACATGATCTCATTCTGACATTGAGTCTTCCATTCTCAAAAGAAAAATAAAACAAAGGAAATGATGATAAATGCCACTTCAGTCCATGTTTACTTCAAAGTGATCAAGAGTCTCACTGTTTTCATCTTTTTTTTCTGTGTCTGTCTTCATCACATGCATGCACGCATGCACACACACACACACATCGTTGAAGAGATCTTCTAATTTTCCTGTGTCCCACATTTTTCTTATGTCACCCTAACAATTCTTTTCATTTTCACTTTGACAGGGAGAAAAATTAGTAGCTTACTATCTTTCCTCTTGACAGTTACCTGACTTCTAGAAGTCCAACATCTGTTAAACCCTGGTTTTGCTCTGATTATTTCATGCCTTGTGATCACGCTTTATTCCACCTAAATTTGTAGACAGCAAGTTTTCTGGAGTCTCAGTAATTTGTTGGTATAAATTGTTGGAAGATATTCCCTGCTTTGTGTGTTCTAATGAGCCCTGTGTTTCATTCTGAGTGTCTGTGTCTGAAGATAATAAGCCAGGCAACTCTGTTAGTCACAGACAGGTCTGCAGTGAAGGGTGCAAAGAGCTCCAAGTTTAAAAATAGATCTTGCTAGTTGAAAAAATAGTTTGAAACACCCATCCTGGATTTTTTTTTACATCGTTTGACATTTTATAACTGTATAGAGAATTTAGAAATCTGATATTTGAAAATTTTTTTCTCTTTCTTCCAGAAAAACAAAATAAAACAAACAATATGTATCACTCTGTGAAATGAAAAATGATAGCTCCAGGACATTTCAAAAACATCAGTGTTTGTTTTAAAGGCAGTTTGTGGAGGGGTGCCTGGGTGGCTCAGTTGGTTAAGCCTCAACTTTGGAGACTGCTTTGGATTCTGTGTCTTCCTCTCTCTCTGCCCCTCCCTTGATCATGCTCTCTCTCTCTCAAAAATAAATAAACATTAAAAAAAAATAATAAAGGTAGTCTGTAGAGAGTTTTATTACTTGGGGTCAAAGCTTAGAAATCCAAATAGTTAAGCAGTAAAGAATACTAAATTTTCCAAGGTTTTATTTAAATATGTTCAAAACATATGGTGGTTTATAAAACTTATTTGTGAACCAGAAATAAGATTTTAAATATTATTGCTTTAAAGAGTTCAGAACAATTTTTGTGTGTTTTTTAATGTCCTGAAAAATCTTTAGCTTCGTGAGAATAAAATTCATCTCTTATTGGATTCTAATTATGTTTTACCAAAATAATACACATTTTTCTTAATTTGTAATATTTGGGGGCTGTTAATCTGGGTGACTATTACATAAAATACATTATTTTCAATCTAGATAAAAACTACCTGTGTAACATTATAGATTTTTAAAATAATAATCTGAGTGTTAAATTTATTTCATGGCTAATGAACAAAGTAAAATTACTTTGTTCTTGAAGTGGGTATTTTATTTTAACCGTACTTTTAGGTGTTTCTTTTCTTTCCAATGACTTTTCTTTTGCATAGGATGGCAAAAAATGTTTAGAAAATGAGTGAAAAGTCTTCCCATCAGCTATTTTTTTAATACCATCCACCCAAGTTTATTTTTTCAGTCACTTAACATGTTTGCATTGTGAAAATACACTTCATTTTCTTTCTTTCTTTTTTAAAGTTTATTTATTTATTTGGAGAACAAGTGAGCATGGGATAGGGGCAGACAGAGAGGGAGAATCTAAAGCAGATGTGGGTCTTCGGCTTGAACTCATGAAACTGTGAGATCATGACTTGAGCTGAAATCGAGAGGTTGATGCTTATGACTGAGCCACCCAGGTGCTCCAGTGTGGTTTATTTTCTTACCCAGGACTGTTTACTCATACAAAATATTTTCTGTCAGGCAGCCACTATAATTGAGAATGTACACCTGTGACCTATGAAGCAGAATTAATTTCAGAGTTTCTCCCCTTCTGCATGTTTTGTTTGGTTTAATTTTGACATTTTGTTCTTTGACTTTCTTCTTCATTTTGATTTGCTTTATATTGGTCAACATGACTTATTTGGGGATTAAACTAGAATGACTCTAAGTTAGGCAACATGTAGATAAAAAAGGAGCATCTAGTGTTTCTAATTTTATGAAAATGGACCATCTCTAGTAGTAAACTTAGTTTAGGGGGGGACTCGAGGGGAGACTTAGTTTTAGTGAGATACTAAATTAGTTCTTAGGTTTTTCAGAGGGGCCTAATTTATAACCAGGGGATAGTTTAGAAACAGGAAGCACTGAGTGAAGAGGACATTTATACTTCATTCAGTTACCCTGAAGGAATTTTTATCTGGCATAATATTTCATGTGATTTTTCTGCCCAGTAATTTCCCAATGGTGAGAAAATTGCCCCTGGAATTGAAGTATAATTTGTATTGCAGGTTTTCTACCAATTATAATAGTAAAATTCATGAAGTACAAAGTTTTTTTCTTTTTTAATTTACCTATGCATTAGGTAAATGTGGAATAAGCCTGTCTCTCTCTTTCTCCCTTTAATGTGAATTTAATCAGTGAAACTCCAGGTAAAATTTGAGAGGTTTCCTCATTCTCAGGAGTGAGTTACAAAACTAGACACAGTTTAATATGCCTCATAGCATCTTGGCATTCTATGAAAGTAATAAGGCAAACCCAAGCATACCATGAATACAGTTATTTAAAGTAATTATCACACTTTGTTAGAAAAGATAAATTATTATATGTATTATTTTAAAATTATATTGAGAAGAGAAATATTTTCTAGCTGAACTTACCTAATACAATCATAATTGTCATGGAGCATTATTTTGAATAATAGTAAAGAGATAAAAAAATATATATACCATCAATCAAATAGACCATAAGATGCTTCACATATATTTTCCCTAACTATCCTAACAATTTAATACTAATAAAAAGATACATTTATGCTCAAGTGTATGCAAATGGTAGAGATACAAAAGAGGAATGCACACAAAATATCGAAATCCTTTCCTTTGTATCAGGATGATAAATGCAAACTAATGTTTCACTAACATATAGATTCTTGCTTATAATTAGTAACTCAATACATTTTCAAGTGTTAAATATTAATTTTATATTTTTACCATTACTTACATGTGAAATATTATTTTCAGCAATTTGAGCAGATAGATAAGCTAACTAGATCATCAATTCAATTTAGTCCTTTATAAATTACCATATATTATCAATTCAGCTTAATCCTTTACATGAGCATCTGGTCAAATATCTTTGCTTGTGCCCTTTAAAATAAAGTTTAAAGGGGCGCCTGGGTGGCGCAGTCGGTTAAGCGTCCGACTTCAGCCAGGTCACGATCTTGCGGTCTGTGAGTTCGAGCCCCGCGTGGGGCTCTGGGCTGATGGCTCAGAGCCTGGAGCCTGTTTCTGATTCTGTGTCTCCCTCTCTCTCTGCCCTTCCCCCGTTCATGCTCTGTCTCTCTCTGTCCCAAAAATAAATAAACGTCGAAAAAAAATTTAAAATAAATAAATAAATAAAATAAAATAAAATAAAGTTTAAATCTATATATCATTTCACATATTTTAAGTTGTCAGTTATTTTCATTATACTTAAAAAATAATACAAAGTAATATACGTTTTGTGTGTTGTAAGAGATTAAAATAAAACTGTTGGTCATACCATATGTAATGGAATATAAATATCATAATAAATTGATTCCCACCATCCCTCATTTAAAAAGCACATGAACTAATTAAAAGAAATTTTATATTGTTCCTTTTATACTTTGAGCTCATATTCACTTTCTGTTCACCCCACAAATTTTACTATACCATATTTTAGTTCTAGAAATGTATTACTGATCATTTTAATCATGCTTCTCTATGACAAAAACAAGAAAATAAAGTGAATTTAAATATATTTTCTGTAACTAAAAGACTTAGTGCTGATCATTTCTCTTCTGGATACAGATGTTACTACAATTATTATTGTAAGATATTGTAAGGCAGAAGTTTTCTGCTTTAGAAGAGTAAGTGACCCTGGGAAAAATATTCCAAAAGTTTACAAAAATGGAAATAATATGCATTTTATTATGCCTTTGTCTACATAGCATTTTTTTACACAGTACTTTTAATTAACATTTGATTTATTTTTGCCAAAAATATGGAACTACGTATATATCTCTTCAGTTTAATGAAAAAACTTCAGGGGTGCCTGGGCAGTTTAGTTGGTTAAGCATCCAACTTTTGACTTTTGCTCAGGTCGTGATCTCATGGTTCATGGGATTGAGCCCCACCTCTGTGCTGACAGCACAGAGCCTGCTTGGAATTCTTTCTCTCCCTCTCTCTCTGTGCCTCCCCTGATTGTGCTTTCTCTCTCTCTCTCTCTCTCTCTCTCTCTCTCTCTCTCTCTCAAAATAAATAAATAACTTAAAAAAAAAAAGAAAAGTGTTCACATAAACTATTTGGTTAAGGGGCACCTGGGTGGCTCAGTTGGTTAAATGTCTGACTGGCTCATGTTGTGATCTCACGGTTCATGAGTTCGAGCACCGCATCTGGCCCTGTGCTGACAGCTCTGAGCCTGGAGCCTGCTTCAGACTCTGTGTCTCCCTGTCTCTCTGCCCCTTCCCTGCTCATGCTGTTTCTCTTTGTCTCTCAAAAATCAATAAATATTAAAAAAAAAAAAACCTATTTGGTTAAGAGAGTCTGTAGTGTCATGCTAATTAGTCAAAAAAGCACTAAGTTGATAACTAACATAGTTTTTCAGCTCAAGAATACACAATAATACATACCCTGTAGGAAGCATAACATATTTGAAATTTAATTCTAAGAAAGAATCAAAAAGATCTGTAACCTTGCTGCCGGTTTGTTGTCTGGACACAATAAGGCTGAATAGACTCACTATTTCTTCTGATGAATCCTTTTGCTTTGCTTTCCTGGTGCTCTCCCTTCAAGTGATATATTCTTTGTGGTGGAGGCAGAAATTTTCCAGAATTATCTATTTGCTTGGTACCCAGAAGATTTTTATACTCAAGAGCAAGACATCAAAGTAAGATTCTGAAGGGCTGAGAGTGTATGCCTTTCTTTTGTAAAGTGGGAGAAAAGCCATTGTGAAGCTAGGTGAAAGTGGAGATCTTCTGGGAAGCTAAGGACATGACAATTAGTTCCCTGCACACCTCTAAGAGAGTTTTCGTGTACTCCAGTGATACTGTATCTCAATTTGAATATCACTGATATATAAGAAAAACTTAAGTGCTTTACAAATTTATTCAATAACTTCCATAACCCAGTCCCAAATTATTCTTTAAATGTTTCTTCTTATTATAAAATATACATAGCATAAAATGTACTATTTTAAGCATTTTTAAGTATGCAGGTCACTGACATTAAATCCATTCACATGGTTGTGCCAGCATCCCACTGTTTATCTTCAGTACTTTTTAATCATCCAAAACCGAGACTGTACTGATTAAACAGTACTCATAGTTACTCCCTCCCCCAACCCACTGCTAACCACTATACTACTTCTGTCTTTACGACTTTGACTATTCTAGCTAACTCCTATAAGTGGAATTATATAACATTTGCTCTTTTTCGTCTAATTTATTTCACTTAACATCCTGGTTTCAAGGTTTATCCATGTTGTAGCATTTATTAGAATTTCATTCTTACAGCTGAATAATATTCCATTATGTGTAAACACCACATTTTTTATCCATTCATCTATTGATAGTCATTTGCATTATTTCCACCTTTTGGCGACTGTAAATAATGCTGCTTCAAACATTGAAGCTGCATTCAAACATATTTATAAATCCAAATTACTTTTTGAATTATTTTTTCTAATATACCCACACAAAACTTTTCTGTCTATATTTATCCTTTCATGGTATTACTAAATCTGCAATTTTTTTTCTTCATTCATGTTTTCCAATGAAATCTCTCTCTCTTTTTTCTCAATTTATATTGTTTTTGTTGTTATTATTCTCCAAAACCTACTTTAATTGAACGACTGTCCACATGTATGGGTGTATGTCAGGTTTAAGGAGAGAGGCTATGTATTTTCACATGTCTTATATCTTTTGTTCCTTTATCCCCTTCAACATCTAGGAGAGTTTAACAAAATGTAGATTATTTAGAGGTGATTTTTGTGACGTTTGATAAGTCTAATTAGTTCATCACCTTGACTTAAGCATTATGAAAATTTCCCTCTCTGATATCTTTTAAGAAGTTCTTACAACTACACTGCCACATTTCCAATCAGTCCAAATTGATGTGTGTCCAAACATCAATTGGAAATTTAATCTGTGTTTATGTATTTACTAATTATTTATTGAATATTCAGGCCATATAGAAATTAGGCTCACAATGCAAATTTTGAAGCACAAATTACCAATATGCACAATGAGTTGTATAAGTTGAGAACTGAATAAATGAATTTATCGGGTAATTGATTAAATTAAGTTTAAGAGACAAAAATAAAATTGCAATATTTCAAGGACTTAGGAAAAAAATAAAATTTCCAAACAAAATAAATATCTATGTTTGTGTATTTATATGTGTATATGCCTCAAAGAGCCACTGTCATATTGTTTTCAAAATTAAAAGAAAAAGAATAGATTCATTATATTTAAAAGAAAAAAGAGGCCCCCCTGGGTGGCTCAGTCGGTTAAGTGTCTGACTTCAGCTTAGGTCATGATCTTGCAGTTCATGAGTTTGAGCCCCGTGTCGGGCTGTGTGCTGACAGCTCAGAGCCTGGAGCCTACTTTGGATGCTGTCTCTCTCTCTCTCTCTCTTTTTCTCTCTCTCTCTGCCCCTCCCCTGCTTATGTTCACTCTCTCTCTCAAAAAGAAACATTAAAAAAGAAGAAAGAAAACAGAAAAACTGAAGACTTCTGCTTCCATCTTGTAGAAATTGCCTTTCATCTGTAAATAATTAGAAAACTAGGAAAAAATATGAGGAACAGTTGTTTTTAGGGCACAGGTAACAGCATAGGGGAGTGATCCCTAAAATAAGGGAAACAAATGAGGTCATTCTTCTAGTTGCCCCAGCTTGTGGCCTAAAGATAGTTACCAGGTGTCACTAGAAAGAACAGAATCAGACACAGAACTCTATGCTCTCAGATGGAGAAAAAAGAGATCATTTTAAAGAAGGTACAGATGGCTATATTTTGTGGCAGAATAACAGAGAGAAGAGAGCTGTACCAGAGAGAATATTTTAGAAATCTACAAAAGGAACCCTTTACGTCTTTTGGCTAAATATTGATATGCACATAGATTAGAAGAAATTGCCCAGGGCTAAGGAAAGATCGATTGATAACAATTGCTTGCAATACTAATGAGCACTCTCTCATACTATGTTTCCAGCAGTGAGAATGGAAACATCTAGTTAGGTTACATTGGTTTTTGGGAAGAATCCTCATAAGGACCATACCTAGTAACGGGCACATTTAGTCCTAGAGTAGAAGTTGCTCTGGAGTCATCACTGTAAAATTTAAAAGCAAATAAATAAACAAAGATGATCCACAAGCAACTATTCACAAACCAAAAACTCAGTATTTCCAAAAGTCATTCAATTATATGCACCATTCAAAGATGTAGAATTCAGAGTCATTCATCTACTAAAAAAAGAATGATCAGAAGAAAAAGCAGGGAAATATGAGCCATAATGAAGAGGGAGAAAAAAAATCGGTTAACAGGTACTAACACACAAATGACAAAAATACCAAAATTAGCAGACAAGGAACTTAAGTGTCAATTAAACATACCTATGTTCAAGCATGTGAAGGAAGCTAAGAAATATAAAAAGGATTTCTAAAAGACCCAAATTGAACTTCCATTGATGAATAATACACAATTTAAAATAAAAATTACATGGGATGGAGTTAAATAAGATTTAGAAATAGATGTAAAGATCAACAAGCTTGAATCCATTGTAAGGAAACTATCCAAGATTAAGTGCAGAGAGAAAAAAGACTGAAAGAAACTGAACAGAGCCTCCATGAGTAGTGAGAAATCACAAATGTTCATCGTACGTATAATTGAAGCTCCAGAAAGAGAGAAGGAATGAAGAGAAAAAAAGAAAAGTATATAAAGAAATAATGGCTGAAATGGTTATAAAATATGTAAGCCCACAAATCCAAAAGTCTCAATGAAGGCCAAACAAAAGAAACAAATCGATACCCACCATGACACATTGTAATCCAATTGTTGAAGAAGAAGAAAATCCTAAAAGTAAGCAGAGAAAAAGGATACATTGTCCAGAGGAACAAAGATAAGAAAGAGAACAGACTTCTTGTCAAAAGCTCTGTAGGGCAGAGATAATGACATCTCTAAGTGCTGAAACAAACAAAAACAACAGCTGAGAATTCTATGCCCATAAATAATGCATTTCAAGAGAAAAATAAAGGGGTTTAAGACCATCTCTTCCTGCAACCCAGAATTTGAAAAGATTCTTTGCCAAATGACCCAGACACAAACAAAGAAACAAAAAATAAGTTTTTCAGGATATGATAGAAGTCATAAGACACATGTTTGAAGATAGAAATTTGAATTTATATAAAAGAGAAGAACAATGGAAATGGTGATTATGTGGATAAATGTAACAGGCATTTTCCTCAATTTTTTTAAATATGAAATTTATTGTCAAATTGGTTTCCATACAACAGCCAGTGCTCATCCCAACAGGTGCCCTCCTCAGTGCCCATCACCCACTTTCCCCTCCCTCCCAGGCATTTTCCTCAATTTTGAAATCATTTTAAAAGATAATTGAATTTTTAAGACAAAAATAATAATTTATTACCTATAACATATGCACCAGTCAAATGTATGGCAATAATAGCACAAATAATTATAATGCTATGAAACTATAAATCAATTACAGAAAAATATCTAGAAAATTCCTAAATATTTGGAAATTAAATAGCATACTTCTAATAACCCATGCTTCAAAGAAGTAGCCACAAGAGAAATTAGAAAATAAAAGCATAAAACATGAACATGAAAATATAGAATATCAAAGATACCAAAATGTGTGCAAAAATAGCTAACATGGTATTTAAAACATAATCTAGGAACACCTGGGTGGCTCAGTCTGTTAGGCCTTTTACTTTGGCTCAGGTTGTCATCTCACTGTTCATGAGTTCAAGCCCCACATTGGACTCTCTGTTGTTAGTGCAGAGTCCTCTTGGGATTGTCTGTCTCCTTCTCTTTCTGCCCCTCCCCTGCTCACTCACTCGCTCTCACTCTCTCTCCCAAAAATAGCATAAAAAAAGAAGACTAATCAATCCCTTAAAAATATATATATATATATAGCTTTGAACACATATAAGGAAAGAAGAAAGAACTTACAATATTAAAGATTTACCTTAAGAAATTAGAGAATGTAAAGAAACTTAAAGCCAAAGGAGGCAGAAATAAAGATCTAATAAAATTAAGAGCAGGAACCAATAAAATATAATACAGAAAAAGAGAAAAATCAATAAAACCAAAACTGTGATAAATAATCCAACAATCAAAAGAATAAAGATGAAAGAGAGCAATTATAAATATTAGTAAAGAGACACATCAGCACTAAATGCACACCTTATGCCTGACTCTGATAATGGATCTGGACCTGGTAAGCATTCTTCCTTTTCTTGCCTCCAACCAACAATGTTAAACCTTGTCATCAGAGGGACACTGAAGGGCGAGGGATTTTCTCCTCAGGGTTTTGGTGAGGTTGCCACCACAGACCTTTACTCAGTACTTTTTCCTCACTGCTATTTCACACAGTTTCTCTAATAATATGTTCCAGAAGAACACAGCTTTCTCCAGAATTTGCTACCCTCCACCCCACCCATCCCAGTGCTTTCTCTAGCTCTCTATTCCAGCATTGTCCACAGTGTAGCTAGGAGCTGAGGGCAGTCTGGGTATGTGCTCAGCCCCAGCCCCTCTCCTTAGTCCAATGTCTATGCACCCACACAGGAGGCCGTATGAGGCTGGAGGTGTAATAAGCCCTAGTCGGACCTTCTCCTGGGCCACACTCGCTGGAGTTCTGCACATAAGTACATTGTGTTTTTGCACACAGCAGCCTCTCCAGCAGCCAGTGCCACCCAGTGCCCAACAAGTTCCCAGCTTCCCAGTACCAAGTAAGTTTTAAAACATTGGGCCTTTTAGTGGGTGGTCTCCCTTGACTTCCTAGAGGGCAGATTTCCAGCAAGTCTCACCACTGAGGCAGTTAGCAGGTTCCCTACCCAGTGAGCCAAGATGGTGCCATTTCCAACGAGGTGTGGATCTTGGGATCTATGCGCTTTCTAGTAAGTGGTTGCCCTTTATTTCAGCTATGCCTGCATTCTTTAGAATTTTCATTAAATCCCATTAGCCAATTCCCTGTCATTTCACTCCTCTGTTAATTCTTTTTATTAAACTTCCCCTGTTCAAATTGTTAGGTGATATCTATGCCCTGATTGAACCTGACTAATATAATCCCATTATATTTAAAACTTGCTAAATTGTATAACCTTAAACAGGCTTATCAGAAGTAAATAACTACCCAGTAAAAATACCTATTGATTGCATGAGAGATCAGAGGTAAATGTTTCACTTCTGGATAACAAAAGTTAGAGGACTATGAGTCCACTCTCTGCCATAGTTTTAGATCAACAGTAAGATTTGTGGACAGTATATTTAATTTCCGTGGGTCTTAATTTCCCGTACATAAAGAAAGAAAATAAGACTAATTGATATCTAAGTTCTACTTCACTTCTAATATGATTCTAAATCATAATAATTCCAAAATTTATCATGTAACCATCTTTTTCACTGGCATTATGAATAGATTTTTAAAAAATACAATATTCTTGATTCTGGATGTAGAATATTAACATCAGGCACATTTTAAACAACCATGAATTCGGTAGTGTATTTAGCTTAATATTTAGTTTGAAACCCATAAATATAAATCAATTATTTTAAGCAGATAGCCTATATAAAAATTGTGTTGAAAATGAAGGGATGGTGATATATTATGTCTAACTTTTTAAAATTTGTTAGAGGCCTTAAATGGGTTTTCAGAATACTAATTTGTAACTAGCACTGTGAGGCAGCTATGTGTGGAGGGAGGATATTCTATTTTTATCATAAAGGAAGTGCTCATTCCCTAAATATTCCTGTCTTATAAGACAATATCTGTATATCTCTATCTCCATTTTTATCTCCAATCTACCCATCTGTTCCATCCATCCTGCCTTAGGGAGAAGGCATATATGTATAACTTTAGGTATTAATATACACTTTAAGATTTTATTTTTAAGTAATCTCTACACCCAATGGTGGGGCTCAAACTCAGAACCCTGAGACCAAGAGCTGCATGCTTTTCTGAGCTAGCCAGGCACCCCCTCATATACACTTTTTTTAAAAACCTCTTATTTTCCACAGGATACTCAGTTTGTGGGAGGAGAAAAAGAAGATCGATGAACCACCAGAATTAACTATAAATTATTCACACAAATCTAGTGTCTATCAACATATTTAATATGCATAGGTTACAATGTTAGAATACTTTCATGACTTTTATGGCTTACCCCATCTTGCTGCCATAAGTTTCCTTATTTACAAGATAGGTTAAGATAGATTTCTCTTATTTTACAGATAAGGGCACTAATATACATATAAACATGGTATATCCTTGGGAGTATTCTCTAAAGTTTTCTGAAAGTCAGGTCTCTTTTGTGCTAATTCCTTTTCCATCAAATAGTCCCCATAGCATCCTGGTGCTCTGAGGTTCGAGAAAAATGTTAGTTTAACAGCTTGAAAGCACAGGTATGGGCCTGGGTCAGTCTACGACCTCAGTTTAGATCATGTGTTTTGCACCCACTTAATAACTACAAAATTGGAAGAGCCTCCCAGATTGAATGAAAATGTCCTAGAGAATTTTTTATTCATTTATTTGAATAATAAATCATTCATGTATTGACAATATTTTAGAAGATCCAATACCACTATCGTGGGACTCAAAATTGAGTAAATATGGGGACTCCTGGGTGGTTCAGTCAGTTAAGCGTCCAACTCTTGGTTTCAGCTTAGGTTATGAACTCACAGTTTGTGAGTTTGAGCCCCACATCAGACTCAGCACTGACAGTATGGAGCCTGCTTGGAATTTTCTGTCTCCCTCTCTCTCTGCCCCTCCCTTACTTTCTCTCTCTCAAAATTAAAAAAAATTTTTTTTTTTAAATAAATATGTAGTGTCTATCTTGGAAAAGTGTAAATTCCAGGAGAAGGAACAAGTTTGGAATTGATAAATGCTATAGGATCTTGTATCCTCGCCATAAAGTTACCATGACATTTGACAGTTTGGCCAGCTCTGTTCAAGTATACAGGCAAGAGGGAAGCAGGGTTCAGCCAAGGCAGGATCTTGTGTATTTATATTGAGCTTTATTCTTTATGAAGCTGTCATTGGAGGATTTTATTCAGGGAAGGAAAAGGATCTGAAGGCCATTAAAAGAACAAGAAGGAGAAAAAAGAGAGAGAAAAAAAAAAACCCTGCCTGGCAGCAATGTAGAGAATACATTGGAGGTGGTAATCTTTGATGAAGGAAGAGGTTTCAGGAGATTGTAGCAATGGTGCAGAAAGGAGATAACGAGGAACTATATTTAGCAATGGCAGTGGGAATTTTAAAACAATAGGCTAGTTAGGAAACATATTAATGTAGTGAAATGTATGTGGTCACATGAAATGTTCGGTTGGAAATGGTTTTTTAAACAGTGGTTTGAAGGATGACTTTCAGGCTTCTGGCTCTCCTGGTATCACCATGGAGAAGGATAGAATTAATTAGATTTGTCAAGGAAGAAGATTGCCTTTTACATTTTGACTGTCTGAAATGTTGAATTTTTAGTATTCATTGGCCTGTGAAAAATCCAAATTCATGTTATTCCTGAATCGGACCAAAGTGCTGAAATCAATAAAAACCCTTCAGGGTTGTATGTAAATGTTTTAAAAACTCTAAGTGGACATCCCCATAGGCTTTTTATATTTATAGCTAAATTCAGAAGAGTAACTGCTTTAACATTTATGTGTGACACATAGAAAAAAGAAATTTATCTTTGCATATAGTGGTATTTTATCACTGAGTAATTTCACTTACTCTAGCAGAAACTAAGTATGTATTATTCTGAGCATTTATGCCTATATTTTGCCTCAGCAGCACAATCATATTTGGGAAATGATACAATATGATGAAGAAAACATATACATCTTCTAATAAAACTAAAGAAATTCCAGAGGTCTCATATGCCATAAAACTTCATGTGTCTTTCTCTGTTGTGAATGGCACATAAAAATAATTTGTTCTGTTCCAGACTTTATTGCAGATATTATGCCACATATCTTTCAAAATGAAAGGGAAGAATTATAAGTTATGAATTAGATCAACTACAGCACTGGTTGTATAAAATAGTTTTGTTTTTGAAAAATAATAAAATGCAAAGTCTGAGGAGGCAAAGATACATTGTATCTTTGTATAAGCAGGATAATGTGATTCATATTTTAATGCCACTTAAGTACAAATAAAGTTAACTTAGCCCTATATTCCTAATATAAATTTAAAAGTGAAAACAAAAAGTTTATAGGCCAACACTGAAAAACATAGCCATTCTCTATATTTTACACTTATAAAATGCAAATATTGGGAAAGCAACAGTCATAATATTTACATTTTTAAAGCATTTTTTTTTTAATTTACAGCTGTCCTTCTGAAATACCGTTTCTTTGAAATCTAGTATCAGATGACAAATACTGCTCAAAGTTATGCCTTGGAGCACATCTACTGAGGGACAAAGCTGCACCAAACACAGAGTTCTGGTGCCTGTTCCTGTTCTGCTTCCACTGCAGAGAGCTGCCCAATTCTGATATTTATTAGTTGTCTTTACTCCATGCCAGTGGAATGTTGGCTCTGATTCTAGGATTCTTGCACTCCTGGAAGTTATGAATTTGCCCTTTTTTCAGCTACTCTGGTTGACTCTTTAATCCCCTTTTGCTGTAGCTTCTCAACCATTCTGAAATAGCCACCTCTCCATTTACTGTCCCATCTTTAGCACACTGCAGAAAGGGCTTTTCCAGTATCTGGCCCTGTCCATTTTGACTGTTCACTCTTCATCAGAGCAAAATTTTCTATTTCACAGAGGAAAAAAACTGGAGGTAGATAATCTAGAACTATCACACATTAGAATTGTAGCACACTAGTGGAGCTTATTAATATATAAAATACAACTTCCCATAATCACACATATCCTTCATACAGCCTCTCAAATGACAAATTGGACACATTCATTATCACAATCCAAAGCAACAGCCTCTGTACAGCATATTAAAAAAGAAGCAAAACTGTATGAACTTAAATTTATGTGTCCTAATCAATGTTTTGGTATCCTATCATACTTAAAAATTGTCTGCATGTCCAGTAATTATCAATTAATTAATTCAATTTATCATTCCTATTCGATTACATTTCAGGATATGACTTTAAGTTACTTAGAGATAAGAAAATGATCTTCAGCCAAAACGATTACTATTGAAATAAAAATTTTAAGAATAATGACGGTTTAGGGGTGCCTGGGTAGCTCAGTCAGTTGAGCATCCGACTTCGGCTCAGGTCATGATCTCAGGGTTTGTGAGTTTGAGCCCCGCATCTGGCTCTGTGCTGACAGCTCAGAGCCTGGAGCCTGCTTCTGCTTCTGTGGCTCCCCCTCTCTCTGCCCCTTCCCCCACTCACATGCTCTCTCTCAAAAATAAATAAACACTAAAAAAAATTGTTTTAAAGAATAATGACAGTTTATATATTAGGAAATTTATAATTTTTGTAATATTAAACGTAATGGAGTAGCATTAACTTGTTTTGATTATTAAACTTAGTTTACGAAAAACAGTAAAGTATAAAATCTATGACTTTTATATTTACAACTGGTAACTAACAGAGCTGTTTTCTTTTAAACCTAAATTATTTAATATTCTCATCTGTCAATAATTCAACTAATTATGTGGACCTGGATTCTTAAAATGGCCCTGGTTAGCTTCTATAAGAATTTTATTTTAGTCTCGGCCACCTAGGTGACTCCATTAAGTGTCCAGAGCTTGATTTTGGTTCAGGTCATTCTCTCACAGTTTGTGGGGTCACGCCCCACATCTGTCTCTGTGATGACAGTGTGGAGCCTGCTTGGGATTCTCTGTCTCCCTCTCTCTGTCTCTGTCTCAAATAAATAAATATTTTAAAAAATTCATTTTAGTCTAGTAAACTTAAAATATGAGAAATTTAAGATTCTTTATTTTGGGGGAATTTTAACAATATTCAATTTATATAAGACTTATTCCTATAAACCAATCAAAACAGCTGTCCTTTATTTTGACACTTTATCAACCAAAATTATTAATACTGTCTAAGAGATGGGAAAGTATCTCATACTCATATACAAGAGTTAACACCCTAGTGATTTATAGACACATAGTCCTATAGATGCAGAGAGAGCTCGTAGGTCCAATTCTGAACACAAGAACACAGACATCATCAGTCCAGTTATCAAAGTGCTGTTTTCCTTTTCGATAGGCCTGAAATTCTTAACTGGTTTGACCCCAGATTTATCATATATATAAAAAACAAACAAAATGATTAACACACTATTCTCTTTTGGCTCTCTCCCAATAGTTAATAAATATTAATGGTAATAGATTAACTGTAAATCCATTACATCGGTTGATTTTCAGATAGAACATAAAACCAAACTCCCAGTTGTTGTTGCCATAATTGGGTATAACATCAGATGTCTGAGCAAGCCATATCCTAAAGGAAACACAGCATTAGCAGAGAGGGGAGAAAATGAAAGGAAAGGATAGGAAAGGAAAGGAAAGGAAAGGAAAGGAAAGGAAAGGAAAGGAAAGAAATAAAAACTAGAAAAATATTAAAGTACTTTTATCCCTTAGTTTTCACCCCTGTGAACCAAGAAAATAGATGCCTAGTCTAAACTTCTCCTAAGAAACATTTCTCTGACAACACACTTGCCTGTTCCTGTCAAGTGAATTTATCAGGCATCTTGGTGGATGATTTCCAAAAAACAACATGCAATAATTTTTTTAAACAAATGCCTGTTAAATATTTAACTTAAGTTATGAATTAATAAGAGAACTAGTAAGACATTACAACTGGTTCAAAGGAAAATTAAAAGAAATACATGTATAGGCAAATAAGGTAAACTGAAATTTATAAATAAATGAAAAATAGGTTTATCTCTAGGGAGAAAAGCAATTAAATTTTGCTGATAAAATTAATTTCTATGGAGAAGAGTCATTTGCCTTGCTATCAGTGTCTACACTTACAGAGTTTGTAAAATGTCTCATTAACAGTGAGAGAATGAGATAACCTGTTAGGGTGACCTACATAGGACATCCATGATCTTTTTGGTTCATTTAAATTTTTCCACTTTTTGTTTTTTTCTACACCTCTGGTAACAAAGAGTACAGTATCTACTTCTAAGTAGTTAAGAGTCATTTTGAGGTTTCCTATTATAAACTAAAAAGAAAATGAATAAATGAGATAAATAATTATAAAACTTGAAGTCATATCCTAAATTTTCCTGTTTGAAAGTTCTCTGGAACCTCTAAACATATGGCTCTTTCCCCATCGCCTAACACATTTTAGATTCTTTTCTGGCTCTTCACTCCAACGTTTTGTTTCCCACTCTGAAGACATTATGAGAAACTGAAAAAGAGAAAAAAGAAAACACAAACACATACATAGTAAACATCTGGGATCTTTGGAGAAAAGACATTTACTTGGCTTGTTGAGTAGTGTAGTCAGTTAAAGAAGAACCAAAGGTTATCATGAGCTATTGCTTGGAGAATTACTTTGATTAGACCATATAAAGTCTGTATAACCTATATGAATTTTTACTCATACTTAAATCAGATGTACTATTAAGATTTAAGTCTAAATAGTATTAACTGATACATATTAATTTTTGTTTTAGTTAGGAACAGAAGTATATAAACTATTAGCAAATACTGTCAGGTAGATGTAAACAAGAGAGACTGAATATCAAGGGTACATAAAAACAGCAAATGTAAACCTCAGTGTATGTCTTCCTGACTGCATTTTCCTTCATGACTTTTAAAAGGAAGTTTAGATGTTCTCATGGAAATCTTGTGATGAAATATTAATAAGAAAATTGCAGTAATTTTCATATAGTGATTATGATACATTTTTCCTCAAATACAAATATGCTACAATCCCAATGAAATTTTGGACACAGTCACATCATAATGTCACTGCTGAATTTAGGGAACCTGCAAGGCTAACACGTCAAGAGAACTAAAAGGCAACGTGTGGATATTATGATTTAATACCCTTTGCCTCTGGGAATTCCTGGAGCTCAAAGTAATACAGTCTTCCACATGCTGCATTAATCTTCATAGAAAGTGCAGTTCTTTTGAGAGGAGAAGGAGATAATGTCACTGTATATTAATATAAGAAAATTATTAGGTAACATTAGATCATATTATATACATGTTTAATATTGTATATTTGCCATTTTTCGCTATTTTACACTGTTGTAAACTAAAAAATGTTGATTGACTTTCAGTTTAACATTAAATTTTTAAATGACATTTTCCTTTTTTATAATGCAGAATTTAAATATATATGTTTATAAAATCTTTTTAAGTATATGGTTATATTTTATTGTCACATATTTTTGAGGTAATTTGTTGGTTTAATTTGTTTTGGTTTAATTTGTTTTGATATCAAATTAGAATATATAGATAAATATTAACACTTTACATTTTAAAATTGCTTTTATATGCTCTAAATTATAATTTAAGTTTTAATTTCAGCGCTTTATGGTTATTTGTAATGGTGTCTTTCTGCTTGCAAATATCTCTTTCTTAGGGGAGGATATCAAGTTAAAGATTATCATTTCAAAACTCACAGCAAAAAAGAAATAGAAGCATAAATATATACTCCATGGGATTTTTCTATTGAGCCTTTAAACTGACCTGTGTCTCTAGGTTTAAATCTTAGAGGTAAAGAAGACATTTGGTCTGCTGTAAGTGTAGTTGTAAGAGGTATCTGTACTTAACCTCCTTATCTTTAGAGACACTAGAAGTTGGAATTTTCTTGATAAGAGGATTTACAAATAATTCATTTCCACTTGACAATTAAGTTACAGGATAATCTTAAATTTATCATACCTACAGCAGTTGCTTGAAATGGAATTCTGTTCTACCTCAAAACTAATTATAGGGATTTTTAACTTCAAAACTAATGATAGGGATTTTTAACTGCAAGCAAAATACTGAAACTACATAATTAGTTACCATCCAAGAAAATCTTATAGAATCTGGTTTTTGCTCTTCTAAAATGATTATTTTTATGTGGGACAAATTAGGATCAGTAAAAACATTTTTTTTAAATCGTGAGACCTTGCTCTATTATCAGATATTCTTGAATTTTACTTTAATATATTTTTTCTTTTTTTCCTCAACATTTAATATTTCCAAAACCTTTCTTGTTTTAGGCACTTAACTGATTCTGGATAATATTAATCATCACGCCTAAATAATTTTAATTATTTTTTTATAATTTTGCTGCTATTTATGAAGAGAAAAATGCCTAATGATACCACTGAAGTTAAATCAGTCTTATGAAAACAGTTTATAATTCTAGCAAACTTGTATGGGATTTTTAGTGATGTGCTCAGAATAATATGATGGTTTGTAATACAGATTTTGCAATTTGCTGTGTGTGTGTGTGTGTGTGTGTGTGTGTGTGTGTGTGTTTTAATGTTGTAAAATTATAATGAGTTGTCAACCAGCTCTATGGAGAGGCCCCTGTGGGAAGGAATTAAGGCCTCCTTTCAGCAGCTGGTGAGGAACTGGAATCTCCTTCCAAAAGCTGTGTGAGAGCTCTGGGTTCAATTTTGTTTCCTCTTCCAAAATTCATTGTTGGTATCTTAACCCCCAGTACCTGAGAATGTGATCTTATTTGGAAATCACTGTAGATGTAATTAGTTAACATGAGGTCATCAGAATGAGCTACAATCCAATATGACTGATGTCCATGTAAAAGGAGAAATTTGAACACAGAGACAGATGCACAAGGAGGGAAGACAGTGTGGAGAGACACAGGGAGAAGGAGCTACCCACAAACCCTGGAGAGAGGCACTGAACCAGTGCCAATACTGCCAACAACCCACTTGTGAATTTCTAGCCTCCGGAACTGTAACAATAAATTTGTTGCGCTAGTCAGTTTGTTCCAGGAGCCCTAGGAAACTGAAACACATTAAGTGAGGCAACAGTTTCAAGGTGAAATGATAAATTTACTTCAATGCACAAATCTATACATTCAGCATTTTCCATATGGATACATTGGTCATTTTGAAAATAACTTTAACATCCAAATGAAAGTCTCAGAATAAAAATGTATTTACTCTGCTCTAGCTTACGTTTTGTGATATAGTTGGTGCAAAAAAAAATCCTTATGCCTTAACCTCTGCTTATTTGTGATTCTTATTTTCCACAGAAGGGAATAATTGTAAACAAATGACATTCAGAATATACAAAAAGTTGACGAAAGTACTTTCCAAGTTCTTGTGCATGAAATACTTGCGTTCAGTAAGTAGAATTAAATCTTCCTTAAAGGAAAAATATTAGGCAACGGTAGCATTCGACAGTAGTAATATATACTCAGCAATTTATGAGTTCCTTACTGACTTCATTATTCGGTGAACAAAATCCATACTTAGTATAGGAGCCTTTATATTCCCTTTATTTAATACATTTAGAAGAGAGAGCACATCAATGCAATGTGATATCAACCAGGAAGGATCTTTTAAATAGATTTTATTCTAAAATATATATCACACATATTTTAATTCAATTCAGTAAGCATTTCTTGAGGATAAAACTTGGCCAGATTTTTCCCCCAGTTTCAATTTCAGGTATAACTAGATAATATGTTAGTAATATTAATTTTTTGAGTGTTTCTTATTTAAGTTGGCCTTCTTCCTATTTGTGAAGCAACTAAGCTATTTAACATCTCTTGTCTTAAAAGGGGGATTTATTAGCAGAAAATGGGAGGTGGGGAAGCCTCTTCCTCCATTAAGCTTTGACTTGCAGAAGACTAGGTTCTTGAATAAGAAAAAAGGTACCCTGACTTAGACAATGTGTTTGAAAGGATAATGAGCACATTTAAACCACACCCTCCTCTCTTTCCCCCCACATAAATTTAGATAAAAAAAGAATTCTCCCATATTTGACATGAGACAGGTGCTTTTGAAGAACTATCAGGGCAAGCTTAAATGCTGGTATGCCACTAAAGAAAAATGTTCCTGCTTCTTGTTCCTTACCATCAACCAAATCCAAGGGTAAGGAATTTAACATGGAGTTTGAAGAATTAACTGTGGTTGTTGATTTTATATTCAAATTGTAGATCTGTTACTATTAAGAGCTATTCCACTAAACAATCATCTCCCCCAAGATTGATTGACCTAACTTAATTTCTTAAATCTAACCCTACTTTCTCATATTGCAAAGTTTTTCTTCAGTGGTACATGATAAATGATTGATAGCCCTGACTCGCCATGGGGAAGTATCTCATGTTAATAAATCAGGATTCAGTGATCCTAATACTTGATCATGTTTGTTTGGGGGAAAATGGACATGATGATGAAGATGTAGGAATTTAATAATTAATAAATACCCAGATAGGACAGGATCATTAACCTAAATGAGAGTCCTTGATTTTCAATTAGAAGTTCTTGCCAATATTTCCTTGTGGTTACTTTTTGAAAAGAAAACAACTAAGCATGTATTAAACTTCAAGTAATTTTAAAAAATCGTTTGGCAGATAGGACGCTTCAGGAAAAATCAATATTAATTTTCAAAATATTCACCACCTGAATACATCTTTCAAATACATAGCCCTTTATATATCTTTCTAGCTTTAGAATTCAAATGTGCTGATATGCATTATCCCACTTAGCTCTTGAAATGACTCCACAAAATATGACTATTAATATTTTCATTCTGCATGATAGGAAAGCTGAGATTTACTGAAGTTGTTAATAGACTTGAAAATTGTATAGGAAATAGTTCTTTTTATTCTATGAGCCATTTTCAGAGTACCTTCTTTGTGCTGGGCACTAGGATGCAGAAGTTAATAAGTGGTGGTTTCCTGTCATCTTGTACCTCAGACCATACTCTCAAGTACTTGAAAGATTGCACCTTTTCTAGAATCTAGGAGAGCAAGACAGGTGACGGTTAACAGTATAAAGTGGGGCAGCATTAATGCACTAATTCAGAAAGGTCAAAAGCAAGGGCACTCAACTACCTGCTCTTTGCTCTTTGCTTACTACTGGGGCCTGGAGGCCCTAGCCTGTTATAAACGTCATAACGGAAGGGTATAAGCATTTTCCTGTCCATCTTCTCTAATAATATCTAATTCTATCAAGCTCCCTAGATCCCCATATAGAGCTAGTATACTTGGGAACAGTGGTTCTAAAAGTGTCCTTCTCCTCACAGGCTGTTGCAGGTCTTCCCACCCACGCACCAATCCCTCTCAGAAGCTGCATCCAAATTAAACCACAGATTTTAACTTCTTCATCTTTTTTCTCCCAAATCATAAACATTTGCTTCCTGGTGCATTTGAAAGAAAGGAATCTGAGTCTGTGGATATACAAGTCAGTTTCCACTAGAGGAACAGAACACTAAGCACAAATAGGGAGAAAGTTCCTCCGATGCTTTCTGAAACAGCTAAGCACTTTAGACATTGCTGTGCTTGCCTAGAGACCTCCAGAGACCATCTGATTGAGTCAGTATTGATGGAAACTTGTCAGAATCACTTTCCAGTTCAATGTGTACAACCATCCTCCTATGTTGTCTGTGTGTGTGTGTGTGTGTGTGTGTGTGTGTGTGTGTAAAAACAGCAGAAAACAAAAATATGTGGACATTTTAAATTCTTTCAAGTAGTCAGCCAACAGTTTCCTTTCATCTTGCACTGATGCATATTGCTTCATTCTTGTGAAAAACAAAACAAAGAAACAAAAAAAACATGGTCTTGGCAAAGAGGGCTCTAGAACTGCTCACATCCCTAATGAAAATGTAGGATAAGACAGTAAGCTTTTTCTTCAGAAAACTATGTTTGAGGGTGCCTTGGTGGCTCAGTTGGTTAAGCGTCCAACTTTGGCTCAGGTCATGATCTCACAGTTTGTGAGTTCGAGTCCTGCATTGGGCTCTGTGCTGACAGCTCAGAGCCTGGAGTCTGTTTCGGATTCTGTGTCTCCCTCTCTCTCTGCCCCTCCCCTGCTTGTGCTTTCTCTCTCAAAAATAAATAAACATTAAAAAAAGAAGAAAACTATGTTTGAGCCCCAATGGAGATCACATAGGAAGACACAGATGGTCTATATATTTCGAATCTTTGTAGTTATAACCTGTAATGAAAGATAAGAGACAGAGAGAGAAGAGGAGAAAGAAATTTAAGTGACTACACTCTGCAAAACTGCTTGAAGCCAAATGGTTTTCATGATGGCGGAAGGCAAAATAGCTAATCTAATTTAGGTCCTTCAGCAGCCTTTGATCTAATATTGAACAAGGTGATGACAGGCCATGATAGGAGTATCGGCACAGCATTTGGCTGACTTTGTAGCCTAAAAGACAGCCAGGACCATTTTAGATCTAAGTATTTCGGAAGCAATAGTGTGATCTTCATCCTTATACGTGGTAGAAGACTGGGAAAATAGCCAGGAGACGATGCATCTTCCTGCACACAAAACATCTCTGAGTCATGCATCACCCCTTCAGTGGGAGGATGTGACAAAAAGTGAAATCTTCTTTGAACTGTGGAAGAAGAGTAGGCATTGAGAAATCAATTAATTGCTTAAAAGTAATAATGAAACTCATCCTGCAGTAGTCAACTACAGATTTAATCGGTCTTGAAAGAATGGCAGCCACGGAAAATGTTATACTTTTCTGCAAAGTTTGGTTTTAGCACATAAAGTGAATTACCAAGGTGAAAATGTTTAAGAATAGGTAATAATATAACTACTGGGCTTCATTGGTTATTGTGAAGGTGAAGGAGTCACTTCTAGAGTATTGGTTTTCTTATGAGTCAGCATAGGATGAGAAGGGGAATGGATTGCTTCTTTTCATTTTCTTCTTTGAACTTACTTTCCCCCATCCCTGGTAAAATCTTGGCTAGAATCTATCCAATTTAGATTTATGTCAAGGATATCTCTCTGAAATTAACCAAACTTTAACCAAACCCACATAGACAATTTATATTTGAGAGAATAGCAAGCCAACTATTAGGTTAAAGATCATTTATGATTCAGTTTAGATACCATCACATATTTTATATTTTATTATACAATCACTGTATATTATTATTTTATAATTTCTATATTTACCATAAAGTTATAAATATTACTAAGAGAATCTAAATTGGTAATCAGCCTTCTGCATTTTTGTTATTGTTGTTCCTTTTGAATTTAGCACATATCTTTATGCCTTATAAATAAAAATACAAATATATAAAAGTGAAATCAGCAGAGTCATTATGATGCTTTCAAATACTTACAGAATATTATCTTAGCCTTTTAAGCATATTAGTCAGCATCAATCTTTTCTAAAGTGGAAAAAAATGTTGACTCTGCTTTCATGCTGTGTTAAAAATTACTTTGCACCTAGCAGACTTGCATATATATATTACAATTATTTTTAAATGTTTCAGTAAATGAAAACTACTTACTCAAATAATGTTTTCTTAGTTCTTCCCCTTGTGAAGCTACCTCTTGGATATCAATGGCTGGTTTCCAATGCTCTTTTCTTTTGTAATATTCATTTAATTTTTTTTCTTCCTTTTCTCATGAGAGTTAGGTAAGTCTTCAAAAGCCTTCATGAGGACTTGCACCCTGAAAATGTCCCTGACATGAGTTCTATGCTCTTTATGAGACTTCCTACAATTTTCCTTAAGCCTGACTCCTATCACCTCTATAGGGCCCAACCCTAGCTAATGCCTGCTGTGTCCATCTGGCCATTGAGACCTCAGCTGCCCTTGCAGTGCTAAAAACTAGAAGTATAGGCTTTCTCCATTAACCTTCTTCTCCAAGCTGCTATCAGTAGCGGCTCTGTACTGTATCCCAATTTCAGAATCCTCCAGGCAAGAAAAACATACCAGTTACTATGTTTATATATATCTATAAGTTCCAGAATCCAAATATTAAGCTTTTATAAACACTCTTATAAATGCCCTACTCTTATGATGACACCAGGCCTATGAGATTTTGGATGAAATACTTATCTCCCTATTTTATGTATTCCTTTAGTCTCTCAACAACTGGGCTTCGAAAGGGTCATTCCTTCCTTGTTTCATGAGGAAAGGTACAGAAATTCTATAGCATTGTTTATAAGACCAAAAATTCAGTAATCCTTAACATTTTTTCACATAACCATTTGCTTACATAAACTGGACTGGATTATCAAGTAAATATCACGTGACAACAAGTCTGCCAGTTCTAGGAGGAATATCTGACTTAATTTGGAAGAATAAAAATGTTTTTTAAGATTTTTATTCATTTTTAATTTTTTTTAATTTTAAGGAGGGGGAGGGATAGAGGGGAGAGAGAGAGTCTTAAGCAGGCTCCACACTCAGCGTAGAGCCCAACGTGGGGCTCCATCCTATGACCCTGGGATCATTACCTGAGCCAGAATTGAGAGTCAGACACTCAACTGATTGAGCTATCCAGGTACCCCCGGAGAAGATATTTAGTTCCCAAGTTTCCCATTTGTTTCTCTAGCTAAAAATTAGAATCAACATGAAGAATCTCAACCAAAATTATTTTATATGTCAATGGAATAAAATTCATTTTAAATTATCATTCAGGTAATTACTATAATTTAGCTCCAACATCTTAATGATAACTTACTCAAATGATTAGGCTTTTACAATGTTTTAGTGTGATAGTATGTTCAGTGCAAAAGTATAACATGGTGACTCTCCAGAGGGAGAGTCAATATTTACACATATAACATTGCAATTACAGAAAAAACAAAGACAAGCGTTACCACTGTAGACATACTAACTATAAGATTGAGTGTTTGAAGAAGGATGAGATAGGTGTAGACTGGTGAAATCATAGAAACATTGAAGTTAGCCTATGCTTTGAAGGATGCAGAGGACATGGGCCAGTATAAGGGAAGTGTTCGTTCTTGAGCTGTAACAATATATGGATAGTGGAATCAGCAGGCATGGAATATGGAGGACATAGGGGAAAGTAGTTTGCCTAGACTGCAAGAAGAATGTTGAAAAACAGTGGGAGATAGCTTTGAAGATAAAAGAGTAAGACATATTGGGAAAGATATTAATCAGCACAAAAACATCTTAATAGAGCCATTATATTACTTGTGGGAAATATAGCAAATGATAGTTGAAGGAATGCTCTGCTAATTTCTAGGTATATTCTCGCTAAATTAGTAAAAGAAACTAAGCAATTAAAATCAAATTTACCACATCCTATTGAGCACAATGAGTAAAAACCTAGTGACAGATAATGTGAGACATAATGAAAAATATAAGGTAATGGCTGTGCTTTCAGTATGCTTATATATTTAAGTGAATGGTTGATAAATAAGTATATCTCTGCTAATGTGAAAAAACCTAGAGATTCCTAGAAATAATACTTTTGTACTGTTTAATTGTTAGGGGAAGAAAAATAACTGAATATCATACAGAGTACAAGGTGTTTTTATAAATAGTTCAATATGAATTTATTTATCACACAATTGTTGTGTACCCACATTATGCCAGGAAGTGTTCTAGGAAGACGGAAGGGAGGCAGGAATAAAAGCAACTTCTGTACCCAATAGTGCCTACGTTCTATTGTGAGTGGCTGGCACAGAAGACACACAACGAGTATATCATGATATACTTGATATCAGGATAAAGAGGAGCAGGAATACCAAAGAGGGAAAAGGGAAGGTCGCTGTTGTTGTTTTTATTTAGAATACTCAGGAAGATGCTAAGATCAAATTTAAGCAGAGGCCTTAAGGAGGTATGGTAATGAATACTATAGATATATAGAATAATTATATTCTAAATAGAAAGGATACCAACAGATGAACATAGGAGAAGGGGAAACAGAGAGACAGAGAGAGAGAGAGAGAGAGAGAGAGAGAGAGAGAGAGAGACAAACCATAAGAGACTCTTAACTATAGAGACAGAAGGTTGATGGAGGGAGGTAGGTGGGGGATGTGCTAAATAGGGGATGGGTATTAAGGAGGGCACTTGTCATGATGAGCACTGGGTGTCATATGTAAGTGGTGAATCACTAAATTCTACACCTGAAACCAAAACAGGCAAACAGACTAAAAAAAAAAAAAAAAAAAAAAAAAAAAAAAAAAAAAAAAAAAAAAAGGAAAGGAAGGAAGGAAAGAAGGAAACCAAATGCAGAAGCCCTAATACAGGAGCTTGCTCAATATGTGTGAAGAATAAAAAAATCATGAAAATCATTGTGGCTGGATTAGAACGAGTGAGAGAGAAGAAGTAGAGAATGAAAGCAGAGAGAAAAGTGGCAGGATACTGGCTGCTGTGTATGTGTGAGGAGTCTGGGGCAAAATTTATTATCTAGAGTCTTGTAAGTCATTGTGAAGTTTTTTGCTTTTATTCTGAATGAGATGGCAGGATATCGCTGGATTTTGCTCAAAAGCATGACCCCAGGGAGATCATTCAGGATACTTACTAACAGAGAGATTTTGCAAAGTGAAGTCATCAATAATCTTGACAAGTACTACTGAGAATGGGAGGGAAAAAACACTCCACCTTACTGGGATATATTTGGGTAAGAGAAAGACAAGAGGAACAGGAAACAACAAGAATAGCTGACTCAAAGAGTTTAACTTATTGAAGATCACAAAAACAGGTGAATAGCTCAAGAGAATGTGTCTTCAAGACAGGCTTTTTTTTTGTATATTACTCTAATTTAAAGGATAGGCATTTATTATAGCAAGTTTAAATGCTGACATAAATATAGAAAAGAGTGGGAGATAACTAGGTTGGTGTTGAGTCGGCAAGCAGAGAGGGATTTATGGGACAAATTGTGATGATGGCTTTAGAAAGGAATGTTGAAGTCTCTTTTATAGGGATCAGAGGATATTCAGAATATATTCTCACTGATGCGGACTGGTTAGTAAATGTGGGAACATGTGGCAGTTTTCTGATGATTATTTCCATTTCTCAAATGAAGCAGGAAAAAACTGAGGATGGAAAAGTGGTTGAAGGAGAGAAAAGCAAGTGTGAAATGCTTGCGTTGGATTGAAGGAGAGGAATGGATTTAGACACATTTAGTAGAATTGCTGGGCAATACTGTCTCTGTTAGAGGTGGTCATCAACTTAAAGTGAGGTCGGTCAGTATGGTTGTGTGTTTGCTTCCTGCCACATTCAACTGCCAGGGATGTAGGTGAAGGAGAGAACAGAGGGTCTGACTACTGTGGTGCTGATGTCTGCCTCTAGAGAAAAGGGAGGATAAAGGAGTTCAGAATATGTGCATCAGAGGGGCGCTTGAGTGGTTAAGCGTCTGACTTCAGCTCAGTTTATGATCTCGTGGTTCGTGAGTTTGAGCCCCAGGTACTGTGCTGACTGCTCAGAGCCTGGAGCTTGCTTCAGATTCTGTGTCTCCTCTCTCTGACCCTCCCCTGCTCGCTTGCTCTCTCTCTCTCAAAAAAAAAAAAAAAAAAAAAAAAATTTAAAGGAAAGAATATATGCATTGGAATAGTTTTAATGAAAAGCCATGGAATCAAAGCTTGATAACCAGGATGGTGAGAGTACAGGGGGGAAGGAGGTAGGTCCCGATGGAGATAAAGATGCCTTGCATTTGGAGTACTCCAAAGGAAGGAGTTGGAAAATTAAAGGTGATTGCTGGGTAAAGAATGCTCAATGTTGAAATTATGTGGGATTTACAGTTAGGTAAGTATGAAAATTAAGCTATCAGTCCAGGAATGGAGAGCTGAAGTAGTTGGGGATACTGAGAAAAATCACAGGGATTGGAAAGAATATCTGTACTGTTAATACTAATAAAAATTAAAAATAAGGTGCTTAATTCTCCCTGTTGAAAATAAGGGAAGAGACTCCCTCTCCCTTTTCTTAGAGCATTTACTTTAGAAAACTTGTAAATGTAAATGATTTCTCAGTCTCTTTCGCACGTAGATAAATCTTTTTGGAAACCACATGAGGCTCTTGCCAGTTTTAGGACACAAGACTGTCTTTCTCAAGGACTGAGGAGCCATCTCTTTGAAATGTGAACATCTGTGGGAGGTTAGGAACCTAACTTCAAGGGATGTCTTTCCTGCTCCAAGTTGTAAAAACATCTCCTGCCATAAAGATATGAGAGGTTGGGTTTTCCTCTGGATAAAGTCAATTAGCTAACACAGATGGTCACCCCAGTTACCAGGTGAATTTAGAGTAAACTATGTGTGACAAATAGTGCTGTCAAGTCTTGTTACCCGAGGACTAGTTACTGTTTATCTTGAGAACACATCTGTATGGGGTTATATAAAAGGGAGAGATTTGTGTTCTTGGAATCTCTTAGCTGATTGCCTGCGATGCACATCACATTCTGGTTTAACACTTATTCAGTAATAAAACTGTTTTTCTTATTCTATTACCTTTGTAAAGAAGTTTCCTGGATTGGGAAAAGATAGATACGGTTTTTAATTTTATGTTTCCAACCGCATGAATATTAAGCCCTGGAGAGTCATGGCAATTAACCATAATCCAAAATCTTCTAGGAATGAGGAGTAACAAAATAGTCTGTAGGTGAGGGCAACAGAAAGATTAGGGGCAAGTACAAATGGGAGACCTGATCTTCAAAGCCCTCCTTATGCTAGGGCTAAAGTGTGATAGCAAAATGGGTATTTCTGTGGTTATTATATCAAAGATAGTTAGGATTCACTGCCTGTAGCTTTGATTGCATGGCTTGGTGTGGTTCAAAATGCAGAGATACACATTAGGAAATAATGAGACAGGAAATTTCCTTACATGAAGGAATAAATATCAATAAAACAGTTCAAGGAATGCCAAAAGCCAGTTCTTGAGTGATTGCCACATGCGTTGTACAGACAATTTGTGCTATAAGTTGAGAAAAGCAAGAGGTCACAAATTAAATGAGTTGGAAAGATTTTTTAAAATTAATATGCATGGAGGATTCTCTGTATCAAATCAAAGGATCACGTCTAAACTAGCTTTCAAGTAGCACCTAGGATGGGACATATACCCATGGGGGCTCAGTAAATGCTAATTATCATAATATCAAAGGGCGAGAGGCACCTCATCTAATCTAGCCCTCAGGCATCAGGTTTAAGCCATCCTGGATAGATGAGAGGCTGTCTAAATTTGAAACGCTTCCTTAAGAAACCTATTTATAATTGCTGTTTGAAACCTTTTCTTGTTTTAAACCTAATCCCATTCTCTGTGCAATTGCTTTTATTATGTATTTTTAGACATTCAAATCATAAAGATAAGATAATACTATTTCCTAGCTACTTATGATTCTCTAACCAATTATGGTTTTTCTCATGTAATAGATATCAGAATTAGATTAGATACAGTACTCAGATAAAGCCCTGATAACCATTCATTCATCCCTTCATCCATCCATTCATCTGTTCAGTATGTATTTTTGAGTCAAGTATTATATTATTTGTTGCTATATACAAATTATCTCCAACTTAGAAGCTGAAAGTAGCACCTTTATTATCTCATAGTTTCAGTGGGTCAGGAATCTGGGAGCAGTTTTTTTGGAGGGTTCTGGCTCAGGATCTCTCAAGAGGGCTCAGAGAAGATACTGGCTAGTACTGTAGTCACTTCAAAGCTTAAGTAGGAAAGGTTCTGACTCCAGCCTCCCCCCCTCCTCCCTGAGCAGATCTCAAAATATCCTTCTTCTAAATTTACTCATGAGGGTATCTCCATTGGGCTGCCTTATGACATGTAGCTGTTTTCTTCCAAAAGCATGCAATTCAAAATAAAGTGGGAACAAACATCTAAGACAAAAGCCACAGTCTTTTTTTATAACCTAATATTGGAAATGACAGCCTATCACTTCTTCCATGCTCTATTTTTAGAAAAGTATCCATAAAGCCCAGGCTGCACTCAAGAAGGTAGACATCATTAAGAGGCCACAAAACCACAAGAATTGTTCTGTGGCTTATCTAATCAAGAGTGCAACACAGGTGGGGTGCCTGGGTGTCTCAGCTGGTTAAGCATTCTCTTGATATTAACTCAGGGCATGGTCTCAGGGTTCTTGGGTTCAAGCCCCGTGTGGGGCTCTGTGCTATCAGCACAGAGTCTGTTTGGGATTCCCTCCCTCCCCCTCTCTCTGCTCCTCCCCCACTCATGCTTTCTCTCTAAAACATAAATAAAGGGATGCCAGGGTGGCTCAGTGGATTAGGATTCTGACTTTGGCTTAGGTCATGATCTCATGGTTCATGGGTTCAAGCCCCTCAGCGGGCTCTGTGCTGTTAGCTCAGAGCCTGGAACCTGCTTTGGATTCTGTGTCTCCCTCTCTGTCTGACCCTCCCTGGCTTGTGCGCAGACTCTCTCTCTCTCTCTCTCTCTCTCTCTCTCTCTCTCTCTCTCTCTCTCTCAAAAATAAATAAGCATTAAAACTTTTTAAAAAATAAATAAGAATATTAAAAAAAAAAAGTACAGCCCAGGCAATGTGGTGTAGTGAAACAACAATAGGCTTTGGTTCAGAGAGACCCAAGTTGGAATTCTGTGCTGTCCTTGTTTCCTTATATGGGGGCACTTAATCTCTTAGATAGCTTTTTCATCTATAAAATAACAAGAATTATAGCTACCTTAAATGTCCTTGTATGGTTGAAACCACATATCTTAGAAGCTCCATAAATGTGTGTTTGTTTTTGAAGTAAACTGCTTACTGTAGTAAGTTTTCAATAAATGCTAAAGGGCAAAAAGATAAATGTAGAGTTTTCCAAATGAATAAAAATCATATAGGCAATTACAGACTATAGGAGAAATGACTGATTTTTAGAGGACAGTTTGGGAAGAGGTGGTAGTGAAAAATCACTCTGAAAGACACAGCAGAAGATAAGATTTGGAAAAGTGAAAAGCGTATCTTCATCAGTTGAACATTTCCCCAGGGGAGACCGAAGAAAGTATTGATGGCTACTTAGAGATTTAGTTACTTTCATGGCTTTAAGGGATAGTCATAAAGAATATATAAAGGTTTCCTTTTCCTTGTCAAATATAGTCACAAATCAGACATGGATTCACACCAAAAGTTGAGATTTTGCATTCAGCCACGGCTCCTCAGTGCTGCAGATCTCACTTTAGGAATGTGAAATTGGTTCTAGGTGAAATTGGATTCCAGTGGTGGGAAACCCAGTGGCATAGAAAGAAAGCTGTAAATATTTTCTAGTGTATGATTAACATATAATGGGTTAGTTAATGTGCAATTGAATCTGAAGTAGACTTATATAGGTTTAAATATATATTTAGTCATTTACAAATTGCATCCAGTTTTGGGAAAAATATGTGAGGGAAAGTTAATTTGTTTTATTTCAGGTATTTTCTTTTATATCTCGGTGAGTAGGATTTTTTTTTTTGTTTTGGTTTGGTTTTGCTTGTATAAGTCAACTAAAAAAATAAACAGAAAAGAATCATAGAATTAAAAAACATTTTTGCTTAAAAAATCATAGCAAATTAAATAGAATAAAGTATATTGAAACTTTGTTGAGAAAAAATAAATTAATCATGCCACTAATTATTATGATTATTCTTATTGACTATTTCTCTCATGAAAAATTAATTTAGAAAACTTTTCTTAAAAAATCAAAACAATAACCTAGTCTTAACAATATGGTAGGAAGAGAATTGAACATTTTTACTTCATATGCTTGTTTTTAATCATCTACTCAACTGCATTTCAAACCATTGTATCTATTTTTTTCAAAGAGAAATTATTCCAAACCCAGTCATAACTTTGTAATCAAATTATTCCTTTCGGAAACCCATTTGTTTTAAATGACTATACCAGTGAAATCAGATAAATTTGTAGGACAAAAGTCTCTGAAACTCTGAGTTGTTATAAAACAGAAGAGTTTTTCAGGGCATGTAGGATGCAAACAAAAATGAAAAAGCAACAGAGAAGTTGAAAGAGTTTATCTTGTCATAGACTGTGTATACACAAACCAGGTCAAAAACTCTATCTGACATTCAGTAGTATGATTAAAATACTTGGGGTGCCTGCGTGGCTCAGTCAATTGAGTACCCAACTGTTGAGTTTGGCTCAGGTCATGATCACAGGGGTGGTCAGATTGAGTGAGTACCACATTGGGCTCCACTCTGAGCATGGAGCCTGCTTAAGATTCTCTCTCTCTCCCTCTGCCCCTCTCCCCCACTGGCACTCTCTCTATATATATAAAATTAAAAAAAAAATACCTTTTAAGCCTTCTATGCTCTAGTTATTGAAATCGGGAGTAACTAATAGTACATAATCCATAGGATTGCTATGAATATCGAGTGTGATACTATATGGGTTATCCTAAATTACTGACCTGTCATGTGGTTGATGGTCAAAAATGTAAGCTATTATATTTATCGTTGTTATTATTATTATTGTTATTATTATTATTATGACAACTTGAGCTTGAAGCAAAAATATGGTTTTACAAATAATGATAAAACAGGGACACCTGGGTGGCTCAGTTGGTTGAATGTCCAGCTCTTGATTTCAATTCAAGTCATGATCTAACAGTTTGTGGGATCGAGTCCCACATCAGACTCTGCACTGACAGTGTGGAACCTGCTTGGGATGATCTCTCCCTCTCTCTCTGCCCCTCCCCCACTCATGTTCTCTGTCTCCCAAAAATAATAAGTAAATAAACATTAAAAAAAACCTTTACAAATTAAAAAATAATGAAAAAAATAAATGCATTTTTCAGCAAGCTTTAGGGAGAAGGAACTGTATAAAATGATTAAAACCTTAAGAAGTGATTAATTCATTAAATAAAAATGTATAATGAGAAGCATAAAGTGAATATTATCGATAAATTGGACCTCATCAAAATTAAAAACTTTTCCTCTGTGAAAGATCCTATTGAAAGGATAAATATATACCAGAGATTGAGAGAAGTATTTTCCAACCCTATAAATGACAAAAGATTCAAATCTAGAATATATAAAGAACATTCCAATCTCAAGAACTAAAAAAATAAACAATCCAATTAGAAAATGTTCAAAGGACATGAAGAGGCATTTTACCAAAGAGGTATGGATGGGACATAAGTAGATATTAAAAAGATGTTAAACACCATTAGCCATTAGAGAAATGTAAATGAAAATAATTACTATATACCCATCAGAATGGCTGCAAGTAAAATAAAATATCAACAATATCAAATGCTGACAAGGATTCAGGAAAACTAGATCTCTTATTCATTGCTTATAAGAATGTAATATGATATGGCTGCTCTGAGAAATAGTTCATCAATTTCTTTTAAAAAACAACAACAGGGGCGCCTGGGTGGCACAGTCGGTTAAGCATCCAACTTCAGCCAGGTCACGATCTCGCGGTCCAGGAGTTCGAGCCCCGCGTCAGGCTCTGGGCTGATGGCTCAGAGCCTGGAGCCTGTTTCCGATTCTGTGTCTCCCTCTCTCTCTGCCACTCCCCCGTTCATGCTCTGTCTCTCTCTGTCCCAAAAATAAATAAACGTTGAAAAAAAATATAAAAAAAAAAAAAAAAATAAAAAACAACAACAAAAAAAATGAAACCCTTGCCTGACAATCCAAGAATTGTACGCCTGGGTATTTATCTAGAATACTGAAAACTTATGTCCACACAAAAACCTGTACACAATTGTTTACAGCAAATTTATTTGTAATAGCTAGAAACTAGAAACAACAGAAGTGTCCCTCCATGGGTGAGTGGTTAAACAAATGGTGGTACATTTCTACCATGGAATACTACACATCAATAAAAAGGATGAATTATTGGTATACACAAGTTGGTTGGATCTCAAAGCTATTATGCTAAGAGAAAAAAAGCTGATCTCAAAAAGGTTACAAACTATATGATTCCATTGATATGACATTCTCAAAATGACAACATTATAGAGATGGAAAACATATTAGTGGTTACCAGGGGTTAAGAACAGTGAGGAGAGGGACGTGACTGATGAGTTAACATAGTGAGGTCTTTGTGCTGAAGCAGTGGTTGTGTATCTTGATTGCAGTGGTGGTTATGTGAATCTTCACATAGGAATGACACAGAACTGTATACACCCATTGTTCCATTGTCAATCTCCTGGATTTTGACATTGTACTGTAAATATGTCAGATCCAACCATTTGGAGGGACCTGAGTGAAGAATAAAGTACACAGAACCTCTTTATGCTGTCTTTGCAACTTCCTGTGAATCGATAATTATTTCAAAATTATTTTTTAAGTGGGTGAAAAACTTAAGCATCTCTAGTTAATCAACTCCTTAAAATGTCATCAGAGAAACTTCTCAAAATCTTCCTGAAGAAGTCTAAGAAAGAAGATACTATTGAAAGTGGTTTTTTCAACTTTCACTGTATCGCACACAAAAAATTAGGAGTTATAACAAATGGTATGAATGTTGTATAGTGCATTGTGACATTGTAACATGTTAAACTCTATATATTATTGGTTATTTTGAAATCCAATTTTAGAAAATATTTAAGATGCACTGTGCCCTAGAATATTTAAGGCAAACTGCTAGGTACATTTATCTGAATAATTTACCCTCATTCTGCATGTAACTGGAAAATCCAAGATACCATATAAATATTCCTCTATCAGTGAACAGATATGTCATGCTTATGAAGTTCAGTCTAGGTTTGTCTTACTCCAAAGCCTGTGTTATTTCCAATACAGATTGTCCTTAATTTGCAATGCAGTTATATCCAGATAAACCCATCATAAAATGAGAATATTGTAAGTAAAAAATGCATTTAATACACCTAACCTACAAAACATCATTGCTTAGCCTAGCCTACCTTAAACGTGCTCAGAACACTTACATTAGCCTACAGTTGGGCAAAATCATCTCACACAAAGCCTAGTTTATACTACAGTGATGAGTATCTCAAGTAATTTATTGAATGCCGCACTGAAAGTGAGAAACAATAGTTGTATGGGTACAGAATGGTACAGAATGGTTGTGTTTACACTGTTGACCATGTAATGGTTGTTTACCCTCTTAATTATATGGCCAATTGGGAGCTGCCACAGCTGCTGGTGCCCAGCATCATAAGAGAGTATCATACCAATATCCCTGGCCTGGAAATGATCCAAATTCAAGCTGCAGATACAGTTGCTACTGAATGCCTACTGCTTTCAACCATCATAAAGTTAAAAAATCTTAAGTCAAAGAATCATTAAGTTGGGAATCTTTTGCCTAGTAAACCATAGACTCTTTTCTGTTTTATACTTTATGGCTATGTGGTTTACAGTTGGCTAAATATGGTACTTTCAGCCATTTCTAGAAAAAAAAATGAACACCAAACTCTAAGTCAGATTTTCCAACAAATTTTCCCTTAACCAACTCCTATCTCATTGCTTTTGTTTGAAAAGCAGTTTGTCTGATTCTCAGTAGCTTCTCTAGGAATTGAAGACAATGTAAGAAAGTGCTGCAGGCTGGATTTTTTTTTTTTTTTTTTGAGGCTGTTGGTTCTTACAGTAGAATGCTTAGCCCTCATTAACAGTGGAATCAAACCTCCTTCTCAACTCCCCACAGAGAGACTGATATTCCACTGCAGCGCCCTGGAGCAGCTGTTATTTCTCATTCAGGTGAACTTCAAGCAAGTAGCTAACCTTGCCCAAGAGGGCCAGGATCTCTGGAAGATCATAACAATTTCTTAACAACATTTCTTCTGCTGTCCTCAGTAAAGTTTTCAAAGTGTATACTGTGTCAGTTATCTAAAAAACCCGGGTTGACGTTTTCTCCGGTACTTGACAAAAAATTATTATCATCTGTTGAGAAATTTAGACAAATAAATTCCACCATGTATTATATGTTTGTGTCTAGTTTCTTGGTGACAGCCAAAAGTAAAATGGGGTTCATCCAGTCTGGGGTTACCGATCTCTGACTTAGTCTAAATTCCGTATGTTTTGGTTTTTTCTTTCTCTTCCTAGGTGCAGCCAAACTCCTTCCATCCCTTTCCCCAATATTCTCCACAGAACCTCCATTCCGTGGGCAACCCTCCACCCCCCTCCCATACATCCTCAATAACATTCTCCAACAATCTTTTGTCTTTAACTGGAATCTAAACGTTCTCTAATATTAGTCCATCCCTGCATTCTTCTTGAGTGCTCAATCTACTATTCTCTATTCAGTTCAAGAATAATTAGTCAGAGTTCAGTTTTATGTAAGTTTCCACTCTTGCTTTCATCCTATATAAATGCGTTCCATCTCTGAAAGCTCATGGTATCTAGCCAGTGTAGCCTGTGTCACTCTTCGCCCTCTTCGTCCACCTATCTTCCAATGTATCTCCTATAAACTTTAATGATTAGAATCTCTTCTGGCCTCCTCTTAGGTACTTCTCCATATAAATGAATGGCCCAGGTATAAACCATAAATTATTTGTCAGTTTTCATATCGTAGCTTTGTATCTCTAACCTTCTTGTACCACTAATTTCTATCACTGTACCCTGGTTACAATCACCATCTTATCCGTGACCATATAGTCTTTCTTTCAAAGTTATTCTCTTTTCCAGCCAAACTATCATCTCCTGTCTTTATCAGTATTTTCAGTCTCTTGCACACTGCTCTCCCTTCTTTCATCAACTGTATTAGGTGCTGGTTGGATTCGGTAACATTCCTCACCAGCTTAATCCTCATGATCTATCATCCTTTCCACCATTCATCACCTAATACCACCACCAAGCTTTCCCTTGCTTTTTTCTTACATCAACTCAATAAATACAGTGTGGGTGATCAATCTATATATTTACATGTTCAGTTCTTACACATGGGTCACTCATCCAATGTTTAGGTAGAAATCATCCAAATTAGCAATTTGCTCCATTCACACATATGGTCTCCGGGCTCAGTAAGATTTTATTAATTGGAGATTTTGGTATGTGTATGTGTCACTGGTCACCTTCTTCTCTCATTCCTAAATCAGCTCCATCATAGCTTTGATGACATTTTTTAGCTGCCTGATCTACCATTTTCCTCATTAATCTAGTCTATGACCAGATTTTTCTTACCCTACTCTCACCAATTTCAGTGGGAGATTTGATTCCTCCCTACCACATTAAAGATAAGTACTTCAACACATACTTTGGTTTGCATTTGCTCTCATCTCCTCTGAGACTTCAATCCATTATTCTCTTTTCTCCTCTTTCTTTATTTTCAACTTCTCTTTCTTTTCTTTCAGAATATTTTTGCAAAATCATTCACCTTGCCTATCATGCAGTAGGTTCTATACTAGATGTTTATTTTACATATTCTTTTAACTAATTTCCTATTGTGCTTGTTTCCAATCCCATTGAATTCCAAAAAGGAGTCTCTGCTTTAGTTTTCTCCAAATTCTCCCTCTTTATTTTCAATTTAAGCCATTACATTTTGTCGTTGTGTATCTTCCCCTCTTTGTCAAAACCACTACTGCAAAAGTCATTAATGGCTTTCCATTAATGGAAACTATTTTATCTTACTCAGTTCTAGCATTAGTGTAGTTAACTTCTTGACTTACTCTTCTTTTGGTTTCTTTGATACCTTCTACTGGGCCAGTCTTTCTCCAGCCTCTTTCCAAGTTCCCTATCTTCTGCTCATCTCTTAAACATTGTATTCTACAAGGATCTCCTCTTCTGCCTCTTTTACCTTCTCTTATAGTAAGAGACCCTCTTAAATGACCTCATTCCTTTTATATGGTTTGAATTACCCTGTGTACACTGATGACACAAATATCAATATTTTCGACTCAAGAATTCCTCTGAAATACATTTAATATATTTATCAAAAATTGTATCTCCAAGGAGTATACTATGGTGGATAAGAGCCAAACTGCCTGAGTGTAATTCCAGACTACCATTTTCTGCTGCATGTGGTTAGACAAGTTATTTAACTTACCTGCATTTAAATTTTCTCACCATTAAAATTTGAGTTAAAACATGACCTCATTAGTACTGTTGTTTGGAGGGTTACATATATTAGCATATGTAGAACACTTAGAATAAATAATACCTTGCAGAGTAAGCCTTCAATAATGGTTTTAGGGTTTTAGGGGAAAAAGAACATTTGGATTTACATGTCTATTTACTGTAGGAGTTTTATGCAAGGAGTGATTTATTACAAGAGATTCAGTGCTTATAAACCTTTGGAAGTGCCGATGAGTATTCTGTATGAGACCTCTAAATAGCCCCTGGAGCAAAACTGTGAGGCTAACACTAAAATCATGCCAGAATCAAGGATCTAAAGAAGCAACCACTGCAGCTACCGCTTGATACCCAAGGATATGGAGACTGGACATTCATAGATACAATCCCAGGATTATAAAGTTAGATAAGATCCTGCCACAACCACGACTGCTTCTAGGCACACAGTAAATGTGGCAAATGGACTCTGGAAAATGACTGCAGGGAAACCTCACATTTTCATGACTGATCATCTGCAAAAATAGACAATTAGGTCAGGAAAGCGACTTTGACTTCATTTTTGCCTTTCAAATTTCGCATGAGTACATCTAATTGGTAAAATTGAATTTCTGCCTCGACCTTAACCTCAAGCAATTTTTAGGAGTGCACCGTTTAGCTTTCCAGCCTTTCCAATAGAAGGATTGTGAGATAAAATCGAATGAGTAAATGTTCAATAACCCCATAGGGGCATCTGTATTTGGATATGCCACATGTACTTCAAAGTCAGTTCATAACCAAACTCTTCCTCCTCTTACATACCACAAGTTTGCTCTTTTTTGTTGTTTATTAAATTGTCTCTTTTTTTTTAAGTTCATTTATTTATTTTGAGAGGGAGAGAGGGAGGGAGGGAGGGGGAGAGCGCACGCAGTGGGGGAGGGGCAGAGAGAGAGAGAGAGAGAGAGAGAGAGAGAGAGAGAGAGAGAGAAAATCCCAACCAGGCTCCACACAGTCAGCATGGAGCCCAATGAGGTGCTCAAACTCACAAACTAAGATTATGACCTGAGCCAAAGTCAGACACTTAACCAACTGAGCCAGACAGGTGCCCCTTGAATTGTATATCTTAATGAAGAATGTCATTGCTAATCTTTTCTAACCTATAATTAGATTTCAGTTGAAATGACTTCTTTGACCTCACTAGTCTTGTCTGGGTTCTAAGTCTAGTGCCCTGGCTTAGATTGGGCCTTCTAGTATTTTACTGGGACTATTAAAATAAGCCGTAAATTTCTCTTTATCATTTATCTTGGCTCCCTCCTAATCTGTTTTCCATACATTGTGCTGATTGCTGTTTCTAAACACAACACAATTAGTGTTGTCATTCTTCTTTAAAGATCTTTCCAAGGATCCTCACTACCTTCAGAAAAATAGACCAAATTCTTATCACAGCATAGTTCCTCTAGCCTCTCTTCTCAGTACTCCTCACTCATTCTCCATGGAATAGTCATACTGAAGCTTTTAAAGTGTCTAATTGGTGCCTTCAATAAACATATCTCTGCAGGACTGAAATATTCTGACCTCCCTATTCAGGTCTCTGCCCTTCAGATTTTCCCACCTCTAGCAAGTCTTCTGATAGATTACCTATTCCTAGTCAAGATGAGGTACCGTTTCTGTCGTTCTTCTGTACACCTCTATCTTACCAGTTATGTTGTGTGTAATCATCCCCATTAAGCTTCAGGCTTTTGGTATCTGTATTTTACCACTGTATCTCTGGTACCTAACACAGAGCTTAGATCACAGGGAATAGTTTTTATAAATGCCTGTGCAAGGAATGTGATTAAATATACTTTATATATTATCATAGAACTTTATTCTTTACCTTTAATATTCCTGACCATCACATCTAACTGCACTAGAAAATTAATCTGTGCAAAAGACCATTCTTCTATACACTGTGTGAGTATCTGATAGCTGTTTTTCTCTTGGATGAAAGCAAAGATTCTAAAGGAGTGTTTCTGTCTTTTCCTGAACTGACCTCAGCATTTTATAGTTTCAGAAACTTCAATTTCCCAGTGAAGCTTAACAACAGTATTTATATTTACACAATTCCAGAATAGAAGACAGATTTGGACTATAGGAAAGATATTCTAACAAACTCCAGATTATAGTGGTGACTGCTTCTTTATACACTAATCCATTTCCCCTATTTAGGACATCTCTATCCTGAGCAGCGACTGAGCAGATCTGCTTTAATAGCACTATTAAATATAATCTATGCACTGATCAGATAAGGCCGAACTACATACATGTAAATATAGCTACATTTATCAAATCAGTCAGTAGTTTTAGAGGTTTTATTATTTTTTCCCCATGAGGGATGGTCTGACAATGGCAACTGATAATGACTCAGAATTGCAAGTTTATTGACTTCCCTTCACAGTGTTATTCTTCTCAGAGGAAAACTTTCTGATACCTTTCTTTCCTTGCTCTTATCTCCAAAACTCCATTACAGTACCTATCAAGAATTATTCAGTGCAAAGTCTGATCTTCACTGTTGTGTAAGATGTAAGGTTCAGGGTGATACATCCTTAATTCTGGGCTCCCTATCCCATTGTCCCAAATTATGAATCTTCCAGAGTTTCTTCATGAAATATTCCCAATTACATGGAATACATGAATCTCGGAATAGAATGTTAAGGGAAAGATGCCAGACATAAAATGGTATATTCTGCATGATTCCATAAATGTTATTATGAGGCACAGAGTAGACAAGGCTAGTCTATACTCTTAGACATCAGGATGGTGGTTACTTCGGAACATAGTGACAGGAAAGGAACACAGGAGGATGTCTGTAGCCAAGAACTGTTCTGTCTCATGAGCAAAGTGCTGGTTACATGGGTTCAGTTTGTAAAAATTTGCTGTATCAAAAAAACTAAAACAGTTTTATGAGAAAAATAGTTGTTATTATTTCCATTCACAGATAGGGAGTCCAAGCTTCTGAGAGGCTGATGCCAGGGTCAAGATTGCACATTCCTTACATAGCAAAGCCAGACTAGATCCAGACTGCCTACCTCCAGGGCCCAGGTACATAACTATTCTGAGGAACCATATCTGCCTGGAAATTATAGCTCCCTCTGGCCTCAGTAAAAGAGCTTGATACTAGGTCTTTCAAATAGTCTATGATATTATAGCAGGTTTTCTTGTATCTTTTACATTTAGTATTTAATGAAAGTATTTTACTTAGATCCTAATCATGGAGTTTAATGTGTAAAAGTGAGAAACCAACCACACATAAAGACTGCATTTAAAGTGGCCAATGTATCATACAACATTAAAGAAAGAATCTATATACATAAAAGAGGTTAATAAGACACAAATCTAAAATACATAGAAATATAATGTGACACAAACTGTTGTAAAAAAACACCTTTATTTAAGTGTTCTGTACCATCAACATATCTCAAGTACATTAATTTTGATGAAATTATGTCACTATTGTGAATATCATGTACATTTGTTCAGCAAATATTAAAAAACCTTTTAGGGGAATATAACCAAAGAGGGAACATTTATCATTACTTTTGAGACCACAGTTTGCCATAAATACTCTATTGGATTATGTTTCATAACCTGAGTTAGAAACAAGTCATTTAATTATTTTAATTTTTTATAAATGTATATATGACATACATGTACATATATGTCTTATAAATAGATTGAGAAAAGTACCGATTTACTAACTGGTATAAACAATTGTCACAGATTAATATACAATCTCTTTTAACTGGCTGTCTTGTCAACTCTTTCTCATTGAGATGGGAAATGAAATGTATTATCAGGGTGCACACGGAATAAGTCCTTTTGACTTCCTGGGAAGAAACCTTTGATAAAGTTCTACATGACAGGATGATGAATAAGCTGAAAGCTTCAAAAACTCTAGGCATCTTATCCAAAACACTTAAACTAGCTCAAATGGATAATGGAGATTACTTTCAAAGTGGTTTATGACCACATTCTTTGCTAAGTGTTAAGTGGAGTTTTATAAGGTCATTCTTTTGAACTCCATTACTTTAAAGGCATAGAAACACTTACATTCTTAAATGTAAAAGTAGAAGAAACGTATTCATCATTGTGATATATTTAATAAAGCAACCTTTTTAAATTTATATCAAGAAATTATATTATAAAAATAATCCAAATTATAAATTTGCTTTCACTGAATTTAGAATCAGCACATGGACTTTATGTGCTATTGCTTTTTATATACTTAATGACATTAAATTATCACTTATTGAATACTCATGAAAGACTAACTTTATACAAATGTTTTTGGTTGGAATGTAAGGGCACTACAATCCAATTGGAAAATGTGGGAACTATCAAAATGATACTGAATGTAATTAATTTAAATCCTACTCCTCTCCCTCCAATCTCATAAGAAGTATTAAAGAAGTAAAAACTCTGTCTTCAGGGAAGCTGGGTCATGGGGACAATTCCAAAGCACAAGGTGTGAGAACTCTGTCCACCAAGATAAGGGGAGATGTGGAACAAACTGGAGAAGCCTATGGAGGTATAATAACCACCTCTCAGGACAGGTGCCCCTTGCCTGAAACTACTCTTTCTCTAGAGCATTGCCATTAAAGGTATGAAGCAGCCATAGGGAAGCCAATAATCTAGAAAGATAATTTCACAGAATGACGAAGGAAGAGAGGCTGAGAGAAGGCACCTGTTAATGTGCCATTTTTATTGTTAGATACCCAGACTACTTGAGGATCACCTATTGGAGGAAGTGGTATTTATTCTGAGAAGGAAAGAAAAAACAGAAATTAGTTGGTAAAAAATGAAGTATTAGGGAATAAAAGGTCACTAGTGGAGAGGGTGTTTGAACTGTGAATTCATTAAGAACAGTCTTACAAAGGTTTTCTAAATAAATTGAATGTGTCCCCTGTTCAACTGGGTGTGTTAAAATCCTCTGTTAGTTTCTTATTGGGTGAAAGCTCTCTTAAGCTTCCCAAAGTGAGGTTGCAAGCTTGTGGTTGTTGCCTTGCGATTCAAGGGAAATTGGCAGTTCTCTGTTGAAAAGACATCGTTAGGCAGTAATTTGAGGTGGTAAATAATGAAAGTGACTCAGTTTTAAGTAATGATCTAACTAAATTTGGAACATATTCATCTGTAAATATGGTTGGTTATTGACTACTGTAATCTAGATAATCACAGCAGCTCCTATATACTAAAGGGCTAAGAGTATGCCAGACACAGAGAATAACTGCAAGGCTCAAGGAATAGTTAGGGGGGGAAATGCAAAATAAAGAGATATTGGGAAAGTGAAGAGATATTGTATATTTGCCAAACATATTTGGCAAAATTCAACACTCTTTCATGATTAAAAAAAACACTCAACAAATTAAGAATAAAAAATAATTTTCTTAACCTTATCAATGGATACGTATGAAAATCCCACAGCTAATATCATATTTAATGATGAAAGGCTAAAAGCTTTCTTCCTAAGATCAGAAACAAGACAAAGATGTCTGTTGTCACCATTTCTCTTCAGCATTGTACTTGATCTAATAACCAGTGAAATTATGCAGATGACATACTCTCGCCCATAGAAAATCAAAAGAAATGCACTAATGATCTATTAGAATAAATTATAATAAACGAGTTTAGCAAACTGATAGGACACAAATTCAGTATCAAAAAATTAATTGTATTTTTACATGCTAATATTGAACAATCTGAAAACAAAATTAAGAGAATTATCCCATTTATAAAAGCTGAAAAGACTAAAAGACATAGGAATCTGGGTTTTTTTTTTTATTGCAAAATATTTACAGTGAAAACTAAAAACATGCCAAGGAGTTTACAAGATTTAGATAAATGGAAAGATATCTCCTTGCCATGGATAAGAAGACTTAACATTGTTGACATTGTGCTACTCGCCGATTAATCTATATATTATTCAATATAGTTCCCATCCAAATCACAGCTGATTATTGTTTGCTTGTTTGCTTGCTTAAAAAAATAACAAGATGATTCCTATAATACTTATGGAAATGTAAGAAATCCAAATAGCCAAAACAGTCTTATAAAAAAAAGAAGTTGGAGGTGTTAGAGTTCATGATTTTATTTTTATTTTTTTTTAAAGTTCATTTATTTTTTTGAGTGGGGAGGGGCAGAGAAGGAGGAGGGGGAGAGAGAATCCCAAGCAGGATTCCAATGTGGAGCCCAGTGTGAGGCTTGAACTCACAAATAGTGAGATCATGACCTGAGCTGAAATAGAGTTGGAGAGTTAATCAACTGAGCCACTCAGGGCCCCTACACTTCGTGATTTAAAAAAAAAACTACTGTAGGGGTGCCTGGGTGACTCAGTTGTTTAAGCCTCTGACTCCTGGTTTCGCTCAGGTCATGATCTCATGATTCCTGAGTTTGAGTTTGTGTCAGGCTTTGTGCTGGTAGTGTGGAGCCTGCTTGAGACTCTCTCTCCCCTCTCTTTCTGCCCCTCCCCTTCTTGTGCACACGTGCACTCTCACTCTTGCTTTCTCTCTCTCTCAAAAATAAGCATTTAAAAAAAATAGAAGCCTACTGTAAGCTCTAATAATCAAGAATGTGAGACTAAAAGGATAGGCTTAGATGTAGTAGAATTAAGAATCCAGAAATAAACTGATTTATTGAGTCAGTTTGATTGAGTCAATTAATTTCAGCAATGTTATTTAGACACTTCAATGAGAGAAAAAGTAATCTTTTCAATAAGTGATACTAGAACAACTGCATATCTACATTCAAAGATTGAATTTGGACCTCTATTTGACATCATCTACAAAAATCAGCTGAAGTGGGTCATAGGTCTAAATGCAAGAACCACAACTATAAAATTCCTAAAAGAAAACAGTGGACTAGATCTTTGTAACCCTGGATTAGGCAATGGTTTCTTAGATGTGGCACCAAAAGCACAAATCACAGGAAAAACTATGTAAAGTAGACTTTATCAAAATAAAAACTTTGCACTTCAAAGGACACCGTGAAAGTGAAAAGCCAACCCACAGAATGGGCCAAAATATTTGCAAGTTACATATTTGAGAAAAGAATTACATCCAGAATATAAAGAACTCTTACAACTCAATGATAAAAGACAACCTAACTAAAAAAGAAAACAAACAAAATGAAACGTGGGACAAATCATATGAATAGTATTTCTGTAAAGATATACAAATGGACACCAAGCAAATGAAAAGATGCCTATATCTTAAGTTTCTAGGGAAATGCAAATCAAAACCACATGTGATGCCACTCACAACCATCAGGGTGGCCAAAATTAAGACATTAACAAGGGAAGGTAATGATGTGGAGAAAGGGGCAGCTGGGTCACTCAATAGATTAAATGTCTGACTGATTTCGGCTCAGACAGACCATGATCTTGCAGTTTCATGAGTTCAATCCCCACCTTGGGCCCTGTGCTGGCAGCATGGAGCCTGTTTGGAATTCTGTCTCCCTCTCTCTCTGTGCCCCTCCCCAACTCATGCTGTCTCTGTCTCTCTCTCAAAATAAACTTAGGAACAATTTTTTTCTTTAAAGTTAAAAAAAAGATGTGGAGAAATTAGAACCTTCATATGTTGCTGACAGGAATGTAAAATGCAGCTACATGGAAACAGTTTGGTAGTTCCTCAAAATGCTAAACTTTGAATTATCGTATCGTCAGCAATCCCAGTCTTCAGCATACATTCAAAAGAAATGAAAATATAAGTCCCAACAGAAATTTGTACACTAATGTTCACAGCAACATTATTTCTAAGAGCAAACATGTGGAAATAATCTAACTGTCCATCAACTAATGAATGGATAAATTAAATCTGCATATCTACACGATGAGTTATTATTTGGCAATATAAAAGAATGAAGTACTGATACATAAGGGTCAGTCTTCAGAACATGATTTTAGGGCACCTGGGTGGCTCAGTCAGTTAAGCATCTAACTTCAGCTCAGGTCATGATCTCACGGTTTGTGAGTCCGCGAGTTCGAGCACCACATCAGGCTGTCTGCTTTCAGCCCAGAGCCTGCTTCGGATCCTCTGTCTCCCTCTCTCTCTGCCTTTACTCAACTTGTGCTCTCTCTCTCTCTCTCTCTCTCTCTCTCTCTCTCTCTCTCAAAAATAAACATTTAAAAACAAAAACAAAACGTGTTTTTATCCGTGAAAGGAACCTATTACAAAGAGCACATATTGTATAATGACATTTATATGAAATGTCCAGTGTAGAAAAATCCATAGATATAGAAAGTGGATTAATGGTTGCTTGTGACTAGGGTGAAGGAGAAGGAGTAGATACGGGAAATGACTATAATGTGTATGGGGTTTCCTTTTGAGGTGTTGAAATTATTCTAAAATTGTGTGATGGTTGTACAATTCTTTGAATATACAAAAAAAACCCTGAACTATAAATGTTAAATTGGCTAATTTCGTGGTATGTGAAAGATATCTCAGTTTAAAAATAAAAACCAAAGTGGATTCATTTCCTGATTCATGTGGAATTTTATGGCCCAGGAAAAAACTGATTTAAAAAAAAGTAAAAATAAATTTTTGAAGATTTTCAAAGATAAAGCATCAGTCTGAGTTTATCATCAGTCTGAGTTTGACAGAATAAGATCCTACTTTATGTACACCCTCTGCCTGGGGAAAAAGCTTTTCAACCTAGATGTGGTATAAAAAGCAACTACTTAAATATAAAGAAGAAGACTGAACTTAAAGAGACAGACTTAGACTCTGACGAGAAGTTTATACTCACTCAAGAAGGCTCAAGTAAACCATTTCATCTCTCTGGCTCAGAGAACCAAAAAAGTGAAGTCAGGAGTCATGAATGTCCAAGAAAGTGGGGAGATCCTCAGAGAGAAAAAGCCAAGAGAGTTATTTAGTCCTGTATGCTCACAGCTCTGATTTACCCTGCAAGCATGCATGTACCCAATAGTCTCTAAGTAGCTCAAAGACAAATAATCTGAAAAGAACTATAATCCATTCATGGAAACACTGGGAAATTCAGAAGCAGAAAGATTGCATGTGTATGTGATGGAGGGGTGCCCTCTTACTTGGTGAAGAAGAGACAGGAGCTCTACAGCTAAGTTCCCATCCATCTGGCTTGTTTTTAGTCTGTAGGTAAACAGCAGGGGTAAGGTTTTGAGAGCACGTACAGAAACACATTTGCTGGTCTGGGGAATGAGAAAAGAGAAGCTGGGAAACTATGAACCCTGAAGACAGTGAAGGAATCCTAGAAGTCAGGGAAATCCTCAAAATCTGTGTCCCACATCACTATTTTTTGGGGGAAAGTAGTTTGATTTACTGGTATTTTATTTATGAATTTACTTTTTAAAGGGAGAGAGAGAGAATGAGTTGGGGAGGGGCAGAGAGAGAGGGAGGCAGAATCTGAAGCAGTCTCCAGGCTCTGAGCTGCAACACAGAGCCCAATGCGGGGTGGAACCTACAAACTGTGAAATCATGACCTGAGCTGAAGTCGGACACAATCGACTAAGCCACCCAGATGCCCTTGTTTGTGAGTTTTTGACGTATATTCAAGAATGACATGTGCCTTTTAAATTTTCTTTTTAATACTGGTTTATCTGCTTTCACTATCAAGATGTTATTAGCCTCATGAAATTATTTAGGGAGCTTTCCTTCTTTTGTGGTTTTCTGAACAGTTGATACAGCACAAAAACTGTCTGTTCCAAAGAGGTTTGATAGGTCTCTTTAGGAAAATTATGGTGGCTGGTTCTTTTTTATAACAAGAAAATTTTGGATGTAGATTAAATTTAATAAATTTATTTTAATAAATAAATCTCATGTATCTAGTTTTTCTTTAGTCAGTTATACTAATTTATGTGTGTAGACTATTCATTTTTATTTTTTTCTGGTTTATTGGCTATGCTATTTAAAATACCACTTTATATTTGAAAATATGTTCTATGTCTGTTATCTATTTTTTTCAACTTCTAAATTATGTTTATTTGTGTCTTCTCTTTATACTTAGTCATGCTAAAGAATGAGTTTATTAACCTTTTTGATAGAATAGCTTTTGATTTTATTCTTTTTCTTTTTTTATTAATGTTTTCTTTATCATATCCTTCTTTCTACCTATTGTAGGTTTATAATTTTGTTCCATTCCTAGCTTTTTTGTTTTTTTGCCTTTTTTGTTTTCCCATTCTTTCAAAACATTTTTCCAGCTTTATTGATGTATAATTGATATATTATACATTGTGTAAGTTTAAAGTGTATAACATGATTTAATATATGTCACTACTGTAGACACTGTGAAATGATTACCACAGTAAGGTTGGTCAACACCTGCATTATCTCACATAATTACCTTGTGTGTGTGTGTGTGTGTGTGTGTGTGTGTGTCTGTCTGTCTCTCTGTCTGTCTCTCTGTCATTGTGGTGAGAACACACAGCAGCTTTCAAGTATATAACATAGTATTGTTAACTACAGTCACTGTGCTGTACATTAGATCCACAGAACTTATTTATGTTATAACTGGAAGTATGTACCCTTTGATCAACTGACTCCTGAACCACATGTGTACAGAAGTGACTTAGAGCAGCCCAGCTGAAGGTAAAACATATGACCAAAGGCCAGAGTAGCAAATAGTTTGCCGTTGAAGCTCACCTGAGAAAAATATTTGTTAAAACAAACAAAACAAAACAACATTTGTCACAGAAAAGACACAGAATCCAGAATGTCCACAACCTAACTTTCACAGAGTTCAGTATGCAATCCAAAATTTAGCCAACCAACCAAGAGCCAAGAAAATGAATTACACTTTCAAGAGAAAAGAAAGTCAATTGAGTTTGAGCCATAGATGAACCAGATGTTGAAACTAATTTTAAAAACATTAAAGTAGATATTATTATATCTATCCTCAGTGATGTAAAACAAAATGTGTTTTCTATGCATAAAGCTTTCACAGAGAAATTGGAAGTGTCAGCAGAAATAAAAACAATAAAAAAGAACCAAATAGAAATTCTAAAACTGAAAATACAATGTTAAAATCAAAACAAACCTGAATGGACTTAACAGCTTGATGGAATTGACTGAGGCAAAAGTAAGTGAAGCTGAATTCAGAAGAAGAGAAATTATTTTGTGTTAGCAGTGGACAGAGCCCCAGGCCCTGTTAAATAATATTGAATGAGAGAGGGAGAGAGATTTCAAGAACACTGGGGAATCCTGTATATGAGATGATATCTGAACATCAAGCAAAATAAACACAAAGACACTCCTGCCAAGGCACATCAAAATCAAACCAAAGATAAAGAAAAAATATTGGAAGCAGAGAGAGAAATATGACATATTACATATAGAGAAACAAGGTTATGATCAAAGACTGCCCTTTCATCAGATAGCAAGGAAGTCAGAGGAGAGTGAAACATTTTTAAAATGACAGAAACAAACAAACAAACAACAAGGGGAAAAAGGTTAACTCAGATTCTATCTCCAGCAAAAATATATTTCAAGATGAAAAATGAAATACAGCATTTTTAGGAAAAAGGAAAATAGGAGAATTTGCAGCCAAAAGACCTGTGCTACACAAAGTGCTAAAAGAATTTATTCAGGCTACAGGGGAATTATATCAAGTGGAAATGCAGATATCCTCAGAAGAGAATACAAAAGCATTGCAACTAGTATCTGGGGAAAAACAAAAGATTACATGTTTTGGCCTTTTCTTTCTTAATTCATTTGTAAAACTGTTTAAAATGAAAATCATAACATTGTCTTATGGGGTTTGTGACATATTTAAATATAATACATATAACTATAACATAAAGGATGAATGAGTATATGGGACTATAAATTTACTAGATGTCTACTTTTTGCACGAAGTTTGACTTTATTTCTTGTAAGTAGACTATGGAAATCTAAATATTTCAGTTTTAATCCCTAGGGCAAAAATTACAGCACCAACACAAAAATTAAAGTGAAGTTCTAAAAATCTAAAAAAAACTAAAATAGAAATAGGAGGATCCAAAAAACGAGAGATATAGAAAAGTAGAGCTTCAAAATCCATAAAGCAATAATTGACAGAATTAAAAAGAAATAAAAATGGATAATACCATAACCACTGTTGAGATTTAAATACCTTCTTCAGTACTTGATAAAACAACTGGACACAAAAATCAGCAAAGACATAGATCTTACAAATAGTATGGACTACCTTGACTTAACTGATACTTATAGGACACTACCCCCAAAATGATAGAATACCCATGCTTTTCAGATGCACATGGTATGTTTACAAAGGTAGACTACAATTTGCACTCTAAAAATTCCATATCAATTTTTATATACTAAAATCATACTGAATATGTTTTCTGAGCACAACAGAACATCATTAGAAATCTGCAAATAAGATAACCAGGATGCTCAAGTATTTGGAAATTTAACAGCACACATACATTTTAATTGGGTAAAAGAAATTACAAAATATCTTGAACCAAATGACATCTAAATTAACATACCTTTGTTATAGTAAACTTACATTATTTAATGATTTAGTCGTTACAATTAATTACTTCCACTACCACACAGAGAATCTGATCTCTTTTCATCATTATCTTTCACCCCCTCCTTGCTCTCTCACACTCAAGCATATTCACAATGAAATCTTTGTATAGGTACACACTTCATTCACTTGGTCAGACTGTGTGACCTGCGATGAGGATCATGTGAAGTGCTTTTTAAAAGGCCTCTTGTGTTAAAAACTCATATCCTCGGAGAGTCTAATCAAGGAAATTTACAACTTTATTTTTCCACTAAATTTATTTTCAGTGGTCAGCCTAAGAAGAACTTTAATATACTGCACACCTAACTTACATTGTACATACTGACCCTTTCAAATCAGTAACAAGCATAGAATAAACTGGGGACAATTAGTGAAGGGCCTACTATTTTCTTATAAGTTGAGAAGAATCTAATTATAATGATATTCATGAAATAGCCAGAAAAACTAATTCACACCTTCTGAATAAGCTGCTTTAGTGTGAGTGATGGACATGAAGAATAGCCTCCACATTTTCCTTCCAAATATTAAGAAGTAGGGGGTTGAAGATTATGAAAAAATAGACTCCTGTGGCCAGGGAAGCGTTGATTTCCAAGTACACTCTAACTTACAGTTTTGTAGCAGATGTTTGTACAGTTTTAGAGCAGATAGAACTATGTTTGACAAGTGCTGCAACCCCAAACATTCGCTGCTGGTCCATTAGAATTATTTTCTAGGGGCGCCTGGGTGGCGCAGTCGGTTAAGCGTTTGACTTCAGCCACGTCACGATCTCACGGTCCGTGAGTTCGAACCCCGCGTCAGGCTCTGGGCTGATGGCTCAGAGCCTGGAGCCTGTTTCTGATTCTGTGTCTCCCTCTCTCTCTTCCCCTCCCCCGTTCATGCTCTGTCTCTCTCTGTCCCCAAAAAAATAAAAAAAAAACATTGAAAAAAATTTTTTTAAAGAATTATTTTCTATAATATTTTGTATTTACCTTCTAAGATCTAAAACACACACAACTGTCAGAAGCACTGGGCCCACTTTGTTCCCTTGGGCATTCCAACACACTCCAAGATGCCGCCAACACCTCAGTACCTGTGGAGGAGACTTCCACTCTGAGTATTCTAGATATGCACACACTTGTCAAAGGAGCCACTGGCTACATATTTCTCATAAGGGCTAAAAGCTACACAATGGGCAAGTTGCTGATGTTTGGTTAGCATGTGGATTCAAATGTCTCGCTCCACGACCCACAGTTGAACCATGGAATTAAACGAAGCACTTGCTAGCATGATGTTGGAATTTGGGTGGCTGGTGGCTGGCCCAGTGGGACTTCACGTTATGGTGTATATTTCCATGCTGTGAGCCTGAAGGTCAAACATACACAGCCATATCAAAGGGGGAAAGAGTGATTTCCACCCAGAACTCTCAGCCTGGGAAGCACAAAGCCACCAGCTAGATGGTACCTGGTTTGGTTTCCATACTGAACAGGCTCTGATAGCCAAGAAGAGAAAAGAAGGAAAACAAAACAAAACAAAACTTAAAAAAAAAAGCTGTGTCAAAAAGGAAACTGCCATGATAACCCAAAAGGGGATAAGGGGACTCTTCTCCATGTGGTGGGTTTGGTTTTTTTTTCCTTAACAATGTGGACACTATAGTTGCTCTCACAAAGGATCTTCAAAGAGCAGTTTATATGGATGAAATGGACAATTTTGTAATGCCAACACTTGCTATCTTCTAGAATCTTCTTTGTCAGTAGTTTTTCTATTGGCTGGAATCCTGTTGTTTGTGGACCTTCCCATTGTCTGCCCTCTTTACCTTTCTCCTTCTTTCAGTTGGTCTTGATTTGTAGTATACCCTCAGTAGATGCAGGCTCATAGACACCATGACAAAATCTTTGATGGACAGCTTTCTTGCCCTTCTCTCCTCCCCACTGCCTTCCTCTGCCCCATCACCTCTTGCTCACTGTCTGTCTCTTTCTCATAGTTGCTTTGGGTCTTAGGTCTTTAGGGCACTTTCAGCACATAATAAGTACTTTATGTAATAATGCAAGGCAGGGAGACTTTTTACAGGACAAAAAAAAAATACAAGAGAAAAAGCCTGGAGTATTTTTGGAAAAAATATATACCTTTTTTTAAGTTTTAAAAGCAGGGGGCGGGGGTGGGGGGCAGAGAGAGAGAGAGAAGCCCAAGCAGGCTTCACACTCATCACTGGGTCTGACTCAGGGACAGATCTTACAGACAGTGAGGTCATGACCTGAGCCACCCAGGTGCCCCCCCTCCACTTTTTTGGAAAAGCATATTTTTACGTTAAAACAATTTTAAAATACTAAAATGGGCATCAGACATAGAGAGCTTTGTATGATTCATATTTTAAACATACTTTAGGAAGACATGGGCAGGGTCTGATGTAGCTTTTCCTTTCCCATCAGCTTCATGAAAGGTGGTTGGAACTCTGCATGGAAAAGGTCAGTCCTGTGGATGGACAATGGGTTTCTGCAGCCAGAGAGAAAAATCCCAGTGCTTTTTGGTTCCAAGCAGAGCATTGCATCTTTTAGGGTGTGTTTACCTATTAGCCGGCAGGAGAGAAATGAAGAACAGTGTCCTCTGACCCCAAGAAGCATTCCTCATACCAAATGGTATTGAAGAAGCCATTAAAACTGACAGCTGGGCTTGATGTCACCTATTAATGACATCTTATTCACGGGGCTATAACTATCAATGATCACTTCACGGAGAGCAGGTTGACGAGTCCTTGCAAAGCTGTAATAAAAGGCTCCATGATCTCACTTGGTCTAAAATGGATAAGGATAGGAAGACTTTCAGTCCTGAAGGTGAATTACATATGCAGAATGTCATCAGTAATTTCTGCCATCTTCATAATTTCTCTCACAGAAGACTAGGAGAAAGATTTTTTTTAATTATAAATCTTTTTACTATTTTTAAAAATTAAACATGGCTTTGCCATGTTTAATTTCTTCTTTGAAGAAGAAGAATAAGAAGAGGAGGAGGGGAAGGGGGAGAGGGAGAAGGAGAAGACATTTCTGAGATGGTACAGGTATTGATGTTGTAAAAGAATAAATCCCATAAGTATCTGGGGTGCACAAATTCTCCAAGCAAAAAGAACAGCAATTGCAAAGCCTTATGGTAGGAGTAAGTAGGATATTTTACAGAAATGGTAAAGAGGTCAGTTTGATTAGAGCACAGGAAATAAGGGATAATACTATAAAAGGGTACAGATCATATATTTGCTTGTAGGATACAGTGATTACTTTGGATTTATT